>NC_064640.1:53405748-54688748 GCF_023864345.2 Schistocerca serialis cubense | reverse complement strand
ATCGATATGTAGCGGACATTCGAACAAATACGTCCAGAAATATATTACCTATTGATAACAAACCAGCATGGATTTGGAAAGCAACAGTCTTGTGAGACACAACTTGCACTTTATTTGCACGACTCACTGCGTACAGGGGCTCTATTTATACAGTCCCATAAAGGCTTTGGATATCATTCCACGTAAGCGGCTTCCAACCACATTGGTTTCCTGTCTGAAAGGTCACAGTTCGCAGTAACTGACGGGACGTTACCTAGTGAAACGGCACTCAAGTAGAGTGGTGTAGACTTTCTGCTATTTCTATATATAAACTATTATCAGTCATATAAATTATAGATTGCAGCGATCAGTCGCCCTTTTTAAATTTTATTGTGCAGATCTAGATTCTGGTTAGAAGCTAACCATTCTCAATGCACTATTATTTTCGCTCAATGCATGTAATTCCCAGTTGGTCAGAATATGTCTCTTACAGTTGTGGCAGGTAATCCCACCGTCTATTAAACTCGTCAGAATAGTAAGTCCGGATCGTAAAATGAGCTTGAAAATATACCCTCACGGTGCAAAACGTGAAATTGACCCTAAACCATAAAATATGTGAGGTTCTCGTCAGATCCAAGAAGTGTACTAAGGAGACTGTCAGCACTACGATTGATGAACCTCTTCTGGAATACTGCTAAGGATTATATGATCATTACCTGACGGAACTGATGGAGGACATCGAAAACATTGAAGTCAAGCAGCAGATTTTGTAGTACGGTCAATCAAGGGAAAGAATGTAGCAGATGTTTTTATTTATTTTCCTTGATGTTGTGAGGGGGGGGGGTGTAGGGGGGGTAGGGGGTGGCGAGGTAGGTGGACGAGTTGGGGACGCAATATTAAAACAATCTCTTTGTCACTGTGGTACGGTATTTTCACGATATTTTAACCAACATCTTTCTCCTCCGAATGCCAAGAGTTTTTGATGCCACTGCCGTCCAAAAGATGTTATTACAACTGTAATAGCATAAGAGAAATTAGAAATCGCACATAAACATTTGGTGTTCGTTTTCCTGGAGCTTCGTAAGTGAGTGGAACTGTCGAGAAAGTGAAGCGATTCTGTGTACCGTGTACGAAAACTAATTCTGGATTACGGAGTAATCGTGTAACATTTCGATCTAAATGAAGTGCCTTAGCAGAACGTAATCTCCATCTTACAGCGTTTATTTTTCAGAGTCATTGAGTAAACTTTATAAGTTCTCAAAATATGAATGATGTACTATGTACGAGGGTTATTCCAAAAGTAAGGTCCGATCGGTCGCGAAATGGAAACGACTATGAAAATCCGATAAAGCTTTGCACAGATGTGTTGGGTAGTGTCTCTAGTATAACCCCAGTTAGCATCACGTCGCTCTTCTCATTTCTGAGCTCGCAGTGAGTGCGTAAAGATGTCTAGAAAATAGTGTCTGCCGCCAAGTACGAGGGCCTGGTGAGAAATTTCGCCTGAAGCTATGCAGCCAACATTACATAACTGTCGTGCTGTTTCGTCTTCATGACAATTCTCAGCCGCATTCTGCAGGGGCAATGAAGATGCTCCTGCATCGTTTTCAAATGGAAATGTGAGATTACCCACAATACAGTCCGCAATTGTCTCCCCCTGAGTTTCATCTCTGGTCACATGAACCGCTGTCATTGAAGACAACATTTTGACACAGACAACGAGGTGTAGGCCAGCGTGGAGAATTGGCGGAAAGCACTGGCGGCTGCCTTCTATGATGAGGCTATTGAAAAGTTGGTACAACGCTATGACAAAAGTCTAAGTCAGAACGGCGACTACGTAGAGAAGTAGCTGAAAGGTGTAGCTAATTGTTACAAGTAAAACATTTCTGATGTTCACTGTGGTTTCAATTTGGCAATCAATCGGACCTTACTTTTGGAATAACCCTCGTATATACAATTATTTGGCGAGGTTGCCACCAAAACTGTTTACTTTTACAATCCGCTTAGTTATCTTGGTAAAATACATAAATTCTTAAGGCGAGATCTATTGCAGAGCGCTTTTAAGAAAAAAATAGTTTCCTGCATCGTCTGATTGCTAGCTAGTTTAAATATTTTGTGGTAGTCACACCTACCATGAGAGTATTCTGTAACTTCTTTTTCTTTAAATTTTTGAATGAAACGTCAGAAGTAGATGTGCCTGCACATGTTATTGCAAAATAGCTCTAGCTGCATAATTTACACTACATACTTGAATGGGGCAGATTAAAAGTTTGATCCTTCAAGGAATCAAAATAGGTATGTGGCGTGGGGCCCTGCGAGCCACGGGCCAGCCAGGATGGACGGCTGACGAGCTGGCTGGACAGCTACAGCCTGGTTGGTGCTAAGGCAAGGCTGTAGCGAGTTAGCCGGCAGCGGTAGACCACCAGGCCTCCCCCACTGGGACGGGGCAGTACGGCCGAAGTGCATGGCTCTGTCTCTGCTGTTCCTTTTGACGTAAATATGTTTACTTTCTCTACGGCATCAGTACAAGACGGACAAGGAGAAATAGACATCAGGCCATCTGTTGCAATGGCTCACTAGGAGAGGTCAACTCGAGATAGAGGCGTCGCTCTTATTGAAGAAGGTGGATATTCCATCAGACGGTCTGGCAGAAGGTATGACGTGCCACATGCCACTGTAACAAGCCGATGGAGGAACTACCCTGAACGAGGCACTACCAACAGAGATCCTGGCTCAGTTAGGAACAGAGTGAGTTCCCAGCAGGAGGACAGGCAGCTAGTTTCTAAGAGCAGAGAAAATCCCTTTCTCAATGTGAGGTAGTTGCAGCCGGAGACAAACTTCCCCAGATCCAGATACACGATTCGCCGAAGGCCGAGGGACACTGGACTGCATGTACAACAATTCGCCGTGAAACAAGAGCTCAGCGAAGTCAACGTTTTATACCGGCTGGCATTTGCGGAGCTCCGTCTGAAAGCATCCTGTGCAAACGTCATTTTCACCGATGAGGAGACGTTTTCCACTAGTAACGACGCTCCAAGAGTTGTTTACAGGGGCGCAAGGGACTCGCAATCGACCGAATATATAACTACGACAAAAAGAAGTGGGCGGGTATCTGTTTCCTGCTGGGGTTGGATTTCTGTGAGAGGAGCAGGACTGCTTCACACGATAGCAGGAACTCTCCACAGCGAGCAGTACGCCCACATATTGGAAAATGCTGTACGGAGAAGAGGACTTCACAATGCAAGTGGACCATTCTCCCATTCACAAGTCTGCATTCGTTCGGCAGCAGCTATCCACGACTGGCGTCAACGTTATGGGCTGGCCGTCACGGGCTGATGACATAAACCCTATAAACAACATGTGGGCTGAGGTCGCCAGAACGTTACCAGAGAACTGCCCACCAAACGAAACTACAGCTGGTGCTATTTGGGACTGCATTCTTGAAGTCTGGGAGGAAGTTGCTTCTTCAGGCTATTACATCCTATGACTTACAGATTATCAAGACGCGTGGTAGAAGCACATAATAATATGGTTTTCTGGACAAAATATTACAGTCTTTAAAACGTTTTGCTATGTCATCTTTTTCTTCATTCTTCCTCACTAACAGCCAGTGGAAGACTACTTGGCAACAGGCAAAATAAAATTTGAGTTAGTGTTTCTTTGAGGTGCCTTTCTAATTGTACTGCGTTTCCTTTGAATACACAGTTTGTTAAACACTATATTTTGTTTAATTTATACCCTGTCTAGATACTTACAAAGTAATCACTTTAGATGGACACTTTAAAACTATTTTGTGGTGTTTGAGATACATCTCTCTCTTCCCCTACACCTCTTTCTCGCCTCTCTTACATTACCGCCTAAATTACCGTTCTACTCTATTCTCTCAAAACATTATAAAGAAATCTTGAGGTTTCCATTAAAACTGTATGTCCTCATTTAATCTCTGCTTTCTTCACAGTATCATTTCTCTCAAAACCTATGAAACCGTATTCTTTTCTATCCCTTACCTATAGTTCAATCTTCGTTCTGAAAACATTTCTTCCTTTTCTCTCTTCCGTAAGATGTGTCTAAGCAAGGAAAACTTTGCAAGTTTTTCACTCTTTTGCTTTGCAGCTCTGCACTCCTATCCATTTCTAGATCCCTACCTCCTTCCTGTTACCCCTCCTTTGACATCTGCATCCACACCTACTCTGCAATTCACGATTGAGCGCTTGGAAGGGGATCTATGTAGCACTGTCACTTTATTTCTCTACTATTCTACTCTCAAAAAGCGAGTCGAAATAATGAACAACTAAACATTCCTGTGCGAGCACTGATGTCGCTTATCACAGTGGTCATGTGTGCTATGAATGTCGGGGTAAACAATATATCTTGCCATTCAGCTGAGGACGTTGGCGATTGGAATAACACCATGCCACAATGTAAAACGCCTACGTTTCAATGATTCCCATTCAAACTCGTCTACCATATCCGTGACACAGTCTCCTCTATTTCGCGATAATACAAAACGAGCTACCCTACAGCAGTCACTTTAATTAATTTGTTGCATCTTCTACGCATTCTACCAATAAAAAGCGATCTTTGAGTTTCCTTCCTCTCAATATTTTCCATATGATGGTTGCAATTTAAGTTTTTCTTGATTACAGCAGTAGTAGGGTAACACAGGTGTGAGCACACTTTTGGTATCAAACTGATATGCAAATTAATTAAATTTTGACAGATGACTAATTTATACCTTAACTTATTGTACTGGTAAATAGTTTTTCCTGTGACCCCTCCCCCGAACCTTAACCTATTGTTCTGTTAAGTGATTTATGACTGCCTGGGGTTAATCCATCATTCTGAGAAAATCTCCATCCCTCCCACACCCTCCATCACCACAGCCACTTCCACCTCCATGTCGCCTCTACCTCCCCAACCACTCTGGGAAATCCCCTCATTGATACAAGCACACCTTTGATCTCAAATTAATTGAACAATTAATTAAATTAATCAATTAATTGCCTCCACTGTCTGATGACACCATGGGTTTTCCCTGGCTAGCATGTGCCCCCCCCCCTCCATCCATTGCCTTTCCCTGTGACACCCCACCTCCCCCTCCCATCCTCTCCCCCCTCCTTCTCCCCTTCCCCCTTCCTCACCCCAAATCCCCTCACTTCCCTTCCCCTACCTATGGAAATGGCGCAAAATTTAAATTTATTGGCAGGAATGTTAAATTGTGTGAGTTCACCTTGAGATTTGGAGAGAAACTGACCATGTTCACAACACCACCACTAGAGGGTGCTGTTGGCCCTCATAAGTCATAACTGATAATTCCCCACTCCCCCTCTCACCCCTTCCCCACTTCCTCTTGTGACAGGGCTTAAGTCTATGCAGAGTTGCCTGACAGGATGGATGTATCTCTCTATTTTGTGCACAGTGCGGAATACTGTTTATTCAAAGAATGTGAGATGGATAGAGTTAGTTGTCATTGACTGAACACTAGACAGTAGCACTGGCCCATTTCGGCAATAGCTGCAGGGTGTGAAGTGGATATTTTCGCTATTAGTCTATCTCTAAACAGTTTCTCCAGCCAGTCTAGCCAATAGCCCTATATGGGAAGGATTGGTAATAGTAATAGTAATAGTAAGAGGACTGCAAGTTGTCACTGAAGTACAGAGGAGTAGCCTCCTGCTGATCTATAAGTCAACAGTTACTGCAATAAGCATGAAGATGGGGAATGGCATTAGGACAGCGCCCTAGTGTCCCAGTGGGGCTGTAAATCGCTGCCCTTATCTACGGGACACGTGTAGCAAAATCATTTGGGAATGAAACACACTGGTACCTACTGACGAGTTAAAAGTCGCATTCTAGGCAACAGAAACATGGGAAATATATCATGTGATATATTATACAAATGTAGTGCTCATTATTTTACATGAACACAGTGTCTCGAAAAAGAAACTGACGAGTCACCTCCAGTCTTGCCCAGCGCCACATACCAAGTCTATTGTGTACCTGAAGAGCCAGGCAGCCAGCAAGCTGTCTCTTGTGACAGCTTTAAGGTGTGACTTCCAGTCGTCCGATTCCCTCCTGACCACTCCTACACTTTCTGAGGCACAATGCCAGGCAACTTGGACTAACTGCATTTCCACCCCTGACACAGTTTCTCGAGGTCAAAAAATCAACTTTAGCCAATCCAAAATAGGAATGTCATTTTGTCAATACATCTCGAATTCTCACGTGAAATGTATATTGCTCATGTTTATATGAGTTTCTTTCGAAGACAAAAGAAAATTCCCACCCCTCCTGGCAATTCCCTTCGTCCCCCTCCCACTGCTGAGGACATCATCAGGTTCCTCACCATTGTCCTCCAAAACGTCCATCCCTTTCAGCGCCCCCACACCTTACAACAGATCTCCCTCGCCGCCCGTTCCATATTCCATCTTAAAATGTACGCCACCTTTTCCAATAACCAGGCCCATTTCACCTTCTCCCGCCTTGACACCCTCGTATAAGTCCTTATCATGGCGCGACAGCATCGTATCCTTTTCAACAATATCCGCTCCCTTCCCGCCAACAAGAACCTCTTCCTGCACACCCTTGCTACCCACCGTGTGGATGCCTTCCTCCTCAATGAAACCTTCCTCCAACCCCACCACTCCATCCACACCTCCCCCTATCTCCTCCACCGCTCCGATAATCCCCTCCCGGTTGCGCGTGGCGGAGTTGCCATTGGCCACCACCGCCAGATCCCCGTTCGGCTCCAGCCTCTCCTTCCCGACCCCACCGAACACCTGATCCTTAGTCTCTTCTTCCCCGGCCTTACCATTACCTGTGCCACCATCTATGTCCGCCCAAACGCCCCTCTTCCTTTCGACTTCCTCTCCCACATCGACCGTACCTTCTCCTCCTATGTGATCGCTGCCGACCTCAACATCCATAGTCGCTCCGCTGCCCAGTTACGGCGGTGGCATCGGTTCCTCTCCTCCCTTCAAGGCGACCTCATCCCCATCCCCCAGCACACCCGTCCCGAATCCAACTCCACTCCCGATGTTATCCTCTCCTCCCCCAACCTCCTTGGTCGCAGTACGGTGGATGTCCTGGAGCCTATTGGTAGCGACCATCTCCCTGTCCTCCTCACCGTTTCAGACGGCCGTCGCCCCCGCCCCGACCCTCGTCATGACCCTCCCCCTAAGTACATCCATGACTATTCCCGTGCCAACTGGAATGCCTACCGGGATACCCTCTCCACTCAGGTCGATAGCCACCCTCTCGCCTACCGCCGTCCCGATGATGTCACCCATGCCGCCTCCTTTCTCCAGCAGACCTTGTCTGAGGCCGTGGAGGCCCACGTCCCTACTGTTGCCATCCACCCCCACCGTCCTACCTTACCACCACAGGCCGTCCTCCTCCTCCGTGAATCCCGTCGTCTCTACCGTGCCTTCCTCCGCACGCGTGACCCGGACACCCTACGACGCCACCGGCAACTACAGCGACACATTCGAAATTTGCTCGCGGCCAAGAAACGCCGGGACTGGCGACAGACATGCACCCGTTTAAATGCTGCCCTCCCTATAAACTCGTCCAAGTTCTGGACCGCCTTCCGTCGCCTTACCGGAACTAAACCCTCCCCCTACTATCCTCTTCTCCACGATGATCACCCCTTCCCTGACGCCCTTAGTAAGGCCAATCACTTTGCCTCCTACCTGTCCGATGTGTTTTCCATCCCTGATGATCCCCAGTTCGATTACTCCCTCTTCCCAGATATCCGCGATCGAACTGACACCTCTGTCCCTCCCCTCGCTCCTGGTTTCCAGTACTTGGACAACATTCCACACACGGACCTTAATGCCCCCATCACCACACAGGATCTCATCAATACACTCCGCACCAAACGCAACACCGCTCCTGGTCACGATCGTGTTACCTACCGTCACCTTCGTGAAGCTCCTGTCTCTTTTCTCTCCACCCTGGCCAGGCTCTACAATGTAGTCCTGTCCACCGGGTACTACCCCGACCTGTGGAAAACCTCCCGTATCCTCATGTTCCTCAAACCTGGCAAACCGCCGTCCGCCGTCTCCTCCTACCGTCCCATCAGCCTTACCTCGGTCTTCAGCAAGGTCCTGGAATCTATCCTCACCCGCCGCATCCACCAGCATCTCCGCCAGCACCGCCTCCTCCCCGTTACCCAGTGTGGCTTTCGGCCGTCCTTCTCTTCCGACGATCTTCTCCTTCACCTCACTCATCTCCTTTCCGAACAGCTCAATTCCCGTCGCTCCGCAATCTTCCTCTCTCTTGACCTCGAACGCGCATATGACCGCGTATGGCATTCCGGTCTCCTCTTCAAGCTCCATACCTTCGCTCTTCCCCTTAACTACGTTCGTCTGATCGGTTCCTTTCTCTCCCGCCGTCCTTCCCATGTCACCATCCATAATACCGATTCCTACACCTTTTTCCCCTCCGCCGGTGTGCCCCAAGGCTCCGTCCTCTCCCCCCTTCTGTACCTTTTGTACACGGCGGATATGCCGCCGCTGTCACCCCCCGTCCACCTTCTCCAGTTTGCCGATGACACCGCCTTCCTTGCCCTTGCCCCCACCCTGCAACGCTCTCAACGCCTTCTCCAATCCCATCTTGACCGGTTCACCGCTTGGTGCAACCAGTGGTTGCTCAAGGTCAATCCTTCCAAAACCCAGGCGATCATTGTAGGCAAAACCACTCCCTCCTTCCGCCTCCTTGATTTCTATCTCACCGTTTATGGCCGTCCCATCGCTCTCACCCCCACCCTTAAGTACCTTGGCGTCACCCTCGACCGTCGCCTCTCCTGGACTCCCCATCTCCAGACGATCCAAGCCAAGGCACGTTCCCGACTCCGTCTCCTCAAGCTCCTTTCCGGCCGAACGTGGGGTCTGGACCCCTCCACCATCCTCCACACCTATAAGTCCCTTATCCGCCCTATCCTCTGTTACGCCCATCCAGCCTGGATCTCCGCCCCCCCTTCCTTTTATAAATCCCTCCAAATCCTTGAACGCCATGCTCTCCGCCTTGCCTATCGCATCCGTCTCCCTTCCCCCACGCGGATCCTGTATGACCTTATCCCCTTCCCCCACCTCCTCCTCTTCCTCGAAAGGATACGAATCCTATACACCTCCCGTAAACTCGATCCACCTCACCCGCTCGTCTCCCCAGTCCTCTCCCACCCCCGCCCGCTGCCGCGCCTGTACTCCCATGTCCCTCCCGGTCTCCATCTCTCCACCCTCCTTACCCTCTCCCAAGGTGGCTTCCGCCAGCTCCCCCTCCCTGATGATGTCCTCCTCCCCTGCATCTACCCCTCCTATCAACTTTGATCCTCCCCCCCCCCTCCTGTGTCCTTTCCTTCGGGCACCCTCCCTCCCCCCCCCTTTTTCCCTTCCCTTCTCTTTCCTTTCCCCCCTCCCTCCTACCCTCTCCTCCGGGCTTCACTCCCCCTTCCCCCCTCCCCCTCTCTCCTTTGCCCATGGCATCTCTGCTCTCCCCTCTCCCATTTCCCCTTCCTCCTCCTCCACCTCCTCTCTTGGCAGGTCCCCGGACTCGTACACGCTGAGTGGACATTCGCGCGCCGGAGATCCTCGCCATCAGTGTCTCGTGAGTGCCGTCGTGTTTCGTGTTCAGTGTTCCCGTCATACTCCATCGTTCACCTGTGCCATCGCCATCTTCAGTGTTAGTGCGTCGTGACAACAGTTTGTAGTGAATTTTCGTCAAGTGTGAACGGCTCCGTGTTTGTCTTTATGTGTCTACTGTTTTACTCCCCACCGTTATGTCACATTTGTGTATTCTTTCTGTTCTATCTTTATCTCCTCTACGGCTGAAGAGTGGCGTACCATGCTGCTGACAGCCTGCCTGTTTGTACGGGTTTGAAAATAACAATAAAGAAAAAAAAAAACAAAAGAAAATTCATCTCCAGAACGCCTACGACCATGTCTGGCATTCCAGGCTCCTCTTCAAGCTCCAGACCTATGCTATCCCTATCAATTTTGTCCTTATCATTGCTCCCTTCCTCTCCTGCCATCCATCATATGTCACTATCCACAATTCTGACAGCCATACTTTCTGTCCCTCCGCTGGCGTGCCCCAAGGCTCCTTCCCTTCTGTAATCCTCTATCTACTGTATACAGCGGATATGCCCAAACCTTCCCCACCTGTTCATCTCCTCCAGTTTGCTGATGAAACCGCCTTCCTGGCCCATTATCCTACCCTTCAACGGTCTCAAACTACCCTCCAAACCCACTTAGACTAGTTCACCACTTGGTGCAACCAGTGGTTCCTTTGTATCAACCCCTCCAAGACCCAGGCGATCATCATAGGCCACATCACCCACTCCTTCCATTTCTATGATTTCTACCTTACCATTTATGGTCGACCGCCGGCCGGAGTGGCTGAGCGGTTTTAGGCCCTTCAGTCTGGAACCGCGCAACCGCTACGGTCGCAGGTTCGAATCCTGCCTCGGGCATTCATGTGTGTGTTGTCCTTAGGTTAGTTAAGTTTAAGTAGTTCTAAGTTCTAGAGGACTGATGACCTCATATGTTAAGTCCCATAGTGCTCAGAGCCATTTGAACCATTTTTTATGGTCGACCTATCCACCTCACTCCTACCCTAAAATACCTAGGTCTCACCCTTGACCACCACCTCACCTGGCCTCCTCGTGTCCTTACAATCCAACACAAAATGCACCACAGACTCTGCATCCTGAAACTCCTGTCTGGCTGGACATGGGGACTGCATCCTTCCACTGTCCTTCACACCTACAAATCCTTGACCTGCCCCATCCATTGTTATACCAGCCTCCCAGATTCTATAAAGCCCTCCAAATCCTAGAACACCATGCACTCCACCTTGCCTTCCATATCCACCTTCCGTCCCCCAAACGCATCCTCTACGACCTCATCAGCTTCCTCCACCTTCTCCTTTTCCTTGAACACATCTGCACCCTGTATATTGTCCACCATCTTGATCCCAACCCCCTTCCTCTCCAACACCCAGCCCGTTGCCGCACCTTCACCATTACGTCCCGCCCTCTCTCCATCTCCACAACGTCCACCTCCTTTCCCAACGCAACTTCCAGCACCTACCCCTCCGGGATGATGAACATCGACCTGACATTTACCCTTCCTACCAGATCTAACCCCACCATCCTCACCCATACTCCTCAGGGCTTCCTCTCCCCTCCCCTTCCCTTCCCATGAGCAGTTTCCCCCTCCACCACCACCTCCCTCTCCCATGCCCCCCCCCCGCCCTTTTGTGTCTCTGTACTCCCTTCTACCTTGTCTTCCTTGTTTATCTCCCACCCCACCCATTTCCTGCCTCTTGGTGCACCTCCTGCCCCCTTTTTTCCTCTTCTGCCCATAGGCCCCCCACTGCCCCTTCTTCCCCTCTTTTCCCCCTCTACAGCCTCCAGTCCTTTGGCACGTCCCTAACAGTGGCTCTTATTCTTCATGAGTGCTCCATCGTTTCCAATGTTTTTTTTTGTGCCTTGCTCTGTGTGATTTTTATCCTGTGGCCAACTTCTAGCTTGTGTTTGCCTCCAGTGTTTTTTATGTGCACTCTGAATTGCCAGCTGTGTTCTTTTAACTTTATGTCGACTTTTTAACTGTCCCCCAGTGCATGTCCCCGTGTTAGTGTATATCATAGCTCACATCATCTCCATTTACTGTGTTTTTTATGTGTCCCTTTCCATCCCCCTTTTTATGTAAACGTTCCCCTTCTGTATTTTTTGTAAAGCCATTTGGCTGAAGAGCAGTGGACTGTGCCGCTGCCAGCCCTCCCCCCGCCATAAAGAAAAAAAAATCAAGAAAGACAATAAGTCAGACTATACACGCCTTTTCTCATCTCTAAAATATCTTTAATTGTTGTGAAAAATCCTGTACAACACTGTGGCATAGGGTATATATCCTCCAAGTATTTTCCCATCAGGTAAAAAAAAAAATTTCTTATCAGCTTAGTATCTGCTACGTCCTGCTCACACTCATGTATTGCTCATCACGGAGTGCCACCTCTGTCACAGTATGTCTCCTCACTTTGGAACTCTCTGAAAGTAACAAATACCTCATCACATCCGAAATGTCTCAAGGTAACAGCACACTGAAGTTATAAATACTGGGTTTATACTATGTATCTTTTATAGATTTGGTAATATAGCTGATTTTGTCACGATGGTAATCTATCCTTGTGTAAGTGGGAGGTTGAAATTTCATTAAAAGATCTCTCCATAAACGCCAGATTACCACTCCGACTCTTGAATCATACTTGTGATACTCTAACCCTCACTTCCACCTGCCTATAGCATGTCATTGGTATCAGACTGAGCCGGCCGTTGTGGCCGAGCGGTTCTAGGCGCTTCAGTCCGGAACCGCGTGACCGCTACGGTCGCAGGTTCGAATCCTGCCTCGGGCATGGATGTGTGTGATGTCCTTAGGTTAGTTAGGTTTAAGTAGTTCTAAGTTCTAGGAGACTGATGACCTCAGATGTTAAGTCCCATAGTGCTCAGAGCCATAACAGACTGATTTTCTAATTAATTAAATTAATCGTGAGAGTCTCTATGAATGGTGAGTAATTTTTTCCTGCAGTCAGATTACACTCACCAGATAACCATCACAGACGCTTCTGTGATGTCTCTGGAGGCTTCCCACAGGCTAGTTGGTAACCTTCATCAAATAACTCAAAACATCTAAAGCTAATTGCGTTCTGTCTCACAGTTGCCTTGTCACGCTGGTGGAAGTAAGTCACTTACAATTCTGCTTCCGAACTAATCCTGCTGAGACCTGTGGGTCTAGGGGGCGGTAGGATGTTTCACTCTCTTTTCCACCCTCGTGACACCTCCACCACCATGTCACATGACAATAGCTGCCACCGCCGCCACCAGCTCACGAATCTCCACCCACACGTCAGAGCTGTACCACTCCCAGCTGACAACCCATCGCTCTCTGTGCTGGACAGAATCGACATCTGTATCACCCTGATAACAATGGTCAGCAAATCCAGTTATTGTTAAACTCCATGCCAACGAGCAGAAACGAACGCTCATTGGTGTGCGAAAGAACGACGTTAAGGGTTGGAGACTAACTCTGATTTGCGTGGGTGGTTCCAAGCATGAGGAGAAGAGAGAAGGTATTGCGTACGAAATGCTGCAATACGGAAACGGCTGGAGTAGCGGGCGTGCGAACGCGAATGCAGAGGAACGTAGTAAAGGCAATAGGAACCATGCTTCAAAGACGAAGTGGCATGAAGAAAAAAGCAGAGTGGCGAAAAGACGCCTCAAGAATCACGGAATGAAGGAAGAAAGCAGAGTGGCGAAAAGACGCCTCAAGAATCACGGAATGAAGGAAGAAAGCAGAGTGGCGAAAAGACGCCTCAAGAATCACGGAATGAAGTAAGAAAGCGGAGCCAGCTGGCAATCCTGATTTGATAGCGGAGCGGATAACGAGTGTAGACTAAGGGTAGGTTTGCATTCAAAACACATTCAAAAATTGTTAAAGTAAGAGTTCACTTGATGGTCCAGATGGACAACACCGAAGGACCAGTGTATCCAGTCATAGAAATACGTGTTTACTTTATTATGGCCTGTGGGCTTTGAGCCCGAAACAGTGTAGTCGTATGTGGCAGCGGCGGAACAGAATGGGACACGCTTGAGCATTATTAAAGCTCTACCCCTTGCAGCGAATCGTTTCCAGTGTGTGGTGTTTTTCTTGTCTTTGTTAGGTTAAGATGTGCCTATAGTTCCTCACTGGAGGAATATTTCGCGCGCTTCACTTGTGGTTTGGGAGAGTTTGTGTATGTTTGTGTACACATTACTGTTGTTTTATTTCTTACGTCCGCTCGATGAAGACCCTTTCACTGTCTGAAAGCTACTACACGTGTCCGGGTCTTACATGGAGGTGCTGCGGCGGTGAAATTACCGTTGCTATTTTTCACTGAGAGACGTCGCATGTACTTTGTGTCGCGATTTTCAACTGCTTGAGATAGTAAAATTTTGCTTATGGTTTTGACACTTTCTTATATACTCTCTTTTATCTTTTCCGGTACATAATTCTCTGTGTTTTCTTACGTTTTATTGCGATTTCGAGTATTAAAAGCAGTGCTTTATTATTATAATACACTCCTGGAAATTGAAATAAGAACACCGTGAATTCATTGTCCCAGGAAGGGGAAACTTTATTGACACATTCCTGGGGTCAGATACATCACATGATCACACTGACAGACCCACAGGCACATAGACACAGGCAACAGAGCATGCACAATGTCGGCACTAGTACAGTGTATATCCACCTTTCGCAGCAATGCAGGCTGCTATTCTCCCATGGAGACGATCGTAGAGATGCTGGATGTAGTCCTGTGGAACGGCTTGCCATGCCATTTCCACCTGGCGCCTCAGTTGGACCAGCGTTCGTGCTGGACGTGCAGACCGCGTGAGACGACGCTTCATCCAGTCCCAAACATCCTCAATGGGGGACAGATCCGGAGATCTTGCTGGCCAGGGTAGTTGACTTACACCTTCTAGAGCACGTTGGGTGGCACGGGATACATGCGGACGTGCATTGTCCTGTTGGAACAGCAAGTTCCCTTGCCGGTCTAGGAATGGTAGAACGATGGGTTCGATGACGGTTTGGATGTACTGTGCACTATTCAGTGTCCCCTCGACGATCACCAGTGGTGTACGGCCAGTGTAGGAGATCGCTCCCCACACCATGATGCCGGGTGTTGGCCTGTGTGCCTCGGTCGTATGCAGTCCTGATTGTGGCGCTCACCTGCACGGCGCCAAACACGCATACGACCATCATTGGCACCAAGGCAGAAGCGACTCTCATCGCTGAAGACGACACGTCTCCATTCGTCCCTCCATTCACGCCTGTCGCGACACCACTGGAGACGGGCTGCACGATGTTGGGGCGTGAGCGGAAGACGGCCTAACGGTGTGCGGGACCGTAGCCCAGCTTCATGGAGACGGTTGCGAATGGTCCTCGCCGATACCCCAGGAGCAACAGTGTCCCTAACTTGCTGGGAAGTGGCGGTGCGGTCCCCTACGGCACTGCGTAGGATCCTACGGTCTTGGCGTGCATCCGTGCGTCGCTGCGGTCCGGTCCCAGGTCGACGGGCACGTACACCTTCCGCCGACCACTGGCGACAACATCGATGTACTGTGGAGACCTCACGCCCCACGTGTTGAGCAATTCGGCGGTACGTCCACCCGGTCTCCCGCATGCCCACTATACGCCCTCGCTCAAAGTCCGTCAACTGCACATACGGTTCACGTCCACGCTGTCGCGGTATGCTACCAGTGTTAAAGACTGCGATGGAGCTCCGTATGCCACGGCAAATTGGCTGACACTGACGGCGGCGGTGCACAAATGCTGCGCAGCTAGCGCCATTCGACGGCCAACACCGCGGTTCCTGGTGTGTCCGCTGTGCCGTGCGTGTGATCATTGCTTGTACAGCCCTCTCGCAGTGTCCGGAGCAAGTATAGTGGGTCTGACACACCGGTGTCAATGTGTTCTTTTTTCCATTTCCTGGAGTGTAGTTCGGAAGTATTCTATGTGTGGGACACTTTTGATCTCTGCCACAGATTAATAGAGTTCGGAAGAGTATGGTCATTATGCATTTATTTATGGTAGCGGGCTCTTTGACGTTATGTTGTGAAAACTTTTGGTTTTCCACCGGCTGCGAGTGTACGGCCAGGAGAAGTAGGTGTCCCTGTCCCTTAATGATGTTTCCTGTCAGAGGCCAGCTGAACCGTGAGAGCACTGAGCGTGGCAGACGAGGTATTTATGTTGAGAAAATGTGTCTTTAACGACTCACCGTCATCCTAAAGAATTGTTTCGTAAATGCAGCAAATGAATTTAGTTAACCTTGTCGAACCAACACTACAGAAACTCCAGCTCGTAATTGCCTATTACGCGGATTGAGTTTTAGAACAGGAGTACAGATTGTATCTTTAGGAGGAAGTTTCTTTTATTTTTTTTTGCGACGGGGGGGGGGGGGGGGTGGAGCAGGGGGTGGGGGGGGCAATTAGTTTCATCTTGATTTCATTATGCAAGTAGCTTGACCTCTCTTTCTCTTTTGCAGTTCGTTGTGGGAGTGGAAACAGTGCTTCTTTGTTTTGAGTAAAGATCATTTCAGATAATAAAAGTAATACCAATTTTCCGGTTTCACTTAAGATTAAATCTTAGGGTTGACTGAAGGGGTTGTAAAGAAAAAGAAAAATAAGGTTTGTTGGGCTCACAGATGTCAGTGCTGCCGACCGTGAATACAACAGCTGTCCCACGAGGGTGGCGTCGAGGAGATGAAGCGACGCACCGCTTGCCTGACACTAATCCCTCGAAAGGTGGCAGCTCGCATGCCTACTGTCTCGGCGTGCATCGGTCAGCTGAGAACGCTCCGGAAACATGGCTTGTGCGCTTTCTGTAATGCACTTACGCATTCTCACCTAGGGCGGATAATGCAGCCACACTGAACTACCTTTTACTCGTAAATAAAAGTAGCCCCATACGAATACTTATGCATAAATACATGACATTGCAAACTGATATATTAGAATAATAAGTATGGCACAAGCCAACGTTTTTTGGAGATGGACATGCTCAAGTATCCAACAATTAAATTTTATTTTTTGATTTTACGCATGTGTCTGTCCGAATAAGGCAGCCACTACGTTTGTTGCATTTGCAGCTGTGTAGATAAGTAACGTCATTTCGTTTTTTATAAACATTCACATGTTCAAATAATGCTGAAAGATCATTTTGGTGGATACAGTTAGATGATGTTATCAACTCTTTTTACATGTTATTACCAGCCTGCCACGTAAAATTAAGTCTAAAAATGTAATATTATTAATTTTTCATTGATTCAGAAGAAAATTTCCCAGAGTTTATATCTTTGCATTTTCACTTACCGTGGGATGGAATATTACTGTTAGTTTTGGGATTTATTTTTATTTTCGGTGATTAATTTGGAATAGAATTCTTTTGTATTACGGAACCTTAATCAGTGACGATTCAAGATCACCATCAAGGGAGTTTATTCTTTCAAAATCAAGAAGTGATGGGGCGATGTGACAGTACTTTCACGTCCATCACTTTATGATAATGAGTAAATTTGGTAGTTTAGGATTTGTTAACTATGCTGGAGAGAAATACACAGCTACTGGCTTCTGGTGTACAGTTCGTGAATTGCACACTCGCTGTGGTATTGAGTAAAATTGGTAGCTTAAGATTTGTTAACTATGCTGAGGGAAATGCATCGCTACTGGCTTCTGGTGTACAATTCGTGAATTGCCCACTCGCTGAGGCAAGACTGTGAGGGCACAGTGACTGAGCTGGGTGGTCACAGTACTACGAGTATGGGGTAACTTAAACTCTCCACTGACGGGCTGCTGGATCACAGAAATGTTGTGGCAACATACTAACCGATTTCCCGTGTCCGTGAGGTGGCACATTCTAGGAAGATAGCTGGGCGACCACAGGTCCCCTGAGCAATTCAGAGTGACGAATCTGCATTTGCTGCCGGTGGTTGCAATTATGCGACGCCGCCATTGAGTGATGTTCAGTGTGTGAAAATTATAGAATCTAACTGTCTGGATGATGACAGCCAATTAGAAGGGTCATCGGCATAAGCGCCGACACAGCGTATACAATGTACTAACTTCTGGACGGTTAAGGGATTTACTGTAAGCGATAGTTGAGAAACTTTGAAAGGCTTCCATTTAATTTTAGCTTGTTGAGAGGTACCCACTGTGGCGAAAGTTGTAGATCCTCTCTTCCAGGTAGTAGTTTTATAGGAGCTGAGAGGAACGTAATTCTGTCGTAGAGTCGGTGCGTGGCCAGGAGGTCAGACCGGGAGATGGAGGTGCCTGGCCGCAGCCTGCCAGTTTACGCTGAATCGATCAAGTAAGGGTCGCCTTTTTAGCGCCAGCACGGCTTTTACTCTCAGAAGCTCACAATTTGCCAAGTAATTTCCACAACTAGTGTTGTTTCTTCAGTGTCTTTGTTGTTGGGCTCTTGGATCCAGTTTTAACATGTGTCTGCGAGTTGCACAGAGTTTGCAAAGCCAATTGCCGTAAGAAGGTATCCACCACTTGTTAGCAGAACAGTGGGTCCGAGGTGAGCTTTGCTCAAGCAATCAATTATTGTCATTTTGGGCACATAAACATGCATTCCATTGTGGAAACAACTGATTTCTTTTAGATTTTAGCAGAGACAATTAGTCTCTTATCCGAGCATTAAATAAGAAATCAATAAATTAATTAGAAGTATCCACCACTCATTGGCAGAACACTGTGACCAACATGAGCTTTGCTCAAGCGATCATTCTTTGTAATTTTGGTCACATAAACGTACACTGTATTGTGCAAATCGGTTCTGTTACATTTTTGCTGAGACAAATTGTCTGTGAGCATTAAATAAGAAATTGTTCACAATTTCATGTTCGAGAAAATATTCGCTTTACTTGTGAACCAATTTATGGGAAACAAATCTAGTATTTGAAAGAACTGATATGTTTTCCTTCTTTTCTTTAGTCCTACAACAAATTAGGTCAGGCAGTCCATAATAAGGAAACATGGCCGATTTATTCTGCATAAATGAATTGTGTTCTTACTAGACGGGTTTCCGTTGTAAAGTAGGTGCCTCTGATTAGAAGAGTATATGTGGTAGAAAATTTGGTTTATTTACGTTTAACAGTTTTGCTCTCACAGAGAATTTTCAGTTTCTGTAATTAGCAATTTTCTGGATTAAGGCAATATAAGGCGTACACCAGTTTGCGTATCCTTTATGTGACGAGTACGTTAGTGTGGCAGGCAATAGCACTCACCACTGTCGAACCCCAGCACTTCACAGTTACACATCAACGATCCCACGAGCTGAGCATTTCATAATATTGAAGAGTTGTAATACGAGAACACTTTTGTAGAAAGAATTAATTTTATTCCACCTTAAATTAATATAACACTTTCCTACTGGTTCTAATTGCGCTCACTGTGCAAATGCATTCATTTATTTATCACGAACCTGTATCAGTTCACCATTGCCGGTTACTTACTGTACGATCATATCTTCGTTGCGTAACAATTTTCTCGATACGAAATTTAAATCTGAATTCAAAATTATCAGTTTTATACGCAAATGATTCATTCTCCGGATCTAGTGACAATATTCCACGATATCACAAAAATATTTCACATTTTGGTTCAAATGGCTCTGAGCACTATGGGACACGACATCTGAGATCATCAGTCCCCTAGAACGTAGAACTACTTAAACGTAACTAACCTAAGGACATCACACACATCCATGCCCGAGGCAGGATTCGAACCTGCGACCGTACCAGTCGCGCCGTTCCAGACTGAAGCGCCTAGAACCGCTCGGTCAAAACGGCCGGCTTTCACATTTTATTTACGCCCGATTCACGGAGCTCGAAGTCTCGGGACCTGCCCTGCAGACTTGCTCAGACTGGACTGACTCACTCCTTCAAGCCAAAACCATATTCATGCGGCATCTCTCCCCTTTAGAACGATGGAGCTACCCCGTGAGCGATGCCGCTGCGCAGTAGCAAAGAAGTGAAAGAGTACATTAGAACGGTCGCAGGTTCGAATCCTGTCTCGGGCATGGATGTGTGTGATGTCCTTAGGTTTAAGTAGTTCTAAGTTCTAGGGGACTGATGACCTCAGATGTTAAGTCCCATAGTGCTCCAAGCCATTTAAAACTACACTACTGGCCATTAAAATTGCTACACCACGAAGATGACGTGCTACAGACGCGAAATTTAACCGACAGGAAGAAGATGCTGTCACATGCAAATGATTAGCTTTTCAAAGCATTTGCACAAGGTTGGCGCCGGTGGCGACACATACATCGTGCTGACATGAGGAACGTTTCCAACCGATTTCTCATTCACAAACAGCAGTTGACCGGAGTTGCCAGGTGAAACCTTGTTGTGATACCTCTTGTAAGGAGGAGAAATGCGTACCATCACGTTTCCGACTTTGATAAAGGTCGGATTGTAGCCTATCGTGATTGCGGTTTATCGTATCGCGACATTGCTGCTCGCATTGGTTGAGATCCAATGACTGTTAGCAGAATATGGAATCGGTGGGTTCAGGAGGGTAATACGGAACGCCGTGCTGGATCCCAACGCCCTCGTATCACTAGCAGTCGAGATCACAGGCATCTTATCTGCACGGCTGTAACGGATCGTGCAGCCACGTCTCGATCCCTGAGTCAACAGATGGGGACGTTTGCAAGACAACAAACATCTGCACGAACAGTTAGACGACGTTTGCAGCAGCATGGACTATCGGCTCGGAGACCATGGCTGCGGTTACCCTTGGCGCTGCATCACAGACAGGAGCACCTGCGATGGTGTACTCAACGACGAACCTGGGTGCACGAATGGCAAAACGTCATTTTTCAGATGAATCCAGGTTCTGTTTACAGCATCATGATGGTCGCATCCGTGTTTGGCGACATCGCGGTGAACGCACGTTGGAAGCGTGTATTCGTCATCGCCATACTGGCGTATCACCCGGCGTGATGGTATGGGGTGCCATTGGTTACACGTCTCGGTCACCTCTTGTTCGCATTGACGGCACTTTGAACAGTGGACGTTACATTTCAGATGTATTACGACCCGTGGCTCTACCCTTCATTCGATCCCTGCGAAACCTTACATTTCAGCTGGGTAACGCACGACAGCATGTTGCAGGTCCTGTACGGGCCTTTCTGGATACAGAAAATGTTCGACTGCTGCCCTGGCCAGCACATGCTCCAGATCTCTCACCATTTCAAAACGTGTGGTCAATGGTGGTCGAGCAACTGGCTCGTCACAATACGCCAGTCACTACTCTTGATGAACTGTGGTATCGTGTTGAAGCTGTATGGGCAGCTGTACCTGTACACGCCATCCAAGCTGTGTTTGACTCAATGCTCAGGCGTATCAGGACCGTTATAAGGGCCAGAGGTGGTTGTTCTGGGTACTGATTTCACAGGATCTATGCAGACAAATTGCGTGAAAATGTAATCACATGTTATTTCTAGTATAATATATTTGTCCACTGAATACCCGTTTATCATCTGCATTTCTTCTTGGTGTAGCAATTTTAATGGCCAGTAGTCTATTATTACTTTATCAGTAACTGTATCCCACACACGTACCAGTAACTGTATTCCAGACACGTTTTGCAGACAGCATTCACATATACCGATTAATGTACCTGCGTAGTTAAATCATTGTGCGACACGTAGTTCAGAAGATATGACGTCATAAATACTGAGGTGTGTGAAAAACTGTCACATTACATATGACATTTAAATTTATTACTACTCTGCTACTAAATACTCACAATAAACTCGCGGACGGTATCCAGTTAGTGCCTTCAAAATTATATCATCGTACGACACATAGTTCAGGAGAGACGACGTCACAAAAATTCAGCCACGTGAAAACGAAACTGCAGGGCGAAATTCGCTACACATATAGGTGAAATTAATTTACTTAGATGTTCAATATATCCGACATATGCATGTGTGGGCAAAGCCACGGGTAAAGAACTCCTCCTAACCCCTCGATCGTTTTCAGCCAAACTTGGTACTATATTACTTAGTATCCCGAAAGAAATACTGTGGAGTAAGAGCCAGAAATCTCGTGTTGGTGTGGGGGTGACAGTGTGGACAGAGTAGAAGGAGGAGGGGTGGAAAGACAGAGAGGGGGAAGCTGGACATTGGCACCTGTAGGGGGAAGAGGATATGGAGAGAGAGAGGGTGAAGGAGAAGTGGACAGATAAAAGGAAGAGGAGTACATGGACAGAGAGAGGGTAGAAGAGGTGATGGACTAAAAAGGAGAGAGGAAGAGATGGACAGAGAAAGAGAAGAGGAGGAGGTAGTCAGGGAAAGGAGGGAAGAGGAGACAGGCAGAGAAAGAAAAGAGGAGGAGAAGCCCAGAGAAGAGTGGCAAGAGGAGATGGGCAGAGAGAGGGGGCGTTGCAGGCGGACAGAGAGAGGGGCAGGGTGGGATGGACAGACAGTGGGGGTGGAAGAGATGGATAGAGAAAGGAAAGAGGACGAGATGGATCGACAAGAGGGCCGAGTAGACGAACAGAGAGAGGGGAATGAGGAGATGGCCTAAAAGAATTCAAATAAATATATACCCAGGCCACGCCAGCTACTCATATATTTTCATTAATCAATTGCTATATATGTATCCAAATTTTTAGTTTCCACGTAATGACAGAACAGATTTCACCGAAATGGAGTGAAAACATATTTCTCGAAAGCAATAAATGTCTCCAATAACCCGATTCAAAAACTGGAAGCTGTCCATCGTGATATAACCATCTCTAAAATTAGCTTGTTCTTTGCTAATTTTAAAGTATTTTAGTGTCAGGTACGCATTTATAGACCTCAGATACAAGCTGCTTTCGTTAACTGAAACCCGACTTTCTGAAATGATGCACAGTTCTCTTTATCTTTTGAGGTAACGATTACTTAATGGTATCCAAAACTCGGGACCTTCAAAGAACTGCGCATGATTTCAGAAACTGGTAATATCGAGTAAAGAAAGCAGTCCCAACTGAAGCGCTTAACAGAAAGTATCTCCCAGAAAAAAGTGTTTCCAAAATACATCAAAATGAACAGTGGTAACAACAGTATAGCTGCAAAGAAAACAAAGGACAAATATGTGAAATTTGTACGAGTAATCCTTGCTGCCTTCTTACGACGGATCCAGGCCCGAAACTAGTTACTGTGAAGTAAATAATTTATCTTCCCCTGGTAAACCCTGTCTCTCAGGTAGCCCCACAACCAGAAAACACAGGGAGTGGGATCAAGTGATCGTGCCGGCCAAGCATTTGGAAACGATCGGCTTATACACTACGTGATCAGAAGTATCCGGACACCCCCAAAAACATACGTTTGTCATCTGAGGTGCATTTCGCTGCCACCTATCACCAAGTACTCCACATCAGCGACCTCAGTAATCATTATACATCGTGAGAGAGTAGAATGGGGCGCTCCGCGCAGTTCACGGACTTCGAACATGGTCAGACGATTGGGTGACACTTGTGTCATACGTCTGTACGCGAGATTTCTACACTCCTAAACATCCCTAGGTCCACTGTTTCCGATGTGACAGTGAAGTGGAAACGTGAAGCGACACGTACGGTACAAAAGCGTACAGGCCGACCTCGTCTGTTGATTCACAGAAACCGCCGACATTTGACGAGGGTCGTAGTGTGTAACAGGCAGACATCTATTTAGACCATCACACACGAATTCCAAACTGCATCAGAAGCCACTGCAGGTGCTATGACAGTTAGGCGGGTTGTGTGAAAATTTGGATTTCACGATCGAGCGGCTGCTCATAAGCCACACATCACGCCGGTAAATGCCAAACGAGCCTCGCTTGGTGTAAGGAGCGTAAACATTGGACGTTTGAACAGTGGGAAAACGTTGTGTGGAGTGACGAATCATGGTACAGAATGTGGCGATCGGATGGCAGGGTGTGGTTATGGCGGATGCCCGGTAACGTCATCTGTCAGCGTATGTAGCGCCAACAGTAAAATTCTGAGGTGGTCGTGTTATGGTGTGGTCGTGTTTTTTATGGAGGGGGCTTGCACCCCTTGTTGTTTTGCCTGACACTGTCACAACACAGGCCACATTGATGTTTTAAGCACATTATTACTTCCCACTGTTGAAGAACAATTTGCAGATGGCGATTGCATTTTTCAACACGATCGAGCACCTGTTCGTAATGCACGGCCTGTGGCGGAGTGGTTACACAACAATAACATCAGTGTAATGGACTGGCCTGCACATAGTCCTGACCAGTATTAATGGAACACCTTTGGAACGCCGACTTCGTGCCAAGCCTCACCGACCAACATCGATACCTCTCCTCAGTGCAGCACTCCGTGAAGAATGGGCATCCATTGCCCAAGAAACCTTCCAGCACCTGATTGAACGTACGCCTGGGAGAGTGGAAGCTGTCATCAAGGCTAAGGGTGGGCCATCATATTGAATTCCAGCATTGCCGATGGGGTGCTCCACGAACTTAAGTCATTTTCAGACAGGTGTCCGGATACTTTTGATCAAATAGTGTAATTCGAACGTTTCTAAATGCGTTTCGGAGAAGAATGCGAACTTCACGAGTGATGTGCGGTGTGGCCCCATCTCGCATGGGAACTGTGGAGTTCAGTGTGTGTCTCTCCTGTAGGACGGGTATGAAATGGTGGAGCAGAATATCACAGTAACACCGGCCAGTCACACTGCACGTCTTTTGTCCTTGAGCTCCAACCTGTTCAAAAAAGAATGGGCCAATGATAAACATAGCCGTGAAGCCCCAACATATGGTGACACGTACACCACATAGAGGACCTTCACGCACAGTGACTGGAGATCCCAAAAATCGGCGATGTTGTGTGTTCACCTCACGCGTCAGAGAAAAATGAGGCTCGTCTGTCCGTAGGATGGTCCAGGTTCAGCCCTTGTCAACTGCAATCCTTGCGAAAAAGTGGAGAGCGGATTCAACACGGCGTTGCGCGTCCTGTGGTGCAAGCTGCTGTACGATATGAATCTTGTTCGGATACCAGTTGAGAGTGGTTAAAGCATTTTCCGTACAGTGGACCACGGGATGTTCAACTGTCGTAACACGGGACGCGCTCTGCCTGTCTATCGGGAACTGCGTGCAGCGTTGTCTGCCATATCAAGAGCGATTTCATCAACCATCTTTGGTGCAACCGGTCGTCAGCCTCTTCCCGGAGCGACGCCCAGTTCTCCAGTTGATTCCAACTTTTTCATCTTGCTTCGCATAGCAGGTGGAGAAAGAGGACCCTTCCGTAATCCATCCAGCTTGCGAATTCTCGAAGTGCAGCTGCAGCATTATGTGGTTTTGATAATAGAGCTTCATCAATAACGCCCTACTCCTTTTGTCAGAGTCCATTTTGACGCGGCAGCAAGTGCACTGCGACTGATCAGGTGTGTGAGATTATGAATCACCATGACTGATCACGGCAGCTGGCCAAAACTGGCCAAAACTGGAACTTAACGGTGGCGCTGTGACGCGTGGAAATCGTGCACCTCGTACTCTAGACATTAACGCTAGTAAGTTTGGTACTCTTATGGTAATTAGTTTCCGCATTATAACGTGTTAAATAAAGAAAATTTAGTTATAACCACCAGGCATAACTTACCGTCACACCGAGCGAGGTGGCGCAGTGGTTAGCACACTGGACTCGCATTCGGGAGGACGACGGTTCAATCCCGTCTCCAGCCATCCTGATTTAGGTTTTCCGTGATTTCCCTAAATCGTTTCAGGCAAATGCCGGGATGGTTCCTTTGAAAGGGCACGGCCGATTTCCTTCCCCATCCTTTCCTAACCCGAGCTTGCGCTCCGTCTCTAATGACCTCGTTGTCGACGGGACGTTAAACAACATTAACCTAACCTAACCTAACCTTACCGTCACACCCACATTTAAGTTGTGACAGATACTTAGGACATTAATAATAATAAATAATATGTAAAATGTCTTGATATAATCGTAATCACATATTTATATTAGGTATTAGTACAGCGCTTTTGATGTTTGAAGGAAAGGGGGCTCATGACGCCCACGAATGTCCCCCTCCCGCCCACCTTGGATGCGCTACTAGGTCACTGCCGAAACTGTTGCGACAGTGTACTGAAGATCGGAAACCACGAGCAGAAAATCATTTTAGGACCGATTCAGGTACCACCATGTTGCTTCACGCTCTTGTTAACCGCAGATAAGTATAGCAATTAACAGCATCGAGCTAGTGGGATGGCTATTGGCGCAAAACCGGCGAAAACTGGCGACTCTATAGCAGAACTTATCACTGGTGATGGTAGAATAGTTTGATCGAGATCATTTAAAATAGATTCGGTAAGCGGAAGATCTACTCCTGATTGAAGCTATCAAATTAACGAGGATCAGAAGGCAAGAGTGATGAAAGACACTGGTGATTTCATTGAGACGTGAGCCTTCATCCGTGTCTTCTAAAGCGTGGCGCTCTTAAAAGTGGCCCGCCTCCACTTTGCAATATTTCGACTTCTGAAATAGAGTAGACAACTACTACAATGGGCAGTTTTGTGCAATAATCGCTTGTTAGAATTCTTCTGTCAGGATTTCAGTTTATTTCATCATTGAAGTTAGACGTTTATCTTTGCGGTCTGCAAAATGACTTTTAGATAGAAGGAAGAATTTAAATAGTGGAAGCATATGTGCAAACAGGTTCGATTAAGTAAACTCGTGAAAGTTTCAGGGTCATGTATTGGCATGAGGACTACCAGCAAAGAGAGCAATGCAGAGTCTGCATAAGAACTGGAGCACCTACGGATCTGTGAAAAATGTAAAACGACATAGAATTCCTTCAGTTTGTAAACCAGAAGTAACCGCAGACATTCGTCGAAGAATTATTCAGAACCCGAAGAAGTCTGCATGTAAGTTGGGCAAACTGGAGCATTTACGCAAGAGGAGTTCCTATCGGATATTGAAAAGTCGTAATTTGAACCTATATCGTGTGACGATTGTGCAGAAATTACGGGAGGTTGAGAGTCAGATTACTGTAAGTGGATTTTGAATAACATCAACGATGGTTTGTTAGACTCTTTCCATTACATCACGAGTCATAAAGCATGGTTTCGTCTTTCCGGTCATGTGAATTCTCAGCACACGAGGTACTGGACAAGGGAGAACCCTAACATTATGTGTCAGCAACCACTCCATAATGAAACAATTGGCGTTTGGTGCTGTGTAACAGGGACGCGCATCATTGGACTGATATTTATTGACTCTACACTCAACGCGGTTGCATACATGGATATTTTTGATACACTTTGTGGCGAACTCACTGAATATGAAAGACAATCCTGCCTCTTCCAGCAAGGTGCCACGTGTCTGAGGTATCCCTGGAACCAGTCCATGATGTCTTTCCTAAGAAACGAATTGCCAGCAAGCATTTATGGCCACCAAATTTGCCGGATCTAACAACATGCGATATTGTCTTGCGGGGACACATGATGAGCAAGGTCTATGAAAGAAAAATGCACACACAATACAGGAACTGAAAGACATCAGCCGTGAAGTTGGCGCCATCGATATACAAACTTTACGCTGGATTTATCTGAATATACTTAGACGTGCCGGGTGTGTATGGATGTTGCAGGGGGTCTCTTTCAACATCTTCTATAAATGTATTTTTCGAAATATTTTTCATTGTAAATAAATGGTAAGTAATTTTAGCTCCTCGTTTCTGTAATTTCACTGCATTTTCTTTAGACTGTAACGGGCTACATTTCCGTGCGCCACCCTGTATAAAACACTAGCATAGGGGATCAGAGCCAATGCTAAGTTTTCTCGGGATGGAGTTGGCAAGCACTACTGAGTGCGGCTCACAGCAGTTTGCATTATCTGTTGATGCACATCCAAAGAGGTGGGAATTCAGTAGTTCGATCGATTGCAAAGGATAGATCGTTGTCATAACTGTACTGTTTCCAGCATAAAGTACTTTCGAAACGAATAAAGTGTTTTATTAACATATTCTTGGTTTTTCCGTGGTACCAATCACTGGAATATTTACAATATTTACACTGATCTTGTATTAACGCAACTTATTAAAACTTTTCGTAAGGTAAACGCTTTTTATCTACGTGCTGTAATTAAAATAGATGTGTTTGATAACGCCACCCTGAGTGTTGTAATCCATTGACGGGGCATAGTTGCGAACAGTTATTAGCGTATTCTGACAGTGTAGAGTTGGACCGGATGCTAGTGCGCCGATACTGTTGAAGCGAATCGATTCGCTGTATCTCCTGCTACTCTGCGGCTGCACCCGTAATGCCGCGTAACTTAGTACACTTAAATAGCGCTATACACTGATTTAGTAGATAATTACTTATGAAAAGAAATGGATTAAGCTAAAGAAATAGTTCCTGGTCCCTAGCACCAAACTTGTGAATAAAATTATACCACACAACACAAAGTTACTTGTCTATTAGAGAGTACACTGCGTATCGGTTAGCGTATTTATGCACTTTTTTACCTGGAGAAAATAAGATCTTAAAGAAAATTAATAGGCATCAGAAGAGTTTACCTGTTTAACTGAAACGAAACACTATACCTCACTATAAAATAGCGTATTTCAATTCTGATTTCATTTTAGTAGCTTTAACGCATTGCTTTTTTGTTACTACAGAGTTAACAAGGTGCTACTAAAATAGAGAATAGATCTGACCTTCTGCATTTTAGTCACACAAAATTTGTATATCAATCATTTCTAAAGCTATTACATGTAATCTACAATAGTTCATAAACTGTGGTTGAGCGTACTTTGCACTGATATGGAAACTATGAATGGGAAATAGTGGTTTTAAACTGTTCACGCTGATCCAAAGACAAATAGTATGCGTATATTTTACAATTTTTTATTATTTCGCGCCATCTTGATCTATCTTGGGCCAGTTGAATAGAACTCTTGCGGAATTTGAATCGAATATTTCTCACGGACCTACAAAATGCTTTTGTACATTTTTGTTGCCGAAACATGAACGCAATTCCATTACTGTAAGACTTTAAAGTTGCTCTGCTGTGAGGATTGCCAACCATAGCGTAAATAAAAGCCAAAAAATATCACAGCAGTTGCATTAGAAGATGCCAACACTACAAAAACAATTAAAGTACATAATAAATTATGCCACAAGACATACAGAGTAGAACATATTCGTAACTAGTCAGATAGAACCAGCATCACAGCACACGAGATGAAGTAAAGGGAGCATGAAGACAGAGGGAGAAAAGGAAAAGACTAAAAAGAGTGACTGTTGAGGTTAGGGAAATCAGTTTCCGCCAGACTAGGAGTACTTTCTTATGGCGACAGGAAGAATGTTAGCACAGTGGCGTATTTAAACAATACAGAAGTTCAGGTGGAGTCCAGAAGCAGGGACAAAGTTTGTCAGAGATTGGCAGGCAATAAAAGACGATCCGAGATAGAAGCAGTAAGAAAAAAAAGTCTCTGTCTAATTAAAGTTCGGTAATGACGGCGCGTAGCAGGTGCCACAAATAAAATTGAGGTGCACACGGGGAATGCAGAATAGCGTCGCCGCAAATTGCGAGCCGCATCCGCTCTTGGGCCGCATCTCAGAAGCCCCCGCTTCGCGCCCATTCTCAAATCGAATTAGCCCTACGCCGTTGCGTGACGCGCGCTTGATTTGCGACCTCGCCGACTCGGCACGTCCGCCTGCGCCTACCCGCGACGATTCTGAACCACGTCGCATACACCCTCTTCCTCAATCGGCTTCTATGAGGTTAGTTAATTCTTAACGACGGAAGTGAAAGATTTTCCAAGCTCCTTGGTTTCGTTTACATTTTTCACGTGAAGGAAATGGTAAGTATATAAGGGGCAGTCAAATGAAAACGAGCTAAATAAAAGAAAAGTAACTAAAGTGTTTGCTGTTTCAGAAGTAATCCCCATGACTGTCGACTGTTAACACATTTATCCCACTGTGTAACAAGACGATCAATGCTCTGACGGATGCCTTGTACGCAGGCGTGCACCTGTTCGTCCAAAGCAAACCGACGGTCACGAACGTCTTTCCTCAGGGCACCAAAAGTATGGAAATGGCGTGAGGAGAGATGGGGACAGTGTTGTATGGAGGATGTGTACAACCTTCTCAGCGAAACGTGTGCAGCGTAGTCGAAACAAATTTGGCAACATGTGTGAGGGAATTATCCTGCAGCAGAGTTAACGTTGCCAAGGTTGTTTCGAGTACACTCTAGAAGTTTCTCTGGGAAGTCCTTACACATCGTCCATGTAGTCCCGATCTCTCCCCTTGCGCTTTCCGTATTTTTGGAGCCCTGAAGAAAGACATCGGTGGCCGATGATTTACTTCGGACGAAGACGTGTGCGTCTGGGGAGAATCATGGTTCTATAGGCAACCGCAAACATTTTTCCATAACTGCATTGACCGTCTTGTCTCATATTGGGATGCGTGTATTTACAGTTATGGCGATTACTTTCGAAATAATAAACAATTTACTTTTTCCCGTGTGTCTCTTTTTCATTTGACTGTCCGTTACAATATGAATAACACGTAGTTTCCCTTGTCTATGTAGCCCAATTTATTTGCTATTGCTCTCCGTGTATCAGTTGATTATATAACGGATGTGTGGCTGCGTTGCTTGGATGATTGTAATGAGTGTTTCTCCCACCATAATGAGGCATTTAATGTCTTGTTGTAGGGTTAAATGACCCTGTTGACTAAATGAAATAGAGAGGAGTAAAAGATAAAATATACAGAAATGTCTACTGATCCCTTCCACTCTAGAAACGAACGAAAACACCATAGAGGGAAATCTCCGAACTTTAATGTTCCATCCGATGGTCGAATCGCCTTCAGTAGCGTCTTCTTCATTTTACTGTGTTACAGTTCTGCGAACAGGCTACGTATCCAGCACGATGTTACGTAAGTAGTGTAATTGATGTCTCTTCCCCGTGGAATGTTGCAGAGTCAGCGCCCAAGCTAGTGATTAGGAACCATAACATTCAGCTGTATTTCCGATTTCGGGTCATATTTTTTCGGCGGAATATTCTTTCACTAAAAAGAAATCAGTCAGCTGTGTTTGAGTACAGGTCCACCTGGAGTTCCAGGCTACCTACACAGTTCGTAATTTCACTTTTCGGTCACTGTCAGACTAGTTCAGTGTCTATCTCTTATGAAGGAAAGCTGCAAATATATATAATAAATCTGAACACCTGTTTGGACATTTTAGTAGCAAAATTATGGCAATCCTAACTCCTAAGAACCTAATACAGATTTACAAAATGGTTTCTGAAGCACTTAAACGTTAATATTTTCAGCGATTACCTGTATAATGCCTCCATTATATTATCTTTCTTTCTGGCAACTAGAGTGCCAGTATAAAACTGAGGCAGGGATTTGTGTAGCTCACCGTTAGAAATTCTGCCTGTAACTTTTTTAATATTTGAAACCGGTCGCCAGTTCCACTGGGACACCTAGTGTACGCTTTAACCACTTATCGGCATATTCTATAGAGGTAGCTGTGATGAAAGCGGTGTGGCGTAGTGCTGGTCTGCTACGGATCACAAGTTCAAATCCGGCAACCAGTGACTATTTTTTGTTTATATTTATCATTTCTGGAAGGTATGTGAAATATATTTTGTTTGTAATGTGTGTATTTTTTGGAATATTCGAATTTTCTATAAATACCAGCATTCTGGATTGTCCTGAATTGGTGTAAATAGCTACATTTTCCGTCGAGGAATTCAGTTCTGTTCTGACTGTGCCTTGTGTTAACAATAAACATGCTTTCAGTGCTACGTGCTGTACTTCGGATTTGGACTTGATTGTGGTTTCGATGTGACATTGTTGGGAGGACATGCGGGCTCCTTCAAAACATATACATCACTGTGGCGCCGAGCGGTTCTTGGTGCTTCAGCCTGGAGCCGCGCGACCACTACGGTCGCAGGTTCGAATCCTACCTTGGGCATGGATGTGTGTGATGTCCTTAGGTTAGTTAGGTTTACGTAGTTCTAAGTTCTAGGGGACTGATGACCTCAGGTGTTAAATCCCATAGTGCTCAGAGCCATTTGAACCAATCACTGCGGCTCCAGTTGGGCAACGTAAAAGCCGTCATCTACACTGACAGGAACCGGAATACAACCAATACATAATTTCTAAGATCTGTATATGTAGGAAACAGATGGATTCTAAAGCAGCAGTAAGTCAGCTGCGCAACATGCGTCCACGAGTGTTTCCTGGAGACGCTGTTACGAACCGGCGAAACTGCCGAAAGTGTTCGGCCGACTCGTCAAATTCAAGAGGTGAGATGACATCTGAGTAGGACGGAACAGCCCAGGAGAACAACGAAGAGAACCCCAACAGCTGGAATAAATTCAGACCTAACAGAAGAAAGCGTTTGGCGAGAATCAGCAGCAAATCCGCTTAGGGGAAGAACTGAAGAACAGAGCCCAACGTCACGGAAAAAAGGCACAGTCCTGCACAGAGTATGTTTCGGCGCTATGCCAAGTGGTGAACTGGAATATAACAAAAGCCAACAAACTCTCACACTACGTGATGTCATCATGATTTTAAGCAGTTGCTCTAGGCCCTGGAGCCCCGGAGCACTGACGTTTCGGCCCCTCACACCTCTAGCAGTTTTAATTCCTTACAGTTCGATGCCGTCCGGAGTGGCCGTGCGGTTCTGGGCGCTGTTCTAAGTTCTAGGCGACTGATGACCTCAGAAGTTAAGTCGCATAGTGCTCAGAGCCATTTGAACCAATTTACAGTTCGATTGCGTGAGTGCCATCATTTGATGCAGGTGGCAGCAGTCAGCTGCACACAACAAGCCTGACCGTAAGTATTTGTCACTTCTTTTTTTGTTATAATAACACGCTTTTTATTAGCAAAACCTATCAATTCGTGTGTGCACGGCACAGCGCTCCATGCTGCTAACTTTGTACTCCTTCCGTCCACGACTTAGTGAATTCTTGAATGTGTGTTTCACAGGCACACTATTACGTTGCTTTGGTATCATTACGGGTCCTGGTCTGGTGCTGGACAAGTACATACATACGTTCTGCTACGTGCTATTGCCTCAGAAGAGGCAGCCATTGCCCACAGGATGTCTTCACAACCATTCTAAATTACTGTTATTCGACTATAATGCAGTGGTACGGCTATTCTAACAGTTTCGCAACAATTTAAAAGTGTAGTTTACGGCGGAAGTTTCTTTCAAAAATGGCCCTGAGCACTATGGGACTTAACATCTGTGGTCATCAGTCCCCTAGAACTTAGAACTACTTAAACCTAACTAACTTAAGGACATCACACACATCCATGACCGAGGCAGGATTCGAACCTGCGATTTCTTTCAAATGAAAGAAAATGCAGAACAGTAGTTCGTAGTATGCTTCTGTGATGGTCCCATAAAACAAGAATAATCTGTGACACACGTGTTGTGTTTCAGTCTGATAGTTGACTGGACATATGTATATATACAGCATGGTCCATTGATAGTGACCGGGACAAATATCTCACGAAATAAGCATCGAACGAAAAAACTACAAAGAACGAAACTCGTCTAGCTTGAAGGGGAAACCAGATGGCGCTATGGTTGGCCCGCTAGATGCCGCTGCCATAGGTCAAACGGATATGAGCTGCGTTTTTTTAAATGGGAGCCCCCATTTTTCATTACATTTTCGTTTACTACGTAAAGAAATATGAATGTTTTAGATGGACCACTTTTTTCGCTTTGTGATAGATGGCGCTGTAATAGTCACAAACGTATAAGTACGTGGTATCACGTAACATTCCGCCAGTGCGGACGGTATTCGCTTCGTCATACACTATCCATGTTAAAATGGACCGTTTACCAATTGCGGAAAAGGTCGATATCGTGTTGATGTATGGCTATTGTGATCAAAATGCCCAACGGGCGTGTGCCATGTATACCGCTCAGTATCCTGGACGACATCATCCAAGTGTCCGGACCGTTAGCCGGATAGTTACGGTATTTAAGGAAACAGGGAGTGCTCAGCCACATGTGAAACGTCAACCACGACCTGCAACAAATGATGATGCTCAAGTAGATGTTTTAGCTGCTGTCGCGGCTAATCCGCACATTAGTAGCAGACAAATTGCGCGAGAATCGGGAATCTCAAAATCGTCGGTGTTGAGAATGCTACATCAACGTCGCTTGCACCCGTACCATATATCTATGCACCAGGAATTGCATGGCGACGACCTTGAACGTCGTGTACAGTTCTGCCACTGGGCACAAGAGAAATTACGGGACGATGATAAATTTTATGCACGTGTTCTTTTTAGCGACGAAGCGTCATTCACCAACAGCGGTAACGTAAACTGGCATAATATGCACTACTGGGCAACGGGAAATCCACGATCGCTGCGACAAGTGGAACATCAGCGACCTTGGCGGGTTAATGTATGGTGCGGCATTATGGGAGGAAGGATAATTGGTCCCCATTTTATCGATGGCAATCTAAGTGGTGCAATGTATGCTGATTTCCTACGTGACGTTCTACCGATGTTACTACAAGATGTTTCACTGCATGACAGAATGGCGATGCACTTCCAACATGATGGATGTCCGGCACATAGCTTGCGTGCGGTTGAAGCGGTATTGAATAGCATATTTCGTGACAGGTGGATTGGTCGTCGAAGCACCATACCATGGCCCGCACGTTCACCGGATCTGACGTCCCCGGATTTCTTTCTGTGGGGAAAGTTGAAGGATATTTTCTATCGTGATCCACCGACAACGCCTGACAACATGCGTCAGCGCATTGTCAATGCATGTGCGAACATTACGGAAGGCGAACTACTCGCTGTTGAGAGGAATGTCGTTACACGTATTGCCAAGTGCATTGAGGTTGACGGACATCATTTTGAGCATTTATTACATTAATGCGGTATTTACAGGTAATCACGCTGTAACAGCATGCGTTCTCAGATATGTTAAGTTCACAAAGGTACATGTATCACATTGTAACAATCGAAATAAAATGTTCAAACGTACCTACGTTCTGTATTTTAATTTAAAAAACCTATCTATTACCAAGTGTTCGTCTAAAATTGTGAGCCATATGTTTTGGCTATTATTGTGCCATCTATCAGAAAGCGACAAAAGTGGTCCAACTAAAACATCCATATTCCTTTACGTACTACACGAATATGCAATAAAAAATGGGGGTTCCTGTTAAAAAAAAAACGCAGTTGATATCCGTTTGGCCTATGGCAGCGCCATCTAGCGGGCCACCCATAGCGCCATATGGTTTCCCCCTTGAAGCTAGACAAGTTTCGTCTTTGTAGTTTTTTCGTTTGACGCTTATTTCGTGAGATATTTGGCCCAGTCACGATCAATGGACCACCCTGTATATACACGCTGGACTGGTTTACCATCCCCACAATAAAACTGGCTTCCATCATATTTCGTCGTGGTAAGCATAGCTTTTACCACAGAGTTTTTGGTTCCTATATATTCCTAAGCATAGAAGTAACAATTTAGCAGGTGAATATTTGGCCACCGATTTACTACAAAATACGAGAGTAAGTCAATTATTATCCGCAGTTTAGTTATATTTTTGTTTATTTTGGTGGTACTGTCGTTTTACGTTGATGACGCATGGTTTGTTTATTTGTTGTTATATATTTGCAGTTTTCAAGCTGCTAGGTTAGTTTCGTTATCGCTGCCGTGCTGTTAATCATGGCTGCTCCGCTGTCTATTTGCACCAAAGAAGAGCAATGTTCAGCGATCCGTTTCTTATGGTCGGAATTCGTATCAGGGACCGAAATTCATCGAAGACTTTCGGTGCAGTACGGGAACAGTGTTTTGCCACAACGGAGTGTCTACGAATGGATTGAAAAATTCCGAAATGGACGCACAAGTGTTACGCATGATGAAGGAGCCGGACGACCGTTTACCGCCGCAAATGAAGAAACTATTAAGCGTTCACGTGAAATGATTCTCTTAGACAGACGATTAACTATTGACGAAGTGTCACATCGTCTGCAAATTAATCACGGTTCTGCCTACGAAATCATCCACAACAGACTTGGGTTTCATAAAGTCTGTGCAAGATGGGTCCCAAAACAACTCACACAGTTGCATAAACAAACACGCTTGGACATCTGCAAAGAACATTTGGATCGGTACGATAACGAAGGGGACAACTTCGTAGACAAGATCATTACTGGCTACAAAACATTGACCCATCATTACGAGCTGGAGAGTAAACAGCAGGCTATGGAATGGAAACATCATAATTCGCCGTGCAACAAAAAGTTCAAGACCCAACCGTCCGTAGGAAAACTGATGCTTGCTGTTTTTTGGGACTCACAAGGTCCAGTACTGGAACATTATGGGAAAAAGGGCACAACCACAAACAATGTTCGTTACAGTGAGATACTTACTGCCAGGCTAAAGGCTGCAATTCGAAGCAAACGCCGAGGATTGCTGTCAAAAGGTGTTGTGTTGTTGCACGACAGTGCCATCCGCATACTGCTGCCCACACTGCTGAAACGCTCCAGAAACTCAAATTTGAAGTACTGGATCATCCTCCATATAGTCCCGATCTTGCCCTTTCTGACTATCGCTTGTTTGGTCCACTGAAACAGGCATTAAGTTGCCTCGATTTGCGTCGGAAGAAGCAGTGAAAGAAGTGGTGCGTTTCTGGCTCGCAGCTCAACCGACAACCTTTTTTTATGAAGGCATCAGGAAGCTTGTGCAACGATGGACCAAGTGCGGTGAAACGCAAGGAGACTATGTCGACAAATGATGTTCTTGTAAGTTTCTTATTTAATTACAATAAAATTTTATAACTACTTTGCGGATAATAATTGATTTACCCTCGTAGAATATTATAGCTGGGATCAGAATGGATCATGTATTTGGCTATGTGCAAAGACCATCAAACGGTATTCACAACGTGCTCCACTATACTCTGTGCCAAACACTTTCACGTAGTATCGTTTAACGAATATCTTATGGAACAGTTGCTGTGTGGTGTTTAACAGTGTTCTACAATTTGTCTACCGAGGTGACAAGTCGCAGAGCATGGTTAATGTGTTACATATACGAAAAAGAAAACTGGAAATGAAGGACATCACGGTCAAGAAACGAAAAACCGGAGTCTGCTTCGAAGATAACTGCCACAAAAGGAGAATGTAAACTGAAATTAGAAGAAGCTATTTCAAATGCACAGGCAAGGTTTACATATTACTTTAAACTCATAGTATGGAGAATTCTAGCCACAACTTGGCAATATAATACGGTATATTAGCACTTACTCTAAATAGCAATCGTAAACAGCTATATATTGGAATACTGGTCGAAAATGTCTGAATCGAGAACGTCACACAAAAGTAACAGACTAGATATTGTGTACTTTGTCACATGCAGAGAAGTAGCGGTTTCATAAACAAATGGATGGCTACCAGTTTACGCCAAAAGGGAATCTTATAGATGGTAAAAGAATGGATCAAGTGATCGACATCGTGAAAAGGTGTTTACAACATGCTCCACTGTATTCAATAACAATCATTTCCATGTAGTGTCAACTGACAAGTAACTTACAGAACAGCTGCTGTCTGGTGCATAACAGTGTTCTGCAGTTCGTCTGCTGTGGTAAAATGCCCTTCTACACCTACATCTACATAGACACTCCGCAAGACACCGTACACTGAGTGGCGGGGGCTACCCTGTACCACTGCAAGTCAGCCGGCCGAAGTGGCCGTGTGGTTAAAGCCGCTGCAGTCTGGAACCGCAAGACCGCTACGGTCGCAGGTTCGAATCCTGCCTCGGGCGTGGATGTTTGTGATGTCCTTAGGTTAGTTAGGTTTAACTAGTTCTAAGTTCTTGGGGACTAATAACCTCAGCAGTTGAGTCCCATAGTGCTCAGAGCCATTTGAACCACTTTGAACTGCAAGTCATTTCGTTTCTTGTTCCAAGAGCAAATAGAGCGAGGAAAAAATGACTCTCTATATGCCCCTGTATGAGCCCTGGTTTCTAGTATCTTATCATCGTAGTCCTTGTTGTTGTTTTTGTGGTCTTCAGTCCTGAGACTGGTTTGATGCAGCTCTCCATGCTACTCTATCCTGTGCAAGCTTCTTCATCTCCCAGTACCTACTGGAACCTACATCATTCTGAATCTGCTTAGTGTATTGATCTCTTGGTCTCCCTCTACGATTTTTACCCTCCACGCTGCCCTCCAATGCTAAATTTGTGACCCCTTGATGCCTCAAAACATGTCCTACCAACCGATCCCTTCTTCTAGTCAAGTTGTGCCACAAACTTCTCTTCTCCCCAATCCTATTCAATACCTCCTCATTAGTTACGTGATCTACCCACCTTATCTTCAGCATTCTTCTGTAGCACCACATTTCGAAAGCTTCTATTCTCTTCCTGTCCAAACTGGTTATCGTCCATGTTTCACTTCCATACATGGCTACACTCCATACAAATACTTTCAGAAACGACTTCCTGACACATAAATCTATATTCGATGTTAACAAATTTCTCTTCTTCAGAAACGATTTCCTTGCCATTGCCAGTCTACATTTTATATCCTCTCTACTTCGACCATCATCAGTTATTTTACTCCCTAAATAGCAGAACTCCTTTACTACTTTAAGTGTCTCATTTCCTAATCTAATCCCCTCAGCATCACCCGATTTAATTTGACTACATTCCATTATCCTCGTTTTGCTTTTGTTGATGTTCATCTTATATCCCCCTTTCAAGACACTGTCCATTCCGTTCAACTGCTCTTCCAAGTCCTTTGCTGTCTCTGACAGAATTACAATGTCATCGGCGAACCTCAAAGTTTTTATTTCTTCTCCATGGATTTTAATACCTACTCCGAATTTTTCTTTTGTTTCCTTTACTGCTTGCTCAATATACAGATTGAATAACATCGGGGAGAGGCTACAACCCTGTCTCACTCCTTTCCCAAGCACTGCTTCCCCTTCATGCCCCTCGACTCTTATAACTGCCATCTGGTTTCTGTACAAATTGTAAATAGCCTTTCGCTCCCTATATTTTACCCCTGCCACCTTCAGAATTTGAAAGAGAGTATTCCAGTTAACGTTGTCAAAAGCTTTCTCTAAGTCTACAAATGCTAGAAACGTAGGCTTGCCTTTTCTTAATCTTTCTTCTAAGATAAGTCGTAAGGTTAGTATTGCCTCACGTGTTCCAACATTTCTACGGAATCCAAACTGATCTTCCCCGAGGTCCGCTTCTACCAGTTTTTCCATTCGTCTGTAAAGAATTCGCGTTAGTATTTTGCAGCCGTGACTTATTAAACTGATAGTTCTGTAATTTTCACATCTGTCAACACCTGCTTTATTTGGGATTGGAATTATTATATTCTTCTTGAAGTCTGTGGGTATTTCGCCTGTCTCATACATCTTGCTCACCAGATGATAGAGTTTTGTCATGACTGGCTATCCCAAGGCTATCAGTAGTTCTAATGGAATGTTGTCTACTCCCGGGGCCTTGTTTCGACTCAGGTCTTTCAGTGCTCTGTCAAACTCTTCACGCTGTATCTTATCTCCCATTTCATCTTCATCTACATCCTCTTCCATTTCCATAATATTGTCCTCAAGTACATCGTAGTCCTTAAGCGCAATGTATGTTGGCGGCAGTGGCCCTTAAGCGCAGTTAATGTATCATTTATAAGAAAAAGGAAACGTGAAATGGAGGATACTGAAGTCAAGAAACGAGAAACTGGAGTATATGAAGTAGACGACTGCCATAATGGATGAATATAAACTGCAATAGGAAAAGAAGAAGCTACTGCAAACGCGCAGGCATTTTTACATACTGCTTTAAATGCAGTGTATAGAGAAATCTGGTTACAACTTGGGAATATAAGACTTAAGCATTTACTGTTAATAGCAGTGGTAAGTAGCCATATGATGGAGTGCTGGTCGAAAACGTCAGAATTGAGACCGTTTATTGTATTTAGGGGTGCACGGAAAAGTCTGTTTATGAAGCTCCATTCATATCTGGATGTGCACAAAAAGAATGGTTACATGGCATCTAAATTCGGCAAACTAGATGTTGTACACCTACCAACGTAACAACCATTTGCAGAGGTTAAAACCGATGAAGTAATAACTTTTACCGATAATTCGTTTGCAAAAGTTGTTAACTTAAAGTTCTACTTGGCCATACAACATTGAAGTGGAAGCAGCCCATGACAGCCTGTTCCCATATTCCAACATGGGCTCATTATATATGGTAAAATGCCAATATTTAAATGTGACTTGACGTCCACACCTCATCTGGAAAGTGTACTGAATGTGTGTTATCACAGCGTATGCGGTACTTTGTAGAAATGGGCCTGGACATAGTTGGTCATATGCATTCATTGTAAACATGTCCCACGTGTTTGGGACTGCCAGCACAGAACATTTACATCTACATCTACGTGGATGCTCCGCAAATTACACTTAACTACCTGACAGAGGGTTCATCGAACTACCTTCACAATAATTCTCTGTAATTCCAATCTCGAACAGCGTGCGGAGGAAACGAACACCTATATTTTTCCGTGCGAGCTCTGATTTCCCTTATTTTATTATGATAGCTTCTCCCTTTGTGGGTCGGTGTCAACAAAATATTTTCACATTCGGAGGAGAAAGTTGGTGATTGAAATTTCGTGAGAACTCTAAATTCTACACTCCTGGAAATTGAAATAAGAACACCGTGAATTCATTGTCCCAGGAAGGGGAAACTTTATTGACACATTCCTGGGGTCAGATACATCACATGATCACACTGACAGAACCACAGGCACATAGACACAGGCAACAGAGCATGCACAATGTCGGCACTAGTACAGTGTATATCCACCTTTTGCAGCAATGCAGGCTGCTATTCTCTCATGGAGACGATCGTAGAGATGCTGGATGTAGTCCTGTGGAACGGCTTGCCATGCCATTTCCACCTGGCGCCTCAGTTGGACCAGCGTTCGTGCTGGACGTGCAGACCGCGTGAGACGACGCTTCATCCAGTCCCAAACATGCTCAATGGGGGACAGATCCGGAGATCTTGCTGGCCAGGGTAGTTGACTTACACCTTCTAGAACACGTTGGGTGGCACGGGATACATGCGGACGTGCATTGTTCTGTTGGAACAGCAAGTTCCCTTGCCGGTCTAGGAATGGTAGAACGATGGGTTCGATGACGGTTTGGATGTACCGTGCACTATTCAGTGTCCCCTCGACGATCACCAGTGGTGTACGGCCAGTGTAGGAGATCGCTCCCCACACCATGATGCCGGGTGTTGGCCCTGTGTGCCTCGGTCGTATGCAGTCCTGATTGTGGCGCTCACCTGCACGGCGCCAAACACGCATACGACCATCATTGGCACCAAGGTAGAAGGGACTCTCATCGCTGAAGACGACACGTCTCCATTCGTCCCTCCATTCACGCCTGTCGCGACACCACTGGAGGCGGGCTGCACGATGTTGGGGCGTGAGCAGAAGACGGCCTAACGGTGTGCGGGACCGTAGCCCAGCTTCATGGAGACGTTTGCGAATGGTCCTCGCCGATACCCCAGGAGCAACAGTGTCCCTAATTTGCTGGGAAGTGGCGGTGCGGTCCCCTAAGGCACTGCGTAGGATCCTACGGTCTTGGCGTGCATCCGTGCGTCGCTGCGGTCCGGTCCCAGGTCGACGGGCACGTGCACCTTCCGCCGACCACTGGCGACAACATCGATGTACTGTGGAGACCTCACGCCCCACGTGTTGAGCAATTCGGCGGTACGTCCACCCGGCCTCCCGCATGCCCACTATACGCCCTCGCTCAAAGTCCGTCAACTGCACATACGGTTCACGTCCACGCTGTCGCGGCATGCTACCAGTGTTAAAGACTGCGATGGAGCTCCGTATGCCACGGCAAACTGGCTGACACTGACGGCGGCGGTGCACAAATGCTGCGCAGCTAGCGCCATTCGACGGCCAACACCGCGGTTCCTGGTGTGTCCGCTGTGCCGTGCGTGTGATCATTGCTTGTACAGCCCTCTCGCAGTGTCCGGAGCAAGTATGGTGGGTCTGACACACCGGTGTCAATGTGTTCTTTTTTCTATTTCCAGGAGTGTATATCACTTCACTCCCCTATTTCGCGATAATACAAAACCTGTTACTATTCTTTAAATTTTCTCAATGTACTCTGTTAATCTTATCTGATAATGATCCAACACCGCCCAGCAGTACTCCAAACGAGGACGGACAACGCTAGTGTAGAAAGTCTCTTTAGTAGATTTGTTACATTTTCTAAGTGTTCGGCCAATAAAACGCAGTCTTAGGTTTGTCTTCCCCATAACGTTTTCTACGTGTTCTTTCAAATTTAAGTTTTTCGTAATTGTAATTCCTAGGTAATTAGTTGATCTTACGACTTTATCGTGTAACCAATGTTTAACGGATTCCTTCTAGCATTCATGTGGATGGCCTTATAGTTTTCATTATTTATGGTCAGTTTCCGATTTTCGCATCATTCAGATATCTTCCATAAATCTTTTGTAATTTGTTTTGATCTTCTGGTGACTTTACTAGACGATAAACGACAGCATCATCTGCAAATAACCTAACACGGCCGCTACGATTTTCTCCTAAATCGTTTATGTGAACAAGGAACAGCAGAGGGTCTATAACACTACCTTGGGAACGCCATAAATCACTCCTGTTTTACTACATAATTTTCTGTCAGTTACTACGAACTGTGACCTCTCTGACAGGAAATCGCCGGCCGGAGTGGCCGTGCGGTTCTAGGCGATACAGTCTGGAACCGAGCGACCGCAACGGTCGCAGGTTCGAATCCTGCCTCGGGCATGGATGTGTGTGATGTCCTTAGGTTAGTTAGGTTTAAGTAGTTCTATGTTCTAGGCGACAGATGACCTCAGAAGTTAAGTCGCATAGTGCTCAGAGCTATTTGAACCACTGGACAGGAAATCACAAATCCAGTCACACAACTGAGACAATATTTCATAAGCAGTCAATTTCACTGCACGTCGGTTGTCTGGAACAGTATCAAAAACCTTCTGGAAATCTAGTAATACTGAATCAATATGAAATCACTTGTCAATAGCACTCAGCATTTAGTGTGTGTAAAGACCTGGTTGTGTTTCACAAGGAAAGGATGTTTTCTAAAGCCGTGTTGAATATCTGTCAATAGACCGTTCTCTTCGAGGTAATTCATAATGTTGGAACACAACATATATTCCAAAATCCTGCTGCATGTCGACGTCAACGATATTGGCCTGTAATTTAGAGGATTACTGCTGTTACCTTTCTTGTATATTGGTGTGACCTGTGCAGCTTTCCAGTCTTTGGGTACGGATCTTTCGTCGAGCGAGTGGTTGTATATGATTGTTAACTGGACCGGAAGACTTGCTTTTGGTAAGTGTTTTAAGTTGCTTCCCTACTCCGAGAATATCTACTTCCTCGTTACTCAAGTTGACAGCTGTTCTTGATTCGAATTCTGGATTCTTTACTTCGTCTTCTTTGGTGAAGGAATTTCGGATGGCGGTGTTCAGTAACTCTGATTTGGCAGCTCTGTAGCCGACAGTTTTTCCGTAGCTATGGCCCAGAGAAAGCATTCAGTGTGTGCTGCCGCTAACATGCTTTACATAGGACCAGAATATCTTTGGATTTTCTGCCAGATATGTTGGGGGTTGGGTTGGGTGGTTTGAGTGAAGAGACCAAACTACGAGGTCATCGGTCTCATCGGATTAGGGAAGGAATTCGGCCGTGCCCTTTGGAAGGAACCATCGCGGCATTTGCCTGGAGCGATTTAGGGAAACCACGGAAAACCTAAATCAGGATGGCCGGACGCGAGATTGAACCGTCGTCCTCCCGAATGCGAGTCCAGTCTGCCAGATTTCGAGACAAAGTTTCGTTGTGGAAACTGTTATAAGCATCTCGCAGTGAAGTCCTCGTTAAATTTCGAGCTTCTGTAAAATATCACCAATCTTAGAGATTTTGCGTTCGTTTGAATCTGTCATGCTTTTTTCGTTGTTTCTGCAACAGTGCTCCGACCCGCTTTGTGTACCATGAAAGATGAGCTCAGTCGTTCGTTAAATTAATTTGGTATAAATCTTTCAATTGCTGTCGATACTATTTCTTTGAATTCAAGCCATATCTCATCTACACTTACACTGTTAATTTGGAAGGAGTGGAGGTGTCTCTCAGGAAGGTGTCAAGTGAATTTTTTTGAATAGGTGTATTTTTCGTTTATTTTTGGTGCAATGGGGGGTTACAGTATTCAGTCTTACTACGCCAACCATGTGTTCACTAATCCTCGTATCCGTTATTGCCTAAGGATTTCTTGTTGCTAACAGGTCAAGAGTGTTTTCACAACCGTTTATTATTCTCGTGGGCTCATGAACTAACTGCTCGAAATAATTTTCAGAGAATGCGTTTAGCATAATTTCGAATGATGTTTTCTGTGTGTCTCCGGATTTAAACATGTATATTTGCCAACATATCGCGGAGAAATTAAAGTCTCCACGAACTATAATCCTGTGAGTCGGTTACGTGTCTGAAATTAAACTGAAATTTTCTTTGAACCTTTCAGCAATTGAAGGGTTTGGTTCAAGAAGGAGGCAGCTCCACTTTTTCCACTTTGTGACAAATTAAAAAAAAAAAGTTTTAAAATTTCAGTTTTCACGAAAACGAAAAAGTTGTCAGCCTTGTTTTAGACTATGGGGTATATGATACTACTGACGAGAATACACACAAATGCATGCACTCAGGTACGTGCAACGGAGTTTTGAATTTTGGAGCTGCCTCCGTTTTGCTCCAAAGTGAATGAAAAACTCTTTGTAGGACCATTGTCTTCATAATTAACCATATTTCAGTTTAAAAAAAACATTTGTTAATAAAGAAAGGACAACATTATTGGCATAATAGATTAATTCTACAGTTCTTCTTGAGTCTTCTAGCTCCCCTTCAGTCACCTCAGGATCCTTTGAAGCACCTGACGTCAATTGGTCGTAAAACCACATTTCGTTTTGCCAAACATACTTTCTGGCCAGCTCTTTGACATCTTTAAACTTTTGGCCTTTAAACGGGAGGCGACAGTCATAAGCTTGTTATGAGACTCGCAGGTCCTTGGTAGCAAATTTTCGCATTATCGAAGAGTCATCCCTACGGTCACACTGCATTGAATAATCCCTTTACCGATGTATGGATGTTCATAGAGGAATATTTTGTACTTAGTGATTAAATATTTTCCTCTTTTCTTGTTCGATAATGATACGTAAGGGTTCTTTACAAAAAAAAATTCTTCAACGTGTCAACAAAGTGGAAAATAAATCTCTGGTCCATTTTAGTGATATGAAACGCGCGATGTTTACACCAGTCTGCTGAACAATACGTAACACAACCTCCTTCCTGCTGTTGTTTGGGTGAGTAACGAGGCAGCTCCCGGAGCTGCCTCTGTTTTCATGCAAACTCGGAGTACCGGCGGCTCGAACTGTTGGATTTTTCTGAAACTAGTGGGTGGAGCTGCCTCTTTCTTGCACCAAACCAAGGGGCTTTTTTTGTATGGGATTGAATATTCAACTCAATAGAGCCAAAAAGTGGAGCTGCCTCCTTCTAGCGCCAAACCCCTCAATTGCACAATCTGAGTTGGGACGTCGGTAAAAGGATCCGACTATTATTTTATTCGGGTTACAGTGCATGGAGGCCATTAGAGCGTCTACGCAGATAAGATGTGCACATCAAAACGTATATTAAATGACTGGAACTTAACCGAATACAGAGAAACCTCCGTTGGAATATTGCAGTAGGCTGCCATGGACTGCTTCAGCTTCGAACTACATATAGTCACGTAGAAATTTAAATTAACAATTTTTGCAAATGAAGTAGCGATAAAAGCTGTCAGTCCATCGGTTTTATACTCTGAAAACGGTTGTTACGTTGCTGTGTGCACAACATCTAGCCCCCACATTTAGACGCAGAGTAGCCATCTTTTTTTGGCATATCCAGATGTCAATGTATCTTATAAACAGATTTTTAGTATATCGCTTAATGTAGTAAATGGCCTCATTTCCGACATTTTCGAACAGTATTCCAACAGGTGGCTTCTTACCATCGCTATTTACGGTAAATCCTAACATATTATATTCGTCCGTTCTACCACATTTCTTTTTACCTTGTGTTTAAAGCAATATGTGAACCTGTCTTGCGCATTTCCAATTATTTCTTCTATTTTCCAGTTGCAGTTTACGTTCTTCCTTGATGACAATTTTCTTCGCGATATAATCCAGGTTCTCGGCTCTTGATTTCAGTGTCCTCCATTTCCTGTGTATTCGTTTTCTTGTACTCTGTGCTCCAGAGCTTATTATCCCACTAGACAGACTACAGAACATTGCTAAACACCACAGAGCAGCTGTTCCGTAAGTTATTCGTTATTGACACAGAGTACAATCAATCACATTGTAAATATTTAATTTTGCTTTTTGAAGAGAGTCAAACACACGAACTGTTCTGTTCCCAGCTATAAACTTCTATTTTGCTGTAAACTAGTAGATGCATTCGCTTGCTAAATTGCTACATCTAAGTGGAGGAATATATAGGGAGAAAAAACTCTATGACGTGCGCTATGATTATCAGAAGAAAATGTGATGGGTACCTATTTCACTACAGAGATGGTAAACCATCCGACTGTTTACTTATCCATATATCAAAACAACACTAGCTAATTCTGTACTCGCGTTTTATGTGGATTTTGCTGGTCCACCACCACAGAAGCACACTACAAACCACCGTTCGCACTTCGCATGAGGCAGTTGAATGAACAATGTTCCTGTGTCTCTGTGCAAGGAGCTATCATTACTCGGACTTTGATTTGAACGAGTGAACGCTGTGAGTTGGCAGTTTACACGGACATACGGTGAAAGACGTCTGCTGTTTATTGACTACTAACCGTGCGTAGGGGACCGTGATAATGCATGGTAGCCAAGCCAGCATATTGTGAAACCATGAACGGCTCCTTAGCACTGCCATCTAATGTTCTGTGAGTGCTTGTGTTGGAGCTGTTTCAGGAGGTAGTGTATCAAATGTTTTCCATTTCGAACGAAAGATTTAGTTCTCGTATAAGTGTCCTAATTTTATATATATATATATATATATTATTATTCACGTTTGGGCCCTACTGGACCACGCGAAGTACAATCACGGGGCATTCAGTTATTTTCTTTTAGACTTTCTCTCTGCCCAAATTGTTTTCATTCTCTCGGAATGAGCTCTTTTCCTTTCATCAGACCATGTGGTTCCAGTTTTCTTTGGTTTTTCAGCTTGACCAACTACCCAGTCATGAATTTTTTGCCTAAATAATTTTCTGTCTTGAATTTCATCTTGTTTTATATCTGCCTCTTTCATGTCCTCTTTTATAGCAGCAATCCATTTTATTGTCTCAAATTTAGCTTTACTTCGATTTTCGTAGAATTCCACTACTTGTTTAGTTAGTCTGGTAGCATCCATTCTTTTAATATGCCCATAAAATTTTAATCTGCGTTTTTTCATATCCGAATATATGCTGGTGTATTGTTGAATTTCACTATTTGCTCTTAGCCTGTATGTTCCTTCTTCAGTATATTTTGGACCTAGAATTTTTCTGATTACTTTTCTTTCTCTTTTTTGGATTTCTTGAATGTCCTTTTTTCTGTTTAAAATTAGCGTTTCAGCCCCATAAAGGCACTCTGGTTTTATGACCGTGTTGTAATGTCTCAATTTAGAGTACCTCGAGAGACATTTTTTGTTGTAGATGTCTTTTGTAAGTCTAAAAGCTGTCTCCATCTTTTGACAACGAATTTCATTTCCAATTTTTTCTAGACCAGTCTCTGAGATTGTTTCACCTAAATATTTGAATTGCGAAACTCTTTTGATTTTTCCATACTTAGTTTCCAAAAGTTTGGGTGCCAGTTTGTTGCTAGTCATATACTGTGTTTTTTCATATGAGATTTGGAGACCTACTCTTTCTGCTGTTTCTTTAAGAATTTCTATTTGTTTCTGAGCAATTTGGATGTCCTGCGTTAGAATAACCAAGTCGTCTGCAAAGGCCATCCAGTCTATTCGAATATTTGTTCGTCCTAATTTCACTGGTTGGTCAATTTTGAACTCCAATTTTCGTTCGCGCCACTCTTGTATTACTTTTTCTAGAACGCAGTTAAATAGCAACGGAGAGAGTCCATCACCTTGCCTCACGCCTGTTTTTATTTCAAAGGATTCTGAAATTTCTCCTCTGAACTTTACTTTTGATTTTGTACCAGTTAGCGTGTCTCTGATAATTGCCGTGGTTTTAGGATCCAGGCCTTGTTCTTTCACAATTTGGAAAAGAGATTCACGATCCACTGAGTCATAAGCCTTTCTAAAATCTACAAAGGTACAAACTAGTTTTTTATTGTAAATTTTTTGATGTCTGAGAATTAGTTTGAGGACTAAAATCTGTTCTGGGCAAGATCTATTTGGCCTGAAACCTGCTTGATATTCGCCAATTTTCCATTCAAGTTGTTGTTGTGCTCGGTTCAGAAGACATTGAGAGAGGATTTTGTATGTGACTGGAAGAAGAGAAATTCCTCTGTAATTATTAACATCAGTTTTGTCTCCCTTCTTATGAAGTGGGTGAATCAAGGCGGTTTTCCATTCATCAGGAATTTTTTCAGTTTGCCAAATGTTTTGCATGATTGAAGTAATTTCTTTAACGGTTTTTGGACCAGCTGCCTTTAAAAGTTCTGCAACAATTCCATCTTCACCAGATGCTTTGTTGTTTTTCAACATATGAATTTCTTTAATGATTTCCTCTTCATTTGGTGCAAGTGAAACTGGATTGCATTGTTGGGGAATTTTTGGTGGAAATCTTTCTGTGGGCTTGGGGCAATTTAGAAGATTCTTAAAATATTTAGAAAGCTCTTTGCAATTTTCTTGGTTGTTAAGAGCCAACTGTCCATTTTCCTTCTTGAAGCAAAGATTCTGGGGTTGGTACCCCTTTATTTTGGTTTTAAAAGTTTTATAAAAATTTCTGGTATTGTATTTCTGAAAATCTTCTTGAATTTCTAAGAGTTGACTATTCTCATATTGTCTTTTTGTTTGTCTAATTAGTTTTGAAGTGTCTTTTCTAGTTGTCAGGGATGTATCATATGTGTCTTCTGTCTTGTTGCTATTCCATGCTTTAAATGTCTCTTGTCTGGCTTTGATTGCATGATCACAGTTTTCATTCCACCAAGCATGTTTCTTGTGTTTTCGTAAAGGAATTTGATCTTGAGCTGTTTTGATAATCTTGTGTTTGAGTTGTTCCCAATTTTGTGCACTTGTTTTGTCAAATTCGTCTGCTAATAATGATGGTTGGATTTTACTGGTGTCAAATTTGGGGATTAATGGTGTCCTTTTGTTGAAATTTTGGGGTTTTAGCTTTAGTTTCACACGGGTTAAGTAATGGTCTGAGTCAATATTGGCGCCTTTACGAACTTGAACATTTAAAATTTCTTTGTGACATGGATACGAGATTGCAATATGGTCAATTTGGAATTCACCTATGTCCTTGTTAGGTGATCGCCATGTTGTTTGTTTTGAAGGTTTTTTCTTAAAATGACTTGACATAATTTTGAGATTGAAATTTCTGCAAAATTCTACCAGCCTCTTTCCATTTTGATTGGTCCATTTATGTGCAGGGAATTCACCGACCGTTTTTCTAAATTTTCTCTCTTTCCCTAACTGTGCATTAAAATCACCCATTAAAATCTTTACATAATTTTGAGGAATTTTGGGGACTGTAATCTCTAACACTTCCCATGACTTATTTACTTTCTCTGGATTTGTTTTATTCTCCTGGTTGATAGGCATGTGTGCGTTAATTAAACAGTACATTTTATTGGCACATTTCATGGAAATTGTCATTAGTCTGTTGTTTACTGGATTTACTTCGATTACGGAGCCAAGAATGTCTTGTGAAATTGCGAATGCAACACCCAGATGCGGAGTGTTTTTAAGAATTCTTTTGTCTGTTTTACTTTTAAACAATCGGTAGTTTCCAAAATCCATGGTATTCTCATCAGGCAACCTTGTTTCTTGCAGGGCTAAAATTTTGATATTTTGTTCTTTTAGTGTGTCTCCTAATTTATAGAGTTTTCCTGGTGTCAAGAGAGAGTTAATATTGATAGTTCCAAAAAATGTTTAGACCTTGGGCATGAGTCGGTCAAAAGACTTCGATTTCCTCTGGTTTGGGATATAGCGTTTCAGCCTAGTCTCCCCAGAATCCGATAGACTAGTTGCGCCACTGATGGCGGAGGATTTGTTACCACCTGGGGTAATTTTGTAATTACTAAAACGCTCCATAATAGTACTTAGAATCAAAGGGTTGAGCTCAGAAAAGCTCAGTGGTTAAGACTGGAGTGGTTAGTTCCAGAATTTGTATTACGGCCGCACCTCTGGTGAACAGACGCCGACCACAGTGCCGCTTGTTACAAGTCAGACGCAAGGTGGATTTATTGTATTATGTGCCTCTTCCGCTAGTTCCACCGTACCGAGATTCGTTCTCTCCGCCTTCACTACCGTTGAAGTCTTCGCTGTAACCCTAGCAAAGGGGCCCTGACAGAGTACTATCACCCGGGCCAGGTGAACTCTGGTTTTTTAAACGAGGTTGTTACTCCTCCCCCTCCTCCTTCCTCATCACTTGCATAATGAGGCCCCGGGCTTGGGACCGGTACAGCGGAGTTTTATATATATATATATATATATATATATATATATATATATATATATATATATATATAGTTGGTGTGATATGCATAATGGTAATTCAGAAGACATGGTATCTGAAATGAGGAAATGAGCATCAAGGCTAGTATAGCTCTCTCTCTCTCTCTCTCTCCGTTTGTATGTATGTGTGTGGCCTGGCGTGGCTGGAGAGTTGAGACAGGCGGGAAGATGCAGTGCTTCGCTAAATACACTCAATATAGTGGTGCTGGCTGCGTCACATCCTAGTGTTGTACAGTCGCTGTATTAATTTATAGGTATGCATAAAGATGTGGTGCTGACACATACATGGATGCAGGATGCATGTTATTCCAGAGAAAAAGAATGAATTAAAATGACATTTTTCTTACCCACCTGGTAGAATGTCCACATTAGGTAGATCAGCTGGCAGTTTTAGGATGTAGTGTGATAATGACGTCAATAAAGGGTGTCCTATGTGTTTCATGGGAGTGTCTTGTGACAGGGCGAGTCAATAAAAGGTACATGGACCTTTTATTGATGTAGGTATTGTTTTACTGCGCTAGGATGTAAAAGATGGGTGGTGGTCATGCTTAGTAGTGCTTACATGTGGTGCATCGATTTTTTGGTGGGTAAGGAAAGTTAAACTTCCTTTCTAGAGCATCTTATAGTGGAGGCAGTACCACTAAACTTGTTAAAGGCAGCCATGCAATTATTCAAGAGGAGATGTGTTACCTTCACGTCATGCAGCTAATTCTACCAATTTTTTAATGCTTGCATTTCAGTCTATTCCACCACTTGTTATGGTAGTTACACTTGACAAGGGCGACATGTGGACATACTGACATCAGTTTTGGTACACCCACCGTGCAGTAGTACATCATCCTCCTATGAGTACGGTAAGTAATGTTGTTATAATAGTTGTAAATCGAAGCTTAGCACACAAAAATAATCACCCGTGTGCTAAAAGCTGAGATACAGATGTGTCCCGATTTCCTGGTTAGATAACTATACTCAGGTAATCAATAGTTTGCATTTCATACGCTGATTCTTTTTCATTAGACCTATGGAAAAAAAATTGTTTGATGGTATTGGTAGCAGTAGCACAATGTTCGTCTTGACAAGATGGAGCTTGCAAAAGTACTTGGTCAATTCTTTCAGCAATCACTGGTTGAGTAGGAATGTATGTATGCAGTGGCAGAAAAAAATGTGAACTGCCTGATTCACACGGTTGCGGGTCAAATATTCTAACATATGTATATTCACAGCACCCAAATACTAAATGTAATTGCGCTACACAGTCTCTGTATATGTGGAGTGCTTACAGATAATGTAGAATTTCTTGCTGCTAGATATGAAAGGTACTGCAAGTACATTTCTCGGGTTCGCTACCAGATCGTATTGTGTAAATACGACAATATTTCAACGATGCAACTGCTCTACATCTTTAGGTGTGGTAATTTCTGCTGTCCCAGCTGCAGGAGTGATAGCAGCAACTACTACTACCTGAAGATGTCGAACGGCTGCATCGATGAAATATCGTGGAACTTACACAATACGAAACGGTGGCATACCGTCGAAGTGTATTTGCAACAGATCCGTCGGGCAAGCCTGAAAAATCACGTGAAAGCTATAAATTATGGTAAAATTGGCTAGCATTTTTAGCTTCAGTCAAACATAGTTCGCCTAGAAGACTAACAATTTTTGTAGAATTCACACACACACACACACACACACACACACACACACACACACACACACACACACACACACACACTGTTATGTCAAAGAATCTTACGTTAATATTTACCACTTTTTATGTTTTTTTCCAATCTGTTATGATATCACACATACAGGATTGTTAGAAGCTTCTCACTTCACCATTTCTTCTTAACTCCGCTTCCCACTACAGTGCATATGGATGCCACTGGTTCAGAAATCATTAATGCACAAAACTAAAACACTTAATGTAAATTAACATCCACAAGAATGGGTATATTTGCACATCTGCCAACTGTTTTTTGACTGGTGGATCTACAGTTTAATCTGTTTCACCAATTTTAACAATCTCCGATTTGGGATCCTACCAAATTGTCAGTTTTACAGCCAATTTTAACAAATTCCAACTTTGGCACCACTCAGCTAACATTTGTATAGATGAGAGGTGGCAGAAGCCCCCTCTCATATTTCTATCTTACTCTGAGAAATTTGATTTTCCTCTCTAATTGCATGCGGTGGCTAGTTGCTATTCCTTCACACGCGGACTTCCCACTCAGCGGCTCTCGTCACCCGGGTGGTCCGGTGACAGGCGGGCACTGCTGATCTTGAAAGGGTTAAGCCGACGGGTGTGAGGGAGTCGAGTGAATGCTTTCCAGACGCCGACATTGTCATAATAGAGGCGGAGACACGCCCGCAGGGTCCTGAAGGAGCGGGTGGGCTTGAGATTCATTTACTTTGCAGAAACTTAGCGAAAACACTTTCTGGCGGGCTACCAGCGAGGCGTGGGAATGACTTGTGTTGCCAGGCAGTCTTGGGGGGAAAATTCCCTCGTTTTCTGCAAAATCGTAACTGTGATTGGCTTGCTCAGGGCATAGCTCCGTGATGTAGCAAAATCGGCGCAGAAATTGGCTCCAAGAATCTTCAATGGTGGAATGGTAGTGCTTCAGCAATAGAGTGGAATTTTCCGCTGGTTCTGTGTTCGGTTTGTACGAGTGCTCTCGCCTTTCGATCAGAGTAGGTTACAAGACTGACCTCTCGCTGCTCTGGACAGCCTGCCTTCCGTTGGCTGTCTAATATACACTCCTGGAAATTGAAATAAGAACACCGTGAATTCATTGTCCCAGGAAGGGGAAATTTGATTTTCCTCTCTAATTGCATGCGGTGGCTAGTTGCTATTCCTTCACACGCGGACTTCCCACTCAGCGGCTCTCGTCACCCGGGTGGTCCGGTGACAGGCGGGCACTGCTGATCTTGAAAGGGTTAAGCCGACGGGTGTGAGGGAGTCGAGTGAATGCTTTCCAGACGCCGACATTGTCATAATAGAGGCGGAGACACGCCCGCAGGGTCCTGAAGGAGCGGGTGGGCTTGAGACTCATTTACTTTGCAGAAACTTAGCGAAAACACTTTCTGGCGGGCTACCAGCGAGGCGTGGGAATGACTTGTGTTGCCAGGCAGTCTTGGTGGGAAAATTCCCTCGTTTTCTGCAAAATCGTAACTGTGATTGGCTTGCTCAGGGCATAGCTCCGTGATGTAGCAAAATCGGCGCAGAAATTGGCTCCAAGAATCTTCAATGGTGGAATGGTAGTGCTTCAGCAATAGAGTGGAATTTTCCGCTGGTTCTGTGTTCGGTTTGTACGAGTGCTCTCGCCTTTCGATCAGAGTAGGTTACAAGACTGACCTCTCGCTGCTCTGGACAGCCTGCCTTCCGTTGGCTGTCTAATATACACTCCTGGAAATTGAAATAAGAACACCGTGAATTCATTGTCCCAGGAAGGGGAAACTTTATTGACACATTCCTGGGGTCAGATACATCACATGATCACACTGACAGAACCACAGGCACATAGACACAGGCAACAGAGCATGCACAATGTCGGCACTAGTACAGTGTATATCCACCTTTCGCAGCAATGCAGGCTGCTATTCTCCCATGGAGACGATCGTAGGGATGTTGGATGTAGTCCTGTGGAACGGCTTGCCATGCCATTTCCACCTGGCGCCTCAGTTGGACCAGCGTTCGTGCTGGACGTGCAGACCGCGTGAGACGCCGCTTCATCCAGTCCCAAACATGCTCAATGGGGGACTGATCCGGAGATCTTGCGTGCCAGGGTAGTTGACTTACACCTTCTAGAGCACGTTGGGTGGCACGGGATACATGCGGACGTGCATTGTCCTGTTGGAACAGCAAGTTCCCTTGCCGGTCTAGGAATGGTAGAACGATGGGTTCGATGACGGTTTGGATGTACCGTGCACTATTCAGTGTCCCCTCGACGATCACCAGTGGTGTACGGCCAGTGTAGGATATCGCTCCCCACACCATGATGCCGGGTGTTGGCCCTGTGTGCCTCGGTCGTATGCAGTCCTGATTGTGGCGCTCACCTGCACGGCGCCAAACACGCATACGACCATCATTGGCACCAAGGTAGAAGGGACTCTCATCGCTGAAGACGACACGTCTCCATTCGTCCCTCCATTCACGCCTGTCGCGACACCACTGGAGGCGGGCTGCACGATGTTGGGGCGTGAGCGGAAGACGGCCTAACGGTGTGCGGGACCGTAGCCCAGCTTCATGGAGACGGTTGCGAATGGTCCTCGCCGATACCCCAGGAGCAACAGTGTCCCTAATTTGCTGGGAAGTGGCGGTGCGGTCCCCTACGGCACTGCGTAGGATCCTACGGTCTTGGCGTGCATCCGTGCGTCGCTGCGGTCCGGTCCCAGGTCGACGGGCACGTGCACCTTCCGCCGACCACTGGCGACAACATCAATGTACTGTGGAGACCTCACGCCCCACGTGTTGAGCAATTCGGCGGTACGTCCACCCGGCCTCCCGCATGCCCACTATACGCCCTCGCTCAAAGTCCGTCAACTGCACATACGGTTCACGTCCACGCTGTCGCGGCATGCTACCAGTGTTAAAGACTGCGATGGAGCTCCGTATGCCACGGCAAACTGGCTGACACTGACGGGCGGCGGTGCACAAATGCTATGCAGCTAGCGCCATTCGACGGCCAACACCGCGGTTCCTGGTGTGTCCGCTGTGCCGTGCGTGTGATCATTGCTTGTACAGCCCTCTCGCAGTGTCCAGGAGTGTACTTTTATTTGATTGTAACTGTTTAACGAAGTTGCTGAAGTTTCGACTTCGACGTAACTTTCCGAGTACAGTTGGCAATTGAGCGTTCTGTATACAAGCGGCCTATGTTGTCTGTCTTGGGCAGTTTTGGCTGTTTGACTGTATCGGAGTTACTGTGTGACTTCGCTTGTTAAAATCAATCACTGTACCGTCAGTGATTGTGTGGCGACCTTCTTCGTCTCCCTCAAAGGCGCAGTTGTATTGATAGGAAGTCTTTAGTCTGGAACAACCAGACCAGGACAATTTGTTTCGGGCTATACTCGCGACATTATCATCACCACGATGGGACGTCGAAGCAACCAGCCATCGCTTCCGGTACACCAGATCGTGTCCTTGCAGTTAAGAAGACAGCTTGGTAATGTATGTCCGCAGCACCGGCAGATTAGGGAATTTGCACTGTGATAATCAGAGCTCAGCAGAGCGCGCCTGTTCGTCTTTTTCTAACTTTGTTATGTCTTGGGTGTTCATTGTCTGAGTTCTCACTACTATAGCAGCAATTAATGTTGGGTTGGTTTTGTGTTTCTCTTAGGATTTGAGTTGCAAGGGATTGGCTTCACATACCACTTCGACATAAACGTCACAATCTAGTTTATGGACAACTTCACCTTCACAGCATTTATTTGAGTATCCAATTTGATCTATTTTGATGTATTGTAAATGTTTCATGTGTTTTGTTTATGATTTTGAGTTTAGTCATAATAAATCAAATTGTTATTTGGGACAGAACTTTCATTCTGTTAATCGGTAGAGCACCCCCTTTCATTTCTCACTACGTTACTGAAACTTTCCTTTATTTAACTAATGTCTATCAAATTAAATTATTGCAGGTGCCAAACACTTTTCTACTCCACTTGCAGGGTCGATTACAGTCAGTTTGCGTTTCTTCTTAATCCATGTGCAACAGCAAAAGTAGGAGTTAGAAAAGGGGGAGGGGGGCTTAGAGCATCATTTCCATATGAAGATTCGAGATGAATTTAGTGTTAAACAGACTGCTAGCCACGACACCTCGCATAGTCGTCATTATTTTATACTATCAAGTGTCTTAGTACGGCGTATGTACGATGTACGTAAGACATGTGCATGGTGTCTGTATGGAAAATGTACAGAGTAATTGTGGCGTAATTTTGGCGTACATAACATAATTGTGGTGTAGTTGCGGCATATGTGGCGTATGTACAGCAATTTGATGTCAGTTTACCAATTGTACAGCCAGTTTACCAATTTCTGGACTTCGCCTAATACAAAACTGCAAAATTTTTCTTCCAATTTTACCAATTTCCAGTTTTAGTGTCTGACCAATATCCAGATTGTATGTCAATTTACTCATTTCCAGAGTTGGCATCCTTACGAATTACCAGTTTCACAGCCAATTTTACCAATTTACAGATTTGGTATCCTACCAATTTGCCAATTGTAAAGCCATTTCTGCAAATATCCTAACAATCAAGAAAGGTTATACAGCTGACAGTTACATGACTTTGCTGCTGCAAGATAAATTTTTAGCACTCTACAAGTTGCAGGTGTGTTTGCTACGATCCAGTAGTTCTGCCAGCATTGGATTAGGGGCTTTTTGGGTTGCAGATGGTTGCTGCTGCAGCAGTACCGCTGCATGGTCCAGCATTGGACAGTAGGGGATCGTGGAAGAGTAATATTCACTGCTCTGTCCAAGTTAGAAATATTTGGAGTAAACGCCGTCAATTCGTACGCCGTTTACCCTATGTACGATTGAATTCTCTGTGCGTAATTCCAACTGTGTAGCATGGAGGGGCTTCTGTGATGGAATACGGATCTTCTGGAGGGAATGAAGTCAGAGATTTGGTGAAAGTAGATGGAAAAGCAAATGAAAAGGTTTATCATGCCATTCTCCCATGACACGACAGAACATCTGGTTTGCGCCTGATTGGCAAAGGGTTTGTCTTGCATCAAGACAACGATCCGAAACACACATCCCGCCTGTATCGGAATTATTTGAAGTCTCTAGAGATTCAGAACATTTTGAAAAATGTGGAATGACCTCTCCAGTTCCCTGGTTGTAACTCAATCGAGCTACTATTGGATGAAATGGACAGGAGGATCCGAAAACTGGGAATCATGAGTGAGGATACATTTGTGGGAGCTCCTGCAGCCAAAACGGAGACTAATTCCAACTGAAACTCTGGGAAAATTGATTCATTGCATGCTGAGAGTATGTAAGGCAGTGATTAAAGCAAAGTGCGGCTATTTTGAGGAAAACAAAATTTAAGAGTTGTATTTCCTTATGTATTGTTTGAGATTAATAAACATTTAGAAAACAATAAAATGCAGTTTCATAATGTATCTGCTTTCCATTGTCCATTATCACTATGTGTTTACAAATGTATGGAGGGTAGTCTAGTGCGTAAAGAGAATGCAATAACGCTATTAATTCATCACAATACATAATATGTCTGTAAAATACACATGTAAGAGTTCTCTAATTCATGGAAGCTACTGCCTCGCACTTCGTTGGAATGCTGTGACTAGTCACAAACTGATGGACTTTGTTAATAAAAGGAATAGCGTTATAACAAGGCAAGAACTGACAAACACCTACTATCAGACTGCTTGTGTCCGGCTGATAAAAGCTGGCAGCAACTCATGCTGGACAAAGTGCAGATGGCAAATGATGTTGAAGACGCAATCGAATAATAAAAAACTAAACTGCTCTAGGGTTGATGGGCTGCACTTGTCTGGTGTCACCGCCAGACACCACACTTGCTAAGTGGTAGCCTTTAAATCGGCAACGGTCCGTTAGTATACGTAGGACCCACGTGTCGCCACTATCAGTGATTGCTGACCGAGCGCCGCCACAAGGCAGGTCTAGAGAGACGTCCTAGCACTCGCCCCAGTTGTACAGCCGACTCTGCTAGCGATGGTTCACTGACAATTTACGCTCTCATTTGCCGAGACGATAGTTAGCATAGCCTTCAGCTACGTCATTTGCTACGACCTAGCAAGGCGCCATTATCATTTGCTATTTATCTTGTGATGCATGTACCGTCAGACCGATGTTCACCAATTATGGATTAAAGTTAAGTATTCCAGAAGCTACGTACTTTTTTTACTAGACTCAACTCCTTTAACTGTTCCAGACCTCACGCCAGCCTGCGTGAGCTTAAACGCGTGCCTTTCGGCTTCCTCTCATAGTGGATTGGCGCTCTTGCCAGTCCACAACAACTTGCATGCCACTGGCCAAAATGTCTATGCTCCTTGGTTCTGGGGTCCCAGTGCAAATGGCTAAGAGGATGATGAAATCTTATAGCTCCATTGATCTGTTTATATGAAGCATCATAATTTGCGGTAAATTGTTTAAGCACCACCGCATGAAAATTAATTGAAGCACTCCCGCGATGTGGGATGGAGTGTTTCGTGGTGAGGGTGTGGGCTGTGTCTTTCATAGGACAGTGAAATGATGATATGACCTTGGTGCAATTATCCGGATGCAAAGACGTCAGAATTCCAGGAGTTCTGATGCCGATGTCAGCAAAATACTCAGTCAATCACGTTAACGTGACCACTGCCTATGTTCGACGTAAACGTGTAACTGATTGGTTTCTTTTGGGGGAGGAGACCAGACAGCGAAGTAATCGGTCTCATCGGATTAGGGACGGATGGGGAAGGAAATCGGTAATCCTCTTTCAAAGGAACCATCCCGGAATTTGCCTGGAGAGATTTAGGGAAATCACGCAGAACCTAAATCAGGATGGCAGGACGCGAGTTTGAACCGTCGTCCTCCCGAATGTGCTAACCACTGCGTCACCTCCCTCGGTCAAGGTGTGATAACCACTCACACACTACAGGTGTCAACGCAAGCAGTGGAGGATATGCAAAGCGTGTCGGGAGTGGGGACACAGTCGTTGTCATAATGCAGAAACGGAGCGGTTTATCTGACGTCCAAAAGGGCGTGATCATTAGCTTTTGGGCTAAGGGTGGAAGCATTTCCGGCTGTTTGTAAATTATTCCCGTGCCCCCGTGGTTAAAGTATACCGTGCATGAAAAAATAGCGCTTTCCAATGGCGCCGAGGCAACAGTGGAGCAGCCGTCCGCAGTGGACGTGCGGTTCTAGGCACTTCAGTCCGGAACCGCGTGACTGCTACGGTCGCAGGTTCGAATTCTGCCTCGGGCATGGATGTGTGTGATGTTCTTAGGTTAGTTAAGTTTAAGTAGTTCTAAGTTCTAGGGGACTGATGACGTCAGATGTTGAGTCCCATAGTGCTCAGAGCCATTTGAACCAACAGTGGGGCATCACGAGCCATAGACAACAGGGGTGAACGACGACTGCAGAGATGTGTACAGAAGAATAAATTTTTTGAGTAACTGACTGCCCAGATGAACCAAGAGGCTCCCAACAGTGTTTCCTCAATCACCGTTCATCGAACGTTACCACGTATGGGCCTCCGCAAAAGGTGCCTGGTCCATACACCCATACTGACGGCTGTTCATCGACGACGCAGGCTGGAATTTGCACACCAGTACCACAACTGCCGCATCACTGAGTGGTGAAAGGTGGCCTTTTAGATGAATCACATTTTTTGTTCCAGAGGAGAAATGGCCTTTGGTGGGTACGAACCTGCAGCACTAGTCGGAAGGGTCCGGGCCAGAGGAGGAAGCATTGTGGTCTCCAGAATGTTTCCTTGGCATTATCTCAGTGGTCTTGTCATTCTGGGAGGCACAATGGACCAACACAAGTATGCATCTATCCTTGGGTTCACACCCGTCCCTACAAGCAGTTTGTTTTTCATCGGCAAGATGACATCTACCAGCAGCAGCTTGTCGTTTAAGAACTGAGGGCTAAAAGAGAGGTCAAAACACCACCCATCTTGAGTGATGGAAGAACCTTGTAGAATTGTGAAACCGTACGTATATTCTCAAAACTGATCACAATGGAGAATAAATAATAGGTCAAGACGAACATACATTATTTTTAAAGTTGCGGTTTTCACATTGTTTTAGTCATTCCCATCTACACGTGTAGCACTTCCTCGTTCTGTGTTCTACGGCAATAATCTTCTAATACTAGTTTAATGCTGCGTTTGTCAGATTTTTGATTATTCTTATGTACAGCAAGGAAAATTTCGCACACAGATTTATTTTATAACTGGGAGGTGTACATTTATAAGAGGAAATGGCCACAATTTTTGTGTTAAATACTGTAAAGCAGATTACTTGTAATTTCCAAGCACTGCTTTCATAACAGCTGACCGACGGTAGAACGTCATTGCCTGTCAACAGCCACAGTCACGTCATGGAGCATATTCCAGTAACAACTCCGGCGTGCAGCAAGCTGTTTCTGCGACTGGAAAAGTTTCTAACGTACTCGGTAGATGGTTTCTGGTGTGTGGACGTGAAGTGCAATTAATTTTATCGTATGCGCAAAATGAAATGAAAATATTTGTTTCCGCGGTGTCACATCCCGAGCAGTTGCGTTGCTATTCAGAAGGCCGTCGAGAGCGTGTTGTGGAAATACGAATCCATATCTCAAACATCAACAGCGGTTCAGTATCATGATTTCGAAAAATTTAAAAAAAAGATGAACGTTGTAATCGGAATGAAAAAGTAACATATATATAGCGGGACAGAAGAGTTGGCACATAATTTCTTGCGACCAGAAAAATGACTTCATATTTGAAACTGTCTTTAAGAGAATTCAACAAAAATCTAGTCATGTGTAAAATATTTGTGCAACTGCCAGTAAAGTTGTTGGGACCAACGAAATTATAACGTTTCACGTTACTGTGATATCTCTGAAGGTAAATGCAAAGCAAAGAATGCCAATGTGAGTTGCATTGTATGTATAACCGCAGCTGATGCGAATTTTGTGTGTTATACAACTTCTGCACATCGGAAGTGCAGCAATGTTCTTAATATGATAGTTGACCATAATACTTGTAGTGTCACAAGTATTTTATGCTCATTTATACGTATAAAGATAGTTTTAAAAAAATTGTTCAAATGGCTCTGAGCACTATGGGACTCAACTGCTGAGGTCATTAGTCCCCTAGAACTTAGAACTAGTTAAACCTAACTAACCTAAGGACATCACAAACATCCATGCCCGAGGCAGGATTCGAACCTGCGACCGTAGCGGTCTTGCGGTTCCAGACTGCAGCGCCTTTAACCGCACGGCCACTTCGGCCGGCTAGATAGTTTAAAAAAGTACTGATAAATACAAGGAAAAAGTTCGATAAGCATACATTCGGAAAGAACTTCCTGTTGAGATATGAGCCACTTCACCAGTGTCGAATACGCTCGCTACTCCGTGATGCATCTTGTTAACGTTCATTGCTCATTTCTTATTGGTTATGATTGCCACTGCACTTAGGCTTCTGACTGTGAGCCTGTTGACAGACGTAGCACTCACAGCTGTCATCCATTCCGTTCGTATCGCTTTGAGGTTGCACAGGAATCAGAACAATATTACTGATTCCGTTACTGTGAACAACGCAAACAGTGAAATGGAGTCCTGTTAATCCACGCGACAAATGGCAGAGTGGTATTCCGCATTTTTTAGCGAACGACGTTAACAGGCATACATCTGGCGTTTACAGGATCATCCTCAACGCCGCATTACATCTGAAAAAAAAATGTTAAACAGGTAGTCGCGGTGACTTACCGATTAGGGATTGTTTCCAACAAGGACCAGGACTCGTGATTTACCCTACAAAGTTTGCACCCCGAATATGGACCGCAGTGTTGTACAAAGTGATCCTGAAACAATTATGCCAAGAAGTGGAGCTTCTGACGGCGTAAACCATGCCCTTGAGTGACCTATTCTGCACCTGCAGTTACTTTATCCACGGCATTTGCAGCACGTGCTAAATCTCAGGCCACAGGAACTCCATTCCATATTTGAATTCTAGCAGTGGATTCTGTGACGGAGCGTAGAAGTCTCACAGATCACATCTTGTAGTTTTATTTACGAATAAGATGGAATTCACAGAGCTTAGGATAATAAATAACCACAATAACGACGTGTGGACACATGGAAATGCTGAAGCGATCGTGGAAGTAAGGCTCCATGTTCGCTTTCTTAGTATTGCGTGGGAAGCAGTTGTTGTTGACAGGCTCACAGGGCTATACAATTTACCAGAAAAATTAACAAGCACTGGTGGTCGTCAGTTCCTGCGTTACAAATCTACGACGCTACTGGAGAAGAATGTTTATGCACCGCCGGCCGCCACTCTATATATTATGCCACGTCGACGATAACTAATGCTAAGGCGAACATATTTTCTAGATTAAAATTCGGGATACGTAACAGATTTAGATATTGCGGAAAACAGCTCTTAATTAAATGTAGTGAATACAAAATCAAGATCTGTACCAAGGACAGGAAAAACATTAATCTCTTTGTGGTTACACGCAACAGCTAGAAGTGAAATAAACGTCTCCTTTTCCAAATCGCTTCGCAGCATTTACTTATAAAGCTTGAGAAGCGAGCTAACACATTCACGATTATGGCATGTATTTCTGTACGTGCAGATGCAAATTAAGGGGGGTAGGCCGTCAAACCGCCCGACTTGAAACAGGAGAGACACGACAGGACATTTTAATTTCCACTGTCTATACTTTTACAAATAAATTCATAAAACTTTGTCAACATGACCAGTAACGATTCAAGATTCACATTTACAACAGTGGAAGTTCAAAAACATAACAAAATAAACTTTCTACATGTGAAATTTCATCATTTTTTACTTATTATTGGCTGCATTTGTGGCTATAAGTACACTTTTCTACATAAGTAAGAGAGATTCTTCGATGAATCTTGCATAGCATACAAACCACTGGAAATTGGAAATTTGTAGTAAGTTCTATGGGTCCAAACTACTGAGGTCATCGGTCCCTAAGCTTACACACTACGTAATCTAACTTAAACTAACTTACGCTAGGGACACCTCACACACCGATGCCCGAGACAGGATTCGAACCTCCGACGGAGGGGGCGAACCGAGCGAACCGCGACAAGGTGCAAAGACCGTGCGGCTACCCCGCGCGACACACAAACCATTCTTACAGGTGTATGAAACTCTAGAATTTATTTAATTTATGAAAAAATGAATGGTCCGTTACGTTTTGAACTTCATGTTTAGAAAAAACTCAAATTTTATAGTTAATTATCTCAACTTTACCACAGTTCTTAATAGATTTAGAAAATTATAGTTTTGCATTAAAAAGTTTGTGTTTAGTAAGCAGTGCAAAATTCATCGAAGAATCTCTCTTACTTATGAAGGAAAATGTATCTATAGCAACAAATTCAGCCAATAGTAAGTGAAAAAATTTGACCAAAATGTGAATAATTTGAAACTTCCTGGCAGATTAAAACTGTGTGCCCGACCGAGACTCGAACTCGGGACCTTTGCCTTTCGCGGGCAAGTGCTCTACCAACTGAGCTACCGAAGCACGACTCGCGCCCGGTACTCACAGCTTTACTTCTGCCAGTACCTCGTCTCCTACCTTCCAAACTTTGCAGAAGCTCTCCTGCGAACCTTCTGTCGTGGAGCTGGAAGGAGCGGATGTACAACCTATAATGATTGCCTTGGTCTTGGAAGAGTTGACGCAAAGGAGCCACTGGTTGCAAAAGTCAGTGAACTGCTCAAGGTAGGTTTGAAGGGTATGTTGGGACCGTTGAAGGGGACGATAAAGGGCCAGGAAGGCGGTGTCATCAGCAAATTGGAGGGGGTGAACAGGTAGGGGAGGTTTGGCCATATCTGGAGTACACAGGAGACAGAGGAGAGAAGAAAGTATGGAGCCTTGGAGCACGCCGGCAGTGGGATAGAACGTATGGGAGTTGGTATTGTGGATACAGACATAAAAGAGATTAAGGGGGATGAAGGAAGCAACGAGACGGACGAAACTGATGGGTAGAGCGTAAGTCTGAATCTTAAAGAGGAGCCCGGGATGCCTGGCACGGGTATAGGCGTTCTGGTGGTTGAGGGAAACAAAGATAGTGGAGCGATGGGAGTTAAGCTAAAGGGAAAGAAGAGTGGTAAGGTTAAGGAGCTGGTCGTTGGTTGAGAAGGAGGGCCAGAAGCCACACTGGGTAAGGGGAAGGAGGTGGTGCTGGTTAAGGTGGTGATGAATACGGTGGGAGAGGATGGACTCAAAGACCTTACTGAAGATGGAGGTGAGGCACGTGTGACGATAGGAAGAGATGTCAAAGGGGGGTTTGATGGGTTTAAGGAACAGCAGGACAAGGGAAGTCTTCCACAGGTCAGGGCAAAAGCCATTGGAGAGGAGGACGTTATACAGGGTAGCAAGGCAGCCAGGAAGGAGAGGGGGGGGGGGCAATCTTTGAGGTGGCGGTAGGTGACACCATCATGACCAGGGACAGTGTTGTGTTTGCAGTGGAGGACTATTTTGATGTCATGTGTGGTAATGGGTGTGTTTATGTCTGAAGCAATGCCTTTTTTCCCCCTTTATTGTCATTTCCATTCCCCATCAGTGGTGGGCTGGCAGCAGCATGAGCACTGCTCTTCAGCCAAGAGACATAAATAGACAGGAAGACATTTATAAACAATATAAAGGAGATAACATGGCGAAATATAGAAACAAAAAAGGTGGAACAGAAGCAAAGAAGACATACAAAGCAGTGACTGTAAATCGGAGATAAAAATCTAATAAAGTATGTTACAGAAAAAAATCCACACACTACATTAAAAGGCACCAGGCAAAGTACGGCCAAAGCATAAAAGTCCATACAACGAGTAAAACAGCCACATGACAGATGGCGTAGCAAGGAATGGTCACCGGCCAGAGTGGCCATGTGGTTCTAGGCCCTACAGTCTAGAGCCGAGCGACCGCTATGGTCGCAGGTTCGAATCCTGTCTCGGGCATGGATGTGTGTGATGTCCTTAGGTTAGTTGGTTTAATTAGTTCTAAGTTCTAGGCGACTGATGTCCTCAGAAGTTAAGTTGCATAGTGCTCAGAGCCATTGTAACCAAGGAATTGTCATGGACAATAAACAGGTCGAGCACACAATTAAAACTCACATCACTAGACGACACTGTATAACAGCACCGACACACAACACTAACGTAGCCCACTGATAACGAATAAAAACCTGCGAGGATCTGCAAGGGGGGTGGGACAAGGGAAATGGGAAGAAGGGGAAAGGAGGAGAGGAGGAGGAGAGAGAAAGGGGGGATGAGGTGGGGGGCTCAGAAGGGAAGGGACAGGAGAGGAAAACAGCTGATGAGCGGGTGCAGCGAATCAGGGAGGGGAGGAGGAAAATCTGCTCTGGGAGAAGTAGGGGAGTGGAAAACGGGGGCCCTGGTGGGGTGGGGGGGACAACAAGGCCAGGTGACAGTTGGAAGGAAGGGTATATGTCAGAGCGAAGTTCGTCATCTGGGAGGGGAAGGTGCTGGAAATTGCCATGATGAAGGAGATGGAGGGTGTGGTGGTGGATAGAGGGAGGGATACAGCGATAGAGGCACGGCAACGGGTGGGGGGTGGAGAGAAAGGAGGAAATCAGGGGGTGGGGGGGGGGGGGATCAAACTTGCAGACAATGTAAAGGATGCAGATGGGTTGGAGGAAAAGGAGGAGGTGGGGGAAGGGGATGAGGTCATAGAGCAGCCGTGTGGGGATAGGAAGGTGGATACGGAAGACAAGGCAGTGAAGCAGTGCTCGAGAAGAGCCTGTTAAATACGCATAAGACTGTGTTTCAACGTATGAGATATCTCGTTCACACATAAAATTATTAGGACTGAGAGAACAGGGAAGCAGACGAAATTAGACTATGTGACAAGAACTCTAATAGAGATACTGGCTATGCAATTAACAATGTATGGAAGTGTGCACTTGGTAAAGTAAGAGTAGAGAGAAAGGCTTCCTGTGGTTCACTGTCTGAAATTAGTGGCGATGCTGCAAGTGGTGTTTGTCAGCTAGCGCAAACGTCATCCATTGATGCAGAGGGCGTCACCTCAGCATGCGTCATCTCTGCGACATAATGGCTTGGAACAGGGAACTGTTCCCTGCAACCAGGGAGCCAACAATCAATGGAAGAAGTAGATATAACCACAACACTCCCCAAGCGCCCAAGGAACAGAAAGGACATAGCTATAGTCTGGGAAGGACGCAATGCATTGTGGAATGTGCAGTAGAAAAACTGAAGTTATTATAGTAGAAGTAGACTTAGATTTGGTAGTAGGTGTAGTTTTTATTCATAGCAGAAATAACAGAAACGTATTTTCAATTATTATTGTTTTATTATTATTAGTAATGGAAATAATTAAGTTGATGGGAAATAGTATTGTACAGGATAAAATTAAGTATTACTGTACATCGCATAATTTCTGTAAGAATCAATATAGTCTTTTTTTCAAATTGTGGGTAATAGGCCAAATGGAGCGGAATAAATAAAGTAAATAAATAAATAAAATCCAGTCAATGAGCTGCCACCCGCGAGGAATACCCGTGGGAGCCTCGCCAGTTTTATAACAATCAGACTTAGCTCATTGTGACGCTAATGGAGGCAATCGTCGAAAACTTGGGATTTTACTTGAAAAGTTAAACGAAGGACTTTTCATCCATCTATAGAATTCTAAATTGTATTAATTCATTCGATAAGGTGATGCAGGATGAGCTAATAGTAAACAGTAAACACAACATGCAGAATGTAACACACAGTTTGTTAGTCATGAAGTGTTGAGGTGCCATATCCGCTGTTGTAGTGTATCAGTAGATGTAAGCCTCCAGATGACAGTAAACTCAAACTGAATTGCAGTACAACGGCTGGCACAATTTTTCCGTTGCCATAATACAAGGGATTTGCGACCATTTGTTTTGTTATTTGTATACTGGTGCCTCAACGCTTTCCTGTCCTTTGTCAGTGTTTTACTATGGCGCCAGTCAACGTCAAATACATGTGGCTCAGAGTGGAGCGCCAGTTTATTCACATAACTAATGGTTAGTAAATTTCATAATATTGAAAGTAAATATGCAGCGAACTGATGAGTTAATAAACTGTAACATACAGAACGTGTGTAGTGACTGTCATTTCAGTTACTTACTTAATATTGGTAGTTGAATTATCTGAAAATTTAATTTTTTTCCACAACAATGAAATCTGTCGCCATTTACTCTTGCCTCATAAACTGATAACTGTGTTCGATAACTCAGATTTTTCAAATTGATGCCGCTTACATGAGAAGTCTTTTTCAAACTGATCTTTATATGTTATTTACCACCACCTACACATGATTTAAGGACAGTGTGATCAATGTTTAAGCTACACACAACATGTAAATATACGAGTTAAAACGTGAGGTGCCTAAACAATTACTAGTATTAAATATGCGAAAACGATGCTTCAGCTGGTGAGATAAAGTGTAAAGTTCACTGTATTCAGTAGTATTATTTACAATAATTACTTATATTACTAATCACTGTAGCTACAATCATCAGTATGTGTTAGACTAAATTATCATATAAATACTGTATTATTACAGCTAGTCAGAATGAATTTAACATTATTTTTCACCAATATTCCACTACGAAGACTTCATGGAAATTTTACTTTAAGTTTCTCGCTAATTAATACAGAACAGTTTACGTCATTACATAGGACAGATTTAGAGCATCAATTATTCTTTAGTCAGCCTGCAGAACACCTAGTTACAAACATATACTTCGCAGAAAGTCGAACGATAGTGATAATAAATTAACTCAATTTGTAACAAACGATATACAGCTCAGTGCTATAGCAAAAATCTATCTTTACTCACTTAAATACAATCTTGCACTAAATTCTTCATAGCGACAGTACACATTTTGCACTACGAATGGCCGGCCGAAGTGGCCGCGCGGTTCTGGCGCTGCAGTCTGGAACCGCGAGACCGCTACGGTCGCAGGTTCGAATCCTGCCTCGGGCATGGATGTGTGTGATGTCCTTAGGTTAGTTAGGTTTAACTAGGGGACTAATGACCTCAGCAGTTGAGTCCCATAGTGTTCATAGCCATTTGAACCATTTGAACCACTACGAATGCCAAAATAGTCATTAAATGGCAATGCAGGAAAATCATCAACATTTGTAGCGAAAATCAGTCATTCGACATTTACGCAGGGAGTCTCTCTTGTGACGTCAGGCGTATTTTTTCTGGCGTTTCGGCAGTAGTACATATTCCGGCTTTGCAATGTGTAACTGTAGTGGATGAAAACAAATACTGCTTATCACATGTTTCATGTCAAAATCGCTGTCAACAAAAAGCCTCAGTTTGTTTCCTGTAACAAACAAAATATGTTTTAAATGTTAATTCCACGTATCTGTTCGATAGAGTGATTCCAAATCAGTCTAGTGTGATATTCATTGTATCCATATGTATTGGCAGGGACAGTAAAACACGCTGAATAACCAATATCCCAGCAGCGACTTAATAACACTGCTGCATGGCTGCAGCAGACAATGCGGCGCAGGATGGCACACAAGGCGCTGCTGGAGTACAGAAAACGAATATCCCTCTATACCAAATTTGGGACCATTCTATTTAATGTACTCGTAAAATTCCGTTTTAAAAGTCAGTTTGTTCATAGCGGGAAACAAACCGAAGGCAGAGATTTTTGAAATTCGCACAGCTGACCCCAGGGCAAACCCAGTTTCCAGTCTGTCTACTCATCAGTGACATGTTACTAGCACAGGAAACATGGAGGAAGAACCCGTGCTCACTCTCAGTATACATGAGATTAATGCAACTGAATATGCAGTTATACAGGGTGTTACAAAATGGTACGGCCAAACTTTCAGGAAACATTCCTCACACACAAATAAAGAAAAGATGTTATGTGACCATGTGTCCGGAAACGCTTAAATTCAATGTTAGAGCTCATTTTAGTTTCGTCAGTATGTACTGTACTTCCTCGATTCACCGCCAGTTGGCCCAATTGAAGGAAGGTAATGTTGACTTCGGTGCTTGTGTTGACATGCGACTCATTGCTCTACAGTACTAGCATCAAGCACATCAGTACGTAGCATCAACAGGTTAGTGTTCATCACGAACGTGGTTTTGCAGTCAGTACAATGTTTACAAATGCGGAGTTGGCAGATGCCCATTTCATGTATGGATTAGCACGGGGCAATAGCCGTGGCGCGGTACGTTTGTATCGAGACAGATTTCCAGAACGAAGGTGTCCCGACAGGAAGACGTTCGAAGCAATTGATCGGCGCCTTAGGGAGCACGGAACATTCCAGCCTATGACTCGCGACTGGGGAAGACCCAGAACGACGAGGACACCTGCAATGGACGAGGCAATTCTTCGTGCAGTTGATGATAACCCTAATGTCAGCATCAGAGAAGCTGCTGCTGTACAAGGTAACGTTGACCACGTCACTGTATGGAGAGTGCTTCGGGAGAACCAGTTGTTTCCGTACCACGTACAGCGTGTGCAGGCACTATCAGCAGCTGATTGGCCTCCACGGGTACACTTCTGCGAATGGTTCATCTAACAATGTGTCAATCCTCATTTCAGTGCAAATGTTCTCTTTACGGATGAGGCTTCATTCCAACGTGATCAAATTGTGAAATTTCACAATCAGCCCACGCCGACGAGAATCCGCACGCAATTGTGCAATCACGTCATCAACATAGATTTTCTGTGAACGTTTAGGCAGGCATTGTTGGTGATGTCTCGATTGGGCCCCATGTTCTTCCACCTACGCTCAATGGAGCACGTTATCATGATTTCATACGGGATACTCTACCTGTGCTGCTAGAACATGTGCCTTTACAAGTACGACATAACATGTGGTTCATGCACTATGGAGCTCCTGCACATTTCAGTCGAAGTGTTCGTACGCTTCTCAACAACAGATTCGGTGATCGATAGATTGGTAAAGGCGGACCAATTCCATGGTCTCCACGCTCTCCTGACCTCAACCCTCTTGACTTCCATTTATGGGGGCATTTGGAAGCTCTTGTCTACGCAACCCCGGTACCAAATGTAGAGACTCTTCGTGCTCGTATTGTGGACGGCTGTGATACAATACGCCATTCTCCAGGGCTGCATCAGCGCATCAGTGATTCCATGCGACGGAGGGTGGATGCATGTATCTTCGCTAACGGAGGACATTTTGAACATTTCCTGTAACAAAGTGTTTGAAGTCACGCTGGTACGTTCTGTTGCTGTTTGTTTCCATTCCATGATTAATGTGATTTGAAGAGAAGTAATAAAATGAGCTCTAACATGGAAAGTAAGCGCTTCCGGACACATGTCAACATAACATATTTTATTTCTTTGTGTGTGAGGAATGTTTCCTGAAAGTTTGGCCGTACCTGTTTGTAACACCCTGTATATGATTTAGCGCTAAAAGAGAAGGAGACGTCACAATTACAGTACTCGCATCCTGCTGTAAGACTGTTGATTGGTAACGTGACTTCGAATAGTGTATGCGAGATTGTGTTTGGCCGGCATTAACTGTGCACCAAACCAGTGTTCGAGGAGCATTGGCAGTAAAGAAGTGCAGTGGCAAAACGCTTAAGAGTTTCTGGGTCAAGTTAATAAATTGGAATGGAGCTTCCTAACCGTTTTCAAGCTTGCTATGGTCATGGTCTTAGGAGAGGATTTCCTAAGTGAAAATCGAGCTGAAATAGATGTCGGATATGGAGAACCTTGAATAAGCAAGTGACCATTCATTTGCATTTCGAGCAACAATTGCCACGGGTACAGATTCCGACCAATTGCTTTGAATTTCGTATTGAGTCCACAGAAGGGAACATAGACTCATGAAGGCACTATGAAAATACGTAAATACGGAAGAGGATAATATAGAAGATCACGAGGCAGAGGAGGAAGAAATTTGGAAGACGATTCAAGAGAAAATATTCGAGAAACGAGATGGTTCGATATGCTTGGTATTCGACTCACGCCAAACACACACCATCATGTTACCCGAAATGGATAGAACAGAAAACTTGGAGGAGTTGCTTCAAACGTTTCGTGGCGTACTACACTTTTCCTCTGTCTGCATCTCCTATACCTGCGGGCAGATCGAATTAGAGACTTCTCTTCACCAATACACGGCGTTCCTTGGTAACAGAGAGTTCGTCGAGTGAGTGTAACAAGATATTAGGGGAATTGCTTAGACCTTCCGTAATAATAGAGTAACGGCCATTGTTGAAAATTTTAGTGTCGGTGTGCCTGAAGGTAATTTTTTTTTTTTTTTGGATACCTGATCACGAGGTCCGGGGTATCGAGTGATCCCACGAAGATTGAAGCAGTAGCAAAATATCGAACCCCAAGGACGAAATAGCAATTGTGCCTGCTACTCGGACTTGTACATGTTCATTTACTAATTTGAAGAAAACTTTGTCAACGCCTTGTTTGTGCGAGCTAAGTGGTAAGAAGTCGCTCTAGATGTGAGAGGCTGTGGCAGAGAGCGAATTCCTCCCTTTTAAATGAGCATTGTTGTCATTTCTGATTCTTTCACTCCCAGACCTACAGCAAGATTTCTGTATGATCACTGACAGCACCAAGCCTCGATTAGGGGGTGGCTGTATTTCAGGAAAATCAGGAGGACGGAAATTCCTAAAACAGAGAATAATAACTGTGGTGTCACCGCCAGACACCACACTTGCTAGGTGGTAGCTTAAATCGGCCGCGGTCCATTTAGTACATGTCGGACCCGCGTGTCGCCACTGTGTGATCGCAGACCGAGCGCCACCACAAGGTAGGTCTGGGGATACGGACTAGCACTCGCCCCAGTTGTACGACGACATTGATAGCGACTATACGGACGAAACCTTTCCTCTCATTTGCCGAGAGATTGTTAGAATAGCCTTCAGCTAAGTCCATGGCTACGACCTAGCAAGGCGCCATTAGCCTTACATAGTTTGAAAGTTATCGTATGAAATGTCTCAAGAAGAACGTTTTAAACCAACAAAGAATAAAGTTAAGTATTCGAGGAGCTGCATACTTTTCTTATTAGCATTCAATAGTTATCCTGTTCCAGACTTCACGCCAGTCGGCGTGTGTGTACGCGTGCCTTTCTTTCGGCTACCCGTCACTGTGGACTGGCTGCCTTAGCAGTCCACATCAATAACTCAATCAGAGAATTCGACGCACTCTTCAAGAAGTTCCGATATTTTCTGTATCGAAGTAGAATGCGTGTGTTCATGGACCACAAGGGACTGAATTTCCTCTTAACTGCGATACTCACTCACGTGAGATAACTCTGGTGGATTCTATATCTGTAGGAATTCTTGTTTACTGTTACCTATGTGCCCAGCTCTGTAAAGATTATTGCCGGCAGCGGTGGTCTAGCGGTTCTAGCCGCTCAGTCCGGAACCGTGCGACTGCTACGGTCGCAGGTTCGAATCCTGCCTCGGGCATGGATGTGTGTGATGTCCTTAGGTTAGTTAGGTTTAAGTAGTTCTAAGTTCTAGGGGACTGTGACCACAGATGTTAAGTCCCGTAGTGCTCAGAGTCATTTGAATCATTTTTTTGTAAAGATTATTGCAGATGCAATCTCACGTTCACTTGTAGGACTGTCAGAAACAGTGGGAGAAGGTCTAGAGGAGAACCACTACAGTCTGTGTTATATGTAAAAAGTGGCATTCATGAATCACGTCTCCATGTAATTGAGTGACGAAGGTTGCGATGAAAATAGAGATCCGGCTCTCTGACAACTTAAAGATGAAGTGCGAGATGTAGAGCAGTCAGCGATCCAACAGTTTCACTTATTGCGGAAATGGGTGCTATTTCATAGGGTAAGCCCGGGAAATTACGTATGGTTATTGCGCGTACCAGAAGATTTGATCAACAAATTAATCTGCTACACAAATCTAAGTCATGCTCATTTTAGTGGCTAAAAATGTTTTATGAAATTGCATTCCAAATGTTATGTTAATAACTCGGAAGTGTTGTTGGCGTGGAAGTCCTGTCAAAAACAAAGCCACTGATGACTTCGCATCAAGCATCTCTGTTGACTGTCATCCCAGAGCTATTGTGTCATCTAGGAGCCACACACTTCCTAGGGATATTGTCAAGAACCAGGAAACTTTACTCTTACGTTAGTCACGATGGAGCTCACACTGAATTATGTGACCTTGGTCCTACTACGTAAGGTGACAGGAAAGCGTGTGTTGGTCGCATTACAGAAAAGTTTTCTGATGCAATTCAGCTGTGTGGAGAAACTTATCTCCTCCTACGGGACATAGTTTATGTCCCAGACACGGAAGACGACGTTGAGAATGTGTAAGATAAGGTGCATCTTCATCCCGACCTACCACCCGAATTTTAATCTCTCGGAAAGAATTATGCAGGAGATAGACAACCTTTGTCTGTTATGCTGCAGGAAGAACAATGTGTCATAGAAAGTATTCCTGCAGGAATTTCAGGGGCTAATGAACTACCTACCCATAATCCTATTTGTCTTCCGCAGATCACGGTTTTAAAGACCCTGATGACAGAACCTAACTAACCTAAAGACATCACACACATCCATGCTCGAGGCAGGATTCGAACCCGCGACCGTAGCGGACGAGCGGTTCCAGACTGATTCGCCTGGAACCGCTCGGCCACATCGGCCGTCTGCTGACAGAAGACAGAGTACGAGGACATGAGGAATTTCCACCCGATCAGCATCGCTACACAAAGAGTTTATTGCAGTATCCTGAATATATGTACACCTTTTAGTGTTGCGTTTGATTATCATTAATACCTGTTTTAAATTTTTGACTAGCTGCTATGCTTATACGTATCTGTTACACCAGTGTTATACCAAGTATGTTGTTGAAGTTATATGTTCCTGCGAGGGTAAAAGAAAACTGAAGTTCTTACTTGAGAGGTGACGAAGTAATTATAAAGACAAAATGAGATCAACATCGAGGGTGTATAGGTCGTAATAGTTTTGCTGACGTTAAGGCACCTGAAGTATTTATCTTGTGTGATCTATAATTTATATCAGTTTCGCATACATTAGTAGTGCACAAGTCTATTTATTAATAATTAACTTTAGTTTTAATGGATAGCTCCATTATTAATTCCTAATGTACTAATCCTTAACAAAAAAAACCTGGTGTACATGAGTTTGGTTATTAATCAATTTTTGTGCTTTTATTTCAGAGTAGTATTATGTTCATCAAAAGCAAATTTATCGCTATTGTCCTCTGTTTTGAGTATTCGCGTTCAGTTTGCTTTTGTTATAATATTTTCTTGTTGACAAATTTAATTCTCTAAAAGTTCCCATCACAATTTTGTAAAGATAAGAAAGTGACCTACTAAACTGCATAACATTTTTGTACGTATGTTAGAAATGTAATCCGTATTAAGCTGAATCTGGCGTACGTTGTAATTTTGCCCTCGAGGTATGTGTATATGTAACGTGAGCATCTGACAGTCATTTCAGCGAGAGGTGAAGGTCGTGGGGGAAATGGCTGTGCGTTCCCCAGCAAGACGTCATGTGGCGAGACTGCTGTGCCACTTACGGATGCAGGCACGTGGTTTCCAATCCCTGCTGTGCAGCTGTCAACAGCGGGCGGAGACCATGGGTCAGCTGGATACCGATTGGGCTATCTGGGGGCCGACTGCAGAACGCGCCACGCGGACCATTTAGCGCCCCCCTTCCCCCTCCCTCCCGTTCCCGCCCACCCTCTCCACGGCCAACAGTATTACACGGTGCTGGACACAGAAGGAGATCTAGTGGTATAGGAGAGCATCTTTGTGGCATTCAATACCATCTCAAGTGAGCGCCATAGAAGGACACTGTTAGTTCGCATTGAATAAGTCGTTGAGTCTGTTCTGGTCGTGTGACCTTCGTGGTCGAACACCATTGTGGAACCGTCCAGTGGCTAAAATCCAAGACATGCCATGATACTACTGCAAACGAGTTTTACTTTTATTATCTGCGTGAGGAGTGAAATTAGTTCTACCGTGACTCAACGGTAAGAGACAGTCATTTTCTACCGCAATCCGAGGACGCAATGCCACACTAAGTATTTCAGTCCCTTTATTGCAAGTAGTTATTTGGCCTTGGCTCTTAGGAATTCAGTTGCGTCTCACTGTAGCAATGCAGACAAAGAAGCAGCCCACAGTCCCACTTGCAACCCGACCATGCCGTGGTGCCAACTTCTATCCATCTTCACGGTGTGTAACAACAGCAACTGTACATATAATGATTTTTTTCTTCTGATTTTCGATAAATTAGTGTAAGCAATGTTTTGATTTCATGTCTTTTTCTTTTCGTGACATTATGTTAAAGAAACTGTAAACAACTTACGAAGTGAATATTAATATTTATGTCAAATTTCAAACAATGCTGTAACAGAATTGAAGTGTAACTTATGTTGAAACTATTGTAACATGTTTAAAAATTGTAATTGTGCACCTGGTCCATACGTATGCAATGTATTAGGATATGTGGAATGTAAACCCTTTGGTGAATATCCTGTCTGTAGGGGAGCGGTAAAAGGTGGATGGCAGGCGAGCGCGGGAAAATGCACACGGGCGCGGCACGGCATAACGGGCTCAGCAGTAGTAGTCGGAGTTGGGCATCGGTCTGAGGAACACGTTCCGGATCGAGGAGGCTATCCTGGAAAAAGTGGTTTCATTGAGCCTCGGATGTGCCGTTTCCGACGACTATACAGCATGGCTATATTCTATAGGCACTGAATTGAAAAGGATTGCGACGCTAAGAAGAAGCAAAGTGCCGATACAGCAAGAGCCATAGCTGTGATTGTAAGTGTGCTGTGCGCCTCGCCATCTCGCTGCCCGCCAACGGCCGCATCGACTCGAACAGGTTGAATCTTTAGAATTGTATTCGTGTGGACCAGTGTTAATTTTGTTCCTGACTATTCAATAATAACTTAACTTTTACCAGAATTGACCTATCAATTAATTATCCTCATCACTAACCGAGACAGGGTCCTTTCCACATGTTGTGCAATCCGAGTGTCCCGAAATGAAGATTTAAAGTTTATGTTAATAAGAATTACCTGCAGACCTATCTATGCTAGAAAGATGTCTAAGGAGTTTTATTGTTAATGAAAATATAAGCAAAGAACAAAGGTCTGACAAAGTTGGAAGATAATTTTGGAATTGGTTTAGTAATGAAGCTTAATTAATTTGAGACAAAATAAATGGTAGTAAAATGAGGAAGTAATAAGACAAAAAGAGTAGTAACTCATATTTTGTAAATCTTGAGTGCTTAATGTTTCCAATAGTTAATAGTTTCAACATAGTGATCATAACAGTTTCAGGGTCCCCCCCCCCCTTCCACTCTTTTCTTTTCTATTCATTTAAAATTTGAAGTGTACTGAACTGATTTGACCAGCAAAGTTAAAGTCAATATAAAACCTAAATTTATCAGTGTTTTACCCTTATTAAAATTGACATTGTTTGTGTGTTTCAAAAGTGCTATTTCTAGGGTAACCTATGCCCGATTTCAGTCAGATCAATAGACAAAACGCAGTTTGTAGTAATCATTATAGTGTAATGTTGTGTATTTATAGCTTGTCCAAATTAGTACAAAAAGGGAAAATATTAGTTCAGTAGATTTTTCTGGTTCTAAAATTTACCATATAATGCAGTATTACTACGTGTTGTTATGCTTGTACGTACATCCACTTGTACAAGGAAAAAACTCACTTAATGCCTAATTAGGCTGGCGACCGTATTATTAACAATTGGTAGCATCTGCTGTGTGTGTTTCTTGCCCGTCCTAACGTGTAGTTGCACTTTAGACTTGCTTGACGTATCATTGTTGTTACTGAGTGGGCGTAAGTCTGATTTTGCCTCCATTCAGGTAGACGCGGTCAACATATTTACTAAAATCCTTTCTTATAAGGTGAAGCCCGTCAACTTATCATAGTATAGGCTTTAAAGAGTTAACGTACGCGGTAGTGTAGTCGTTACAGGCGGAGAACCTTTTATCTACCGATGGACTATGTTTGGAGTACTGCAAGGGAGAACATACGTTCAGTGCTAATGTGGCAGCCCCTGTCCTACCCTTTTCCGAGACGACCAGCGCTGCACACTCTGACGCCTCCGCTCATGATTCGAAGAGAAAAAAGCCTGCTGACGCAGTCAGAGCATGTTTGATGATGATGTATGTGTGTGTGTGTGTGTGTGTGTGTGTGTGTGTGTGTGTGACGATAATGATCTTGGGCCAAACTGCAGTGCTTTGTCTATAATCTACACATAGTACTTTCACTCAGAGACAAATATATTGACATATTTTATTTAGTTGTGTATAACATTTTCTTTTGGACTGCCTTTAAAAGAAAGTCTAATCTTGATGGAAGTGTGTAGCACATGATTTTCACTGTTTGTGAGCTAATGCATAAGTTTTGTGTCTATTTTTTAGTTTTGTCAGTGTTTATTGACTCATTTGCTTTTTCTTTACAAAAAGAGACCTTGCCTCTAGCAATGATTTAGTGTTACAAAAATTGCGTGTTAGCATGTTATTGATCTAGCTTCTTGTATTCTTGAATTGTATTTTGCTACTGGCAGTGTTTTAGGACTAAGATTTATTTCAGTGCTTAATTTTCTTTGACGATTAAGTCAATTGCTATATTATTATGTTTGGCACTGTTTGTACATTGGTCACTGTTCAATAAATCCGTCCCACAGAGAGTTCAGTGGTTTTTATTCGTAAGAAACACCGATTGCTCTTCTTCTTGGAATTTGATTGTAGTATCTGTGTTATGATTAGTTAAAAAATATATGCTGTGTTTTTGGAGCTTCGCCCATATGTTTTGGTAGCATAAGGTTTAATGTGTCTAAAATAAGTCTGGCTAACGTTTTTTCCAACTTAATTACGTCTTTTTTTTTAAAGTCCTTTAGTAATATTTTAAGTGTATGTGTATGACTGTGGCCGTTTTGTTGTGATTCACCAGCATCAGCGAGAACTTAATTAAAATTATTGTTTTGAACTTGAGTTCTGGATTAATGCGGCTTGGGTTTGTGATGTCGCAATTGTTTAGATAAGAGTGTTGCACCGGAAACAAGTAAGAGAGTGAGTGGTCTATTTTCGCTTGTAAAGGGAAATGATTCAATATAATAATAAAATGTGGAAAAACAGGCATCAAAGGTACAGTGCAGCATTCCCTTTGTTCCTTCTTCAACCCGCCTTTGGCTCTGGTCATCATTAGAAGGGGTCGACAAAATTCGTAAATTTATGTTGATGAATAATGCGTCATATTGTTCCTCAGCATGCCAACATCCGCAAGAATATATATCCGATTTGACAGATTGTGAAAAGCGGCAGGAAAATTCCTGACCACCATTTCATCTTTTGTTAAGTGGTTTAACTAAATTAAGAGTGGAATCAAGTCCTTCTTCATTAATGCTCGTCATATTGTATCTTTTAAATTTCAGTAGTACATATGAGAGAGATGCTTGACTCAATATTAGCATTTTCACTGACAAACTATTTACTTAATTTTACTGTTGGATTAGTACTGTGCATTTACTCTTGGTATCTGATCTGGTCTGGACTAAAGCCATTGGAATTTCCGCAGTGAAAGACCGACTGTCCTCTCATTAGGTCCTCTTCGGTAGCGCCGCCAGAGGCATGTTGTAGGAACATGCTTACAAAGGGACCGTACGACCTTCTTACCGATTTGCCCCGTTCTGATAGGGTGTGTAGGGCATGGCTATTACTTTACATGTGTAAATAGGAAGACGTAACTCTCAACCGTTTCGAGAAAATTGAGTTCGAAAATTTTAGACGAGTTTATATACTTGGAATAGTCAAGGGCTCTCAGCACTATGGGACTTAGCTTCTGAGGTCATCAGTCTCCTACAACTTAGAACTAATTAAACCTAACTAACCTAAGGACATCACACACATCCATACCCGAGGCAGGATTCGAACCTGCGACCGTAGCGGTCACGCGGTTCCAGACTGAAGCGCCTAGAAGCTCTCGGTCACATTCGAATAGTCGCTAATCTGCAACGAGTTCGTAGCCAAGAGAGTAAACTCGATAGTTTCATAATCCCGAGGTTTCTGCATCGAATTTCGTTGCTGGTACTAGTTCTTTGGGAGTTATTTACAACAATGTTCGATGCCATGCTTCAATACGAGCGGTACGGTGCAAAACTGTGTGACTACCGAGAACTGTTTATGAATGTAAAGCAAGACTATTTTTTTCTTTTTTATCAGTATAACACATTGGCAAAATTCTACGTTTATTACATCTGCGGTATGTCGCGATAGTTATTGTTTCCATCTTTCCACAGTCAATATCATCCTGATTCATGCAGTGTTGCACAAATTATACACTATACTTGTCCCAAAGGTAAATATAATAACATAAATAAAATGACTACCCTGACTTGATTCAATATTTTCGTGTATACTTTTTTCATTTCCAGTCTCCTTGCGAAAAAAAATTCTCCTTTTTTCCTGTTAAAAATAATGAAAATAATAAATGAATGATTAAATATTGATACTTTCTTCGCTCATAATAAATCTGTAAGAACTAAATCAAGACGAAAAAAGTTATTGGCAGAAAGACTCGATCCTGATGCCGCGTGCTTACGAAACCACATGCTTGTATATTGTATTGTGTATTAAACCGTGGACCTGGAAACGACGGAGAGGCTTCGTCCCACTCTAGTCCAACTACATGCTTACTAGCCTTTTTTTCCTTTTATCTCATTTTGGTCGTTATTGTTCGTTGCATTCGTTCGGGGCGGACGTCCCATGGCACACCATGACACCCGTTCTGGTTCAGCGTTGATCCATTCATTGTGTGGTGTCACCGCCACATACCACACTTGCTAAGTGGTAGCCTTTAAATCGGCCGCGGTCCGCTAGTATACGTCGGACCCGCGTGTCGCAACTGTCAGTGATTGCAGACCGAGCGCCGCCACACGGCAGGTCTAGAGAGACTTCCTAGCACTCGTCCCAGTTGTACAGCCGACTTTGCTAGCAATGGTTCACTGACAAATTACGCTCTCATTTGCCGAGACGATAGTTAACATAGCCTTCAGCTACGTCATTTTCTACGACCTAACAAGGCGCCATTATCAATTGCTATTTATCTTGTGATGCATGTACCGTTAGACAGATGTTCACCAATTATGGATTAAAGTTAACTATTCCAGAAGCTACGTACTTTTTTTACTAGACTCAACTCCTTTAACTGTTCCAGACCTCACGCCAGCCTGCGTGAGCTTAAGCGCGTGCCCTTCGGCCTCCCGTCCTACTGGATTGGCTGTCTTGCCAGTCCACTACACATTGAGTCTTTTTATTACAGAGGGCTGTCACTCTGGTGTGGACATCGCGAACAGTAGCGCCTCTACAAAGCATACAGAATAAGCACACCTATAATTTTCAAACTAGATTTCCTCAAAACTGTTGGGAGTTGCGCCTTCCTGTTTACACATGTTGAAGTCCTGGTCCTGCCCTGCACACCCTGTCGATGTAAATAATATTGGTGAGAGGAAGTTTGAATGGTTAGCTGACCAGAGAATGACGCCAGATTGTCTGACGTACCGACCCAGTTCCTGTCCTGCTTTTGTTAAAGTATCATGGGGCTGTCTTTTCAGGGTGGCCGCCTCTTGGAATGTGAAGTAGGGTTGCTGAGCAGTGGCATGACACGGTTTCTGTTTACTTGAGTATGCTAGTGAATGGCACGGCATGAGCCCAGGATGTCTTACTTACGAGCGCAGTCTACAGTTCCGCGCCGGCCGCGATGGTCTAGCGGTTCTAGGCGCGCAGTCCGGAACCGCGCGACTGCTACGGTCGCAGGTTCGAATCCTGCCTCGGGCATGGATGTGTGTGATGTCCTTCGGTTAGTTAGGTTTAAGTAGTTCTAAGTTCTAGGGGACTGATGACCACAGATGTTAAGTCCCATAGTGCTCAGAGCCATTTGAACCATTTTTTTCTACAGTTCCGCCGCCCACTCTGGGGTCAGAGTAGAATGTAGCTGGACCGAGGACCAGACAGAAACAGTTAAGCTGCACGAACCGAGGGTAAACATTTTAGCCAGCCCGTGGGAATGTTACTTTACAGTTGCCAATTAAATGTTAGATGTTTTCCGAAGTATACAACTTTGCTTCCGCCGTTTTTTCCCCAACATTTGAGGCTTTAATGAAACAAATTGGTTACACATGTATCATTCAAAATATTTTCCATCGCTGGCCACTACCTTCTGCCATCTTTCGGGCCCGCGTCGAAAAAATTGTGATTTCCGATTTGTAATTTCTTCATGAGACCGGAAGTGTTGGCCAGAGGGAACAATGTCTGGAGAATATGGAGGGTGGGGTAGGACTTCCCATTTTAACGTTTTGACCTGTTTTGCAACGTGGGTTTGAGCGTTTTCGTGCTACAAAATCACTTTATCGTGCCTCTCGCTGTATAGCGGCCGTTCGTCTTTTAATGCTCTGCTCAAGCGCATTAATTACGTTCGCTAACGAGCACCAGTGATTGTTTCACTTGCTTTTAGCACCTCACAGTACACGACGCCGAGCTAGTCCCACCAAATGCAGAGCATGATCTTGGAGCCGTGAATATTCGGTTTGGCTGTCGGCATGGAAGCATGGCCGGGATACTCCCATGACTTTTTTGCGTTTAGGGTTATCGTAGGAACCCATTTTTCCTCCCCGGTCACAATGCGATGCAGAAATCCCTTCCGTTTTTGCCTCTAAATCAACTGCTCACAAGCACACAAACGCCGTGCAACGTCTCTTGGTTTCAGCTTACACGGGACCCAAGTTCATGCCCGTAGCCTTGAGACGTTTTGAAATGGCCTGCTGTGTCACTCCCACTAATCGTGCCAATTATTCTTGAGTTTGACGCGAGTCTTCACTCAGCAATGTCTTTAATTCTGCATCTTCGAAAACATTCTCTCTTCCACCAATGTGCCGGTCTACGACGTTAAAATCACCGTTCTTGAAGCGTTGAAACCACTCACGACACGTTTTTTCACTAACAGCGTCCTTACCGTACGTATTTGAGAGCATTCGACGAGACTCAGCCTCTGTTTTCTTCATATTGAAACAAAACAGTAAACCTTCCCGCAAACGGCGAGAATTAGGCTCTAAACAGACATTTTCAATCAAGAACAACTTTATGATGCAGACACAAATCGACTAATGTTTGAATGAGTTCATGTTGACCGAGGTCCAAGCAACTGCCTGACGTATGCGATCTGTTTCTTTCGACCGCTACTTACGGTTGTCGCCACCTATCGGCAAACGGTGGAAGCAAAGTTGTACACCTTGTAGCTGGACAGAGGACAAGATAGAAACAGTTAAGCAGCACGAACCGTCGGTAAACATTTTAGCCAGCCCGTGGCCGTGTTACTTTACAGTTGCCAGTTAAGTGTTCGATTTTTCCCGAAGTGCATGGCCGTCACCAAGTATGTGCAAGTTTACTTCAGGCCGTGGGAAACCGAGAGCTCAGCTGTGATTTGCCAGCAAAATTAAAATGTTGTCTGGAGGTAGAGAAAGCTGTAGGCTTTCTGTTCATTGGTCGACATTGTAATATTGTAGATGAGTGGCAATTTAACAAGAATTTCCAGAATGAAGTTTTGACTCTGCGGAGGAGTATGCGCTCATATGAGGAGATGTACTGGTGGAAGTAAAGGTGTGAGGATGGTTCGTAGGTTCTGGTTCGGTAGTTTAGTCCGCAGAAACTTGCTCGCAAAGGGCAACGGTCCTGAGTTAGTCTTGGTCCGGCTCAGTTTCTTAACAAAATGTTCTCAGTACTGTAAAGTCGAACATATTCCATGACTGGAGGAAAATCAACATAACCTTTAGGAAAAGAGAGGGTAGCGACCTTTCGAGCTGAGCTAGAGAGAGGATAGTTGTCATGATTCTGATGATGACCGGCATCTCGATGTGAGCTTTCGCTTTCTTCGATGCTAAGTTTACGGACTTCGATTCTGGGAGACTTTTTTTTTTTTTTTTCAACTGATCAACTTGGATATTGCTATCATGACATAAACCACATCATACGGACCGCCTTAGGACTGCCTTGAATGTTGTCATCTCTTCACGCTAATCAGTGGTAAGAGCATGCTATTCTATCCACAGCGCTTGCAGTGCTTGATTCATTCATTAGGCTCATTTAACTTCTGCTTTTAGGGAGTGAAATAGAGGCTCAAGTCAATATTCATTCGTTTCGTCTCAGTAAAATTATCCGTTTCCTTTCCACATGAATTGTGTTACAGCAAAGCTAGTGGCAACCATCCGCCCCCAAGCCGTTCGCCGGGTGCCGGTCTTTCACTTTGACGCCACTTCGGCGACCTGCAGTCGATGAGGATGATAGGATCATGATGAGGGCAGCACAACACCCAGTCCCTGGGTGGAGAAAATTCCCCGACCCAGCCGGGAATCGAACCCGGGCCCAGAGGATAGACATTCCGTCACGCTGACCATTCAGATACCGGGGGCAGACATCAGTCTTATTAAGGGACTGCGAAGGCAATGTGTTCGAAATTTTTCGTGTAGTGGTCACCAGTCCGCACTTCTATCCCAACAATGCATATGTTTATTTATTCAAACTTGTTATTGCTGGCATATGCTTATGTGTATATCATGTACACATAAGTTATCCATTTCCTTTTCACACGAGTTGTATTACAGTAAATCATGTGGCAACTGTCAACCTAATTAAGGGTTTGCACATTCAATGCGGTTGATATTTTTCATGCAGTGGTTACCAGTCCACAGTCCAATCCCAACAGTGCAATTGTATATTTATTCAGTCTTTTTATTGCTGGCATATACATGTGTGTATAGCACACAATCCGTAAATCACTGAGGCAGGAGAGTTGCAATCAACGTGCCTAATATAGGGGAAGGCGGGGCAAGATGAGGAAGCTAACTTTAAACCCTTACAAAAGGGACAAAAACAAATTCAAGTAGGTTTGATTATCATTTGTTTGTTTCACAACTGAATTACAATAGCATGCAAAGAAACCTGCAAACTTGTTACATTTAGTTAGAAATATCCCGATCTGAAACATAAACTACCAATTCCCCATCTTGCCCCATATGCGGGTTAAGATGGGGAACTAGCATTAATTCATCTCTAAAGCTTAAATAGGGACTGGAATAACGAAATCATGTGGCGATAAGGTTTCGAAACAAGGTTCTGCGAATTGTAGAATCAGGTATTACGTTTTATTTAGGCCTCTTACTTTCACATAGTACACAAGTGTGGATAACCTCGTCATCATCACTTTCTGTCCCTGCACAAGTGTCGTGGGCACCCCGACGCTGAAACACATATTTCTGTGGCACGTTGAACTGTCGAGCAGCCCTGAAAGAACCCATATGATCTTCCATAACAGCACTTAAAGCGCCTTCCATTGACTCCAATGACCAATCTTGCCTACACGTTTGTCGCCGATAATTGAAATAAAACACGTGGAACGTACTATTGAGTCAGATCATTCCTGGTAATCTATATTATACAGTAAATACCATATTTCCAATAGTCAGTCGTTAAAGCATGGCAAGAATACTGACTTTGGACGTTTTGTGTATTTTTATGCACTACATAGCCCGTGGTCTAGGGGTAGCGTCTTTGATTCATAATCAGTACGTGGTCGGTCCCGCGTTCAATCCTCGCCACTGCCTAAATTTTGATAAATAATCAGCATTGGCGGCCGAAGACTTCCGGCATAAGAAGTCAGCCTCATTCTGCCAACGGCCTTGTCAAAGAGGGCGGAGGAGCGGATAGAGGTTCAGGGCACTCTCTTGTCCTAGGGGTGGGAAATTGCCCCTAAAGGCGGAAGAATCAGCAATGATCAACGACATGAGGATGCAGAAGGCAATGGAAACCACTGCATTAAAGACACGTAACGTGTATCCACAGGACATGTGGCCTGTATTTGAACAAGTGTCATGATGATCTCCATTGGCAAAAGATTCCGGAATAGTCCCCCATTCGGATCTCCGGGAGGGGACTGCCAAGGGGAGGTAACCATGAGAAAAAGATTGAATAATCAACGAAAGGATAACGTTCTACGAGTCGGGGCGTGGAATGTCAGAAGCTTGAACGTGGTAGGGAAACTAGAAAATCTGAAAAGGGAAATGCAAAGGGTCAATCTAGATATAGTAGGGGTCAGAGAAGTGAAATGGAATGGTCAGATGAGTATCGGGTAATATCAACAGCAGCAGAAAATAGTATAACAGGTGAAGGATTCGTTATGAATAGGAAGGTAGGGCAGAGGGTGTGTTACTGTGAACAGTTCAGTGACCGGGTTGTTCTAATCAGAATCGACAGCAGACCAACACCGACAACGATAGTTCAGGTATACATGCCGACGTCGCAAGCTGAAGATGAACAGATAGAGAAAGTGTATGAGGATATTGAAAGGGTAATGCAGTATGTAAAGGGGGACGAAAATCTAATAGTCATGGGCGACTGGAATGCAGTTGTTGGGGAAAGAGTAGAAGAAAAGGTTACAGGAGAATATGGGCTTGGGACAAGGAATGAAAGAGGAGAAAGACTAATTGAGTTCTGTAACAAGTTTCAGCTAGTAATAGCGAATACCCTGTTCAAGAATCACAAGAGGAGGAAGTATACTTGGAAAAGGCCGGGAGATACGGGAAGATTTCAATTAGATTACATCATGGTCAGACAGAGATTCCGAAATCAGATACTGGATTGTAAGGCGTACCCAGGAGCAGATATAGACTCAGATCACAATATAGTAGTGATGAAGAGTAGGTTGAAGTTCAAGACATTAGTCAGGAAGAATCAATACGCAAAGAAGTGGGATACAGAAGTACTAAGGAATGACGAGATACGTTTGAAGTTCTCTAACGCTATAGATATAGCAATAAGGAATAGCGCAGCAGGCAGTACAGTTGAAGAGGAGTGGACATCTCTAAAAAGGGCCATCACAGAAGTTGGGAAGGAAAACATAGGTACAAAGAAGGTAGCTGCGAAGAAGCCATGGGTAACAGAAGAAATACTTCAGCTGATTGATGAAAGGAGGAAGTACAAACATGTTCCGGGAAAATCAGGAATACAGAAATACAAGTCGCTGAGGAATGAAATAAATAGGAAGAGGGAGAACTCAAACCTCCGGCGGGGGAAGTGCCGCACAATCCGGGACAGGACGCCTCGAACCACGTGGCCACACCGCGGTGCTCTTTGGACATCTATTGGAACCCAACAAACGGCCGAGATTGTTGTGTGGTGTACATACAGAGGTTGTTTACATTTAAGCAAAGGATGTAACTAAAATCGTCATATGGCCTGCACCTCTCCTTACTTATTCGTGGATTGTTCACGCTGGAGTATCTGAGCACACACTGGCAATGTCCCTCACAGATTCCACATTCGAAGAAGTACAATACATTAACAATGGTCAACAGATTGATGTTGATACATGCGCTCGGGATAAGAATATCTGAGTGTATGTGACTACACATACGCTCTGGAGTTTCGCAAAAATGTCTGAGAGGATGTGCACACCAGTGTCCATGCATAAGGAAACATATGTTCCTAAATCAAGGACGTTGTACTCCTACCAAACATTCAATACATTTCTATACTGCGCATCCATTATGGCACTGCCTCTGAGTATAGTGATGAATATACACTGAAGAGCCAAAGCAACTGGTACACCAACCTAATATCGTGTAGAACCACCGCGAGCACACAGAAGTGCCGCCCAACGACGTGACCTGGACTCGACTAATGTCTGAAGTAGTGTTGAACGCCATGAATCCTGCAGGACTGTCCATAAATCCGTAGGAGTACGAAGGGATGGAAGCCTCTTATGAACAGCACGTTGCAAGGCATCTCAGGTATGTTCAATAACGTTCATGTCTGGCGAGTTTAGTGGCCAGCGGATGTGCTGAAACTCAGAAGAGTGTTCCTGGTGCCACACTGTAGCAATTCTGGACGTGCGGGGCATCACATTGTCCTGCTGGAACTGCTCAAGTCCGTCGTAATGCACAATGGACATGAATGGACGCAGGTGATCAGACAGGATGCCTACGTACCTGTCACCTGTCAGAGTCGTATCTAGACGTATCAGGGGTCCCATATCACTCCAACTGCACACGCCCCACACCATTACAGAACCTCCACCAGCTTGAACAGTCCCCTGCTGACATACAGTATCCATGGATTCATGATGTTGTCTCCATACCCGTACAAGTCCATCCGCTCGCTACAATTTGAAACGAGACTCGTCTGACCAGGCAACATGTTTCCAGTCATCAACAGTCCAAAGTCTGTATTGTCGGGCCCAGGTGAGGTATAAAGCTTTGTGTCGTGCACTCATCAAGGGTACACGAGTGGACCTTCGACTCCGAAACCCATACCGATGACGTTGCATCGAATGGCTCGCCCGCTGACACTTGTTCATGGCCCAGCATTGAAATCTGCAGCAAGTTGCGGAAGGGTCTCACTTCTGTCACAGTGAACGATTCTCTTCAGATGTCGTTGGTCCCGTTCTTGCAGTATCTTTTTCCGCCCTCAGTGATGTCGGAGACTCGATGTTTTACCGGATTCCTGATATTCAAGGTACATTCGTGAAAAGGTCGTACGGAAATATACGCACTTCATCGCTACCTCGGAGACGCTGTGTCCCATCACTCGTGCGCCGACTGCAACAAAGCGTTCAAGCTCACTTAAATCTTGATAACCTGCCATTGTAGCAGTAACCGATCTAACAACTGCGCCAGAAGTTTGTTGTCTCACACAGGCGTTGCTGACCGCAGCGCCGTATTCTGTCTCATTACGTATCTCTGTATTTGAATACGCATGCCTCTACCAGTTTCTTTCAGTGTAATTATGTGCCTTCTTCGTCACAGGCTGAAACTACGCATCGTAAAGATACGCACCTCTGTGTGTGAAATCTTATGGGACTTAACTGCAATGGTCATCAGTTCCTAAGCTTACACACTACTTAACCTAAATTATCCTAAGGACAAACACACACACCCATGCCCGAGGGAGGACTCGAACCTCCGCCGGGACCAGCCGCACAGTCCAGGATTGCAGTGCCCCCAGACCGCTCGGCTAATCCCGCGCGGTGGTATGCACCTCTCATGGTATGTACACTGCTGGCCATTAAAATTGCTACACCAAGAAGAAATGCAGATGATGAACGTGTATTAATTGGACAAATATATTACACTAGAACTGACGTGTGATTACATTTTCAAGCAATTTGGGTTCATAGATCCTGAGAAATCAGTACCCAGAACAACCACCTCTGGCCGTAATGACGGCCTTGATACGTCTGGGCATTGAGTCAAACAGAACTTGGATGGCGTGTACAGGTACACCTGCCCATGCAGCTTCAACACGATACCACAGTTCAACAAGAGTAGTGGCTGGCGTATTGTGACGAGCCAGCTGCTCGGCCACCTTTGACCAGACGTTTTCAATTGGTGAGAGATCTGTAGAACGTGCTGGCCAGGGCAGCAGTCGAACATTTTCTGTATCCAGAAAGGCCCGTACAGGACCTGCAACATGCGGTCGTGCATTATCCTGCTGAAATGTAGGGTTTCGCAGGGATCGAATGAAGGGTAAAGCCATGGGTCTTAACACATCTGAAATGTAACGTACACTGTTCAAAGTGGCGTCAATGCGAACAAGAGGTGACCGAGACGTGTAACCAATGGCACCCCATACCATCACGCCGTGTGATACGCCAGTATGGCGATGACGAATTCACGCTTCCAATTTGCGTTCTCCGCGATGTCGCCAAACACGGATGCGACCATCACGATGCTGTAAACATAACCTGGATTCATCCGAAAAAATACCGCTTTGCCATACGTGCACCCAGGTTTGTCTTTGAGTGCACCATCGCAGGCGCTCTTGTCTGTGGTGCAGCGTCAAGGGTAACCAAAGCCATGGTCTCCGAGCTATAGTCCATGTTGCTGCAAACTTCGTCGAACTGTTCGTGCAGATGGTTGTTGTCTTGCCAACGTCCCCATCTGTTGACTCAGGGATCGCGACGTGGCTGCACGATCCGTTACAGCCACGCGGATAAGATGCCTGTCATCTCGACTGCTAGTGATGCGAGGCCGTTGGGATCCAGCTCGGCGTTCTGTATTACCCTCCTGAATGCACCGACTCCATATTCTGCTAGCAGTCATTGGATCTCGACCAACGCGAGCAGCAATGTCGCGATACGATAAACCGCAATCACGATTGGCTACAATCCGACCTTTATCAAAGTCGGAAACGTGATGGTACGCATTTCTCCTTCTTACACGAGGCATCACAATAGCGTTTCACCCCAGGCAACGCCGGTAAACTGCTGTTTGTGTATGAGAAATCGGTTGGAAACTTTCCTCATGTCAGCACGTTGTAGGTGTCGTCACCGGCGGCAACCATGTGTGAATGCTCTGAAAAGCTAATCATTTGCATATCACAGCATCTTCTTCCTGTCGGTTAAATTTCGCGTCTTGTGCACATCATCTTAGTAGTGTAGCAACTTTAATGGCCAGTAGTATATATCCTCCTGACGCATTGTCTCAGCCTGTTTGCGATGAGAGTTACGGATGAAATGTAATGACTGAACGAAGTGGTGTGTTAGTATTTGTGTTGTTCGCTTGGACAATTAATGTAGTTTTCTACATTTTTGGGTATGACACTAACTTTACCATCTTTCAAGCTGAAACCACCCAACTGCTCAAAAAGACGATGAGCATCATTCCTACTAATATTATGGAAGGAAGCAATTATGTGACGTGATAGTGGTTATTTCAAGTTGAATGCTTCATCAGGTGCACTGCGGAACTTCCACCTTAGAAGGCAATGATCTCTACTTGGAATCTGCATGTCTCCATCCAGTTTCAGACCACAAATATGCCATTCAACTGCCAGCTCATATAGGGCACCGTTCTCATGCGTTTTGGCGATAGTAATGTTCTATGCCTTATCTGCCCCTCTCTCCTTCATTTTGGAAAAATGGCCCTGTATGACACTCATGGTAAAAGTTCCGAACCATTCTGCAATTGAATCGCCCAAAATATCATCTCCACTTCCCCCCCCCCCCCCCAGAAAAAAAAACAGAACTGGAGTATGCTTTTCACCTCAACATCACCCACATCCCTTGCGGGTGAATGAGTTCAAAGTACAGAACTGCTTTGCACCTGTTGACAGGATACCGCTGGCAATTGACGACTTCAAGGACCTCCCTATTCAAAACGATTTGACAGGTACAGAGGAAAGTGGCAGTATCTCGTTAGCCAGCATTAGTATTGTCAATGCATGTTAGTAAAGTTCTGGCCTCAAACGTTCCGGCAAACACACAGTAGTTCAATGCAGCTGCGTTATTTACCTGATTATTCCTAACAGGGCAGAGTGTGGAGCTGCTGCTGCTAGGTACAGACTGTTGTCGGTATCGGTATGGTGTAGAGCACGCTGGACCAGGCAAGGACAGATGCCCAGTCATCGATGGACCCGCTTCTGGCGAACTCGTCAACGTCATTTCCAGCTGCAGTGTCGAGAGGCGTGTGCAAGGTGTCAGTGAATGCATCATAGTCATGTCTGGTCACAGTGCTGCAACTCCATCTCCAGAAGGTTCAAATACTCCTGCAAAGGAAGACGCAAGACTGTTAACTATCCCATGTGTGCGTAGCCCCCACAAAATAGCCCTAGCTACGTCATCAAAGCGGCGACAGTGCATCATTATCCTGTTCATACATAGTATTCAGATTCCCTAAATACAAATTCCTTCAACACCACAGCACTTCCCACACTGAAAATGAGTCAACTATACAGCAGTTAGACGAGTCTTAGCACAGTCTACTGCACTAAATGATTTTGGTGAATCAAATATTTCCAGAATACTTCGTTAATAATCACTTGTTATGGGAGAATGCAAAGAATACAATGCCTTAAGGGGGGACGTTGATGAAATTGACCAAAAATGTCAATTTTCGATTTATTATTTATTTGTTAGTACAACTCACGGACAATAAGTTCCGAACGTTTCAGTGTTGAAATCGCATCCGTCTTTGATTTTATAGATCATCTTCGACTCTGTTCCGTATCTTATAAACAATAACAAACTAGCTGCATCGTTTATGACGAAGCAATTCTTGTTTTGCCTTGTGATACTGACGGAGATTTATACAAGTGTTCCATTCTTTCTTCATTCCGTTATGCCACCATCACAAAGCGTGTATAGGAAACTGGATGAACTGCGTTTGAATAAGTTAGTGAATGGAAGCCGTGAGACACGACGACAAACCAACAATGAGGCTACGTCCGAAGTAAGAACACCTGCTGAAAATGTGAACTCGTCTCCCAGCAGCTCGCCGGTCGGTGTGGCCGACCGGTTCTAGGCGCTTCAGTCTGGAACCGCTCGACCGCTACGGCCGCAGGTTTAATCCTGCCTCGGGCATGGATGTGTGTGATGTCCTTAGGTTAGTTAGGTTTATGTAGTTCTAAGTTCTAGGGGACTGATGACCTCAGATGTTAAGTCCCATGGTGCTGAGAGCCATTCCTAGCAGCTCCAAGTGAAAAATTGGTGAGGTGAATGGTGCATACTACAGTGATGAATCTCGGTACACTGGATTTAGATTAATTGACCTTGAATTATTGACTGCAGCAGTGAAATTTTCTTGTATTTGTAAGACGTGTGGTAGTGATAACATTTAGATTATAGATCATGGTAAGGGAGTAGGCTTGGCAGCCAATCTGCATATTGTATGCAAAAAATGCGATGCTGATAGCTCATTCAAAACTTCTAAATGTGAAACCTGGTACCATGGAGCTAATATGAGCCTTACCTACGGATTGAGGTGCATTGGAGTTGGGAGAGAAGGGGGATATTTATTGTGTGGAATAATGAACATACCAGCGCCATGTCTGAGATTTACACAAATAAACTGTGTACTGGAAAACATAATTTCTTACTTGTGTGAGGACAGTATGATAGCAGCTACAGTAGAAGCTATTGCAGACATAGACCCGTTAGATGAGAACGATTCTGATCAAGTTAGAACAGATCTTGTTGTGTCATGTGATGGTACATTCATAAAAAGATGGCATACGTCTTTATATGGTGTGTCAAGTGTCATAAGTATTGACACAGGGAAGTTAACAGATGTTCAAGTTATTAGCAAATTCTGCCATGACTGTGCACTTAGTGGAGAATGTGAAGAAGATGTAAAAGGACGTAACTGCAGCAAAACATTTTCTGGTTCCAGTGGTGGAATGGAAGAAGCTGGTATGCAAATTATTTTTAAGAGATCTGTCAAGGAACGAGGTGTCAGATATGTGAAATTTCTTGGGTATGGGGACTCCAGTGCATTCAAGTCTGTGAATGAGAGCAAACCTTATGGAGAACTTTCAATTGAGAAACTTGAATGCAAAGGTCACATCCAGAAGAGAATGGGCTCAAGACTGAGGAAACTTGTCAGTGACATGAAGGGCAAACAGTTGGAAGATGGAAAGGGTATTAGTGGACACAACAGACTCACAGAAGATGATACACTCTCTTCAATTGTATTATGGCAAGGCTATCAGACAGAACCTATCCAGTGTAAATGTCGTGAAAAGTGCAGTATGGGCTACACATTTCCACGTGTTGTCACGCTATTCATAATCTGTGCCACATTAGCTGGTGTAAATATCTACAAGCTCAGAGGGATAACAACCCCTACATTCACAAGGAGAGGCTTCCAAATTTTATCCTTGATCTTGTCAAGCCCACTTACAGGTTTTTGGCCGATTCTGCACTTCCCAAAAAGTGTGTTCATGGCAAAACCCAGAATCCAAATGAGTATCAAAATTCACTCATATGAAAACGATGCCCAAAAATACATTTGCATCTGCTACAGTTGTCATAATTGCAACTTATAATGAAGTTATTGTATTTAATGATGGGAACGTCGGGAAGATGAAGGTATTAGAAAGAATTAGCTTCAAGATAGGAAATTTTACTCAAGACATCCTGAGAAAAATAGATTTAAGCGTGTCTCTACAGCTGTAAAGTCAGTTGAAGACCTGGTAAAGGAAAGAAGACAGACAACAAGAAACCAGAAGAGAAGCCTTGAAGGGAAAGATAACCCAAAGTACCTTCTGGTGCCTTCTGAAGAAGTGACATAAGAAAAAAAGTTAGGTTGAACTTTAAATTGCGTTTCCTGAAAAGTTTGTTTTATAAAGTTTATGTAACTTTCCTCAGATTCTATGAATGCTAGAATTATGAAATTTTGTACACATATTTCTGTAAACCTAATAAACGTTGTCTCATGAGCACATTTTGAACTTATGATTGCAAGCTGAGATATGGGGCAAAGTGCTTGGAATTTTATATGAATTTAAAATTGTACTTGTGGAATTATAATTAAAAAATTCTCCTATTTAACCTATTCCAAACATCTCATGAGAGAAGCTCACAACATATAAAGAGATGAAACAGAGAAATTTTTGTAGAAATCTCGTGAATACTTTCTGAGAAAAAGGAACATACATAATTTTTTGAAAATAAAACTTCAAATTTCATTTAAAAAATATATTTTATATATAAATATGTTACTTTCATGTAAACATGGTACAAAATTTCATTGCCATATCTCCAAAACTGTGGATTTTGTGAATTTTTGAAATAGTGTGGTTTCCTCATCAACGTCCCCCGTTAAACACAAACTGTCCATACTTGTCGCAATACCCCTCTAATCAGCGACGATGTTTGCACTTTGAAATGTCTTTGTGAAATATCACGCATGTGGTACAATACATCTACAGATATGTTACAAATTGTGTGATTCCTATATGTGGCGAGTAGTGTATGAGACAGTCATGTAATTATAATGCATATGCTGCTGAGCATGGAGTGAAGTTTTGTGGTAGTTGAAGACATATGTCTACAGTTCCACTTCTCTCTGCCTGTTTTGTTTTGATGAGGCTATCCACTGTGGATGCTAAGTCTTTAAACTTCTGTCATGCAGAAGACTGGCATTACAATTGCCCCAGTCAAGCTGTAAGTTACCACACGGAGAAAATTCGGAATTTATGTACTCTCCAGCATTGGTTAATTCACGCTTGTTAGATATACTCGAATCCGTTTTTCAGATTCCCCTTCCGGTCTAGTTACAGCACCAGAATAATAAATCGATGGGTTTCTGGTTGAACTGATGTCTTAATCATCAACCTTTCTTTGGGTGTCTTTGGAAGGAGTGGATACTCGTAAAGTCCCTATGAATAGAAACTTAATGGCATTCGAGCAGCTGCATTCAACATACGTAAAAATTTTAGGTACTCTGATATAGACACTGTGGTGTCACCGCCAGACACTACACTTGCTAGGTGGTAGCTTTAAATCGGCCGCGGTCCATTAGTACATGTCGGACCCGCGTGTCGCCACTGTCAGTGATCGCAGACCGAGCGCCACCACACGGCAGGTCTCGAGAGACTTACTAGCACTCGCCCCAGTTGTACGGACGACTTTGCTAGCGACTACACTGACGAAGCCTCGCTCCTTGGCCGAGCAGATAATTAGAATAGCCTTCAGCTAAGTCAATGGCTACGACCTAGCAAGGCGCCATTAGCATTACATTGCATGTATCTACAGTGTCTCACTTGTATCGTCAAGAGCGATGTACAACAAGGATGGATTAAAGTTAAGTATTCCAGCAGCTACGTACTTTTCTTTATAGCATTCATTACGTATCCTGTTTCAGACCTCACGCCAGCCTGCGTGAGTTGACGCGTGCATATCGGCATCCTCAAACAAGTAGTGTGCGTAGTGTTGGCTAACTGCTAACACTACAGATACATGAAGCACTTTCCACACCAGTTAATGAAACACAATTTTATTCTCACTTTCTTGTAGTCTTCCAGTTATTGCTAATGAGCTATTACCCATAGTTCTTTGTACCAGATTCAGTTTTAGGTACTCTGATATAGCTATATGAAGCACTTTCCACACCAGTTAATGTAACACAATTTTATTCTCACTTTCTAGCACTCTTTCAGTTATTATTAGTGAGCTATTACTCATAGTACTTTGTACCAGAATCAGTTTCGGTTTGACACACATAATGAGGCATTTGCTATCCTCAAAGAACCCCATTAACATTTTGAGTGGTATACAGGCACTAAAGTGGCCATTTATCGATCCATCTTGCATTTTTTAATGCATTTAGTTCTGAAGTTAATGCGAAGACGTATATTTTGAGGGCTGATGTGATGCCAATATTTCTTGTGCAGTCGAGCTCGATACCATTAAGTTCATATCTTATTTCTTAAAACAAAAAGACGAATACATACGTGTAAATTAAGATGTTGCTGCTGATGGAGAGCTTCCATCCTTCTTCTTCATCAATATTGCTTCCAAATATAGGAAATTGTTGCATGGACGTGTTAAATAATTTTGATGATGAATGAGAATGCTTAACTCATCATTAGTATTAAAAATCTCCAAGGCCTAAGATTTGTTGGATAAATACTCCTGATGAATGATCCGATCTTCATACTGCATTGGAATTGTCGTATCAAGTGACAACATTGCAAGATTTTAGTCACATAGATTTAAGGAAGTCCTAATTCTCATATGTTATAGCATTCCGCTTATGGCACAAAATGGTGTTCTGACGAAATGGTGTTTTGATGGGTGTGTGCATCGTTTTTATACTTAATACTTTTGCCACTTCAAGTGTAGTCATTCTAAGATTCCCCACCACGAAAATTGACTGGACCACTGTCCTGATCTACGATGTTCAATTGGCTATGTTCCAATGTCTTAACAGTCACTGGGAGATGTTCAGGATTCCTGAACACTTCAACAATTTTATAACCTGTACCTACTGTAGGAAAGAATCACTATATCATAATCATTAATCTATCGTCAAAGTAAGAATCTGTCGCTATATTTCACTTAACATGGATCATGCTATCAGGTAGAATGATCAGTCGTTGATTTGACTCATAAATTTAATCATATTATTCTCCAACGTTTGGCGCCTCGAGAAACTGAGTAGTAACCCTATTGAACATCCGAGGCTAAAGTCAAGTGTCTACTCCATTAACGTAACGAATTAACGTCTGCACATAACTCAAAGCCTTGTACATATCGTTTTATATTCACATTCAAATCGTCAGTATCATGAGCCAGGTGGTATTTCCATAACTTTATCTCTTCCTATATATAGTTATTGCTCATTTCGGAGATATTAGATCTACTATTGTATTTTTCCAGACTGATCAATACTACTACTCTTGTTTGAATCTATTGGAGGAAGGTAGTTCCCTCTTAGTAATGAATGTTAATTTAAAGCAAAAGTGTCTAACATCGTACTGCGAATGTCGGTGGAGTGAGATGGGGCTGCAAACGCTTCTGCTCGATGGTTCTCGTCGTCTAACTTGGGGATGATCTACTCTTTCTACCGCCAGACACGTGTACTTAACACCTTTTGAACTGCATAGATAAAATACTCTCGATTCTGCTGACCGACAAGTACAAATCAGGGTACAGTCAAGGAGACTGAAATCAAACGACGGAATCGAATGTGTGTGTTCAGTTCCCTAAAATTCACAAGTTTTTGTTTATAACTAAAGACAGTTCACTGATGGTATATTCCAAACAGTTACGTGCCATTCTATTTATTGCTCATGCCCTCAATAGCGATAAGAAACACGCTACAAGTTTTAATAGAAGTTACTGAGTGCTGAAGAACACCGATTAATATTTAGCAAATCGATCAGTTCGCTAAAACACGGCCAAATTCCGATGATCTAAAGTTCACTCGACACCAGCGCGAATTCCTGTGTCGGATGCTACAAGTCCCGACTCGTTTAAACACAGTTAGGGTCCAGTGGCACTGTTAAGAATCAGTCACCTAAACCTGGTGAAAATAATTAGAGTCCAACCTTGAAACTTAGTCCCATTGGTATCCCAAAGGCAGTTCGGAATGCTAAAAAATAAACAGAGTCCCACAGTACCGTTCAGCTGCTATGTGTGGCGGCACTCGAATAGAAACAGAATCGCACAGCTACGATTTTGCAGCAAAGTCCCGTTTGTTTACAAAAACAATCACCAAAAGACGCAACGTGTGAAAAACACAAGTCCCACTGTGTTCTGCACCAAAAATATCCTAAGTCCGTATTCTTCGCTAACAATTTTTTCCGTTTGTGCGCACACACGAATTCGGCTACGTTCAACACTTCTGGAACCGCAAAACTGTCACCAAAGTGTGTCGCCGATCGACACAGGTCCGGCGTCGGCAAAGGCGCGCAGAACTCTCTCCAGGAGCTTTGTGTCACCTCCTCTTAAATACCCTCGATCCTAAATTCCCCAAGCTACGTCACTGCTTTCCATTTATCACCACTTCCTTCAAAATGGTTCAAATGGCTCTGAGCACTATGGGACTTAACTTCTGAGGTCATCAGTCCCCTAGAACTTTGAACTACTTTAACCTACCTAACCTAAGGACATCACAAACATCCATGCCCAAGGCAGGATTCGAACCTGCGACCGTAGCGGTCGCGCGGTTCCAGTTTGTAGCGCCTAGAACCGCTCGGCCACTTCGGCCGGCACCACTTCCTTGCATAACATTCTGCATACAAGAGTAATATTAATTATGTTTGAACCGTTACATGCACGCTCAAATTCTCATCAAGAAACATATATTACACAAATTTGTGGCTGCAGTGGTTTGCCCAGAATTTATGTTTCAATGTTCTGCAATTATCTTTGCAGAGTGCGAAAACAGGTTTTCTCCATTCGAACCACTAAATTGGATTTGACGTGCTCTTTCTGATGTGCTCATCAGAATTCAGGTATATACGAAGGTTAAACAAATATGGGGAAAACAGTGCAAAATTATTAATAAACAAAGGCAGCATATCATTATACTTATAAATATCACAAACTAATCATGTTGAAATGTGTATAACAACACCAGCTATCATACGCTGCCTCACTGTTGGTGTATCCGTCTTGTATTATTTGCTTTAACTAATTGTTTACAATGAATTAATAAAGCTAGTGTTTTACCAGTGGAATATTAATGTTGCAAATTATACTAATATCTCACTCGTTTTGCTTCGACGAGACCTTTAAAATGAGCACTCGCTCTAGTCTGTAGTTTCACAGGTTCAAAAGTTATAAATTATTCAGTAAACTGCACATTTTGCAGATCTGTTTATTTAATGTCTTTTGATGTAAAATCTGTATAAATTGTATCAGGGTCTTGGCTGATTCATCTCATCTGCTGTTTCATTTGCCACATCGTACTTTGTTGTACTAATTTGTGTTTTCGTGTAATCAAAGCGAACGTGGATAAAGCATTGTCTTAAAGTCGTGTGCTGGAACGGGGTAAACCCTCATCATGTCACGAAACCGCCAGCCGTTTGAAACCGATAGGCCCACGTGGAGCAATCTGCCGCTGACCACTCGCTCGCCGTCGTCTTCCTCCGCCGGCCTCACCGGCAGCTGTGCGCACACTGCGCACACAGCGATCAAACCTTTTTTTCCAAATGACAACAAATGACTGCCGTGTCAAAGTTTCAATACCTCAGCTGATGCAATGATGTAAATGCTGCTTGTTTTTGTGCATTTGTCAGGAGGAGCATTGGGTAGAAATGTCGAGAGAGATACGGATCAAAGTCTTGCTATAGACGAAAATAGTGGATCACCTGGTTCTTATTGGTAAAGTATTGACGGAATTCTTGAGACGGGCATAATTCGCCTTGCAAGTGAAAGCAGTAGATGATGTTCCATTTCTTTTAACATACGCATTCCAGTGACTCACATATCCTCCAGCAGAATCTGAACCGAGAATCCCTCATTCTCTGGATTTACACATCGTATTTGGTTATGTCCTCTGCATAAACACTCCATCAAATCTTCGAATTTTCTGACAAATTTAAACAGATCTATTTTTGTAAGTGGTCTGTCCGAAAGTATTGCTCTGAGTTTCTTTTCTCAGTGAACAGGCCAAAACCTTTTCTTTGCAGTTTTAAATACAGTCCTTTGCCTATAGTGATGACCTCCATCATAATACAATGCCTTTTAGCCTCCTGTAGTTGCCCCTCTGCATTTTGTGCATCCTTCACTGTCTGGAACCGAGCGACCGCTACGGTCGCAGGTTCGAATCCTGCCTCAGGCATGCATATGTGTGATGTCCTTAGGTTAGTTAGGTTTAATTAGTTCTAAGTTCTAGGCGACTGATGACCTCAGAAGTTAAGTCGCATAGTGCTCAGAGGCATTTGAACCATTCTTCACTTTTCCGAATGTGGCAAACACTCCTCTAGTAGAAGAACCGATAACTAATAGCCCTGCACGTGCAGAAATTAAAAATGGGATGAGTCTACCACCTGTCTTTGGTACTGGCAGAGCCATAAGCGCTTTAACACGCCTTCATCTTACTACTTTCCGCTTCAAAACGCTTTTGGCTGCTTTTACCACAAAGAGGAAGCAATACTTTAATTAAACCATGATTTTTCTGGTGCTTCTTTATTGTACGATGAGCTGCATTCATAATTTGTTGGAAATTTATTCCAGCGCCAAGTTTAGGCTTGGCACACGTTGCTTCATCACCTGTGATTGCTGCAGTATGTTATCCTATCCTTTTGTCCTTTCTTTGATCTATTTGCTTGGTATTAACTGCTAAAATTTGGCAAGCAACATGATATTCTGCTGAAACCGGATCTGTAGAAAATCCTAAACTGTGCTACTTACAGGCTTCCTCTTGTACAATAATCCCTGTATCACTATAAGCCAGGCAGTTTTTCGGCTTTGTTCCAGGTCCAGAGAAGCTCTAACCAAGGATATGCAATACATCTACATCTGCATCTACATGGATACTCTGCAAATCACACTTAAGTGCCTGGCAGAGGGTTCATCGAACCACCTTCACAATTCTCTGTTATTCCGACCTTGTATAGCGCGCGGGAAGGATGAACACCTATATCTTTCCGTACGAGCTCTGATTTCCCTTATTTTATCATGGTGATCGTTCCGCCCTATGTAGGTCGGTGTCAACAAAATATTTTTGCATTCGGAGGAGAAAGTTGGTGATTGGAATTTCGTGAGAAGATTCCGTCGCAACGAAAAACGCCTTTCTTCTAATGATTTCCAGCCCATATCCCGTATCATTTCTGTGACACTCTCTCCCATATTTCGCGATAATACTAAACGTACTGCCTTTCTTTGAACTTTTTCGATGTACTCCTTCAGTCCTACCTGGTAAGGATCCCACACCGCGCAGCAGTATTCTAAAAGAGGATGGACAAGCGTAGTGTAGGCAGTCTCCTTAGTAGGTCTGTTACATTTTCTAAGTGTCCTACCAATAAAACGCAGCCTTTGGCTAGCCTTCCCCACAACATTTTCTATGTGTTCTTTCCAATTTAAGTTGTTCTTAATTGTAATAACTAGGTATTTAGTTAAATTTACGGCTTTTAGATTTGACTGATTTATCGTGTAACCGAAGTTTAACGAGTTCCTTTTAATACTCATGTGGATGACCTCACACTTTTCGTTATTTAGGGTCAACTGCCACTTTTCGCACCATTCAGATATCTTTTCTAAATCGTTTTGCAGTTTGTTTTGGTCTTCTGATGACTTTATTAGTCGATAAGCGACAGCGTCATCTGCAAACAACCGAAGACGCCTGCTCAGATTGTCTGCCAAATCGTTTATATAGATAAGGAACAGCGAAGGGCCTATAACATTACCTTGGGGAACACCTGAAATCACGTCTATTTTACTCGATGACTTTCCGTCAATACAACTGGTAACTCACCAAGTATACAGCCGCCACCTCTGGTGATGATTTTCTTAGCACTCATGTGATGCTGCTCCATGGTTCGAGGTTTACATATCCTGTTTATGTGGTAAATCGTGAATGCTCATCCATCTATTGCGCCTTGACTTTACTAAGGTCTTTTTCCTTGAATTTTTATGACATGATCTACTAGAAACACTTCCAGTTCAGAGCTTTTCTGTAACTTCTATGTTAAAAAAAAGTCCAGCAAATTCTTTACCTTTCCTTTCAAGATTTAAGTTCTTGGGTTTTCGCACTGCATTTTGGGACCTGTAAATATCTCCATGGGGCAATCAGCAGGTAAGACTTCTCAGACACAGCTTCTTATATGTACCAAACCACGTACACTAAAGTTCTGCTTGTATGGATCCACCATCTTAATGCAATTGTATGCCGTACTTGGAAACTCATCATCATGAAAATTAACTGGACTCACTTAAATAGTATGATTTTTAGTTCGATTATACCCTGCAATAGTGTGTGGGGGAATGTCTAGCCATTTGTGTGGTGCTCAAAGATTAAATCACAACCACATATGGTTTTTTATCATCCTGCTGAAACATTCCACAACACTTGGATTCCTATGGGAGAATGCCGAATAGTACTTTATTCTATATCATCCCATTACCAACTTGAAATATCTATCGAAAAATTGGCCACCATGGTCGGTTTGAAGATTGTCTGGACAACGACTCATTCCCATCTGCAGCAGCTGTTCCAACACCTGCAAAACTTCCGTTCCTGTCTTGGCATTCACAGGCAGGACTCAAGCGAATATCGAATACATGTGTATATATGGCCATTAAAATAAATTTTAAACCTTTATTAGATCATGTATATTGCTTTATACCTACGAGACCGGCCTGTCATTAATTATTCAAACATTGTATCATGTCACATCTATGCAAGAATGTTCTGCATGCAGGTTTGTCGAGCTCATGAACAACTGTCTCCATAATTACTCGACTGTACTTCTTTCTCAAAGCTTTGAAATTCTTGATATGATTTAATTTGTGAGAGCTGTATTCCGTGCAACAGCTGATGCCATGAATAGTCATAGTCCTTCTATACTTAGCTTCAGGTCGCTGTAGTACACAGGGCATTCAGAAATTTTCATTATGGACTTCTAGGACTTGTAGGGGGGAGTGAGTACATAATATTTTAAAGAGGAGCCCGTTTCAGCTAACATACTGTTTCTGGACTACATTTTCGCTAGGTAAGTATGCAACAGGGTATTCATGTGGGGGTGGTTATGTCGGAGGCTGATGTAATTTGACATCTATCCTACTTCTCTGACCTTGTTCGAACCTCACTCATGTGTCTGTGAGTGTTAGAGCAACGTGGTTGCGTAGACGTTTGTACAATACATCGACATGATCCTTCTGAATGTCGAAGCTCATAGTAATGGAAGAGCTTATTCTCCACAATGTCCGACTCCATATCATACACTCTTGGCCACCATTACGCAACGGCCTAGAGAAAGGGTACCTTCACTGTCAGCAGGCTTGACTGTGGGGCCCCAATGAGGCTATACTGCATCATGTTGAAGAGGACCAGTCAACGAGTGGACGACCAACTTCTTTGGCTATTAATGAGAGGACTTGTAAAACAAGTGATGTACTGGATCATGCCTAATCAGTTACCAACATGATTTCAATTACCTGCGGCGGAGTCTCGGTCCGGTACATAGTTTTAATCTGCCAGGAAGTTTCATATCAGCGCGCATTCCGTTGCATGGTGAAAATCTCATTCTGGAAACATCCCACAGGCTGTGGCTAAGCCATGTCTCCGCAATATCCTTTCTTACAGGAGTGCTAGTTCTGCAAGGTTAACAGGAGAGCTTCTGTGAAGTTGGGAAGGTAGGAGACGAGGTACTGGCAGAAGTAAAAGCTGTGAGGACGGGGCGTGAGTCGTGCTTTGGCGGCTCAGATGGGGACCAGTGACGATCCGGCGTTCCGTAAGGCAAGGTTGCCCACTATCGACCCTACGCTATGCCATAAGCCTGGAGCCACTCATCGGGAGTCTGATGAGCCAATTTTCTGGCCTCACTTAGCTACAGCACAGTTTTCGATGTCGTGCCTATGCGGGCGAACTCATCCTCTTCGTCCGCTCACGGAATGATACAGAACGTACGGAATTGCAGCAGGCAGTAACATGACTGTGGCTAAATCCACGGCGATGTCCACTGGACGCGGCGGCCTTTCACACGACGATTTAGCACCTCTCTTGTGTGTACAATAACTGCTATACCTTGGTATCATTTTCACCTCTACCGTGCGCCGCTCCGCTGCCATCAGTTTTCGGCGTGCACTCCAAATTATCCGCACGGCGGTGCGACAAAATCTCCTCCGCCGACTCGATTCTTTACAACGTGTCTAATACCTCAATCAACGTGTGGCGTCCTGAATGGTGCACATCGTACAAGTCCGCCCGCTGCCATCAACTATTGGATGCAGCCGCCAGGCTGCTTTCGGATACTTTCTTACGGCCGGTACGCTCCTTAAAGTCCGCTGCTCGTGTATGTATGTCATCTACTCGTATCGACATGGCTTCCTGACTTTTATGTATGTCATCTACTCGTATAGACACGGCTTCCTGTTTTTTATTCATCTCACCTACTTGAAAAAATACATCGGAGATGGTACTTGTCATGATTCGTAATTGCTTTTGTAAACTGGGAAGATTTTCAGCAACTTCTAATTCCTCAGTCTCACTAGTCTCCAACTGTTCTTCACCTACTTCTTTTAAATCCATGATTACACATGTCAATTTCAAATCTTAGGCTAGTCGTCACACGAAATACGGATAAATTTTCAGGGACGCATGTCCCTCACGCTTACGTTGTGGTCTGTTTTGTCTACACTTGGCCGTGGTTCCACTTATCTACAGCACTACCCGCTACGCTACGTACCGTAGGAAAGGAAAATCGTTCACTAAGTATCGGTTGGAAACTATTCACTACACTTGGGTGTTCTACAGGTAGATGAACCACTAGGACAAAATAAAGTATGTTGCTCACCAAATACCTCGTTTCACCAGCTGAACCGTCGATTTTGAAGAATCCATTTATAGTTACAATTGCTCATACACTCGTTTACATGAAAAAGAAAACAGACATAGATTAGAAGAATGCCAGGTTTTACCATAAAAATAGAAATATACATATAACTCCTATTTTGATGAATAAATTGTGAACTTACTTTAGAAATAGGCTTAAGCGAAATCCCTCCGGTGCCTCCAGTGTGACGTATAAAAATTTTCGGTGCCTACAGTGCCACGTCTTTCAGTGTCACACAAATTTTTATTTTTAAACGGGATCACTTAAGACTATTTCCATTGGTTCGCCCCTCAAATTCCTCCCTCATATCACAAAATTGTCGTCTGATGTAGTACAAACTGAAAAAATAAATTCCTTGTAAAGCACAGTTTCGTATATAATTTATATTCAAAACCATACACCTGTGTCACAGAACAAATTCTACATCGAGAATACTTTACACAAATTTAAAGGAAGAAACGCTTCCGATAATTATTACAGTATTCAAAGAACATCAAAATATGAACAGGCTGAAATGAACAAACAGTACATGAAACTTTGTTAATCAATTTAACTGTAAAAAGCTAGGGAGCATATTATTAACAAAATGAGAAATATGCACAAGTGAAATGCCAAAATGAGTACTTCTCAATTGGGAGTAAATCAAAACAATCAGAATGGCTGAAAAAGAGCACAGTAACATGAGCCTTAAACGAATAAAAGCTAAGCAACTAAGCAAATAAAAGAATAGGGAAGAATGAAATGCCAACAAAATGAGATGCCAACAAAATAAGAGCTGGCCGAACTGCGTCGGCACTTACATACGGTTGCGCTCCTGGCGGCACCTCGCGGCCCGTACGCAACACGCGCCCCTGCTATCGCAATGCAGTCTTAGCGCTCGCGGCGGCGTCTAGCGGCCCGTACGCAAGTTGTGTGATTGCTGTCGCAGGTCGACCCTTAATCTATGATGTTCCAAATCTAGTTATGTGCTGAGTTTGCCATACCTCCAAAGAAAAGTATAATTACTTCAGTTTATATTTGTTCTGGCTACTTTATTATTCATCAGTGGTAATATTTACATGGTAGCTGTCTTGCTATACATCTTGACATGATTACCGAAGGAGAGTTCTCACATAACTAGGTGAATTATTTATCGACAGGTGCCAATTTACATAATTTGCTTTTTAGCAGCAGTGTACGTAAGTTTTAAAAGCGTTTTCTTTTATATTAGCGAATAAATACTTTGAGATCTACAGTAAGTGCATCACTGTTACTCACGGGAAAAAGATGAAGAAAATTATAATCATTGGCGCTAAATGCAAAGTAACAGCTCTTGTAAACTTTTATGATGGCAGTGAAGGTATATTGCAGTTTATGACCGCTGATAAATCTGCTCGCTCTTTAAATACAGGCATTAAATCGCTCTTTAAGGAAAATAGTGACTGGATGATATAAATGTATTCAAGAAATCTGTTCAGCCCAGAATTACCCCTGAGTACGTTATGTTGATGCAGCTGGAGAACTACATTTTCGAAGAAGAGGATTGTGTTATTGCTTATCAGAAGTGCATATCGCTGAAATGTCGTAACGTGTGTAAAATGCTTTTAGACATTTATAGGAAACTTACTGCCAGACATCATAGTTTAAATGCTATTGACTATTCTATGTTCCCTACGTGACTTATACCTCTTCATGTGATATATCACTCTGATTTATCCCTTGAACAAGAGTACCGTATGTCTATGACAGGAGCGGGTCCACGGGGTACTTTGTACAAAAGTAAAGAACAGCTATCTTTATGTGGCTAAGGTTTAATCTCAGTTTAATTAAACAACGATAAAATAAACTCACGCTGTACAAGATGAATCACTGTTTGATTAAATAATGGTAAAATACACTTCCATTATATCACTCTGTTGTCGTGTACAAGTATTACACCACAATAAAGACCCATTTGAAGCATTAAACAGAGGATTGACATAAGACGCCATTTAACAGCTTATATGATTGCTATTTATCTCATAGACAACTGCCTCAGTTTGGATTGTGCGTCTAGCTCGTAATCTGGGGCATTTTCTTTCTCGGATAGTAACTTCTTTCTCACCTATGTCACTGTGTGTTTCATATTACTGGTGCTCACATGGACATATGACAGCACATCGTAGTACTGTCATAGCTTATGCAATAATGAAGGCATAGCTATGGGTACACAACGGAACGTTACAAGACAGTGTTGTTTGTGGTTGGCCCACTATATACATAGGCGCGCCCACTCGAGGGTTAACTGGCTGCTTCTAGTGTTTAAGAATGATATAAGGTTCATATAAGTATGAACCTTACCGTAAACACAATACTGAGAATGCACTGTGTCACATCGATGGCCCTCCTATTAAACTGCACTGTGAGATTTGTAAAAAGGAATAAACAAATGTCTTATTTGAAATGATATGTATACTCACCACAGCTTGGCAAGTATCTCAAACACCGTACTCCGTAAGCCACACTGACTACTTCTTTTGATTAATTCTTTATTCTTATTTATGTACTGACTGCTGCCGGTGGCCGGCCGCGGTGGTCTAGCGGTTCTGGCGCTGCAGTCCGGAACCGCAGAACTGCTACGGTCGCAGGTTCGAATCCTGCCTCGGGCATGGGTGTGTGTGATGTCCTTAGGTTAGTTAGGTTTAACTAGTTCTAAGTTCTAGGGGACTTATGAGTCCCATAGTGCTCAGAGCCATTTGAACCATTTTTTTTGCTGCCGGTGAAACTGTGTGCTCTCATCTTAGCTTCTTCTGACCAAGTGCTTCGAGGTGACTGCTGAGATGGTAGAATGTATGTGTGTTTACGTCCTCGTCTGACTCGAGTGATTCCCACTGGCTGACGTGTGGTGTGGGACTGCAGCGTCTGCAGCAGCTGCTGCGCTTGCGGCAGCAGTGACAGTTGTGTCGGCGCTGGCGTTGGTGGAGGCTGCCACCAAGACGTTGTCGGGCAGTTGAGCCTCAGGTTGGTGTGCTGACTCAAGATGGGGCTTCCCTCTCGCCTCATGGGCAGGACTTACCTGCCAGCCCTCAAACAGCAGCGCTTCACGGATGAGAACGACAGTGATGTTCAGTTAACGCTCCACATGATGCGTGCATAAACCTTGCCGCTCAGCACAGAAGCAGCTCTTTTACACATTAACGCATTTCTTCTACTATTGTTGTTTCTCTCCAGCAAGCTGTTGCTATAAAACATTTTAATGACGGGATAGGCTGGGACGATAAGAACATTTTTTATACTGTTTTTTTTATTCGGACTTATACACCATTACAGCCTTTGAGCTCTGCAATATCTAGCCAACAGTTGTTTTCTCTATGCCTTGAATTCAACCTGTGTAGCATTCAAACCCATAGGTGCCACAAGATACATAGGTATACCATCACTAAAGTCCCCTTCTACTGAGTTTATAGTTTATAAGTCGTTGTATGAATATAGCCATTTATACACTACTCTAAGTGTCTTTGAATTGCAATTGAATCTCAATGTAGACAAGTGTAATGTGCTGCGAATACATAGAAAGAAAGATCCTTTATCATTTAGCTACAATATAGCAGGCCAGCAACTGGAAGCAGTTAATTCCATAAATTATCTGGGAGTAGGCATTAGGAGTGATTTAAAATGGAATGATCATATAAAATTAATCGACGGTAAAGCAGATGCCAGACTGAGATTCATTGGAAGAATCCTAATGAAATGCAATCCGAAAACACAGGAAGTAGGTTACAGTACACTTGTTCGACCACTGCTTGAATATTGCTCACAAGTGTGGGATCCGTACCAGATAGGGTTGATAGAAGAGAGAGACAAGATCCAACGGAGAGCAGCGCGCTTCGTTACAGGATCATTTAGTAATCGCGAAAGCGTTACGGAGATGACAGATATACTCCAGTGGAAGACTCTGCAGGAGAGATGCTCAGTAGCTCGGTACGGGCCTTTGTTGAAGTTTCGAGAACATACCTTCACCGAGGAGTCAAGCAGTATATTGCTCCCTCATACGTATAGCTCGCGAAGAGACCATGAGGATAAAATCAGAGAGATTAGAGCCCACACAGAGGCATACCGATAATCTTTCTTTCCAAAACAATACGAGACTGGAATAGAAGGGAGAACCGATAGATGTACTCAAAGTACCCTCCGCCACATACCGTCAGGTGACTTTCGGAGTATGGAAGTAGATGTAGATGTAGATACACCATCGTTGCACAAATACTCTGCAAAGTATACACCTCTGACATATTGACCCCTGTGGCTTAGTCTGTATAGAGCAATGAGTAATGCACTGTACACCTCCTTAACTGACTGGACAGCGCGTTTGACTGCCACTCAGTGGGACTGGGTTCGATTCCTAGCCGGGTTGGAGAATTTCTTTGCGAGTGGACTGGGTGTTGTGTTTGTCCTCATCATTGTGTCATAATCACTGACACGCAAGTTGCTCAATGTGGTGTCAGCTGAAACGACTTACAACTCAGCGGCTGAACTTTCCCACGTGGGGACTCACGGCCATAAATGACATACAATCATTTCATTTCATTAATGCACTCTGTAAATCATCTAAATTCACAACACTCAAATGTTCTATGTAGTTGCTTGTGTTCCCTGAAGTTAATACAAGCACAGCTTCTCTTTTGATATCCGCAGGCCGGTGCGGCTGAGTGGTTCTAGGCGCTTCAGTCTGGAACCACGCGATCGCTACGGTCGCAGGTTCGAATCCTGCCTCGGGCATGAATGTGTGTGATGTCCTTAGGGTAGTTAGGTTTAAGTAGCTCTAAGTTCTAGGGGACTGATGACCTCAGATGTTAAGTCCCATAGTGCTCAGAGCCATTTGTAGATATCCACTATTGAAAACTGGAGAAATACGTTATACACACTGTGCCTTCTTACAATACATTTATTCACTACCAGTAGCTCCTTGTTGCCCGTGAGCAATGGTACTGGGCACTTACGGGTCTTACAGGTTTTCATGTTTTCATCGTGGTTTTCTGCTTGGTTAAGGCTGTATTACGACGTTGGGTATCAACTTTATTATTTTTCAAGTCAGCAATGGCGTATCCAGTCCTGATTAAATAGCATTTATGCCATGTGAAGTTGTTGTTGTAAATGTTTTTCCACTATGAAGATGGCCCATGGTCGAAAGCGGTAGTGAATAAATGTACTGTAAGACACCACAATGTGTATTATCCATTTGTTCATGTATATCGATGCTGTTGACAGTTTCCTGAATTTTTTTTCTTGTTTGCAGTATTCAAACCCTTTGTGTATGAGATGGGTCGTACTTTGTCGTCACCATCTTCTCTTCGTTACTTCTTGATGCCACACAGACCGTCCACTTGCACCACGAATACTACACACTAACCATGTATTGGCGATTAGCAGTATTGTTCTGGTGCGTAACTGAGGCTCGGAGAGTCGCGGAAGGTCGGGCTGCTGCGATTGTGGCGGTGGTTCAAAAAATTCGAATGACAGCACGTCCCGTAAATATGGAAGTACCTGATCAGGAGCGCATAGCGCTGCAGTAAATAACAAAACACAAGTTTAGTTGAATGTAGTAATAATAATGTTATTAATAGCTGATGAAAAGTACTTACTGACAGTCTTCTGCTTCTTAATGCCGGCTGGAGGCAGTGGCCAGTCCCTGCTGATGGCCGTTCATGGTCAGCCTCTCACTACAGGGCACAGATGATCCACATTGGCCGAGAGCAAAGTAGAGAATGGGCGGGGAGGGGAAGGCAATGTGAAAGGAAGGGGAGACCATGAATATAATTGCGTAAGCTTTAATAAGACAGGGGCCGGCCGGGCTGGCCGATCGGTTCTAGGCGCTACAGTCTTGAGCCGCGCGACCGCTACGGTCGCAGGTTCGTATCCTGCCTCGGGCATGGATGTTTGTGATGTCCTTAGGTTGGTTCGGTTTAAGTAGTTCTAAGTTCTAGCGGACTGATGACCTCAACTGTTAAGTCCCATAGTGCTCAGAGCCATTTGAACCATTTAATAAGACACCTCGATGTCAGCGATTTTATGGCTTGTACCAAGAGTGGCCTACTACCGACAAAGTTTAGGAGATACCCTTCAATAATACATGAAATACTGAATTTTATTGGCGAAGGGAAGAAAGATGAAAACGCAGAAAATGGATCATCTAAAAAGGATTACAAGCGTCCAAAGAGATACCCCCTGCTTCATTACACTGATCTTCTAAATGTTTTGCCGTAACTGACAGAATTACAATGACATCGGCATACCTCAAAACTGTTATTTTTTCCCCTATGCTTTAATTCCCTTTCCAATGTTCTCATTTGTCTACTGTACTGGTTGCACTATGTATTTAACAGCAAAAAAAAGTCACGCAGAATAAAAAATTGCAGTTTCTATATTATTTCGCAGAAATCTAAAATATTTTCTCATATTTTAATTTTAGAGCGAGTTTTTCATGTAAAGTGTGGTGTCACCGCCAGACACCACACTTGCTAGGTGGTAGCTTTAAATCGGCCGCGGTCCATTAGTACATGTTGGACCCGCGTGTCGCCACTGTCAGGGATCGCAGACCGAGCGCTACCACAAGGCAGGTCTCGAGAGACTGACTAGCACTCGCCCCAGTTGTACGGACGACTTTGCTAGCGACTACATGGACGAAGCATTGCTCATTAGCCGAGCCAATATTTAGACTAACCTTCAGCTAAGTCAATGGCTACGACCTAGCAAGGCGCCATTAGTAACATTGCATGTATCTAAAGAGTCTCACTTGTATCGCCACAATCTCCAGATGTACCAAAAGGATGGATTAAAGTTAAGTATTACAGAAGCTACGTACTTTTCTTTATAGCAATCATTACGTATCCTGTTTCAGACCTCACGCACCCTCTTTGGCTTAGCGCGTGCCTGTCAGCTTCCTCTCATTGTGTCTAGGCTGTCTTGCCTAGACACAACATAAAGTTACTGTTTTGCATTGTCGCAGCAAACAACTTCATGATGATAATTACCTCGCACGAACATTGCAGCGGCTCATAGTGTTACTTTGGCCATCGACAACCTCGTTATGTTGCATCCCACACAACCTCCTCGGCCATGTGTCTTCGGTCAATCATACCAGTTACCTGACAGTCTTCCCGTCTTAACGGGCCCATATACTTCAGTATATTCGCAGTCCCCTTCGTTTATACAAGCTTTTCTCTCGCAGGAGTTGGTCTATAGATCAGCACGTAGGTGCAAAGAAAAGAGCAGTACTGTACGAAAACGTGCAAATCTGTTAGCTCCAAGCAGTGATTGAAGAACGGTGATACAAGTATGTTGGTCAGACGTTTTAGCAGTTACGGTGATAGGTAAGAGACTGAGGAAGTGATGCGAAGACTGCTGATCCAGCTGTCAGTCAGTTTCGCTAGAACATAAATCTTGCTGAGGAAAAAGTGATAAAAGTCCGTATACTGAGCAGCGAGTAGAGGGCAGCAAACGTGTGCACGTACAGGTAGCGTGGGCGTAGGGGCGAGCTGGGCCGCATCGCCGCAGCCAGCGTGAAATATGGATGGCCGGGGGGCGCAGGATCACATCAGCACAGCAAAATTGTTGTGTGGGCCCCTCCCTTCATCGCATTCCCCCTGCCACACGTTTCCGTTGTCTAAATGCGGTGCTGGGATCTGTTATACCCATGTACCGTAGTAACATCCAAAGTTTCCAAATCAAGTGTAAAGATGGAGAGACAGAAACCTATTTATTGGCTGCGCTATAATGAAACCATTGCTTCATGATTACGTGTGTCTGAGTTTATTTAAAATATTTCTGTTAAATTAAGGGTGAAATGGGCGTAGTGATCGTATTCTATCTGCAACAGAGGTGAAAGCGATCGAAATTCAACTGAATATTATTTATGTTAATGCAGAAAACGCTGGTAGTAAATGATTGTCTAGAAAACTGATCAGAGAATTTAAAGATGCCAGTACTGACGTTCATAATGGAGTGCGATGTTGGTGACCATGTGTTATCGCTGAAAATTTGCAGAAGAAATTTAATGCAAATGTTCAAAGAAACAGACACGTTACAGTTTCGTCCTTGTCAAATGAATTTCCACATTTGAAGTGCTCTTTATAAAATCAGACAGTGCGCTTAGACTGCCAAAATCTGTGCTCACATTCGTATCGAAATTGCTGAAGTACATGACGCCATTTACGTAGCCTATGGCTTAAACTTTCCAGTACAGCACAGTAAGGAAAGTGACGAATTTCTTAGGCAAATCATCGCTGGAGACGCAACAGGAGTGGCTCATGTTACACCAGAAACTAAATAACAATCAATGAAGTGGAGGCATTAAAAATTTCAAAGAATTTGAAGTCGAAGCAGACAGTTTAAAAGTGAGAAACTGTGTGTACTGTGTTTTGTTATAGGCATGAGGTGTTGCTTTTGGATTGTGTAGCTCAATGTAATACTGTCATGTTTCCACACCTTAAGTCGAACAGTCCAAAACAAAACGTATGCCGTCGTCTGTCCACATATATCTCCATGAACAGAGGCTCTCATCGCATCATATAGCCATATAGTTAGGAACAACTTGATCACCATCTGTACAATCATGATATAACTTTACCACTTGTTCTGTACTTGAGAAAAACGTTTATGTGGTGAGCGTCCAGATAACGACAAGGGTTTCAAAAGGCCGTTTAGCGTTGGTTGAAAATAAGATGGCAGATTTTTATGAGAATGGGATTTAGAAAATGAGTTTTCGTTATGTAAAATAACTTATATTTGTTGGATGTATGATGGAAAGGAGATTAAGGCATAGGCTTTTATACAATAACGGAATTATTTTTGCAGTCATCCGTAAAGGGGACGGTCCCCTAAAGTTGCGATTCCGATGGGGCAACTGAAGCGACTCAAGTGACGTGGTCATAACAGTGCGTCTGACCGATGCGACTCGTTTAATGTAACTAGTCACAACCTTTCCAACTGATTGGAGTGCAATCTAAGAACACTGTTTGCTGTTTCAGAACATGATGCCAGTATTTCATGCATCTATGCAATTTGCATGAAAACTCTATGAAACGAAGCGCACATTTGGATGCACTTTAATTACTTTTCTTATGTCTTGACCACACTTTCATTATATTCCAAGATATTCCACAAGAAATTCCACATTTTTTCAGCAGAGATGGGACAAGAAAAATAATGTGATGAATTAATTACTGAACGCTCGTCGTATTGGATAATGATACCACGTACACTCATACTCGAAATCATCATGATAGTGTGTGGTAGAACATTTCAATAGACATATCTGTGAAATATACCTTTAGATGAATTACACACACACACTTGGCGTCGTCGAAACCTTTTGTCAGTCTTGCTAGTGCATAGCCTTTTAGTTACTCAACCTGTGTTAACAGTCTTCAGCAATTAGCAACTAAGAAACCATATTTTCTTGTATCCACTTATTATTATTTAAGTCATCTTTGAGACAGAGACCAGACTTTAAAAATTTGGTAAATCAGATCTGGTAAATTAGGAAAAAGATCATTGAGACTCAGTTCTACTTGGTCTTGGTATCAATCTATGCTTTCTTAAAAGAAATATTATTCTCAAGAGTTATATACATTTCTCTGAAAATAGTGACTAAGTCGGTATAACGTATGTAATTATCAGCAAACTGTAATGCCACTCTCTCGTAACATTACAATAGCGAATATTACAAAAATATGCTTTTAGCATGTTAGTACATTTAGACATAGAAACATCTATGAGCACATGTGTAGTTTTAGCATGCAACTTTTCTCATCTCAGATTCAAACTAGAAATTAGTTGAATAGTGCGTCGTAAGCTTTTGTTGAAGTACATCCACAGCAAAGTCTCGCGTAACATGAATTTATTTACGGAATAATCTGCTCCTCTCACCGCAAATACGAAATAAACATTATGCTTTATTGCAAGAGATGGATAAGAATTAACAGCATATTTTAGGATGTCAGCAGTTGATCGTACAGTTTGAACAGCTGAGGGACGGATGATGGAAATCACACGGGGGTCGTACACTAGGCTTCATATTTCGATAGAAATTCGTTTTTCTATCCTGCAGTGTTTGACATTACGTTTAACTAGTGGGGATCTCCGACGATTTGATATCCCGTCATTTACTCAACTCCACATCTCACATTTGTTTGTGAAACAACACAAGTATCATTGTCACTGCTAATTCAGAAATTCTTTGGTACTTTTAGCACTATTTCACTACCAGTAATGTATGGCGTGAAGTGAATCAAATGGTAAGCTGCAAACTAACACATTTTTCGAATGCAATGAGCTCTTGACAAATGTTTTCATAACGACCATTACGAATTTGAAATGATAGATGGTTCAGATGGCTCTGAACACTATGGGACTTTACATCTGGGGTCATCAGTCCCCTAGACCTTAGCACTACTTAATCCTAAGTAACCTAAGGACACCACACACGTCCATGCCCGAGGCAGGATTCGAGCCTGCGACCGTAGCGGTCGCGCGGTTGCAGACTGAAGGGCCTAGAACCGCTCGGCCAGAGCGGCGGGCTTGAAAAGATAAGTAGTTCATTACAAGGCTGAGTTGCTACACCACCAAAGACAAAACAATGAGATCTTTTAAATAAATACTGCCTTGGAAATTGATTGAGAAATATTACAGGAATAAAAAATCACGCTGAGTGAAAAGCAGCTGTTTAATTTTTCATATATAATGTAGAACAGTATTAAAAGCGCCCAGAAACGGATGTAGCAAAATCTTATGTATGTTAAAATGTTTTCACAACGCAAAAATCGAAAAGCGTAGTCTCCACTTCCTCTCTCTCTCCCTCTCTCTCTCTCTCGCTCTATGTACCGCGCGACGACGTCAAGAAGCGACGGAAAATAGCGGCAATGGGAGTTGAGTAGGCTGAGCTGGCAGCAAGCGGCTCAGAACGTGCAGCTCAATCGAATGGCTCGGATCGCGTAGCTGTTTGTCGCCTCAGCCGCCGCATACGAATTTCAACTTTTAATGATGTGCAATCTATTAGCAGTTTTCGCTTGCGGAGACAAACTTTACCTTTTATCACTGAAGGTCAGCGGTTTGTATAAGCCTAACTACTTGGTTCAAATGGCTCTGAGCACTATGGGACTTAACGTCTGAGGTCATCAGTCCCCTAGAACTTAGAACTACTTAAACCTAACTAACCTAAGGACATCACACACATCCATGCCCGAGGCAGGATTCGAACCTGTGACCGTAGCTGTCGCGTGGTTCCAGACTGTAGCGCCTAGAACCGTTCGGCGACCAAGGCCGGCGCCTAACTACTTCACGTGCATACTACCTTCTGGGCGTGATGTTCGATGGTACTGCTCTTTTGGTGGCATCAAGAACTGGAGAGCATGATGTGCACGTGTTTGCTTCCAGTGCTTAACAGGAAATATTTTCAGCAGCTAACATTTGATCGCTTAGAGTGGCTAGCGCTATCTTGTGGCGTGAACGTGAGTCACTCCCCGCCATCTCTCTCGCAGACTCTTGGCGCTCCCACAATTTGCTTACAAAATGCATTTCATTGTTCAGATTTAAAAATAAATCTTGGATGCGCAGCTGTTTTCATTCAGGTAAATCTTATCGTAAGTAACAAGAAAGTATAATAATATTTTAATGTATCGACAATACGTTATGTAATTAATTATGTTATCCGTGTCTCAGGTGTCAACGGGCCGACAGTTAGATTTGTATTTCTGCGTAATATGCTCCACCAAAATGAGATTGTACGAATGTTTCGGCTCTGTGCAAGGTATAGGAAACCACAGTGTCTTACTTGGCCCTCTGGTGCGTCGCAAGGCACTACACAATGCTAACGGCCATCCAAACGGATGGGAAATGCCAAACGATCACAGTACGGTCATGGTGGGCTGAGATTCAGTGCACGCAATCTTGTGTAGAGTTAGTGTCTCTGGCTGCCGGGCTACAGGTCGGCAGTTCACACCTACCTACCAACAATTACTTGGCGTTTTGTATTTATCATTTTTGAAGCATGCTGGAATATCTTAATTTTGTAACGTTTGTATATTCTGGAATACGCAAATTGTGTTTGATTGTCAACATTCTGGAATACTCGATGTTAAGAATAAATTGCTGTAGGAATTCAGTTTTGTTCTGGCTGCTTGTTGGTCTCCGTAATAAACGTGCTTAAGTGTTGTACTTCATTGGCTACGTTGCATTTTGATTTGGACATCTGTTTGGTCTGGAGGTGACATCTTTTGATGGCGACGCCGGGTACTTCAACACATCTACATCGCCGTCGCTACAATTAGGCAACGTAAAAACCATCGGCTACACGTACAGGAACCGGACTATGAACACTACAATCAGGTGACAAATGTTGTCGTGTCGCACCTTCCATTTCACGGCGTAATGAGACACACAGTCTTACAGTTTAAACTTACACCACGTGTAGTTTCAACACTGCTACTTCTGATGTGCCGAAATGGCTGCTGCCTGTACTCCTATTCGCCTCTGTTGGAGTCTACACTATAATTTACACTACCTCATCCACGTAATGGGTACAGAGTACAGCGAAGATATTCTAAATATGTTGTTGATGCCATTACACACACCTTGTCAGATTTTAGTATTCGAGTTAGATGACGTTGCTTCTATCACTTACATAAGTTTTAAATGTATAAAAGGTTGGTATACAGTGTGGAAACTGTAGAGCAGAATGTAACTTTATGTCTTTCATACAGTACTCCCAATTCGCAGGTTATGATGGCGGGAATGCACCCCACTGGTTTTATAATTTAATAATGCGCAAGAGGTGTGTACCCACCTGTGATTTCTAATGGTGCGATCCTGCATAGACTCTAAATGAATCCAGTTTTCCAGTTAACAATCACATCAGTCTCAGCGTCAGTGCTGATAACAGCGGCGGCAGCGTTAGTCTGAAGGTTGAAGTCGCTGCAGAGACATGCACTTATACGACGTATTTTTTGATTTCCAAGGATTTCACACCACAGACAATCGATTTGTCCCAAAGAAGCGAGCATTTCGGATGTTGGATGACACTCAAGAAGCGTGATTGCTTCTTACGATTTTATTCTGGTGTTGACAACGCCATTCTATGAGCCGGATCTAAATTCTGGAAAACAGTTAAGGAAGAATCACCACCAGCACAGTTTTCAACCGAGTCACTTCTCTTGGAGAAGGGATGGAGAAGGTGACGTGGTATACGGACATGTTACCCGAATATGATGTCTATAACTTTGAGAACGAGGTGTGTCCCTCAGTTCCTGCGCTCTTACTGAAAATGTATGTTGACAAATATGAACCAATGACTGCTGAGTTAAATTCCTGGAGCATTGGTTGTGTGATGGTGGCTCGTAAGAATTTTCATATGATTGAAACGTAACGTTCCAATACGTTAAAATGAACTTGAGTAAAATAAATCTTGTTGTCGAACAATGAAATGTTATGTTCCATTTTATGTGAAAATTAGGTCTGCGAGGACTATCCAGAAAGTGAAATAAAAAAATTAACAATATGGAAAAACCAAATTTTATTGTATAGATCTTAAAGGTACATTCTTAAACTATTTTTCTACATAATCGTCATTCAAATTGCGGCACTTATTATATCGTGGCGCAAGTTTTTCAATATCCTCCCTGTAGAAATTTGCCGCCTGCGATTGCAACCAATGACTTATACCGGCATGCAGTTCGGCGTCAGTATAAAAGCGTTATGTGGCGAGCCATGTCTTTATTGCTGGGAGACGTGGTAGTCGCTCGACGCCAAATCGGAGCTGTATAGAGGATGATCAACACCTCCCATTCAAAGCACCGTTAGAGCTCTCGTTTACGATTGGCCGTGTGTGGACGTGCGTTGTCGTCAGAAAACAAAGCTTTTGAGCTACGTTTCTCCCGGCGCTTGATTTGTATCACCAGCCTTGGATTTTCCAGTGTATGACACTACCTCTCTGAGTTAGTTGTTGTGCTGTCTCCAATGTGGGGGTGGGGAGAAGGGAGGTGGTGTGAGAGGTTGAACAGAACTGTAACGCCATAGACGTCGCATGAAGGTGAAGCTGCAATCGTATTAGTGATCTGAGCTGTGTCAAATCCAAAACTGCTGACACAGTGCTCTTAGACCAGGCCATTCTATGTCTAATACATCACAAAATTCTCATGGGTCGTGAAGTGGATGGCTGTATATATATATCACTGTTGCAAGGTTACCAGATTACTTCACAGCAGTGTCATACTGACGTGGTGATGTAAATACTGCCTACTAATATGAATTTACAAATAAGGTCTGTACCCCATAGTCTGCACATCGTTGTGTATGATTCATTCACTTACTAATATCACAGATTAATAGAGATATAACTCATTATGAAGTTCGTTGGAGGGGTTTTAAATTACATATAGCTATATGAGTGAATTTTGTTACAAAAAAGGCATTTACTGTGCCTTATTTTCAAGGGTTAACAAAAAAACTGTACACTGTGTCACGTACATGCTGCAAAGGAAAAAAAATCTATTTGGTGATACTGTCTTAATTACGTCGAATGAATACTGTAGTCTTCCAATACACAATATACGAGGAAATGAAGAATGCACATTTAAAAGAGAACCATGTTCTATTCAGATGACACTGCAAGTTTAATATTTAACGAATCGTTCGCTGTAATTACAGAATTCTTGGTTTGACAGATAGTATACTTAAAATTAGTGCCTTTTACATAAATCACGAACATAAATTTGGAGAACCACAGAGCGTGTGGTGTCCATAGATCATCCATTTTATGACAATGGTTCAAATCTCCACCGCAATGAAAACACATTTTTTGATCACCACTACTGGTATGAAACTACTGCGCTTCACTTAGGTCATCTTGTCGCTGCTTAGTAGCAAACAGCCACTTGTAGAAGGATGCTAACTTCGCCTCCTGCGTGCTATATTTAAGCCACGCTGGTCCTGGCACTATTTCAGCTGAGTGTTGAGGCTTTGGTTATGGAAATGAATTTGGAAATATTTCTATGCTGCTCAGGCGTCGCGAGGGAACAGGTCCACCTGGAGCGAAAGAAATTGGTAAACCTGTCCAATAATGTGTAGGACCCCCGCGAGCACGCAGAAGTGCCGCAACACGACGCGGCATGGACTCGACTATTGTCTGAAGTAGTGCTGGTGGGAACTGACACCATGAATCCTGCAGAACTCTCCATAAACCCGTAAGAGTACGAGGGGGTGTTGATATCTTCTGAACAGCACGTTGCAAGGCATCGCAGATATGTTCAATAATGTTCATGTCTGGCTAGTTTGGTGCCCAGTGGATGTGCTTAAAATCAGAAGACTGTTCCTGGAGCCAGTTTGTAGCAATTCTGGACGTGTGGGGTATCGCATTGTCCTGCTGGAATTGCCCAAGTCCGTCAGAATGAAGAATGGACATGAATGGATGCAGGTGATCAGACAGGACGCTTACGTACCTGTCACCTGTCAGAGTCGTATCTAGACGTTTCAGGGATCCCATATCACTTCAAGTGCACACTCCCTACATCATCACAGAGCGTCCACCAGCTTGAACAGTCCCGTGCTGCCATGCAGCGCCGATGGACTCATGAGGTCGTCTTCATACCGGTACACGCCCATCCTCTCGATATAATTTGAAGCGAGACTCGTCCGACCAGACAATATGTTTCCAGTCATCAAAAGTCCAACGTCGGTGTTGGCGGGCCCAGACGAGGCGTAAATCTTTGTGTCGTGCAGTCATCAAGGGTACACTAGTGGGCCTTCGGCTTCGAAAGCCCATATCGATGATGTTTCGTTGAATGGTTCACTCGGTGACGCTTGTTGATGGTCCAACATTGATATCTGCAGCAATTTGCGGAAGGGTTAGACTTCTGTCATGCTGAACGATTCTCTTCAGACGTCGTTGGTCCCGTTCTTGCAGGATATTTTTTCCCGCCGCAGCGATAGCGGAGATTTGATGTTTTATCGGATTCCTGATATTCACGGTACACTCTTGAAATGGTCGTACGGAAAATCCCCCATCGATACCTTGGAGATACTGTGCCCAACAGCTCGTGCGCTGACTGTAGCACCACGTTCAAACTCGCTTAACTCTTAACCTGCTATTGCAGCAGCAGTAACCGATCTAATAACTGCGGCAGACACTTGTTGTCTTAGATAGTCGTTGCCGACCGCAGCGCCGTATTCTGCCTGTTTACGTATCTCTGTATTTGAACACCTATGCCTATACCAGATTCTTTGGTGCTTCATATATATATATATATATATATATATATATATATATGTATATATATATATATATATATATATGAAGCACCATATATATATATATGTATGGTCACGTGATCATTACTCTTCCAGCGTAGAACATGACGCAGTATCTTGTTTCCTTCTAAAATGGTGCTTGCTAAGGTCAAGCATTCAACTTCTATAGATATATATCTTAACGAGGATAACATAGCTTCAGTGAAGTCTGAGATCGAAATGTCACTATATTTATCTACAGACTTTTTAGACATAGAATTAGCATCGTGCCACTTCACTTGAGAGTTCACAGTTCTAGGTGTTAGGTCTGATGTGGTAATAATTTTGTGACACACGACTTTTTCAATGGCTGATAGTTGCAGACTAGTTATATTCACAACACCTGTTTGCTTACTGCTTCCTGCTTAGCATAGTGTTTTAGCCAATATATGTTTTGCACAGTTACACGCTTGGTCTGGTTCGATTTGGTACATTGCCTCATTTAGTTCTGAAAAGGAAGCATTTTCGTGAAATACCAATTAAGAACAGAATACAGCAGTCAGTTCAAAGTGGAAAACTAGCATTTGAACCAATGTATTATGAATAGAATTGATTTAACTTGAATTCACAATGATGTCATCTTTTACTACTTGTGTGAAAGCATATATTATACATAGGGGGATAGTGAAATTCAGTTACTTTAAAATTCAGAATCGCAAAATCTTGGATTAATTAGTATATACTTTGACGACTGTAAATGATGTATTAGTTACTGTGGTAATAAAGATGCTGCCTATCCTCACAGTAACCTTTACCGTCTAGAATTCTGACAAATAAATCTCTGTTTCAGTTCCAAATATTGTTCTCAGTATACATTCGTTGAAAAAATAGTCTGTTCAAATACACAACACATTACTAATCAACAACAAATTGATATAGTCTAAAAGGAAATAAAGTGCTGAAATTATCCAGATTATACTCTTTGTAATTATCTGAATGTCAAATTGCGATATATTTTAGTTGTACTTCTTGGAATCGTTAACAGTTCTCGTTAATCATAAGAATTAATCCTTCATAGAATGATATTCAGAATGGAGGACAAATTTTGGCCTGAGTAATAATGGCTTGGGAAAACGTTCGCCTCTGACTACGTTTACATTTCATACAAATAGTGAATAACTTATTTCTAAAAGGAGGTAACCCAGAAATTGGCAATGTAGATTTTGTCGGTTTTGGTTTCTCGTGACATAGATGAATCGATTGTAACTGAAATGAGAGGTCGTCATTGTCCTAATGCTTGCAGCCAGTGGATTTAAGCTGCAATTATTTATAATAGGGGAGAACTCCAGAAGTTGTCATGTTTTAGAAATAAACTTGTGACAGGCCTGGAATCATGCTGAACCAAACAATGATTTTTGTTGGAAAGTTTGAGTGACTATTCCTTTTACAATTTTAAGATGAACAACTCATTGTTTGAAGTTTCAAATAATGTTGGGAGAAAAGAAAGAAAGAGGTATTCTTGATTACTTTTTGGTGTGCCATGGGACTTTAATTTTGAGATCTACCCATGAAAACAGATGGAGATAGATTTTACTGTGCTCTTGAGTATCAAGGTAAGAAAGGCCCTAATAAGGCGCACGCCTTTTTATTTAATTACACAGAGTACTTTATCCCCATAAGAGACTCCACTTGTTCTGCAATGCATCAAGAGACGAAAACCGAAGTCATAGTGTCGTAAAAATATTATTTTTATTAACAGACAGTGGCAGATTTGACAAAATCTGGGCCGCGCGCAATGGCTGCGTGGTTTGAGACGTCCTGTCGCGGACTGCGCGGCCCCTCCCGCCGGAAGTTCGAGTCCTCCCTCGGGCTTAGCGTAAGTTAGTTTAAGTAGTGTGTAAGTCTAGGGACCTATGACCTAAGCAGTTTGGTCCCTTAGGAATTCACACACATTTGAACATTTTGACAAAATCTGGCACTATATCCCCGTTGGGAAGAGTTCTTAACTACCATCTGGCCTCGACATAGGTGTCGTGAAAAGTTGGTTACGCATGTGCAACCAAGTATTTGTTAAGGATCCGTATATGTCACTTATTATCGAATGGAACCGTCTTGGTCATTTAAGGTTTATGCAGCAACAAGAGCGAATTTAAGAACTTCATGAATTCATTTCTGGAAAAAGGTCGTCATCCCAACTGATGCGATTGGAAGAAGCACTAGAAAAACAGGACAATCATTTGCCTCCCATTAGTTTCTGTACTATGAGTATAGTCCTTAAAAGAAAAAGCAAGAAGTTGCTAAGCCACGTATTGCAGGGCTCGAAGTCGATACAATTACATTAGTGTAAGTCAGGACACATTTTACCAACAAATGTTGCAAATCGACAGTATCAAGTCTTGATAATCAACTGAAGACGTATCTACAACAGAAGTGGATGAAGATGACTGAAAAGCAACTACAACCAAATATTTTAGTAACGTGTTTCATATTAATTTTTGTATGAACTGAATATAGTGTACTGAACAGGTGGTCAGTAATCATTTGTAACATGGTTTGTATTCATTTTTGTTTGAACTCCACTCAGTTTTGTAAACACTTAGAGTTATAAAGACAGTTTTAAACATATTCAGGGGATAGGTTCAAAAGCATTGAGAAACAGTAAGTTATATGGTTATCATTTAAATGTATTTCATATCATGATTGTGTATGGCATTTTGTGTGTGTAATAGTACACTTCAGACGCACATGCATACATTACATTACCTCTCTTGCCTTGGAAATACTGTCATTCATTTAATATGCCCCCTTTTCAAAAGAAGCTATTTAATTGTATTCAGCCCATTATACTCAAAAAATGGCTTGCGGTTTGCATTGCTAAAACTCTGTAGAAGCTTGATCTCACAGATTTTACTGCTGCAGATGTTAGTGATTTCTCCTAACGATGCTCTACCGTTCCACAAATACGGTGCTTGCTTTCCGATGCTAATTTTTCAGGTACGTGCAATGACCAAGTGACTGCTCCAGTTGGGCCAAATGACTGATCCAACTGGAAAGATTCTTCCATTTGATCATTTCGGACCATAATTACCAGTAGCCAATAGTTGGTGGTTCTTGATTCCTGCAGTGCAACTCGCATCCACCAGAGCCTGCTGCTCTCGTCTTTGTCGCACCAGAGCCAGCGACTCATGCATCCTCTCTCTCACACAGTTCTACCACTACCTTCTCTCCACGGCTAACACCACCGTCTTCCTTAAGTTCTTAATACGACGGCAAAGGTTCTGTGTTACACTTCAAGTCAGACTATTCCACGATTTGTACAATACAAATTCCACAACATCGCCAGTGTGTTTACTATCTACTCTTATGAAATTATTTTGAAACTAACAATATACTTGCGCTATGATGATATACATAGTTAACATTCTCTGATAAGCTACAATAGCATGGGCACTGCCCACCACAAGATTGGCCGCCTGGTGGCGTTGCAGGCATGTGACGCGGCAAGGAAAGAGCGAGGGCGCGCTGAAAAGTAATGTCTCCTATTTTTTATATGAAAAATTTGAAATCTCTTTAAAGAAAACGAGCTTTATTAATATTTTACATCTTTATTCTTCATATCCACATATTTAATTCTCAACATAGTCATCCTGGGGACGAACGTATTTCTCCTAACGAGACCAGTTTGTTAACATGCTCACTGTACAATCTTTGACATTGCTGACGGAGCCACAACCTCACCTCTGCTTGCCGTGCTTGATCACCATCACAGTGAAATCTCGAAATTTTGAAAACAGATGAAGATCGGATGGTGCCAAGTCGACACTGTGAACTCAAAGTGTCGGATTCTTGCAAATGTCGCAGGGCTCGTGTGTGGTCAGGCATTGCCATGCTGAACGAGGGAGTGCAGCACGTGTGGAAAAACACTTCGAATTCGTGCTTTCAGTTTTCTGATGGTTTCGCAGGACCTTTCAGCGTTCATCTTGGTACCTTTAGAGAGTAATTCGAAATGTACCACACCTTGAATATCCTAGAACACTGTGAGCATGACTTTGCTACTGGCATGGTTTCGATCTTTTTTGGCGTCAGTGGTCCTTTGTGGCAGAACTCCAATGACGCTGTCTTGTTTACGGGGTCAAAAAGATGAAGCCAATTTTAGTCAGGAGTCACATTATTGATATCGATGCAATCATCAGCGTACACAGCTATGTATTTCAATTGGAGGCACGTTTTCCACAGTTATGAACTCGATTGCAGTCTCTCATCGTCATAGCTGTGTTACACACCGCCTTGTTGCAACCTAAAATTCGAAGCCCTCTAGCGGCAGATGATTGCAGCTTGTGTTCAACAAAGCGGGAAAGACGGCCAAGTAATATGCGTAACATGTAATACATCAAACCATACTGAGAACAGAATAAAACATTTGGAGGCATTGTTTTGCAGCACGACATAATCTACACTATCTGATCAAAAGTTTCCGGCCTCCACTCCGTAATGTGGAAACCACCACACGAAGTCTATAGAAGTGGAACTGCCAGTATAAGAGGAGGCGGAAAGTGTAGTGTTGTCATTACAGAGTCAGTAACAGCAGAATGGATTGGTCAGGAGAGCACACTGACTTCAAACGTGGACTATCCGTTCGATGTTACCTGATTAACAGGTCCGTTAGAGACATTTGAACCCTTGGTGATTAGTTGTGAAGTGGAAGCACAAAGGAACAACCGCAGTTGAACCAAGACGAGCCACACCTCACGTACTGGCTGACAGGGATCTACGAACACTGCAGAGGTTGGTTGTAAAAAATCTTAGTGAATAAGCAGAAAGAGTCGGTCGTGACATTCAAAGCGCTACGAGCAGTCCAACTAGCGCAGTGAGTCTGCGTAGGGAGTCACAAAACTGGTACAGTGGTCGAGCACCCCTTATAAGCTGCACGTATCTGCAGTTAGTTCTGGACGACGCTTGAGGTGGTGTAAAACGCGATGCCATTGGACAGTGGTTGATTGGAAACGAGTGTTTGACAGTTATGAATCACGCTATGCACAGTGGGAATCCAATGTAAGGGTTTGGGTTTGACGAATGACTGGAGAACGTTACCTGCCATCATGTGTAGCGCCAACAGTGAAGTTCTGAGAAGGTGACGTTAGGGTATGAGAGTGTTTCTCGTGGTTAGGGTGTGGTTTCTCTGTTGCGCTTAACAAAAAGCTAAATGCGGAAAATTATGAACACATTTTACCATTTGCGTACTGCGTACAACAGAGGATCAATTCGGAGACGAGGTTTGTACCTGCATAACAATGCACAGAGTCATAAAGCAGTATCTTAACTAACTTTTATTCCAGCAGGAACAGTTTTGCACTGCGACCGTAGATTGTAAGGAAGGAAACGGACAAAACAGTCTGTTGTAACCCCATTAGTTTTTATTATACTTGAAAATCTGATTTCTGCTATATATAGAGGATTCAATTCAGTATCTGTTAGGCGATGGTTTGTGCAATATAACGTTCATTCCTCAAATAGAGTATCCCGTCCATTATCTGAACCTAATAGAACATCTTTGGGATGAGCTAGAACGTCGACTTCTCTCCAGACCTCGGCGTCCAACATCAGCGCCTTGTCTGGATTCAGCTCTTGAGGAAGCATGTGCTGCCATTCACCTCAATGAACGTGTCCCCTGCAGAACTGAAGTTGTCATAAAGGCGGAGGGGAGACACAACAGATATTAATACCTACTAGTAGGCTCCCGGATGCTTTTTATCAGATAATGTAAGCAGAGCAGAGATGAACGGGAAATCATTCCACCGACCATACATGCCGAAAATGAAGAAATCAACTGACGTAAGCTGCATGATTGTTATCGTCTGTCCCCTGTTGTTGTGGTCTTCAGTCCAGAGACTGGTTTGATGCAGCTCTCCATGCTACTCTATCCCAGTACCTACTGTAACCTACATCCTTCTGAATCTGTTTAGTGTATTCATCTCTTGGTCTCCCTCTACGATTTTTACCCTCCACGCTGCCCTCCAATACTAAACTGGTGATCCCTTGATACCTCAGAATATGTCCCACGAAGCGATCCCTTCTTCTAGTCAAGTTGTGCCACAAATTCCTCTTCTCCCAAATTCTATTCAATACCTCTTCATTAGTTGTGTGATCTACCCATCTAATCTTCAGCATTCTTTTGTAGCATCACATTTCGAAAGCTTCTATTCTCTTCTTGTCTAAATTATTTATCGTCCACGTTTCACTTCCATACATGACTACATTCCATACAAATACTTTCAGGAACGACTTCCTGATATCTATACTCGATGTCAACAAATTTCTCTTCTTCAGAAACGCTTTCCTTGCCATTGCCAGTCTACATTTTATATCCTCTCTACTTCGACCATCATCAGTTATTTTGCTCCCCAAATAGCAAAGCTCATTTACTACTTTAAGCGTCTCATTTCCTAATCTAATTCCCTCACGATCACCCGATTTACTTCGACTACATTCCATTATTGTCGTTTTGCTTTTGTTGATGTTCATCTTATATCTTCCGCTCAAGACACTGTCCATTTCGTTCAGCTGCTCTTCCAGGTCCTTTGCTGTCTCTGGCAGAATTACAATGTCATCGGCGAACGTCAAAGTTTTTATTTCTTCTCCATGGATTTTAATTCCCACTCCGAATTTTTCTCTAGTTTCCTTTACTGCTTCCCTTTCGTGCCCCTCGACTCTTATAACTGCCATCTGGCTTCTGTACAAATTGTAAATAGCCTGGGTACAAGTATCTCTGAAACTGGGAAGCTGTCTTGAGAATCTATGGAAAGTGGGCGGTGCAACCTCGAGTTGGCGACAAGGTGTTTGACATCCATGCGACAGTGGTGGTATGAGGCTTGCGCGCTCTGCAAAGCAAGATAAGCGACAATATGTGTCAGACCTAACGACAGAGTGCAATGGCCGTACAGGACCAAGAGTGTAGGAGCACACAGTTCGACGGACACTCCTGAACATGTGGCTCCACGCGATGATCACTACGTGTTCCTTTGTTGACTCAATGACATCATCAATTGGAATGGCAGTGAGTGCGGATTGATCGAGACTGAACTATGGATCAATGGAAACGTGTTGCCTGGTCGTGTGAATCATGTTTCTTGTTACACCAGTTTGATGGTCGTATCCAGATCCTTCGTCCTCCAGGCAAACAGCTATTTGAAACATGAACCACTTTCCGTTCGCCGGACGGTGGCGGCAATGTTATGCTACGGGCCACATTCCCCTGGGCTTCCATGGGATTTGTGTTAGCAGTCGAAGTCACCATTGCAGATAAGCAGTATGTGGACCACCTACAGCCATTCATGGTTGATGTGTTGCGAAGTCACTTTGATGTCAACAAGTTTACCTGGTATGTACTCGATGGAACACAGCTGGGACTCTACTGGGCGTCATCTCTGCGCCCGCAAACCTGCGGTTCGTAATTCACGGGAAATACATGTCCTGTGGGTAGACATATTGTGTCACATACCTCCGGCAACCTACAAGGTCCTTTCGAAGAAATGGCACACAGATTCGCTGCTGTATCGCGTTCCATATGTGGAAGAAGACGCCACTAAACTGAAGATCATAATATTTTGGTTCATTAGTGTGTATTTCACAGTCTTTACGCAACATTAAATATTTTCTTAGTCACAGTGAATAATAAACGTAATCAATTATGTGACAAAATGGACAAAAAATATCTAAATAGTGAAAACCGTGTTCCAGTGTCACGTTTCGTGCTTCGTTTATGGTTACTTGTTTTTTTTTTTTCTTGGGACGTATGGTACTGGTTTCACATTTGGCATATTCTGGATGTTAAAGAAAGGAGTCTTGGCCGGCCGGAGTGGCGGTGCGGTTCTAGGCGTTACAGTCTGGAGCCGAGCGACCGCTACGGTCGCAGGTTCGAATCCTGCCTCGGGCATTGATGTGTGTGATGTCCTTAGGTTAGTTAGGTTTAAGTAGTTCTAATTTCTAGGCGACTGATGACCTCAGAAGTTAAGTCGCATAGTGCTCAGAGCCATTTGAAAGGAGTCTTGGCGACGTCAAATATTTCTAACAGCAGGGACGGTATATACTTGTATTTACACTAAGAGAGAGACACATTTCTGTTCGTAAACTGTTTGTTTCTCGGCTCATCACATCGCTTCCTTCAGCTGCTGAATGGGATTTAGAGAGCCTCCGGTAAATCTGCTATGTAATGGGCATTCGCTGCCCTCCAGAAATCAACACCTAAACAGGTTCATCTCGTTATCTGCGTTATTTCTCTCCAGTTTTCTCTGTAAACTGACAGTGAGTGCTCTTAAATTCTTTTCATAATTAGAAATTCTCTCATAAAAACTAGATATCAGCTGAATCAAGTTCATGCCTTACACTGATTCCTCTGAAAGAGTAACATTATTTCACTTTAAAACAGGAAAACATGTTTAAATTTACACCTTTGGTGGACAGCCGAGACCTGGAAGTAGAGTGAATAAGTTTTCACGTGAATATCAACGAAAATATCTCGTACAGCTTCGGATTTGTAGTTCAAAATCGTATAGTTTAGCAGTATTCATTACCTTTACAAATACTAAGCCTTTCCGTTTTCATAATGTATCAAACATGCTACCAATTAAGTGGAAAAGTTCAGTAGCAGGAAACAGGTGTCGCTCACAGATAATAAACACACCCGATGGCAGGCACTTATTCACATATAAAGAGCTGCGTCATCACTTGGTTTGATTAACGACGACAAAATAGTTCTTCTCAATCATGGTATCATCCACCGTAAGTGAAGTAACTGCATCGCACAATAGCTGTCGAGAAGGTACCGAGTAAAATGTCCCAGTAGTTCAGACACTGAGTTCGAATTCTGAAAGGCTCGGGCTCCATTTCCCTCCGTGATAGCTACATTTGAATTTCGGGGCAATTCCTTTGAGAAGGACATGGCCCATTACGTTCTTATACGTCACCACGCTGTAATATGAAGTAATAATCTGTTTGTAATTACTTCGTCTTTGATGGGATGTTAAAGTCTAATATTCATTCCATCTTAAACAATTAATCGGTTCATATAACGAAAGCAAAAGAAATAATTGGCATGTCCCAAAATCGGTCTTCGTATCCTCATCAAGTTGGGTTTATGTTTAAGCAGTATATCACTTCTTATATTGCTTTAAATATGACCTATCAACCCATGACGGTTTAACAATGCTTCAGCTGAGAAAAGAGGCTGCAACAGTTTTCATATAAAACAGTGTAATTCCCATTTTGAAGTGCATTATATAATACATTTCGCTGCATTACTGGTGGAACGATGAGGTGGTGGGCGCTCTCGAGCGTGCATTTATGAGCGTGTTTGTATGTGTGTGTGTGTGTGTGTGTGTGTGTGTGTGTGTAGGAGAGAGAGAGAGAGAGAGAGAGAGACAGATTGTGCGTTTTCGGCGTGTGCGACTAGCTGAATTCCTCACGTTCATGTTTAATTTTCGCGTTTTACATGACGACGCTAAAATCCTATTGTGAATCGTGCTGTTACGTGCGCTACCTGGATATCAAAATTACTATATAATTGACGACATGAAAATTAAATGTGAATGTGAACAATGTAATAACAACTCACAAATACACGCAGGTGCACATTAACAAGCACTCATGATGCCGCGTCACTGGTACAGCAAAATCTAAAATTCGCTGTAAAATGGAAATTATATTCCAGAATGCGTACTGCATAACATTAAAGTGAAGGGACGAAGAAAAAATTGTTCCACAGTTTTGTCCACTGTATCATGAGACTGCGCAGCGATTATTTGCAAATTGGTACGTGGTCGTATTGCTACTTCCAGTCGTAACACAAATCAGTTTATTTCACGATGACTCAATTAACGGTACGAATGAAACCTGGACACTGAGGTAACTCTCCAACAGAAAGGTACAGCTGGATGCTTGACATTACTTTCCTCTCATCCATGACACGTCCTATGCGCCCGATAAGTGAATACAGAGTGGAGATCGTTTAAAACCTACAAAATGCGAGGCACAAACAGGAAACTTGGTGGCTAACGAAAAGCCTTAGCTCTACAGCCACATAATATGGGAGACTGGTTACAGTATTTCATATCAGTTCAGATATTAACAGTAGCTCGAAAATCCGAATAACGACGTTTTCTACAAACGTGCTCATGAGCACAAATACACTACAACACTATGTCACTATGGACTTCGATAACGTTAAAGCAAAGACTCTTCCATTCCAGGTTGCCAAATTGTCTGTTTAAATGCTCGCTTGACAAACCTTTAGGATAATCTCGAACGAAACTTCAGTATACTGTCTACATATACCTTGCAATGTATGCTTATATAACCTGTAATGTTTGGATACTAGTGAACAATTCCAATCACAGTTAGAAAACATAACCGAAAGAATAGCTGCTTTAGAAACGCACGCAGCGAATGAATCAGACCATACAACCCCAGTTCATTTTTCAGAAACAACTGAATACCAAGCCCTGGCCAAATTTAAGACCAAACAAGTCACTATTAACGAATGTCTTTGGTGTGACGTCATAAGCGAGTGACTGCGTGTGAGATCGCTCTCTAAGTTTTCATATATTTTTAGGTTTCAGATACATATTTTAACGGTTTTTGTGATAATATTTACTACATAAGTGACGTATTAGTGGTTTCTTCATTCATCTCTGCCTTTCTTGTGTTGTGACCTGATATTTGTGAGTGTTTCGTATCGAGCAACTTAAGCTCTTGCCTGTGTTTACATTCCGCGCTGACCAGTTGCAGCTGTAGCGGCGCATCGAAAGCTAAGTATGTAACGCTACCGCTCCTGCTCGGACGTACGTTAGCTCTATAAAGCCTGTACTGTAATAAGTTCACGGGCTTCACCTAATAAACAAGGATTTTAGTACATTAGTTGACCGCGTGTACCTAATAGAAGCAAGATCGGACTTATACTCAGTCAATAACTACAGTGATGCATCAAGCAAATGTAAAGTATAATTACTCTTTCGCATGGACAAGAAGTACACACAGTAGATGCTACCTATAATTAATAATTCGGTCGCCAGCCTACTTAGGCAATGAGTGAGTTTTCCCTTGTACAAGTGGGTGCATGTACAAGCATAACTACACGTAGTAACGTTGCGTTATATGGCAAAGTTTGGAACCAAAAAAAAAATCCACTGAACTAAAGTTTTCTCCTTTTGCATTAATTTGGACGAGCTAAAATTACACAACACCACACAGTAATGATTACTACGAACTGCATTTTGTATGTTGAGCAGACTGAAATCGGGCATAGATTGCCCTAGCATCGACAATCTTGAAAGTACACATACAATATCACTATTAATGATGGAAAAATACTAATACACTTAGGATTAATATAGACTTAGCTTTACTGGTCAAATCTGATCAACACATTTCAAGGTTTGAAAGAATGGACAAGAAAAAGGGTGGGGGGACCCTGAAACTGTAATGGTCGTTAAACTGAAACTATTAAGTACTGAAGGCAAATTAACACTCAAAATTATCAATCTATGGATAACTACTCTTTTGTCTTACTTCTGGATAATTTAACTGTCATTATTTCTGTCTCAAATTAATTAAATAACATCGCTAACTCGATTCAAGAAACTCTCTTCCAATTTAGTCATGCTTTTGTTCTTTACCAACATTTGCAATAACACACCGAACTTTAGACTCCTTTATGGCATAGATTAATCTACTGATAATTTTCATTAACACTAACATTAACCTTTCAGTTCAGGATACTCGGGTTGCACAATACAAGGTAAGGACCCTGTCTAGGTCAGTGATCAGGATAAGTCACGGCTAAGGCGATGCTGGTAAAAGTCACGTTATTATTGAACAGTCAGAAACATTTTCGACACTGGTCCACACAGATACACTTCTAAAGATGAAATAAATTTTTGACCTGTGCAAGTCGGTGCGGCGGATGGCGGGCAGCGAGATAGCGAGAAGCACGGCACACATGCAAGCACGGCTAAGGCTCTCACTGCAGCGGTACTTTCCTTCTTCTTAGCGTCGTTATCTTTCCAACTTTGTGCCTCAGAATATAGCCATGCCAAGTAGTCGTCGGAATCGGTTCATCCGAGGCTCAACGGAATCCACTTTTCCTGGGTAGCCTCCTCGGTACAGTACGTGTACTTCCGAACGATGCCCAACTCCGACTGTTGCTCGCCTCCGACTGTAATACTGTGTCCGTTGTGCCGAACCGCGCCAGTGTGCGTTTTCCCGCCTTGCCTGCCTCCACCTTTTCCCGCTCCCCTACAGGTAGGGTATTCACCACAGGTTTTCTACTACACATATCCTAATGCATTACCTACGTATGGACCAAGTGTATAAATTACAATTTTCACATCTTACAATAGTTTTAACATTAAATACACTTTCCTTTGATTACCACATTATTTGAAATCTAACATAAATAATAATATTCATTTCAAAAGTTGCTCACAGTCTCTTTAACATAACGATACGAACCGAAGAAAAAGTTCAATACATTGCTTACATTAATTTATCTAAATTCATAAAGAAAAAAATTATTATATGTACAGTTGTCGTTACAAGTACTAATTAATTGTTTGTGTATAGTGGTTTATTTAGGAACTTTAGTAGTCTTCAACCGGTGTTCTTGGTGTTTTCTGGTGAAATAATTTCAGAAAAACCTTTTGGGAACTGTTTTCAGCTTCGTTACTGTGTCATTAGACGTTTGATTCTCTTTCTGTATTAGTCTTTTGTTATATTCACATTTGTTGTTTATTAATACTGTTAATAATAGTAGTTGCATCCCTTGTAGAGTAAGTTTGTGATTATTGGAGTCAGGTTTTTAACATCTTCTTATTGTAGTAGCGAAACTTGGAAAAAGTAAAATTTTACCATGAGTGAGAAGTGTGGACTTTGCCGTAGGTTCGTGAGTAGTGGATTGCGGTGTGAGACTTGTTCGAAGTATTTTCACTGGGGGGAATGCAGCGGGGAAGCCAGTGGGCAGTCTGGTGAGATCCTCTCCTGGAACTGCAGGTTATATAGCAAGAGTAAGTTGATAGAGGAGCAGGAGCGTAAGATCTGTGCCCTTCAGTTGCAGTTGAAAAACGCACAGGAGGAGCTAGATAGGATGAGGAGGGAGAAGGGGGCTGGGGAATGGGAGCTGGCTGTTGGCAAGAGATCTGCTAGGAGAAGATTTTCAGATAGTTTTATTATTGGTGTTTACAATAGATATGACCAACTGTCAGAGTCTAGTGGAGAGGAATCTCTAGTAGCTGTAGATGTAGGAAGTATGCAGCAGACCTCAGTAGTTATTGTGCCTAGAACAGTTGCAAAGTCGAAGAGGAAGAAGAAGGTTCTGCTGTTAGGTAGTTCTCATGGCAGAGGTGTAGGCCAGCAGTTGCAGGAAAGGAAGTGCTGGGGAGTGAGTACCAGGTCACCAGCATTGTGAAGCCTAATGCAGGGTTGGCTCAGGTGACTGTTAACATGGGGGGTTATGCAGGGATTTTACTAAAGAGGATCAGGTAGTGATTGGGGGTGGGGCTGGTAATAGTATTGATAGGGATGGGGGAGTATAACATAGATGGTGACTTGGAAAAGATACCCACTCAGACTGGCAACACGAATGTGCATTTCGTGGAACTGTTTCAGCGTCACGATCGGCCTCATCTTAATACAACCGTCAGGCGTAATAACATGAGACTTTGGGGTGCGCTGATGACAGAAAGCATGGGTCACATTTCAGTGGTGTCGGTGGAGTCTATCAGCAGGACGGGTTTCACTAGACACGGCCTGCACCTCAACAGGTATGGGAAGGGGAGGTTGGCAAAGCTTATAGGTGTCAGCATAGGTGGGGTTGGTGGGATCACTCATGGGAAAATTCCTGCAGTAGTGGGTGTTAGAGCTGCACCTTTTTTAGATTGAAGTCAGCTGATAGGTATTCCTGCTTAAGAGAAGTCTCTCTAACAAGGAAATCACTCTTGACAAATCTTAGGTATCCGAGTAATGAGGGAATTAGTATATTTCATCAAAATATACAAGGTATTAGAGATAAAGTTAGTGAACTGCTTATAGATGTTGACTCTGAAATTATTGGTATATCTGAACACTTCTTAAATAAGGAGATAATTCAGAGGCTTCCTTTACCAGGATATAGGTTGGCTGGCAGTTTTTCGAGGAGCTCTTTGCGGTGTGGGGGAGTAGCCATGTATGTGAAAAACGGCATCCCATTTGAGTCAATTGATGTTTCAAAGTAGCGCACTGAAAAGGTGTTTGAATGTTGTGCAGGTGTGGTTAAATTTAATGGAGCTAAACTTCTAACTGTTGTTATTTATAGATCCCCAGACTCTGATTTCATAATATTTTTGCTAAAGCTAGAGGAGGTTCTTGGTTCACTTTATAGGAAATACAAAAAGTTATATGTGGTGACTTCAATATTAATTGTATAAGTGATTGTGCAAGGAAGAGGATGCTGGTAGACCTCTTTAATTCATATAATCTTATGCAAACCGTATTCTTTCCAACGAGAATGCAAGGGAACGGTAGAACAACCATAGACAACATTTTTGTTCATTCCTCATTACTAGAAGGGCATTCTGTTAGCAAAAAGGTGAATGGCCTTTCAGATCATGATGCACAAATTTTAACTTTGAAAGATTTTTGTGCTGCAACACGTGTTAAATATAGTCATCAGCTGTTCAGGAAAACTGATCCAGTTGCTGTAGAGACTTTTGTAAACCTTATAAAGGAACAAGAGTGGCAAGATGTTTATAGCGCTGATACAGTAGACGATAAATATAATGCTTTTCTCAAGACTTTTCTCATGCTCTTTGAAAGTTGCTTTCCGTTAGAACGTTTAAAACAGGGTACTAGCACAAACAGGCAGCCTGGGTGGCTGACTAGAGGGATAAGAATATCTTGTAGAACAAAGTGGCAATTATATCAGAACGTTAGAAACAGTCAAAATCTAAATACAGCAGCCCATTACAAACAGTATTGTAAGGTGCTTAAAAATGTTATTAGGAAGGCAAAAAGTATGTAGTATGCAGATAGAATAGCTAAGTCTCAGGATAAAATTAAAACCATATGGTCAGTCCTAAGGGAAGTTGCTGGTCTGCAGAGACAGATCGAGGATATAGAATCAGTGCGTAGTGGGAATGTCCGTGTTACTGATAAGTCGCATATATGTACAGTATTTAATAATCACTTTCTGAATATAGCAGGTGAACTAAATAGAAACCTAGTCCCAACAGGGAATCATATAGCGCTCTTAGAAAAAAGTGTTCCGAGACTGTTACCTGAAATGATCCTGCATGATACTGACAAGAGGGAGATTGAGTTAATAATTAAATCACTAAAGACCAAGAACTCTCATGGATATGACGGGGTATCTAGCAGAATACTGAAGTATTGTTCTATGTATGTTAGCCCAGTTCTCAGCCATATCTGTAACTTTTCCTTCAGGAGTGGTCGGTTTCCTGACCAATTAAAGTACTCTGTAGTGAAGCCACTTTATAAAAAGGGAGACATTGATAATGTTGACAATTTTAGACCTATTTCTATGCCATCGGTGTTTGCTAAAGTTATCGAGAAGGTTGTATATACAAGTTTACTGGAGCATTTAAATTCACATAATTTGCTGTCAAATGTTCAGTTTGGTTTTAGAAATGGTTTAATAACTGAAAATGCTATATTCTCTTTTCTCTGTGAGGTTTTGGACGGATTAAATAAAAGGTTGCGAACGCTAGGTGTTTTCTTTGAATTAACGAAGGCTTTTGACTGTGTTGAACACAAAATATTACTACAGAAGTTGGACCATTATGGAGTAAGGGGAGTAGCTTACAATTGGTTCGCCTCTTACTTTAAGAACAGAAAGCAGAGGGTAATTCTCCGCAATATTGAGAGTGGTAGTGATGTTCAGTCCCAATGGGGCACTGTTAAGTGGGGCGTTCCCCAAGGGTCGGTGCTGGGGCCACTGCTGTTTCTTATTTATATAAATGATATGCCTTCTAGTATTACAGGTGATTCAAAAATATTTCTGTTTGCTGATGACACCAGCTTGATAGTGAAGGATCTTGTGTGTAATATTAAAACAGTAACAAATAATGTAGTTCATGAAATAAGTTCGTGGCTTGTGGAAAATAATTTGATGCTAAATCACAGTAAGACTCTGTTTTTACAGTTTCTAACTCACAATTCAACAAGAACCGATATTTTGATCAGACAGAATGGTCATATTATAAGCGAGACGGAACAGTTCAGGTTCCTAGGCGTTCGGATAGATAGTAAGCTGTTGTGGAAAGCCCATGTCCAGGATCTTGTTCAGAAGCTAAATGCTGCTTTATTTACCATTAGAACAGTATCTGAAATAAGTGACACTTCAACACGAGAAGTAGTCTACTTCGCATATTTTCATACGCTTATGTCGTATGGTATTATTTTTTGGGGTAATTCTTCTGATTGAAAAAGGGTATTTTTGGCTCAAAAACGGGCTGTTCGAGCTATATGTGGTGTAAGTTCGAGAACCTCTTGTCGACCCCTATTAAAAAATCTGGGAATTCTGACATTGCCCTCGCAGTATATATTTTCTTTCATGTCGTTTGTTGTTAGCAATATTAGCCTATTCCCAAGAGTTAGCAGCTTTCACTCAGTTAATACTAGGCAGAAATCAAATCTGCATGTAGAATGCACTTCCTTGACTCTTGTGCAGAAAGGAGTGCAGTATTCTGCTGCATCCATTTTCAATAAGCTACCACAAGAACTCAAAACTCTTAGCAGTAGCACAAACTCTTTTAAGTCTAAACTGAAGAGTTTCCTCATGGCTCACTCCGTCTATTCTGTCGAGGAGCTCCTGGAAGAGCTAAAAAATTAAGCAAATTCCAGTGTTAGATTGTTGATTTTCTTCATTTAAACTTACGACTTGTCACCTGAACATGTTTTTTTTTTATATTTCATTTTATCTGTTTCTAATACCGTGTTATAACTTCATGTATTGACTCGTTTCATGACCATGGAGACTTCTCCTTAATTTGGTCCCACGGAACAATAAATAAATAAATAAAAAATAAATAACAGCAAAAAAGAGAACTCAACTCAATTCGGAATACACTTTCTGATATTCAGCAACAATTGCAGGACGGCAGTGCGCCTCGTAATTTTGTCCCAGAACACCAGAATATAACGGTGCTTATCTACAACAACAGCCCCCCTTCGTATCTTTACAGGCTCCATTTTCACAGGATTACCCTCAACAAGGTAGTACCTTCCCAGGCAGTTTTTCCCTACCCCATGATGTTTCTTCCTTTCCCGCCAGGACAATGTTGATTATAAACACTTCCTTTCAATTAAAAATTCAAAACGTTCCGGAATAACCCGAACGATTTGCATCCGCTTGATTGGATTCAGCAATTTTCTTTTGCGTTTCCTCGGAATTGGCCAGTGTTGTTAATAAAAATCCTCTATTTAAACTAGACTGAACTGCATGTGACTGCTTTAGTCTTTAATAAATCTTGCATCTGACTGCGTATTTAACTGAACTGAACTTTATCTGACTGCATGAAAATATTGTTGGAAAATTAATACTCAAAATACACATCTGACTGCATGAAAGTTAAGTGGTAAAAATAAATGAAAGTCACCAATCTGCATCTGACTGCGTCGGTGGACTTAGCTCGTGCACTCCTTCCCGTTTAGCCGATAATAAAACATATATTCAACTCAGCCGTAGTGCAATGGCATAAAATTGTCATTCTAGATAACTTTACTCATTTTGGCCCTGTTTGTTACTTAATAAAAATTCTGTCCTGATCTGAGTAATTTGCCAACTGTGCAATGGCATATAGATTATTTTACTCTGATAAATGAAATTATTAGCTTTACTCATGGGAACTTTAACGTACCTTTTGGTTCAATGCAAGCACAGGATCCGGAGAACGACATAAGGTGTGAGATTAAACTCAAATTTTATCTAAAAAGTATTTATTGTTCAAACTTGTAAGGCACACGTGAAAAACTAAAAAAAACTTCTATAGCATGGATTTACGAGAAAGTTTCACAAAACGCTTATTGCATCAACAATGGGATTTCTATCTGGCTTTTAAACATTATTTAACCAAAGAAAACCTATTTTATTAATTATTCTTTCTAGTTTCCCCAGGTATGTGCCGAGTTTTGCTCAATATATAGCTTATTATGTGCGTAGAGCCAATTCTTACTTTGATGCTGTCACGACCCTGCTGCCTCCTGCAGGCATCTAGCTCCGACTCGAAACACGTCTGCTGTCTCTGCGCATCTCCTCACCACTACTCAAACTTTTACCGCGTGCACCTAGCTCTGTTAGCTGTCAAAGATCTTACTACTCGAAGATCTTACTACTTGTCCAACCTTTCCAACCTTGCGGTTGGGAACTATCGACATTTTTCACTGGCTCTATCCTGATCGAATCTCAGCACATACCTTTCACTTATGCGGTCTGGCATGTCGCTCGGGTTGTTCCTGACACCCCAAAAAAAATGCTGCTATAATGACATAGTTGTGCAGGATATCATTAATGTAAATATTTCTAGTGAATAAATGGCGCTTCAGAATACTACCTCACTCTATTGTGTTAGCTGAAGGAAACACATTTTTAGCCACATATCACAAACTTTATAAATGTATGATCTAGGTTTAAGGTTATAAGCCCTTTTTCTAGTACACAGCTGACCCCAAAGTTGAGAACCAAGCAAAGATAAACATTTCATCTTCTTAATGTATCGATTATTTACTGAAAATATGAAACTTCTCTCTTTTGACAACTTTGACACAATTACATGCGCATTTACAAAATTCATTATGGCAGCATTTGTAATAACTATTTCTAAATATGTACTGTGGTAGAGCTATGCAGAGGTATGGCAATATTTGTCATGCTCTGTTCACGAATGAAGGTATCAAGATGCTTCCACTACGCAGAGTTGGTAATTTTGTCTAAAGAGGGTGAATAATTGAATTAAGTTTTCTCAATCAGTGATGAAGGTGGAGATATACAAATCTGTTTCTTAATTTCTAATACCTCTAACTGGATCATTTTTGCATCCTTTAACTGTTAGTGTAGGACTTCTACATCTATCTACATCTATTACGTATTTGGGGTTTTCGTTCAAAACAATTTTCCGCAAAGTTTGAATCTGGTTCCTTTTACCTCCAGTTCTTATCTTGTTGTCAGACCTTAGTACAGATTGACCTCCCCATCTGTCCAATATAGAAAAATGACATTCTTTGATTATGACCTTGTAAAACCCTTTTTTCATGATGGCTGGTTGTTTGTCTTTTGAACTGAAGAGACATGTACTTAAATTCTGTGGAACATAGAAAAACATGGAGAAGCTCTTTGAATTTAAAATAATTCATATCCTATTTGAAGTTTTGCCTATAAAAGGTAAACTACACCTTACCCTTTTCGGTCTACCCACGTTGTTCTCAGAGTAAAGTAAGGATTGGAATTTCTTCTCCAATTTTTTATTTAGAATGTTGTCGATAACGTTAGAATCACAGAATTTATTTGTGTACGTTATTGTATTGAGTTCCTAGTCATAGTCTTCTTGGACCATTGGGATAGAAATCAGGCTATGGATCATGGGGTGGAAAGGCGCATGTTTTGGCTGTAGGATATTGAGAGTAAGCTGGGAGCGATGTGTCATTAAAGGAGTCTTTTCCGTACATTTTAAATTATGCTTGCCATTTTCTGTCTGTAAGTTGATGTCTAGGAAATTAATGATGGATGTCCTAACTCCATAATGGCCTTTATGATAGTATGACACTGATCCATATTTTTCAAGAATTTCTGGAATCGTGTGGTGGAACCTTTCCACATAAAGTTCTCTCTGAAGGAAATCAGTTTCCCACTTGTTCATGAACATTTTTGCTAGCAAGGGGGATAAGGGTGAGCCCCTTGCCAGCTCATCTGTTTGCTTATAATAGCTTCCTTGAAAGCAAAACTAATTTTTATACAAACAAAATCTTACTATAGTGATTTTGCTCAGCTGTTCTTTTGGATGGAATATGTGTAAATAAAGTGATTGTAATATCCTATCTGTTCAGCCTTTAACCGGAACGCTTGAAAACAATCTATTACATCAAAAGAGGCTAACGTTGCACTATTTGTTATTTTAGCGACTGTTAACTTGTTTACTAAATCTAAAATGTTCTTAATGTTAAATTTCTCTGTGAAAGTCAGTTTTTTCCTCTACAAAATGTTGCACCTCCTGGAATATCGTCCACTGCTACTTTTATTGTAGATATTAGTGGTCAGGTTGGCGCTTTTGCCTTTTGCGGTTTTGGTAAGCAATTTTGGTAAGCAATGCTGCTGTGGAGCACTAGGACACATTTGGAGAATACTCTTACAGGGAGATTCAGAAAAAAAATTCTGCTCTTTATAGAAGAAAAATATAAGAATCATAATAAAGATGAGATGCTAAATGACAGTACAGGAGGTTCAAAAACGTTCCGTTGCACCTCCAAATACATAATTTGCTCTCTTGTCACAACATACAATTCTTGCAAGCATTATTGTCAGAATATGCCCGTAATCGTTACCGTCACTGAAGAGACAACACTCACGCACTAGGAAGGAAATGTGCCGATATGTATAAAGGAAGAAAACTTTTAGGTGCGGGGAATTGAACCTACCTTTGACGGCCTCCCACCCAATAACACCGCACGACTTTACTTTTAATATTGTTTGTGCGATGACCAGTTGAGTGATGGCACTTATGTTGTCGGCTTTCTTAGTCTACAGCAACTCGGTTTCTGTTGAAAAGTAATGGAACGTTATTCGAAGTCTCGTGGAGCCTTTGATTGTTGCACTTGCCTGCTTTCAGTCATCTCCATAGAGATCGTACACGTATGCATTACTTTCTTCTTTCATGACTAATTTATTAGCCTCGCGAGTGATCCCCGTCTGTTATCACGTGACTTGCGTACACTGGTAATTTCTGGATGTTCATTCTGCAAGTGACGGTCCTGTCAGCTGAAATGTTTTGTTGTTATGTTTTGCCACCTGTCCGTCCCTCTAATAGCCTTCTTTTTCACTTTTGAGTAGAAATGGGTAACTTTTATGTCCTTTGGGACTTTTTTGCTTTGTCTTCAACATCAACTTTGGTGAAATCCGAATTTTGGTATTATTTGCAAATGAGTCATTGTCAGTCATACCGTCTTGAAGTTTTTAATACTCGCCGTGCCCGTTACATTCTTGCAAATTGCAGACCTCCACAGGGAGATTGACTGCCTAGTCTTCTGAAATAAATTCTGGGAATCCTTAAAGGAATTCACAGATATGAACCACCAAGAGCTGCTGATAAGATAAACCATTATTCTGAACCAGTTTCCACTGAAATGATCATCACCAGAAACAATAAATTACTTTCAGTAACCTGTGTGGTTTCATTCTTAATGTAGCGTCAACAATAGCAGGAAGAGCCATCTTACTATCCACATAGCCACGTGAAAACTGAACATCTACAGATTGTCTACTAAGATTATCTATCTGTATTAATACAGTTTACTTTAGGTAACACTGACGAGGCAAGTATTTTGATGAAATGTTACTGACAATTCAGACGGATTGCTGTAAATAATATTATATAGCCTAATGATCGTTTCGATCGAAGCAGGTTTGGAAATAAAAGTTTATGTTCCAGCAGATCTTTATATTTCTTATATACTAGCACTTGTGACGGTACAAACCCCCATTACTAGATGAATATTTCTAGTATGCAAGGATTTCTTTGTGGAGAGCGAGCGTGCTACATGGTGCGCGATGCACGGAAGCGCGTGACGCGCCCGCGCGAGATTTTCAACGGTCGGTGGGATGGTCTCCGCCGCTTGGGGCATTGTTTGGTTTTTCGCGCATTACGCGAAAACTATGTGACTTACGGCGAAGAGAGATGCGGCAGTGGATTGTGGTCAGCAATATGCACCTTCTGAAAGATCGATCTTTATTTCAAGTCACGAGATGCAAAAGTTATACTAACCTCAAAATCGGTTAATATCACGAATACTGGAAGATTAATAAAAATAGTAAATAACAACTTACAGGGATGAGCGAGCACTCATTAAAAACGTTCGTCATTGCGGATCGAGTGCAATAGTCATATGTTAATATTCATAAATAATTAAGCCTGTAAAAAGCAATAAACAAAGTTTGAGGAAAAAATGTTTATAAAATTCAATAGAAAATTCATGACCTAAAGAAGAGCACTATATAATATTTTAGGTGGCATCACACGTATTTCAAACTAGTTAAGTTATACTATACACTTAACTTGCAATACTTTTAATTGTTTGCAAATTATTATTAACATTTATCGCCCATAATTAATTAATTGTTAGAGATATGAAGATTTTGAGCAGCGCAATGTGTAGATCGCTATAGATTACGTCTAAAAACGGTGCTATATGCTGTTCTATGTTAAAACATTGCTGCACAGATGTCAACAAACAAATTTGCGCTAAGTGGCGAAATTTTGCAAAAACTAAAACTTGATTTTCGGGCCATAGAATAATCCTAGAAACTAATGTAACACAGTAAATAAGATGTACTTTTATCGCGGTTCCAATGCTGTACTTATTCCTGCCGAGGGATGTATGTATCAAAATTTGTAACCTTCACTGGTGAGATTGGTATTTGCATAACCAGGGGGTGGACATCCGAGCCTATATAAGCGAGCGGCCATCTTGGCAGGAGTTAGTCGTTGGTCAGTCGTTTTGGAAGGTGGGTGGCGAGCAAGTCCCACTTGAGGGTGGCCCATGTGGTCGTTTGAGAATTCTTTTTCGAGCCGATTTACTCCGACAAAGAGTATTGTTTAATAGTCCAAGTGTGCAAGAATATATGTGGTGAACTGGAAGTGCGACGATTATTTGTGTGAATGAACATGTGGTGAACTGTGATTTCGCGCCAAAACTGTTAGAACAAAGAGGACAGTGGGACTCGTAGTTCTGCTCGAATTGATTGAGTAATTTTCGTTTATAGTAGCCTACATTGCTGCTATTAGGGGCTCGGAGTCAAATTATTATTAAAGTAAACTGTAAACCGTCTCACCAGTGCTAATTTCATTGTGTGAAAGAAAAGGACAACGCCAATAAATAGTGATTGATCTGTGTCGTGAAAAACTGATTTTGCTACAATAATTGCCTAATTTTTGTTCCCTAGCATAAACTGCACTCATGAGTATTAATTCAAAAAACTATAACTAATGCGAGGGTGTGGAACAGTCTACTAATGCACCAAGTGTGGAAATCATCCCCTGAGACTTACGTGAGAGACAAAATTTGCAATAACATTTTTTAACCAACATTTGTATATGCACATTCGTGTGAACTCTTCAACCACACTTCATATTTAGCGCCCCGTCGCACTCTATAATGCCCAATACCACTCCCCATAGTCAAAAAAATTTTATTTCACTTATTATTGCTTCTTTCCATTTTTCCATGTGCAGTTTTAACTACTTACCCAAACATTTTAGTGTGACATATTTGTCACACAGTTCAAAAGACAATATAAAATACTGGATGGCAGGACAGGTTATTAAGATTTGTATTCAATCTAATTTATAGTTTCTAGTTGTAAGATCTCTTTTGTTCTAATTTTTATGGGAAATTCTGTGTTGGAATATGAATATATTAGTATTAGCTTACTTTCAAATGCATTTATTTATAATTAATACATATAGAATTAAGTAAATGATCGATTACTCTCGCACAGCATCGAGTAACCATATATATTTCAGTTCTGCACAGTCAGGTTTTTATATGCTATTAAACAGCAGATGATTCCCTAAAGAGTCTGTTATACAAAATTATTAATTCCTTTTCACAATAAAATAGAAAAAAAGCAACTGAAATTGTTATTCAACGCAATTTGTCAGTTTTTGTGTGTGAAATCTTATGAAACGATTTTGTCTTCATTTTAACAAAATAATACGTCACATTTTTCATGTCACACAAATAATACCATCCTGATACATATTTTGCATCGTCCTGTTCTTTCTTTCCATATAGACCAATGCTCATACTTGTCCTTCTGGCATTCTACAACTAGTGGAACTGTTGTGGCAGCTCTCTTGTTCTTTTTTGATATGTCATATTTATTTGGGAGCCCTCGTTTTAATTTTTCTTTCCCTTCCAATACTAGTCCACCCGTAATTTCTATTTGAATTTTCATAGTGGAATGTTTCGTCCTTACGATATCTGATCCAACTTTTGGCTACCGCAACTATAATTGCGTACCAGTAGATTTATAAGTACCACGTTCTTGATTTTATGTGGTATTTGTGTAGTGATGATAGCATGTCCATCAGATGGATACCACCGGTACAGGTGTTGTAAGCTGTGATAAAAGACGGCCCTGGGAATTGCACGTATTCTCTTTACAATTTTCCCACCTGTTTGCCCTATCCTTGGGCTCAACACCAACGAAAGACGACAGCAGAGTAGCATGTATGTTGTAGTACCATCTCACTACAACGAATCGTCCTGTGTGGCTTATTGGTTTGCTACAGCTCCTCGGCCTTTTTCATTGGGTAGGTCACAATCTTTGGGCCTGTTTGCTCTTACTGTTCCAATTAAACAGATACCTTTATCAACAGATACTGAAAGAGCATATCGCTCGTAAAAAAGTTGTAGGCACATACCTTGAAATTGTGGTTTCCTGGTAACTTCTCTTTGAACTTTGCAATCACTTCACATGCGAACCCTTTCCTTCTCTCCCACATTTTACGTTTTTCCCTGCTGCACACTGATAAATGTCCAAGTCATTTATACTGAGCGAGGTGGCGTAGTGGTTAGCACACTGGACTCGCATTCGGGAGGACGACGGTTCAATCCCGCGTCCGGCCATCCTGATTTAGGTTTTCCGAGATTTCCCTAAATCGCTCCAGGCAAATGCCGGGGTGGTTCCTTTGAAAGGGCACGGCCGACTTCCTTCCCTTAACCCGATGAGACCGATGACCTCGCTGATTGGTCTCTTCCCTCAAACAACCCAACCTCCAAGTCATATAAGTAGCCAGAAGCTCCTGCCCCACCCGACGTTTTGAATCCCCACCTTACAAGTTAGTTTTGCATAAATTGTTCTTTTGCCTTTAAAAGAAATCACTACTTCACCAGCACTGAGGTGTTCTTCTGGAATTTCCTTCAAACAATTTATTCTGAATTGATTCAGCTATGGTCAAATTTTCCAGAGCTTATCGTTAGTTTTAGTTTCATCGGTTGCTAATAAATTATTTTCGAAGTGGTGGACGCTCAACAATGTTTCAAATTTATTTCGTGCCATAATGTTACAAGCCAATGGATGGGCCATGTGGGTCTCCCAGTAGCAGTGAATGCTAGGCATTTGAGCAAGTCCCATTCTCCGTTGCGTGCCTAACAGTCTTTTTCCATATCCGACTTGCTTGTATTCCCTGCAGTTCTTGTCTTTTCTACCGATTTGATTGGTAAACGAGGTTCCGAAGCATATCATGCGTCACCAGAGTTCTGAAATGTTCTAGACCACTCATCTGTCCAGTCGGAGCTGATGCCGGAACAAGAACAAATTGCTCAATCACGGGAGAGAAATCTTACTTCTTCCAGGGTAGTCGATCAGACATTTCTGCAACACTGTCGTCCCCCAGTATGGACTCTTTGGCTTCTTCACCCAACCAGCCTTCAGCACCATTCTCAGCTGAAAAAGAAATATTAGGAGATACTTGTTCATGTCCTGACAAGTCTCTTGTCATAACTGCAATTGTTTAATCAGAGCGATCATCAGCATCATCTGAGTACAAGTCTTCTACGTCACTGACATCAGGCTCGTCCAGAATAGAAAGTGTATGTCCAATGGATAGCTAAAAAAGCTATAAACTGTCGTGGAAACTTTAATTTTATCACGAGTCCATTTTCGCACGCAATGAAATAATTTGGGCTTCATACACAACTGTACTACATTGCCCAATGTAAAACATTTGTTACGTGTATTTTTAACCTCTGTTGGAGCACAGTATAGATTAGTTACTCAATTCCCAAACAATATTTACTATTTGCGGTACGGCAACATAAAGTACTATATCAAAGTACACCAACGAACTGCGTTAATACGAAGACAATGAATGCAGCATGTCACCTGGCGTGATACGGCTGTTCACAGCAGCGGTCGGATGGCGAAACTACTTCGGTGCGCTTTCTCCGCACCACTGATTCGTATGAACGTCACCAGAGATCACTAGGAAGGCGGTAACAGATGTGTCACACCCGGCATTAAGTAGAAAGAAAGCACACTTTAGCAGCACTTCAGACACAGTGTCACATATATGTCACCCAGAGCAGTAGTGGGCTAGCTCATGAAAAGTGTTCGGACACGTCTATGTAATATCACGAGAGGTGGACATCGCGGAGGTTGGTTGGAAAAAAAATTGTATGAAATCAGCGGAAAGAATCACTCAGAATATCATAAGTGCTACAAGCAGTACACTACACAGAGACTGTGCGTGGGGAGTTAAGAGAATGGGATACAATGGTCGAGTACTCCTCATAATCTACAAATTTCTGCAGTGAATACAAAGCGACGCTTGAGGTGATGTAAAAAGCGACGCCACTGGACAGCGGATGGCTGAAAACGAGTGACTGAGAGTGACGAATAACTCTATATGCTGTCGCAGTGTGATGGAAGGATTTGGGACTGACTAATGCAGGCAAAACATTGCATACCACCACGTGTAGTGCGAACAGCGAAATTCGGGGGATGTGGTGTTATGGTACGGGGGTGATTTTTGTAGGTATGGTGTGGTTCTTAATTGCGCTTAAGAGAAAGCTAAATGCGGAAAGTTATGAACACATTTGACAGCAATGTGTACTGTGTACAATAGAAGAACAGTTCTGAGACGACGATTGTTTATATCAGCCTAACAATGCTCCCTCTCATAAAGAAGCATATATTAAGCGATGGTCCGTGCACGATTATAGTCATTTCTGAAATGGACTAGCTTGCCAACAGTCCGATCTGAACACATTAAAACGTATTGAACGCAATAGAACACCTTGGGATGAGTAAGAACCTGGACTTCGCTGCAAACCCCAGCGCCCAATATCTGGTTTCAGTTCTTAGGGAAGAAGCTGCCATTCCTCCACAAACATTCAAACGCCTCATTGAATTTGTCTGTAGCGAAGTTCAAGCTGTCAAGTGGCTGGAGGGTGGACAAACAAGATACCAGTGTCTGCTAATAGGTGCCCAGGTACATTTGATCAAACAGTGCATGTGCCTTTCTTTAAATATTTACGATCTGAGTTATTGCAGCTGCACACACACAGACACGCAAAGACACACACATACACACACACAAAATACAGAGAGAGATTTCCATTCGTGAATTAAGCCATTGGTGACGTTACTCAATTCCTGGACCAGTTACTGTAATGCTAACGCTCTAAAGTAACCAGGTCAATTTTTTTTTTCTTTTTTGTTGCCGAACATCTATCCTTACGACTTTCTATCTGGTAACGATCTGTCTTCAGTATTACTCTCTGTGAAGTACTTGGTATTAGTCTCTACAGTAAGGAGGTAGAACATGGAGCGATCGCTGAAGGGAATTCAGCATGAGCTCTCTCTGCAATAAACGGTGGTGGGGTAACGTGATACGAGAACATTTCTTTCGACAGTCGCATTGTGATGCATGTACAGTACACTTGTCATAATAATAGTGACAGTTACTCGTACTTTAATAACGACTACTTACACCTGCATGTAAGAAGGATATGTGTAGTGGGTTACACTAGATTTAGAGTTACAACTAGTTTACTATTTGCTCTATTACTGCTGAAGTCGTCCTTCCCATGCAAGCTGTAATATGTGAGCTACGATTACCACAGTGTTCCAAATTCATCTGTTGAAATTTTACTTTTAGTACGAATGTGAAACACGTAAACACTTAAACAAACCCAAAATTGTACATACGAGTTTCAACAATAAAGTACTGAGACTGATTTTCTTTGCAAGATGTGGCAACCCAGCAGGCTTGCGTAGACACAATATCTTTGACCTTGGTCTATAAGCTGCTTCTAGTCCAAGCGGCACATCGATGCAACTGTTCAGTCGTGACTTGTGCTGTAATAAGTTAACAAGTGTTTGTGTCTCTCGTCACGGAAATGGGACAGCATAATATTGCGCAACGGCATGCTATTTCTTTTTGCGTTAAATTGGGTGAAAACGCGACGTCAACTTACAGTAAGCTTCCGAAGGCTTTTGGCGAGCTCATGTTTTTCGTTGGCATAAAATGTTTAGTGAAGGAAGAACGAATGTTGAAGATGAAGACTGCAGTGGACGACCATCAACCTCACGGACGGATGTCAACTTGGCCAAGGTGCGTTAACTCGTACGATCTGATTGAAGATTATTCATGAAAATGATTGCAGAAGAACTGAACATCAATTGAGAAACGGATCGTCTAATAATAACTGAAGATCTTGGTATGCGAAAGATTTCTGTAAAAATGAGCCATCCCATACTGCTCTGTCAGTACAGCAATTTTTAACCTGAAAATAAATTTCAGTACTACCACAGACACCTTATTCACCAGATATCGCTCCGTGTGACTTTTTTCTATTTCTAGGAGTCATAACGGCGGTCAAGGGACACCATATTTAAACAACAGAAGATGTCCAAAAAGCTGTGACGAGGGTCTTGGAGGATATTACAGAAGATGAGTTCCAGAAATGTTACCATCAAAGGCAGAAGCACTGGAAAAACAGTGTTCAATCAGAAGGGAACTACTTTGAAGGAGACAACACTAAACTTGACTAAAGCGGTGAGCAACATTTTTCTTCACATCAGTCTCATTACTTTCTTGCCGGCCGGTGTGGCCGTGCGGTTCTAGGCGCTTCAGTCTGGAACCGCGTGTCCGCTACGGTCGCAGGTTCGAATCCTGCCTCGGGCATGGATGTGTGTGATGTCCTTAGGTTCGTTAGGTTTAAGTAGTTCTAAGTTCTAGGGGACTGATGACCTCAGATGTTAAGTCCCATAGTGCTCAGAGCCATTTGAACCATTACTTTATTGTCGCACCTCTTACATATTGTCTGCATCACACCTTTTAAAATTATGCTTGTGTATCACCGCGGGCTGATCAACCCGCGTGACATAAAAAAATCCTAACTGAGAACAGAGACGAGTATTACGCATTATCAATGACAGTATGGTTGAAACACCACAGGAATTGTTGCTGCCAGTGAACGTGGGCCCATCTCAGACAGTTTCCGAGCTTACACTGCGAACGGGCCAGCATGCAGTGGACAGTGGGAGGCGGCCCACAAAGCTGCAGGTCTTCAACACGGAAATAGTACACTAGAAAACGACAATACGATCCGAAGAAACGCGGTTTGGCCTGTTTTCAAATGATGCTTTGCATCGAGTGCACCGAGCGCTGAATGAGGTATTTAACCCGCAGTGTGTGTGGAGAGTACAGTCTGTAACATCATAGCTTAGACATTACATACCTGTTCTTGATTCATTTAGCTTTCTATTATGTTCAACACTATATCGTTGAACTTCTGTAATTAGTGTACGATTAATTTGATACTGTAATAAGTATAATCTCTGTAATGATATTTTGTCTTCCTCATGTAATCTCTTTGGTTATCTTTAAAACTGAATAATTTTGTTTAAATAATTTTTTGTAGAAATGCCAATATATGCAAATGTTCTGTTTTATTTAAAATGTTTGTTTGCTGTTATGTAAACTACTGACCTTCACTTAGGGTTCTTAGTTATTTTGCATGTAAAAGGTGTTGTGGTTCCCCTCGGGAATGGAACTGTGTAGCGCGCGCAAATTGTGGTTGAGCTAGGTAGAAAAGGTGGAATTGAGAGTCAGTCGGGGACGAGCTACCAAACTGTGAACTGCCCATGTAAAAGTTGTATATTGTGCTGGTTCCGATGCTTCGGATGGATGGATAAAGAGCTGGAACTATTCTGAAATTGGTGTCTATCATCGCCACCAAGAAATGACAGAGTCTATCAATTCTACCTGCGAATCCACCTACCAACATGCATTCGCCACCACGTTGCGCAATCACTAGAAAGGAACCAAGAATTGTAAATATGTAAAGTGAAGGTTCAGCTCATTGGATGTTTTAGTGTGCGCAAATATAAGGTAACTTATAATCGAACTCTTATACCTACCTTGATTTTTTATCCTTCTGTCACATTTCCACTTAGGATCCTTCCCATGCGAAAGTGATTACCGAGTGTCCTTATGGTAAGAACATTAAAGCCTAGTGTTTTAACTAATTAATGCCTCTTGAACATAGTAAAAAGAAAGTTAAAGTTAATGTGGCAAGAGAGTGAGCTAAAGTAGATGATGCTTGCTGAAAATAATTTTTCTATTAAAACTGCTTATGAATATGATGTTGCCAACTACAAAATAAAATTGTTCAAATGGCTCTGAGCACTATGAGACTTAACTTCTGAGGTCATCAGTCCCCTAGAACTTAGAACTACTTAAACCTAACTAACCTCAGGACATCACACACATCCATGCCCGACGCAGAATTCGAACCTGCGACCGTAGCGGTCGCGCGGTTCCAAACTGTAGCGCCTAGAACCGCTCGGCCACTCGGGCCGGCCAAAATTAAAAGTTCTTAAAACTGAGGATTGTAAAGTTTTGCTTAGTAAATGATCACATTGCTGCCTGTTGCAAGTCGCAAAAGGTGAGTCAGTTTCTTACAGATATGTCAAATTGTGTTGTTCTGCAGTAAGAGTTGAGAACTAATACTGTTGAAGGTTACATGTTCATACTTGTTACGGGCTTGTTTCTTTAGTATATTGAAAGTGTGTTTAGTATGCTCTGCTACAGTGGTCAAGATTAAGGCCCCCCCGCCACTGAAAGTAGTTCAAATTCCCAAAGTTACTTAATTATAGCAAGTTTCAATTATTCATGCTATTCAAGTGAAATTCTGTACAATGTTGGGTTCTTCTTGTGTATTAAAAGTGCATATTAATGTTGTAACAGGATCCATAGTTTGTCTATTGTGCTCATACTACACAATGATTAATAGGACAACTATCTATGAAAGCAGTAACTTCCTTATTCAAAAGACAGTGCGAAGTAATCTGTTAGTGAATTCCATGTAATTTTCATTCTAAATAAGAAAGTGTTCAGTAGTGAGAGACTTAACCTATGCACAATAACTAATTTTGCTGTACACCATATCTATATTTCATATCAGATAGGAATATGTTTGAAAAGTAATATTGAACTTACGTCCAAATTTTGATTCTAAAGTGCACTGTAATAGTAATATTATTGAAACCACTTTGACTAAGCCCTGAAGATAGTAGTGTGTATCGTTATCTGTTATATTTATGCAAATAGTTTGTTCTGCTCTAGCTGTCACCCCCAAACTTAACGTTTACATATGCAGGTGTCTGAGTTCATTGCACTCACGTGTTGCAAAATATAGGTTGTGTTTATCCGTTAAAGTTACTCATACCTACTTTCTTAAACAAGAATATTAATAATTCTCATGCCTAATTAAGCTCGCGACCGTTTTTTTAATTCTTTGAACAGTGTGGATAAGTAAATTATGAAACTTCCTGGCAAATTAAAACTGTGTGCCGGACCGAGACTCAAACTCGGGACCTTTGCCTTTCCGGGCAAGTGCTCTACGAACTGAGCTACCCAAGCACGACTCACGTCCCGTCCTCACAGCTTCACTTCTGCCAGTACCTCGTCTCCTACCTTCCAAACTTTACAGAAGCTCTCCTGCGAAACTTGCAGAACTAGCACTCCTGAAAGAAAGGATATTGCGGAGACATGGCTTAGCCACAGCCTGGGGGATGTTTCCATAATGGAATTAAATTATTGTTTGATACGTAATTCTCACTTTCACTTCCGATAAGCCACCTCCGTTAGGTACAACACGGTCAACATAACAAAATTCTTCTCAGAGGGTAACACTGCTCTGTTGCGTTATACCATAATTGCTTTAACAAGATAGTTTTATTTCACGACCTGTCTCCAACTTTAAGGTTATGGTATAGCAGTAACGGACAGAAGTGTTGTAAGTCCCGGCGGGATTTGGTTCTATGGTGTTTTTGCACAAGTGGCGCCCTTTCTTCTAACGCGTTGAGTATGCTGTGGAGACTCCCATCTTGCGAAAAGACATAAGCTATGTTAACACTGCTGCACGCATACGTTCCTGGTTTGACGAACGCTCAGGCACCTCTACTGGCCCGCTTTGTCCCTCGATCGCAGTTCTGCATAAAACGTTCGGCTCTGCTTGGAGCAGTGCGAGATACGTAGTAATCAACAAGTCCGCAGACCGGTAGTTGTACGGTTCTTACAAGGGAACCTCCCCATCGCACCCCCCTCAGATTTAGTTATAAATTGCACAGGCCTTGAAAAACTGAGCACAGATCAATCAAAAAAACAGGAAGAAGTTGTGTGGAACTATGAAAAAATAAGCAAAATATACAAAATGAGTAGTCTATGCGCAACATAAGCAACTTTAAGGAATATGTGAGCTGAGGAGAGCCGTTTCCCCGTGGTTAGCGTGAGCAGCTGTGGACCCAGAGGTCCTTGGTTCGAGTCTTCCCTCTAGTGAAAAATTTTAATTTTTTATTTTCTGACAATTATTATCTGTCCGTCCGTTATGTTTTCATCACTATTTTGGGAGTGATTATCACATCCACAAGAAATCCTAAATCGGACAAGGTAGAAGAATGTTTTTACCCATTCGCCATTCGACAACATATTCCTGTCATGTGACGCACATGCCGTCAGCAGTGTCGTATAGAATATATCAGACGTGTTTTCCTGTGGAGAAATCGGTTGACCTATGACCTTGCGATCAAATGTTTTCGGTTCCCATTGGAGAGGCACGACCTTTCGTCTACTAATCGCACGGTTTTGCGGTGCGGTCGCAAAACACAGTAAACTTATTACAGTGAACAGAGATGTCAATGAACGAACGGACAGATCATAACTTTGCGAAAATGAGTAAAGTAAAGTTGTCGCTCGAGAGAAGACTTGAATCAAGGACCTCTTGCTCCGCAGCTGCTCACGCTAACCACGGGACCACGGCGTTCCTGGACTCAGACAATCCTTAATGTTGCCTATCTTGCGCATGGGTTACTCAGTTTGTATATTTTGCTTATTTTTTTCATAGTTCCATACAACTTCTTCCTGTTTTCTCGATTGATCTGTGTTCCGTTTTTCAAGGCCTATCCACTGTGCCAACTTATAACTAAATCTGAGGGGGATGCGATGGGGAGGTTCCCTTGTTAGTTATCAATGAGTGGCCTCTGCTGCTATCGAGGCTGGAGCGGTGTTACACGATATTAGTAGCACGTCTCCTTGGGGTGACTAATTTTTGAGTCCCGCGTCTGTCCAGACCTCGACCTACGGCCGCAGAGGACAGGGCGCGTGATGGTGGCCACGCCGCAGCCCCACTGCCCGATTGCGTGCACGCGTGTGCGTCTACGTGCGTGCGTGCGCCCGCGGCCATCGATCGACCCTATATCGGGCGCCGCGCTTCTCAGTGCCGGAATTACCGCTCTGCTCCTCTGCCTTCCTTTGGCCCGCTCTTTTGTGTCGCTGTTATCCAATGCCGCCCCGAGCTCAAATCGTGCCTGAGGCCATCAGGAATAAATAGACTGCGCTCCTACAGCGCAAAGAAATGGATAACAGCTTCAGTCGGCTCGTTGTTCTAACACATTACCCCGATCCCAGCTTTCTCTTTTTGCGTATTTCTCGTTTCCGTAGACTACTCTCCAAACAGTGAGATGTATCAATAATTATTTCCCTCCCGTTACAGTTGCATAGTCATTCTTCATTGCATTAACATTTCTCTCTTCCATTTCGGCGTCTCCCCGTCACTGCCAACCGTTATTGTTGCAGTTCTGTGTTGACTTCTCAACCTTCGCTTCTAACAGATCGTGCTGCTCACAACGGTGAATAAACGTAATCTCTTTGTTCCTAGAATTTCTGATAATCTAAACTACTTGAAGTATAACTTGGCAGTTTGGAATTCGAGGCTCAACAATATAGTAATGGCATTACAAAATTTTCCAATATGCCAGACAGTGAAGATGGACTCTTGTACAAGAAAACGACGAAAATGCGGGAAACCAGGATTTTGAAACTGTCCAAAACTTGGAGTAAGCTCCTTTCTTCATGTGAGTCTATCACTGAAGAGACACCAAACAGCCAGATTCAAAAAATGGTTCAAATGGTTCTGAGCACTATGGGACTTAACTTCTGAGGTCATCGGTCCCCTAGAACTTAGAACTACTTAAACCTAACTATCCTAAGGGCATCACACACATCCATGCCCGAGGCAGGATTCGAACCTGCAACCATAGCAGTCGCGCGGCTCCAGACTGTAGCGCCTAGATCCGCTCGGCCAAAACAGCCAGATTGTATCCGAATAGGCTCGAATATCTAAAGAATGTTCCGGATTTGATGACTGCGATCTGAAAACTATTCGAGACTTGCTCGAATGTGATGTAGATCAGTTGTTGACAAAGATTAAATAATTACCAGTGTCATCGACGACCAAGACCCTCGGGCGACGAGAAAGGGCCTAGCGACCACAAACGTGCTGAGAAACTGCGATCCAAAGAGGAAGCTGTCCACTGGCTTGATAATGCTATGAAAATATTAAGTGTTCGTTATTCTTGTGCGCTGTTCTAGAGTGGAACGGTGGAGGAATATCTTGAAGGTGGTTCGATGAAACCTGTCCAGGAATTTAATTGTAAAGTGCAGAGAAATCACGTAGATGTAGGTGTAGATGTAGTTGTAGAACTACTTAGAACAACAAGAAAAGCCACGCGGCGTAGCCGTGCGGTCTTAGGTGTCTTGCCACGGTTCGCGCAGCTGCCTCCGTCGGAGGTTCGAGTCCTCCCGTGGGGATGGGTGTTTGTGTTGTCCATCGCGTAAGTTAGATTAAGTAGTGTGTAAGCCTAGCGACCGATGACCTCAGCAGTTTGGTCTCATAGTACTTACCACAAATGTCCAATTTTCCAACAAGAAGAATGCAATGTTGTCCAATTGCATCTTTAAAACGTTTTCGTGAGTTAGAAGTAAAAAGAAAAAGTCTCGCCTCTGAAAAAGAAAGAAAAAAAGTTGACTGCCTTTCCAGCACTGTAGACCTACTGCAACGATGATTTTTAATCTTTTGTGTGGACTATTAAAGATTTTTAAATAAAACAAGAGTTATTAACATGTTACATCTTTATTTTTCATGTTTACATATTTATTTTCCAACGTAGTCTCTCTGGCAACGAACGTATTTCTTCGAAGGAGAGACCTGTTTGTTCATACCATCACTGTAGAATACCGAAACAAGTCGGCGACTGTATGAAGAATGATCGATGACAGTAAACACAAGGCGTCGGATTTTGCAGAAGTTACATCGCTCGAGTGTAGTCTGGCATTCTCATGCTGAACGAGAGGGTACTACATGTGTGGACGAACTGTTCCACGGCTAGAAATTAGACTACGGCATGATGTTTCTCACGCATCGACGTAGTTACGTTACTCACAGTCACGTGACACACTTCAGTTCGAAGTCCTCTAGGCCGGCCGAAGTGGCCGAACGGTTCTAGGCGCTACAGTCTGGAACCACGCGACCGCTACGGTCGCAGGTTCGAATCCTGCCTCGGGTATGGATGTGTGTGATGTCTTTAGGTTACTTAGGTTTAAGTAGTTCTAAGTTCTAGGGGACTGATGACCTCAGAAGTTAAGTCCCATAGTGCTCAGAGCCTTTTGAACAATTTTTTTTTGAAGTCCTCTAGCGACAGGGAGCTGCAAATATGTACATATGATTGTAAGAGATGTAGAACCTCAATAATGTTTGTTTTATTTAAAAAAACTTTAAAAGAGTTTTCACATAAATATGCGGAGACACTACTTTTCAGTACACTATCGTACCAGGCTACAGTGTCAGTTCTCTGTAGTATTTTTAAGACGTGTGATGCAAAATACACAGTTACAGTTTTGTGTTGAATTAATTGTTTATTTATTTCATATTCCATTGGAAACTGGTGCCACACGTTATCGTAAATAATCGGTTACCCCTTAACTTTGCAACCGGAAATCGAAGAAGAAATGGAGTATATAATAGGAGCGAGACTAAAATTCAGGGTGAAAGGAAATCAATAATATTTGCTGATGACGTCATCAATGAAAGTGAGGAAGAATTACAGGAACTGTTGAATGGAAAGAAACGTCTGATGAGCACGGGATGTGAACTGAATGTAAACAGAAAGAACTAAGACGAAAGTAATTACGATAACAGAAATATGATTAATGAGAAACTTGACGTCAAAATTCGGGCCCACGTTATAGAAGAACTGAAGGAATTCTGCTACCTTGGAAGGAAAAAAAACGCATGATGGACAGAAGAAACACACTACCACAAGCAAAGAGGTCATTCCTCGCCAGTCGAAGCCTGCTAGTAGCTAACATGGAACTTTATTTGAGGAAGAAATTTCTCGGAATATACGCCGAAAGCACAGCATTGTATGGAATAGAATATCGGACTGTGGGAAAACCTTAAAAGGCGATAAACCTAAGAGACTGAAATGTGAAGTTACAGATGGGTGCCGAAAATTATGTGGACCGTTAAAATTAAAAGTGAGGTTGTTCTCCAAATAATCGGTGAGGAACAAGTATGTGGGAAACACTGAGAATAAGGGGTCAGATAATACATCTGTTCACACAGCAGCGAATACTGGAGGAAGCCGTAGATGGTAGAAACTGTAATGCAAAACAAGGACTAAAATATATTCGACATATAATCGTGTGCGTGGGATGGAAGTGCTACTCTTTGATGATCAGCTTTGGAAAGGAGATGAAATTGTGGTGCGCTGCATCAAGCCAGACTCATAACTCATGACTGAAAGAAAGTCTGTTTCAAGGACAATCATGCCCCTTATCTTTCTCTTTAATGCACGTATAAATGAAATGAGACTTGTATTTTTTATTATTTTTTCTGTAATTACTTCATTCATTAGACTATCGAGTTTCGTGTTCCTCCATAGGCATAATGCAGAAATTTGGAATTGTTTCTTCAAAAAGCCATAGTAAAAGATACTGTTTTTCTATATTACTACATCGTGTTTTCAAGAAAAAACGAGGAACTTTTTCTTAGCTAACGATTTTTGCACAATGGAGATCTCTATAGAGCTTCCGAATTACCTAGCACTGAGACTATAGAACAAATAATGGCCGCATGCAAGACTGTTATTTGAAAGTATTGCGTTGAGCGTCAGAGAGCAGTGATAACAAAGAAACAGACTACATTAAAATGAAAATAAATAGTAAAGTGACCAACCTGTGTCTTGTGCGGTCATCTGATGAATTTTACGAATTATAATTTGCAGGAAGTGCTCACGCAATGGAGATTTCTCTGGCTGCGTTTGGTGTCTCTACCGACTAACACCATTTACTCGCATACGAGAGCTTGGTAGTCCACAAACAAATTTGGTGCGAACCTATGTGCTGACGCCCAGGGGCGTCGCAGCCGTCCTGGATGGATCTCTGATACTAGTGAATCACACACGTGTGCGATCTGACACATCAAACGACCGCCCAGCCGGCACCACAGTTCCGCATCGTGGTTACGTCTGCATCGGCAGAACTGACAGAAATCTCGAATATGAGCACTCTGCAGTGCGTAAGGAACATAAGAGTGCTGGTCTGGATTCACTTTATTTATACGCTTGATATAGGAAGAAACCAACTGGAGCCTTCTGTCGAGGAAAATATCACATTAAGTACTAACTGATATTAAGAGTTCTGATTCAGTTCCTATTAAGGGTTACTGACAGAAATTGAAGTAGGGGTAATGCTGGAATCAATAACAAATTGGGAATGAGGGTGAGCTATTATTAACAGCATAGAGAAAGAATTACAATTGCCAATGATAGTCACAAAGCTAACACGAAAAACAGTAGTACAAACTACAAGTCCCACTGATGATGAAGAGCTTGAAAGAATGTATAATGAGATAAAAGAAGTTATTCAGATCATCAAAGCAGACGAATATTTAAGCCAGCCGCTGTGGCCAAGCGGTTCTAGGCGCTTCAGTCTGGAACCGAGCGATCGCTACGGTGGCAGGTTCGAATCCTGCCTCGTGCATGGATGTGTGTGATGTCCTTAGGTTAGTTAGTTAAGTATTTCTAAGTTCTAGGGGACTGATGACCTCAGATATCAGGTCCCATAGTGCTCAGAGCCATGTGAACCATTTGGACGAATATTTAATTGTGATAGAAGACCGGATTTTGATAGTAGGAAAAAGAAGTAACGGAAAAGTAGAGGGAGAATATGGATTACGGGCAGGCAAGGAAAGGAGAATATAATCATAGCAGTCACTTGGAGGAAGAAAATACAAATAATGTTGTATATGTGTAAAAGAACTCGAGACAACGGAAGATTTCAGATTAATAATTACGGTAATAGGGAGATTTCGGAATCGAATTTTAAACTCCAAAACGTTTCCAGGAGCAGATGAGGGCTCTTACCATAATCTGTTAGATATATAAAGCAGATTAAAGGAAAGAAATTGCAGAAACGCAGGAAATTAAGAAGATGAGAGTAGCATATATAGGAAAAAATAGAGGGTGTTGGGGATTCAAAAGAAATATTAGTCAGTTATTGTCTGAAACAGGGGAAAGAACTGCTGTAGAAGGGAGTGGCAACATTCAGAGATGAAGTATTGTAGGTAGTAGAGGGTCAAGTAGGCAAAAATACAAGACACACGAGATACTGAATTAACTGACGAAAGAATGAAATACAAAAACGTAGCAAATAAAGCAAGTAATAGGGAAAACAGGCGTCCATGAAGACACTATAAATTCTATTCAGTTAATCTTCCAAGTGGTTAACCGTCTCTGACAGAATTACAATGGAATTGGCAAGCCACAAAGTTACTACTTACTCACCCTGAACTATAATTTCATTTCCAAATTTCCTGTAGATGTACTTTACTGCTTGTCAGTACATTACAGAGCGACAAAAGTCACACAGAATCGAAAACCATAGTCTCTAAATTTTTGTACAAAAAACTGAAGTAAATCCTAAAATTTTAATTTAGAAATAGATGTAGAATTACTTATTTATCTAAACGTGTTTTTTAGAATTGTGTAGCAGACGACTACTGTAGGATGATATTTATCTCGCGTTTAATACGCGACGCCTCGCACAGTTAATTCGGTCTCTCCCACAGAAGATACTCTACAAACCACACAGCTTCTCTGGCAAATGTAGCCGTAGGTATTGGACTGCGGGATATGAATGAAAGTGAAAACCACCTGGTGGGATTTCGCACAGGGCATAATTTAATAATTCCTCACACTTGGTTTAAGAATGATGACAGACTGCTGTATACGTGAAACAAACCTGGAGACATCGCAAGGTTTCAGATAAATTGTAGAGTGTTTAAATAGTGATTTTGAAACCAGATTTTAAACTGCAAAACATTTTCATGGGCAAATGTATAATCTAACCATTATTTATTCGCCATGAACTGCGCATTAAAAATGAAGAAGTATCAGAAATGTAAGAAATTAAGAAGATAAGGCCTGAATAATTAAAAGGAACCAGAGATGGCTGAGGGTTCAAACAGGGATTATTAGAGAGCTACAGAATGAAACAGGGGAAAGACATACAGTGACAGACGAATGGAAGGCACTGAGAGACCAGATAACGGAGGAAATAGGGAATCAGATTAACAAAAAGAATAACTGAATAACACAGGAGATAACTGTAAACAAGTGCTAAATGAAAGAGTTGAAAGGAAATATAGATTACTAAAAATGAGGTCGACAGTGTGAAAAATGTCTGAGGATGAATGGTTGGACAATAAATGCATGGTTGTAGCAGCATACATGACCAGGAGAAAGATTGATGTCACCTACCAGAAACTTAAAGAGACCTTTGGAGAAAAGGAAAGCAACTGTACGAACATCAAGAGCTCAGATGGCAAGCCAGTACTAAACAGAAAAGCTGAACGACATAAGGGATATCAAGAGCGGCTACACAAAATGAACAAAAGTGAAGACAGTATAACGGAAAAGGGAGAGGATATGGATGAAGATGAGACTGGAGATTTGGAGATACTCAGCTGCGAGAAGAAAGCTGAAACGAAGCACACGGAGTAGACGAAATTTCCTCAGTGTTATAAAGATCGTTGGGAGTACCGCCCATGACAAAACTATTCCACCTGGTACGAAAGATATAAGACTGAGTCAAATTATATCAGACTAGCACAAAGATGTAATACTTACAGTGCCAAAGAAGGTAGGAGCTGACCAGTTTGAATACTACCAGATCATTTAGATAAAAAGTCAAGGTCATAAAACACTGACACGAATTATCTTCAGAAGAATGGAAGGATTGGTAGAAGTTACATGAAGGAAAATGAATTTCGGTTGCGATATTTTATCAAACTCTATTCTTACACGCTGTCTGATCGAGTATAAGAATGAGTGTACCGCACTCCTCTGGCCACCAGACGTCCCGGATTAAGGCCAGATCAAATAGCTCTGAGCACTACGGGGTTTAACAAATGGCTCTGAACACTATGGGACTTAACATCTGTGGTCATCAGTCCCCTAGAACTTAGAACTACTTAAACCTAACTAACCTAAGTACATCACACACATCCATGCCTGAGGCAGGATTCGAACCTGCGACAGTAGTAGTCGCGCGGCTCCAGACTGTAGCGCCTAGAACCGATCGGCCACTCTGGCCGGCGGATTAAAGCCCAATCGTGAATTTGTGGGACCATCTCGATCGGGCTGATCGCGCCACGGATCCTCAGCCGAGAAATATAGTGCAGCTGGCCACGGTGATGGCGTCCGCATTGCTCCACATCTCTGTCGGTGCCTTCCAGAACCGTAATGACTCTCTTCCTGCACCTCTCGCAACGGTCCGCGCTGCAAAAGGTGGTTATTCAGACTTTCCACAGGTGATCACATTAATGTGACTGGATACTTCAAAATACACTCCTGGAAATGGAAAAAAGAACACATTGACACCGGTGTGTCAGACCCACCATACTTGCTCCGGACACTGCGAGAGGGCTGTACAAGCAATGATCACACGCACGGCACAGCGGACACACAAGGAACCGCGGTGTTGGCCGTCGAATGGCGCTAGCTGCGCAGCATTTGTGCACCGCCGCCGTCAGTGTCAGCCAGTTTGCCGTGGCATACGGAGCTCCATCGCAGTCTTTAACACTGGTAGCATGCCGCGACAGCGTGGACGTGAACCGTATGTGCAGTTGACGGACTTTGAGCGAGGGCGTATAGTGGGCATGCGGGAGGCCGGGTGGACGTACCGCCGAATTGCTCAACACGTGGGGCGTGAGGTCTCCACAGTACATCGATGTTGTCGCCAGTGGTCGGCGGAAGGTGCACGTGCCCGTCGACCTGGGACCGGACCGCAGCGACGCACGGATGCACGCCAAGACCGTAGGATCCTACGCAGTGCCGTAGGGGACCGCACCGCCACTTCCCAGCAAATTAGGGACACTGTTGCTCCTGGGGTATCGGCGAGGACCATTCGCAACCGTCTCCATGAAGCTGGGCTACGGTCCCGCACACCGTTAGGCCGTCTTCCGCTCACGCCCCAACATCGTGCAGCCCGCCTCCAGTGGTGTCGCGACAGGCGTGAATGGAGGGACGAATGGAGACGTGTCGTCTTCAGCGATGAGAGTCACTTCTGCCTTGGTGCCAATGATGGTCGTATGCGTGTTTGGCGCCGTGCAGGTGAGCGCCACAATCAGGACTGCATACGACCGAGGCACACAGGGCCAACACCCGGCATCATGGTGTGGGGAGCGATCTCCTACACTGGCCGTACACCACTGGTGATCGTCGAGGGGACACTGAATAGTGCACGGTACATCCAAACCGTCATCGAACCCATCGTTCTACCATTCCTAGACCGTCAAGGGAACTTGCTGTTCCAACAGGACGATGCACGTCCGCATGTATCCCGTGCCACCCAACGTGCTCTAGAAGGTGTAAGTCAACTACCCTGGCCAGCAAGATCTCCGGATCTGTCCCCCATTGAGCATGTTTGGGACTGGATGAAGCGTCGTCTCACGCGGTCTGCACGTCCAGCACGAACGCTGGTCCAACTGAGGCGCCAGGTGGAAATGGCATGGCAAGCCATTCCACAGGACTACATCCAACATCTCTACGATCGTCTCCATGGGAGAATAGCAGCCTGGATTGCTGCGAAAGGTGGATATACACTGTACTAGTGCCGACATTGTGCATGCTCTGTTGCCTGTGTCTATGTGCCTGTGGTTCTGTCAGTGTGATCATGTGATGTATCTGACCCCAGGAATGTGTCAATAAAGTTTCCCCTTCCTGGGACAATGAATTCACGGTGTTCTTATTTCAATTTCCAGGAGTGTATTTCACAGGTATTTGTACACATACACTCTATGATAAAAAAAGGCGTACCCGAATGGGTCGGAAATCGGTAGATGCGATGTACATGAACAGACAAATAAATGATTACAGTTTCAGAAAAAATGTTTTGGTTCATTCAAGAGAAAGAGCTTCACAAAGTGAGCGGTTCAGTAACGCGCTTGTCAAGCTGTGGGCCTTATCAAGGAGTTATTCGGCTTGGCATTGATTAACAGAGTTGTTTGATGTCCTCCTGAGGGATAACGTAAAACGTTATGTACAACAGAGCTGGTTACACGGCTTTGACCATAATATTTTACAAGTTCTCTACTGGGGAGTGCCCTGGCGGCCTTGCTGGCCAAAGTAGGGTTTAACATGCAGTAGGAAATGAGAAAGTTTGGAGGGTTATGGTCTGGACCCTCCAACCAGCTGGGGATTTTGACGATCTAACCCGAAAATTGGTCGGCTCTTGACACAATATCCCTCAGGAGGACATCCAACAACTCTATCAGTCAATGCCGAGCCTAATAACTGCTTGCGTAAGGGCCAGAGGTGGACCAATGTGTTACTGACGTTCTTAATTTGTGAAGCTTTTTCTCTTCAATAAATCATCCAACTTTTCTGAAATTGAAACCATTTGTTTGTCTGTTCATGTACATCATATGCACGGATTTTAACGTATCTCAATATTTATGGCGTCGTGTATCCTCATCGATGTCTCGTAAAAAGTTGCAATTTTGCAGGTACATCAAGAGACATATGTGTCTGCTGTCTGCGAAATGTGCTGTGAATAGAGTTGGTGACAAAGAAGTAATAAATTAAAATGTCATGCAAAATGCGACAGATTCTCACGCTTCTCAGTGTTTATAATATCATACCTCTTGAACTACGTGTCGTAAAATTAGATAGCTTTCTTGATACATGCATTGGTATATGTGAATACTGTCTTCAAAATGTGTCACGAATATAGCTAGTAGTAAAGAAGTAATAAATTAAAACGTCATGCTTCGTTTGGCAGTTTTGGTGCATGAACAGCGCAAATGTAGTAATACATAAACTTATATTTTCCTTTTAACATTTTGTGGGGGTTGTCAGCGAGAAAAAGTTTCGTAAAGGTTATGTTTAAAGTTTGTTCCTGGTGCTCTCATCCTCAATACCCTGAATGAGTACTCGGGCGTCGTGGACTACACTGCTTTTTCACCAATATCCTCACACCTTTTCTAGGTAGGTTGTTCTTACTAAGATGGAGATTCTTTTTGACATTATGTGTTATGTGTACCAAGTTTGGTTTAAATCCAGTCAGTGGTTTAGGAGGAGACGTAGAACATCCATACATTCGTGCCTTCATTTTTACGAGGACTATTCGGAAAATAATATCCGATAGGTCGCGAAATAGACACTACTGTGGAAATCCGATGAAGGTTAGCACAGATGAGTTGGGTAGAGTCTCTAGTACGCCTGTCTATCGCGGCAGATCGCTCTTTTCAATTCCAAGCGCACAGTGAGCACGTAGACGTGCCTAGAAAATAATGTCTCCCGCCAAGTAGGAGGGCCTGGTGGCAGATCTCGCCTGACGATATGCAGCCCACATAGTATAACTGTAATGCGTTTTGTTTTTCATGCAGATTCTCGGCCGCATTCTACTGGAGAATTGAAGATGCACCTGCAGCGTTCGATGAGATGTGCTTGATCACCCACAACACAGCCAGTAATTTTCTCGTCCTGAGTTTCATCTCTGCTTATATGAACCTATCAGTACTTACTTTCCGAATATACCTTGTATAATACAGGGTGGTCAGAAACAGTCTGAAAAACTTATAAGATACACTACTGGCCATTAAAATTGCTTCACCAAGAAGAAATGCAGATGATAAACGGCTATTCATTGGACAAATATATTATACTAGAACTGACACGTGATTACATTGTCACGCAATTTAGGTGCATAGATCCTGAGAAGTCAGTACCCAGAACAACCACCTCTGGCCATAATAACGGCCTTCATACGCCTGGGCATTAAGTCAAACAGAGCTCCGATAGCGTGTACAGGTACAGCCGCCCATGCAGCTTCAACACGATACCACAGTTCATCAAGAGTAGTAACTGGCGTATTGTGACGAGCCAGTTGCTCGGCCATCATTGACCAGACGTTTTCAATTGGTGAGAGACCTGGAGAATGTGCTGGCCAGGGCAGCAGTCGAACATTTTCTGTATCCTGAAAGGCCCGTATAGGACCTACAACATGGTCGTGCATTATCATGCTGAAATGTAGGGTTTCGCAGGGCTCGAATGAAGAGTAGAGGCCAGGGGTAGTGGCCGTGCGGTTCTAGGCGCTGCAGTCTGGAGCCGAGCGACCGCTACCGTCGCAGGTTCGAATCCTGCCTCGGGCATGGATGTGTGTGATGTCTTTAGGTTTGTTAGGTTTAATTAGTTCTAAGTTCTAGGCGACTGATGACCTCAGAAGTTAAGTCGCATAGTGCTCAGAGCCATTTTTTGAAGAGTAGAGCCACGGGTCGTAACACATCTGAAATGTAACGTCCACTGTTCAAAGTGCCGTCAGTGCGAACAAGAGGTGACCGAGACGTGTAACCAATGGAACCCCATACCATCACGCCGGGTGATACGCCAGTATGGCGATGACGAATACACGCTTCCAGTGTGCGTTCACCGCGATGTAGCCAAACACGGATGCGACAATCATGATGCTGTAAACAGAACCTGGATTCATCCGAGAAAATGACGTTTTGCCATTCGTGCACCCAGGTTCGTCGTTGAGTACACCATCGCAGGCTATCCTGTCTGTTCAAAATGGTTCAAATGGTTCTGAGCACTATGGGACTTAACTTCTGAGGTCATCAGTCCCCTAAAACTTAGAACTACTTAAACCTAACTAACCTAAGGACATCATACACATCCATGCACGAGGCAGGATTCGAACCTGCGACCGTAGTGGTCGCGCGGTTCCAGTCTGTAGTGCCTGGAACCGCTCGGCCACCCTGGCCGGCGCTCCTTTCTGTGACGCAGCGTCAAGGGTAACCGCAGCCATGGTCTCCGAGCTGATAGTCCATGCTGCTGCAAACGTCGTCGAACTGTAAGTGGAGATGGTTGTTATCTTGCAAACGTCCCCATCTGTTGACTCAGGGATCGAGACGTGGCTGCACGATCCGTTACAGCCATGCGGATAAGATGCCTGTCATCTCGACTGCTAGTGATTCGAGGCCGTTGGGATCCAGCACGACGTTCCGTATTACCCTCCTGAACCCACTGATTCCATATTCTGCTAACAGTCCTTGGATCTCGACCAACGCGAGCAGCAACGTCGCGATATGATAAACCGCAATCGCGATAGGCTACAATCAGACCTGTATCAAAGTCGGAAACGTGATGGTACACATTTCTACTCCTTACACGAGGCATCACATCAACGTTTCACCAGGCAACGCCGGTGAACTGCTGTTTGTGTATGAGAAATCGGTTGGAAACTTCCCTCATGTCAGCACGTTGTAGGTGTCACCACCGGCGCCAACCTTGTGTGAATGCTCTGAAAAGCTAATCATTTGCATCTCACATTATCTTCTTGCTGTCGGTTAAATTTCGCGTCTGTAGCACGTCATCTTCGTGGTGTAGTGATTTTAATGGCCAGTAGTGTAGTTGCAAAGTAGGTTGCGTTGAGAAATAATTGTTAAGAAAAAAATTCGATATGTTGCACAACTTCCTATTAAATCAGTATTGACGTTAGACTATCAGGTAGTTTTGCTCCAAAACGCAAGCGCTGTGCGAGCTAAAATGCGGTAATGCACAGACCTCTATCGGTCTGCGAGATACCACGTGTTTAAATGCTGATTTCCAGTTAAAATGTTCCTTTTTTGGAAGCGATAAATTTAAGCCAGGTGGGCAAAAGCAACGTGTGTTCGGATAACAGGTTTGGCGACACTGTCTCTGGCAGGCTGTTTGAACTTCCAAAGGCAGCGACCTGATTGACTAACTTCAATGCTCATTAAATTGGAAACGGCGCAGCGTATCGAATTCTTTTCTTGACAATAATTTCTCAGCTTAGCCTACTCTGCAATAACCTTACAAGCTTTTCAGGCTGACCACCCTGGATGTGTGGATGCAATGGAGCAATCAGTAGAGGAAACGGAGAAGAAATTTAGGAAAGAAATTGAAGTTTTTGAGATTTGACAATGATACTGTGGTTCTGTCACAGATGACAAAGTAAATGGGATATCAGCTGAATGGAAGTGGTAGTATCTTGAAGAAGAAGTTTTAAACAGAACATGAACAAAAGAAAAACAAGTGCAACAGAATGTAGTCGAATTGACTAACGTGTTGCTGACTGAATTAAATCAAATAATAATACACTGAAAGTTATGAACATATTTATATTGGAAGCAAAATAAAGGACGATGGCAGAAGTCTGCGAAAATGGTCGCATAATTTCGGTTAGCGTCGCCGACATTTGTTTCAACATAGCTGTCAGCCGTTTGAAGCATGCTCAAGGCTGAGCGTGACAATGTGAGGGACGTTGCAACACGCACTGCCCATTCTCCAGCTTGCTTAGGACGACTGATGGTGTTTTGCCAGTGGGAGGCCGCAGTCTCGGTTGTAGCAAAACGTGCACTGCTGCTCTACTCTGGATAGCTGTGACAACGACATCATCGTTTTGGTTTCTTGACACCTGCTCGTTGACCTTTCATGTTGTCGAGTGGTGTGCTGTGGGAGATAATTGTCTTATCCGCGAACTTCATTATGCCCCACTGCTGAGGTCGATGATTGGGTATTTTGCGATAACGAGACACCGTCAGCGTAAGCTATTCCAGGACGTGTGACAGCTGTTCGTCTTGTAGCTCCACAATGGTGGTCCCCAGCTGCTTTGTGGAAAGGACATCGTAACTATCTGGTCGAACCTCCTGGACGCGGAGATCGACGGTGCACTGGCTGGTGTGGTGTGATGCTGCATACTCCACACATTTTTGTGTCATAACAGTGTGGTGTGCTACGGGATAAAGACCTTGTCAGCGAAAGCTTCGAGGAGATCTTCGTTTACCTCACAGTTCCTCACAAAACATCCCATATTTTTTAAGTCTGGAGACTTTCTATATATTCCTATTGTGCTCTGTATCTGTAAGGATTACCAAGACTTGTGGTGTCACCGCCAGACACCACGCTTGCTAGGTGGTAGCCTTTAAATCGGCCGCTGTCCGTTAGTATACGTCGGACCCGCGTGTCGCCACTATCAGTGATTGCAAACCGAGCGCCGCCACACGGCAAGCCTAGAGAGACTTCCTAGCACTCGCCCCAGTTGTACAGCCGACTTTGCTAGCGATGGTTCACTGACAAATTACGCTCTCATTTGCCGAGACGATAGTTAGCATAGCCTTCAGCTATGTCATTTGCTACGATCCAGCAAGGCGCCATTACCATGCTGTAAAACCTGTACCTTCAAGAGCGATGTTCACCAATTATGAATTAAAGTTAAGTATTCCAGTAGTTGCGTACGTTCTTTGGTACTATAAATTCCTTGTCATGTTCCAGACCTCACGCCAGCCTGCGTGAGCTTAAACGCGTGCCTTTCGGCTTCCTGTCATAGTGGATTGGCTGTCTTGCCAATCCACAACAAGACTTGTGGTGTCTCGTTCTTAGTCTTAAGGGATTTGAGGCGAAATACGGATCTCAGCATGTATTCGGTATCTTCCGGAAATTCATGGACGTGATTGAGGTGAAACTTGAATGTAACTCCTAGAAACGCGGTCTGAAGAGCTTTCTCTTGTGCGCTGCGTATATACGGAACCCAATTCCTTTCTCAGATATCGCTGTTTCACTGTGTAGTGATCTGCAGCTGCAGGGAGGAAGATTCTAGGCGTGTCGCTTCCTTTAAGTTTGACAGAGACTGAAAAGCTTTCAATCCTTTGTTTGTGGAAGTGGTGGATGTCCAAGTAGCCACCACAGTAATCCACAAGTGGCGGTGGAGAAGCCCCTCTGTGACAAACTGTACCTATGGAATTCTCTTCATTACTCGTCAGTGTGGTGAAAGTACACTCGTGCGCAAAACGTAAGGACGAAAGTAGTCATCGCATGAGGTATCACGGCCATGTGACACAGCTCGATGAAATATGGACCATACATAGTAAGAAATACTGCAGTATAAGAAAGAAGATATCTAAAATAAATACGCAGTGAAACGAACAGAAATGACACTTTTATTAAAAAAATAATTACGCTGACGTCAACGCGTTTTATGATGGTCAGCTGGACATTAAAGAAGGCTGAACGTGCTTCGTAATGGGGTGTGTGACCACCACGGACGGCAAAGCATGGTCTCCTTAAATTCTTACTCAGCATCAGGATGCACTGCAACGTGCCTCAATGTTGGTGATGAGTTCTTGCGGTAGAGCGTTCCATTCCACCGCCAGCTTGGTTGACAACCGCCAGATGGTCGTTGATGCCTGTGTTCGTGCTGCAATACACGTCCGCAACGATCCCACACGTGCTCGATGGGAGAACTAGCAGACCAGTCCATTCAACGAATATCTTCTCGTTCCAAGAGTGCCTCCACCCGCGCAGTTCGATGCGGTCGCGCATTGTCATCCATAAAAATGAACTAAAAGCCGAATTCATATATGAAGAGACGCACATGGGGAAGGAGTGCACAATAACGTTTCCTGAAAAGTGTACCGTGTTCGAAGATCAGTTCGCGCATACAGCGCAATGCTTCCGCACAACAAAACACCTGGAACACCACAACGATCATGTTCGACAATGTTTGTGAGCGCATAACGTGTTCCCATCTCTCATCATACGAGGGTACGCAATGCACTCCACCTGCACAGTTCGATGTGGTCGCGTATTTTCATTCGTAAAAAAGAAGTCAGGGGCGCATGCAGCGCTGAAAAGACGCACATAGTGAAGGAGTTCAGTGTCACAATAACGCTGGCCAGTGAGTGTACCGTGATTTGGAGATCAGTGCGCTTATGTAATACTGTGCCTCCGTACATAACAACTCGTTCATGAAAACTATCGTGTTCGACAATGTTTCTTGGTGCATTACGTGTTCCAGCTTCGCACCATATAAGAGTACGTACCATACTCACAAGGGAACCTCCCCATCGCACCCCCCTCAGATTTAGATATAAGTTGGCACAGTGGATAGGCCTTGAAAAACTGAACACAGATAAATCGAGAAAAAAGGAAGAAGTTGTGTGGAACTATGAAAAAATAAGTAAAATATACAAATTGAGTACTCTATACGCAAGATAAGTAACATCAAGGATACTGCGAGCTCAGGAGCGCCGTGGTCCCGTGGTTAGCGTGAGCAGCTGCCGAATGAGAGGTCCTTGGTTCAAGTCCTCCCTCCGGTGAAAAGTTTAAATTTTTATTTTCAGTTTATGTGACAAACTCTTACGTTTCCATCACGTTTTTGAGAGTAATTATCACATCCACAAGAAAACCTAAATCGGGCAAGGTAGAAGAATCTTTTTACCCATTCGCCAAGTGTACAAATTAGGTGGGTCGACAACATATTCCTGTCATGTGACGCACATGCCGTCACCAGTGTCGTATAGAATATATTAGACGTGTTTTCCTGTGCAGGAATCGGTTGACCTATGACCTTGCAATCAAATGTTTTCGGTTCCCATTGGAGAGGCACGTCCTTTCGTCTACTAATCGCACGGTTTTGCGGTGCGGTCGCAAAACACACACACTAAATTTATAACAGTGAACAGAGACGACAAAGAACGAACGGACAGATCATAACTTTGCGAAAATAAGACATTAAACTTTTAACTCGAGGGCAGACTTGAACCAAGGACCTCTTGTTCCGGAGCTACTCACGCTAACCACAGGACCACGGCGCTCTTGACCTCACATTCTCCTTGATGTTGCATAACTTGTGCATGGAGTACTCAGTTTGTATATTTTGCTTATTTTTTCACAGTTCCACACCACTTTTTCCTGTTTTCTCGATTGATCTGTGTTCAGTTTTTCAAGGCCTATCCATTGTGCCAACTTATAACTAAATCTGAGGGGGGTGCGACGGGGAGGTTCCCTTGTCAGGAACAATGTCGAACGTGACCGTTTTAGTGGTCCGGGTGTTAAGGCTTGCTAAGGCATAAAGTTGCATGAGCATACCGATCTCCAAAATGCTCAGTGGTCGACGTTGTTTTGACACTGTACTCCCTCCCCATGTTCGTCTTTTCAGGCTTGCGTTCGGCGCTGACCTCATTTTTATGGATTGCTATGCGCGACCGCATTGAAGTGCGCAAGTGGAGCAGCTCTTGGAGTGAGAGGATATTCGGCGAATGGACTGATCTGCCAGTTCCCCGACTTAAACCCTATCGAGGACTTGTGGGATGCGTTGGGGGTACATACTGCGGCACGTCCTGGTGGACCAACAACCATTCAGCAGGTCTCAACTGCGGTTGTGGAAGAGCAGAACGCTCTGCACAAGGAATCCTTGTGGCCATCATGGGCGCACGCTGCACAGCGTGCATCGCCATCCGTGGTGATTACACACCCTGCTAAGAACCACGTCCCGCCGTTTTTGACGTCCAGGGGACTACAATAAATCACCGTGACTTCGGTGTAATTATTGTTTTTTAGTAAATGTGTTGTGTCCGTCTCACTGCGTGTTCCTTGCAGTTACCTTCCGTAATATACTCTAGCATTTCGTTCTATGTAGGCTCCAAGTTTCATTGAGCTATGTTTCTTGGTAGTAGTAACAGGTCGTGCGTAGGTTACTTTTGTCCTTAATTTTGGCACAGAAGTGTGGTTTTCGTGCAAGGTTCTAGCGTTGCAGTGCAGATAAGCATTTGACGGGGGTTCCGTGACACAGTGATGATTTCAGCAACTGTGATGTGTCGATTTGAGTCACAGCAATGATAAGGCTGCCCATTGTCCACTCTCGTTCTACTCCTCAAGCATAATTTTATAAATTAAAATAATGAAAGAAAGAACTAGGCAAGTATAAGCATATCTAGCTGTATAGATAATTTCATTATAATAATTGTGGCGAAAAACGCAATGTGATCTGAGTAGCTAATCACGACATATCCAGGTTTTAATTCAGTTTGTTGATTTAAATTCACAAATGCCAGTAGCAAGCGGGCTCCACCATTGTCAAAGAATGGTGCCGTGTAGGCTGAGATAAGGTGAGGGTGAAGCCACGGCATCTGGAAAGTTTCGAAGGCTTCTGTTTGGATACAAACGGTGCCCTAAGCAAAAATACCGAATAGTTTGCAGCATCAAATACCCATTCTTTGCGAACGGGTGGAAGAGTCTACAGTGACGTAAAAAGTTAGAGGAAAAGTATGGCCTGATAAAGTTACGAGATGTATTAGTTAGGAGAGAGGTAACACTCTGGCAGATACCATTCTGTAAAGGTAGCCCATGTAGCTATCATTGGAAGGTATTCCAATACCATAAACGTTAACAATTCTTAAAGATGATCGTGTGGCGCCATTGTCGACCTTGTTAGGCAGCAGTGGGGAGAAGGTGATAGTGTTCGACAGGACGCGACTGGGTCGTAGAGAGCTCGGATGAATTGTGACAGGTGGCTCAACCGTAATGTGCAAAATACGCGTTGTCTTCGCGCACATTGCATAAATAATAAATTTTGAAGTTAAGTCGAGTAAGTGAGTGTTATTATTTTTGTGTGATGTCAAATTCGTAAACTTAGACGATGTCAGACAATGTGCGAAGCTTAGGCCAGTCGCTACAGGTTCTTCTCTCTGACAGATTTTCTGGTGACTATCTGGTTTCGAATGCTGGCTAAGACTAGAGTTTTCCTGTGTGTCTCGATGCCGACAACTGCAATGGGCCGTTTTCGTGGTCTGTTTCTTGTGCCTATGTTGTCATTTTCCACATCACTTTTGCCGAAGTCTTCGTCATAACGGTCGGCTAAAGAGTCATCTAGTGCTGCCTGTACCTCTTGCAAATATCGAGTCAATAGAGGGAGCGCACTCAGAGAAATTCTTCCGAGTGGCTGTTATGCAAACGCTCGTTGATTCACGGGGCTCGCACGTTGGAAAACCCGAAGGCGCGTCAGAGGTGCTGGTGTCTCCTTGTAATTTGTGCGAGGCCACCACCTCGTTCGAGATGTAAACAGCGGCTCTGTCCACGGAGCAACACGTATTGCCTGAGCGGCAATGAATGACTGGCTGCTACAGAACGTTTTGAGTAATACTTGTGGACGTCGGTCGTGGAAGGCGGAAGGGGTATTCGCCTTTCTCACGGAGATATCTCACCTCGAGGTTAAAAATGCCCACTCCCGTAATACAAATTTTACTTGCATTTTTGGTAATTGTGATCTTAAACAGTTGTCAAATTATTTCATGGCGGAGGGCGAATTTTCCAAAAAAGATGGTTTAATTTGAAGTTGGAATTTAAGTAAGCACAGTTACTCTAACGTTTTAAATGAAGTAGGTTGTCGATTTTTTTTCTCCAGACTTGCTTATTTAGAACATACTTTACCACGAAGCATAAGAGGTAGCCAAATGGAAATGAGACAGGTGAAAAAAAGTAAGTAAACACTTTATTGTTTCAAAAGTAGGCCTAATCGCCATAACTGTTAACACATTTATCCCACATTGAGAAAAGACGGTCAGTGCCTTCATTGAAAAACGTTTGTAGATTCCTGCGGAGCCATGATTGGAACCAGCCGTACAGCTCTTCATTCGCAGCAATTTGACGGCCATGAACGTCTTTCATCGTTGCTCCAAAAACATGTAAATCGCATGGGGAGAGATCACCACTGTATGGAAGATGTGTAAAGACTTCCCAGCGAAACTTGTGCAGAGTACTCGCAGCGACCTTCGCAATACGCTGCAGAAGTTTTGCTGTGAAGCACTTACACGTTCACCATACAGATCCATCTCTCCCCGTGCGGTTTCCATATATTTTTCGAATCCTGCGGAAAGATATTGTGGCCGTCGATTTGTTTCTGATGGAGAGATGCACGCTATGCGTCTTATGAATATTAAGTCAAGGTACCTCCGTTTTGGTTTCTTATTTGCTTATGAAACAGTACAACGAAGGGGAGTGACACAAACTGTTTAATTACCGGTATTGCTATATCTAGTAAAATTTCGGTTATGTAATGGAAAATAGTTATTCATCCAATAATTCTGAACCTGGATATAAGAAGATTCTGTTAACTATTACATGTAGAAAATATTTCGTTATTTCTATAGAATCAGACCACATGGTTTCTTTAAGAGCTGTACAATACCAGTTCTGACGCTGGTTCATCCACCGTCTGAATATTGTCGCTGATCAGTACGCAATCTTACCATGAAATTTAGTCCTTCAAATAAACAATAATAAAATATATTTATCACTCCAGTAAGTCAATTTAACTTTATCATTAATAATAAATCACGGATTGTCTTTCAACTAAGATTTCTCTCCGTTATTTATCAGTGTCAGTTTCTATCGATAATTAGGAAGATTCAACTATGGGCTACTGGAATGAAAGTTTGTAAAACAGTTAACCATGTATTTTCATGAAAACAAGTTACACACCTTTGATAATTTTTGTCCATCGGCTAGCCCACCATTCATATATAATAATTAACGGTAAGATTCTACTTGAATGTACCATAGCATAAGCAACGTAATCAATACTGTCATTCGCTATTACTAACAATCTGAAGTCTGATCTGCATAACAACTTGAACAACAAGGCTGCAAAGCAAACAAAGCAGACCAAGCAAACAAAGTAATGGAAATTAACATACTACAACAGCTTATTATATACTTAACAAAGTACCACCGTTATGCTAAGGATTATGCCATGGCACCTATTTCCCTCTGTAATGGCAGTTCACATACTTTTTTTACATACATTTATTTACTCTTATTACAGTATTATATTTGAGAAGATATGCTACTTTCGCAACCAAATTGGTAGAAGCAAATGTCGTTTCGTACATTGCTTTTAGAAGTCGACTAGGAGCCTACCTTTTACATTATTGGTTTTCAACATTTTGCAGTGGCAGTTATCATATTACATTATTGTATCGGGTGGACGTCGTCAGTCTTTGATTATTCTCGAGAACAATTTAAGACTTGATTTTTATGAACTTCTCTTTCAGTATATATCAATGAATGTAACACTGAATTCATTTAACTTTCTTTTGGACTTAGTGCAAGTAATGTTCATCCATTTGGGGACTGTTCTCTGGAACACGTAAGGTAAAACCAGGACTGACCCTTCAGGTTACTCACACTAGTGAGCCAATTAATTTGCAGATCGCTTACATTAATAATTTTGATAATACGATCATTAATATTTTTAACAGTTCCATATTTAATAATTAAACATGGTTCAATCAATACAGTTATGAACATTAAATTATGTTACTTATCTACATGAATTCAATTGATATACATAGAATGAACCGTCGCCATCCTTGGAAGGTATCGTATGTGCAGTTGTGCTGACCAGCCGTGTTGTGGCTGGCTGTTTAAAGAAACTGAGACAAGACTGGACCCTTTCATGATGTGTTCAAGGATGCTGTGAGCAGATTGTGGCATACGATGGCACAGTTTCGTGTGACCTGCCTCATCGTGGCTGGCTGTTAGAGAAGCAGAAACACGACTGGACCTTTTGAGGTAGTTTTGAGTGCACACATGTGCTGAATAGTCGTGCTGTGGCTGGCTGTTTGAAAAAACAGAAACATGACTGTACCGTTTCTTGTAGAGACAAAGAGCAGGTATTACGCCCGACTGAATGTGCTCATCTGGCCTGAAGCCTGTGTCCCCTAAAACTGCTATCCGCTCGCCTGTTGTGCGGATGGTTAGGTATTAGCTGCTCATGGTCTATCATCTCTTCAGGTGCCTGTGATTTGTTGTCGCGAAGTCAGCCACTCAGCTCATCAGGTGTGCGAACATGGAGCATTTACACCATATTATCAACATCTTAAAATTTTGTCATTTTTAGTTATGCTGATGTGAGCAGACATGTCTAGTTAGAGGTAAAAGAAGATCAATTTACTGTCTCACTTTACGTACTTTCTGCAACTACGAATGTGCACTTCACAATTTCGTATTCGTCAAGCCCATATCAAGGAGGTTGTGCTTCGAGGCTACACTTTAATTAGCGCACTGAATTTTATCGTATAAGGATCCACATCAGTGACATCTGTCAATTGAGGAACCGATGAATACCTCTGTGTAATTAATTCCTGCGGTTCATGTGAGAGTTGGCAATACTCTCTTAGGATTTAAAGGTTGGCTACAGCGCGGAATCTAAGATATTATTGTCGCGTTTCGCAGCGCACGGATTAACTAGTGGCAGTTTGGAAGCCAGTGTAGGAGCCCGCCTGCCCGCCTGCTGTGGTGCGCACGTTTGTTGGGCGAGGGATCGTCGCCGAGCTGCAGTACTGCCGTGTCCGCCAGCAGCGACGCAGTATTTGGTATTGAGTTAATATTTTTTTATAATTTCCAGCGCGCTTATTAATTTAAAGGAAAGGGTTTGTGTATGTGCGTAGCAGCAGACGGTAATTTTGATAATGATAGGAGTTGAATTCTTAAGGGAAACCATTGTTAGGCGAATAGATTAAGTATTGATTTTTGTCATTGATTTCGTTTGTAATTGCCAGGGAATTGTTTCACTATGTACTTAATTGAGAAGTGTTTCAGTCTGTCTCAGGAGTTTGATTAATTTGCAATATTGCTTTAATGCCACTGGAGGCAGATTTACATACGAAGCGATTGTTCAAAGAGCTCCTAGCGTTTTGTTAATTGAATGAGAAAGAATCGCTTTCAGAATATAGTTTTTGAAAAAAGGAATTACTTGTTTGGGTCATCATTTATCGAGTTTAGATTTGACCAAACCCTTTCTCTTGAATTATATATAGTTGTAGTAAGCAGCAGCAGCAGCAGCAGCCGCAGCAACAGCAGGAGCCGCCATACGGCACATGCATTGCACTCAGCATGAATAATAGGTTTGTTATATCTTTGTTAAATAATGGAATGCAGCAAATCAAGCAGTGGCAGCAGAAAGACCAAGTAAGTTATTTGTTGCGCACAGGACCATAAAAAAAGGTTTAGGCGATATCTGTAATAGTAAAGTTAACAAGAGTACAAGCACGAGATTTTCAGTAGAAAACACGAGATAAGAAGATAGAGCTCGCGACTTTCACATGATACTTTTGGTTCAAGCATGTACTGAATTTCAGAGTGACAGCACCAACGGTCATTAGTCTCTATCTAGCATTGTCATGCCAGTTCAGATATTACTCCTTCTGCAAACAGTGACACAGGTGTTTCACATAGTTCATCAATTTTTTCCTTTTTTTTGGGTCACATTTCGGGTTTGGTGTAGAACATTATTTTTAATGTAAATACGTTTAGAGATGGTGGCAATTATCAACACCAGTTCTAGGTATTGAATTCCTTACACGATTTTTACACTCATTAGAGCGTCCGAATTGTGCTCTTCATTTCAACTCACTACAATGTTTCTGGTTTTCACAGATTAACATAATTTTATGGAGTTCAATGTATCACTGGTGCAGGTTACAAACATTGCATCATATAACACCTATATTGGTACCTATTCCCCTGCTCATTAACATGCTTCACACTCAAAGTTCATGTCATCTTAATCTATGTTCCCAGTACAAACAAACAAAGCCACATATCTTCGGCAATACTGTTGCCATTTCACATACTGATTTTATGTACCATCTCAACACTCCAGATTATCAGGATCAAATGGTCATATGATTAATGAGAATGGCCGGATTTTACGAAAATTCCAGAACACACCAGAAATCACAGAAGTAAACATAATTGACTTTGACGTTAGCGGACACTAGTGTATGTCCTCGCATATTCAATTAAGCGTGAACACCGGTCCCTGAACACGAAATTTTACTTTGCATAACCCATGCCTCAACATTCTGCGTAGACAACAACATTGTCTAGCGTGTCCTATTATTCTGCACTTCCGTGAAACTTTGACTAATGAGAATCCATTTTACATATTCTGATTAACTTAAATATGCAGAATTATCTGATTCTGTCACACAATTATTAACAATTATTAGAACTGTAAGTGTCTGGCACATATGCCTGAATATCATGCACTCTTACTCAGTTAATCACTTCTTACTATTTGATCAGGAATTACCTTTCTTAATAGTTACTCTGAATTCTAGTTTACTCTGAAATTATCCATTGTCCAGCATATTTCTTTATCTAATATAATTATAACTACATAAATCACGTAGAAATAAAATTGTACTATTGTATTAGCAACACCTACTATATGTAATTCATAAAAACCCATTTTCTTTCTTTTTGACGCCATTATTGGGAAAAGGAATATGTGCAAGAAAACCTTACCATTTCTGTCTATGAAATTTCAATATTTACGACCAGCAATTAATTCAGTAACTTTGTGACAGATATTTCTTCAGACTATTTGAGGGTTGAAACCCTTTACTCTTTGAGGGTCTGGACGAACTACTAAATAACTCCATTCATGAGAAATATAAATTATTTTGTATGGTTCTGCGTATATCATTTGCCATTTATTGTTTTGCTTCTTTATTAGAGAAACTTTAAGGTGAGTCTTAAGTAGTATTTTCTCTCCTACATTCAACCTTACAGGTTTTCGTAGCATTTCATGAGCTTCAGCCACTCTTCTCTGTGCACTGCACGTCAGTGTAGCTAACACTTTCTTATGTTTTCTACCTTACCAGTTTTTTTCTCTAATTATTTTAGGTAAGGGATTCATCTATTCACCAGTTTAACATAATTTCAGCAGGCGTGTGATTCATGTGTGAGGCAAATAATTAAAAATTCTTTCAAAGGCTGTTACATAATCTACTCATTTGTTTGCTACTTTGCAGCGTATGTTCTTATGAATCTATTGAATTCCCTGGAAATCTTTCTGTGGGATTGTATTACAGAGGGAAGTAGGAAATGAAAATCTGTTTAATACCCTCTTCTCTTAAATTTTTTTTGCACTGAACACTAATAAAAAGCATTGTCTGATAACAGAACAGATAGTTTATCTACTTTCTGTATACACCCTCTCGTTATTCGTTTGATAATATACTGATGAAATGAAATGTTACGGAAAACAGTTGCCTTCTCAGTATAGTTATTAGAATCTCAGCGAGAGCTGTTTTCCAACGCAACATTCCTGCTGCGTTACGAAATTGTCGTTGGCTGGGGAGGGCCAGTCCCTCATCCGAGCGTCCGGCGTCATTTCGCAAAGTTATTGCGGGTTACTTGATCGCTGCAGCGGACCGTGCGCCGCAGCCGGGCCGCAGGTCCGGGATTGCATTAGTGTTAGCATTAGTGGCGTCGGCGCGTATTTCAGGCTCTGCTGCGTGCCGCACGGCAGTTCTCCATTCCTCACGCGCTGATGAGCACACGGCCGCCGACCAGCCACACGTGTGTCGGTGCCGAAGCTCACTCCGGTGGGCCAACGTGGAAGAGAAGTTGCCCTTCTACCTCCCGTCACGGTGAGGTCACTAGGGACAGAGCCCAAGTTCAGACAGGGGAAGGAAGCGAAAGGAAAACGGTCGAGACCTTTTCGGAGGATACATCCCATCATTTGTTTTAAGTGATTTAGGGAAATGACGGAAAACTTAAATATATACAGGGCGTCCATAATTAATGTTACAATTTCAAAACACTGTAGAAGGAGATCCAGTGCTCAGAATGACGTCAACTTTTCACTGCATAGCCGGCCACAGTGGCCGAGCGGTTCTAGGCGCTCAGTCCGGAACCGCGCGACTGCTACGGTCGCAGGTTCGAATCCTGCCTCGGGCATGGATGTGTGTGATGTCCTTACGATAGTTAGGTTTAAGTAGTTCTAAGTTCTAGGGAACTGATGACCACAGATGTTAAGTCCCATAGTGCTCAGAGCCATTTGAACCATTTTTTTAACTGCATATTATTGACGCAATGAAAAAAGAATCAACGCACGTTTGTCCAGTAGATGGCACTTTAAACGTCAGAACATGCATACCAACAGACGCGCGGCACACGGCTGCTCCTCATTTTGCATCCGAGACGCCTAAAAACATGACTGACTCCAAGACGGATCGCGCGCTGCTGGGAAAGCTCTTCTACTGGAAGAGTGACTGTACGCCAGTAGCCCTCCAGAAGTTCCGGATGATGAAGGGCACGAGAAAAGGCATTGGAACGATGTCTGCTAACGGTCTGGAGAAAATGATTACGAAATTCGAAAAGACAGGTTCTTTTGAAGTGCAATGTAGGAGACGAAGGAAAGCAGTTGATCGGACGTCTGTCGATGTGTTGGTTCAAACGGCTCTGAGCACTATGCGACTTAACTTCTGAGGTCATCAGTTGCCTACAACTTAGAACTACTTACACTTAACTAACCTAAGGACATCACACACATCCATGCCCGAGGCTGGATTCGAACCTGCGACCGTAGCGGTCGCTCGGTTCCAGACTGTAGTGCCTAGAACCGCACGGCCACTCCGGCCAGCTCTGTCGATGGGGCCAAAGCTTTGCAGGAGGGGTCAAGCGGTGGTGTGCAAACATGTAGAACACGGGTAATTGTCCGAATGTTGGACGTGTTCGCGAGGATGATGCAAAAAATCCTACGGTACATCCTGCATCGCTTAAAATACAAAATAACCCATATTCGGGGGTTTGCTTCCTGTTGACCCGCCAGAAAGACGAACGCTCGCTCTGAAATTTCTTGCTCCCTTGCAAATTGATAGTAAATGGCCATGAAACGTTACCTGGACAGACGAAGACAATTTTCATCTACAAGTACATGTCAATACCCAGAACTGTAGAATATGAGCAACGGAAAATCCGCACCCTTATCAATGTCTACCACTTCATTCTGCAAAGGCGGCTGTGTGGTGCGAGCTGACGACATCGTTTATCGTAGGGCCGTAATTTTTCGAGGAGATGAGTGCTGCGGGTCCTGTTACCTGTACACTGTAAGAGTCTTTTGCGCACCAACGTCATTCTAACCCTTCAGCAGAGTGAATGTGTGGGTAGAATCATTTTTATGCAAGATGACGTTCACCCATACATTACACAGCCAGTGAAGCGGCTGCTGCAGAGACAGTTCGGAAATACTAGAACTGTCAGCCGTCATTTCCCTGCAGCCTGGCCTTCCAGATCACGTGATCTCAATCTGTGATTTTTGGCTGTGGGATTATCTGAAAGATGTTGTGTTCAGTGCCCAAATTACGAACGTAGCTGATTAGAAGGAACACAATGTGCCACACATTTTGAATGTGACCCCCAAGACACTCCAATATGTTGTAGTAGATAGTGTTCATCGATTTTGAAATGCGGAAGGGAACGGTGGACACCACACTGAACACTTCTTGCGCCAGTTAGAAACCGATGTCATTCTGATTTGTATGCCGTTTTTGACCCCAGGACAATAAATATCCGATGTAATTTCTCTTTGTATGCTGTTTTTGGCCTCAGGATAATTAAAAACCATTGTCATTTGCTTTTTTGCGCTTTTTGGGCTCAGGACAGTTAAAAAAAGATTTTTCCTATGTGATGTGATACGACCTTGCCCTGAAGGATGGGCTTACCTGGCTAACAGTGCCACAACTGTCGAACTTGTGCAGTCATGAGCTTTGAACATTACGGATGGTGTAATATACAACTCAGACCACAGCCGTCGCACTGCTATTCATCTCTCAATTTTAGCCGTCACAATTTACGTAAAGACCCTTACAGTGCCATCTATTGGTAAAATTTGTTTCAGTTTTTTTCGTTATGGACGTTTCCTCCTGCGTCAGTAATAATTAGTTCAAATTTGACGTCATTCTGAGCGTTTAAGAACTGGAACTTTAGTTACGGACACCCTGCATGTAAGTTACAGGAAATGTATTCACACTTGCGAATACGGGTAACCTCCAGCTGTAGAATGGAATGACAATACTGAAACTTTTTGGCAGACTGGATCTCGAACCCGAATATCCTACCATTTCAGCTACTGGTGCACGCTTCACGGCTAGACACAAACTTCCATGTGCCATTAACCTGGACTCGTACACTTACTTCAACTCCCTTACAGGTCTAAGGCGCTGCGGTCATGGACTGTGCGGCTGGTCCCGGCAGAGGTTCGAGTTCTCCCTCGGGCATGGATGTGTGTGTTTGTCCTTAGGATAATTTAAGTTAAGTAGTGTGTAAGCTTAGGGACTGATGACCTTAGCAGTTAAGTCCCATAAGATTTCACACACATTTGAACATTTTTTTGAATTCCCGTACAGAGCAGATATTTAATCGAAAGTCGCTAGCCTAGTACCGGCGAGTAAATACGATATTGCAGTGCCTGTGTTTGGAAGAAGTACGATGCAATGTTCCTTCGCACATACATACATGTCCGAAGAAACATTGCGTAGTACTTCTTCCAAGTTCAGGAACTGTAATATCGCATACATGTCAATAGCTGGACAGGGTTATGAACTGGCATCCGCCCGAATGCGAGTGCTGTGTCTTTATACTGCGCCACTTCGCTTGATATGTTATCCAGTTGGCAGATAACTGGAAGGACGCATTGATCTAAATCCAGATTTCCCATTTTTACACACAATTCCCGCTCTCGAATGCCTAAGACTGATTGATGATTATCGAGTTTCCAAGAAACCATATCCCAAACTCTTTCGATCAGCTCTGTCAGGCAACCGTGTAAGCCAGGTATTCAATGGTAGCCAACGTCTCAGTTGAATAGTTGCACACTGTTCGTCTCCTATCGTCGGGAAATACCCAACTGATATATGCATTGTGCAGCTGAAGAAGGCTCGTTTCCCAACGCTCTCAACCTCTCCCGGGCGGCAGTTGCCTCTCAGATTGCACGCATAGAAGTAGAGATCAAAGCGAGATCAAAGAGTATCTAGCGACACTGTAGACCTCATGTTTCCTGTTAGCCCACTATTCTGCTGAAGCAGACAGCATCTATTGCAAAGCTACTGGTTACGGTAACAACAGTTTATTCTGGACGAAACAAACCACTCGAGTGCAAAATATTATTGATGCCAAGTCGAGATCAACCAGTTGTTACGAAACCAGCTCAGGGCAGGTGCACGACCTTGATTTTCATAGCGGCTCGCTTATTCGAAATTGATCGGTGATGCTATGTTCCTCTTAAAACCTAATCGAAGTACAGATCGATCATGAAATCCATTCATTTGTATACACACCGAGCGAGGTGGCGCAGTGGTTAGCACACTGGACTCGCATTCGGGAGGACGACGGTTCAATCCCGTCTCCGGCCATCCTGATTTAGGTGTTCCGTGATTTCCCTAAATCGCTTCAGGCAAATGCCGGGATGGTGCCTTTGAAAGGGCGCGGCCGATTTCCTTTCCCATCCTTCCCTCACCCGAGCTTGCGCTCCGTCTCTAATGACCTAGTTGTCGACGGGACGTTAAACACTAATCTCCGCCTCCTCCATTATTATACACGTTAACGAACATGAAAATAAATAATCAATAGTGAAACTAAAGGATAACTCGTATGAAACGATCCTGTCAGGGGCAACAGGAGAGGAGCGAAGATGGGACAGACAGAGAGACGGGGTGAGGGGGTGAGGAGGATGAGGTGTTCACAGAGAGAGAGAGGGGAGGGGGAGAAGTGTGCAATAATTGTGTGAACGAAGCCATACTGAAAGGGCTAGTATACCCAGAGTGAGTCACGTAACATCCCTTCTATTTCGTGAACGGTTCCACGTATCGAGCCGGCCGAAGTGGCCGTGCGGTTAAAGGCGCTGCAGTCTGGAACCGCAAGACCGCTACGGTCGCAAGTTCGAATCCTGCCTCGGGCATGGATGTTTGTGATGTCCTTAGGTTAGTTAGGTTTAAGTAGTTCTAAGTTCTAGGGGACTAATGACCTCAGCAGTTGAGTCCCATAGTGCTCAGAGCCATTTTTTACACGTATCGAAACGCGATTTTCGGCAAATATTAGAACATCGAGAGGGACGTATTTTTTGATTGGTTAATGTTTTTGGTGCCAGTATCAACGGAGATATTGAAGCAAATACGTTTTTATAAATGAAACTGCATACTTTTTATAATAGGATTCGATAGCTATTGAGAAGACGATTACAGTGATATAGTGTTTGTAGATGCTAACTTTGAAACCTGTCGTAAAAACAAATTCGAGAAATTTTCTAGAATGTGAGAGTACGGTGTCCGGAATAGGCATTAGAGGTGCAAACACCGTCAAGCAGACCTCTCGTGCTACGTTGTCAGAATGTCAACATATTTGTCCTCGACCTGTTTGTGCTCCAGGCCGCTCATTTTTGCTTCAACATTCGTAGCGTGCAAACATGTACACCTATGAGGAGAAGTTGGATATACTACTTTTATATGGGGAATGCACAAGAAATGTCGTATAAAACAGTACACCGGTATAGAGTTATCCATAGGCATCGCCAATGTCAGATGCGCCAGGCAATTGCACGAATTATTAAGACGCTTGTGAGGACAGGCTGCTTGAACGTCAAAAGGAGGACAAGAAAGAAGACTGCAACTGACAGAGAACACTCAGAGGTTGTAAATGTAAATTCGTAAGCACACTTTCTGACGAATATTCTTCCGATTCTTCAAGAAGAGGTACCACGCGATATTCGACAATGTATGTGGCTGCAATGCGACGATTGTCCAGCTCACTCGTCTCATGCTGCAACGTAAATACTGATTGAAAATTTTCCTGGTCGTTGCATAGGACGAAATTCTGTTCTCAAATGGCGTGCGATGCCCCCGGATTTGACACCTCTTGATTTCTTGATTTGGAGAGCAGTTAAAGATGCAGTCTATGACGAAGCCAGAACAGCGCTAGACGATATGTGCCATCTAATCGATAGTGCATACTGTATCACATCTCCTGTATTCACATCTGTTCATCGTTCTTTCGAATGGCGTTTGCAGATGTGCCTTTCAGTCCATGGTCCACAGTTTGAACACATGCTTAAATAAAGGACAAAATTATTTTTTTGGAAGACAAAATTTATGTTATGTGGTTTGGGTGGTTACCAAATCATTGTTAGTAAATTGTTTATTTCATTTACGTGTGTACGAAATTGCTTTGTAATGTCAATTAAGTCGACAGTGTGTATGACACGTTGCTGGTAACACTGTCATTACGCACTTACGTACAGCACGAAACGACATTTCATTAAGAAGAATATTTATTTTTCCGTGTACAGGTGGTCTCCAAAGTATTTTTACTAAAGTTTTAGTTTACCGAATGTATGCCATATGATATAATTTAGAACAGTATAGGTAGAGACAGTTGTCCGACAGCATGTATTTTACCTCTAAGAAGCACGAAGTGACGTACAGGAAAAGATAGGTCAAATCTTCATTCTATCACTTAGATATTAAATACAGTAGTTGCTTTTTGCAGAGTATAAGACATCTTTATTTTTGAAGAATGAACAGCTGATTTCTCTGTTTCAGCTCACGTACAGCTGGGAAGACACACAAATTTGAAACAGTATTCCTAAGCTCTTTGTGATACGCTAGGTTCTAGCCTACATCTTATTTCCATATACAACATTCATAGGTGACCATGCATATAGCTCGTATGTTGATTCAATGAGAAATAAGACCTTCTTTTCTTGCGCAGGCCTACCTTACGGTATACACATACGCAGCTGATCTGAGACGCCTGCTTGGCAGTGCTTGCACCCCAATTGCCGTTTCCGGCCACCGTGCTCTCACGTTCTAGGACATTTCTCGAATTTCTCACGACAGGATTCAACGACAACATTAACAAACCCTGTATCATTATACTTGTATTCTCGAGAGCTATGGAACGTAGTTGTAAAAGTATACGGTTCCGTTTGAAAAAAACATGCTTGCTTCAATATCTCCGTTGATGCCAGCGCTAGAAACATTAACCAAACTCGACACTCTAACATTTGAGAAAAACCGCTTTTCGATATGTGTAACCGTTCACCAGATGAAAGAAGTGGTATGTCTTACGTGACTCATCTTGTATGTGTACCTCAGCCTGTAACACATCTGCCTGTTGGCTGTGTTTGCTTTGCGTCGAACAGTCTTCCCACAAACACGTTAGAAACTTTACGACCTTCTGTTTTCTGTATGGTTGTACTGCATCACTAATTGGATCCACCGATCAGTAAAGAGAGAATGTTTTGCGACCACACGTCCACACTTCAAAATCAGACCAGCTGCCCAGGGTAAATAAGCGTTAATGGCCACATTTACTTGGAGCTACTAACCAACATATGGTGGTAGGAAACAGTCTTAAAAGCTGGTAAGGGTGTTTCAGAGTAGGTTGTGCTGAGAAATAATTGTTAAGAAAAAATTGATGCTTCACAAGGTTTCCGAGTTAATCAGCATTGAAGTTAGCCAATCTGGTAGTTGCAGGAAATTTAGCGGCCCGCCTGATATAATTAGTGTGCTATTCTCATAGCTTAGATGATAGCACGAAATTCTTACTACTATCTATGAAGGGCCGCTTAAATATACAGGCGAAACGCCCTGATTGGGTAGCTCCAGTGCTAATTAACTCGGAAACGACTCAACGTATCGAATTTCTTTCTTAACAAATATTTCCTGAGCTCAACCTTAGAAGCTTATCGGACTGTTTCAGACCATCGTGTATATGCATATAGCAATGTTTGATCGTGATGTCATAAATAATAACTATTAGAATGACGAAAGAGTTCACGGGTGAATAGCCGAGTGTTAGAGTCCAACGGGCACAATATTTCGGCAAGCGACCACGTTGCCATCCGTTCTCCTTTTAATCAGATTCAGTGCTGGTTCCCAGGCCTTACTAAGGATGTAACCGCTTACTCGATTGATCAGCGGTTCCCGTATTCGAGTCTCGACTGATTCATTAATGACACAGTACCAGTATTTGGACGTCTGTGTCATAACCTTGATCTGGTCGTAATTAGTTCTGTGTAATTCCGAGGGCAGTGTTCATCAACCGTCGACTCGTTAGGCTGCTGCAGCCTGGCGTGCCGTAATGTTCTTGGCAACGATCTTCGATATCACGGACCGTTTGACCTATGTAAGTCATGCAACGTTCGCAGGGGATCCGGTAGACTCCGGATTTCCGTAGTCCTAGATCGTCCTTGACATTACCAAGCAGTGCCTGTGTCTTAATTGGTGGACGGACGACAGTCTTTACTTGATATTTCTGAAGAATTCGACCTATCTTTACAGATAAATCGCCACAGAACGGTATAAATGGTATGCCTACATCCAGCTGAGGTTCTTCTTCTATTTCCTCCGGTTGTACAGTCGGTGTGGGACTTAGAACTCTTGTTTCTCTGTATAGCCGTTTTTCCAGAAAACCGACCTCAGATGTTCAAGTTCTTGGTTAAGGCACTCATTCTCAGACAGGGTACCGGCCTTGTGAACCAGTGTTTTGAGGACGCCGTTTCTCTGCGCTGAATGGTGGCAGCTATTTGCATGTAAGTAAAGGTCGATGTGCTCTTCTTACGGTGCGCGCTGTGGCCTAATGTACCGTCTGCACTTCCTTTTAACCAGGACATGGAGAAAGAGGAGCACTCCATCCACTTCGACTTCCATGGCGAACTTGATGTTCTGGTGTACGGAATTGAGATGCATGAGAAAACCATTCAGCTTGTCTCTACTATGTGGCTGTATGGCGAAGGTGTCGTCAACATTGCGGAAGAAATCGGTGGAACACATGCACTCTCCCGTAGCTTCTTCACAACATCGTCTGGTAAGCAGGATTCCCTGAGAAGAGCCATGGTCTTCTTCGTCACTCTCTTGGCTGGGTCAGTGTTGATCTTTCGATACACACTGTCTTCTAGCAAGCCCCGCATTTTCTCAGTGCAATCCTGATAAGATCACAGCTGAATTGCCTTTGTCGGCTGCTAAGACCACCATACCTGGATCTTCTCGTAGCTCCCGTATGGCCGCCCTCTCCCTGCTAGAGATGTTCCTTTTCACAGGTTTAGTTTGCGTGAGAGCACGGCAGGTTTCGCGACGTACTTCTCCCGCTGCTTCAGGCGGAAGTAGTGCAGCAGCCTGTTCCACTGTACTGATGATGTCCGTGATAGCTGCGGATTTAGGAGTTGGTGCAAAGTTGAGTCCTCTCTTAAGAACTGAGAGCGCGTCCTCATCCAGTTGCTTGGCCTTGAGGTTGATTATAGTCTCGCAGGGAGCCACAGAACATTATCGTTCCCCAAACCCTCGAATTTTGACATCTGACGTCCATTGACTTTTCTTTGTGCAGAGTCCGTTGTGGCCCATGCGACACCATCAGTCCATTCTCACATACAGGAGTTGACCTGATTGGCCAGCTGTAGATGTAGTCTGAGATGTTCTCTGTTAGTCGAGTCTAGGCACCAGCGAGTAAAACGTACTCTTTCACGAACCATGGATAGGCTGGCATGTTTCTTGATTTTTCGAGCTGCCGCTGAATCAGTGTGATGCGTCACAATGGAGAAGCTCTTATGGAATCTCATAAGAAATGCAAATGCACTCAGAAAACGGCTTCTCCTGTGGCACAGCTTGACAAGTATGTTCGAGCTGCGATACATCTTCTCCCCGTAAAGGTATGTGATGTGATTCTTCAATTTCTCCCGGTGTACTTCATGTCGGAAGAGTTCACGGGTGAACAGCCGGGTGTTAGTGTCCAGTGGGATCAATATTTAAGCAAGCGACCACGTTGTCATCATCAGACGGGCTGACGAAATGACCGCCTACCCGCCGAGCATTTATCTGCTCATCCCTCCAGGTGTTCAGAACGAGTTCCGGAAGTGAAGACTGTCTTCTGCCAACCAGTTAAGACACAGGTACTTGGTAATATCAAGGACGATCTGGGACTACGGAAAACCGGAGTCTACCAGATCCCCTGCGAACGTGGCATGACTTACATAGGTCAAACGGTGCGTGATATCGAAGATCGTTGCCAAGACCATCACGGCATGCCAGGCTGCAGCAGCCTAACGAGTCGACGGTTGCTGAACATTGCCCTCGGAATTACACAGAATAAATTACGACCAGACCAAGGTTAAGACACAGACACCAAATACTGGGACTGTGTCAATAGAGAGTCTGTCGAGACTCGAGTACGGGAACCGCTGATCAATCGAGTAAGCGGTTACATCCTTAGTAAGGCCTGCCGAAATATTGTGCCCGTTGGATACAAACACCCGGCTCTTCACCCGCGAACTCTTTTATCATGAAGTAAACTGGAGAAATCGAAGAATAACAACTATTAAGATAATTGGAAATCTGGCAACCACGTGGGTTATGCTCATATTCACAACCAACAGGACAATACCCATTTCAATTTTCCCCCATTTATACTTAACCCAATACGACTGGAGTAGTTGTGGTTGGGGGAGGGAAGGGAGGTTTGTTTTCACAAGGATGTCTGTCAACAAACCAGACTGCACTCGGAAAGGCTCTCCCCCCACACTCAGATTATACCGCTACAGTGGAATGTTTACAAGGAATCCAGTTTGCAGCGTGGTATGATGGACAGACTCAAGCCCGCCATGATCAGTCCCAATGGCTCCAACTTATCACCAGATGTTCTCTTGACTCCTGAGTATGAAGTCACCATCGGCATACATGAATTTATTTTCGACGTTCTGATCCTGTCCCGGGCGTGGGAAGCGGGAACGCTACCGCACGACCACGAACTGCGGACTTACGTGTCTCTTCTCCAGGCAGAAGCATCCTTTATTGTCGTAATCTCCGATTCGCTTTTTTTTAGCTATGTTTCTGGACAACGTCTTGGTTGTCACGGAACGCTGTACAACGAATAAAATATTTTGCCCTATTCAAATACTGTATTAGTATAGTGACAGCCCCATATCGTTAACGTTGCTAAGAGGTCAAGTGTGTTTTCACAACCGTCGATATGCAGCAGGATATTGCGTTTACAATTCACGTGGGCTCATGAAGTAACTGCTCTAAATAATTTTCAGAGAATGCCTTTAGCACTATTTCGGCCGAGCGGTTCTAGGCGCTACAGTCTGGCACCGCACGACCGCTACGGTCGCGGGTTCGAATCCTGCCTCGGGCATGGATGTGTGTGATGTCCTTAGGTTAGTTAGGCTTAAGTAGCTCTAAGTTCTAGGGGACTGATGACCTCAGAAGTTAAGTCCCATAGTGCTCAGAGCCATTTTTAATCTAAAAGCCGGAAATTTAACTAGATACCTAGATATTACAATTACGAACAACTTAAATTGGAAGGAACACATAGAAAATGTTGTGGGGAAGGCTAAGCAAAGACTGCGTTTTGTTGGCAGGACACTTAGAAAATGTAACAGATCTACTAAGGAGACTGCCTACACTAAGCTTGTACGTCCTCTTTTAGAATACTGCTGCGCGGCTTTTAGATTAGACTGATTCATCGTGTAACCGAAGTTGAACGAGTTCCTTTTAGCACTCATGTGGATGACCTCACAGTTTTCGTTTAATTCCGGAGGTACGACGGAGTACATCGAAAAAGTTCAAAGAAAGGCAGCATGTTTTGTATTATCGCGGTGTGGGTTCCTTACCATACAGGACTGACGGAATCGTTATTTAGGGTCAAGTGCCAATTTCCCACCATTCAGATATCTTTTCTAAATCGTTTTGCAGTTTGTTTTGGTCTTCTGAAGACTTTATTAGTCGATAAACGACAGCGTCATTTGTAAACAACCGAAGACGCCTGCTCAGATTGTCTCCAAAATCATTAATATAGATCAGGAACAATAAAGGGGCTATAACACTACCTTGGGGAACGCCAGAAATCACTTCTGTTTTATTCGATTACTTTCCGTCAATTACTACGAACTGTGACCTCTCTGACAGGAAATCACAAATCCAGTCACATAACCGAGAGATGTTCCATAAGTACGCAATTTCACTACGAGCCGCTTGTGTGGTACCGTGTCAAAAGCCTTCGGGAAATCCAGAAATACGGAATCGATCTGAAATCGCTTGTAAATAGCACTCAAAACTTCATGTGAATGAAGAGCTAGTTGTGTTTCACAGGAACGATGTTTTCTAAACCCATGTTGACTGCGTGTCAATAGACCGTTTTCTTCGGGGTAATTCATAATGTTTGAACACAATATATGTTCCAAAATAAACAAATAATCCTGAGTTAATAACGAGCATCAAAAGCGATACAGGGATTAGTGAACACAGGGTTGTCGTAGCGAGATTGAATACTGTAATACCCAAATCCTCGAAAAATAAGCGAAAAATATACCTATTCAAAAAAGCAGATAAAAATTCACTTGAGGCCTTCCTGACAGAGACAATCTCCACTCATTCCAAATTAATAATATAGATATAGACCAGATGAGGCTTGAATTCAAAGAAATAGTATCGGCAGCAATTGAGAGATTTATACCAAATAAATTAACAAACGTCGGAGCTGATCCTCCTCCTATCGAAGGTACACCATTATATCGAGGGTAAATTAAAGTCACCACCAACTATTATGGTATGAGTCGGGTACGTGTTTGAAATCAGACTCAAGTTTTCTTTGAACCTTTCACCAACTGTATCATCTGAATTGGGAGGTCGGTAAAAGGATCCAATTATTATTTTATTCCGGTTGCCAACAATGACCTCTGCCCATACTAACTCACAAGAAGTATCTACTTCAATTTTGCGACAAGTTAAGCTACTTCTGACCGCACCCGTGTTTAGCCTATCCTTTCGGAACACACTTAGGTTCTCTAGGTTCTTCGCAAAAATTTCGGCTGAGCTTATATTCGGCTTTAGCAAGCTTTCAGTGCCTATAACGATTTGAGCATCAGTGCTTTCTATTAGCACTTGGAGCTCTGATACTTTCCCAACACAGCTACGACAATTTACAACTGTTATACCAATGGATCCTGTATCTATGTTTTTTCTGTGTTCAGCCTGCACCCTTTGTGACTGAAGCCCTTTTTGTGTTTTCCCGAGGCCCTCTAACCTAAAAAACCGCCCAGTCCACGCCACACAGCCTCTGCTACCCGTGTAGCCGCCTCCTGCGTATAGTGGACACGTGAACTATTCAGCGGAACCCGGAACCCAGCCACCCTTTGGCGCAAGTCGAGGAATCTGCAGCCTACACGGTCGCAGAACTGTCTGAGCCTCTGATTCAGAACCTGCACTCGGCTCTGTACCAGAGGTCCGCAATCGGTCCTGCCGACTATGCTGCAAATGGTCAGCTCTGCTTTCATCTTGAAAACAAAACTGGCAGTCTTTACCACTTGTGTTAGCCGCTCGAAACCGGAGAGAATCTCTTCTGATCCAAAGTGACACACATCAATTGCACCGACGTGAGCTACCACCTGCAGTTGGCTGCACCCTGTGCTCTTCATGGCACCCGGGAGGACCCTTTCCACATGTGCAATGACTCCATCCGGTGTGCACACGGAGTGCACATTGGATTTCTTACCCTCCTTGTCGGCCAAGTCCCTAAGGGGCCCCATAACGCGCCTAACGTTGGAGCTCCCAACTACCAATAATCCCACCCTCTGCGATTGCCCTGTTCTTGCAGGCTGAGTGGTTTCCTCGGAAAAAGGACAGGCGACAGCATCTGGCTCATTGACAGTGTCAGCCATAGACAGCACCTGGAACCTGTTTGTCAGGCAATCCGGGGAGGCCTTACATTTTGATAAATCCACACGGCCGACCGTTGTGGCTGAGCGGTTGTAGGCGCTTCAGTCCGGAACCGCGCTGCTGCTACGGTCGCAGGTTCGAATCCTGCCTCGGGCATAGATGTGTGTGTTGTCCTTAGGTTAGTTAGGTTTAAGTAATTCTAAGTCTAGGGGACTGATGACCTCAGATGTTAAGTCCCACAGTGCTTAGAGCCATTTGAACCAAATCCACACGGCATGTGCGGCCCGGCTCTTTAGAGATATACCACTCGCTAGTGGAAAGTATCAAGGTTGGTTCAGATCAGAGCATTCTGCGTACTTTCGTTCGGAATGGTATACGTTTTTTACTAAATTTATTGACCCATTTCAGGTTGACATGATGTTATTGCATCACGGTAGTCATGTTCCCTTTACCCATAATTATGGTTCCACTATCAGTTCTTTTGGCGGAAGTGGTCTACACAAGTATTCGCGTTTTTAGTCTTCCGCCCAAGGTAGATGACAGTTTTCTGAGGTTCATCCTGCTTCCTTACGGGGATACACGACATATTCGAGGGAAACGCAGGTCTTCTCAGCACCGTTTACAGGTCTATAGTGCTGTCCGATCGGTAGTAATGGCGATTAAAATAATATATTCCCTCTCCCTTGCACGTATGTGATTATCGGGTTCATATTACGTACACGGGGATAGGAAGGAACCTGATTTTTTTGTAAACAGGGCGGCCATCTCAGTACTAATTGTGCGGGTCGTGTGATAGTATTAAAAACGTTTTACGAATAGCGTAAAAATTTACATTATCGGAACTTTTCCTACAGGATTTTGTAGCTGTGCCAACCCTTGTGATTGAGCATCAAAGTGAACCTATGAGAGATTTCCACCGCTGCCCACGTGTATGTACATTAACGCCGTCACTCGTCCGCTGCCGGCCCCGGCCATTCAAAACAAGCGTCGCAGAACACAAGGCGATGATGCAGTTGAGTGGCCTTTCCCTTTGGCTCACCCTTCAGATAGCCCTCCACTGAAAGATTCTCTTCTCTGTCATGAGTTTGTGGACAGGGAAGCCCTGGGTGCTTGTGCATCAGATCAGGTACTTACTGGTAAGCCATCTGGCGATTCTCCCGTCGTCCAGGCGCCTCGCCAGCGCCTCCTGTTAAGGAATGTGTTTCACGAGCCCACTGGTCTCCCCCGGCTCTATCGGATACCCCTCTGTTGTCTTAGCTTCCCAAAATACTTCTGCGCCGTCTGTCTGGCCTCCACGTCACAGCCTCTTGATAAGCATAACTTGATTGATTTCCAAGGCCAGGAGGACTCCGTCGTTACCAAACAAATCTCCATACTTGAGCCCCTGTCCGTGGACGAGTGGGTGCGGAGGTCTCTCCCTCTCATTCTGAAACTGATTTTTTGCATGACCCACCCACACAACTGCATGCGGTAGCGGAAATCCTGAGGAGCCGCAGGAAGCAACGTTTCCACCCTGAGGGAGTCGCATCACGGAAGAAGAAAAACCAGTTGGAAGACTGAGGAGAAAAAATGGTTCAAATGTCTCTGAGCACTATGGGTCTTAACATCTATGGTCATCAGTCCCGTAGAACTTAGAACTACTTAAACCTAACTAACCTAAGGACATCACACAACACCCAGTCATCACGAGGCAGAAAAAATCCCTGACCCCGCCGGGAATCGAACCCGGGAACCGGTGCGCGGGAAGCGACAACGCTACCGCACTACCACTTTTTTTTTTACCACGAGCTGCGGACAAGACTGTGGAAATATTCACACTTTCCTTATCCCTTCGTTTCGTCCATTGGCTCTGCCATGGATACCGGTACAGAGCTCCGTTGGATGATGGTTTTCTACTTTTGTAGTTTATCTTCCAGTTCAGATGTCTGTACAATTATATACGTTCCTGACTTTGAATACTGACAGGATTGGTTCTGAACTCTGGCTAGCCGATTTTTGATATTTTATGTACGACTCGGATGCAGACATAATTTTTCATGGGAAATTTTATTTGACCAGTTTTCAATTCCTGGGCTCTCTACCTTTTTCAATGTGGCTACGGAACTTCCTAGGGCACTGTGTTGTTTTATAGCGAAGGAATTCCATTACGAGATTTCGAAGTTCTCAGTGATGGTAAGAGTATAGAATGCACCTTTTGTGATCTCACGTCACTTCTTCTCTATGCACCATCTGGCTCTGGCCGTTCTATGTAACGTTCGTGTTTCTGTACAGAGGAAATCATTTACCCACCTCGTTAATTCCCTACAAATATTCTAATGAATGGTGCTTTTAATTGTGGTCTGCAGGCGGTAGATGAGTCTCCTGATTTTAGTTTCATTGTATAACTCGAAGACATCGTACGTTCCTTGCACCTACGTCACGCATCGGTTTGTCGGTATCCTACAGTTCCGCGCGGGATTAGCCGAGCGGTCTAACGCGCTGCAGTCATGGGCTGTGCGGCTGGTCTCGGCGGAGGTTCGAATCCTCCCTCGGACATGGGTGTGTGTGTGTTTGTCGATACGATAATTTAGGTTAAGTAGTGTGTAAGCTTAGGGACTGATGACCTTAGCAGTTAAGTCCCATAAGATTTCACATACATCTGAACATTTTTGTATTCTACAGGTGTCCGATACACTTATTTTGCTGCCATCTCCAGCAGTCGACTTGATCAAAATGGTTCAACTGGCTCTGAGCACTATGGGACTTAACTTCTAAGGTCATCAGTCCCCTATAACTTAGAACTACTTAAATCTAACTAACCTAAGGACATCACACACATCCATGCCCGAGGCAGGATTCGACTTGATCGCTTTCACCTTTCTGGTTTCTTGTGCGGGCAGCTTTCGGACGTTGGCCTAACACCCGCTGTTTATGCTGTAACCGTCACATTTAATTATGTGCAGTGCCCTGTAAAACGGTTATGTCTTCCCGGGATGCTCATATATACTCATGCTCATAAATTAAGAATAATTGCAAAATGTGGTGCCACACAACGTGGCACTACACAAAACTGGCGCCAATGGTATAGGCGCACACACGACACAGATCTGTAAGTCCACGGTATTGGTGATAAGTTGAGAAAACCGCCCCGAAACACATGCGCTACAAAACGCCATTGCTTCCTGCGCATGTACCCCGACATCAATATGGGATATGATCACCATGAACACGGACACAGGCCGCTGAACGTGTTGGCATACTCTGGATAAGGTGGTCGAGCAGCTGCTGGGGTATAGCATCCCATTCTTGTACTATTGCCTGTGGGGGCTCCTGAAGTGTCGTAGGGGTATGAAGACGGCAAGCGATACGTCGACCGAGAGCATCCCAGACGTTCTCGATGGGGCTTAGGTCTGGAGAACAGGAAGGCCACTCCATTCGCCTGATATCTCTCTCTTTCAAGGTACTCCTCCACGATGGCAGCTCGGTGGGGCCGTGCGTTATCATACATCAGGAGGAAGGTGGGACGCATTGCACCCCTAGAAAGGCGGACATACTGGTGCAAAATAGCGTCCCGATACACCTGACCTGTTAGAGTTCCTCTGTCAAAGACATGTAGGTGTGCACGTGCACCAATTATAATCCCACCCCACACCATCAAACCACGACCTACATACAGGTCCCTTTGAAGGACAATAAGGGGTTGGTATCTGGTTTCTGGTTCACGCCAGATGACAACCCGGCGAGAATCACTGTTCGGACGATACCTGGACTCGTCCGTGAACATAACTTGGGACCACTGCTCCAATTACCATGTACTGTGTTCTTGACAACAGGCTTTATGGGCTTTTCTGTGACCAGGGGTCAGTGGACTGCACCTTCCAGGTTTCCGGGCGAATAAACCATGTCTGTTCAGTCGTCTGTAGACTGTGTGTCTCGAGAGAACTGTTCGAGGGGCTGCGGTAAGGTCCCGAGCAAGGCTTCCTGCAGTACTCCGTGGCCGTCTGCGGGCACTGATGGTATCGGACTTCTTGTGGTGTTGTACACTGAGGACGTCCCGTACTTTAGCACCTGAACACTTTTCCTGTCTGCTGGAATCGTTGCCATAATCTTTAGATCACACTTTTTGGCACACGGAGGGCCCGTGCTACGACCTGTTGTGTTTGACCAGCCTCCAGTCACCGCAGATTTCTACCCCTCATAACATCATCAATATGTGTTCTTTGAGCCATTTTCAACACACAGTCACCATTAGCGCGTCTGAAAACGTCTGCACACTTACTCGCTGCACCGTACTCTGACATGCACCAACACACCTCTGCGTATGTGGACTGCTGCCAGCGCCACCGTGCCACGACCGCAGGTCAAATGCATCGCATGGTCATATCCCAAAGTGATTTAAACCCTCAAACCGCCCACCAGAGCGCTGTTTCACCATGTGTCAGCATTATCCTTAATTTATGAGAATGAGTATAGTTTATCAATGAGGCCTTTACCTTGGTGTTGTCATCCAGAATGTATGGGTCCGTTGCCCTGGTGCTACAGACCAGTACTCTTCCCTTGTGGATTACTGGGTACCGTAACGACGGCAGACGCCGGCAAACCCAAGAACTTTATTACTCCGTATTACGTCAACTTTACGATAGGCAATCTCCTCTGTGGATTATGAATATACGGCGAATTAAAGCTAAATTTCTACAGTTAAAACAGTTTCATATGGAAGGAATCCGGACAAAATTTCAACCACGGTTCATTTTACAAGATGAACTGACTTCACTATATCACCTTATCCTTATGCGGCCGCGCAGGAAACATATTTGCATTGCATCCTTCGCTAACGCCGATGGTCGTGTGTCAACGTCCCATTTTGACATTTTCAATTTAATTTTTAACGACTTTACTGCAATGTGTGATACTCAGGTTCTGGTTGAAATTTTTTCTGACGATTTTTCCTATTTGCTGGATTGCGTCGTCAAATATGAATTAAATGACTTTTTTGTGGAATTTCCACAAGGACAATATACAGGGTGGTCCATTGATCGTGCCATGGCCAAATATCTCACGAAATAAGCGTCAAACGAAAAAACTACAAAGAACGAAACTTGTGTAGCTTGAAGGGAGAAACCAGATGGCGCTATGGTTGACCCGCTAGATGGCGCTGCCATAGGTCAAACGGATATCAACTGTTTTTTTTTAAATAGGAACCCTCATTTTTTATTACATATTCGTGTAATACGTAAAGAAATATGAATGTTTTAGTTGGATCACTTTTTTGATTTTTTCACTTGTTAGGTCTGTCTTACCTCGTCGTAGGTTTAGGGCAAGTTCGTGTTTTTGTTTTATTATGTGAATTCACGCCACATCAGTTGAAACCCAAGTAATCCGTCGCATATTGTTGTGAGATGACGAAAAAACGCGGCTAGACGAGCGGTTGTTTGACACGGGCGGGCAGAGCACGTGGGTAGATGGTGAACGAAACTGCCTGACCAGCACACGGTAGCTGAGTCTCTGCTACTGGTGTAAGGTCGGACCACAAAGTAAGCCGGCAGATGGACACCAGGTAAGCTTAAGGGTTACTGCATGTACTTTTCCATTCGCAGTGGCTACTGCGGGTCCGCTAGTGGTGTGATGGTACCGTCGTGGCGAAAAATCAGAGGCAACAAAATGTTTCACGGTCGCCGCATAAGGCAAGTCCATACTAAAACATGCAGAATAGGCAGTGGCATTACATGAAAGAGAGAAACGTTGCAGAGGGAGGGGGAGGGGGGAGGGACGAGAGGGGGAGCATATGTAAAATGATAAAATGATATGCACGCAGACGGCGGCACTAAAAATATCCAGGTAGCAATGACTGAATAAGTTTCTTTATCAAAATTAATAGCGCGTCTTCTCCTACATGGACTTAAATAAAACATAAAATAAGTCAGTTCCTGAAACAGAACGTCAGTACTTCTTGCAGCTGAAAGCCGGTTAGATTCTCACAGACTCTTTCATTAAACGCACACTGTATAAAAGTCAGGGTCCCTTTTGACGCTCAGAGTTAAGGAACAAACTGAATTAACGAAGTCTGCATCATGAAGGAAGAAAAACTGTCTACGTCGAGCATGTATCTGTTTGAAAGTTAACACGAATAAATTTACGAGTCCACAGGTCTGCCACGATCGCTATGTCTCCCTCTTCTTTGGAGAGGAGGCCACAAACACTTCAAGTCTACAGGTGGCAGCTTTCGGCGTCGTGAATGGCAGCGTCGTCGTGGAGGCTCTCGAGTGAGACTCCTGATTGATGCAATCCTTACGGAATCAGCGTCTGTCTCAGAAAACTCAATCGGAGTGAACTTGTGTAGTCTCTTCCTAGCGATATCCTAAATATCTCACGGCACTAGAATACAGATGCACCTGTTTTCGATTATGTGTCTTGCAGAAAGGAATAGTTATGTGCAGCCCACGATTTCTAGCAGCGCTTAGGTTGCCTTTGGTGGACAGTAGGTGCATGGCTGTTTGTCTTCCAGATAATTTTCACCCATTTGTTAGGTTTCTTCTGAGCATCGATGTGATGTTGGTTGCGGACACTGCAGGCGTTAAGTCTTGGTACAGCTCCCTACCCGTTTTCCCGAGGAGGGTGGGAGATGGAAAGTTCATCTCATTGTCTCTGAAGGAGGCATATTCTGCACTGACGGCTGAGACAGTCGGGTAGATGACGTTCACATTCATGGTGTAGGTCTATCGCGGTGTTTGGAGAAGGTAAAGGCCCCTTCAGTGAGCTGTCCACCAGCAGTGCTGGGATTATCTGGTGGAAATGGAGGCGGAGTTTCATCTCTGGAACAAAAGAAGTGGTAGCTTCTCAGTGTCAGGAAAAGGACCACGGTGTGGTCGTAATTGTTTGACGTGCAGTGTCACCTCAGCCCTGCCTAGTAACTAGGAAATTGTTGTCGGAAACGAATGTCAGCATTCCTTAACAAAAACAAGAGTTCAAAATGGGGCTGTAAGTCAAAAACCTTGCTGTCTAGATTTATGAGTATGGAGAAAAGGAACTATGGGGTGAAGTATAGAATGTTGCTGCCGATAAGACCGGCTATGAAGTTTCTCAACAGGAGACAGGCCGTCCTATGGTGCTCACCGGTAGGATGCCAGAAAAAGGATGATGTTTTACGTCGAGAAGCAACAAAACACCTTATAGGAGAGATGCATGGAGGGCCATCTGGTTGTGGCTATTTTATCCTTGAAGCAGCAGCACGTCGTTCAGTGTAGAGAAACTAGTCCAACAGTGCCAGTACGCACTTGACAGGAACATTCATGGCGGCATGCAGTTTTGGTTGGAACGTTGGCAGAAGGCTTGGAAAGAGGAAGCAAAGGTTTATGGTCAGTGAATAATGTAAAATTACAACCATATACAATCGTGGACTTTGTAAGATAAAATTGGATGACTAATGCTTCTTGCTTAATGTGACTATAATTTTGTTAAGAAGTGGTGCAGGTTGTGGACACAAAAGCAGTTGGGCATTCCACGTCTTCATTCACGTGGGAGAGGACTGCCCTCACCCCATAATCTGACGCATCTTCTGCCAGAAGGGATCGTATGCTGTGAGGCACAAGGGGCAGGGAAGGGCCTGTGTTATGTCTCTGAAAGCTTTGTGACATGCTAGTGTTCATTGCCAATGGACGTTTTTCTACAGTAGGTAGTGTAGTGGTTTGGCAATTACAGCTGTATGGGGAATAAATTTTCAGTAGCAATTCAGTTGTCCCAACAATGATTTCAGCTGTCTGGTATTGATGGGAGCTGGAAATTTTTGCACTGTCTTAATGTACTGAGGTGTGGGGCGGATGCCAGTAGCACTTAAAATTAGTCCAAGATATTCAACTTGATAAAGAAAGAAACAACAATTGTCCCTGTTACATTTTAGATGGATCTATTGGAGGAACGTGAATAGAACGTCCAAGTCAATGAGCAGCTCCTGGCCATCTTTGCCTGCGCCGAGAATGTCGTCTGATTTGCTTTCCCTGGTACACTGCGAGTGAGATGCTCCAGGTATCATTGAAATATCGCCAGGACGCTGACTATACGAAAGTGAAGTCTGTTGTACTGGAACAACACGAACGGAGTCTTGATGACTAGGATACAATGGGATTCTTTGTACACCTTCAGTTGGAGGTATGCGTCCCTCAGGTAAATTTTTGCAAATAATTTTCCACCGCTTGAGACGCCTTGAGGTCCTCTATCTTAGGTAGCAGGTATGCATCAGTGACTTATTATGCATAGATGGTCATCTTGAAATATCCACAAATTCTTGCGGCAGTATTAGGTTTTTCAGTAGTGTCAATGGACGTGGCCCATTGACTGTTTGGGAATGGAGTGAGGAAGCCGTCCTCTTTTAGACGCTGCAATTCCCCCTGAAGTTTGTCGCTGAGCGCGAAAGGAACATTTGTAGCCTCGAAAAGCTTCACCATTGCCGATGGAAAGAGGGCCACGTGGGCTTCAAAGTCTCTAAAATTTGAAGAGATTTGTGGAAATAGTCTGCTGAATTTTGAAAAAGAATTCTTTGTACACGGCGAGTTGACTAATTCAAGTGCATTCAAAAGGTTCATGCCTGAGAGACTGACAGTTCTCGGAACATCCACCACCAAAATCCTGCAGTGATGTAGGACCAATACTGTATTAGGGTCATGAATTGCCCATTAAGTTTTATTAGGACATAGTTATAGCTACACACTGGGATACCAGAGGTTGGAAAGGAGGGGATACGACTCTGTAATATGATTCCCAGTCCATAACGGTCACTGCGGATCCCATGTCAATCACCAAAATATGGCTATGTTATTAGTTTTGACAGATAATTAGTGACTTTCTGTAGAGTGTGGGAAAATTCGTTGAATAAATGCGATGTTTGGGAACAGTTTATCCATGTTGCCTGCCCCCACGTCTGAAGGGCCCATATGGCTGCAGTCCACTCACATCCTGAAAGCGGACTGGCATACTTTGGCTCAGTGTCCAGATTTCCTACAAGAAGTGCTCTTTGTTCGCAGATAACAGCACTGGTGTTACTGATGAGTGATAAAAAAACTAACTGCAGGAAGAAAGCCGTTCGAGATGGTGCTGGGCTCTACTGTCTTTGCCTGAACTTTGTCAATCCTACCACGCAGGTGTTCGTTAATCGGTTTATGGACGATGTGTTGTGAGTTGCAAACACCTGTTTGGTAGACGAGGACTGAAGAGTTTGCTGGAATGCACTGATGACGTCGAAACAAGTTTCTAGAGATGGGTCCTTAAGTTTCAGGAACTCAGTTCTAAGAACGTGATCCTGAGGATGCGCTAGTCGGGCACACAGTTTTAATCTGCCAGGAAGTTACATGGCATGTGATTGTACTCGGGGTTACTGCATTGAAAACGATAGTTGCGAGATAAACCCTGTAAGTGGGCAATCCATTCCTTGTATGACTGTCCCTGGAGTTTATGATAAGCAAAAACTAGAGGGCGGACTGCCACCATATGCACTGGAGAGTTTAAGTATCCAAATAAACTGGTCTTCAGCTTCCGTAATTAGTTGTTGTAATAGAAGATAAATGTCCAGGATTATGTATGCCAAGAAGAAAGCATACCGATGGTCGTCACATGAGATGCCGCGAGGCGGGAAATGTTGCTCCATACGTGCAACGTAGTATTCTCAAGGTTCGACCTTCCTGTCGAACGGCTAGAGAGCTGGTGGTGTCAATCGGAAACTCTTGATTGTGGAGCCGACGTATGAGAGGTGGGAGAAGATTGCCGGAGATGATGTGCAGATGGCCGCCAGACCTCCAATCAAGTTTTCGTGGGTGCGCTGCATCTGCTGGAGTAGTATCGACACCTTGGCAGAGGGATCCACCGATTGTGTCCTGCTGTTGTAATGAGTATACTGACAGGGTGAAACACATGTATGCACCGACTAATTGCGTCAGAGTCCATGCATGAGCCAGATGTATTACGAAACCTCGTTACAAAATGGTATGTCCACTGACGGCACTGACGGTAGAAAAAAAAATCCAGGTAACAGTGATTGAACCAGTTTGTTTATCAAAGATTAATAGCACTTCTACTCCGATGTGGACTGGAGAAAAAAGAACATAAAATAAGTTCAAAAATGGTTCAAATGGCTCTGAGCACTATGGGACTTAACATCTGAGGTCATCAGTCCCCTAGACCCTAGAACTATTTAAACCTAACTAACCTGAGGACATCACACACATCCATGCCCGAGCCAGAATTCGAACCTTCGACCGTAGCGGTCGCGCGATTCCAGACTGAAGCACCTAGAATCGCTCGGCAACACCGGCCGGCCATAAAATAAGTCACTACTACTTGAAATAGAATAGTAGTAATTCTGGTGGCTGGAGGCCATTTAGATTGCCAATGAGTCCAACTTCAATAAATACACAGTTAATAAAAGTCAAAGTGGCACAGGACACTCAGTGTTAAAGTATAAACTGAATTAACAAATTTTCCGTCCTATAGGGAGCAAAATTGTCTATGTTCGGCTTGTAGTAGTTTGAGAGTTTAACAGAAATAAATTTACAAGTCTAAAACTCTGCCACGACGACAGGATCCCCGTCTTATTTGGTGAAGGGGCCATGAACACTCCAAGTCCACAGCTGGCAGCACCCGGGGTCGCGAATTCAGACGTGTACGGCGGCGATGCCGTGCACAGTGAGAATCATGGTTGATGTAATCCTTGCAGAATCAGCCCCTGGCCGAGGAGCGAACTGTATCGGTCTGCTCTGGCCTATGTGCTGCCCTACATATCACTCAGTGCTAGCATACAGCCAGGTCTTCTGGAGGCGCATGGTGGACGTTCGGTTACGGCCGTCTGTCTTCCATAAATGCACTGCTTTTACTGCAAGCGCTAAGTCCCAGTGCAGAGTTAACACACACTATGTAGATGCAATAGAGCTTCACATATTGGCGATTGATGTATGTAATTTATTTCATTATTAATAAATTCAAAATGTCTTAAGTGATCTTAACCAACAAAATGTCATAGCGATTGACCAGCACTAATGAAATCAGCTTTAAAGTTTCTGTAGAAGCAGTGCAATTGACGTTATGAACCGGAATGTCCGTTCTGAGAGTTAAAAAACTCATTCCACTACAAAATAAATATGAAAACAGTACGTGTGGCGGCAGTATTAGGTAATAGACTGCAATTGTTAACTGTATAGTATTACTGCCAATTTTAACCATTTCACTAAGATGCATATAACAAACAAAGCACCCCATAAAAAGTGTAATATAACCACAGAAAAGCTACTGAAATTTCATTCCTAATACATGCGCAGTAATTATGGTAGCGATACGGACCATCCAATTCCATTCGTTACGAAGTTCTTGCTTAAACAACGGGACATTGTTAGTTTTTCTGATGCAAAGACTGTCATACTAGCATTTTTAACACCTCAAAGGGCTCAGAGAGAAAGCGCGAGTGATGTAGAGAGTTAAGATTTGTAGATGTTATGGTAATACGTACCGCTTGTGTAAATTTTTGGGCTTTTCGAAGACAGATTGAGCCAATATATAGACAGCGGTCATGATGGCCGGGATCAGTTGGCTGTGGGACAGTCAAGATGTGCGCTTATGAGTGGATTGTAAGTCACGATTAAAGTGCTTTGAAATTTTCGCGTGATAAATCTTTCAGGAACACCCAATGGCGTTGGTCACTTTAAAAGTAGGAGGCCGGCGAGAGTGCAACTGCAGTTCATAGCCCACGTAAGAAATGTTGCTAAGATCCATGTATCAAGACTAGTAATGCTGTGCACTCACAGTAACATTCACCTCTTCCTAGCAACATGCCAAAAGGTTAACAACTTGGTATCTGGACTGGGCTTAAACATTCACAATGCTGGTTTCTGATTCTGTCGTAAGAAGCACTGATGGTAAACAACATTTTGATTACTTAACCAGTAATGTTCTATAAATCTATGTGGCTTAGATAAATCTTCAGTAAATAATTCTGCTCAGAGACGAATATGCCAAGACGCAATGAAACCTACATCTGTAAGTCAATGGGGAAAGTAGCGCACCTTGGGTATTTTAAATTGTTATATATTTAAGGCGTGATTTAACTCGTTGCAACGAGCCTACATGCCCATATTGCTTCACGGAACATTCACCTGCCGAGTGTCGGGATCGTTGGGCACACTGCACTCGTAGAAAAGACGTTCACCTCCGAATACTCTACCGCAAACCGTCACTACAATCGAATCGAGGCTTGCGTATTCGTCATGGGGCACTGCGTAAACTTCAGGCAATAGTACCCCTATGCGACCCATTAGCTAACAAGCTCTTTATAGACCTCACAATTAGGAACAGAAACGTACGTTTCCAAGTTAACGGGCTACAGTTTCCTTAGTAAAGCTACATGTATATGTCTGTCTAGTTTCACAGATTTAGCACCAGCCACATATAATTTGGTAGCAAGGAGTAACAGTTCTGTTCCTCTAAGACCGCCACAGCCTGCGAGAGGTTTGCAAGGCCGATAAGCCTATTTGTAATATATCGTAAGTCAGCCAGAATCATTTTAAGCCTGGATACCTTCTTGTTTGGATTTTTCTTCAATGCGCAAGTCCAGCTCTTCTCTGACACGGTTTCAGTTCAGGAAGTTGACAAACTTTGTGCAGCATTTGCACCTACACTCCTGGAAATTGAAATAAGAACACCGTGAATTCATTGTCCCAGGAAGGGGAAACTTTATTGACACATTCCTGGGGTCAGATACATCACATGATCACACTGACAGAACCACAGGCACATAGACACAGGCAACAGAGCATGCACAATGTCGGCACTAGTACAGTGTATATCCACCTTTCGCAGCAATGCAGGCTGCTATTCTCCCATGGAGACGATCGTAAAGATGCTGGATGTAGTCCTGTGGAACGGCTTGCCATGCCATTTCCACATGGCGCCTCAGTTGGACCAGCGTTCGTGCTGGACGTGCAGACCGCGTGAGACGACGCTTCATCCAGTCCCAAACATGCTCAATGGGGGACAGATCCGGAGATCTTGCTGGCCAGGGTAGTTGACTTACACCTTCTAGAGCACGTTGGGTGGCACGGGATACATGCGGACGTGCATTGTCCTGTTGGAACAGCAAGTTCCCTTGCCGGTCTAGGAATGGTAGAACGATGGGTTCGATGACGGTTTGGCTGTACCGTGCACTATTCAGTGTCCCCTCGACGATCACCAGTGGTGTACGGCCAGTGTAGGAGATCGCTCCCCACACCATGATGCCGGGTGTTGGCCCTGTGTGCCTTGGTCATATGCAGTCCTGATTGTGGCGCTCACCTGCACGGCGCCAAACACGCATACGACCATCATTGGCACCAAGGCAGAAGCGACTCTCATCGCTGAGGACGACACGTCTCCATTCGTCCCTCCATTCACGCCTGTCGCGACACCACTGGAGGCGGGCTGCACGATGTTGGGGCGTGAGCAGAAGACGGCCTAACGGTGTGCGGGACCGTAGCCCAGCTTCATGGAGACGGTTGCGAATGGTCCTCGCCCATACCCCAGGAGCAACAGTGTCCCTAATTTGCTGGGAAGCGGCGGTGCGGTCCCCTACGGCACTGCGTAGGATCCTACGGTCTTGGCGTGCATCCGTGCGTCGCTGCGGTCCGGTCCCAGGTCGACGGGCACGTGCACCTTCCGCCGACCACTGGCGACAACATCGATGTACTGTGGAGACCTCACGCCCCACGTGTTGAGCAATTCGGCGGTACGTCCACCCGGCCTCCCGCATACCCACTATACGCCCTCGCTCAAAGTCCGTCAACTGCACATACGGTTCACGTCCACGCTGTCGCGGCATGCTACCAGTGTTAAAGACTGCGATGGAGCTCCGTATGCCACGGCAAACTGGCTGACAGTGACGGCGGCGGTGCACAAATGCTGCGCAGCTAGCGCCATTCGACGGCCAACACCGCGGTTCCTGGTGTGTCCGCTGTGCCGTGCGTGTGATCATTGCTTGTACAGCCCTCTCGCAGTGTCCGGAGCAAGTATGGTGGGTCTGACACACCGGTGTCAATGTGTTCTTTTTTCCATTTCCAGGAGTGTATATTCGAAATTGGCCTGCGGTGCTCCACCGATATAAGAGCTCCTAACTCTTTGCGACCGGACACGGTGCCTCATTTATGCCGACTGCTGCCATGACTTCGTTCTGGCCAGGCATAGTTTACCATCTTTCGGGTCCGGATGTGCTCTCCCCAGGTTCGCATCATCTTGCAATGACGACGAGAAGCTCCGGGATTGCGGAAGCCGCCGCCCCGTCAAGGGCGGGGAAGCTCAATCCTCTCTCGGCGCACTGAGAGTTATTCATCTCTTCCTCACCAACAGTTTTTATTTCTGCTATTAAGAATGAAATAGTGATACAATTATCTTTTTTAGTCAGTTCATTAGTTAGTGGTGGGTCTGGTATTCCTATAGCAGTCTTCAAGCAGGAGACTAATGGGATCCAAGAGGCTGGGGCGATCTAGTCAGTCAAATTATGCACTTGGTTTGAGAAGCTGGTGACATATATATAATTGAGAAGAAGACAGATTTATATAGTGACACAGAGACGAATTTCTTGTTATTACAAATATATCTGTTATGGTGTTTAGAGAGCTAAAAATAAGCACACCAGACAAACGCTAATAATGCGTAACGTCACCTCCACCGTTGATAACGTGTTCACTTCGGTGAGGAGGGAAGTCCAAAAATTTCATCGGGCATGCCGTATCCATAAGTGGCCACGTATTGGTGATTAAATCGGATTGCGGTCACGTTGATTGCTTCCTTCCACTGCTATGCCAAATAGTGCTAAACATTTTAAGGGATTCAGTTGAAGCAGCTTCCTGGGTCAGTCAAGAAGCGATCGGTTTCCTGAATATTCGTCGAACGAAGAATAAATGCGTGCGGCCCTGTGAACACAGCTGATATCACCTTGAAATACAGGAGTATCCACAGATTACCTACCTTGAACATGTAGAAAGAAAGGCAAACTTAATGACTGAAAATGTTGAAATAGACACCCTGTTTCATGTTTACGCTAGCCAGAATGAGATGGCCTAAGTTACGGTACGAAAACTACCCAAAAAATGACAGAACTACCTCCGGCCTGAATTACTCTCATCTCACGTTGCGGCTTAAACACTTCACTGGGCCGTCGGTGCACTCGATACCTTGCGGCATTAGAAAAGAACCAAAACAGCGACTCGCTTAGCCACAGTACACACCTGCAGTCATCTACTTTCCAGTTTCTCTGTTGCGTGGCCCAAGTTTGTGTGTTGTTTGGCCCACTGGAGAAGTAGAGATTTATGTCCCGCTGTGAGCTATGGCCTTTTACGAGCCAACCGACAGTTAATGTTCATCGTTTGCGGTTCCCTTCGGTTTGGTAGGAAACTGTTTGAGATGAAGCCTCATTCGCTGACAGCACTACGTTATGTTGGGTTTCAATCCCATTGTCACTGACAGTGCGTAATACTCGTATCAGATTTTGTCACTTAAAATCTTTTTACGAAGGCTGTTGTTATGCCTAGTTACACGGCTACGAGTAGTACACTGGAAACTGGAGGGTTCGCTTAGATACACAAACACATCAGGCATATTTTATGCGTCGTAGGTTCTTGAGCACATCCAAATACGATAGATCGTATCCGCCATTATGTTTTGTCCCCGCATCGACTCATTTTATTGTGGTGACTCCATACAACTGACTAACGTAACGCACAACTTCACTGCCATGAGTTACGCCAGCAATGGCGGGTCAAATCACCGCCTGGTACCAGCCGTACCCCATCTACAGTGCTCCAAAGCGGCCAGTGAGCTCTTTTAAGCGGGTCACAAATATTTTTGTCTGTGACAATAAAAAAGAGGGAGAGCACTGGTTGAACAGATGGTAGAGCAAACAGAGATTATGACAGAATCTACGCTCTGCATATAGCCGTGACTACACTGAGATGACGTTCACAGCATAGCCATAAGCACATATACAGATGGCAGCTGTGTCACGCACCTAAGGTATAAAAGGGCAGTACACTGGCGGAGCTGTCATTCGTACTCATGTGATTCATGCTCATGGCAGCACGAGGGGTATTAATAGTCTTTGAACGCGGAATTTTAGTTGGAAGTCGAGTCATGGGACATTAAATTTTGGAAATCGTTAGGGAATTCGGTATTCCCCGATCCAGTGTGTCAAGAGTGTGCGGAAAAATACCACATTTCAGGCATTACCTCTCACCACGGACAAGGCAGTGGCTGCCGGCCTTCACTTAATAACCGAGAGCAGCGGCGTTTACGTAGAATTGTGAGTGCTAATAGACGAACAACACTGTGTGAAATAACCGCAGAAAACAATGTGAAACGTACGACGAACGCGTCTGTGAGGACAGTGGACTATGGCACCAGAAGACCGAAGCGAGTACCTTTGCTAGCTGCACGAAATCGCCTGCTGCGCCAATCCTGGGTTCGTGACCATATCGAGTGGACCCTACGCTAATGAAAAACCGTCGCCTTGTCATATTAGTCCCCATTTTATTTGGTAAGAGCTGCTGGTAGGTTTCGAGTGTGGCGCAGACCCCACGAAACCGTGGACCGAAGTTGTCAACAAGGCGCAGTGAAAGTTGGTGGCGGCACCATCATGGTGTGGGCCATGTTTATAAGGAAATGACTGGGCCCTCTGCGTGTTCAGCTACTTGAAGCCATTCGTGGACAACAATATTCCCGAACATCGATGGAGAGTTTATGATGACAGTGCGTTTTGTCACTGGACAACAGTTGTTGGTTTGAAGAACATTTTAGACAATTCGAGCGAATGGTTGGCCACTCAGATCACCCAAAATGAATCCCGTCAAACATTTATGGGACATAATCGAGAGGTCAGATTTTGCAAAAAATCCTGTACCGGCAAAAATTTGCCATTTATGGACGGCTGTAGAGACAGAATGGCTCAATATTTCTGCAAGGGACATACAACGACTTTTTTTGTCCGTACCACCTCGAGTTGCTGCACGATGACGGGAAAAAGGAAGTCTGACACGATAGGAGGTATGCAACAGCTTTTGTCGCCTAAGTGTATTGTTAGCAGGCAGAAGGGGTATTCGCGAAATAACTAACATCACGAATGAGTCGCACACACGCGTCATCTCCAGTTCCATCCGGCATGAGGTGTCATTGAATAATCGTTGAAGGGTAGAATAACTGCAATCAATAATTGGCAATACTAGGGATTTCACAATTTTCTTTGTACTCTCAAGAGGAAACACTTTTTTATACTTCTTAGTGCTTGGAAACGCACTGATGCCAACTTACAGATGACAGAAGAGCGTCCACTCCTGTCTATGTGGTGGTCCAGAATTATCCCCATGGTTCTTGCAGAGGAAGAAAACGCCATTTCTCTATCGTTTGGAAATAGGGGTGGATTGCTTTATCTCTTTTTAATTTTTTTAATGAATAGTAATAAATCTTTTGTGAGTGATCAAAAGCAACTGAGATTTAGATATACTAACTTTTTCTGTGCCCTCTGTGATACAGCAAGTTAGTCAGCTTTACATGCTGGATAGCTGCCAACAGGTTTGCTGGAATTGGACTTAGTTTAAATGAAGATAGGCAGCGAATGCATGGTACAAGAACCGGGATAGAAACGTTGAAGAGTTCACTGCAAGAGGCGGTGCGGTGGTGTGCACTTGCTCGGGTAACTGATATATAGCTCTTCAGCTATGCCCTTTAATAATGTTATCACATGTATGTAGCCACTGTTAATAGAAACTGAAGAGAGGATCTATTACTGTAATTCCAACAGTAGCTGAAGCATCAGATTTGTTGCACCTGAAACCAGTTGGTTGTAATAATGGAGAAGCCCTACGAAGTTTTGGCGTCAGGTGGGTTGGTGCAGGAAGGAGAGAGCGAACTGCGGCAGTTGTGGAGTCTGTGTGGTCGTGCCGTGGACTCGACGCATCAGTTATTAATGACACCCTGAACGAGCGTGGCCAATGTGGTCAATGCGCGTCTCATACACCGCCAATCAATGTAGCTCTGAAATGCGCATTAAGAGAGAATGGGTGAACTAATTATCAGCTAATAGGAAATCGGAAGACAGCCTGAGAACTCATCAAGCAGATTGGAGGTTGTAGCCGAACCCTCGACTGCATGTAACTATTAACTTGCCACTCTATAGCAATGAATCACGTGTGACCGACCCTACTGTACGCAAAAGTACCGGTAATTCTGCTGCATTATGATACGTACGAATAGTGTTTCCAACAGTTAATGTGAGCTCTCCACCAGTTTCAAGTCCAAAAACCACCAGAAAACCACTAACAAAAATGCCCCTACTCTTATAATCGCTAAAATTTCCATTAATTTTTTTAAATTACGAGTAATATGAAAGAACACAATAAGTATATTAGTAATTAGTTTCCTTTATTATTAAGAAATAAAATATTCACAATCATTAAATGAACATACAGTAAATAAATCAGCAAGTCATGGTCAAGAACTAACGAAAAGTTCTATAACAACAGCTAATTATTTAAATGAATTCGTCTTCTTCAGATGAATCATTTTTGTCTGCATCATCATCATCGTCGGCTTCAGATTGATATGATTCATTGGCACCGATTTGTTTTACAACGTGAAAATGCCTCACTTCCAGGACTGGAATCCTTTGCCAATCGACATGTCATCGCCTACAAGATGTGGTATCGTCGCAGCATTTTCCTTCCAACCCCAAACCACGGCGTATTCTTAATATAGCAGATTTAACTTCATTCTATTCCTCTGCTTGTTTTTTATTACATTCATAATGCTAAACAGTCACTCAGCTTCGGCATTGGAATGAGGCAATATTAGGAGAGTAATCGCAAAAGTCGTTAATTCCTGAAATCAGGATTCCCTATGAGCATCTTTGAAATTCAATACTTCATTCATTGTTTTTTTTTTTTTTTTTTTTGGCGTCTTTGGTCTCGTTACAGTTCAACAAATGAATTCGTCGCCACTGATCATCCACTCTTGCTATAAATTGTACACTTTTATTGAACTGAGCCATTTAATCAATTATATTGTCTTTGTTGTGATGAAGTGCTAGTTCAACACTTATTCTGGAAATGTTTTAATGAACGTCAAATTTTCTGGTAAACTGGTAATCAGACTTACTGTAAATGTTATGAACAGATTACGCAACATTTCTTCGTCTTCTTTTTCTCTGATTTCAAGCAACTGCTTTTCAAAGCGGACTCCCACATAACATCTTCGCTCCAAGAAATCACGAATATTTTGTGTAAAAATATTAACTTTATTTGCAGGTAACGTAACTTTGCTTACAAGCATATCTATCAGGTTGGTCAGCTCATCAAAGCGTTTGGTGTGATGATCTGTATCTTTCGGTTCGAACGTTTTATTTAGTCTGTTTATCTGAATTAACATTGGATATAGAAACGAAATATATGGATAATTAATCTGGTTCGTATATATAGCGTGCAATAACTCTGCCTTTCGTGCACTTTAGCTACGAAAAAATGTGTTTTCAGCTCTGGCCATTGCGTGTGTATTCTTGACACAGCGAATTCTATTGATAACCACCTTGTCTGGCACGCTTGAACAATTTCTAACAGTTTCTGTCCATCGTTGATGGTTTTGTGCAGTACCTTATAAAGAGATTGTCTGCAAGAGAAGCGACTAAACCAATCATAGGCCTATGTCTCTTCAATTAAAAACTCCAAATTGCTCGGTAAAAATTATTTTGCAGCAGCTGAAACAGCCAGTTGCAAGGAATGGCACAAGAAACGTACTAAAATCAGGTGTTCTACCTATTCTTTCAATTTCGTAAATACTCCGTTATTTACTCCAAGCATGACAGAGGCATTATCTATACCAATGCCCATTAAATTTTGAAGGTGCAAATCGGATCGTTGAAGTGTCTTCTTTACTATGAAGTCGTGAATTAATACCATACATTGAGAATCACAATTGTATAGTGCACACCACGAACGACGACAGTCGAGTTACTTTTTCTGCGCATCTGATGTGTCGCACCCTGCGTGAACCAACAAAGCTCTGTGGTTATTGGAAATGACAGTGAAATAAGTGAGAACCCATTGTTTGAAACCGACTGCTGCACTTCCTGCACCTGTGCAAGCCACCTTCGTTCATGAAATGAACTGTAACTAGGTGCTGCTAAATACTGATCATTCTACAGGGAATCCCTGAATGAAGTCTATCGAGTGTGATGGCTCGTCTGACATCACATTGTAATGTATCAGCGTTGCCTTCGCAGTAAAAGTTAAACATTCCTGAAATCAAATAAACCAGAAATAACATATTTCGAAACATATAAATAGCTTAGTGGTTGAGAGATCGCATTTTCAGTAACTGAAACTGAATTCTACTAAACCACTATAAAATCCATCAGCCACTAGAAGCCACATTTCGCCACTAAAAAGAGGGTAGAAACTACCAGTTTTAGTGGAAAGTCCATTAAGTTGGCAACACTACGTACGATACTGTCTACATTTTGTTTAGTCAGTACTAATATCGTACGTAAATGCCACGTGCAGCAGAAACGTTTATAATAAACTCCATGAAGCATAGATTTTTCTTTTAAGCTGTTTCGCTACAAAACGGTTGTTTCTACATCCGGACGCACGATCTCCGCCTGTGTCCTTGAATACGACACGTTGAGCAAGCAGTAAAGGAAACAAAAGGAAAATTAAATTTGGAGTAGGAATTAAAGTCCAGGGAGAAGTAACAAAAACTTTGAGGTTTGCCGATGACATTGTAATAAAATGTGTGTGAAATCTTATGGGACTTAACTGCTAAGGTCATCAGTCCCTAAACTTACACACTACTTAACCTAAATAATCCTAAGGACAAACACACACACTCATGCCCGAGGGAGGACTCCAACCTCCGCCGGGACCAGCCGCACAGTCCATTACTGCAGTGCCTGAGACCGCTCGGGTAATCCCGCGCGGCGATGACATTGTAATTCTGTCAGAGACAGCAAAGGACTTGGAAGAGCAGATGAACCGAATGGACAGTATCTTAAAAGGAGAATATGACATCAACATCAACAAAAGCAAAACGAGGATAATAGGATGTAGTCGATTTAAATCAGGTGATGCTGAGGGAATTAGATTAGGAAATGGGACACTTAAAGTAATAAATGAGTTTTCTTTGCTATTTGGGAAGCAAAATAACTGATGATGGCCTGAAGGGATCACCAGTTTAGTACTGGAGTGTACCACAGTAATAACAACAACATCGTAAACTTCCATTCTCGCAACAAACCGTTAGTTGAAATTTGTTTTCACACTCATTTCAGCATAAGTGTTGTTATTACACTGGGTAAGCACATTTTTAATAGCAATTTTGATCAGTTTTTACGGTGTGTAACCTTTGTTTGAAGGTGATCGGTTAATAAATTCCAAAGGAGAAGGTGAACATACGGTTCGAGTGTAAACCTAACACACGTATGTAAAGAACGCGTTATTGTATGATAACGCTTCCTATCTGCGTTATCCTTCTGGAAATTTGACCGTATCCACCAAACCAACTGTGGTTATTTTCAGCAACAGGATGAGAGCTGCATTTAACTTACTGTAAGAGAATCTGTATGAAATAAATACTGAAGTATGAAAAACGGTCATCGGTCTCTAAAGGAGCTGCTCCTGAAATTTAATGAATATCTTTGGGCCAGCATTTCTTTTGTCAATATAGCTAGACTTGAAAAGAAGGTGGGTGCAAGCAGTACTGTTTCTTACGTAGCAATTTGGCTATGAAAAATGAAATGAATAATTACTGCAAATCATTTATATTAAACTTAAGAAACAAGTGAAAAGGCTACTTAATATACAATTTTATCTGATATAGTCTTAAGCACTTTGCTATTTGTACGACTATGAGACATTGTTGTGTTATGCAAGTACGATTATGAAATTGTAGTTTTAACACAAAACATTATTCCAAACTTGACAAAGGAAATAGAATCATCAAACATCCATGGGCCAAATGAAATTTAGAGCGAATGAGAATATAAAAGACTAGCAATAAATCAATGTTCAAAAACTCTTAGATGAGATAACTGTAATTTCCTGCACATGACTAATTAAAAAATACAGTCAACTTCCAGCCTTGTAGTTGATGTGCTCTCCTAATTTGTGGTGGCAGTCATCTCTACACATTTTCTTTACGTCTCTGACAATGTGAATTAATACGATTCACCACGAAGCCCTCCGGAGCCGTTCTTCCATCTGTATCGGGGGTTAAAATAGTTCGATACATTATTTGTCTAGAAAATCTTCCTTCCGCAACAAATAAATTTCAGAGGCGGTTTATAAAGATGTAAATTATAGCCACACCGCGTTCAAATTTCTATTCACAATTAAGCGCTTTTTAAACTTACATCTTCAGTCATCGACAACAGTTCCACACACGGTACGGTTTCGCCGCCTATTGCCCGCGCTGCTCGGAGTATCAAGGTAATCCAAAAAAGGCTCAATGGAATACTGACTCTTACCGTTCCTATAGCGCGGCTTAATATACTTTCGATGCCTACTGCTTATATGTGTTGTCTGACTAGGTGTGTGAATGAAGTATGAAAGTACTGTCAAGCAAGGAATCGAGTGAACGAGTGTATCATTCTTGATTGTTCAGTGTCCAAGTCTACTATTTGAGTATAGTATTACTATGCATTGTGCCTATTGCTACCGTAATTTATTTATTTTGTATCATATATGCATGATGATACTTGGTATGTGGGGCGCTCAACTGCGCTGTTATCAGCGCCCGTACAAATGCCCAGTCTGTACACAGTCCAGTTGCGCCACTTCTCCGAGTGATTACGAAATGATGAGAACAACAAGACCACCCAGAGCCCTGACGGGGAAAATCCCCAACCCGACCGTGAATCGAACCCGGGACCCCGCGATCCAGAGGCAGCAACGCTAGCCACTAGACCACGAGCTGCCGATGTGATATCTTGAGAGTGGAGTGTTATTAACATTGCATTTTGTTGTTACGTAAATTTAAGTTGGAGGGGGAGAAAGGGTGTGGACTATTGGTATCAGCTGCATCGAGTCTTTATGCACAATCAGCGGTGACGAGTGAAAATGTGTGCCGGACTGGGATTCGAACGCGGGATCACCTCCTTACTAGGCAGTTGCGTTAACCACTGTGCCATCTACACCCGCTGTTTGTCGCTATTGCACGGCCTAGCTCGGCACGCCTCTCGGCCGACCCACTCTGCCACATAGCACCACCTACCCGCAGTCCTCGTCAACGTCCTCACTGACTTTCGCCTGTTGTACAGGGATGTGTCATCTCTTCTGATATTCAGTCCAAAGGCATGCTGATGCTTCTACCAGCGCTAAGTTAAGGCACTTTTATAATTTAATTTATTTGCATTATAGTATGCTAGACTGGTACGTTTTGTTCATGTGTGTTTCACGTACCTGTAGTTAATGAGCAATGAAGAGTAGCAGAAATGGAATTCTGTTTGAGAATAAACCGAATTCGTACCTATGTTCACATAATATAGTCTTATATCTTTGCGTTCAATAGCATAAGTCATGGACATTGCGGGCGGTAACTACTCCCCGCAAGTTGGTGACCTGGAAAACTGCGAACGCAGCCATATAATGGACGGAAGGCAGCCGCCTCAAGCAGGCGATCATTGTAGGCAAAACCACCCCTTCCTTCCGTCTCCTCTATATCTGTCTCACTGTCTACGCCCGTCCTATCAACCTCATCCCCACCCTCAAGTACCTTGGTGTCACACTTGACCGTCACCGCTCCTGGACCCTCATCTCCGGACGATCCAAGCCGAGGCATGCTCCCGACTCTGCCTCCTCAAGCTTCTTTCTGGCTGCACATGGGGTCTGTACCCCTCCACCGTCCTCCACACCTATAATTCCCTCATCCGCCCTATGCTCTGCTATGACAATCCCGCCTGGATCGCCGCGCCTCCTACCTTCTACAAATCCCTTCAAATCCTGGAACGCCATGCGCTCCGCCTCGCCTATCGCATCCGCCTCCCCTCCCCCATGCGGATCCTCTACGACGTAATTCCGTTCCCACACCTCCTCCTTTTCCTCGAACGGATACGGATTCTTTACATCTTTCGCAAACTTGATCCCCCTCACACACTTGTCTCTCCCATCCTTTTCCACCCCCGTCTGCTGCCGTGCCTGTACTCCCACATCCCACCCGCACTCCATTTCCCCATACCCTTGCGCAAGGTGGCTTCTGCCAACTCCCCCTCCCTGATTATGCCCACATCCCCTCCATCTACCCCTCCTACCAACTTTGATTGTCCACTTCCTCCCTCTGTGTTTTTCCTCCAGGGCACCCTCTTTCCCTTCTCCCCTCCCCCTCTCTTCTCCTCTCCCACTGGCATCAACACCTTCCCCCTCTCCCTCCTACCTGCACCTCTTCCCTTTGGCAGGTCCCCGGCTTTGTGCGTGAACAGTGCATCTTCGTGCGCCAGAGATCGTCGCCAGTACTCGTGTGTGTCTTCGCGCCAGTGCTTCAGTGCGAGGCCTATGAGAAAGACAGGCCGCGGCGCATACGTCACGAAGGTAGCCTTGCACTCGCTCGCTCGCTCAAATCAACAGACAAACTACGTTTCTACACTAGTTAACTCGTAACTAGGCGTGTCCGTACAAACTAAAACTGAATCTTCTACTGGAATCCGCTATTATAGAATCTTACTCTTATTAGTCCTATAATGATGGGAAGTCCATGGGCCTATGTATAATTTGTTACAGCTGTGCTGGCGTGCAATAAAATAAAACCGTGCTAAAATGATTATCAGTTGCATAAGGCACCACTTCCAGTATGTAATGAGTGTGGTAAGAAGAAGAAGAAACTAAATGCTAGGCGCTTCAGTCTGGAACCGCGCAACCGCTACGGTCGCAGGTTAGAATCCTGCCTCGGGCATGGATGTGTGTGATGCCCTTAGTTAGGTTTAATTAGTTCTAAGTTCTAGGGGACTGATGACCTCAGATGTTAAGTCCCATAGTGCTCAGAGCCATCTGAACCATTTTTGAACTAAATGCTTTAAACAAGCCGTTATACCATTTATATCGAGTATTGATCTTAAATTAAATTTTGCTGTAGTACTGTTAATCAGTAAGACTTCATAATAGCAGATTCCAGTGGAAGATGCAATTCTCATTCGTACTTATTTTGTCTGCTGAGCTGAGCGAGCGAGCGAGTTCAGGACTACCTTCGTGACGTACGCGCCGCGGCCCGTCTTTCTCGTGGGCCTCGTTCAGTGTTTCTCCGTTTGTGCTCCTCCGCTCACGTGTGTAAACTCGTTCTTCCCCGTTGTGTACAGTGATAAACGTTTTTTATCTTAACAGTGGGCCCGCGAACGGCTTCATTTATTTTACTATGTCTGTCTCCCGTTTTTGTCCACCATGTTTTGTTTGTTTTTCTGTCTCTCTGTTTCCTGTATGTGTTCACTGTGGCCGAAGAGCGGCGTAGATAGGCCGCTGCCGGCCTACCTTTATTGTAAAGGTTTTAAAATAACAATAAAGAAAAAAACCACCTCAAGCAGATAATCAGCAGTTACGCTAAGCCGCTGTTTTCTCACTGCCACTGCTGCCAGACTCAGAGCACGATATCGCTTCACGCAGCTGGACTCCAAAGTCGTCTTCTCGCCCTGCTGTACATGCGTTGGAGTTCGACTCTGTCAGCAGTGCTCGACTGCAGGTGCCAGACTTGCAAACATTTCCTCTGGGTCTGTGGCTACCGTGGGCTTTGTCGTGTGGCTGATTGTGAACTTTCTCACGATACCGCCAGGTGTCACTGATTATATCCTTTCGTGATGTAACTGGTCAGTCACGTGTCCCTAAGCGAATATAAATAAATTCGTTGCTGCTGCATACTCCTACACTTTTTGGATGGAGGAATAGGGCTTATGATATCTAGAGTATGAGCTTGTTAAATTTCCTATTGCTGGAACGTGATGAGAAACGCCAGTGACAGACTTTGAGTGATCGACTTGCGGATTTTCGGGGGTTTCCCTAAATTCCTCCAAGGATGGTAGAACAGTGCGAACTACGAATGGTTATGGGGGTATAGCCAGAAATGTCCACGGACTTTCCGAGAAGCATTTTCAGATAATGATCCACCGCCATTGTAGTGTACACAGCGGTGGAAATGAGCTACGTGAGGGCCCATCCAGTCCCCAGTTCTAGTCAGATTATAGAAATGCAAATTCGTGTTAGAAGGTGTGGAGAAATTCTCGATTGTCACGGTGGCAAAACCGCGAATCCTCCCCTCCAAGCCGTGGCGTTTAGCAGCAGGGTGCAAGGCAGACAGGAGTACACACTTCGTGTTTATCGCAGGGGACGTTTCATCGAGGAGACATCGAGACGTGTCCGGCCCAGCCTAGCGCTTCTTTCGCTGCTTTTTCAGTAAGGGTCGCATTCAGCATTTTCACTGCTTTTCCTCTGAACAGCTCACAATCCGTGAATTTATTCATCAACTTGAATTCGCTTTTTGTAGTAAATTTGTTGTACTGGGATCATAAGACAATGTTCTCTTGTATTATTGCATTTCCGAGATGCCCATTACTTGAAAAGTCAATTACTTGTTGAGAAGCAATGTTCACCACAGCATTAAGTTCAAAATGGACAGGAATTTTGATTCATTAGTGAATAATGTTTTTGTTTGTAATTCCATACTTATTAATTTTTATCCTTGGCATTCTGAATTGTCACAGTAGTTTATCCCCATCTGTGAATCATTTTTTATGTATCAGTAATTTAACCTATTGGCTTATACAGATTGCTCAGAGCCTGCTGCAGGTTTCAAGCCCGTTGTCACATTGCCGGCTGCGAGACGGGACGAGCAGCTATAGCTTCTTCTAATTGTTTCTTCTTATTTATCGCTGACTCGTAGCGATGACACCAGCTCCGGGACGCACAGCCTTGCTATCGCAGCGCCGCGTGCTGTGACGTAGCAAAGGAATATCCTTACTTCGTACTTCGGCCGCGCATGGCTGTTGGCGCCCGGCTGGCCGGCCGGCTCGGCTGCGGACAGCAAGCCGCTGCGCGTAGGAGGCTCCGGGTTGGAGTCCCGGCGCTGTCGGCACGAGAGGCGTTCTCATAGTGCGGAGTGTACTCTACCCCACCCCGTCTTCTTCGCTGCTCCTCCTGGTGGCTCGTCCGTGGTGGACGGGCGAAACGGGCTGCAGTCCCCCAGCGTCGTCAGCTCACCTGGTTGTGATGGCGGATGCACAGGGCCTAGGCCCTGCACGATCTCGATGACAGCTCACTGATGTGGTCAGCATTGGCGGCGAGCGAGTCTGCCGCGATGTCCGCTAATCCTGGGTTGATGATTGACAGCGGCAGCAGAGAGGACCAGAGCTGGTACTGTCCCCTCACGTCTGCTGCTGGATGGGCCGCCATTACTACAACATCTCCTTAATAAAGATTAACATGTCGATCACCGAGCTGAGTGCTACGCAGCGACCCAGTACACATCTAACTGCAAGTCTAACTGCGAGTGCTTGTTGCTATCAAAGCTGGCGTATTTAAAGGAAGCACGAGCGACGTCCTGACATCATGCGCCGGCCGAAGTGGCCGTGCGGTTAAAGGCGCTGCAGTCTGGAACCGCAGGACCGCTACGGTCGCAGGTTCGAATCCTGCCTCGGGCGTGGATGTTTGTGATGTCCTTAGGTTAGTTAGGTTTAACTAGTTCTAAGTTCTAGGGGACTAATGACCTCAGAAGTTGAGTCCCATAGTGCTCAGAGCCATTTGAACCATTTGACATCATGCTCGTTTGTAATGAACGCATTCGTTCCACTTATACTACTGATTCATCTGTCGTACTCGCCCCTTAGGTGTTCTTGCGACAGAGTTACGTGTTGTTACGGCAGACTTACGCGAAGTTGTGAAATGCAGTACAGCTGACGCTATACCTCTGTCTTACACTCTACGAAAGTCTCTGTCTAACACAAATCCGCGTGCTAAGCAATTCTTTCTCGCCTGTTGTGTGTAACCAGGCCATTGCCCCTGCGTGACGAAACATTCTGATATATGTGCAAAACTCTTACTTCTTGGCTAAGCTACTGCCTCTGGCTCTCGGCATAGGCTACGAAACTTTGACAATATTCCACGTTTCCAACTCTTTACTATTCCGCGACACTACAGCTCTTCATTTGCCCTCACAATGCTGAGTAAACTCCGTTCCAGACATCCCTACCAAGAAAAAAACGTGCACATAAATGACAACTACGCTATCTTAATCTGTAAAATCAAAATCTCGACAATATTGACATGGAAATAGTGATTGGCACAGAGCATCGTATGGTATATTTCAGGCGTAGACAACGTTTTCTACAATAAGAAAGCTGTAGTTTCTGTCACCATTCTGTTCAGACATGGTGCGACGAGGTTCATGAACATGTGTTTATCACTCAGAGTCTGGACTTGAATATTATCGTGAATCTGTGTCAGTGCTAAGAGAAAATCATCTTTCATCTATAAGTAAATAAACTTCACCCTAAATTTCAGATCAAACAATCCTGAAGATGTGTTCTCATACTGTTGGACGAGTCACAGCTTTGCAGGTGAAGAGAAGTACTACAACACCGCACAGCAGGCACTCGCAAAGTTCAAACGCATTTGTACGGCCTTTTCCAAAGCTTTCCTTTATATTAATTTTTGTAGCATTTAAAAACACACACTACACATTTCTTATTGTATTGTAGTCACTCTGACTATAGGAGTTGTTTATCTGTAAAATGTCGTCGTCATTTCGGCCGTAACATCACTTACACCAAACTTGAAGAAGTTACAATTTTCGGTACTGAAAGCAATTTACTTTAGAGCTTTGAAGCCCATTCAGACTAACAAGTAAAAATGTCTCAGCGATATGCTGGAACATTGTCGTGTGAAAGAACCACATGCCGGTTCCTTCATTGATAGATGGTTTCACTCGCTCCTGCGACTTGATACGGGCATTCTTTTGTGTACTACTCCCTAGGTGCAGGATTTTAATGACATACGACGCAAGGCTTCATCTTTGAGCAGATAATGTCTGCTATGATAGATATTCATTTCCGGTCAGTGGTAGGTGCTACCTCACCTTTAACTTCTTACATCTTGTTTTGCAACTACTCTGGATGACGCTAACAATAAATCCAGCTTTCGTCACCTCTTAAAATACTGTTACCGAAACTAGAGGAAATAGTTCACAATTTTTGGGCGTATTTTACATCATGGGCAACTATACCTGCTGCACTCTGTTCACGGATCAAGAAACACGAATGCAGAGTGGTGCGACTAGGAAATGCTGAGAGGCCCAGATAAGAAGTTACTAATGGTATGAAACAAATCTGTAATCCTTCATTAATTTCGGATACAGAACTGTAGAAACATTTTTTAAGATGTGACGAAGAAAGGTGTTTATAACGCGGGATGTCCTTAACTTTCTGAAACAGACAGCGAGATGTGAAAAATATTATTAAAACAATGGAGACCCTTCCTTTAAAGCAATGGTTCATAATACAGTAAACCCTCCATTACCCTCAAATTCCTATAAAGATAAATTTACGATATTTTCTTCACTTGTGCGCCTTGTGCCTCCCATCTTAATGAAATCAAAAACATGTAAAAAGGACACGCTCGCTTACGCACATCAAAGCGCACACTTTATTGTCAGTCTGAAAAGTTTAAAGACTGGATTAAAAAATATAGAGAAAAGTTAAGATGGTGTTTTTAATGTTTCAGGGGTTGTTCGTAGTCTCCCCTCACTTGAGTGCAACGCACAGAACGTTAATGCAATCAGATGAAACTCTCAGAGAAGTCCTTCTTTGGAAAGTTGTTCAACTTGTACGTCACACTGGCTGAATGTCGCAAACGCCTTGACCCATTGTGTGAATTCCTGCACTTTGCCATTCTGTGGTAGGTTCGTATTGATAACTCCAAGTCTCGCCACTCGTGAAGATTTTCTTTCGACAAAAGTATTGCCCACATTTTCCTTTTCAATACAGATGCGCCTGGCTTCCCATAGTCGTTATTTTTTTTTCAGAAGCCAAGGTGTCTGGGACACATTTTGCTCACAGTTTTCTCTTCTTCAGAACATTCTGTTGGTTTTCAACACTTGATTTAGAGATATTGCTCCATTGCTATTTGTGACACGACGTTGAGGTACTACGGCCGCACCTCCACTACTTGACACAGCCTGCTCTCAAATCACTGATCGAATGCATATCTGTTGTTTGCAGTCGTTGGTTCGGGCTACCAGCCTAGTTACTGTACTGTCGTTGCTTATAGACCAGGAATGAAACCAGTTTTCGCACTTTTTGAATGGTAGGTAGATATACCAGCAACTTGTACTGTCTGACGGACAGAGGTGTTACTACATGATGGACTACGTACGAGAGCAGGCAAGGTGATAAAAAGTACCAAGAAGATTGTAAGACGTCATCTAAGCGGATAATTGGAGCGGAAAGTGTTAATGTTAGGATATTTTGCAAATAATTCTTTAAGAAAGACTAATCAGTCTTTAAAGTTACTTCGCGAGTAAACCTACATTCTTCATTCGTGAAGCCAAGATGTGAGACACAAAAGTACACCAACATAGACATTTTCTTCAAAATGCAGTAGAGCTTAAGAGTGCATGAAATACGTTGGGTATTCGGTTTTCTCCATTCACAATTGTTTTCACAGGTAATAGTAGGCAAGATTTTTGCTTGTAATAACCCCTATGACAGCTCTTATGTTCTTTCACTCAGTTAATACTCGGCAGGAATCAAACCTGGGTTTGGATCGAGCTTCCTTGAATCTTGTGGAGAAAGGTGTGCAGTATACTGCTGCATCCATTTTCATTAAGATACCACTCGAATTAAAAAATCTTAGCAGCAATCCATGCGCTTTCAAATCGAAACTGAAAAGTTTCCTCATGGGTCACTCTTTCTATTCTGTCGAGGATTTTCTTCAAAAATTAAGCTGATTCTTCTTGTTTTGTTGTTTGCGTTTACTTAAACTTATAGATGGACTTTTTCGGGTTCATAAACATTTTATTTTTATCTGTTATTACTTTTATGTTGTTATTTCATGTACTGACACGTTCCATGACCTTGGAGATTTGCTCCTCAATTTGGCCCTACGGAGCTTGATGTGTAAATGAAAAAAATAAATAAATGAAAAAATAAAAAATATTTCATAAGTTGAGATAATATTGCATATGGATCTTTGACTTATTGTCACACTGCGGGGATTCCCCTCTGTTAAATCTCTGGAACATTTTCATGTAAAGTAATTTAATTTCGAAACACTAACACGAATCCTTTACAGAAGAATGGAAAAACTGGTAGAAGCCGACCTTGGAGAAAATTTGTTTGGATTCCGGTGATATGTAGGAACGCGTGAAACAATACTGAACCTACGACTTCTCACAGAAAATGGGCTCACGGAAGGGAAACCTGCGTTTATAGCATTCGTAGACTTAGAAAAATCTTTTGGTAATGTTTTCTGGGATATTCTCCTTCAAATTCTAAAGGTGGAAGGGGTAAAATACACGGAGTGAAAGCCTATGTACAATTTTTACAGAAAGCAGATGGCAGTTATAAGAGTCGAGGGGCATGAAAGGGCAGCAGCGGTTGAGAAGGGAGTGAGGCAGGATCCACGATTTTATTCAATCTGTATATTAAGAAAAGCAGTAAAGGAAGCAAAAGAAAAATTTGGAGTATGAATTGAAGTCCAGGGAGAAGAAATAAAAACTTTTGAGGTTTGCCGATGACATCGTTATTCTGTCAGAGACAGTAAAGGACTAGGAAGAGCAGTTGAATGGAATGACAGTATCTTGAAAGGAGGATATAATATGAACATCAACAAAAGCAAAACGACGATAATGGATGGTAATAAAATTAAATCAAGTGATGCCGAGGGAATTAGATTGGGAAATGAGGCACTTAAAGTAGTATGTGAGTTTTTCTATTTGGGAAGCAAAATAACTGATGATGGTCGAAGTAGGGAGGATATAAAATGTAGACTGGCAATGGCAAGAAAAGCGTATCTGAAGATGTTAACATCGAGTAATGATTTCAGTGTCAGGAAGTCCTTCCTGAAAAAAAAAGTGTGGAGTGTAGCCATGTATGGAAAGTTAAACATGTACGATAAACAGTTTAGACAAGAAGAGAATAGAAGCTTTTAACATGTGGTGCTACAGAACAATGCTGAAAACTAGATGGGTAGATAATTTAACTAATGAGGAGGTGCTGAATAGACTTGGGGGAAGAGAAATTTGTGGTACAACCTGATTAAAGACGGGATCGGTTGGTAGGACACATTCTGAGGCATGGGAGGATTATCAATTTAGTACTGGAGTGAAGTGTAGAGGGTAAAAGTCGTAGAGGGTGACCAAGATATGAATACAGTAAGCCGAATCAAATGAATGTAGGTTGCAGTAGTTACTCGGAGATGAAGAGGCTTGCACAGGATAGAGTAGCATCGAGAGCTGTATCAAACCAGTCTTTGCACTGAGGACCACAACAATTTAATTTATCCGGCAGCAGTCGGGACAAATAGTATTACAAAACTGACAGTCACTCTTCTTTCGCACGCTGCAGGATGTTTTCGGAATTGAGCTGTTGTCAACTATGGCAGAACTCATGCGAGCAAACGAGCTCTCGGCTACAGACCAAGACTTAACGTGCGCAGAATCTGTTTATCGTGCCCCAAGTCACATATCACAAAGGATTTTCGGCAGCCTTTACATCAGTCATATTGGTACAGGAGCTTCCATTATTTTGATAAATATCTCTATATCACAAATCCACGGCGTCCATCGCTGCCAGCTGCGGCGCACAGACTTTTGTTTTGTCCATTCACTGGTAAATGAGTTTCCTAAATTATCAGTTCATCAGCTGGATGCTCAATAAATAATAAAGCGAGATAAACGAATTGCGAAAGCGTTCGAATAGTGGTGTGTGATCTTACAAAGAACTGATTAGGAAACTAACTGTGATAGTAGCGGGCAGCAGGCGTGTTAGTGAGACGAAATATGAGGACACGCGGAAAATGGTGTATCGACCGGCGAGGGCTGTAATAAATCTCACTTGGGCTGTCGGCGCGACAAACGTCTTTCATTACGGCATCCTCCTCCCTTACTCTGTTGTCCGGCCGGCTGCCGCCACCCAACACCCAGATTGTGGTTCAGATTTGCACAATATTGAATATGAGGTTCTCTCTGCACTGGACTGATACCTTTTGAGTATCCCAGCTATGTTCACATCAGACAAATTCACCTGGTATAGCTCTAAACCTGTTCCTGAAGCAAATACGACAAATAAAGTTAAATGTACGAGAATACAATCGATATTTATTGATAGGAAGTTCTGACGTGTGAGCCGTTGCTAATTGGGGACCGGAACTGCTTCCCGTAGACGTATATGCGCTTCCTCAAGCTACTATGTCGCCGCAAGTCAGGGAAGGAAACTCACGACTATGTCTATTACTGGTCTGAATTTTCTGCGGTGCGTTGTCGTATCATACTCGTATTTGGCTGTTTCTGTATATCGTTTCCAATACAAGGCTGGGGGGTCACTTGGCGCTCTATTAAGTGCAAGTGAAAACCACAGAAAAGCCGACCAGCGTTTTATTAGTTGAAGCTCTGCTATGGTAACACGAGCTTGTTGAAGTGCGTAATTTATAAACATAAACGAAGTTAAAACGCTCCAGAGCGCACAAAGCCCCGCTCGGCTGAAGGAAATACTGCCCGAAAACACGCCAAATCTGATCCGAGCAATGGGCCCTAGATCATTTATTTTTGAAGAACGACGTTTTTCACCAAACTGTGCATTACTTTTTTTTTAATTTTTCACAATACCGGTTTCGGGCACTGTCGATTCTCAAGTCTGTCTCTAGTAATATCTGTCACTACATTGTCGTAGTCAATTTAAAAATCTCTTATTATGCATAACTATGCAAAGCACAGCCGTCAAATTCCTCATCTTCAAAAGCAGACCCTAGATCTAACACGACACAGAGTCATACGAGCAGAAGTGACACCACCAGCTGTCCATCACGGGTCCTGGCCTTGTGAACTACAAAGACCATGGCGCTGAATCTAGCTTGTGTCCTAGATCTCTAGCAGTTCAGGTGATTCTGCTTCGAAGTCACACCAGGATTTAATCAAATGGCTCTGAGCACTATGGGACTTAATATCTGTGGCCATCAGTCCCCGAGAACTTAGAACTACTTAAACCTAACTAACCTAAGGACATCACACACATCCATGCCCGAGGCAGAATTCGAACCTGCGACCGTAGCGGTCACGCGGTTCCAGACTGCAGTGCCTAGAACCGCACGGCCACACTGGTCGGCCAGGATTTAATGGAGTTGGAACTTGGTAAATAGGAATGAACCAAATTATATCCTGTTGCTGAAGTACCTTATTAGACATCGTTGACAGGCACCGCTTCGCGGCGTTGGTGTTGAACCGACAGGACGAAAAAACTCTAATATTCTTTTCTTCGTTTATTGCAGTTGGCGGCTAAGTCTGTGCCCGTGTCAGAGGCTACATGGAACTGGGCCAGGCATCTAACGGAAGTGACTAACTGGTCGTAATTGCTTACTCACACAACCAGTCTTGTGCTACCACCCTGAGAACATCAAAGTGCCCTTGGTTGGGTCTCACAGTGCAGTCTTCACTCTAGAGGTACGAGCCTCTTCTAGATGTCTCCACGAGTTGCTCCGGACGAGTCTTGGTGTGTAATTGGCCGGCTAAGCTTCTTCATCTCTCCAATTGAATTATGTGTTAGCAACAATTGTTGCCGCTGCATAAAACCATCCTTTCCCACACCAAAATGATTCAAATGGCTCTGAGCACTATGGTACTTAACTGCTGAGGTCATCAGTCCCCTAGAACTTAGAACTACTTAACCCTGCCCGAGGCAGGATTCGAACCTGCGACCGTAGCGGTCGCGCGGTTCGGGACTGTAGCGCCTAGAACCGCTCGGACACTCCGGCTGGCCACACACCAAAACTAATACACACTGATCAAAAATCTTCCTCTGTGAAAACTTTCTTCTGTATTGTTGCGCAGTATCCATTTCTACTGGTTCATGCAATACTCGTTGTCATGTTTAGTCGTCAGTACTTTTTCCCCTTCGGCTGTCTCCACTACTATAGTGCTTAAGGCTTTCTCGTAACTGTGTTGTCCAGCTAGTCCATTTGCTTTTTACTTTCCTCTGAGTTGACTGGTAGACTAAAATGTACAAAACATGGAATTAGGAAACTTATGAAACCCTGAAAGAACGGATAGAATACTTCGTGAGATATATAAAAAATCTGAAAATTTCTTCACAAATAAAGTTGAAAGCAAACATTGTTGTCCCTAGCTACCATGATAAATTCCTCACGTGCCTCAACCGGATTCAGATCTGTGGACCTTAAAGGCCACTCCCTGATGGAGATACGTTAACCTGTGAGTAAGGCTACCAGGGGTTTGTTTCCGTAAAGACTGGTTTAATTTTCATTATTTTTCATGAAAAGGATAACGGAGCCGACTACTTTTCCGAAAAGTCTCACTCGTCATTAAATTGCCTCATTTGCGCTTTACCGAAATTAATCCAGCTACGAACAAAATGGTGAGGTTCTGCATAACCTTCCAAAATAATGCCTACTTATGTAACGTTCCTTCCTCCCTACATAAGTATTAACCAACTCCTTGTACTCGTCATCAAATGTAGTGTACTAGTTATTACACGCCGACAAATGTGACTTAATTCTGCTAAACATAACAATTCCAATGTATCAATTTTAGAATGTGAACGTGGATCTGTTGAATACTGTACTGGATGGGGCTTGCATAGTTTTATCGCGACACACAAGGATCAAGAGTTGTAAATATAAACTGTACAACTGTGATACTAGGGCGGTGGACTGTTATCGACTGTATTAAATATAAATGTTCACCATTCCACGACGGCACACACTATTTTGATTCAACCGGTTGTAAGAGTAAAATATGTTCACATCTAATGCGAGGATCGTTATCTGAGCTAAAATTTTCAGTGAAAAAAATCCTTTAATTTTTCTATATCGCTGAAATAACACAATATATGTCATAATAACTGAGATTTCCGATTGGTTTTGAACTTTATGTAACTAGAAATGGCAAGCAAAGAGAAACTAATCGTCAGGAAATGTTAAAATGTACCAAGCGATGTTACATTGCTTTGATATATACTGAAGACGCAAAGAACCTGGTACACCTGCCTAATATCGTGGAAGGCCCCCGCTAGCACGCAGAAGTGCCGCAACACGACGTACATGGACTCGACTAATGTCTGAAGTATTGCTGGAGGGAATCCTGCAGGGATGTCCATGAATCTTTAAGAGTACGAGGGGGTGGAGATCTCTTTTGAACAGTACCTCGCAATGCATCCCAGATATGCTCAATAATGTTCATGTCTGGGGAGTTTGGTGGCCAGCGGAAGTGTTTAAACTCAGAAGAGTGTTCCTGGAGCCACTCAGTAGCATATTCTCAACGTGTGAGGTGCCGCATTGTCCTGCTGGATTTGCACAAGTCCGTCGTAATGCACAATAGACATTAATGGTTCAAATGGCTCTGAGCACTATGGGAGTTAACTTCTAAGGTCATCAGTCCCCTAGAACTTAGAACTACTTAAATCTAACTAACCTAAGGACATCACACACATCCATGCCCAAGGCGGGATTCGAACCTGCGACCGCAGCGGTCGCGCGGTTCCAGACTGTAGCGCCTAGAACCGCTCGGCCACCCCGGCCGGCAGATATTAATGCATGTAGGTGATCAGACAGGATGCTTACGTACGTGTCACCTGTCACAGTCGTATCTAGACGTATCAGGGGTCCCATTCACTCCAAATCCCCAAGTCCCACACCATTACAAGCCTCCTCCAGCTTGAACAGTCCCCTGTTGACATGCAGGATCCATGGATTCATGAGGTTGTCCCGATACCCGCATACGTCCATCCGCTCGATACGATTTGAAATGAGACTCGTCCGACCAGGTAACATGTTTCCAGTCATCAACAGTCAAATATCGGCGTTGACGGCCCCAGGCGAGGCGTACAGCTTTGTCTCGTGCAGACATCAAGGATAGATGAGTAGGCCTTCGGCCCCGAAAGCCCATACCGATTATGTTTCGTTGAATGGTTGTCACGCTGACAGTTGTTGCTGGCCCGGCATTGAAATCTGTAGCAATTTGCGGAAGGGTTGCACTTCTGTCACGTTGAACGATTCTCTTCAGTCTTAGTTGGTTCCGTTCTTGCGGGATCTTTTCCCGACCATAGCGGCGTCGGAGATTTGATGCTTTACCGGATTCCTGATAATCACGGTACATCCGTGAAATGGTAGTACGGGAAAATCCCCACTTCATCGCTAACTCGGAGATGCTGTGTGCTGTCCCTTGTGCGCCGACTATAACACAACGTTTAAATTAAATTAAGTGTTGATAACCTGCCATTGTAGCAACAGTAACCGATCTAGCAATGCGACAGACACTTGTTGTCTTATATAGACGTTGCCGACCGCAGCGCCGTATTCTGCCTGATTAAATATCTCTGTATTTTAATACGCATGCCTGTACCAGTTTCTTTGGCGCTCCAATCTATATTTCAGTTAATGTGTCACAAACGTTAGCTCGGAGCTAATCACAGCCTTGCCAAAAGCCTTGGCTAGTAAGATTTCAGTACTATTTTTTCTCACTTTGGTACAAAGGAACCCCATTTACTATAACACAGGACAAGAAAGAATTGCTATATTTCCACATATAGGCAACTGCAGTGAAATATTACACTTGAAAGAAAAAAGTTTGAAGTCTACATAAATTTTATAATGATATTGAAGTTAAGTCGTAATCAACGAACTGTTTTATACCATAGTGTTCGGAAACTGAAATTGTAGTTTACTAAGTTCACTGCCTTTCAATACATAATGAACAACGTACGGAAGCCTATTATAAATTCAGTGCGTCAGGGTAATGCAAATATAAAACAGTTCACTTTTAACAACCATATTCGCATCATGAATTCTTCTCAGTTTATCAGCCGAGTGGTGGCGTCGTCTTGTCGCAATGTTTCGATGAGTTTCGTACCCATAAACTTCACCAGAAGATGATGGGTACGAAACTCATCGAAACGTAGCGACAAGACAACGCCACCAATTGGCTGATAACCGACAAGAATATATCATTGGAATACGCCGAGAAAGACTGCAATCGCGTACATATTCACATGTTTAATGATTTAATTTGTCTCTGTGCTAATACTGTAATTACCGGAAGTGTATATATTGGCTTACGGTGATGACGATGTGCAGGAGATCGTGAACTTGTGCTGCTTCTGAAACACAGCTGCTCCTTCCCACATATCGATCAGAAATGGTTGGTAACTGGAACATAAGTGAGCGTGAAAGAAATACACTGATCTGTAAAACCTTGGGACGATGTAGATAAAGCAAAAAAGGTATTAAAAATTCGGTGGAAATGAACGAATATGCAAGAGCATGTTGTCAGAGAAGTCCCGGTCGTACACAGTAAACTGGACGTCACGTGGGGTGATGTCATTGGAACTATAGCGCCAAACGGGACTCGTCCCACAACACGAGACATTTGAAGGAATAGGAAAAGACAAAATAAGTGGTTCAAATGGCTCTGAGCACTATGGGACCTAACATCTGAGGTCATCAGTCCCCTAGAACTTAGAACTACTTAAACCTAACTAACCTAAGGACATCACACACATCCATGCCCGAGGTAGGATTCGAACCTGCGACCGTAGCGGTCGCGCGGTTCCAGACTGAAGCACCTAGAACCGCTCGGTCACACAGGGCGGCGGGAGAAGACAATTTCTTTTATTCAGCGAGCTGTGAAGGTGGGCTCTGGGGATGGCCTTCAATAGCAGACGTCCCGGGACAACACTTCGATGACTTCACATGAGGGAGAATCATCGGGAAACTGGAAGGACGAAGTGTGACGAGTGTAGCACAGGAGATGGTAGTGCTCACAATATTGTTCCATGTGCATGGGAAGCGTTCCGGACCACATTAACTGTTATCCGAAGGAGAGGATGCTGTGGAGCACGGTCAATTACAGCAGCAGATCGCCGCTAGCAAGCAATTTCATACTCCTAAGTGGCATGGCGACTGCATGGCGGTGGTCTGTTTGCCCAACGACTTGTACCTAATGTTGCGTTGGCCTCGCACATAGGCGGCACCGTTTACGATGGCGTCCGAAAACATAGGAACTGCAGGTTCACGTGCTCTTCTCAGATGAAAGCAAATTCAGTCAGAGTAGTCAATCTAGACGTACCCTCGCATGGAGTGCACCCAGGAGCATTGTTGAACACAATTATTCTGGTAGTCCATATGTTATGGTATGGGGAGGCGTATTGTTGCATGGGCGTACTGAGATCCAGGTCTTTGAACACGGTACGATCACCGGTCACGTTATTGTGACACTGTACTCCTTCAGTACATGCGTCTTTTCAAGGGTGCATTCAGCCATAACTTCATTTTTATGGATGACAATGCACAACCGCATCGAACAGCGCAGGAAGAGGAGCTCTTGGAATGAGAGGATACTCGGTGAATTGACTGTCTTGCCTCTTTCCCCGACATAAATCCCATCGAGCACGTTTAGGATGCTTTGGGGACACGTATAGCAGCTCATTCACACGCACCAACGACCATCCTGCAGTTCTCAAACCCGCTGGTCGAGGAACGGAGCATCCTACCACAAGAAGTGCTTACCGACCTTGTGGCCGCGATGGCAGCACTTTCTATAGCGTGCTGACGCTAAGTGCTTACGGAGACCGAACAGCCAAGGTCACCAGTCTCCTACTCACCCCACGGGACGAAGCGGTGTACCCAGTCTGCGTGTAGAGCAAGTTCTATGTGCAAGTGTGAGAATGTGTCCTAAATGCTTGTGTAGCGAGTATCTGAGGCGAAACATGGGAAATACACCTAGCGAGATGTGAAAATCCGCCTAAAAACCAGATCCAGGCTGACTGGCACACCAATCACTCATCGTTAATCCGCCGGGCGGATTCGATACGGGGCCGACATAGCTCCCAGTCGTGGAGGCGTTCGCACTGACACACGCGGCTACCCGTGCGGGTACTACAGAGAATGGAGTGCCGTCCCTATTAAGAATCACTTTCCACCATTGAAAATTTCGACAGCTCCATCAGAAATCGCAGTGACTTAAGTGTAATTATTATCTTTTAATAAAAATGCCATCCCTTATTTCTTGTAGCGGTTCTTTCTATTTATGATCCAAGTTTCATGCGGCTGTGTTACTTGGCAGTGACACACAATCCGAAAGCTAATTTCGTCCTTAAGTTTTACAGATCAGTATGATATAGCTTTTCTCATAGAGCCGATATGTTTACAGCTATCAGTAATGCGGCGTTTCAGATCAATTAATAGACTTCAGTATATATGTTCATAAGCTCACGGCATCAGATATGATGTGTTTCACGACTGTCCTGCGTGACTGCTTGTGCCCAACTCTCGTACGTTAACGCGCTCACCTCACTCGCAGTGACATTTTACTACACTACTGGCCATTAAAATTGCTACATAACGAAAATGACGTGCTACAGATGCGAAATTTAACCGACAGGAGGAATATGCTGTGATATGCAATTGATTAGCTTTTCAGAGCATTCACACGAGGTTGGCGACGGTGGTGACACCTACAACGTGCTGACATGAGGAAAGTTTCCAACCGATTTCTCATACACAAACAGCAGTTGACCGGCGTTGCCTGGTGAAACGTTGTTGTGATGCCTCGTTTAAGGAGAAGAAATGCGTACCATCACGTTTCAGTCTTTGATAAAGGTCGGACTTCAGCCCATCGCGATTGCGGTTCATCGTATTGCGACATTGCTGCTCGCGTTGAAGGAGGTCCAATGACTGTTAACAGAATATGGAATCGGTGGGTTCAGGAGGGTAATACGGAACGGCGTGCTGGATCCCAACGGCCTCGTATGACTAGCAGTCGAGATGACAGGCATCTTATCCGGAAGACTGTAACGGATCTTGCAGCCACGTCTCGATCCCTGTTTGCAAGACAACAACCATCTGCACGAACCGTTCGACGACGTTTGCAGCACCATGGATTATCAGCTCGAAGACCATGGCTGCGGTTACCCTTCACGCTGCATCACAGACAGGAGCGCCTGCGATAGGGCACTCAACGACGAACCTGGGCGCACGAATGGCAAAACGTCATTTTTTCGGATGAATCCAGGTTCTGTTTATAGCATCATGATGGTCGCATCCGTGTTTGGCGACATCGCAGTGAACGCACAATGGAAGCGTGTATTCGTCATCGCCATACTGGCGTATCACTTGGCGTGATGGTATGGAGTGCCATTGGTTACACGTCTCGGTCACCTCTTGTTCGCACTGACGACACTTTGAACAGTGGACGTTACATTTCAGATGTGTTACGACCCGTGGCTATACTCTTCATTCGATCCCTGCGAAACCCTACATTTCAGCAGGATAATGCACGACCGCATGTTGCAGGTCCTGTATGGGCATTTCTGGATACAGAAAATGTTCGGCTCCTGTCCTGGCCAGCATATTCTCCAAATATCTCACCAATTGAAAATGTCTGGTCAATGGTGGCCGAGGAACTGGCTTGTCACAATACACGAGTCACTACTCTTGATAAACTGTGGTATCGTGTTGAAACTGCATGGGCAACTGAACCTGTACACACCATCCAAGCTCTGTTTGACTCAATGCCCATGCGTATCAAGACCGTTATTACGGCCAGAGGTGATTGTTCTGGGTACTGATTTCTCAGGATCTAAGCACCCAAATAGCATGAAAATGTAATCACATGTCAGTTCTATTATAATATATTTGCCCAATGAATACCCATTCATGCATTTCTTCTTGGTGTAACAATTTTAAGGGCCAGTAGTGTACATACCACAGCAAATACATGTTACAGCCACTCCAGACTGACTTTTTACGGCTGGCCGAAGTGGCCAAGCGGTTCTAGGCGCTTCAGTCTGGAACCGCGCGACCACTACGGTCGCAGGTTCGCATCCTGCTTCGGGCATGGATGTGTGTGATGTCCTTAGGTTAGTTCGGTTTAAGTAGTTCTAAGTTCTAGGGGACTGATGACCTAAGATGTTAAGTCCCACAGTGCTCAGAGCCATTTGAAATTTATTTTTTTTTTTACTTTTTACCGCATTATTTCTGTCATTCTATCGGCTGCAACACTCCCTCCACTCGACTTACGACATCAATCATTCTGCGACATTAATCCATGATATTACACTTGGGAAGTCAATTGAAGGTCGACCTCGATGTTGATCACTTAGTAACAAAGACTATTCTGAAATGAATCTTGGTAGAACTTGCACATTTAGAAGTATTATAATTGTATGGGTTTTATTCCACGGTTACGACCAGCTATCGAACCTGCTGTGGAGTGTTTACCCTTGGGCGACTTCTACTGACGCATGACAAAATAGTTCCTCTGCCTCGAACCACTGTCAAAGCCTTCAAATAACCCGTAGTGATACATCCAACGCTGCTGAAAATGTAGTCTGTGTCAGACCTCGCTAATGAACTTCGAGGATTCTAGTATAAAAACCAGGTTTCAAATTGCTATTATTTTAGAACTACTTTGTAAATTTCTCCAATATTCTGTACCCTGTTGTCAAAGAAAGAACAGACACAACTGAGACGCAGTGGATCTAAGAGTACGCTTTTCGTTATTTTTAAATCCCGTGTATCACTGGAGCAAGAAGTGTTCCTGTTTTATTCACATGACACAATAATGTTTTAGCTGTCATTCACAATAACTGCTTTCCCTACACTTATTCCATTTCTTTCTTTTCCAAACCGTCCTCAACTTTCACTAATGTAGACAGTAATATTTCAGACAATATTAACTCGATGCAAAAAGATTTTATGAACCAAAATATGCAGCCGTCTAGGTGCTATCGTTGCCTAATTTCGATTATAGGGTTTATTAAATTTTCTGCATTTTCGTAATTCGGGAAGGAAGACTAGAGTGTAGCAGCCCGTCGGATTGGGGAAGGAGGGGGAAGGACGGCGAGGGAAATCGGCTTTTCCCTTTCAAAGGAACCATCCCGGCATCCAACTTAAGTGATTTAGGGAAATCACGGAAAACGTAATTGGCATGACTCTGTCGGGTCCTGAACTGCCGCCCTCTGGAATACTAGTCCAGTGGCTAAAATTTGCCTCACTTTATCCGATCCCATAATAAATGAGATAAGAAAAAGTTCATTGGCGATCTTCACAGTGACTTAATTAATGGATCATTTAGATCAAAAATGGTCCATATACATCAATGGGGCATCGATAGGTTGGCGGTAATGCAGTGACAAGTGAATAATTTTACCGCTCCAATATTTGGCATATTGTGTGACGTACATATTACTTCTGATGACAAATTTTAGGCACTTAACTTTACATTTTCATCCTTGAGGTTTCAACACGTCAAATTATTTTCTTTATCATCATTTCTTAACAGTCACTCTCCACAAATGATGAGTGCTACAATCTGAACAACTGATGTTATTCGGGAACATGCAGCACGCCCACCTCCATCTTTCTGCTAACAACGAAAGTCTAATCTCGATGAGTTCTTCAGAAGCACGATCTATCCTGATGCGACGTATAATATTCATCAGTTTTTTTTACTTTATTGTTATTTTAAAACCTGTACAACAGGCAGGCTGTCAGCAGCATTCTACGCTGCTCTTCAGCCATAGAATACACAATGAGAAAAAACAGGAAGAATACACATAAGTTCCAGAACGGTGGGCAATAAAACAGTAGACACATAAAGACAAACATGGAGCCGTTCACACTCGACGATAATCCGCAAGACAAACTTTTGAAACGACACACAAACACTGAAGATGGCGATGGCACAGGTGAACGACGGAGTGCGACGGTGAACACTGAACACTAAACACGACGGCACACACGAGACACTGAGGGCGATGATCTCCGGCGCGCGAAAGTCCACGTAGCGTGTGCGAGTCCGGGGACCTGCCAAGAAAGGAGGAGGGGGGGTGGGAGAGGGAGAGGGGAGAGCATAGATGCCATGGGCAGAGGAGATAGGAGGAAAGGAGGAAGGGGGAGGGGAAGCCCGGGGGAAGAGGGATGGAGGAAGAGGGATGGGGGGAAAAGGAGAGAGAAGGGAGGGAGGGTGCCTAAAGGAAAGGACACCGGAAGTGGGGGGGGGCAGGATCAAAGTTGATAGGAGGGGTAGATGGAGGGGAGGAGAACATCATCAGGGAGGTGGAGCTGGCGGAAGCCACCTTGGGAGAGGGTAAGGAGGGTGGAGAGATGGAGGACGGGTGGGACGTGGGAATACAGGCGCGGCAGCGGGTGGGGGTTGGAGAGGATGGGCGAGACAAGCAGGTGAGGAGGATCGAGTTTGCGGGAGGTGTTCAGGATCCGTATCCTTTCAAGGAAAAGGAGGAGGTGGGGGAACTGAATGAGATCGTACAGGATCCGCATGGGGGAGGGGAGACGGATGCGATAGGCGAGGCGGAGAGCATGGCGTAATATTCATCAGCTGAGAAAAACCTTAAAAAACTAGCATCAATATACGTGTCAGCAGGGTGCATAGAGTTGTTTAAAGGTCTAATGCCTGTAAAGAGAGCTAATTTCATTTTATCTAACTGCAAATGCAAAATGAAGAAAAATCCTTGCATATAATATTCTGCACTGTCACTTTGTGTCCACAAATTTTACAACCAAACCCATCCTAACACATATAACGGGCTATCGAAATGCCTCCGTTTGGGGACGCCACTGCACTGCGTATGCAATGTAATTCGAATCTGATGCGGGAATACAGGGTGGTTCAGCTCACTTTTCGATGGGTTTTATTCGACCTGCAATACCTTCAAAAACCACGCTCGAGATTTTCATATTCTCTCACTAGCTACGTGCAAACTATTAGACCTACGGATAAAATCAGCAGGACCACTCTATATGAAGTATCATGTACACTACTGGCCATTAAAATTGCTACACCGAGAAGAAATGCAGATGATAAACGGGTATTCATTGGACAAATACGAGTATATTATACTAGAACTGACATGTCATTACATTATCACGCAATTTGGGTGCATAGATTCTGAGAAATCAGTACCCAGAACAACCACCTCTAGCCGTAATAACGGACTGGATACGCATGGGCATTGAGTCAAACAGAGCTTGGAAGGCGTGTACAGGTACAGCTGCCCATGCAGCTTCAACACGATACCACAGTTCATCAAGAGTAGTGACTCGCGTATTGTGACAAGCCAGTTGCTCGGCCACCATTGACCAGACGTTTTCAGTTGGTGAGAGAGCTGGAGAATGTGCTGGCCAGGACAGCAGTCGAACATTTTCTGTATCCAGAAAGGCCCATACAGGACCTGCAACATGCGGCCGTGCATTCTCCTGCTGAAATGTAGGGTTTCACGAGGATCGAATGAAGGGTATAGCCACGGGTCGTAACACATCTGAAATGTAACGTCCACAGTTCAAAGTGCCGTCAATGTGAACAAGAGGTGACCGACACGTGTAACCAATGGCACCCCATTCCATCACGACAGGTGATACGCCAGTATGGCGATGACGAATATACGCTTCCAATGTGCGTTCATCGCAATGTCGCCAAATACGGATGCGACCATCATGATGCTGTAAACAGAACCTGGATTCATCCGAAAAACTGACGTTTCGCCATTCGTGCGCCCAGGTTCGTGGTTGAGTACACCATCGCAGGCGCTCCTGTCTGTGATGCAGCGTGAAGGGTAATCGCAGCCATGGTCTCCGAGCTGATAATCCATGGTGCTGCAAACGTCGTCGAACTGTTCGTGCAGATGGTTGTTGTCTTGCAAACGTCCCCATCTGTTGATTCAGGGATCGAGACGTGGCTGCAAGATCCTTTACAGCCATGTGGATAAGATGCCTGTCATCTCGACTGCTAGTGATACGAGGCCGTTGGGATCCAGCACGCCGTTCCGTATTACCCTCCTGAACCACCGATTCCATATTCTGCTAACAGTCATTGGATCTCGACCAACGCGAGCAGCAGTGTCGCAATACGATAAACCGCATCGCGATAGGCTACAATCCGACCTTTATCAAAGTCGGAAACGTGATGGTACACATTTCTCCTCCTTACACGAGGCATCACGACAACGTTTCACCAGGCAACGCCGGTCAACTGCTGTTTGTGTATGAGAAATCGGTTGGAAACTTTCCTTATGTCAGCACGTTGTAGGTGTCGCCACCGGTGCCAACCTTGTGTGAATGCTCTGAAAAGCAAATCAGTTGCATATCACAGCATCTTCTTTCTGTCGGTTAAATTTCACGTCTGTAGCACCTCATATTCGTAGTGTAGCAATTTTAATGGCTAGTAGTGTATTGAATTTTGTACTGGGTTACGTTTTCCCTAGAGGCCACAGTTTTCATGTTATTCAAGAGAAACGTAAAAAAGTGACCTCCAAATGCAGCTCCACCAGCACACTTTTCTCACGATACACAATTTATAGTATGTTGTTCATGGCACTCGCTCCTACTACACAAACATTTCGTCTACACGAATTACAATGAGCAGCCACAAGTGCATCAAATCTACCGGTTTCTATCCCATTCGTATAATTCTATCGTCGTGCTCAATTTTTTTTTATTTTGGTGTGTATTTGATCTCTGCTAAATACATGCACACAGCTTCGATTGACGAACCAGCAAGTTCACGTTTAATGTTATTCACAGCGTTTGAAAGCGTTCTCTAGCGCCATGAGCCATTGCGCGTGTGAAGATATCTTTTGTCAGATTCTCTACCGGCGATGTATATTGCTACACCTGACACAGTTAACCTCATTTTATTGATAATCGTAACTGTAGTCGTTGATTGGGAGCTTATCCGATGATCCTAAACATACTTTTCTTTGTACGTTGTGCTAGAGCGATTGACACTAGTTTTTCTAATTAATGTAACTGAGACAAGTTCGTTTGTTCGCTTGGTGGGGAGGAGCGGCAGGATAGTTCCCATCCAAAGCTACAGAATCTAAGAGGACGCTTTGCTTAACAGCACAAGGGGGGACAAAATTAACGCGATTCGCTGCCACCTCAGCTGAAAACCACGACGCAAAGGAGAATCTTTGAGAACAGACGATTTCACCAGCCATACAACGAACGATAGCTGTATGTATGAAATTGTATAACTTTGTAATTTTGCCGTGAAACACGCCGGGATTAGCCTTTAACCCGTGGAAACTAATTTCATAGAATTCTCTTTGAAAGTGAACAGCGGTAGGTAATGCGTTAGCAGCAGTTTGTGGCTAAGTGGATTAGACCTGAGTAACGGCACTTCTGGCGCGACAACAGGGACACAGTTGCCGACTGTTAACGCTGCGTGGCTACTGTGCGGAATATAATTTTGCCGTTTCGCGTTAGATCAACAGCCAGGGATTACCTGCTCACGGATTACGCTGTCAAACTAATTTCATTAACTCTCTTTCAAACGAGTCACCGACTATGAATATCCAGCAATTTATTTCTGAGAATATCGCCGCATGTGTAACATTACTTTTGAGGCAATGTTTTTACGGTTCTTGCTGAAACCAGATTTTCAGTTTTGCGTTGGCACTTGTAGATCGTTCTCGGTCACTACAAATTTGAGTGTTCATAACCCATCATAGCCAATCTATGAAATATAAGTGGTGAATCGGAACCTATCCGACAAAATTTCCATGGCTTCTTCTGTGAGTATTGTGGTGGAGGATTCCCGAAGTTTCTGGTGGCTTATTACAGAGTGATAATGTAATTATGGTTTATTCGATTTAGTTAGCTTTGTTTATGTGAAAATAATTTCACAATAGTAATAATTTCAGTGATGCGCCATCATAGAAAGCTAAAACGCAAAAGACAAACCGAAAGAGATGGCGCAGTGGTTAGCATACTGCACTCGCATTCTGGAGGTCGACATCTCAAACCCGCGTCCAGTCATCCTGATTTAAGTTTTCTGTGAGTTCCCTAAATTGTTTCAAGCGAATGCCGGGATGGTTCCTTTTACAGGGCACGGCCGACTTCCTTTCCTATTCTTCCGTAATCCGCTGTTACATTGACGTACAGTACCGCACGCTAACAATGAAGAACTGTTCTGTTTCAAGTACTTTTCAAAAAGACACCCACCGTGATCACGAAAGTGTGTACAGCTAGGCACCGTCGACTGTCGTACATGTTCGAGAATCATAGGAGTTGTGTGACAATCCAAGCATGTGAATTCTGACCAGGGCGTCACAAACAAAGCTATTCACATGCTCCCAGCAGATGAAGTCAGTTGGTGTGATTTGGTGTGATGTCTGGTGACCATGGTTACCATGGAATAGGTCCACCACGACCACCCTCAAAATGAAATGAAATTAGTCTGGAACGAGGCAATGGAGAACACCACCCAGGATACCAAAACACTCAGAAATTATCTCTGAAAAAACTCCGAAATTTTGTTGATGGAGTTCAGGTTCACTCAATATGTTTGAATTTAATGCATATAACATCAATATTGATCACCCTTGTTGCTGTCAATATATTATTTCGAGTAGGGCAGCTAAAAGGTAAACAGTTTTTTTTATAGAATGTAATTAAAGAAAAATATGTAACCTTTATTAATGATGTTATGAAAACCGATAATGAGAATTCCGAAGGTGAAGTCCGTGACACTGATGTTGCACTTAATGATACTGGTGCTGCTGAAATTTGGCTGGAGGATGATATTGGGAGCTTAGATAGACAGGTGGCCATAGGTTGAACATAAAGTTATGAAGGCCATATCTTCTTCTCTTTCAAGATATGAATGTCCTGTAACTGTGAAAGTCACACGAATAGATTCAAAAAGGCTTTGCGTGAGGGACAAGACAGTGGATTAATCTGAAAAGGGTGTAGTTTTTTCTCTGACCCCACCTGAGCCACAGAATATTTCCAAATTTTACCCTCTTCATGCAAAACCGTAGTAACGTTCACTATGTGATCAAAAGTATACAGACACCCCCATAGACATACATTTTTCGTATTACGTGCATTGTGCAGCCACCTGCTGCCAGGTACTCCCTAACAACGACCTCAGTAGTCATTAGACATCGTGAGAGCAGAATGGGGCCCTCCGCGAAACTCACGGACTTCGAACGTGGTCAGGTGATTGGGTGTCATACGTCTGTAAGCGAGATTTCCACTCTCCTTAACATCCCTAGGTCCACCGTTTCCAATGTGATAGTGAAGTGGAAAGGGACACGTACAGCACAAAAGCGTACAGGCCACCTGGTCTGTGCCGACCGGAGTGGCCGAGCGGTTCTAGGCGCTACAGTCTGGAACCGCGCGACCGCTACGGTCGCAAGTTCGAATCGTGCCTCGGGCATGGATGCGTGTGATGTCCTTAGGTTAGTTAGGTTTAAGTAGTTCTAATTTCTAGGGGACTGATGACCTCAGAAGTTAAGTCCCATAATGCTCACAGACATTTGAACCATTTTTTCGACTGGTCTGTTGACTGACAGAGACCACACACATTTGAAGAGGGTCGTAATATTTAATAGGCAGACATCTATCCAGACCATGACACAGGAATTCCAAACTGCATCAGGAACCACTGCGAGTACTGTGACAGTTAGGCGGGAGGTGAGAACGGTACACAATGTGGCAATCCGATGGCAGGGTGTGAGTATGGCGATTGAACGTATGCCTGCGAGAGTGGAAGCTGTCATGAAGGCTAAGGGTGGGTGAACACCATATTGAATTCCAGTATTACCGATGGAGGACGCCACGAACTTGTAAGTCATTTTCAGCTAGGAGTCCGGATACTTTTGATCACATAGTGTATTAATGCAGGAAAGATACTACTTTATTTGAACCTTTCTTCCCTGTTATTACAGGATAAGAATCAAATACTGAGTTACATACTGAGAGACGACATACGGTAAGTAGTTACAGAGAAAGCTGGTGTTAATAATAGACAATATTGATGTTGATGTTTGTACACGGAAGATTTCTTTGGCAATTGATACACATCGATTCAGTTTTTGTAAGCTTTCTCCTCCTCTGTCGAGACTGTTTTTTACCTTGATTCAACGCACCAGCTTTCCGGCGGTGTAGTTCATATTCATGCTTAGATTTCTTAATGTTAGTCTGAGCGTCTGATTTTTCCTTTCCATCTGTTACATGCGTGAATTATGTCCATAGAGCTTTGAAAGTTACGTCGCAAGTATTGCATGTATCACTTCGATGGAAACGGAACGAGATACTAAATTTTGTGTTAAATATTTTTCGATAGGGTTCATACAATGCTGAACAGGAAGGATGTGTGTCTTCAAATATTTTAAACATCCTCTTGGTATTTATTGCTTCAGTCAGGTACAGTTTCTGTGATTTATTTCTCCTGGAATGACTGGACCTTCCTTTAAATGACCTGATAGGAGTGCAAATGTTTTGCTCTATTTCTGCCGAGGGTTTAAGAGCTTCGTTTCTGTGTTTCCCTCGTTTGTCAACTGGAGACATGCCTTAATTTGCAAAGGAATTCCTAATAGTTTCTGATCTTTTCTTGAAAACCTCATGCGGTGACATAAAGGCGTTTTGACAAGCAGTCAGTTCTGTCGTAGCTTTATCTCTCTTTACACTTACTTTACAATCATCAGAGCCTTCGGCTTTGAACTTTATCAGTAAGCATCACTCCTGTTACTCCAGTCCTTCAGTAGACTGAAATTAAATATGAGTGTAGACTTTTCTGCGTTAATTGGGATATCAGTACAATTATTCTTGAAGTTGTAATGCTCTTCTGTTTCGTATGACATAGTTCTTAGTTGTTTAGATACTTGAGACTGTCTATCATAACTATGCCTTCTTTTAAAGACTTACCACTCCTACTTCATTTTGGTTATTTCATTATCAATTAAAATACAGACCGCAACTGCCTGTTACACGAAATTCAATTCCACCACACCACAAAGCAAAGAAGCTAATCTCAACTCTGTCCTGTCTTAGCAGAAACAAAGAAACTTCGACAGTACAAAAGGAAAATCAACAATGACTGCGTTCGACAATGTCAATAATGAAACTTTTATGAAACCATACAAAAGTGTATACAACACAGAAATCCTCACGTTGCAGGATTTGCTCACTCTGCCCGTGATTTGGATGAACTTCACCCATGTTCTCAGTGTACACCATATTTTTATCTGTGAAAACTCAGAGACTAAACCTATTACATTCAGCTAACTTGGCGTAGCTCAAGGAATGTCTGATGAAATATATAATGATGCTAATAACTCATTTTCGTCACATTTGGACTTAACCTCTTCTTTCCGTGTACTCTTCAATTTTTCAGTGGAGCGAAGAGCGTGGGTTGTTACTATTGGATTGGATGTTTCTTATATGCTACACATTTTTGGCAATGGCACACCTGGGAGTGGGATCGGGGAGGTTTTACGTCGGAGTAAGATGGTTAATAAGACGAACATGGATAACGAGATTAACAACAGTTAAGGGGAACCCTGAGAAAAATAGATGAATAACATGGAACAGCATCGTTGTGGATACAGAAAGCATTCCGGCACTTTAAGAGGGCGTGCAGGAGAAAGACTCCAACAATGCTGATCAGCAATTTTAACACGAACACATCTCTCTTGGTCTTTCAGTTTTATGTTTACCTGATGGCTCTTTTACTACTCATCTTTCACTAGAGCACATATCCATTTTCGGAGAATTTGAAACATATTCTTCTAGGTCGATAGTACCTATGAACGCACCTTGACTTTTCTTAAGTCTCGCTTTCATTATCAAATGTTATGTCAGAATTGTCTCTCTGGTGCCTTTATCTTTCCTAAAGCCGAACTGAATATTATCTAATAAATACTCAATTACATTTACCAATATTCTGTACATAATTCTGGTCATGAACTTGGACGCGGTATCTGTCTATATGAATAAACAATAGTTATTGGCTGTATCTTTCTTCGCTAGCTCGAGAGTATATGGATGATATTCGTCCAAAAGTCCGATGGTGTGTACCACTGTTATAGAGCCTATATAAAAACTAGAATAAAAATTTTGCTGCCACTTCTCCCCAATGATTTGAAAAATTCTGAGAGGATGGTGCCTAATTGTTCCATCTTGCTTGTTCGAAACTCTTACAAAACTCTGTCAAACACTGACACTATTAATGGGGTCGCCCTGACCTCCAATACGAGTCATTGTTTCTTCTATGTCGTGTAAAACCTCAACGTACATTTTAAACTATCCCCTCTGTCTTCTGAATCTAATAGTGAAATTCTCTTTCCACTTTTGATGTTAAAGCCTTTGTTGTTAGTAATTGCGAAAATTATTTTAATGTACTGAACCTGTCATTCCATCGATTACTTCTTATTTGATAGATTCATTTTGTTGTTCCAGCCATATCGCTTTATCTTGAATAATTTGCTATTGGTCCTTTATCTTAGTGACTTCTTCCAATCTTTTGCTGAAAAGTTTTGCATTTCCTTCGTTCAACGATCAACTGAAGTATTTCTTTTGTTAGCAACAATTTCTTCGCAATGAACTTTCTTATACACTATGTGATCAAAAGTATCCGGACACGCCGAAATACGTACGTTTTTCGTATTAGGTGCATTGTACTGCTCCTACTGCCAGGTACTCCATATCGGCGACCTCAGTAGTCATTAGACATCGTGAGAGAGCAGAATGGGGAGCTCCGCGTAACACACTGACTTCGAAAGTAGTCGGGTGATTGGGTGTCATCTGTGTCATACGTCTGTACGCGAGATTTCCACACTCCTAAATATCCCTAAGTTCACTGTTTCCCATATGATATTGAAGTGGAAACGTGAAGGGTCACGTACAGCACAAAAACGCACAGGCTGACCTAGTCTGTTGACTGACAGAGACCTCAGACAGTTGAAGAGGGTCGTAATGTGTAATAGACAGACATCTATCCAGACCACAGCACAGGAATTCCAAACTGCGTCAGGATCCACGGCAAGTTCTATGACAGTTAGATGGGAGATGAGAAAACTTGGATTTCATGGTCGAGCGGCTGCTCATAAGCCACACATCACGCTGGTAAATGCCAAACGACGTCTAGCTTGGTGTAAGGGGCTTAAACAATGGATGATTGAACAGTATAAAAATGTGTGGAGTGACGAATCTCTGTACACAATGTGGCGATCCAATGGCAGGGTGTGGGTATGGCGAATGCCAGGTGAACGTCATGTGCCAGCGTGTGTAGTGCCAACAGTAGAATTCGGTGGCGATGGTGTAATGGTGCGGTCGTGTTTTCCATGGAGGGGGCTTGCCCCTTCTGTTGTCTTGCGTGGCACTATCACAGCACATGCCTACATTAATGTTTTCAGCACCTCCTGCTTCGCACTGTTGAACAGCAATTCGGGGATGACGATTGCATCTTTCAACATGATCGAGCACCTGCTCATAATGCACAGCCTGTTGTGGAGTGGTTACACGACAATAACATCCCTGTAATGGACTGGCCTGCACAGAGTCCTGACCTGAATCCTATATAACACCTTTGGGATGTTTTGGAACGCCGACTTCGTGCCAGACCGCACCGACCGACATCGGTACCTCTCCTCAGTGCAGCACTCCGTGAACAATGGGCTGCCATTCCCCAAGAAACCTTCCAGCAACTGATTGAACGTATGCCTGGGAGAGTGGAAGCTGTCATGAAGGCTAAGGGTGGGCCAACACCGTATTGAATTCCAGCATTACCGATGGAGGGCGCCACGAACTTGTAAGTCATTTTCAGTCAGGAGTCCGGATACTTTTGATCACATAGTGTATGTATATATTCCTCTCGGACTAACGGCCTTGCCGTAGTGGTAACACCGGTTCCCGTCAGATCACCGAAGTTAAGCGCTGTCGGGCTTGGCTACCACTTGAATTAGTCACCATCTGGCTCTGCCGAGAGCTGTTGGCAAGTTGGGTGCACTCAGCCCTTGTGAGGCCAGTTGAGGAGCTACTTGATTGAGAAGTAGCGGTACCGGTCACGAAAACTGACAACGGCCGGGAGAGCGGTGTGTTGGCCACATGTCCCTGCATCCTGTGACGCCTAAGGGCTGGGGATGACATGGCGGCCGATCGGTACGATGGGACTTTAAGGCCTGCTCAGACGTTGTTTGTTTTATATTTTCCTCTCCAACATTCGTGATTACACTTTCCAGATATGTCCATTGGTCATCACGTCACATACGTGCTCATCACCATACTATCTGCAGCGTAAGAGCACATCGAACGCAACACATCATTCCAACTAATTTCCTTTTATGTCGAATCTCTTGAACTTCTGCATTATCTGCGTCATTAATAAATTATGAGCTGAGTCTTTATCGAATACTCGGTCTGCCTTACAATACCACGTTTTGGGATGTCTATCATGACATCGTGTACAGTGCAAATGCGTGGGAGAATTCCATCTCAACTACAACACAGTTTAAAACCGAAACGTAATTAAGGACGTGCTTCACATCGCAAACTATACATGTATAAATATCCAGGGTAAGAGTAGTCAAAAGTACGCTGGTAACGTCTCGTTGATAAGTTTAGTTAAACACTGGACCTGAATAACCTTAACTGGTAATGGAACAAAGGCTTTGATTACTGATTCATGTATTGTGATGTCACATCTTAGTCTTTCATTGTGTTCCTATTAAGCTTCTGTGATGTAATTTACAGTACTCTACCACATTCTGTGTTGGTAGATCATTAGAAAGCACAAACTCGGTAGCCTATCGGTTGGTTCGGAACAAGAGGTCTTTGGTTTTCCCACCAAAATTTGCACATAATGAAGATTGTATGTGATACACTATCACATACGCTTTCGAATAAAGTATACGATTGCTTGTGATTTCTTGATTATTTTAATAGAAAATTTTTTATCAATATTTACTGTAACAGATGTTAGCATGAAAATGAAAGTTTAAATTTTGATTTCTCGTGATGATATGGTACTAAAAATTACTCTTATAGGCCGGTGGCAGAACAGCATGTTATTCACAGTTCGGAACAGTTTTTCGGGGAACTGCCATCATGAGAACCCCCCCCCCCCCCCACCCCCCCCCCCACCCCCAAAAAAAATCAATACTCATCGTCTTTAAACCAGATACATATTGGTCCTGGAGGCTGAAAGACGTAGTCATCGTGGAATTTTGAAGACACAGTCCACAGTCACTGGACATTATCGTTCACATTTAAAGAGGATACCAGTGATTGACTTGGCATGGTATTTCGTATTTCATTTTATTTATTTTTTACGGTTAGATTTTAACATCCCAACCACGTCAGTCTTATTACATGCACGGAGAGTATAAACGTATCGAATTCTATTAAACTCTTAACCACACACCTAAAACTGTGAGTTCTCTAATGTTTTAGAGAAATTTGAATAGAGTGTTTAGTATAGGAAACTGTGCTGTACGATATCAGTGAAATACGTAATCAAGCAAAATATCCTTTATCAGCAACAGTACTGTTAGCGTGAGCTTTAAAGTGTTATTCCAATGCAAGTCACCATTGCTCGATGATAAGTCCAAAAACTTTTAAGGCCTGGGAAGAGTCTTAATTTCATACTTCTGCTCATCACACAAATGTTGGATATTTATAACCTTGCTGGTGGGAGTACCAACATGGAGGCTGCCGTAAACGTTTCTGCACGGCTGAGTAAACGTGGTCCCCTACGATGGTTTCATAACCGTACGTGTTTCTTTTCCTTTCAGAGTGACCGTGGGGTTATCACCGTCGTTTTGGTTATGCAGTTCGCGTAGCACGATTTTCTTTGACGCTTTTCTGTGAAGCGCAAAAAGCTCAGCAGGCTCATTTGTGGCAATGCCTTTCTTATTACGGTTGACAGTCTATAACGGGGCAATATTTCCCAATATATACATATGTATATACTTCGTTTGGTAAATACCGGTTTTATAAAACATCTATGAATTTATTGTTATGTGGATATTGTTTATTATATTTCATTATTTATAATATTTGAGGAATATGAAGTGACAATGCTGTCTGTTGATTCCGTCTACTGGTCCACATTTGTGGTAGCAGGGAAAAAGAGAACTTGATATAACTTAGCAGAGTGTGGCTAATCTATTATCACTGACCACTGAATACCGCAGAGGAGATTACTGGCAATCCCAAAGGAAATGTTCTAGGCCCTCTGCTCTTCCTAATCTATATAAACGATTTAGGAGGCAATTTGAGCAGCCCTCGTAGACTTTTTGCAGACGATGCTGTTGTTTAACGGCCATTAATGTCATCACAAGATCAAACGCCACTGAAAATGATTTAGACTAGATGTCTCTGTGGAGAGAAAAGTGGCAGTTGACTCTAATCAATAAAAAGTGTGATACTGTCCTCATGCGTTCAAAAATGAATCAGTTAAATTTCGATTACTTGATAAATTGAAGGTTTCAAATAAATACCTAGGGATTACAATTACGAACTTAAATTAGAACGAACACACAGGAAACGTAGTGAGAAAGGCTAACCAAAGACAGTCTTTTCTTGGTAGAACGTTTAGAAGATGCAACAGATCTAAGACAGATCCGGTTCTCTTCGGGAATACTGCAGCGCGGTATGGGATCCTTTGCACATACAGTTAACGAAGGTCATAGGAAAAGTTCAAAGAAAGACAGCTCTTTTTGTATAATAGCCAAACAGGGGACGGTATTGTCACGGATATGGTACGTTATTTCTAGTGAAAATCACTAAAACAAATGCGGTTTTCGTTGTGGTGAGATTGCTCTACGAAATTTCCATCACCAACTGTTTCCTTCGAATGGGAAAGTATTTTGTTGACTTCCACCTATGGAGGGAGAAATGATCATCGTAATAAAATATGGGAAATCAGAGCTCATACGTGAAGACTGAAATGTTCGTAGTTCCCATGTACAGTTCAAGTGTGTAACGATAGATAAATAATCTGAAGGTCGTTCATTGAGCCGTCTGCCAAGCAATTAAGTGTGACTTGCCGAGTAGTCATGTAGATGCAGACGTAGAGGACGGAGCAAGCAATGAAAGCGCAGGAAGCAAACAAGGTCTTTGATTAGGACATATTCTCGTCCTCCTTCCTTTTATCCTACTATCTTCTTTTTCCGAACTAGGAAGCGAAGTCACGTAAAAGTTAATCCATGGTTTCGCATTGTTTTTATTATTATTGTTGTTGTGGTCTTTAGTCCTGAGACTGGTATGATGCAGCTCTCCATGCTATTCTATCCTGTACAAGCTTCTTCATCTCCCAGTACCTACTGCAGCCTACATCCTTCTGAATCTGCTTAGTGTATTCATCTCTTGGTCTCCCTCTATGATTTTTACCATCCATCCCGCCCTCCAGTACTAAATTGGTGATCCCTTGATGCCTCAGAACATGTCCTACCAACAGACCCCTTCTTCTAGTCAAGTTGCGCCACAAACTCTTCTTCTCCCCAATTCTATTCAATACCTCCTCATTAGTTATGTGATTTACCCATCTAATCTTCAGCATTCTTCTGTAGCACCACATTTCGAAAGCTTCTATTCTCTTCTTTATCGTCCATGTTTCGCTTTCATACATGGCTACACTCCATACATTTTTTACTTTCAGAAACGACTTCCTGACACTTAAATCAATACTCGATGTTAACAACTTTGTCGTCTTCAGAAACGCTTTCCTTGCCATTGCCAGTCTACATTTTATATCCTCTCTACTTCGACCATCATCAGTTATTTTGCTCCCCAAATAGCAAAACTCCTTTACTACTTTAAGTGTCTCATTTCCTAATCTAATTCCCTAAGCATCATCCGACTTAATTCGACTACATTCCATTATCCTCGTTTTGCTTTTGTTGGTGTTCATCTTATACCCTCCTTTCAAGACACTGTCCATTCCGTTCAGCTGCTCTTCCAAGTCCTTTGCTGTCTCTGACAGAATTGCAATGTCATCGGCGAACCTCAAAGTTTTTATTTCTTCTCCATGGATTTTAATACCTACTCCGAACTTTTCTTTTGTTTCCTTTACTGCTTGCTCAATATACAGATTGAATAACATCGGGGATAGGCTACAACCCTGTCTCACTCCCTTCCCAACCACTGCTTGCCTTTCATGTCCCTCGACTCTTATAACTGCCATGTGCTTTCTGTACAAATTGTAAATAGCCTTTCGCTCCCTGTATTTTACCCCTGCCACCTTCACAATTTGAAAGAGAGTATTCCAGTCAACATTGTCAAAAGCTTTCTCTAAGTCTACAAATGTTGGAAACATGGGTTTGCCTTTCCTTAACCTTTATTGTAAGACATGTAATAGGGTCAGTATTGCCTCACGTGTTCCAACATTTCTACGGAATCCAAACTGATCTTCCCCGAGGTCGGCTTCTACCAGTTTTTCCATTCGTCTGTAAAGAATTCGCGTTAGTATTTTGCAGCTGTGACTTATTAAACTGATAGTTCGGTAATTTTCACATCTGTCAACACCTGCTTCCTTTGGGATTGGAATTATTATATTCTTCTTGAAGTCTGAGGGAATTTCGCCTGTATCGTACATCTTGCTCATCAGACGGTAGAGTTTTATCAGGAATGGCTCTCCCAAGGCTGTCAGTAGTTCTAAAGGAATGTTGTCTACTCCCGGGGCCTTGTTTCGACTCAGGTCTTTCAGTGCTCTGTCAAACTCTTCACGCAGTATCTTATCTCCCATTTCATCTTCATCTACATCCTCTTCCATTTCCATAATATTGTCCTCAAGAACATCGCCCCTGTATAGACCCTATATATACTCATTCCACCTTTCTGCTTTCCCTTCTTTGCTTAGAACTGGGTTTCCATCTGAGCTTTTGATATTCATGCAAGTGGTTATCTTTTCTCCAAAGGTCTCTTTAATTTTCCTGTAGGCAGTATCTACCTTACCCCTCGTGAGATAAGCCTCTACATCCTTGCATTTGTCCTCTAGCTATCCCTGCTTAGCCATTTTGCACTTCCTGTCGCTCTCATTTTTGAGACGTTTGTATTCCTTTTTGCCTGCTTCATTTACTGCATTTTTGTATTTTCTCCTTTCATCAACTAAACTCAGTATCTCTTCTGTTACCCAAGGATTTCTACTAGCCCTTGTCTTTTTACCTACTTGATCCTCTGCTGCCTTCACTATTTCATCCCTCAAAGCTACCCAGTCTTCTTCTACAATATTTCTTTCCCCCATTCCTGTCAATTGTTCTCTTATGCTCTCCCTGAAACTCTGTACAACCTCTGGTTTAGTCAGTTTATCCGGGTTCCATCTCCTTAAATTCACACCTTTTTGCAGTTTCTTCAGTTTTAATCTGCAGTTCATAACCAATAGATTGCGTTCAGAGTCCACATCTGCCCCTGGAAATGTCTTACAGTTTAAAACCGGGTTCCTAAATCTCTGTCTTACCATTATATAATCTATCTGAAACCTTCTAGTATCTCTAGGGGTTTTCCATGTATACAACCTTCTTTCATGATTCTTGAACCAAGTGTTAGCTGTGATTAAGTTATGCTCTGTGCAAAATTCTACCAGGCGGCTTCCTCTTTCATTTCTTATCCCCAGTCCATATTCACTTACATGTTTCCTTCTCTCCCTTTTCCTACTCTCGAATTCCAGTCACCTATTACTATTAAATTTTCGTCTCCCTTCACTACCTGAATAATTTCTTTTATCTCATCAGACATTTCATCTATTTCTTCATCATCTGCAGAGCTAGTTGGCATATAAACTTGTACTACTGTAGTAGGCGTGGGCTTCGTGTCTATCTTGGCCACAATAATGCGTTCACTACGCTGTTTCTAGTAGCTTACCCGAACTCCTATTTTCATATTCATTATTAAAGCTACTCCTGCATTACCCCTATTTGATTTTGTATTTATAACCCTGTATTTACCTGACCAAATGTCTTGTTCCTCCTGCCACCGTACTTCACTAATTCCTACTATATCTAACTTTAACCTATCCATTTCCTTTTTAAATTTTCTAACCTACCTGCCCGATTAAGGGATCAGACATTACACGCTCCAATCCCTAGAACGTGTTTTCTTTCTCCTGATAACGACATCCTCTTGAGTAGTCCCCGCCCGGAGATCTGAATGGGGGACTATTTTACCTCCGGAATATTTTACCCAAGAGGACGCCATCATCATTTAATCATACAGTACAGCTGCATGCCCTAGGGAAAAATTACGGCTATAGTTTCCCCTTGCCTCCAGCTGTTCGTAGTACCAGCACAGCAAGGTCGTTTTGGTTAGTGTTACAAGGCCAGATCAGTCAATCATCCAGACTGTTGCCCCTGCAACTACTGAAAAGGATGCTGCCCCTCTTCAGAAACCACACGTTTGTCTGGCCTCTCAGCAGATACCCCTCCGTTGTGGTTGTATCTACGGTACGGCTATCTGTATCGTTGAGGCATGCAAGCCTCCCCACCGACGGCAAGGTCCATCGTTCATTTTATTATTATTTATGAGAAATGCAGCAAGCACGCTACACATTTAAATTCCATGGTAGACTGACCGAAAATCTCATACAGGCTACATCGTGCATCAAACCTACTGACGCTCTGCAGACTTTCGGAAGTGATCGTGTGTTTCGTGTCCTGGTAGATAGGCTGTCGAGCCCATGCAAGGTCAGTTGTCTGCAGCAGATGAATGAAAGGACATGGTACAACAACGGAGTTTAGATTAATTGGTAATGTAACGTTGTATTATCATTGTTAATGAACTGATCCACCTATCTGTCCCCACTATTTAATTAAAAACATTAATCACAATACTCAGTTGCTACGCGCAAGCTAGATTGCGTAACCACACACAGCTGCAAAAGTATGAGAAGGGGATCGATCACACACATATGCGTATAATTGATTCTTATGACTGAGGTTAAAGTTACATGAAATATAACATTATGGGATGCAGAATGAGCTATGGTAATAATTATATTTCGGGGGGTTCAACCGACTGAGTGATTCATCTAAGCTGTTCATCTCAAAATTTCCGGAACCGTTTAAGATACTGCAGTTCTATTTTTACTCAGACGAATTGTGATGAAGTCCTCAGGAAACAATGCAAAACCTTCTTACATACCTGTATTAATTATTGAGATGAGGGCATCAGTTTTGACTTCTGAGGTGGAACTATAGTAATTTCTGTGGAATGAACCGCATGGTGCCAGTAACAGTAGCGCACAGTCAACAGCCATTGCCGTCACAGAGAGCCGCTCCAGTGCTCAGACCTACTTCCGTGAGGCAATGAATAACTCCTCGGACATGGAACACCTTTCGAGAAGCTTCTGCGCGACGGAAGGCTGAAGCTATGTTAGTCCTTCCGTACAACCGGCCTCCTGACAGCAGTATTAACCCCCTACCACCCCCCCCCACCCCCCTCTGTGATCAGCCAGACATCATCGGCCAGCTGGGCTATGTTATGAAGCCCATCCATTGTCCTATGCCGCCTTGACGACAACCATGTAACTATGACGCAGAATCCCACACCCTCACCGGGCCTCGAAACGCCGATTGCTGGCTGCCTATTCAGAACGTTGGTAGCCACGCGCTCTGCCGGCACCGCGGATCTAATCGCCGGGATCCATCGGCGTTCCAATATTCTAGGGCTTGAACTAAGGTCCACGCATCCCTGGTAAACTTGGGCCTCACGCAGGCATCCGTAGCCATCTATCCTTTGTTGTGGTTTTTGGAGCCATTGGTCACCCCGCCGTAACGTGGTCGCGTCCCCGGGACAACATTAGACACTGCGGCCGGGTCTGTTACGGGCTCGGTTACGTGAGACATCCACGGCGGCTGGTGCAGCATCATCGGGCAAGTGGTATATGCTGCGAGGACAACTGCGGTGTAAGATGCTGTGGTATTCGCCAAGGTCCCAAGAACAAAACTCAGCGCCATGGGCTGCCTTCTTCTGGTGCACCACATCCTTTCGCAGGCAGAGAATTTCTCGTCCGCTCCAGGCCATCCCCACATCCTGTCCATTTGTTGTCGGGGATCGAATCGAAGATCGACCTGATGCAGATAAGATGTATCACGAGAAAAGAGGTCAACTGGACGACATGAATGAAGACAGGTTTCTGAAGACTCGTAGTGGAAACAACCTCATCTGTAAGTAGCAGCTTGGTCTTTAATTTAAAATCACTCGTCGGATTGCCTAAATCCTTCGGCTTGACCACTCCCTACTTTTCCTGTAATGCCGCGATTAGGTACTGTTTTAATATTCCGTAAAGGACCGAGAGGTGAATCGTTAACACCTGTAATATGCTCCAAGTGCAGTTGTTCAAATTCTTTATTCTTAACGTCTATGATGATACAATGGTAACCCACCACCTAAGTGATTGATGGGTCGCATGTTCTACAATTATCATTTACTATGCAGCTGTTTACAAGTATAGACGTAATAATTAATTCTAGTGGGCGAGCTACTTCTATCTTTGCTACTAACTGTACAGAAACTACTTAGTTTTGCTGTTTAATTCTACTGTGCTACACTATCTGCAGCATCAAAGATGTGCCAGAAATCGATAAAACTACTATTCTGACCATTCCCACCGAGCTAACCCCAGTGGGCGTGGTCCTGGCTCTGGGCAGGCCCAAAAACATTAACCTTCGCTCCAGTTTACTATACTACTAACTCCAGTTAACTACTCCTACTTTTAGCTAATCTATTCCTAACTTAATCTGGTGCAACCTTCCTCATCACTTGTTAAACAGGGGGGAGAAATCCCTGTTCCACGGCGTGGCACATTCCGACCGTAAAGGCGGTCGGCCAGTCCACGCCTCGGCGGTACGGTGTAGGTGCGAAGGTGATTCACGTTTTATTTGTTGCTGTTAGTTATTATCCCTCAGGAATTCCCTCAGAGTCTTAGCTGATACCTTGTTTGCCAGGTTGCTAAGTATTTAAAAGGTGTTTTGCTGTCTTATCAGGTGGTAAGTGTCATGACTGTGTGGTTTCTGTCTTAAATCGGCTCCCACGTCGTTATGTGTAGGGCACTCGCAGACCACGTGGTCAGGGGTGGCCTCCAAGGCTCCACAGTCACACGAGGGTGTAGCCCGCTTCCCAAACCGGCACAGATATGTCGAGTATGGCCCATGGCCCGGGAGAAAGTGCAACAGACTGAAAGTACTTGCCACACGGGATTAGCCGAGCGGTCTAGGCGGAGCAGTCATGGACTGTACGGCTGATCCCGGCGTAGGTTCGAGTCCTCCCTCGGGCATGGGTGTGTGTGTTTGTCCTTAGGGTAATTTAGGTTAAGTAGTGTGTAAGCTTAGGGACTGTAGACCTTCGCAGTTAAGTCTCATAAGATTTCACATACATTTGAAAGTACTTCAGTTCAGGCGCTCTCTAATGCTTGGCAGTGGTTGGTATGTTCTTCGACCCGTATCATCAGTCTCACAGGACCCTTGCTACAGATACCCCCCCCCCCCCACACCTTTTAATGGTAATCTTATCCCCCGCCTGAACCCCAAGATTTGAGCTGCTCTCTCAACTGTGTCCTTCTTCACCCAGTACCAAACTGCTTGCTCTCTTATTTTGATGTCAAGGGGACAAAGCCCCATTAACACCAACAAGACCCCACCGGGACGTGTCCTGTGTGCTACTACAGAACGTAATAACATGGTCCGTTGCACTCTTCGCATGATCATGGCAGGTATGACTCTCGTGAGGCTGTGTGCCCAGACTCCCTAACTATAGCCCACAACTGAAGTGAGATAACTGAATATTTTATCAAGTTTACTGGCAAATAGGATGCCCAATCCCGATAAGGTTATTGAGAACCTCTAGCGATCTCTGGGTCGTGGTCTCATTATGTGTGGCAGAGTTCCAACTCTCCTCTATATCGTCTCCCACGTACTGGGCCTCGCGAAGCCGAAGAACAAGTGATCCATCGGTCCTCATGGACAGATTGCTGACTAATTGTTCTTTTAGTAGTAAGTATGTCGATTTGTTATGGGCAATCCTCATTTTAGATTTACAGCACCATTTTGATAGTAAGCTCATGGCCCATTCTACTTTTGACTCTAGATCATCGCGGCTATGGCCGCCAACCAGCAGTCAGAGGTCGTCTGCGTAGGTTATCGCCTCTAGCACATCGTCGCTGTACCACAGACTATCCAACAATGGCTCCAGATTGATGTCCCAAAAGCACGGCCCCAGGACCGAGCCCTGTGGACACCCCAATGTTATCTTCTTGTTAACTCGCCCTCTAGGAGACGATAGGCAGAATTCCCCTCCCTCACAATAGCTCCTGAGACAACCGTATAGTGGTACTACACACTCTTTCACCAGTAAACAGGAAAAGAGCGAAGGCCACAACAGATGGCCAAAGGTGCCACTGATGTCCACCATGATGCCGACTATGTGTATGTGCGGAGCTTAGTCAGTGATCTCGGCCGCCAGGGCGATAGCGTCAGACGCCGATCGCCCCTGCCGTAAGCCAAACTGCTTGTCACTCATCCCGCACAGCACACAGTGTCCCACCAGTCTATCAGCCATCAACTTCTCGAAGAGCTTCCCCAGTAGGTCTAAAAAACAAATTATGCTATACGATTTTACCTGTGTCGGGTCATTGTCTGGACCTCTCTTTATAATTACCACTTTGGCTTTCTTTCAGATAGCAGGAAATCTTTGCAGCCTAAGGCACTCACTATACAGTCTCGTGAGAGGCGGAGCTAGCTTGGTGACGAGGAACTGCACCACCTCAGCTACAATGCCGCATGGCTCTGGGGATTTACCTCTCTTCAGGAACTTTATCTGGGCAGCTACCGTCTCCTCTGAAAACAGGTAAACCATTGTATTGTTTATGTATTCTTATTCTACCCCGTCCTCTTCTCTTATGCAGCGATGCTCGTCTGTATCCATTCTTTCATCATCGTCAGGCAACAACGGCGGGAGAAGGAACTCAGCAGTTTCCGATCAAGACTCTGTCTTCTGGTCCCCGTCGCTGATGGTGGATAATACCATGGGATATCTTTATTTGCAATTACTATCTTATACGGAACACCCCAGGTGTCAGTTGCCAGCTGGTCCAGCATGCACCCCCCTCCCCCCCCAGCTGTGGAGTATAACCTCTCTTAACCCGCTCTGAAAGAGGTCCTTGGCTTCTCGGTATTGTGTAGCCAGTACTGTTTATCCTCCCAGACGACTCTTTACTGGTAGTACCTCCTCGCCCCTCTAACAGACTGACGCATCTGTCCTAGTCCGGCAGACCAAGGTAATGGAGAGACCACTACTGATCTCCTCCTGGGTGGTACAGCTGCTTTCACCACCATTGTAAGTGCCTTTACTAACTAGCTCTTCGGAAAACTCATCCACGTTGTCATCACCCTCTGGTGATGTTGGATTATCACACTACCCTGTCAGGCATTCCCAAGCGGCCTTGTTATAGTTAAGCTGGATCTTCCACCCTAAGTCCTAATGATTGTCTCTGTCACTCAGCGAAAAAGTAATCAGACTGTGATCGCTTGTGGTGACCCTGTCTTGTACCATCCAGTTCTTTACGCTCTCTGCGGCTCCTGGAGTCACCACGGGAGATCTATATTCGTGCCTTCACCACTCCATCAGTGTAGGTGGGAGAGGGGGGAGGGGGGGGGTGCTATCCGGCCTACTAGCCACCACAAATTGCAAGGCCATTATCGCTTCTTCTGCCTTGGTTCCATACGATTTCGGCAGTACTTGTTATGGCCGTTTGCTACTTGTTGGTAGCAGATATAGTGGCTGCGCCAAAGACTGAGACGGCGTGGAGTTTTACAATTATTTATTGAACTTTCTTTACCATTTCTCCGTCGTCATCGCTGCCCAGCCCTGCGGATCCCTCCGCCTAGCTGCTGCTGTGTAGATTGTCGGACAACGCGCGCCACGAGCGCGGCTGATCGCAGTCGGAGCCTCAGTGCTCCGCTGAAGCCAGGATGCCCTGTGGTTGAGATGAACTCGTCGCCGTTCGCGCCCTAGTACGGCACGCCCACGGAGCCGCGTCGCCGTGAGGTCAGGCGCCGACCCCTGCTGCACCGGCAGCTGGGAAGCTGTCAGTTGCGAGGTCAGCGAGGTCCCGTCATGGACGGACCACGCGCCATGGGGCCAGGTTGCCGTGAAGTCCGGGCGTCAGTCCCCAGTGGCGCCTGTGACCTAGACCGCGCTGCAGCCGGTCCTGCTGGAAGTTCTCGCTGAAGGAGCTGAAGTTGACATCTGGCGGTGAACTGATGACTCCTGCGAGCTGGAACAGACTTCCGGAATCGTCACCTACGAAGATTGAACATTCAGACACGGACCACGTCCGTCCTCAGATCCGAACTGTTTCCTAATGGCTTCTGTCTGTTGCTGCCTGCACTCCACTATTTATATCTGGCAGGAGGACGTTTTTTACCCTCGGTGGTAGCTTTTTGTTATTACTCCCGCAGTATATTGCAGCGTAACTTAGAGTGCTGGCCTCACTTCCCCATACTCAGTATTCTCCAGGCTTCGCTCGGCGCTCGGTCTGTGTACGTCCTTGCGTCAGCCTGTTGGTAGCTGCTGCTGTCAGCAAGGCTATCTGTGCTAGCTTACTTCGCAACGCCTCGATCGCCGGCGTGTCTCTGTTTTGCCATTCTCCACTGTGTGAACCAACGCTTACCACATGTGGCCGCAACAATACACACCCCCTGTGCCACTGAATCATAAGGGGGGGGGGGGGGGGGCGCTTCCACCTGCACGGCCGTGATCAAACCAGTAAGATGATCGAGGTGTGCTCCTACGTTTCCTCCATACTGAAAGTATATGTTTACTATGTAAAGCATTCCCAGAGGTGACTGAAGCTCTACGACGTTGCAATGGCTGTTCGATAGTTGCAATACAATCCTGACCCTCAGCGCTTTATTAATCTCATTTAATGCAGCCTTTGGCTCTTCGCAAATACTAATAATTTGCCATGTGGAGACCAAGAAAGGAATCCACCCAGATAGGGACAGACAGAACACATCCAGTCTCCTCTACCAATCACTTTTCGTAGCTTCTGCATTACTGATTAGCTATTGTGTGTATTTATCTGTCCAACATCCATTATAATGGAATGTAAGTGTGGACGTTACAATCAGGCCATGTCTTTTTCCAACCCAACGCGATGCACCCATTGCCTAGAACTGATTGGATGTAAATGTCATCTAGATCGAAATTCTCATTTCTCCTTTCTGAAACGTTTTTAATTAGATCCTGCAGGGCTCCGAAGTCAATGAGAAGATTCATTGACTATAGCTGTATTCTGTCTACCGAGAAGGTGACGTTCCTACAGTATTTACGCTCTACACGCATTACATGCAGCAAGGCAGTGGTCAGGACGGCCGGCTGCTGCAACCGTGCAATCAGCAAGGCGAATTCTAAGTTGAGATCTACCCGTATTGGGTCTGTTCCCAGCCCTCTAGTAGGAGGACAGTCTTACATGGGAGTTGTTATGTTAGCACAGCTCCCAGTGCTGTCCTGCAGCTGACTGATTTTCACCTCCTTTCCTTGCACCAGCACCGGCCGGTCCACCATCACAGGACGCCCTACTTGCCGCTCACAGTCATCTGTAGGCCTGTGGGCGCGGCCAGGGGAGGAGAGAGCTCCACCTGGAATGTAGGGCTCTGTTTGAATACCAACGTCCACCATATCTACTCTTCAGTTTAGAGATTCTGAAGTCATCCTCAGGAGCTATTTAAATTTGTTCGCCCTTTCAACTTCTCTCTTCTTGGCTCAGTTGTGTTTTCAGCCATAATACATTCTGGAGATCAAACGCTGTTCAAATATCTTGTATGTGGGGCAGGTCCTACCTGTGGTGCCAAACGATTTTTTGCCTCTCCTTGTACGAGATACGCATATTCTTCTTTTGTTACAGTTCTTCCTCGAGTGGTCTTCTGCTCCGCACATTGAGCAAGCCGGCTTCCTGTCAAAGTGCTTGTGGGTGTGGTCTATGTCTCAGAAATTGTGGCAACGAGGTACCACTAGGACTAGGTAGTTTCTCAAATTAATTGCGTGGAAACCCACATATAGCTGGCCCATAGAGGTTAATTTCCTCCACATTTTGCCAGCCGGGGTGGCAGAGCGGTTCTAGGCGCTACAGTCTGGAACCGCGGGACCGCTACGGTCGCAGGTTCGAATCCTGCCTCGGGCATGGATGTGTGTGGTGTCCTTTGGTTAGTTAGGTTTAATTAGTTCTAAGTTCTAGGGGACTGATGACCTCAGAAGTCCCATAGTGCTCAGAGCCACTTGGACCATTTTTTTCCTCCACATTTTCCCTGGTGCACAACATCACATTTCCGGGGCCCAGTTTTAAAACGGAGTTTGAACGTCTCCATATCTGGATCATGCCATTGCAATTTACCTGGACACTCCGCTCCGTGTACTGAGCTGCACGCCGTAGTGTGTTGCCTATGCCACTAAAAACGGCATTTCGGCAGCCACTGCTGAAGGAGCGTCTGACTCAGACGAGGTAAATGTTGACTTCCCCGAAACGTTAGATAATGTTTAAGGTGTGATGTCTTGGCCTTCGATGTATCGGTAAGGGGTTATTCAGCCTCGGTGAAGGTTCTTTTTTGTATGCACTGGAGAGTGATAAAGTGCGATAGTAAACTCTTCGTGACCCGTTTTCTTGAAATATCTCTCTCTATACCAAAACCTTTCTCTTGCAAGTGGTCTACAAAGTTTAAAGCACGTCATAATCTCAATATTATTTTTCGCTGTAGTCAAGATGGCCATCGATCCAGTGTTTTACTTTGTACCAATCGATTTCTTCATTTCCTTCAAACAGATGACTGTACAACTGTTTAAACAAGATGAACCTTAATAATATTCTGTCTCCCTTCACAGTTCCGTAAAAAAATCATTAGTTAACTCCCTGACTCACCAGAAATGCATTATATTTGCATTAGAAAGCAGAAACTGGAACTTGCATAACTATTTATTTCAGAACAGAAACCACACAAAACAATTTATGAACCATATCAAAAGTTCCGTGTGTAGCAACAACATTCCACTCACTTTCTTAAGACTTCGAAGTCAACAAAGGTAACAAAAATATCTCTGAGACCACTTTGGAGAAACCGGATCCGGCCAAGAGCTGCGACAGCATGGCCAGACACCAGCAGCCCTGTTCGCTCCGGCGATGCACCACGCCTTGTCGCGCACTCTGTAAGGTGTCAGGCAAATCCGACACCTTCCATGAAAACCCTGACATGATAGACAAATCCGGCAGTATGTCACACAGCTCCGAATAAATCCTGACATAAAATTAACCAAAGTAATACGATCAAAGAGTGAGCAAATAGAATTCCACAGACTAATACAAGAACACCTAAACGCATGTCATACCTTCCCACCGTGAAACAGACGCAGTTCCGAGGGAAGAAACGAGAACAGAAGCCGAGAGCAGAACCGTGTTAAGCTAGAAGGCCGTACGATAAGGGACGGACACCCACGTTTCCAGCCAACCACCAGGACCATCCCCCAGCCCATGTTAAAAGATAGAGCCCTCCAGAAGAACGGTATAGATCTTGCGGTAACACTAAAAGGGCCACACCAGCAGCAAGTTTTAGCGTGAGACCTTTTCGCGTCTCTGTTACGTTGCAAACGATAAATACATTGCCCCACCACGAAAAGTATAACGTTTCTCATTGGATGGACAGAATTTTTGTAGGCGGAGCTTAAGGTTAACATTGAGACCCTGATTGGTCAGATGAAAACACAGCCAGGTAGTTTTTTTTTAAACCAACTTCGGTAAATTGTAGTAATATGGCATAGGTCATCCTTCGATCCATTATAGAACTTGGAAACCCTCTCAGGGAATATTTGTTCACATTTTTGTTGGACGCGGTTGGTTTTTATCATCCTGTATTAAAATATTTCCTTTTATCAATAGTGCAGTTTATTTACAACGTTTTGTGAGTAGAATAAAATTTCCAATGGTGAACTTAACTGCTTTTTCGACGTTATTTTACCAGCTAACTAAAATAGGAAAGCCTCGAACCCCTTCCACTAAATTTAGTTAATATTAAGATTCTTTTACAGGGAGTGCAGTGGAGATGACGCTGAAATCATTGAGTATTTGGTTATATCATAGCTAGTCTCACTGAACTCTTCTGAACTCTACATGTCACGTGTGGTCTGGCGTCTCCTTACCAGCAACAGGTCCCAGGTTGAAACTAGTCAATTCCCTATAAAAAACGCTCAGAGCGTCGTTGCGCGAAAGTGGTAGGGAGACACGACTTAGAACAAACAGACACCACTCAGAATGTTAGAACTCTAGTGGCATGTAACATAAATTTTCACTCGTTAAGGTAGTGTGATGCAAGAAAACAAAACAACAACAAAAAGGTCACGCACTCAGCCAGTACCAAAGTCAGCAACAAACCACAGCACATCGGCACGTTTCATGATTTCTTCTTCACATAGTGAAAACGACATATTACTGCGGTGGAAAGTAATAGAGTTCCACAGTCTTAACTGGATGACTGCCCACGACGGGCCAGAAAAGCTATAGGTTCGCTGTAAAATAGGAATATTATTGGACAGAGTGAATTTTATACGATAGTTAAGAAGGATACGAGTACCATGTATGTCAGTAATGAAGGATCGACGTAGTATAGGATTTGAGGTCATAGCTACTAAGTATAAGTCAGGAACAGTAGGTATGTAGTATGGGGACAATGTAACCCTCAGGGAAATAGTTAACATGTACTATTTCGTCCGTTAAGATAAGTTTAAGCTGTGGCACAGCGCTACTAATATAGAACAATAATCGCCTCGAAATAGCAATACGCTGAGGCAGTACAGAATGCGACGTAAGTCACCGGCCATGACGTCATAAACTGAACTGCTCCAGCTCCAGGTCTGTCCAGAAGCCATGCTCATGACAGGAGTAGACCCACCAACAACACCCGACGAAGCGAAAGATGTTGAAAGGGCGCAGAAACTTTGAGACTTGAAATCCTGAGATACGCACCAGTTGTGTAACTGAGTCTGGAAATAAAGTAATTTGTTGACGAGACCTTCAGTCTACCGATTTAAGTAAAATGGCTAAATAACTGTTTTGTATTGTTTAATACGGTTCGAGACCAGCACGCGAGTACTGCGCGATTGGCACGGCCACTATGGGGAGCAGTATCAGTAACACAACGTGATGTAGCAGGAAACACTATCAGATGTTAGGAATATGTGTGGAAGTAAGGAATTAAACGGATCTGAACGCAGCACAGGTGGAATTGGTATACTGCATGTAACTGGGGGAGAATGAAGGAGAACTATAGGAATATTGGAAAGCACAGATGAAGCTGGTGTGGCACCTGTAATTGCGTCAGTGTTATTGGAGAGCACTTGAAGCGCGCTACACTGGATAAATCTCTTGGAGCGACAGACTTTAATAAGGAGTAATAATAGTAGTAGTGAATGGAAGTCCCGATAGTTTCCCAAATGACGAAATCTTGGTCTTGAGAACGCGACCAAAGCAAAGCTACCGTGAGTTTCTTACTGTGGTGAATAAATTTTTTATAACTGCTAGAATACAAAATAGGACAGTGTGACAACTGCAAAGTTCACGTAGGCCAGTATCGCGAAACGATAGGGCAGTGCACGTACAATTCAGTGCACATAAGTCCGTTTAGTTCCCAGAGGTTAATGAAAGGCCTAGCCCACAGTACATTTATCCTGGCTGATAGTCATTAGAGATATGTGTAAGATGATTCACGAAGGAGTAGATAAAATTTAATTCGGTTATAGTGCAAGGAAATTACACTGCTACCTACTCGTGCGCATGTGATGGAGAAAGCTGCTCACCAATGAAAAGTTGACTCACATCGCACAGTACGAATCACTAATTAAATAGTCTGTACTGGTGCCTGGTACAAGTGAAACAACAATAAACATCTAAATAGGGAAAAGAACAGCAACACTGATAGTAAACTTTATCACCAGGAGTACTCTCAGATATCAAGTAGGACGACACAGATTATATATAAATACATGTATTCCAGTGCTTCTGCTGCAGTTAACTTTCAAACAGAAGATTAAGAGGGCCGAATTAAACTAAGAAGGGAAGGATGCAATGTATAAAACAATGCCTGTAGCCGCAGTACCGTATGCTGGGCAGCCATCGTCCCATGGTGACACGGCACCTTTAGCAGTGAGTAACTTCCCCGATTTGACCTACTTCGGCCACGCGATGACAAAGTTCTCAAACACTGACCACGCTTCGAGAAGCTTCGCATTATGAAAGAATGCGGTAGTAATACAATGAGTCTCCTGACACCACTACTTATGTCGCCCAGCTATCATCAGACTGCTGGGCTGTGTTATGACACCCACGCTGTGTCGGACGCTGCCGTGACGACAGCTGCCTCTTTTGTGCAACTGCCAACCTGTAACTGGGTCCTGAACCCTCGGCTGTTGCCTGCCGCCCAGGTTCTTGGCAGCCCTGCGCTATGTTGCCACCGCGTTCCAGTTCATCGGGATCCAGACGCCTTCACATTCTAAATCAGAAATGAGCTTCGAATATTCACTTTAAACTCGACAAGAGGTTATATAACGTCATGTTCGAACTCGCCGTCTCCCTGTGCTCGGAGAGACGACTCGCGAATCCCCACCATTGCCCATTTTACTGGAAACTTGTCACTTGAGTTGTTGTCGGGTACAAGTTGGTTATACCAATGTATACATGAAATCGGTGTGTTAGCCGTTTGTAAAGTACCCCATGTGAGGTAACGGGCGAGTTGTGGCGCCCTGGAAATGTGCGTTCGGAATTGGGGCGGCCGCACAGGGCGCTCGTCAAAGCCGGGGCCCAGCAGCAAACACGTGGTGGCAAACGTTAGCCGGACGAGAGGGGTAGCCCCAGCGCATGGTCCAACCGCGTGGCTGGGAATTCCCCTACAAGGACGGTGCTTTATGTCCATGAAGGAGACACGCCGGGAGTGCCAAAGATGGCGGACTTTATGAAGCCTTAATGGCAGACATTTCACATTTCGTATAGAAATTAATAGTAGCCAGATGAATCATGATACCTCATAAAGAAACATGTACATTACTATTATTTGTCGCGGTGGCCGAGCGGTTCTAGGCGCTGCAGTCCGAAACCGCGCGACTGCTATGGTCGCAGGTTCGAATCCTGCCTCGGGCATGGATGTGTGTGATGTCCTTAGGTTAGTTAGGTTTACGTAGTTCTAAGTTCTAGGGGACTGATGACCTCAGATGTTAAGTCCCATGGTGCTCAGAGCCATTTGAACCATTTTTGAACTATTATTTGCACGTCGATTCTGATGGTGTAATCAGATTTTCAATATCTTTATTAGTTTAAAGTTTAGTATCTGACGGTAAATTATACAAGTAACACCCAGGAACGAATTTCCAAAATTTAAACGCTTCATCCGATTTTGTCGATCGGCGTGTCTTTAGAAAGCTTTTAGTGTAAACCTAAATTGGTATGAATTACAGGCATATACTTAAATAGTACATTAGTACATGCGTTATTGGAGGTCAAAGAGGCCGATTACTATCGATCGCGTCAGGCCATAAGTACTCCACAGTTACATGAGAAAACGGTAGCAGCATGCTTATAAATATATTGATTCATCTATGTCTTTGTTTATATCTATGCACCGTTGCATCTATGTCTTTGTAAGCTAGCAGAGACTTGTGAACAGATAGAGTGGAAGCAGCGGTTCTGTATTGATATTTGTGCTTCTGAAATGTCTCGTATGTAATACCCACGTGCAAGATAGTTCATGTGCGAGACTTCCACAGACACCAATTTTGAGTGCTTGGAGGCTAGAAGATCGCGTGGGCTACGAGAGGCTGGTGGAAGCAGCTGGTGGCAGCGGTCGTGGTCGGCGCCAGTGTACTGAATAGCGATAGCCCACAGCCACTTCAATGGCCAGTGGTCACCGTGGCCACCCCTCTAACGAGTGCAGCTCCCAGGAGCTGCCTATTCCAACCGTGAGTCGTAGCTGAGCATGCTAATGGCTGTTCTTCTTTGTTGACTGCGACGAATAATCAAGTATGTAGCTACTGTTCCTGGGTCCGGCATTTCCTAGGAATACGTTTGATTTCTGCTGACTTGAAATAGTATGTCATTGCGAGCGCAACACTGACCAAACCAGGGCATGGCCAGCAAATGGATCTCTTTGTGTACCATCAGCAACATGTTAGAACAGACCTTGGGAGCCAATATCTTTACCTTCGGTGGATGAGAGGGTGGGAGAACGGGAGGTAGCGTGGAAGGTTAGAGATTAGTTCTAAGGTTCTTAGTGTCTGTCCATACACTGAAGTGGAAACACATGCACTTTTGTGGGATGTTATTCAGTTATTTCGCCTTACTGTAGAATCAAAGGCAGGATGCATTCGTAGTGTACCATAGTCGTTGCTATTGCGTTTCTTTTAAGGGGACCCGGAACGTCCTATACCTCCAATGTTAAATGTAAGGAACATTTTCGTATGAACTATTAACACCAGAATGATGAAACTTTTAAAGTATAATATTACATATATTTAATACCATGTACCATATGGATTTTAATTTATTGGTATTCTGTTACTCAAAATAATTGACATTTTTTGGCATAGTATCTTTGAAATAAAACCTGTTATCAATTATGTATCACAAAAAGGCTATGATACAAGGTGTACATTGGCACTGTTTACATTCCTTGAAAATTTTAAGTCTTTATCTCTAATAGTTTAGCAGAAAATGTTCCTTATATGGCAAAAAAGTGAACTTGTGGAAAACGAGTTTCAAAGTTTCACTAACATTTTAGTGGAGTCCAGCACCATAAGAGGGGTTTTCACTGTCACTAGACATCTCCCCATCTAGCCTTCTTTTCACACCTTTCATTCTTTGTCTGGCTTGCCCCTCACACTCCTTTTCTTTCTTTTCAGCATCCCTTTTCCTCTCATTGTCTATCGACATCATTGCACTCACCATGTACTTTCCGGGCATCACATCCAACTTCTGCAGCCACATTGTACTTTATAATGTTACCTTTGTTGTACGTAGCAATGGCGTCATATACTCCAAAATGAAGAGTATGAATTTCCACAAACACATTTTTTTGGATTCTGGTCCAAATTACATTATTCACACTCTCATTTTGATTTTGTGTATGTCCATGGAGACATTTCTTCAAAAGTTCAGTTGCAGAAAGATCTCTGAAAATTGGTTTTATAGCCTTCATGACAGTTTCAGGTAGACTGTGATGATGCTTGTATACACGTTCAGATCCCTGATATTTGTTGTACTTGCACCAGGATTTGGGTCCCTGTGGGCATAGTACATGTAGTGGCTCCTCGTCAGTCGATAAGATGTGGTAGTAAAGTGCCATTACAGCCTTTTCCATTGCATCAACACTGTGAGTATTTTGTCTTATTGCCAGTCCATAGTCTCTCTGCAATCTGTTGATTACCTCGTCAGTCAATGTTTTAGCTCCACCCAAAGGTTTTCCATCACTGATTACTTGGCCTTTCATTGTGGTCTTCAGTCGACGCAGCCTTGTTCCCATGCGTTTCTGAACGTGACCTATGCACTCCTGTTTAGTAATGGTAACATCATTTCCATAAGGTTTCAGCTCAGATACAGCAGCAAAAGACTTCGAATCACCATTACCCAGGAACTGTAGGTATCTGACCTTGTACCACGGAAGAGAGCGACTGAAAATGTCTTTCACACCGGAAACTTCCATGGCCGCACTAGACCCTCTGTAATTCCTTCGACAGTTTTCTGCATGCTCATCCTTAACTCTTTCAGGACACCTACAGTGCTTGGATTTAATTACAACATCTATAACTTTTGTAGTATCAGCACTTGTTGCCGTTATTACCCCATTATGTGAAGTGTGCCCGCGCTTCTGCCACGTACCATCTAGTGCGACAGTCAGGTCCCGAGGATTCTGAACATCTGGAATTTCTTCATTCACCACCACAGCCTCCTCCACTGCTTCTTTCATGGATTCTTGGGCAATATCTTCAACACAGTATCCGACAACCGAGTTATATTTTGAGAATTTGGTTGGTGGTGGTGGTAGATTCATTACACCACAAAACGTTCGACTAGCAGAGTATCCCTTACCGATTGACCTTAGAGCATAAACACATCTAATATTTACACCATAGTACTTGCTTGTCTCACTATCAGCTTCACCTTGGCCTATTTCGACATATTCTGAGTTCCAAAATGAAACACTGTAATGACAACTAGTACAATGGAGACAGATTTCTGCTGCAAGTCCTATGTTTCGCTTGACATTTACTGACATACTCAATTTGCAACATTCCTTACACAGTACTGAACTCTCAATCACCTTTGAGATCAATGAAATGTTAATTATTCCGTCCACATTATCCTCACTACACTTCTCCAATAAACTGCAATATTTTTCAGTTGATCCATGCAACTTCTTGCTTGTGCTAGAGACAGGAGTAGATTTCACTTCATGAATCACCTCATTATTTTCAGAATCATTTCCCAAGGTCGGAGAAATTGTCACAGTTCCACTAGTGTACCTCGGAGGAGGCTTCTTCCTCTTGTAAACTCTGTTACTAAATCGAGGCATATTTCATAAGTTCCAGTTACGCAATAGCAATACAACACAAATCGTGCAATAACCACCAAATGCTCAATGTAAACAACAGTATCCAAAGACTACAATACGCAGACAAAACAATTGCCTATCAAATCGTGTTGCCAACATAATATAAAGTCTTTGGAAAGACCGGAAGTTTTGAAAAACGATGTTTTCAATGAACATGTATCCATGGAAATTCAATGTCGCGACATGCCCTCTACAGCACGTTATTGAAAATAATATTTTCGATACTTGGAGTTGAACTACAGGTAAGATTAATATGTCATTTCAAAGAGGAAGATATGTAGTATTTTATTTCACAATAAACTGAAAACCCAAAATTTCATCATTTTTAGGTTCCGGTTTCCTTTAATAGCTGCTCGCTTATATGAGGATTATGTCGCTCTTCTCCTTATGCTAACTAATACCACTCACAACGAAAACACGTCTATTCATCCCAGAATGTTTTCTCTATATTGGTTATAATGTTATTTGATCCTATCAGCATTATAGTATTGGTGAAGGCCCTTATTGACCATAGTTCGTGGAATGTGCTAGTTGTATATATGTCTAAGGACTGTTGGACGGTGTTAGGCGCTTATTTTTTATATATTAAACGTAAGATTCAATATTGATTGTAGCAAACGCAAGATCATACCAAGCGAGTGAGTGTACACTCATTTTCCCCGAGATTTCATTGATTTTAGTACTATATTCACTATTTCCACTACAACTGTCATAGTATTCGTTTTAGAAGCATGAGACTACATCTTTTACACATTGTGTCATGAGGTCTGCTGTTACAATATCCGTTGTTCAAAATGGTTCAAATGGCTCTGAGCACTATGGGACTCAACTGCTGTGGTCATCAGTCCCCTAGAATTTAGAACTACTTAAACCTAACTAACCTAAGGACATCACACACATCCATGCCCGAGGCAGGATTCGAACCTGCGACCGTAGCAGTCGCGCGGTTTCGGACTGCGCGCCTAGAACCGCGAGACCACCGCGGCCGGCAATATCCGTTGTTGTAAGAATCATACATGGAGGGTGAGTTTACACTTATTTAACTGTAAATTTCATTGATTTTTAATACTAAAGCCACTATTTGCAGTGTCACAGTATTCGTTGGAAAAGCGTTAGTCTGCGCCCTCAACAAGAAGAGAGTTGAGGTCTGTCGGTAGAATGTTCATTGTAGCAAACATAAGAATCACACCACATATGATGGTTATACTTCATGCAACAAATGAGTGTTCACGTTTATTCAGTCACTGTTTTTAAATAAACTAGCTGGCAGTACAGCAGGTGTGCTCTTGAGAATGGCAACAATGGCAACACTTTAGGGAGACACGCAGTATGTAACTCCACAAAGAGCATTTGACCCGCGTACAATTCATCCACCATCTGCTCCTCGACCGCCTGTACAGCAGGAATCTCATCTTTCCGCAGTATATGAAAATACACACACACACACACACACACACACACACACACACACACAGAGAGAGAGAGAGAGAGAGAGAGAGAGAGAGAGAGAGCTGTTATCAGTACCGAGGAGCGTCTGGAACCACCAGACAGGCTTCGGAAAGTTTACGTGAAGAAGTACCGAGAAGAGACAAAGAAACGAACACCAACCTAATACCGTGTAGGGCCGCCTCGAGCACGCAGAAGTGCCGCAACACGGCGTGGAATGGACTCGACTAATGTCAGAAGTAGTGCTGGAGGGAACTGACACCATGAACCCGGCAGGGCTGTCCATAAATCCGTAAGAGTACGAGGAGATGCAGATCTCTTCTGAGCAGCACGTTCCAAGGTATCGCAGATATGTTCAATAATGTTCATCTCAGGGGAGTTTGGTGCCAAGCAGAAGAGTGTTTCTGGAACCATTCTGTAGCAATTCTGGACGTCTGGGGCGTCGCATTGTCGTGCTGGAATTTCCCAAGTCCATCAGAATGCACAATGGACATAAATGGATGCAGGTGATGAGACAGGATGCTTACGTACGTGTCACCTGTCGGAGGTTTGATGTTTAGCGGATTCCTGATATTCACGGTACGCTCGTGAAATGGTCGTTCGGAAAAATCCCCACGTCGTCGTTACCTCCGAGGTGCTGCGTCCCACCGCTCGTGCGCCGACTATAACACCACTTTCAAACTCACTTAAATCTTGATAACCTGCCTTTTTAGCACCAGTAACCCATCTAAAAATTGCGCCAGACACTTGTCTTATATAGGCATTGCCAACCGCAGCATCTTTCTCTGGCGCTTCGGTGTATATTATATTACTGAATCGATAGTGGTGTCAGGCTTTTTCTTTGTTTCTTGTTTTCGCATGCTACCCAATATCCCAACAAGATACGTAAAACGTGACAGTAGCCTTGAAAGGTGTGAGTAATCCGTTGGCGAGGGGGGTTCAGGGGAGGGTGAGGGGAATAAGAGCCTGTAAATAACTTGAGCACTGCCAATTGGAAACTGCTGTGTTTAGACGTAGCAAAACGTTATGGGGGCGGGGAGTGTTAGGAGGAGGATGCGGTGAATACGTGATGTGGCGCAGGGGTGATAGAGGGGGGTAGGGTGGGGGGTGCGAGGTTATAACGTGGGTACTGCAGTTTGGCGAGAGTCTATACCGCAAGGTTATCTGACGCTAGGGGGTCCATCACCTTGCGTAACTATGGGTGTCCATATACACAACATTCCACTGACGCTTGTTGATTATTGAACTGCGTAACGGTGCAAATTTGTGCACATGTTTTCATTTACACGACGAGTGAAATACATCATAGATCCACATCCTTCGAAGTATTCAGTTCAACTGGCTGACAGTAAGGCACAGGAAACTCACGCAAATTATTGCCACCACTAGATAGCTATCACATAGGTATATCATGACCAGAATGCACATTTTTTTCATTTAATTTAAAATGCCAAAATTTCTTTGAGAGTAGTTCAAATGTGTGTGAATTCCTGAGGGACCAAACTGCTAAGGTCATCGGTCCCTAGACTTACACACTACTTAAACTAACTTATGCTAAGAACAACACAAACACCCATGCCCGAGGGAAGACTCGAACCTCTGGTGGGAGGGGCCGCGCAATCCGTAACATGGCGCCCTAAACCACGCGTCTGAGAGTAGCTCTTTAACATTTGAAATTTATATTTATTTTTACGTAATAATTGTTTATACACTTTTACAAAAAGTTCTTAAAGTTCTTTTTTAGAATATGCTTCACAGACACAGTTTTAGTACTCATTTCATTGTATTATATGACTGTACACTTGCAATCGGTACGTAAATCAGCCATTTATATTTCTTTCTGTTTTGTTTTCGCATGCTATCTAATATCCTCACAAGACACGTAACGCACGACACAAGGTGATGCCTTTAGTCATCTAAAAGGTAATCTCTTATAATATTTGCCAAATATTATAAGGCTGCTGAAAACCGACAACGAAGTCTTTTTTTTGGAATCTTTGGATACAATGGCTCCACATGTCTTTTGCAGTAAGTCTAATATCTTCAGCCCATTCCTTTTTGTTTGAAAGCATCTGAACATGCCTGCTCACTGCTTCTAATCTGTATGCTTACACTAACATAGCTTACGTCTCTGTCACCGAACTGTGTTACTTATACGAAAATAAATGTTGATACGCTTCAGTCCTTCAACACAATGTGATCGCTCTTTCCACCTACCCGCAAGCAGGCAATTTTATTCCAGCCTAGTGTGTTCTACGCTGTATTGTGTGTCTCGTCATGTCTCCAGGGACCAAAAACTTAAATTCGTTTTCTAACGCACGGTGGCATTTAGGTGTCAACCCGTTCACCAATCATCCGTTAAGTTTCATTTGGATGGTGATTTAGAAAGTTCGCCTGCAATAAATTGATTTTTTGTGTCATTCCCTAGCTAGTATGTGACATACTCATTCAGTGGATTATACCAATTAAGTAATAGAATACTGTACCTAATTTTATGATCAAGAAATTTAATAGTACATGTATTAAACAAGAGCCGCGGTACATTATTTTTAGTGTATTTGTAGAGCAGTATTCCAGTACCAAAAGCCGCAATGTTCGCACTATTCAGATGTTTGTCACAGACTATTCCTTTCCGCTATGGTTTAACCGCGTCAGTGGAACTGCACATTTCCACTTCGATGGCGGATAAGGAAAGGACACAACAACTTGACTTGAGGTAACATGAATGTGAGTACCGCATATGTTACGGTAATATATATTTTTCAGACAAGTATTTAGCATTTAGCCAACAATGTCTCGTTTATGAATCCTGTGGATCGTGTGGTCATTATTGTTTGCTATGCAATATGTTTATTTGAGCTACTATTGCGCCTGTAGTCTTTAGATTTGATATACTTCGATGTTAGATTAGATACTAACACTGTTTTATGAATAAACGTTGATTGATGGCAGGACAGAGAATTGTCCGTATGTTAAAATCTGTTTTATTAAGTTTTAGCATTTAAAATTAGAACAATTTTCATTTAGTGACTTCACAGAGAATATTGACTGGCTGGGAAGTAAACACGTCGTAGAAATGTCTTCCTGAATCAGAGGGATACATACATCTTCCTTCGTCTGACATCAATAGACGAGATAACTGGCTCCATAACTCGGAACGATTATGGCTGCAATACATGCAAGAACTCTATGCCCTCTTGTAAGAATAACTCTATTAATTTAGTCTTTCTTTTAGAACTAACTCAAGAAAATTTTATGTGCATATTATGTCACACTGGGACACTATGCAGAGGATTGGAAGGCAGTATGTTGCTTGATATTTTATTTTGGTACATAAGCTTATATCGGCTTTATTGCCTTCATCAATGTATGTGCTGACGTTGTAGGTGGCCACATGTCAACTTTGAATAAACTATTATTACTAACTGTAGCTGCTAGATTTAACATCTTTTTCATGAACGTTTTAAAGTTGTTCAATAATTTGCTGTTGCAACTGTATTACGTACCTTTTCACTATCTGAAAGTTGTGGAGATTCAAGTTTGAGAGCAATGCGTACAACAGCAAATTATAGAACTAAAATGTTTCTGAAAAAAGTTACATCCAGCAACTACAGACAGCAATAATGGTTTATTCAAAGTTGACATACGTCCCTATACAGTATACAATGTCAGGACATGTACTTCAAAAAATGGCTCCAAGCACTATGGGACTTAACATCTGAGGTCATCAGTTCTCTGGACTTAGAACTACTTAAACTTAACTCACACCCATGCCCTAGGCAGGATTCGAACCTGCGACCGTAGCAGCAGCGCGGTTCCCGACTGAAGCGCCTAGAATTCTCGGCCACAGCGGCCGGCTAGGACATGTACTGATGAAGGCAATAAACCCGAAATAAGCTTATATGCTTGAGCCGTGTGTGGGCTCTCAACATATATCGTGCTGTAAAGATAGTTCTGAGTCCTTCCATTCCAATGTTAATCGATTCTTTCATATTTATTGTTATGCTGCGTACTATTCTGTTGAGATTCTCTCTGGTGGCGTGTCTGGTCTTATCGAACTTGGAGTCGTTGCTTCCTGTTAGCCTTGTGTAAGGGAATAAGATCTCTGGGGGGATGGCAGGTTGGTTGCCTAGCGGTGACGAGTCGGTCGGTCGGTTTTTAAAATCGGGAATTAGAGAATGTCGTACGATGAGACCGCGGCGTGGCGTGGCGGTGGAGAGTTGCCTGTTGTTCCGAGAAGCCGCGTGGTCTATCCTGGCGGTGCGAGACGAGTGGGACGAGTTGAGGGGACAAGGCTGTAAGCTCTTGCCGTGAGCACCCGGGGGCCACGGCTGTGGTTCCGAGTCACTACTTGGTGGGAGCGGCAACGGATATCTTTAAATTTTCCGTCTGGAGGCGGGAATGATGGACTAGTAAGTCGCCTAACCTGAGGAGTGGTATTTCGCCGCCGTGGGTGCAGAGAAGACGAGGGCTCCGGTGACGGAGCGTGTGGCTGCGTGACTGTGCCCAGTTGGGTACGCTGGCGATTTGTACACGGTCGGGTGTGAGGAACCTTGGCATCGGAGTTCACCTGCTGTTTCTCTGATAAACTGCAAGTTAAGTTGATTAAAGGTTTAGATGTTAACTGAAGAATTTTGGTTTGTGCCACCAGCGTCTTTTCTGCCTTGTGGCCTCTTGCCTTCGGGTTTCCTGTCCCTGTCGCCGGTGTATTTATAGGCGGTGATCTTTTCCGCTTCTTATTAGTACTGCCCGGTAGGAAGTGTATTTTTGGGCAGTGATTATTGTTTTAGATTACATTTTTTCTGCCTTGTGGACTCCTGCGTTCGGATTTCCTGTCCCTGTCGCCGGTGTAATTATAGACAGTGATCTTTTTGCTTCTTATTAGTACTGCCTGGGAGGAAGTGTATTTTAGGGCAGGGATTATGGTTCCTGATTTGATTCCTCCTCCTCCCCTGGCCTCGCGTGAGGTCGATGTGATTGCTGAATGTGAGGCGTTGTGGGTCTGTTAGTCCGCTTCTAGCCTGAGAATCCTTTGGGAGACAATTGTGGCCGTCCTTACACCCGGTCGGTTAATTATTTCTATCCCAGGACATTTTGGTGGCAGGACATGGTATTAAAGTTGTTAGTTATTGTAAAATGTTAAATGGTTGTATTTTACTTTGATTGTTTTTGGCCACTGTTTAAAAAGGTTAAGTTTGCCTTTCATTGGTGGTTTTTTAAAATTACGTGGCTTTAAAATTGTTTGTTATTGTGTGAATGACTGTATCTTTACTTTGATTGTTTTAATCTACTTGGCATCCTTTGAACATGCTAATTCTGCCTCCCTGTTAACAAGCCCTTGTAATTTAATATCTTCTTGTGCCAAAGTTTAAAAGAAGTTGGCTCCCTACATGTTCGGTAGAGAAATTATATGCAAATTGTTTTTTTGTTTCATTACTTGGAAATATTTAATTTTGTTATTAAATGTTTTATCAAAGTCTGTTTCAAGTAAAATGGCTTGGCTATGGACGGTAAAGTAAAGTTTTAATTTCACTACTTGGAAAATTTTGATATGTTATCAAATGTTTTATCAAAGTCGGTTTTAAGTAAAATGGCTTGGCCGTTAACTGTAAGGTAAATTGTTTTGAAAAGGCACTCACGCGTACTAGCTTTTTTGGATATGTTCCTGGTCAAGTGATAATGAAATGACTTTTCATGGTTGAACTAATCAATAAAGAAATTGTAAATTGCAACTCGACAGTAACCAACTAATTTTGGTCCCGTTTCCCAACTGTGGATTTTTCTTGATTAACCGTAACACCCGTTTCAACGATAAAATAAAATATCAAGCAGCATAATGTCTTCCAGTTCTCTGCCTTTAATTTAGTTGCAAAGGAAGAACATACATCCAGTAATTTTGAAGCAACAAAGAAACAATGGAAAAAGTGACTAACTTCTTAATGGTTTGTCCGCAAATGTGCCTATGTAACCCAATGGCTTAAATTCCAGATTACAAAAATACAGGCTTAGGGCTCGATTCCAGGGTAGTCCTACGATCTTCTCTGTTAGTTATCGCTTCTTTCATCAACAACAATGACAATAATGCTAATTGAAGTTGCATCATATTTTGGAATACGTGTTGAATTGTAGATCCCCGTCGAACTGGCTGCATAAGTCTGTTCAGAGGTGGGAAGAAGCCAAGGGTACACCATCATGCCCAGTAAAGCACTACAGTACCAAAACCACCGAGTTGAGCGCAGTTTTAATTGTTTTAAAGCGCAACAAATGTAACATAAAAATACTTATAGGCCGAAGACCACAGCAGTTTGGGCTATAACGCAACACGTAACCGCAATGTTGAGCAGCCAATCTATTCAGCCAGCTGACGATCGGTAGTGACTGATTTTTCCGTCGATTTACTTGCTTTATGCACTGTGGATTATAAATTAGCCTAAATAGATAATGGTGCATTCGGGAAGTATAGTGACTCATGAAGCACACGGAAAATATAGCGCCTCATCCATTTTCAGGCAATCAGTATTGCATGGAAAACTCGTTTGTAAAAATTTACGAATATTATAGAAAAACCACATATAAAACAATGGAGTACCTATGACGTGCGTCATTGTCGCAGACGAGGCGTTTGGTATATCTGAAAAAAGCCTCCTTACGGAGGAAGGAGTTTAACAAACTATAAATGAACTTCCAGTTACCGGCTGTCTCGTACTAGGCGGTTTATACAATACACTTTTAGCACTGTGTCAGATAAATGGAGAATGGTGAATTTTTCATTGCTCAGTAGATTTTCGAGAAGAATTTGCAGTTGCCGAAATGAATGCATCCTGTTTCTTACAAAATAATGTGCCTGAAAGAGGTGGCTATAAATTTGAAGATATATTGCAAGTCCCTCCATAACTGAAGATTTACCTAAATCCTACACGCTGTCGTAAGTCATCGTGAAATTAGTTTCAGGATACAAGCAAGGTCTGGCTGCTTCGACAAGTGGAAGTGGACTGAAGACAGCCACATGCGTTCACCACGAAACAGCCTGCACACAACTGGCAGCACGGAGCCAGGAAATCTCAGCGGCCCGTTGAGAGGGATACAACGCACGCCATTGTCTTATTGGCTGCAGCAGCCTGGCTCCCTCGTCGTTACTGCTGTTACTCTACCGACTCGGCCTTGTTCGTCTGTCTCAGCACCTGCCGATACGTTTCCCCTTCCCACTGCTAAACGTGTCTGCTATGGGTGTCTCCGTGATGTAATTACGCAATTCGTTCGTGTTGGTAGTGTTACTAAATGAGTCATTCCTAACGATGAACACCACAAGACTTTTAATCTAAAGTCTCCTAAAACGTTTGTGGAATGCTGCCGGTTGTACAGAGTCATCCAAAGTGTTTTAAGATTATCTATGAGTAAGCTTGCCGTTAGAATATGGAATAGTTTTGCAATCTGACATGCGTCTGTGCAGTTACATAGAGCTTTGAGATCCAAAAATTTCGGAAGAGACTGGGTTCGAGTATATAAAAGATTTCGTAATATTGCAGCACACATTCAACTCTTGAAAGCGTCAAATTGGAAGACTTTTTCACCTTTCTACACCAACTGCAATTATTGCAGCAGAGTCTCGACCAGGATTTAAAAACAGTAGTTCACCGGTATTGCTGTCCATGACCAAGAGAGTCTTACAACAAACTTCATATATATAATAGCCAGAAAAATGCCGAAGAAATTGGGTCACGAGTTTAGAATGACATTACGATGTAAAAAGAAAAAAGAAAATTTTTTCTGAAAACTAACTTAAAACAAACACAAAGTGCATTCGATTAATATATAACAAAGAACTGTAGTAATAAATGGCTTTGGATCTCAAATTTATCTGCTATTCTTAATACTTGTTATTCACCTCGACGTTGAGCACTCGTAAGATCGTTCGCAGATGACGAAAGAGTGGTTGTAATTGTGTACGTGAATAATGTTTCGAATAATATTTGTTATTAACGAATAAAAAATTATAATTTATATCTGTATTTGTTATTCGCATAAACTTCGCCTAAGTCTAGTGCTAAGCGAAGCGCATCGCACATGCGTGTACTGCAGATTCGCTGCTTATGTGCAAGCGAGTGCAGACGCCTGATATCCGCGTGGCTGCAAACAAATCCTCACGTGGTTGTGTCAGCTGCTTGGCCGGACGTACATGCGCTCACGCGGCAATCGTTGCAATCAGTAATCTTCGGCAACTTCCGCCAACGTTCACGAAGCGTATTCGCGCTCTCAGTCGCACACTGGAGACGCGTGCGGGAAAGCATCTATATATCAGATGTTTTTCTTAGATTTGGGATGTGCTAGAGCACAATTGTGCACTATTCCATTTAATAATAACCACATGACTGAATTTGCTGTTATGTTAACGGGGACCTAGAAACGACGGAGAGGCTCTGTCCCCGCCGCAGCCGCAGTAGTCCGCAACCCCACGACGACTATCGCAGTCCACTTCACCCCTCTGCCGCCCCACACCGAACCCAGGGTTATTGCGCGGTTCGGCCCCCGGTGGACCCCCCAGGGAACGTCTCAAACCAGACGAGGGTAGCCCCTATGTTTGCGTGGTAGCGTAATGGTGGTGTACACGTACGTGGAGAACTTGTTTGCGCAGCAATCGCCGACATAGTCTAGCTGAGGCGGAATAAGGGGAACCAGCCCGCATTCGCCGAGGCAGATGGAAAACCGCCTAAAAACCATCCACAGACTGGCCGGCTCACCGGGCCTCGACACAAATCCGCCGGGCGGATTCGTGCCGGGGACCGGCGCTCCTTCCCGCCCGGAAAGCAGTGCGTTAGACCGCACGGCCAACCGGGCGGACGAATTTGCTGTAGTGGGCTATATAAATGATTAACTAACTTTACAACCAACAAAGGCGACCATGACGTCATTTAAAAAAATTTACATGACTGTGAACCTGAGCTACGGAAGTTAATCAAAGAAACAAACATTTGCTTGAAACAATATATCTTACAAGGGAACCTCCCCATCGCACCCCCCTCAGATTTAGTTATAAGTTGGCACAGTGGATAGGCCTTGAAAAACTGAACACAGATAAATCGAGAGAACAGGAAGAAGTTGTGTAGAACTATGAAAAAAATAAGCAAAATATACACACTGAGTAGTCCATGTGCAAGATAGGCAACATAAAGGATAATGTGAGCTCAGGAGCGCTGTGGTCCCGTGGTTAGTGTGAGCAGCTGCGGAACGCGATGTCCTTGGTTCAAATCTTCCCTCGAGTAAAAACTTTAATTTTTTATTTTCAGACAATTATTATCTGTCCGTCCGATGCGAGGTAACTCCGCCGTAGTATGGGGACGCTACACCTAAACAAACATCGAAACACAAGACGTCAGTCGACTACAGCGCACGGAAGAGAGAGTATTTCTGCTAACGAGGCTCCCTGGCTGGCAGTTGATTGTTCGCTACTTTGGACGAGAGTGCAGTACATACGTGAGATGCATTCCGTGGGCAATATGAATCCAGCAAATATAGCTCGCGACTTCAATAACAAGGCACGTCTTTCGTCTACTGATCGCACGGTTTTGCGGTGCGGTCGCAAAACACAGACGCTAGTGAACAGAGACGTTAATGAACTTACGGACAAATCATAGCTTCGCGAAAATAAAGAAAGTAAACTTTTCACTCGAGGGACGATTTGAACCAAGGACCTCCCGCTCCGCAGCTGCTCACGCTAACCACGGGAGCACGGCGCTCCTGAGCTTCCACTATCCTTGATGTTGCTCATCTTGCGTATGAACTACTCAGTTTATATATTTTGCTTATTTTTGTCATAGTTCCACACAACTTCTTCCTGTTTTCTCGCTTGATCCGTGTTCAGTTTTTCAAGGCCTATCCGCTGTGCCAACTTATAACTAAATCTGAGGGGGGTGCGATGGGGAGGTTCCCTTGTTAGTACAAAGGGTAATTATTGTTGTGTTCAGTCGCAAGACTGGTCTGAAGCAGCTCTCTACGCTAGTGTATGCAAACTAATCTGTGCAAGCCTCTTTGTCTCTGAGCAAATACTGCAACTGATATTGACATGAACCTGTCTGCTATAAATAATTCTTCGTCTGCTTCCACAATTCCTCCCCCCCAACCCCTCCACATACACACGTACTCCTCTCCATATTGTCTGACGCCTCTGGCAGTGAACTAGCAACCGATCTCATCCATTAGTCGATTATGTCTTCTCTTCTTTGACAGCACTGGGTAGCGCTCTGAGCTTTTAATTGTTCAAATGGCTCTGAGCACTATGGGACTCAACTTCTGAGGTCATCAGTCCCCTAGAAATTAGAACTACTTTAGCCTAACTAACCTAGGGACATCACACACATCCATGCGCGAGGCAGGATTCGCACCTGCGACCGCAGTGGTCTCACGGTTCCAGACTGTAGCGCCTAGAACCGCTCGGCAACTCAGGGCCGGCGAGCTTTTAATAATCTTGTTCTCATACACCTGCTTTCTCTTTTTCAGTAAAGGTTTCTTGAATTTTCCTATACATGGCATTTACATGCGGTGGACGACAATATGGAGCTTCCAGCCGTTTCGGAATGTCTCAATACAAGTTCTGTATGTTTTTCAAGGGATGTCACACCATCCTTCCTGCGATGTTCAAGTAACGATTATGGAAGTGGGTAGTGATCACGCACCCTTCTCTCAAAAGCAGATAACGAAGGCACAATAATATAGAGATCTGGTGACTCTGGTGGCCATGGCAGGTGCGAAAATACATCCCTATGCTCACAAAACCACTTCTGGACGATGCAAGCTGTGTAAATAGGAGCCCTGTCGTCTTGTAACACAGCACCACCATTGGGGAGTAGACATTGTAGTATGGGATGGGTCTAATGAGCCAAAAGGTCATATAATCCTTGGCAGTAAGGCTACCTTTCAGATTAACCATGGGACCCATGGAATACCACGGAACTCCCACCATGTTCCACTCTTAGGATGTAAAGTGGGCCGAAACCTGTGAACAATGACAAACAAATCTCATCTGACCAGATGACATTCTAAAATTTCTCCATAGTCCAGGTTTTATGGATTCGATATTACGTTTCCATGTCATGAGCTGTTGCATCATTGATGAGTAGTTTTGGAATTCCACCTCGCCCTGCAGTTCCCTGCTTATGGAGCTTCCTTCGAGTTGTGTTTATTCTGATAGAGGTTGCGAGTGCGACATTTAGTCTGCAGTGACTTTTGCAGCTGTCGTCTTCTTATTCTTGTCCCAATCCTCTTCAACGACCGTCTCTCAAAATCACTCAACACTCACTATCGTTCACATTGTTGGTTCAAATAGTTCAAATGGCTCTGAGCACTATGGGACTCAACATCTGTGGTCATCAGTCCCCTAAAACTTAGAACTACTTAAACCTAACTAACCTAAGGACATCACACACATCCATGCCCGATGCAGGTTTCGAACCTGCGACCGTAGCGGTCACGCGGATCAAGACTGACGCGCCTAGAACCGCACGGCCACACCGGCCGGCTCACATTGTTATTTAGAGGATGATATTTTCCCACATTCCCTTTATACAGTGTAACTCTTAGATACGGTACATCTTGAAACAACAATCACCTCGGCTAACTTGGTTGCAGAAACACCCACCACACTAGCAGCAACTTGGCTACGTTGGAATGCACTCACAACTACACAGAACACTGTCCAGACCGCGAATGACACTTGAAACGTATTGAGGACACTCCATAGCTGCATTTCGTGGTAAAATACAACAGCGCAAACAGTGGGTTTGGCTAGGATCTGTATTTATGTTCAGACACTTCTCACGGTGTTTTCATATTTTTATCCATCTCCGTGTTTTTCCTATAATCATGAGTGCTCCTAATATTCATGTTACGGTCGCAGGTTCGAATCCTGCCTCGGGCATGGATGTGTGTGATGTCCTTAGGTTAGTTAGGTTTAATTAGTTCTAAGTTCTAGGCGACCTATGACCTCGTAAGTTAAGTCGCATAGTGCTCAGAGCCATTTGAACCATTTGAATACTTATATTTTTCATGTAGGTATTCCGGTGTTGCCATTTTACAGTCTGTGAATGACATTTCTTAGATATCTTTTGCCTTCTTCATTTATGCATTTTTGTCTTCTCCTTTCGTCAATAAGATTCAGTATCTCACGGGTTACCCAATGATTTCTACTCGGCCTTGTCTTTGCCTATTTGATCCTGTATTGTCTCCACCATTTAGTTTCTGAAATCTACCCATTTATCTCTAAGTCTACTTTACCCCTGTTTCAGTATGTCGTTGCCAATTGCTTTCTCAAGAACCAATGCTTCATTCAATTTATCCAGTTCCAATCTTTGTAATATCCTACTTTTATGCATTTTTTCAGTTCAATCTGCAGGTTATCACCAATAAATGATGATCTAAGCCCACATCTGTCCCTGGAAGTACTTTGCAGTTTAAAATTCCTTTATGTAACTCTGACATGTAGCTATACAATTTATCTAATAACTTCCACAGTTCTTAAGCAAAGAATTAACAATCATTAAATAGTTCTGCATATAAAATTCTACCAGGTGACTCCTACTTTCATTCCTCCCAGTCCATGTTTTATTAGTATTTTTCCATCTCCTGCTTTTCCTACTATCGAATTCCAGATCCACATCACAATTACTTTATCGTTTTCCTTAAAGATGTAAATTATTAGCTTTTATCTCATCATAAAGTCTTTCAATCACTACATAATCTGTGGAGCTAGCAGGCATACAAACTTGTGCTGTTGTATTGTGTGTTGGCTTTGTTTACCTTGGCTATAATAATGCGTTCACTATCCTGTCCACAGTAAGTCGCTCGCTTTCCTATTCTCTTATTCGTTACTAGACCTACTCATACATTATCTCTGTTTGATTTGGTGTTGATAATCCCGTATTTATCTGACCAGAAATCACAGAAATCATGGTCTTCCCGCCTTTGCAGTTCACCAATTTCTGTTTCATCGAACTTCAGCCAATCCAGTTCGCTTTTTAAATTTTCTAAGCTTCCTACTTGATCTTAAATTACACGCTACGACTCGTAGACTGCCCAATTTACTTATCCTAATTATAGTGTCCTCCTGATAAATCCTCACCCAGAGATGTCAATGGGGGATTATTTTACTTCGACAATATTTTACTCAAGAGGATGCCGTCATCATTAGATCATAGAATACAGCTTCATGGTGTCCAGAAATACAGCTGCTATAGTTTTCCATTGCTTTCAGCCGTTTGCAGTACCGAAACTACAAGGCCATAACAGTCAGTGATCTAGAATGTTGCCCCAGACGCTAATCGTATGGCTGAAGCTCTCTTCAGGAACCTCTCCACAAATATCCTTCTGATGTTATGGCGCCAGCGGTCGCTGTGGCATGACTAATGGATTGTGAAGGTGGATGCAGTTATTACACAGCCAACAGAAGTTGCTGTGTTGTGTTGTGTTCTTCCCTAATCCATCACTGAAGTGAATACTGCAATTTCAAGGAAGTGAGTAAATCACAACAGAATGGTAAAATATGTGCAGTTTACATGATTGGGGATCACCGAAGACTGCTTGGCCCCTGCGTAGAAGTGCATTCTCATTGTGAGAGCTGCTCGAGTTCACTTCTCCGTTCCAAAGGGGCATCTACCACAGTTCGTTGTCGCCTGCTGAGCTGTGCGCTACTTTCGTTATGACTAAAACATTCTCTGCACGTTTCAGCGTGTGTGGTTGCCATCTCGCTACATTATGGAAATGGAGCTGTGCACAAATTGCTGTTCTGCAGTGTTTGTCGAAAGATTTTAAAGAAACTAGTCGGTAAAATATTTGATTCTATCGCATCTCCTTGCGTCAAACATCAGATTCAAGATGAACTGCCAGTCGTTTCCTTAATGGTCATAGTTATTGTGATACTTCGACATTAAGTAAGTTATTGCATGAAATTCATCAAGTTTACAGTCAGAAATAGGAGTTGCTACGCATTTTCGTTTAGCTCATGTAATATCATACATTGCTGCATATGAAATGTAGCAGACATACTGGATTTCTCGTTCTACTTGAGATGAAATCTATATCTATCTCCAGTCTTGAGAAAATAGATTTATATAGTGCACTCACTTCTGCTCATGCACTTAAAAGATGAGTAAAAGGAAAATATTCATAAGATGCCTCATATCTCATTAATAGTCTGAGATATTGAAACGAGATTTGGCAAATGACAGTTCACAAAAGAGAGAGTATTTTGTCAAACAGTTGACAAGCGAAGCTTTCTTATCTGTCCACAATTTTTTTTCAATGAGATAATATAATTACATTACGTTTTATCGATAGTTGGTGAAATGAGAATTTGCAAAAAACTTAAGCGAAGGAAATACACGTTAATTTTTATTGCAAGCAGGTGGATTTCATAAGCTATGGACGTCACCTGTCCTCAAATGTTTGTTTAATGAAAGAATGTTTTAGAATTCCGTCACAGTTGCAACTGCGTTAGCGTGTTAGTGAGATGAAATTGTGCAAACACCCACAGTGTTTTGGAAAATAAGCTAATTTTAACATGGAAACAAGAGAAAGAAAGGAAGGTATACAAGACAGGCGAAAATAAATCGCTCTAGTTGCAATGTCGGCGTAATCCTGTAACATATTGTGTTTTTAATAACAGTCGGTTAATTTGTCGAATTATTGATCATAACCGGAACAAACAGCTAATACTCTCGTTTACACTGTCCTTAGCTGTACTTTAGGAGTTCTGCTTGTGAGCTGTTGCACTGCATCTCGCATCCTGCGCTGGCCGCCGACCACTAGCAATGCAAACCCCATGACTATCGTTGTTCCTACCCCTATTGTGAAGTCTGAGCAAGAAGGAGCCAAGTTAGTTTGTGCATATTCTAACATACGGACATGCTATATTATTTTCGGTGTATACTCCTGTATCGGTGTGTACTCCCGTATCATAAGCACCTTTATCAAGATTTTTTTCAAAAAAATGGTTCAAATGGCTGTAAGCACTATAGGACTTAACATCTGAGGTCATCAGTCCCCTAGACATAGAACTACTTAAACCTAACTAACCTAAGGACATCACACGCATCCAAGCCCGAGGCAGGATTCGAACCTGCGACCGTAACAGCCGCGTGATTCCGGACTGAAGCGCCTAGAACTGCTAGGCCACCGCGGCCGGCCCATATGTTTTCTACGAGCTGTTTCACTGCATTGTGTTTTAATGTCTTCACTGACACTCCACACTTGCATTTCGATGACGAATACGAGAAGAACGTACAACAACGTAGCAACGTATATGTTGCGAAACATGTCTCAGCAAGTACAGCACGTAAGTACTAGAAAGCGAAAGGGCTTAAAAGACTCCTTTCAGTTTTTATTTCACTATAATGAATTCAGTTCTTCACATCTTCCCACCAAGCTTCATATTTTATAATAATGATAGATGCACTGTCTGTAATATTTTCAGCTGGACATTGTATCGTAAATTTTCAGTCATATGGCTTGTGTTGTTGGTTCTCACCTCGTCACTTAGCGGTTTTTTAGCAGTAACAGACAGCGTGGCCTTGCAGTTTGTGAAGAGTACAGTTATAAATGGGACTTAGACCCAGCAGTGCAGCGCCAGGACGGAATCAGGCCACAGCCTGTGTAGGTCGCTGGCCAGTGGAGTGCGCGGTCAGCAGCTTCGCAACCGTGCCAGTCACGAGTGGCCGCCTCTACCATCGCTGAGCCAGCCTGCAGGGACTGGGTCGTCGCCGCTGGTCCGGCAGATCTGGCGCGACCCACAGACACCGACTTTACCCTGAAATCAGCATGGAACAGTAGTGTTTAAAGGTGGTCGAGCCAGCTTCTCATCGTCAAACATCTGGGCAGTTATGTAACGTCGAGCCTGTGCTTTTTAGCACTGTACCAAAGATGTGGACGCATCTACCACCGCCGGAACACGAACCTCTGCCTAACGCTTAAGCCAGAGCAGCTCCACACTTTGCCGCAGCCTCCGTCCCGAGAGCTAGATGAGATGGTCCTGTCATTCCTGTCCCGGCAGTGGTATCAACATAAGACTACAACGCTGCGGACCCCGGAGCGTGACATAGCCCGATGTCGTCGCGGCATCCTCCGCCCCGCGCCGCTGAAAGCCACGAAAGGTGGTTGCCGCCACTGTCAGCACAGCTCCCGGCATACCAGAGATGCCAGCTCAGCCGCTCTCTCCCGGGCAGCGTACCCACCATATACAGCGTCGCCAGCAGCCGCAGTCCCGGAATATTACGAGGGAACACCGAAACGCGCCACAAACTGGAGCGCCCTCAAAACATCCTCTAAGCTGAATAAATTACTAAAAAGCTGTTGTACGATCACCGCAGGTTTGTCTGGAGCTACCGGACATGCTACACTTATCTCCAAAACCCTGTACGGACCCTACAACGCTCACAGAAGAACCGAGCACATCTTGACTAACAATACTGCTTATGTTCTACATCTACATCTACATCTATACTCCGCGAGCCACCTTACGGTGTGTGGCGGAGGGTACTTATTGTACCACTATCTGATCCCCCCTTCCCTGTTCCATTCACGAATTGTGCGTGGGAAGAACGACTGCTTGTAAGTCTCCGTATTTGCTCTAATTTCTCGGATCTTTTCGTTGTGATCATTACGCGAGATATATGTGGGCGGTAGTAATATGTTGCCCATCTCTTCCCGGAATGTGCTCTCTCGTAATTTCGATAATAAACCTCTCCGTATTGCGTAACGCCTTTCTTGAAGTGTCCGCCACTGGAGCTTGTTCAGCATCTCCGTAACGCTCTCGCGCTGACTAAATGTCCCCATGACGAATCGCGCTGCTTTTCGCTGGATCATGTCTATCTCTTCTATTAATCCAACCTGGTAACGGTCCCATACTGATGAGCAATACTCAAGAATCGGACGAACAAGCGTTTTGTAAGCTACTTCTTTCGTCGATGAGTCACATTTTCTTAGAATTCTTCCTATGAATCTCAACCTGGCGCCTGCTTTTCCCACTATTTGTTTTATGTGATCATTCCACTTCAGATCGCTCCGGATAGTAACTCCTAAGTATTTTACGGTCGTTACCGCTTCCAATGATTTACCACCTATGGCATAATCGTACTGGAATGGATTTCTGCCCCTATGTATGCGCATTATATTACATTTATCTACGTTTAGGGAAAGCTGCCAGCTGTCGCACCATGCATTAATCCTCTACAGGTCCTCCTGGAGTACGTACGAGTCTTCTGATGTTGCTACTTTCTTGTAGACAACCGTGTCATCTGCAAATAGCCTCACGGAGCTACCGATGTTGTCAACTAAGTCATTTATGTATATTGTAAACAATAAAGGTCCTATCACGCTTCCCTGCGGTGCTCCCGAAATTACCTCTACATCTGCAGATTTTGAACTGTTAAGAATGACATGTTGTGTTCTTTCTTCTAGGAAATCCTGAATCCAATCACAAACCTGGTCCGATATTCCGTAAGCTCGTATTTTTTTCACTAAACGTAAGTGCGGAACCGTATCAAATGCCTTCCTGAAGTCCAGGAATACGGCATCAATCTGCTCGCCAGTGTCTACGGCACTGTGAATTTCTTGGGCAAATAGGGCGAGCTGAGTTTCACATGATCTCTGTTTGCGGAATCCATGTTGGTTATGATGAAGGAGATTTGTATTATCTAAGAACGTCATAATACGAGAACACAAAACATGTTCCATTATTCTACAACAGATTGACGTAAGCGAAATAGGCCTATAATTATTCGCATCTGATTTATGACCCTTCTTGAAAATGGGAACGACCTGCGCTTTCTTCCAGTCGCTAGGTACTTTACGTTCTTCCAGCGATCTACGATAAATTGCTGATAGAAAGGGGGCAAGTTCTTTAGCATAATCACTGTAGAATCTTAAGGGTATCTCGTCTGGTCCGGATGCTTTTCCGCTACTAAGTGATAGCAGTTGTTTTTTAATTCCGATATCGTTTACTTCAATATTTTCCATTTTGGCGTCCGTGCGACGGCTGAAGTCAGGGACCGTGTTACGATTTTCCGCAGTGAAACAGTTTCGGAACACTGAATTCAGTATTTCTGCCTTTCTTCGGTCGTCCTCTGTTTCGGTGCCATCGTGGTCAACGAGTGACTGAATAGGGGATTTAGATCCGCTTACCGATTTTACATATGACCAAAACTTTTTAGGGTTCCTGTTTAGATTGTTTGCCAATGTTTTATGTTCTTCCTGTCTGCCCCGTTTTACTAATGAAGTGACTTTGTGTGCTCTGCAGAACTCATATATTAAAACAGAAAGTGACTTACAATAGTCAGATGGTGATATTATGCCAGAGGCAGCTGACGATGAAGATAGCAAGACTGAGGAGATGTTAACATCAATTGATATCTCCACATTTTTATTCTTCCCACAACAGTTTCAGGAGTAAACTCGCGTCATAGTGACAAGGCAATTAGAGATGGAATGAAATGGAAGACCGTTAGCACTCCGTCTCCTGGACAAAGAGAGGAGAGGCCACTGAATATTGCTGCCTCTGAATGGGTGATTCAATTATCAGTGCCTACCGACGTCTTTTTGATGAATCAGTGATGTGCATCATAATGCACGCAGACACACACACACACACACACACACACACACACACACACACACACACACACACACACATATAGACAGAAACAAATGAGTGGAATGAAATGAAAAACACCCCTTGGACCTAACGTTGAAGGAATTAACGATTGCTTTCATGAACGTCAGGCGTGCTGTTTGTGCTAAAGATGTTCCCATGGATGATCTTTGGTCATATAGTTGGGGCCCATTTTCATCAGGGATAAGTTAAAAATGTAAATGTCGCGTAACTAGGGCGTCCCGTCGGGTGCAAGTCTTTCGATTTGACGTCACTTCGGTGACTTGCGAGTCGATGGGGATGGAATTATGATGATTAGGACAACACAACACCCAGTTCCTGAGCGGAGAAAATCTCCGACCCAGCCGGTAATCCAACCCGGGCCCTTAGGATTGATAGTCTCTCGCGCTGACCACTCAGCTACCGGGGGCGGACTGGGGATAAGATGACAAGCTGCCAAACAAGCTACTAGCAGATGTTGACCCCTCACACGACCAGCATCACCGTCGCATTGACCTACGGAGGCAAATGGACATTAACTACATAAGTGCTAGAAACATTACTCCTTTTCTGTGAGGAGGCTGCGCTGGAAATTACGAAACTTAAAGACAGAATAACTCCAGCCTTAGGTGAAGTCCACTCAGAAACTGTTAAAATTGCTGCCCCCCCAGATTGTCCCCTAACTGACGGACGTACTTAATGACTATTTACAGTAAGGGAGAATACCCGCCTGTGGGAAGATGGCCAACGCAGTAGTTATTAAAACATCAAAGACTCTGTTGTTGTGGTCTTCAGTCCTGAGACTGGTTTGATGCAGCTCTCCATGCTACTCTATCCTGTGCAAGCTTCTTCATCTCCCAGTACCTACTGCAGCCTACATCCTTCTGAATCTGCTTAGTGTATTCATCTCTTGGTCTCCCTCTGCGATTTTTACCCTCCACGCTTCCCTCCAGTACTAAATTGGTGATCCCTTGATGCCTCAGAACATGTCCTACCAACGGATCCCTTCTTCTGGTCAAGTTGTGCCACAAACTCCTCTTCTCCCCAATTCTATTCAATACCTCCTCATTAGTTACGTGGTAATTCTATTCAATACCTTCTCATTAGTTATGTGGTCTACCAATCTAATCTTCAGCATTCTTCTGTAGCACCACATTTCGAAAGCTTCTATTCCTTTTTTGTCCAGACTGTTTATCGTCCATGTTTCACTTCCATACATGGCTACACTCCATACAAATACTTCCAGAAACGAATTCCTGACACTTAAATCTATACTCGATGTTAACAAATTTCTCTTCTTCAGAAACGCTTTCCTTGCCATTGCCAGTCTACATTTTATATCCTCTCTACTTTGACCATCATCAGTTATTTTACTCCCCAAATAGCAAAACTCCTTTACTACTTTGTCTCATTTCCTAATCTAATTCCCTCAGCATCACCCGACTTAATTCGACTGCATTCCATTATCCTTGTTTTGCTTTTGTTGATGTTCATCATATACCCTCCTTTCAAGACACGGTCCATCCCGTTGAACTGCTCTTCCAAGTCCTTTGCTGTCTCTGACACAATTACAATGTCATCGGCGAACCTCAAAGTTTTGAATTTTTCTCCATGGATTTTAATACTTACTCCGAACTTTTCTTTTGTTTCCTTTACTGTTTGCTCAATATACAGATTGAATAGCATCGTGGAGAGGCTACAACCCTGTCTCACTCCCGTCCCAACCACTGCTTCCCTTTGATGTCCATCGACTCCTATATCTGCCATCTGGTTTCTGTACAAATTGTAAATAGCCTTTCGCTCCCTGTATTTTACCCCTACCACCTTCAGAATTTGAAAGAGAGTATTCCAGTCAACATTGTCAAAAGCTTTCTCTAAGCCTACAAATGCTAGAAACGTAGGTTTTCCTTTCCTTAATCTTTCTTCTAAGATAAGTCGTAGGGTCAGTATTGCCTCACGCGATCCAACATTTCTACGGAATCCAAACTGAACAAAGTCTCTACATTAAAAAAAAAAAACCATATAGACCGATATGTCTACTTAATGTAGTAGGCAAAGTCCAGGAGAGGCTACTATGTGGCAGACTACAGTCACACTGATAGCTTCTGCTACATCAGTCTGGGGTCTGGCCACACAAGTCTGTCGACGATGCAGTAAATAGGGCTTTACATGTAACCCAGATGACACAGGACAAATATGTGAAGTCAATATTAATTGATAAATCTGCGCTTTTGACAATCTTTGGTGCCCTGCGCTATTCCCAGTGTTAAGACAAGTGCACATCCCAACAACCTTATGGCACAGCTTCCTTGACTACTGCAGAAACAGAGTTGTAGAACGGCGAGAGGACCCCCAACGGATTGTCAGGAAAAATTACAAAAGGGTACCCACATTGGTTTATAAGTAGTCACATATTCTGGAGCATTTCAGTTGAACCACTGACAGACAACTTTAACAGAGATGACAGAGCAAATGGAGCAGTAGAGTGCGCTGAATATTTGCAGGTGGTGGTATTGCGAAATTCAAGACGACACTTAGAACAAAAGGCTACGCAGCTCCTTGTAGACCTTAATGAAACAGTGAACTAACAATTGCAGCTAATAAAAGGCGAACTTGAAAGAAATCCCAGCATCAAACCAAACAACACAATCTTGAAACTCCAAAGAGTACAATATATCTAGTTTTACACACTGACGACAAACTGAAGTTCACTGAACATATCAGAGTTACAACTAGCAAAGTAATAAAAATAAATAAATTAGCACGACTAAATACTACAAAATACAAACTACCCATAAATACAATACGTACATATCATATAGTATTACTCGAATCCTTAGTATGCTTTGCAGCGAGTGCCTGGGTGCATCGACTAGGCCTTGCAACTCATAGAATCATATTGAGACCTGGCCAAAGGCTTCTGCTACGGATTTGGGGTGCCTTCGGCACTACATCGACGAAGGCACTATACGTGATGAGTGGAGTGTGCCCCATTGACATCACCATCCGTAGAGGAGCAGCAGCGTACTGAAATTTTCTCGCAGATTAAAACTGAGAGGCGGACCGAGTCTCGAACTCACCACCTTCGCCTTTCGCGGGCAAGTGCTCCACCAACTGAACTGCCCAAGCACGACACACGACCCGTACTCACAGCTTAACTTCCGCCTGTAACTTATCTTCTACCTTCCAAACTTTACTGAAACTCTCCTGTTAACCTTGAAAGACTAGCACTCCAGGAAGAAAGGATGTTGCGGAGATATGGCTTAGCTACAACCTGGGGTATTTTTTTCAGAACGAATTTTCACTCTCCAGCACGATACGAAACTTCTCAGGTGGTAGAGCACTTGTCCGCGAAAGACACAGGTCCCGAGTTCTAGTCTCGGTCCAGCACAGAGTTTCAATCTGTTAGGAAGTTTCATCATAGCGCACAATCCGCTGCAGAGTGATAATTAATTCTGAAAACAATTCCCCCCCCCCCCAGGCTATGGCTAAACCATATCTCCCCAGTATCCTTTCATCCAGGAGTGCTAGTCTGTCAAGGTTCTCAGGAGAGCTTCAGTGAATTTTGGAAGATAGGAATGGCGAAAGTAAAGCTGTGAGTACGGGTCGTGAGAAGTATTTGGACAGCTCAGTTGGCAGAGCACTTGCCGGTGAAAGACAAAAAGGTCACGAGTTCGAGTCTCGGTCCGGCACACATCTTTAATCTGCGAGGAAGTTTCATATCATCGTACACTCCGCTACTGAGTGAAAATTCATTCTGGAAGCAGCATACTAGTTGAAGAAAGGCAGCCGCGACAAGGTATTTGAAATTATAGGAGAGGACATCACAGAAAGGCGCCAACTAAACAATTGGCGAGATGATACCTGGCAGAGAGTAGAGGATTAGACAAAAAAGTGAGTCACGTCTGTACCTTTTCCCCAAACACCAAGGAACGAATGAGATCCCGCACGTGGCGTGGTCCATTTCCTCACTGGCCATTGTCTGTATCCACAACACCTCCATTGGTTTGGTCTCAGCCGAACACCCGTGTGCACTTGCGGAGAACTAAAAACCTCTCAACATATGACTTTACACAGTGACAGACTCAAACAAATACAACCCTAAACTGAGTACTACAACATAGGGAAAATTCTACGACACCCGGACGATTGGTGCGTAATGAATGACATAACCGATAATGTACAAATATGATCAATCACATACACAAATAGGAACAAACACACAAACATGGAAACAGGATACATGGAATGATACGGACACAAACACAGAAACAGATTCAGATGCTGAAACAGATAAAAACAGGGAGATTAATATTCAGACCTAGATGTAAGATAAGACCAAATAAAGGAACACAGAAATGGATCAACTGTCATAAAATATTTTAATATATGTATAAAAGTCTAGTGTAATAGGCGAATTTAAGTGATATAATTGATTAAGCTTACGTAATATCTGTAACTGCGAGATGATACGAAAAGCTGATCCTTTGTCTCAGGTGGCATCTCTTTGTATCTTTTTCAGTCATCATTTTTGGGAATCTCCAATTCAGTGGCTCCGAATTTACCAGAAGCCGATGGAATACGTTATACATTGTTTTCAAAAAGGAATATCTGTGCGTAAAATCTCCTCGGTAACGCTGGATATCTTTATTCTGAGTTCCCTGCACATCTTCAGATAATGGATCGATCGGCAACGAAGTAGCTTCGGTTATGGCACATCCATGCTTCAAAACTATGTGGTACTAATGTCGACATCCGGTATTAATGAAGAATATTGTTCACTATTGAACAATAATACCTGACCGCCCACTAAAAACGAGCAAATATGCACATGCAATTATGTTTGAACACGTTAATTATACCGTTAATGCAACGAGACAGTCATTTAAAAAAGTGGAGCCACGTAGAAGAAATTTTGTAGCGAACGATTTCGGATAGTATCGACAGTAGTATAGTTAATTTAAAGCCGATGTAGGTCACTACAACTGTTAAACATGTCACAAACGTAACTTTTGGTATGCTATCCATTGTCTTTTATCCTGACAACTGAGCTCCTGCCCGTCGCGAGGCGGTCCTAGCTCTGCTGGCGGCCTCGGGCTGTGTAACTCGTGATGCCGGATGTCCTTGCTGGTAGATAAGAACCGACGCTATATAAGCGGCGGGACGCCTGGTCCCTCTGTCAGGTTGGACCGGGCTGCTGCACAGGCAACTGCATTGAACAGAGCCACTGAGCTATGCCGTGCTACGGTCGTCGTCGGCGTGAAAGTCATCGCGCTACTGTGTTCAAGTCAATAATAAATATTGAAGCGAAAAGTGGCACTGTAGTGGGTGCCGCAAAAAATAAACTGAAAGGAGTTGTATCTAACTCTATTCTTGATATCTCTTGTGTATTCGTAAGCTGTAATTTTAAGTTTAGTGTTGTTAATAACGATACCTTCAGTCAGGGTAACGGCTGGCGTACTGTTGCCGTTGCAAGAGCTGGCAGCAGTCGTAAGTAGCCTGTTTATGTGTTTGTATGTTGGCAGCGCTATGCAGCGCTATAGACTGCATTAATATCACTGACAGCGCCGTGCGCCCTCTGTAAGAGACTCTGTGGCTGATCGGACTCGCACTTAGGAAGTTAATAGTTAGCAGTGACGCAGGTTTGAAATGTTAGCGCGAGCGGACGGTTTGTATGTGTGTCCGTCATGGATATTTAGTGTTGGTTGGAAATGGATTGTAAAATGATGATTGATGTATTTGCTAATGTTTGGGAAATTTAAGTATTGACGATTATATAATTTTTGGAACTGGATGTCACGTGATTAAGGTAAAATCTGCTAAATACATTGTTTGCTCTTCAACAAAAAAACTTTGTTTTGATAACTACATGCCTATTAGTAGATAAGAGCCTATAGTAGTTAGAATCTTTTTATTTAGCTGGCTATAGTTGCTGCTTGCTGTATTTGCTGTAGTTCGTGTCACGAAGATTTTCTGGGAGGTAAGTGATTTATGAAATGTATTGTCTATTGTTTGGATTTCTCCTAATTCAGGGCCATTCGTTTGAGTTCATTATTTGCAGTAGAATTGCGTTGAGTTTGTACATTGTGGGCAATAAATGAATAGGATAAGTTTGAGTTGTATTTGTCAGAGAAATTCTGTAGGCCAGTGTTGAAATGATAAAAAACAAGTAAAGAGACAGTACGTTCAGTTGCACTCAGCAATTTCATCTCGTAGTAAGGATTGAGAAGTTTCACTCAATTGCACTCAGGAATTTAAGTAAAAACGTAGAAGTTTTACAGTGTTGCTGCTGCTGGGTTGGACAGTTTTTAATAACATATCGCATCGCTTTGCGAGTGGAATATCCCCGCAGCGTTGGTCACCTATTCCATAGTGCAATCTACACAAGATTTCGTGGGACCATAGAGAGAAAGTTCACCTTCTACTATTTCGATTTTGTCCAGATTTTGAAGCGAGTTAGGCCACTTTGCGTCGTTGTGACAGACAATCATTTCGACGCCCCTGAGCTGAGTGGTAGTGTGTCTCTGAACTAGCGCCTGCTGGTCACATGCGAAATTTAAGGAGTGTCGAAAGGCATACCTGTCATACTTGTGCCTAGGAATCAATGAGTGTCTCTCTCTGTACGGGTACATTTTTAAATTGTCCAAGTGAAATGCGTAGTGGTACAGAGGGCGTTGCCGAGCAGGTCTTAAGGGACCCTTTGACATTTTATTCACACATGTGTCACTGTCGCACTATCCTCTCCCTCCTCCCTCTCGTCTTGCCGTAATCGTGCCGTAAGTGGAGGCAAAACAAGAGGGCTGGAAGAGCATAAAGACACTTTGCTGCTTGTAATCACGTTCAGATTTCATTGGTGCCCTTTATGCCACCTACTGAGGCCTTTTCATGTCGATTCTCAGCGGCGATGTGATTTAAATGTTTCCCTCGTCCACCCAAAAGAAAATTTCAAAGCTGGGTGTTGCTGTTTTGTCCACCGAAGAGGCGTCAAAGGAAGGGTGAAATATGGGTAAGAAGATGCGTGACGAGGTTGCCATCGTGTGACAAGTCCATGATGACGTTGTGCAGAATTGTGGTTGTATTTGGCTCCAATGTATCATCGTTAACCCATCTTACACCTCAGACGAAATTCTGAGCTCTGGCACTGTTTTCGCATGTGCCAACACCTTTCTGTTTGAAGTGCAGCAAAGCTTGTGTGTGATGTCGCACTGTGTCACACTTTTCAACCATTTACAGGAATGTTGTACTCACCTTTGAGCCAAATTTCAAACTTCGTCGCAATTGCAGACAATTACGGGGTTCGAAGAAAGTGACCCTTAATTTTGTTGTGTAGTGTACGCAAAATTAAAAGCGTTTTGTAAAATACATTATATTAGAGGAAGGGGGGGGGGGCATGATCCACTGCACCATCCGAACTTCCCTTCCCCTCACTCCATGGATTTGCGTCTGACCTGTTCTTCTTCTGGTATGGAATGTTGCCTACACTGTGATATAATGTCGTAGTCAACTCTCGCTTACTAAAGCAAATTAGATCATAAATAATAGCAACGGAATCTCTGAAGCCAGTCTAAATTTCTGTCACGTAAATTGTGTCTTTATACATAAAATACGTTTATAACAACCACTGAGCATTGTCGATTGGCTGCTGATCCCACAGATATCACACAATACTTCTCAAATCGTATTTTAGGTTTCACGTAAGAAGTCCGTATAACGAAAGTTGAAACCAGCTTAATTCGGCACCCCATCTTTTGTTATCATGCACTGAGAATCTATAACGACTAAAGATTTTACTAGAATGGTAGATTTCATAGAGGACCTATCAATTTGTCTGATTCCAAAATCGTATCACGTATTAACAAAAGAATTATAATGCAATAATTAAATTTAATTAAACGTCCGTTTTCAGAAGTGACTCGTCTGGTGCTAGAGAAGAAAGGTTCATGCTTTACGCATGAAACCGTAAGCTAAATTCATGAGATGAATTGCTATTTTGCCTCCTTGTACCACTTGGTTCAATATGGCCACATAAACATACTGGAAATACATATCTCACTTGTTTCCAGAACTATTATTTTCTAAATATATCACTTTCTCCCTCTGAGTCAATTGTATCCAATGATACTCTGCTCATTTTTAAATTTATAAAACATCAAAATTTATTAATGTAGGTTAATTCTTACAGAGAAGAAAACAGCAATCAGCCAGTATTAATACTGCTGTTTATTTAGGTAAATAGCACCGTTACCGGTTTCGAACTGGCAAGTTCATCATCAGACGGCTGTTCACATGATTTTCCAGATACACTTTACATTATCGTCCGTTTTCGATTTTTATTATTCCACAGTGACTCTATACTGACTCTACGACTTATCTCAGAAGAAAGATTAAGGAAAGGCAAACCTACGTTTCTAGCATTTGTAGCCTTAGAGAAAGCTTTTGACAATGTTTACTGGAATATTCTCTTTGAAACTCTCAAGGTGGCAGGTGGAAAATACTGGGAGCGAAAGGGTATTTACAATTTGCACAGAAATCAGATGGCAATTATAAGAGTCGAGGGGCATGAAAGGGAGGCAGTGGTCGGGAAGGGAGTGAGACAGGGTTGTAGCCTCTCCCCGATGTTATTCAATCTGTATATTGAGCAAGCAGTAAAGGAAACAAAAGAAAAATTCGGAGTAGGTATTAAAATCCATGGAGAGACAGCAAAGGACTTGGAAGAGCAGTTGAACGGAATGGACAGTGTCTTGAAAGGAGGATATAAGATGAACATCAACAAAAGCAAAACGAGGATAATGGAATGTAGTCGAATTAAGTCGGGTGATGCTGAGGGAATTAGATTAGGAAATGAGACGCTTAAAGTAGTAAAGGAGTTTCGCTATTGGGGGAGCAAAATAACTGATGATGGTCGAAGTAGAGAGGATATAAAATGAAGACTGGCAATGGCAAGGAAAGCGTTTCTGAAGAAGAGAAATTTGTTAACATCGAGTGCAGATTTAAGTGTCAGGAAGTCGTTTCTGAATGTATTTGGATGGAGTGTAGCCATGTATGGAAGCGAAACATGGACGATAAACAGTTTGGACAAGACGAGAATAGAAGCTTTCGAAATGTGGTGCTACAGAAGAATGCTGAAGATTAGATGGGCAGATCACATAACTAATGAGGAAGTATTGAATAGGATTGGGGAGAAGAGAAGTATGTGGCACAACACTGACTTGAAGAAGGGATCGGTTGGTAGGACATGCTCTGAGGCATCAAGGGATCACAAGTTTAGCATTGGAGGGCAGCGTGGAGGATAAAAATCGTAGAGGGAGACCAATAGAGGAATACACTAAGCAGATTCAGAAGGATGTAGTTTGCAGTAAGTACTGGGAGGTGAAGAAGCTTTTATAGGATTGAGTAGCATGGAGAGCTGCATCAAACCAGTCTCAGGACTGAAGACCACAACAACAACAACAAAATACTGCCAATATTTTCATTGTAATTTACTTGGGATCTACATGTCTTCAGTGGTTCTCAGTGAAACAAAAAATCCTGGCAGTAGTAGGGTTAATAAAATATTAATCATAATGTTAAGTTCTCTATAACTTTAGAAATTTTGCAGACTCGAAAAATCTAAGACCAGTTTTGGAATCAGCAAAAAATTACTTTAATATGAGACATTTAACAAACCTTTCCACTGATATGTCAAATTTCGAGAAAATTACATCTATTTTATTTCATAAAGGTGACAGAACGGGTTTTTGAAGGAACAGTTGACTCAACTATAGTTCATACGACGCCAATATACATTATGATTAACTTAGTATGCAAAGAATAACTCTTTCATACTAAAACTAACATTAATTAAAATATTGCTGCTCATGAAGGTGCTTAATTCTACTAAGAAGGACATATTTGTACATAGTTTTTGTGTCCATGCATCCCTTAGACTAGTCTGAGAGACATGACTCCATATAGATTTTTAAGAGGCGCCACAGTCAGTGCGAGATGAGTTAATGTTAAGGCAGGTCGTTGGGACCGGCAGTACCTGTATTTTCGTGACTGCCTTCCAGAGTCAGGTTGGCATTAGTGGAAAAACATGGCCAGTGGTTGTTAATGTAACCACGGTGTTTGTGAACTGTGTTTACGTAATGAATGTATTTCGATGGATACATACGGTTCAAATGGCTCTGAGCACTATGGAACTTAACTTCTGAGGTCATCAGTCCCCTAGAACTTAGAACTACTGAAACCTAACTAACCTAAGGGCATCACACACATCCATGCCCGAGGCAGGATTCGAACCTGCGACCGTGGATACATATTTTGACTCATTGCTCTTTAGCTGGAATGCAGCGCGAGAACCCTGGGAACAAAGTCCTGTGATGGACTGCAGCCCCCGTAATTCATCATTGCTTGTCGATGAAATACGAGTAGAATGGGGTTCAGAATTTAATTCTTTATTCACCTCGAATTTATAAGACGCCACAACATGCCATGAAGAGTACGATGGCTGAGTGAACTTTCCAAGCTAGCTGAAGAGAAGCGGACTGATATGGCAAGTGAACAGCAGTCATATACCAGATATGAGAAAATTCTAAACCTACCCTATAGTGCAAGGGCGACACTGGAAGGTCAGTACACAAAATATTCCATAAATGTGTTTAATGGGAATTCGATTGTTAGAAGGCTGTGTCATGTTTGCGAAAGGAACATACTCAATGTGAAAGTTATTGACATATACAAAACTGTTGAAATTAAAATCTACTGTCAATATAAGAATGCCATAAGTGAATATTTAGATCGTATGCAGGATGTAGTTCCGGTGGCAGGCAGAAGAAAACATGTCGTAATTATAGACGCCATTGCGCATTTCATTCTGTGGAGAAGTGACTGCACTGATGTTTCGCCAGTACACCTGATAGACCCAATCAGTTATACCAATTTAGTGCTGATTAACTAGCCTAATATTTCACCGATACATAAAAACGTACCTAATAATATACTTCTGAGGATTTCAAACTAATTATAAAACAGTCTAGATCGCAAAGGCACGTTTATTGGAAGGTGGCCTGTTTCAATCATCACATGATCATCCTCAATCATTCACCAATTGAAGACAATGGCTGTACATGGAGCAGGAACCGCTTAGTGACGATAGTTGACTGTCGTCATTCAGCGGTTCCTGCTTCATGCGTAACTATTGTCCATCAACACGGCCGAAGGTCTGAAGATGACCATGTGATGATCGAGGCTGGTCATCTTTTAATAAACATGCTTTTGCGGTCTAGGGTGTTTCATAATCAACCTCAAATACTACGCTGTGGTCACTGACTTTCTCCAGCATTGTTTCCAAAAACAACTTTTGAGGACATTGAAGAGCAGGGAGGAGATAATGTAGCACCTACAAGCGATCACAGCAAGATATATTCAACTGTGGATTATAAACAGGACGTAGGAGCGCTAGAGGATGTTATGCATCCCTGGAGAAACTAAGAACCTGACTGATCGCTTTTAAGGGATAGATTTAACTTGGCAGAAAGACGAGAGCATTGACCAATTCCTGGTAAGTCCAGCAAGGTGGTAAAGGCAGTAAAACCTGCCATCGCTAGGGCTACATCGACGTAAACCAAATAATACAGTGAAGAATACCTCGGACTGTAGGGTTAGATACATTAAAGAGGAGGTCTGTATGTGTTGCAAAATGTATCATTGAACCGTAGGTGAGAGGAAGGGAGAACGAAAGGAAGAGAAGAGAACAGCTAAGCATTTTCAGAGCAAAACGACAGGAACAGAATAGAAACACTACTAAAACACTTCATAAAAAGTGGATGAATACTGAGTCAAGTGAAATGAACTGAACTCTCTGAGGTACGCCGTTTAAATTAGTGGCAACCAAAATACAACTTACACTTTTGTTAAACTTGAACAGACTGTATATGTTAAAGTAATAAAAGATTGGGAACAGTATACTAGGCTACTTATGGAAGTGCTATTGCTTGATGATATAAAGAATGAAGAAGACGATACGCGGAGAGGATTATGAGAATAAATGGACGCTGATTAAAAGGCACATACTTCAATAATAACCTTTTCTGAGGCATGAGTAAGTGTGTTCATACGTAACTTAAAGGCTGTAGTTCTTCAAGCACTGGTGGACAAGACGGCGTCTTATTTGACGAATCAGTCTAAAGGGTATCCATCACAATGCAGAATCCCAAATCCATGGAAATTAGCACAGGTGGTCATCCTCATGAAGCAGGCTGACAAAGATCTCACATTGGTGAACTCCTTCCGACCCAAATGCCATTCAAATAAATAGTCAAAATTACAATAAAGGTTGACATGCAAGAGACTAACAGTGCTGAGAGAACTCTTGGGACTGAACGCAAATTAGCGTATGTTTTGACAGGAGGAATCAAAAGAAAATGAACGTTGTAGGAGGTATAGCAGATGCGTATGTCACAGGAATAATTGAGAATATCACAGGATTGTTTAATAACCTGTGGTAGCGTGCATGTTGTCACGGTTTTCTATGTGCTACTGCTCTGTTGAAATGTTTGAAGAACTATTGTGGAATAGACAATGTAAACGAACTTGAGAAGGAAAAGTTATTCAGAAAGCAATAACGAAAGGGGTTCCGCAGTGCTCTATTATGCGACGCGTGTTTTGGTATCAAAGCGTCGAGTCGCTGATATATAACATTACAGAGAAACCAAAAGTTGGTGTGGTGTGTGGAGATGAGCTACATCTAATCGTGTGTAATAGATCTACATCACAGATAGTTCAAGAATACAACGGAAATACTATGACTAAATGACGAGTATATTCTCACTGGAATACGAAGCTAGTGTAAGGGCTCATAGATTGAGAGTGGCAAAGGTATTACGTCACGATCTACGGCGGGTCTTACTACGACTTAACTGGGACCTACTGTGCAACGAAAGCGTGATTTTAGGACATATCCTATTGATCATATCATAACGTACAGAGGAACTGTGAATGGGTTCAGAGATGACGAAGAGGAAAGGTCCGTGATATGGGCGATTAAGTTGTTGTTGTTGTCTTCAGTGCTGAGTCTGGTTTGATGCAGCTCTCCATGCAACTCTATCCTGTGCAAGCTTCTTCATCTCCCAGTACCTACTGCAACCTACATCCTTCTGAATCTGCTTAGTGTATTCATCTCTTGGTCTCCCTCTACGAATTTTACCCTCCACGCTGCCCTCCAATGCTAAATTTGTGATCCCTTGATGCCTCAGAACATGTCCTACCAACCGATCCCTTCTTCTTGTCAAGTTGTGCCACAAACTCCGATTCTCCCCAATTCTATTCAATACCTCCTCATTAGTTACGTGATCTACCCATCTAATCTTCAGCATTCTTCTGTAGCACCACAGCTTCTATTCTCTTCTTGTCCAAACTGTTTATCGTCCATGTTTCACTTCCATACATGGCTACACTCCATCCAAATACTTTCAGAAACGACTTCCTGACACTTACATCTATCCTCGATGTTAACAAATTTCTCTTCTTCAGAAACGCTTTCCTTGCCATTGCCAGTCTACATTTTATATCCTCTCTACTTCGACCATCATCAGTTATTTTGCTCCCCAAATAGCGAAACTCCTTTACTACTTTAAGCGTCTCATTTCCTAATCTAATTCCCTCAGCATCACCCGACTTAATTCGACTACATTCCATTATCCTCGTTTTGCTTTTGTTGATGTTCATCTTATATCCTCCTTTCAAGACACTGTCCATTCCGTTCAACTGCTCTTCCAAGTCCTTTGCTGTCTCTCCATAGATTTTAATACCTACTCCGAATTTTTCTTTTGTTTCCTTTACTGCTTGCTCAATATACAGATTGAATAACATCGGGGAGAGGCTACAACCCTGTCTCACTCCCTTCCCAACCGCTCCTTCCCTTTCATGCCCCTCGACTCTCATAACTGCCATCTGATTTCTCTACAAATTGTAAATAGCCTTTCTCTCTCTGTATATTTTACCCCTGCCATCTTTAGAATTTGAAAGAGAGCATTCCAGTCAACATTGTGGAAAGCTTTCTCTAAGTCTACAAATACTAGAAACGTAGGTTTGCCTTTCCTTAATCTATTTTCTAAGATAAGTTGTATGGTCAGTATTGCCTTACGTGTTCCAACATTTCTGCGGAATCCAAACTGATCTTCCCCAAGGTCGGCTTCTACCAGTTATTCCATTCGTCTGTAAAGAATTCGCGTTAGTATTTTGCAGCAGTAACTTATTAAACTGATAGTTCGGTAATTTTCACATCTTTCAACACCTGCTTTCTTTGGGATTGGAATTATTATATTCTTCTTGAAGTTTGAGGGTATTTCACCTGTCTCAGACATCTTGCTCACCAGATGGTAGAGTTTTGTCAGGACTGGCTCTCCCAAGACCGTCAGTAGTTCCAATGGAATGTTGTCTACTCCCGGGGCCTTGTTTCGACTCAGGTCTTTCAGTGCTCTATCAAACTCTTCACGCAGTATCGTGTCTCCCATTTAATTTCCATATACATCCTCTTCAATTTCCAAAATATTGTTCTCAAGTATATCACCCTTGTATAGACCCTCTATATACTCCTTCCACCTTTCCGCTTTCCCTTCTTTGCTTAGAACTGGGTATCCATCTGAGCTCCTGATATTCATACAAGTGGCTCTCTTTTCTCCAAAGGTCTCTTTAATTTTCCTGTAGGCAGTATCTATCTCACCCCTAATGAGATAAGCCTCTACATCCTTACATTTGTCCTCTAGCCATCCTTGCTTAGCCATCCTTGCTTAGCCATTTTGCACTTCCTGTCAATCTCATTTTTGAGACGTTTGTATTCCTTTTTGTCTGCTTCATTTACTGCGTTTTTATATTTTCTCCATTCAGCAATTAAATTCAATATTTCTTCTGTTACCCATGGATTTCTACTAGTCCTTGTCTTTTTATCTACTTGATCCTCTGCCGCCTTCACTACTTCATCCCTCAAGGCTACCCATTCTTCTTCTATTGTATTTCCCTCATTCCTGTCAATTGTTCCCTTATCCTCTTCCTGAAACTCTGTACAACCTCTGGTTTAGTCAGTTTACCCAGGTCCCATCTCCTTAAATTCCCACTTTTTTGCAGTTTCTTCAGTTTTAATCTACAGTTCATAACCAACAGATTGTGGTCAGAGTCCACATCTGCCCCTGGAAATATCTTACAATTTAAAACCTGGTTCCTAAATCTCTGTCTTACCATTATATAATCTAACTGATACCTCCTAGTATCTCCTTGATTCTTCCATGTACACAACCTTCTTTTATGATTCTTGAAGCAAGTGTTAGCTATGATTAAGTTATGCTCAGTGCAAAATTCTACCAGACGGCTTCCTCTTTCATTTCTCTTTCCCAATCCATTTTCACCCACTATGTTTCCTTCTCTCCCTTTTCCTACTCTGGAATTCCAGTCACCCATGACTATTAAATTTTCGTCTCCCTTCACTACCTGAATAATTTCTTTTATCTCATCATACATTTCATCAATTTCTTCATCATCTGCAGAGCCAGTTGGCATATAAACTTGTACTACTGTAGTAGGCGTGGGCTTCGTGTCTATCTTGGCCACGATAATGCGGTCACTACTCTGTTTGTAGTAGCCTACCCGCACTCCTAGTTGTTTATTCATTATTAAACCTACTCCTGCATTACCCCTATTTGATTTTGTATTTATAACCCTGTATTCACCTGACCAAAAGTCTTCTTCCTCCTGTCACCGATCGTCACTAGTTCCCACTATTTCTAAATTTAACCTAACCATTTCCCTTTTTAAATTTTCTAACCTACCTGCCCGATTATAGGATCTGACATTCCACGCCCCGATCCGTAGAACGCCAGTTTTCTTTCTCCTGATAACGACGTCCTCTTGAGTAGTCCCCGCCCAGAGATCCGAATGGGGGACTATTTTACCTCCGGAATATTTTACCCAAGAGGACGCCATCATCATTTAACCATACAGTAAAGCTGCATGCCCTCGGGAAAAATTACGACTGTAGTTTTCCCTTGCTTTCAGCCGTTCGCAGTACCAGCACAGCAAGGCTGTTTTGGTTAGTGTTACAAGGCCAGATCAGTCAATCATCCAGATTGTTGCCCCTGCAACTACTGAAAAGGCTGCTGCCCCTCTTCAGGAACCACACGTTTGTCTGGCCTCTCAACAGATACCCCTTCGTTGTGGTTGCACCTATGGTACGGCCATCTGTATCGCTGAGGCACAAAAACAACCATAATCATCGAAGGATTCAGTGGCTGTATATACGAAGCGCAAATTAAAGGTTTTAGTGTTGTTCTGTAAAAGTAGGCATCGACAAGTAAATTAACATCATAAAAAACGACCAATAACTATAGGACATTAATTTCCCAAACGGCTTTCGTGGTTAATAGGAATCTGTTCACTTGTTCCAGGGGTATGAGGTAACAGTGTGTATTTCCTAGATCACAAGTTCTTTCCTGGTAACTCTTGTAACAGTCGTATTTGCTGTAAGTTGTAAAATAGTTTCAAAAATGTTGTTCAGATGTGTGTGAAATCTTATGGGACTTAACTGCTAAGGTCATCAGTCCCTAAGCTTACACACTACTTAACCTAAATTGTCCTTAGGACAAACACACACACAGCCGCACAGTCCATGACTAGTTTCAAAAGTTTAGGTTTACACGTCTCTGCCACCGATACCTTGATGTGATACTGAGATAGGTAACAATTGATGAGAAAAGATTTTACCTTAATGATCAGTATGTAAAACTGGTGCAACGTTTCAGTACTAAATTTATAAACAGGACACTCAAAACAACAAATCAGAATAACAGAAAACTCTTATTGTTATACTGTTGCGTAATGTAGTTTCTGGTTACTTACTCTTCAGAAAATTAGTGACGGACGATGCGATTATCTGAAGTAATTCAATTGTCATTGCTCTGGACGCCTGCTGAGGCCAGGATGTATTCGAGATAAGAAGTTTGTAACATGTAACTAGAGATTAAGTAATTTCATAAAACTATTTATAATGTACATTTTGAGGAAGATCTGAAATATGCTGTTTTATGCTATAGTTTATGTAACAACATAGTGTATTCTAAAACTCTAGCATAGATTTATTTTTTTCTGCAGTTGTTATCACTTAGCGGGAAATCTTACACTTGATGACAAATAAATAATTAAGTAAATAAACAAGAATATGTAATCGACCCTATCTGCAACGCAAAGCTTAAGACCTTACTCTAGATTGGGATAATCTCTAGATGACAGAGGGGCGATTAGAATCAGTAAATTACCAGTTTCCCACGTAGAAAGAAGGCGTCACCTTAATGGTTGGCGTGTTGGCCACAGTAGTACCGTTCATCACAGCGAATCTTCGGGTAAAGAGACGAGAATGTCATCTCCTCCATACAGTCTCTCTGAAATCTGTTTCCGTCAGCGAGAGCATGTATTAAAAGCCTAGTCCACTGCTACAGTTCACTAAACAGCCAAAATAGAGCGAGGATGAGGTATGAGGTAAGAGGTAAGAGGCAGTGCAGTGGGAATTTTCTTCTGTTGTGGGCACGTAACTCCGGTGACACTGTGTCCACGCAGCTGACTTCCTGGCTTCCAGAGGGTCGTCTAAAGCATTCCCAGAGCGGATAAGGCTCACCGTCATCATTACTTCACCCACTGCTAAGACCGTTCTTCCTGTTTTAATATTCTTGAGACTTCTGATGACCTTTCTAGTTTCCATCGCGAATGATTGGTGGTAGTTCGACAGACAGCTGGTTGGCTGACCTAACGATAGTTCCTGTTTTGGTTAGGTACATCTAGGTAGCTTGTTAAAATAACGAATCCAGCGTCTACACTTTTCTGTATCGATAAAGTTTAGTGGGATTTTATGGTGTCACACGTTACATAATGAGTCTGATACTTTTTCAAGTTCGATTCGGAAACAAGAGTGGCCGCGCAAGTCACACTTCCCGTATTTCGTATTAATCACATGAATATAGAGTGTTAATAATTTTAAGTGATGAAAATTTTTTGCCGTGTTACAAAATACATCGAAATTTTCCTGTTCCTTAGCGCATTTAAACTCTTTCTTTGTTCTATGGACCAATTCGTGGCCTTAGACGTTAATCAACCAAGTTATAGTTTGCGGGTTGTTGGAAAGGTTTTATTTTGATTTTAGAGGCTTTTCCAGTACAAATATTGCAATAAAAAGTCAGTTAACCGAAGTGTATCTACAAATGGCAATGATTTTATGAGCAGTATTTAGGCAGAAGAAGTTCATCGTTATACTTTGACGTTGTCATTTCCTTTATTGCCGCCCATTGGGATTGCCATATGATCCACTTATTTATCTTAATTCCAGTCACAAGGCTGTTCTCTCGTCGTTCTTTTACTTGGTTGTGTATACTGAGTGTGGTCAGTACCTGAAGACAGAATGATCGATACAGTAAGAATATGCTATTGTTCAGTTTTTGGTCACCTTGTAAGCAGGCATCTCCCGGAAGCTGATACGTATCTTAATTAGGTCTTCGTTGCACATAGTAGAAACCCAGTAAAATAGCTCTATTTTAATCTGACGTTTTCTCAAGAAAACCTAAATGATCTTATACATTTTTAAGAATTAATTTACTATTCTCAGAGATGGCTGTGTGATTATTAATGATGTATACGTATAGTTTTCATACTAAAGCGTTTGAGGAACACCTCCTCTAAAGGAACAAGAAGAACTATACCACTCATCCAGTAGTCTTCAGATTAACAGCAAAAGTTGTCCCAAATATCTGTAGGCATTCACTAATTTCATTTCCATCATTCATACATTCATAAATTATGCACATTCGTGAGCAATTCTATTAGAGTGATGTGCAAGTAGGAAGGGGAGTATGCGATGCTTTCTGTGTAGAGAGAGGCAGAGTAGGTTTTGCGGCAGCACCAGTGTGCTCTCTGCCTCTTTGCTGCACGAGCCCCTCCAGCCGTCGATTACATGTTACTGCCAACGCTGGGTAAGAACCACTCTGTTTCTGACTCTCCCTAGGAACATTCACGAATACAGAAAACAATCGCTGTCGCTTGTTAATGTAATACATGTCGTGACCTCCCTCGGTCAACTATAATGGCTAAATAGCCTTACAAAACCATAATAACGATGATAGTAATAATAATAGCGTGTGGCTCAATGGCCTAGTGCAAGTCTTTAAACTGGATGCATCTTCGACATTTAGCGTGGTATCCGAATCATGTGTCATTTTTAGCGACTCACGAAATCTTTGGGAGGTGAAGGCTAGGTAAAAACGCAGACTAAGAAATTGGTGGTCCGGCCGTGATCAATCCCTCCACCTTTCGGTTTCCAGGCACACGCAACCGCTTTACCACGTTTTTTCGTCCCGTCTCCCCGTAGAGTCCATCCATTCTTTCTCCTTCTTCGCTTTCTTTAGCTTTTTTGCTTGATTGTCTCTTTGTCTTTGTAATGTAAATTTGAAAATAAACGAAACATCTCCCTCTATTAAACTGGATGTTCGTTCTTGCGTAAAATAAGGATAAATATCTGTTCTTATAAAATAGATATTCTTCTTCAAATTAAAATTTGGCTTTGTATGAACAAATAAATCTGAATTCACTGCCGTTGTGGATCTGCTCTTCAGCTCTGAAAACTGAAAAGTTTAATTCTTCTTTCTTGAAAATAACAACTTAGATAAACTTCCTTCTGAAAACCGAAATTCTGTTGTCAGTAAAATGCAGTATGGTATTCAGAAACTGAATAGTTTCTTTGAAAACGGAAATACGTTCTCCTCTGGGGAATTAAGTATATCATGTTTACGATCTAAATATTCGTATTTCCGTCTGGCCGACACTTCTTGTAGTGTCTTTCGTGGTAATTACGCTATCGTATTGAACTGGATTATCTGTTACATGTGTGCTTCATCTTACGATGTGCGTTAACCACGATTATTAGGAGTAAAGGTAACGTTTAGCATGAGTATTCTGAACAGATTCTCAGAGACCTCCTTGTGGTTGAGGTCTTCTTGTATCTTCCAGAATTCCAGGAGGATATGCTAGTCATTCATATTCGCTTGCTAGTTTCCTGTTATGTAAGTTGCTATGTGTCCAATCATTCCTACGGAAATGATGTTTTCTCCTGATGGAAATGTGAGTTCGTCTGGTAGAAGCAGTTCTCGAGTGGTTATACGACTGCTGATCGTCCAGTCAAGGAGTGCCAGATTCCGCATGAGATTCGTCCATATCTCCATCGCATTGACATATATATTCGTCTGTCGAGGAGTTAATCTTTCACAAAACCCGTAAGCTGCGATCACACTGATGTGAATCTTATGTAGTAAGTCATACATCGAGATCTCGTCATTGACGACAAGATACCATCTAGAACATATGTGCGTTGATAAAGGAAGGATCAATGTATACACCATCACAGTGTGTTCCTTTCAGCCTGCGGGTCCTTGATCTCAATGATATTACATGCAGTTGTCGTCATCATGAGCGCAAAAATGTTTTTAGTGCACGCTATATTCGGCCGCTCCGGGCTGGCGCGCAGGTAGCTGAAGTCCAAAAGGTAGTGGCGGATATGTCGGTATGTATATGGGATGCCAGTATTGCTGATCGGCGCAATACGGCTTTGCGATTGCAATGTTTCAATTGAGTGCTGGACAAGGCAAGAACGCCGGCCGTTGTGGCAGAGTGGTTCTAGGCGCTTCAGTCTGGAACCGCGCTGCTGCTACGGTCGCAGGTTCGAATCCTGCCTCGGGCATGGATGTATGTGATGTCTTTAGGTTGGTTAGGTTTAAATAGTTGTACGTTCTAGGGAACTGATGACCTCAGATGTTAAGTCCCATAGTGCTCAGAGCCATTTGGACCACAACATGTCCGCAATGTGGCTTGAATAAGGCACTGTAAGACCGCCCAGTTCTTGTTAAGCATGCAGTCAGGGTTTGCCTTGAACCGATCGTGAAGTGGCCGATGGAACTACCCAGTCTGGCACCAGCTGATGTAGATGGTGTCTTTTACACTTCTTGCAATGTGGAGCAGTGATTCTTATCCCTTGTTGGGTTGAGCATCGGTAGCAGTAGTATGTTCCTCCAGTTCGTCTCCCAGCTTCCCGACATCAGCAGCGTCTGACACTTGCTATCGGTATACCTGTCACCTATTGTTCAATTTTAACTAGGAGTGGTTCGGCGGGAACTGCTTAGAGGGCCACTAATAATGGGCAACCCTGCCGTATTGATTGGCCGATGGCAAGCTCTTTTATAACATGATTATTTAATAATATCGTGAATGATGCTCCTGTTATAAGGTTGTTCAATATTTTGATAAAACGCTGCCCAAAGACCATCCGGCGTAGCACTTGCAGGGGTATTCGTGATATACCCAATCGAAGGCCTTTGGAGGCCGGCCGCGGTGGTCTCGCGGTTCTAGGCGCGTAGTCCGGAACCGTGCGACTGCTACGGTCGCAGGTTCGAATCCTGCCTCGGGCATGGATGTGTGTGATGTCCTTAGGTTAGTTAGGTTTAAGTAGTTCTAAGTTCTAGGGGACTGATAACCACAGCAGTTGAGTCCCATAGTGCTCAGAGCCATTTGAACCATTTTTGAAGGCCTTTGGAAAATCAATAAAAACAAGTACGCTGGCTGTGCCATTACTTGCAGAACAACGGATAAGGAACCTGAGGCTACACGCAGCAAATATCACGCTGCGACTGGAAGCGGCGCGGTGTTGACAGATCCCCAGCCACTTCTGTAGCACAGGCTGTATGAGGATCTTAAGCGCTGTCGTTACTGTCTGAAGGTCGGCGTTAAGGAGTCTGAAAGATCGTAATTCTGCAGCCGTCTGGCGCCCTCCTTTCTTCGGGATAATGACCACGAGTCCCTCTTTGAATTCAGGTGGCACAGAAGCTGCGTCGCGTATTTCATTCGCTGTCTCCTACAAAGTGCCTTTCAAAATGGACGAATAAGTTTAATAAAACTCGGCGTGAGGTCCACGAGGGCTTGGAGATTTCTCTTTCGCAGCCTTGAGAACAGCAGTTTTTAATTCCGCTTCACTGGACGGTGTTTCTAGAGACTGCCTATCTCCTACTGTACTTTGATATGCAGGGTGTTGAAGACGGTAAAGGTCTGGACTGTGGTTATGTGCGGTTTATGAAGTTCACTGCAGTAGTCATGAACACGCCCGAGAACATATCCGAGAATCGGTTGCTGTGCTTGAAGTTATCTGCCATTGCATCAGGAGTTCCGTGAGCATCATCCATTTTCTATGGAGCGCAAGACGTAAAATATGAGAAAGGGTCGCATGCTTGCCTGAGGCCACATTTTTCAGTTTGGACTTCAATAAGATGGTATTCAGTTGTTTCCTCCATATGTAAGTTATTTTTATTTTAAAATATTTGGTTTTGGTGAGTGTTACATTATTAGAAATGGTATTCCTTTGAGGAAATGATAATAAAGCTCTATCGTACGATGTTGTCATAATCTGATGTCTTTTCGATATCTGCAGCAAATCATTTTCAGTCACGGTGTAGCAAAATGAACCCATCGATCCTCATTTTGCCATTTCGAAAGGCACTTTTGTGGAGACAGGGAATGAAATAGGGGTGGGGTTACATCCTTCTTTCCAACTAGATCCTCCTCTTTTCCCAGTCTTCTTAGCTCGTGCTGTCTCCTTAAATTTTCTTTCCCCAGAACTCGCTTTATCAGGAAACATTTGTGCCGGCCAGTGTGGCCGTGCGGTTCTGGGCGCTTCAGTCTGGAACCGCGTGACCGCTACGGTCGCAGGTTCGAATCCTGCCTCGGGCATGGATGTGTGTGATGTCCTTAGGTTAGTTAGGTTTAAGTAGTTCTAAGTTCTAGGGGACTGTTGACCTCAGATGTTAAGTCCCATAGTGCTCAGAGCGATTTGAATCATTTTTGAAACACCCATAATTTTTTTATCTGCCACTATCATTATTATTATTATTATTATTGTTATTATTATTATTATTATTATTACTACTATTAATCAGAGCAGCTGCAATTATCCAGATACTGCCAGTATTAACTTTAACACGTCATAGTCACTGTTATTTCCTCACATTACCGTTTCAGACACTCAAATCATCTTAACACTATTTTCATATTAAAATTACTATTTTTTAGGAAACTGTGTTTTCAAAAGAAAGGCGCTGTATGTGTGGAATTAAGGTCCGATTCAAGAGACGGCCTGATGCTCCTTACCAAAGCAAGTTAAATGGTTCAAATGGCTCTGAGCACTATGGTACTTAACATCTGTGATCATCAGTCCCCTAGAACTTAGAACTACTTAAACCTAACTAACCTAAGGACATCACACAACACCCAGTCATCACGAGGCAGAGAAAATCCCTGACCCCGCCGGGAATCTAACCCGGGAACCCGGAAGCGAGAACGCTACCGCACGACCACGAGCTGCGGACTCAAAGCAAGTTAAATAAATAAATAAATGTAGTATAGTTGCATGTGTGTGAGTATTTGCGTCCATCGTAGACATGTTTCTTGGGCGAGTTTACTGCCGTGCAGAAGACTAGTTTTCAATTTCCAGTACTCTATTCTGCTTGTAACTTGGTGCGTCCGTAGGTTGACACGGCAGGAGTAGGCACAACTATCAGAGGTTGCCGCCGGAGCAATGTCACAGATTACTAAAGAAGCCCTTCCAGCATCGGATACACATGTCATCGTAGGAATTTCGCTTTTGAAGAAAAGATATCGTTCTCGCTTCTTTATAGTGCCGGGAAACACTTATACGTTTATCATTTGAACATTATGTCCAAGAGAAGACTCTCCTACGATGTGTGCACCAGATATTGGTGAACGGTATCCATCAGAGCATAAGGGCTGTGCCAATGGAAGTACACTCCTGGAAATTGAAATAAGAACACCGTGAATTCATTGTCCCAGGAAGGGGAAACTTTATTGACACATTCCTGGGGTCAGATACATCACATGATCACACTGACAGAACCACAGGCACATAGACACAGGCAACAGAGCATGCACAATGTCGGCACTAGTACATGGTATATTCACCTTTCGCAGCAATGCAGGCTGCTATTCTCCCATGGAGACGATCGTAGAGATGCTGGATGTAGTCCTGTGGAACGGCTTGCCATGCCATTTCCCCCTGGCGCCTCAGTTGGACCAGCGTTCGTGCTGGACGTGCAGACCGCGTGAGACGACGCTTCATCCAGTCCCAAACATGCTCAATGGTGGACAGATCCGGAGATCTTGCTGGCCAGGGTAGTTGACTTACACCTTCTAGAGCACGTTGGGAGGCACGGGATACATGCGGACGTGCATTGTCCTGTTGGAACAGCAGGTTCCCTTGCCGGTCTAGGAATGGTAGAACGATGGGTTCGATGACGGTTTGGATGTACCGTGCACTATTCAGTGTCCCCTCGACAATCACCAGTGGTGTACGGCCAGTGTAGGAGATCGCTCCCCACACCATGATGCCGGGTGTTGGCCCTGTGTGCCTCGGTCGTATGCAGTCCTGATTGTGGCGCTCACCTGCACGGCGCCAAACACGCATACGACCATCATTGGCACCAAGGCAGAAGCGACTCTCATCGCTGAAGACGACACGTCTCCATTCGTCCCTCCATTCACGCCTGTCGCGACACCACTGGAGGCGGGCTGCACGATGTTGGGGCGTGAGCGGAAGACGGCCTAACGGTGTGCAGGACCGTAGCCCAGCTTCATGGAGATGGTTGCGAATGGTCCTCGCCAATACCCCAGGAGCAACAGTGTCCCTAATTTGCTGGGAAGTGGCGGTGCGGTCCCCTACGGCACTGCGTAGGATCCTACGGTCTTGGCGTGCATCCGTGCGTCGCTGCGGTCCGGTCCCAGGTCGACGGGCACGTGCACCTTCCGCCGACCACTGGCGACAACATCGATGTACTGTGGAGACCTCACGCCCCACGTGTTGAGCAATTCGGCGGTACGTCCACCCGGCCTCCCGCATGCCCACTATACGTCCTCGCTCAAAGTCCGTCAACTGCACATACGGTTCACGTCCACGCTGTCACGGCATGCTACCAGTGTTAAAGACTGCGATGGAGCTCCGTATGCCACAGCAAACTGGCTGACACTGACGGCGGCGGTGCACAAATGCTGCGCAGCTAGCGCCATTCGACGGCCAACACCGCGGTTCCTGGTGTGTCCGCTGTGCCGTGCGTGTGATCATTGCTTGTACAGCCCTCTCGCAGTGTCAGGAGCAAGTATGGTGGGTCTGACACACCGGTGTCAATGTGTTCTTTTTTCCATTTCCAGGAGTGTATTTGCGTGAACTTTACACAGAGTACCACAGCCTGTGAAATTATGTTCGTCAGACGTGATTTCTTTCTGAGGAGCGACATCAACTTAATCACCATACAAACAGTCTGCTAAGGAACGAGTCCTCAGGACAATTCTAATAAAAATTACTATTCAAAGTCGTGACGTAAGTTTGTTGGAATATTTCGTTGTACGTTTGAGCGTAACAGACGACGACGGAGCAGCTACCGAAGGTCTTCCCCGTGCTGCTCCCACCTCCGTGCCTGTTCGACGGAGTGCTGAGCCCGCCACTTGCTAGCTGAGCTGGTGCGTGTAGCTGCATGTAGCCGGCAACTACATGGGGTCAGGGGTCAGGGAGCGCCTACAGGACAGCTGCGGCAGCTGCTCGCTGTTCTGCTAGATCTCCTGCTTTGCAGGCACCGTTCGCTGTTCCTTCACAGTTTGCACTGATACCTGAAATGTTCTGCTTGCTCCTGTATGCGGTGTAGCCTCGTCAGTTTTTTACTTTGTGTATGTTTTACTGTCTACGTGTTTGCTAGTTGTCTGCCGGTTTTTTTTCCAATGTTACCTTTTCTGGCGTGTTTGGTGGACATGAAGTGACCTCTGTCTGTTCTGGAATCTCACTTGGACCAGCTTCAGAGGGAAATAGTATTCCTTTGTTTCTTGAAGCTGTTTGTTCCACCGGTGTTGTTGGAACTGAATAGTAGAGGGGCAATGGGTCTTTGAGAGAAATCAAGGGTCAAGGGTAAACATAGGTATACAAGCAGACAATGACTGCCATGAGGTAACAGAAATTGAGAATATGAAACAAAGTGTTAATGTGTGGTTTATCCGCAAATGTTGAATGATTTTTACCGTATTTAACTACAACAAGAAAAGGCATACAATGACCTACCACAACAAATTCATTCATAAAATAGCTAACATATTCAAAAAAAGGCTTAAAAATTGTTTACAGAAGAAACATTTCCATACAAAATAACATCCCAAAACTGAAATCAAAACCAGACAGATTCCAACAATGTGATATCTATCAGCTCAATTGCAGAGATTGTGAGAACATATACACTGGATTGACTGGCTGGCCTTTCGACACAAAATATAAAGAACGCATCAGAGCATTTAAATACGGTACAAATGATTGAACATTTGCGGATCATTTAAGAGATGAACACCATAGACTAAGCAATAATGGAAACGATATGAATATCATAAAAAACAGTAAAGACAGACATTTCCTCCCTTTGCAAGAAAATTTCCGACCACAAAAAGCATTAACACCAAATAAACAGTTGCTCAATGGCCAGATAAATATTGGAAACCAGATTCTACATAGAATAATTGATGAAATTACATGAAAAAGAAAAGAGCCTTTTTCATCCTTCACCCCCTCCCACTACACTCCCACATCCCTTCCTCTTTCCTCCTCTCTCTCTCTCTCTCTCTCTCCCTCTCCCTCCCCCCCCCTCCCCGCTCCCCCCCCCCCCCCCCCCCCCCGCCACTCACAGTAGTTTCATTTTACTTCTGGCTCCTCACCCTCTCTTCAACTCACATTCCATCACACTGCTATATACTAATGTCCACTCATCATGGTTTCCCCCTCCCCTAAGGAAAACCATTCATCGCTATTCCTTCTCTACTCTTACACAGTACGTAAAACACACAGAAATATAATTAAATAGAATTACACACATAAAATAATCTAATTAAAAAAAACTGTTGCAGCTCAAAGACAAAGTAGTTGGAAGGTTACGTTGGCAACACTACAAAACACAAACAACAACACATAGTGGAAGTAAAAAAAACAGACAGAATAGAGTGATTTGCTTAAAAGTGTGTTCCGAAAAACATAAGAAATGCATAGTGCTGCAGAACATCTAAAAATTAGACCAAAATTATCAGTCTAACACAGAAAAACGACGATGTGCTAGCACACTGCATTTCGCAATGTAAGCGAGAAATCAGCCGAAGAATCACCGTAAGTACAAATCAATCTATTCTTAACGAACAATTTTTCAAATGGTTCAAATGACTGAGCATTATGGGACTTAACTTCTGAGGTTATCAGTCCCCTATAGCTCAGAACTACTTAAACCTAACTAACCTAAGGACATCACACACACCTGTGCCCGAGGCAGGATTCGAACCTGCGACCGTAGCGGCCGCGCGGTTCGAGACTGTAGCGCCTAGAACCGCTCGGCAATCCCGGCTTTTTCGATATAAAAGCAAATCCAAATGCAAATAACTTTACCTCAATAAAGCAAAACGCGTCTGGTGAAAAAAATCACGCATTTTTGTAGTTGCAAGGACAGAACAAAAATACCGTCAAGAAGTACATCTCTCTTAAACACTTGAGGTAGCAAGTGAACGCTGTGGTGAGAGACCATATAACAGGGGTATCATTTGTTTAGGTAACATAAAATAGTCAATTTCATTCAAACGTCTGTTTGTAAGCTTCTATTAAGTTTCAAACTGCAGCTTACACATTCAGGAATATTTCGGTCCAGAATCGATAAAAAAAGAAATCTGGGCTTAACAGATTTCTTGAGCACGCTGGCATTGTACAGTTGCCATTTTCGTTTATTAAAGATTTAATAGATGTGTTCAAAGTACAGACAAGTGCTTACATGTTCAGACCTTGAACTAAGCATTCACTGCCCTCACACAAGTTGACGTCGAGTACGATTCCCTTGTATTTATCAGGTTTGGCACTAAGCATCGTAACCTCATTCATCTTCGACAATACGTGTGACAGGTGTTAACCATGAACTGGCTGTAATGTCCAGCGGATTTTTCTTTTATACCACAAAGCAAAGATTTTATCTAACTTTATACACTCCTGGAAATGGAAAAAAGAACACATTGACACCGGTGTGTCAGACCCACCATACTTGCTCCGGACACTGCGAGAGAGCTGTACAAGCAATGATCACACGCACGGCACAGCGGACACACCAGGAACCGCAGTGTTGGCCGTCGAATGGCGCTAGCTGCGCAGCATTTGTGCACCGCCGCCGTCAGTGTCAGCCAGTTTGCCGTGGCATACGGAGCTCCATCGCAGTCTTTAACACTGGTAGCATGCCGCGACAGCGTGGACGTGAACCGTATGTGCAGTTGACGGACTTTGAGCGAGGGCGTATAGTGGGCATGCGGGAGGCCGGGTGGACGTACCGCCGAATTGCTCAACACGTGGGGCGTGAGGTCTCCACAGTACATCGATGTTGTCGCCAGTGGTCGGCGGAAGGTGCACGTGCCCGTCGACCTGGGACCGGACCGCAGCGACGCACGGATGCACGCCAAGACCGTAGGATCCTACGCAGTGCCGTAGGGGACCGCACCGCCACTTCCCAGCAAATTAGGGACACTGTTGCTCCTGGGGTATCGGCGAGGACCATTCGCAACCGTCTCCACGAAGCTGGGCTACGGTCCCGCACACCGTTAGGCCGTCTTCCGCTCACGCCCCAACATCGTGCAGCCCGCCTCCAGTGGTGTCGCGACAGGCGTGAACGGAGGGACGAATGGAGACGTGTCGTCTTCAGCGATGAGAGTCGCTTCTGCCTTGGTGCCAATGATGGTCGTATGCGTGTTTGGCGCCGTGCAGGTGAGCGCCACAATCAGGACTGCATACGACCGAGGCACACCGGGCCAACACCCGGCATCATGGTGTGGGAAGCGATCTCCTACACTGGCCGTACACCACTGGTGATCATCGAGGGGATACTGAATAGTGCACGGTACATCCAAACCGTCATCGAACCCATCGTTCTACCATTCCTAGACCGGCAAAGGAACTTGCTGTTCCAACAGGACAATGCACGTCCGCATGTATCCCGTGCCACCCAATGTACTCTAGAAGGTGTAAGTCAACTACCCTGGCCAGCAAGATCTCCGGATCTGTCCCCCATTGAGCATGTTTGGGACTGGATGAAGCGTCGTCTCACGCGGTCTGCACGTCCAGCACGAACGCTGGTCCAACTGAGGCGCCAGGTGGAAATGGCATGGCAAGCCGTTCCACAGGACTACATCCAGCATCTCTACGATCGTCTCCATGGGAGAATAGCAGCCTGCATTGCTGCGAAAGGTGGATATACACTGTACTAGTGCCGACATTGTGCATGCTCTGTTGCCTGTGTCTATGTGCCTGTGGTTCTGTCAGTGTGAGCATGTGATGTATCTGACCCCAGGAATGTGTCAATAAAGTTTCCCCTTCCTGGGACAATGAATTCAAGGTGTTCTTATTTCAATTTCCAGGAGTGTATTTTGTTTTTCCAGACGCTATGATAAATGTCACACATTGACACACCCTGAAGAATCGTTTTCTCCCATTCATGTGAGAAATCTCAAAGGGAGAAGATGTCGGAACATGTAGCAGCAGTATCACTCTCGTCGTCCTCAGTGCATTCAGCATGTAAGTATTAGCGATGATGGTGGGATTAGAATGCAGTTGTAAATATTGAAACTCATTTACCTATTTTTCTTCTTTGCGCTAATGAGGTCAACGTGTTATCATCAGTAACATACAACATACAGTTTAAACAATATTGCAAGTAAAGGCATTAATGTGGATATCATATCGAATTGTAAGATCTACCCAGTGGCTGTTTTCGAAAATCCTTGATATGGCGACACGAGAGTGACATTATCCACGGATGAGTGGGATTATCCATGTAGTACTTCGGTGCAAATTTTCGCCAAGTTCAGTGGAATTTCTCAAGCTCTCTCAGTGATATTAGGTGATTATATGGCACATGCAGGTGATTTTTCATTAACAGTTAGACTTCTTAATGCAAGAGAGTTCACTTACATACAAGGTCATTCAATTAAAAACATAAGGTAAGTTAGTTACGCGATATAGAATGCCCTAGTGTTTAGACAAACAACTAAGCTGGTAAAAACACGTGGAGATTCTACGAGAATATAAAGACCATTTTGCTGGAGTTTACTGATTAACATCTACATCTACATATACATCCACACTCCACAAGCGACCTGGCGGTGTGTGGCGGAGGGTACCTTGAGTACCTCTATCGGTTCTCCCTTCTATTCCAGTCTCGTATTGTTAGTGGAAAGAAAGATTGTCGGTATGCCTCTGTGTGGGCTCTAATCTCACTGATTTTATCCTCATGGTCTCTTCGCGAGATATACATAGGAGGGAGCAATATACTGCTTGACTCCTCCGTGAAGGTATGTTCTCGAATCTTCAATAAAAGCCCGTACCGAGCTACTGAGCGTCTCTCTTGCAGAGTCTTCCACTGGAGTTTATCTATCATCTCCGTAACGTTTTCGCGATTACTAAATGATACTGTAACGAAGCACGTTGCTCTCCGTTGGATCTGCTCTATCTCTTGTATCAACCCTATCTGGTACGGATCCCACACCGGTGAGCAGTATTCAAGCAGTGCTCAAACAAGTGTACTGTAACCTACTTCCTTTGTTTTCGGTCTGCATTTCCTTAGGATTCTTCCAATGAATTTCAGTCTGGCATCTGCTTTTCCGGCGATTAATTTTATGTGGTCACTCAATTTTAAATCACTCCTAATTCCTACTCCCAGATAATTTATGGAAGTAACTGCTTCCAGTTGCTGACCTGTTATATTGTAGCTAAATGATAAAAGATCTTTCTTTCTATGTATTCGCAGCACATTACACTTGTCTACAGTGAGATTCAATCGCCATTCCCTGCACCATGCGTCAATTCGTTGCAGATCCTCCTGTATTTCAGCACAATTTTCCATTGTTACGACCTCTCGATATACCACAGCATCATCCGCAAAAAGCCTCAGTGAACTTCCGATGTTATCCACAAGGTCATTAATATATATTGTGAATAGCAACAGTCATACGACACTCCCCTGCGGCACGCCTGAAATCACTTTTACTTCGGAAGACTTCTCCCCATTGAGAATGACATGCTGCGTTTTGTTATCTAGAAACTCTTCAATCCAATCAGAGAATTGGTCTAGCAGTCCATATGCTCTTACTTTGTTCATTAAACGACTGCGGGGAACTGTATCGAACGCCTTGCGGAAGTCAAGAAACACGGCATCTACCTGGGAACCCGTGTCTATGGCCCTCAGAGGCCCGTGGACGAATAGCGCGAGCTAGGTTTCACACGATCGTCTTTTTCGAAACCCATGCTGATTCCTACAGAGTAGATTTCTAATCTCCAGGAAAGTCATTATACTCGAACATAATACGTGTTCCAAAATTCGACAACTGATCGACGTTAGAGATATGGGTCTATGGTTCTGCACATCTGTTCGACGTCCCTTCATGAAAACGGGGATGACTTGTGCCCTTTTCCAATCCTTTGGAATGCTACGCTCTTCTAGAGACCTACGGTACACCGCTGCAAGAAGGGGGACAAGTTTCTTCGCCTACTCCGTGTAAAATCGAACTGGTATCCCATCAGGTCCAGCGGCCTTTCCTCTTTTGAGCGTTTTAATTGTATTTCTATCCCTTTGTCATCTGTTTCGATATCTACCATTTTGACATCGGTGCGTCAATCTAGAGAAGGAACTACAGTGCAGTCTTCCTCTGTGAAACAGCTTTGGAAAAAGACTCTTACTATTTAGGCCTTTAGTCTGTCGTCCTCTGTTTCAGTACCATTTTGGTCACAGAGTGTCTGGACATTTTGTTTTGATACACCTACCGCTTTTACACAAGACCAAAATTTCTCAGGATTTTCTGCCAAGTCAGTACATAGAACTTCAATGGACGCCTCTCGCATAGCCCTCCTCAGACTACATTTCGCTTCGTGTAATTTTTGCTTGTCTGGAAGGCTTTGGCTATGTTTATGTTTGCTGTGAAGTTCCCTTTGCTTCCGTAGCAGTTTCCTAACTCGGTTGTTGTACCACCGTGGCTCTTTTCCATCTTGCTTGGCACATACACATCTAATGCATATTGTACGACGGCTTTGAACTTTGTCCATTGGTTCTCCACACTATCTACTTGAGATAAAACTTTTGTGTTGAACCGTCAAATACTCTGAAATCTGATTTTTGTCACTTTTGCTAAACAGAAAAATCTTCTTTTTCCCTTTTTTAATATTTCTATTTACGGCTGAAATCATCGATGCAGTAACCGCTTTATGATCGCTGGTTTCCGGTTCTGTGTTAACTGTTTCAAATAGTTCGTGTCTGTTGGTCACCAGAAGGTCTAATATGTTATCGCCACGGGTCGGTTCTCTAGTTAACTGCTGAAGGTAGTTTTCAGATAATGCACTTAAAAAAATTTCACTGGATTCTTTGTCCCTGCCATCCGTTATAAGCGTTTGAGTCTCCCAGTTTATATCTGGTAAATTAAAATCTCCACCCAGAACTATAACAAGGTCGGGAAATCTACTCGAAATATTTTCCACATTCCACGCTGTCACATTATGCCGTGCCACACTGCAAATGGGCACTGCCCCGAAACTGTTTGCTGTCATATCACAAGAGTCTAGATGGTCTAGAATCTGCAGAACTTGCTGCAAAGAAGAGTCAGCGTATTTAAGAATCTGCTCGTGAATCCTAGACTCAGCACATTGTGCGTTATAGTTTGACGTATCATTGCATCACCGTAAATCTCTGCAGCCACCCTTAAATTTGTATTGTCTTGTCAATCCAAGCAAGTGTGTCACTCACTGTCTATATGTCTGTCGGAAAAATTTATAGGGGCCAGCCGCCAGCCACGTTTATCAACATATTTGTCGAGGGCCTGACTAATTCCTCGTCTTTTTCAGGGCAAAAAGTAGGAAAGAATTTACAGGTAGATTGACACCCCTGCTGTGGTCAAAAAATGAAAATTTTTGGAAGTACGTTGCACTAGATGCGCCGCAAAATGAGCCTTCAAATGGGCGAGATAATTAGACCAGTCTTCTTTCGTGTCGTCGAACTCCAGAAACGACAATACAAATAACGGTTTCGTAGGCTACTGAGCTGCCGGAGCTGCTGGCGATGCGTTCGGTGCCATCTGTGCTGCCAGGAAGCGTTTCGTAGTGTCCATCAGTTGAGCCATTTATTGATTCTAAAACTGAGTATATCGCGTTAGATGAAATGCAGACTGAGGAGCAGGTATTTGCGACGCTGGCATTTGGTGCTCAACCAGAATAGTCCAAGCGTAGCAGGAAAATGCACAATGGTAAAGAAATAATAAATAAGAGGGCACGAAAATGGAAGTAGGCACCGAGCAAGGAAAGAAAATGCAGCACAGGAGGCACAAATAAATGCAAAATAGGTAAAACAACAAACGGCAGGCATGTGACCAACAGTTGAGTAGCATAACCTACTCAATTACCAGTGATGCAAAAAATAAATAAATAAGTAAAATAAAATAAAATTGCGCCAGAAATCACTAAATTTGTGAATCAAGAACAACGTAATAGACGACAGCAGAGGCGTAGAGCACAGGAATCGCAGTCGCCAGTTGTGATGTCCCTCCATGGTATATCAACATAGGAAGATAGCTGGCCAGAGTAGCAGAGCAGCAAACTGTCGTCATAAGGGTATGGATAAGAGCATAATTAACCCACATAAATAAGCAGTAACTGAATATTTCCTTAACTTTGATTCTGTCCAGTAGTACAGTCCTACAATAGAGTCCAAGGTTCACAGAAATACACTAAAACATCAACACACCTATAGGCTCAAAAAGATGTAATCTCTTCTTCTCTAGCCCTAAAACATCAACACACCTATAGGCTCAATGAGATGTAGTGTCTTCTTCTCTAGCCCACGGCCATTAGCACTGCCTTCTGGCCACCGCATGGCTGAACTTTATAGTCTGCAGAGCTTCCTCTTACTGGGAACCGGACCCGGCGAGAGTGCATCACTGGCTGTGGCGTCGTGTTGTGCAACCGCTATCTGCGGAATACTTGCGTGGCGCCAACTATCGCCACGCGCCGCCTCCGGTGGAATCCACTGCAACGACACAATAGTACAAAGAAGGAAAGGCAGCCAGTGTGGAAACTGTAAATAAGAGTGTGAGAAAGTCTAAACTGTACTATATCATTGTACTTAATTCGCATGTTTAGCAGCAGTTTTGAATCTGATGGAGCAAATCATCCTAAGTAGGTGGAGTTTTGTGACAACACCCACTATACAGACTTTACCATCCGTGGAGACGAGTATATGTGAGCATCATATGAAATACTGCTGCCAGTGCTGGAATATTTTTGACACGGCCTGGTGCAACACCTCAGTCCTCACAGTGGCTCCCCCAACGCTGCACCGCCTTGGTCACGACGAAAGGTGAGGCTCTGTCACAACAGAGATGGGGACTCTAACAGTACCTTGTCATCTAATACTCCTGATACCGAGATATACTCCACAATAGCTATCGGTCCCATGTAAGCCAGTTGGTTTTGACTACGTCTATCCACATCACTGCTAGCTGATGGTCTATGAGTTGCTGCTAGACCTGACGGTAGAGGACTTCGAACTGGTGCCACGAAGATGGGACCACCTCTACAGTCACTTCATCAGATTTTTGGGACTCTCCAAAGGGTTATGGGTTTGGCGCCTGAAGACCATCATGACGCGTGCCTGACCAGCCACAAGGAAAGGCTGCCTATGCAGCATGCGTGTCTGCCGCTTGTCAGGCATCTAACATCAGTCAAAAGTCCAAAAGACCACTCTAAGTGCTGCCACTTCGCTGAGGCCCCAGGGGCTACAGTGACGTAGCAATGGCTGCCTCGAGATCTACAAACGCCAACGAGTCGCCGCCATAAGCCTCTGTATGACTGTCTTTCTGACTATAGAATGCTATTGATAACAGAGTTCTGATGGTTCCACGGCACCTGGGGAGCAGGGAGAATGCGACCTGTCGTCCTGCAGATATCACCGTGAGACGACCATCCTGGCGTTTAATGGTATCTGCACCCCTGATACTATAACACACGATACACTGTGCAGTGGAGTGTAGAGAATAAGGACAGGCAATATAAAAGGGAAAGAAAGTGTTAATAACGTGCTGGTTGGCACGTCTATCGATAGTTTTGTGGCGGCTGATTGGCTACATGTCGTGGATTTCTGGGACGGCTGCAATGGCAATGAGGACGGTTGTTACGTGGGGGACTGCGGAGCGACAAGAAGCAAGAGTGGACTGTATATGGGGCAGTACGCAGCGCAATGTGTGTGTAGCAAGTGGGGCAACGGAAGTCTGTGTTCAGTGACTGACGTTGAAACTTGCCGTGATTACTGTGGTTAAGTCTGCGGAGACTTTGAGTCACTGGCTTCAGAGAGGAAGGAGGCTCGTATAGCGAGGACATGATTGTTTGTTTATTTCATGGAACGTGGTATATGGGAGCAACTTCCTGTTCTGCAGTATGGATGGGTCGAGTCAAGGGACTGTTATGTGATAGGCCTTCTGAGTAATTCTGTAGCCTACCGGGACCATCCGACCGCCGTGTCATCCTCTGTAAAGGATGCGGATAGGAGGGGCGTGGGGTCATCACACGGCTCTCCCGGTCGTTATGATGGTATTTTTGACCGAAGCCGCTACTATTCGGTCGAGTAGCTCCTCAATTGGCATCACGAGGCTGAGTGCACCCCGAAAAGAGTAATTCTGTATGGAAGGAAATTTGATGCTCTGAACTGACATCATTCATTAAAGGCTGCATTTTGACGACGACATGTACTCATGTCAGATAGTTTTATATTCTGACAGCATGTAACTTTGCAGTGTTACTTGAAAATGGCCATAAGGCCGAAATTGCAATAGTAACAGTAAATATTTTATACAGTCAACGGCGACTATGATGTCTTTTAAGAAATATTATATGACTGCGAATCCCAACCATGAGAAGTTAATGACATCATTCACTTGCTTGTTGTCGCTCTGCGGTCCCCCATATAACAACTGAACTTACTGCCGTCACCACCCTCTCAGCCATCCAAATGCAGACCATCGACCGCCACAAATCTGTCGATTGGCAAAGGTATGCCTACTGGGGCACTAACAATGTAAGACGCATGACAGGAGCAAGAGAAAAATGTACAGCCTGAAAGGACTGAATGAATTCTCCTTGGGAGGTAGGGGGAGCGAAGGGGGAGGAAAAATTGTGGCATCAGCTGCAGAAAGAGACTTCGCAAACAGTCGAGGAGCACGCAGGCATGCCACCTCTGAAACCCTGTCACTGAGTGATAAAATAATGTTAGAGTAACATTATGCAATGCAGCAGTCTCAATAGCAGTGGACTTGATTTCCACATGTCATGGCACAGCACTGTGCTTCCGCAGCCACCTACGTGACAGGCGGCTCGCACCTCTCACAACTTAGCTAGGGAGGGTGATTCTAAACTCTCCCCGATAAACCATGAGCAGCATATGTTCCTAGACATCCTACTCTAGCGGACACTATGGCAGTCTCCACAACAGCCAAATTTCCAATGTGGAGGCGAGCAACTTTATCTCTCCAAGCAGGGTCATAAGCTACGCAAGCCGACCGGTTTACGAGCCACCAGCTTCATCTGACGGTTCTAGTCCTCCAGCTGGTGTCATCGAGAGGAGGCCACTTCCACAGTGTCGCTTCGAGCGACTCTGAGGGTCATGGGTCGGCGTCTGCACACCTACCCAGCTGTAAGGAACTGCTAGCAGTTCAACAATTGCTTGCTGAATGCTGGGCTTTGTAACATTTTTGGATTAGGTTTTTGGATTAGCTTGGCTGCTTTACCAACTCCTGCCATTTCGCTGTGACAGATTCGGCTACCTCTCCGTACACACGCACCGCCTTGGGAACACGTGCACTGCCAGTGTTATGCTGAGGTAGTTTGCCACTGCCTCAGTGCCGACACCTGTGGAAGGGTCGCAGATATCGTACTATTGTACGGAAGTCATGCTGCATAAAGAGTTATGATACTGACTGAGCTTTCTTGACTCTGCGCTTGATGTCGTTTTGGTTGTACACAATCCTCTGTTCCTCCCACAAGCCATTCTGGAGCAGATGCGGTCTGTCTGTCTGGTACCGGTGTTAGTATTTTCTGCACTTCTGCTGCGTAATGTATTGAGGTGCTGTGCGAAGGTGACTTGGCAGACCCAAGACTATTAAATGTGTTAAGATCATTCATAATTCTCATAGTTTGTCTTTCTTTACCAACTATTAATATCGTGCTTGTGTTCAGCGTTGTAAAGTATTATAGCTGTCTCTAGACTAAGACGTCTAGTTACGTAGTTCTCACTTTTCTACAGCTGCTTATAGGTGTAGACTCCTCAGGATCCGGTGGTCTGGTTACAAATGCTGCTTCAGTACACAATTAAAATGTGATGTAAAGCCTTTTATTGACAACATTTTGTGGTATTTGATTTTTTATCGTGGTCTGAGTCATCGAGGTTATTGTTATTATTATTATTATTATTATTATTATTATTATTATTATTCAATCAGTGAAATCATTCATTCTTAATTTAATGTAGTGACGTGTTCCGTGGTGCTCTGGTAATTTAACATAGGACTTACGGAAAGAAAAATAAAATCAAAAAGGCTTTGTTGATGAATGACATGAAATGGAATCAGGTGCATCTTCTTATGCTTACCTCCAACGGTTAAATTTTATTTTAACACGCTATGTTGATTCATCAATTTTTGCTCTGAAAGTGGAATTTTGTTCTGTGGTTTATGTATCTGAAATTATTGTGGTTTAAAATCTTAAATAATGTTAATTAATCATCATAGAAACGCCAAAGACATTTTAATGTTAAATGTGACTAATACTGAAATACGCTACTTTTTGTTACTGTCCGTGATTTATTGTGACGACAACAGTTGTGACTAGGCAGCTTTTTCTTCTAATATTTCGGTGTAAAAACTCGTTCTTACACCCTCGGACATTAATAAACTGGCAATGTAACAAAATCTTACCTCCAATATCTGTAATTGTGATCGGTTGGCAAATCTATTGATAAATCTCCTGTTCTATGTACAACAGATACTTATCCAACTATGATTGTGCTTTAGCAAAGGAAAAAGATTTCCAATCTCCATGCATATTTTCTAGTCCTAACAAACTAAACTCTCGTTTAGATAATCTATATTTTTTTTACATTTCTCCCTTAATGCAGATACAGTGGTAGCACACGGATTACAACTAGGCTGCTTCTAGCGAAAATTAGCTTCCAAAACGTCATATACTAAATTCACAATGCGACAAACACAGTTCACAATATACTACAATTCACAGATTTTATTTCTCATCTTGTAAATGCTGACATTTATTTCAGGTAGCTGACTTAAATTACTGTAATTTAGGCCATATTATCAAGAAAATAGAGAAACACAATTGCGAAAACTCTCTAGGAAAATTACTACGCCTCGAGGTGCCCGGGCTTCGTGTCTTTCAACACTACGCGCAACTGATGCAGCGGCTTCACCAGTCAAATACTGAAAGGGAAACTTTCAGAAGTGAAACCGAAAAATATAAAATCCCTCACAGCGAAGGTATTAATGGAATAAAAATTCTCTTGAGTTGTAAGTAATTTCTCTTTTTTATTGCAAGGCCGGTTTCGGAAGCTTATAGCTGCATCATCAGATACCGCCAACTGAGAACAATAGAAGGAGGATCTGACATACAATAACTATGGGACTGACGTTCAAAACATAAGCTTTAAAAAATGGTAGAACTCACATCATTTAAAAAATCATGGAAGTTTGTCGGTGGGGACCGTCAGTCACGAGGGATCAAGCCCACGTCAAACGACGCATAGGACAGAAACAAAGAAGCTAACGTAGATGGAAGGATCAGTGTAAAAATAGCAAAAACAATAATACGTAAGTAACATCGCTAACGAGTAGTTACATCCACCTGGGCGCTCGCCTCGACAGCAGACAAGGAACTGACTAGGGTAACCTGCCAGCAATACAGGTGAACGTAGCCACTAACATAGGAAGCAGTGGGATGGGAAATATAAAAGAGTGTCTAAGATCTACGGGAAACAGGGCTGACTGGTCTTCCCACATATATTTGTGGGGGTTACAAAACATGAGAAATACAACGACAGATCTACATCTACATGGATACTCTGCAAATCACATTTAAGTGCCTGGCAGAGGGTTAATCGAACCAAATTCACAATTCTTTATTATTCCAATTTCGTATAGCTTGCGGAAAGAACGAACACCTATATCTTCCTGCACGAACTCTGATTTCTCATATTTTATCATGGTGATGGTTTCTCCAGATGTAGGTTCAAAATGGTTCAAATGGCTCTGAGCACTATGGGACTCAACTGCTGAGGTCATTAGTCCCCTAGAACTTAGAACTAGTTAAACCTAACTAACCTACGGACATCACAAACATCCATGCCCGAGGCAGGATTCGAACCTGCGACCGTAGCGGTGTTGCGGTTCCAGACTGCAGCGCCTTTAACCGCACGGCCACTTCGGCCGGCCGATGTAGGTCGGTGTCAACAAAATATTTTCGCATTTGGAGAAGAAAGCTGGTGATTGGAATTTCGTGAGAAGATCCCGTCGCAACGAAAAACGCATTTCTCTTAATGATGTCCAGCACAAATCCTATATCATTCCAGTGACCCTTTCTCATATTTCGCGATAATACAAAACGTGCTGCCCTTCTTTGAACTTTTTAGATGTACTCCGTCAGTCCTATCTGGTAAGGATCCCAAACCGCGAAGCAGTATTCTAAAAGAGGACGGACAAGCGTAGTGTAGGCAGTCCCCTTAGTAGATCTGTTACATTTTCTTAAGTATCCTGCCAATAAAATGCGATCTTTGGTTAGCCTTCCCCACAACATTTTCTGTGTGTTCCTTCCAATTAAAATTGTTCGTAATTGTAATTCCTATGTATTTAGTTGAATTTACGGCCTTTAGATTTGACTGATTTATCGTGTAACCGAAGTATGTTGTTGTTGTTATGGTCTTCAGTCATGAGACTGGTTTGATGCAGCTCTCCATGCTACTCTACCCTGTGCAAGCTTCTTCATCTCCCAGTACCTACTGCAGCCTACATCCTTCTGAATCTGCTTAGTGTATGCATCTCTTGGTCTCCCTCTTCGATTTTTACCCTCCACGCTGCCCTCCAATGCTAAAATTGGTGATTCTTCGATGTCTCAGAACATGTGCTACCAACCGATCCCTCCTTCTAGTCAAGTTGGGCCACAAGCTCCTATTCTCCCCAATTCTATTCAATACCTCCTCATTAGTTATGCGATCTACCCATCTAATCTTCAGCTTTCAGTATTCTGCTAGATACCCCGTCTTATGGATATGACGGGGTATCTAGCAGAATACTGAAGTATTGCTCTATGTATGTTAGCCCAGTTCTCAGCCATATCTGTAACTTTTCCTTTAGGAGTGGTCGGTTTCCTGACCGATTAAAGTACTCGCTAGTGAAGCCACTTTATACAAAGGGAGACATTGATAATGTTGACAATTTTAGACCTATTTCTATGCCATCGGTGTTTGCTAAAGTTATCGAGAAGGTTGTATATACAAGGTTACTGGAGCATTTAAATTCACATAATTTGCTGTCAAATGTTCAGTTTGGTTTTAGAAATGGTTTAACAACTGAAAATGCAATATTCTCTTTTCTTTGTGAGGTTTTGGATGGATTAAATAAAAGGTTGCGAACGCTAGGTGTTTTCTTTGATTTAACGAAGTCTTTTGACTGTGTTGACCACAAAATATTACTGCAGAAGTTGGACCATTATGGAGTAAGGGGAGTAGCTTACAATTGGTTCGCCTCTTACTTTAAGAACAGAAAGCAGAGGGTAATTCTCCGCAATATTGAGAGTGGTAGTGATGTTCAGTCCCAATGGGGCACTGTTAAGTGGGGCTTTCCCCAAGGGTGGGTGCTGGGGCCACTGCTGTTTCTTATTTATATAAATGATATGCCTTCTAGTATTACAGGTGATTCAAAAATATTTCTGTTTGCTGATGACACCAGCTTGATAGTGAAGGATCTTGTGTGTAATATTGAAACAGTAACAAATAATGTAGTTCATGAAAAGTTCGTGGCTTGTGGAAAATAATTTGATGCTAAATCACAGTAAGACTCAGTTTTTACAGTTTCTAACTCACAATTCAACAAGAACCGATATTTTGATCAGACAGAATGGGCATATTATAAGCGAGACGGAACAGTTCAAGTTCCTAGGCGTTCGGATAGATAGTAAGCTGTTGTGGAAAGCCCATGTCCAGGATCTTGTTCAGAAGCTAAATGCTGCTTTATTTACCATTAGAGCAGTATCTGAAATAAGTGACACTTCAACACGAAAAGTAGTCTACTTCGCATATTTTCATACGCTATGTCGTATGGTATTATTTTTTGGGGTAATTCTTCTGATTCAAAAAGGGTATTTTTGGCTCAAAAACGGGCTGTTCGATCTATATGTGGTGTAAGTTCGAGAACCTCTTGTCGACCCCTATTCAAAAATCTGGGAATTCTGACATTGCCCTCACAGTATATATTTTCTTTAATGTCGTTTGTTGTTAGCAATATTAGGTTATTTCCAAGAGTTAGCAGCTTTCACTCAGTTAATACTAGGCAGAAATCAAATCTGCATGTAGAATGCACTTCCTTGACTCTTGTGCAGAAAGGAGTGCAGTATTCTGCTGCATCCATTTTCAATAAGCTCCCACAAGAACTCAAAAACCTTAGCAGTAGCCCAAACACTTTAAAGTCTAAACTGAAGAGTTTCCTCATGGCTCACTCCTATTCTGTCGAGGAGCTCCTGGAAGAGCTAAAAAATTAAGCAAATTCCAGTGCTACATTGTTGATTTTCTTCATTTAAACTTACGACTTGTCACCTGAATATGTTCTTTTATATTTCATTTCATCTGTTTCTAATAACGTGTTATAATTTCATGTATTGAGTCGTTCCATGACCATGGAGACTTCTCCTTAATTTGGTCCCACGGAACAATAAATAAATAAACATTCTTCAGTAGCACCACATTTCGAAAGCTTCTACTCTCTTCTTGTCTCAACTATTTATCGTCCATGTTTTACTTCCATACATGGCTACACTCCATGCAAGTACTTTCAGAAACGACTTCCTGACATTTAAATCTATACTCGATGTTAACAAATTTTTCTTCTTCAGAAACGCTTTCCTTGCCATTGCTGGTCTACATTTTATATCCTCTCTACTTCGACTATCATCAGTTATTTTGCTCCACAAATAGCAAAACTGCTTTACTACTTTAAGTGCCTCATTTCCTAATCTAATTCCCTCAGCATCAACCGACTTAATTCGACTACATTCCATTATCCTTGTTTTGCTTTTGTTGATGTTCATCTTATATCCTCCTTTCAAGACACTGTCCATTCCGTTCAACTGCTCTTCCAAGTCCTTTGCTGTCTCTGACAGAATTACAATGTCATCGGCGAACCTCAAAGTTTTTATTTCTTCTCCATGGATTTTAATACCAACTCCGAACTTTTCTTTTGTTCCCTTCACTGCTTGCCCAATATACAGATGGAATAACATCGGGGATATGTTACAACCCTGTCTCACTCCCTTCCCAACCACTGCTTCACTTTCATACTCCTCGACTCTTATAACGGCCATCTGGTTGCTGTACAAATTGACAAATTGTAAACAGCCATTCGCTCCCTGTATTTTACCCCTGCCACCTTCAGGATTTAAAAGAGAGTATTCCAGTCAACATTGTCAAAAGCTTTCTCTAAGCCTACAAATGCTAGAAACGTAGGTTTTCCTTTCCTTAATCTATTTTTTAAGATAAGTCGTAGGTTCCCTATTGCCTCACGTGTTCCAACATTTCTAGGGAATCCAAACAGGTCTATCTTCGGGAGGATGACGGTTCAATCCCGTCTCCGGTCATCCTGATTTAGGTTTTCCGTGATTTCCCTAAATCGTTTCAGGCAAATGCCGGGATGGTTCCTTTAAAAGGGCATGGCCGATTTCCTTCTCAATCCTTCCCTAACCCGAGCTTGCGCTCCGTCTCTAATGACCTCGTTGTCGACGGGACGTTAAACACTAACCACCACCACCAAACTGGTCTATCAGTTTTTCCATTCGTCTGCAAAGAATTCGCGTTACTATTTTGCAGTCGTGACTTAATAAACTGATAGTTCGGTAATTTTCACATCTGTCAGCACCTGCTTTCCTTGGGATTGGAATTATTATATTTTTCTTGAAGTCTGAGGGTATTTCGCCTGTCTCATACATCTTGCTCACCAGATGGTAGAGTTTTGTCAGGACTGTCTCTCCCAAGGCTGTCAGTAGTTGTAATGGAATGTTGTCTACTCCGGGGTCCTTGTTTCGACTCAGGTCTTTCAGTGCTCTGTCAAACTCTTCACGCAGTATCATATCTCCCATTTCATCTTCATCTACATCCTCTTCCATTTCCGTAATATTGTCTTCAAGTACATCGCCCTTGTATAGACCCTCTATATACTCCTTCCACCTTTCTGCTTTCCCTTCTTTGCTAAGAACTGGGTTTCCATCTGGGCTCTTGATATTCATGCAAGTGTTTCTCCTTTCCCCAAAGGTCTCTTTAATTTTGCTGTAGGGAGTATCTATCTTACCCCTAGTGAGATAAGCCTCTACATCCTTACATTTGCCCTCTAGCCATCCCTGCTTAGCTATTTTGCACTTCCTGTCGATCTCATATTTGAGACGTTTGTATTCCTTTTTGCCTGCTTCATTTACTGCGTTTTTATATTTTCTCCTTTCATCAGTTCAATTCAATATATCTTCTGTTACCCAAGGGTTTCTACTAGCCCTCGTCTTTTTACCTATTTGATCCTCTGATGCCTTCACTACTTCATCCCTCAAAGCTCCCCATTCTTCATCTACTGTATTTCTTTCCCCCATTCCTGTCAATTGTTCCCTTATGCTCTCTGTGCAACCTCTGGTTCTTTCAGTTTATCCAGATCCCATCTCCTTAAATTCCCACCTTTTTGCAGTTTCTTCAGTTTTAATCTACAGTTCATGGCCAATAGATTGTGGTCAGAGTCCACATCTGCCCCAGGAAATGTCTTACAATTTAAAACTTGATTCCTAAATCTCTGTCTTACCATTATATAATCTATCTGATATCTTCTAGTATCTCCAGTGTTCTTCCATGTATACAACCTTCTTTCATGATTCTTGAACCAAGTGTTAGCTATGATTAAGTTATGCTCTGCGCAAAATTCTACCAGGCGGCTTCCTCTTTCATTTCTTAGCCCCAATCCATATCCACCTACTATGTTTCCTTCTCTCCCTTTTCCTACTCTCGAATTCCAGTCGCCCATGACTATTAAATTTTCGTCTCCCTTCACTACATGAATAATTTCTTTTATCTCATAATATATTTCATCAATTTCTTCATCATCTGCAGAGCTAGTTGGCATATAAACTTGTACTACTGTGCTAGGCGTGGGCTTCGTGTCTATCTTGGCCACAACAATGCGTTCACTACGCTGTTTCTAGTAGCTTACCCGTAATCCTAGTTTTTTATTCATTATTAAACCTACTCCTGCATTACCCCTATTTGATTTTGTATTTATAACCCTGTATTCACCTGACCAAAAGTCTTGTACCTCCTGCCACCGAACTTCACTAATTCCCACTATATCTAACTTTAACATATCCATTTCCCTTTTTAAATTTTCTAACCTACCTGCCCGATTCCACGCTCCGATCCGTAGAACGCCAGTTTTCTTTCTCTTGATAACGACGTCCTCTTGAGTAATCCCAGCCCAGAGATCCGAATGGGGGACAATTTTACCTCCGGAATATTTTACTCAAGAGGACGCCATCATCATTTAATCATAAAGTAAAGCTGCATGCCTTCGGGAAAAATTACGGCTGTAATTTCCGCTTGCTTTCAGCCGTTCCCAGTACCAGAACAACAATGCAATTTTGGTTAGTGTTACAACGCCAGCTCAATCAATCATCCAGACTGTTGCCCCTGCAACTACTGAAAAGGCTGCTGCCCCTCTTCAGGAACAACACGTTGGTCTGGCCTCTCAACAGATACCCCACCGTTGTGGCTGCACCTACGGTACGGCTATCTGTATCGTTGAGGCACGCAAGCCTCCCCACCAACGGCAAGGTCCATGGTTCATGGGGGGAACCGAATTCCTTTTAGCACTCTTGTGGATGACCTCACACTTTTCGGTATTTAGGGTCAACTGCCAATTTCCGCACCATTCAGATATCTTTTCCGATCCGTTTTGCAATTTTTTGATCTTCTGATGACTTTATTAGTCGATAAACGACAGCGTCATCTGCAAATAACCTAAGACGGCTGCTCAGATTGTCTCTCAACTCGTTTTTATAGATAAGGAACGGCAAAGGGCTTATAACATTACCTTGGGGCACGCCAGAAATCACATTAGTTTTACTCTATGACTTTCCGTTAATTGCTACGAACTGTGACCTCTCTAACAGGAAATCACAAATCCAGACACATAACTGAGGCAATATTTCATAAGCACGCAATTTCACTACAACTCGCTTGTGTGGTACAGTGTCAAAAGGCTTCCGGAAATCCAGAAATACGGAATCGATCGGAAATACATTGCCAATAGCACTCAACACTTCATGCGAATAAAGAGCTAGTTGTGTTTCACAAGAACGATGTTTTCCAAACCCATGTTGACTGTGTTTCAATAGACCGTTTTCGTCGACGTAATTCACAATGTCCGAACACAATATATCTTCCAAAATCCAGCTGCATATTGACGTTAATGATATGGGCCTGTAATTATGTGTATTACTCCTACTACCTTTCTTGAACATTGTGTGACCTGTGCAACTTTACATTCTTTGGGTACGGATCTTTCGTCGAGCGAACGGTTGGATATGATTGTTTAGTATAGAGTATACTCTGAAAGGTACGTAATTGGTATACAGTCTGGACCAGAAGACTTGTTAGTATTAAGTGATTTAAGTTGCTTCACTAATCCGGAGCATATTTACTTCTATGTTACTTATGTTGGCGGCTGTTCTTGATTCGAATTCTGGTATGTTTACTTCATCTTCTTTTGCGAAGGCATTTCGGAAGGCTGTATTTTGTGACTGTACTTCGGCACTCTCTCCATTGGTATCGCGCAGGGAAGGCATTGATTGTTTCTTGTCGCTAACATACTTCACATGCAACCAGAATCTCCTTGGAGTTTCAGCCAGGTTTCGAGACAAAGTTTCGTTGTGGAAACTGTTATTAGCATCTCGAATTGAAGTCCGCGCTAAATTCGAGCTTCTGTAAAAGATCGTCAATCTTGGGGATTTAAACTTGGCATGTTTGTTTCGTTGTTTCTGCAACAGTTTTCTGACCCGTATTGTGTACCAAGGAGGATCAGCTGTATAAATCTTTCAGTTGCTGCCGATACTATTTCTTTGAATTCAAGCCACATCTGGTCTACACTTATGTTATTAATTTGGAAGGAGTGGATATTGTCTCTCAGGAGCGCGTCAAGTGAATTTTTATCTGCGTTTTTGAAAAGGTGTACTTTCCGTTTATTTTTTGGAGGATTTATTGGTTACAATGTTCAGTATCGCTACGACAACCCTCTGTTTACTAATTCCTGTATCCGTTTTGGTGCTCGTTATTAACTCAGAATCATTTGTTGCTAAGTGGCCAAGTGTATTTTCACAACTGTTTACTACTCGTGTGGGCTCATGAACTAACTGTTCGAAATAATTTTTAGAGAATGCGTTTAGCACAATTTCGGATGATGTTTTATGCATACCTCCCAAATTAAATATGTATTTTCGCCAACATATCGAGGGTAAATTGAAGTCACCATCAACTATAATCGTATTTGTTCGTTACGTGTCTGAAATCAAACTAAAGTTTTCTTTGAACCTTTCAGCAACTGTATCATCCGAATTGGGAGGTCGGTAAAAGGATGAAATATTTTATTCCGGTTGCCAACAAGGACCTCTGCCCATACTATCTCACGGGAACTATCTACTTCAATTTTACGACAAGATAAATTACTTCTAACAGAAACAATCTCGCCACCGCCGTCTATCCCTTCGAAACACCGTTAGGTTCTTCTCAAAAATATCGGCTGAGCTTATATCCGGCTTTAGACAGCTTTCAGCGCCTATAACGATCTGAGCATCAGTGCTTTCTATTAACGCTTGGGGCTCTGGTACTTTCCTAACACAGCAACGACAATTTACAACTGTTATACCGATGGCTCCTGTATCTACGTTCTTTCTGTGTTCGGCCTGCACCCTTTGTGACTGAAGCCCTTCTTGTGTTTTCCCGAGACCCTCTAACCTAAAAAACCTCCCAGTTCTTGCTGCACAGCCCCTTCTGCCCGTGTAGCTGCCTCCTGCGTATAGTGGACACCTGACCTATTCTGCGGAACCCGAAACCCAACCACCCTTTGGCGCAAGCCGTGGAACATGCAACCTACACGGTCACAGAACCGTCTGAGCCTCTGATTCAGACCCTCCACTCGGCTCTGTACCAGAGGTCCGCAATCGGTTCTGTCTACTATGCTGCAAATGGACAGCTGTGCTTTCATCTTGCAAGCAAGTCTGGCAGCCTTTACCGTTTCTGTTAACCGTTCGAAACTAGAGAGAATCTCTTCTGATCCAAAGTGACACACGTCGCTGGTACCGACATGAGCAACCACCTGCTGCTGGCTGTGCTCTTCATGGCATCCGGGAGGACCCGTTCCACATCTGGAGTGACTCCACCCGGTATGCACACGGAGTGCACATTGGTTCTCTTTCCCTTCTTGGCAGCCATGTCCCTAGGGGCCCCATAAGGCACTTAACGTTGGAGTTCCCAACTGTCAATAATTCTACCCTCTGTCAGTCACAGACAGCACTTGGAACCTGTTTGGCAGACAAACCAGGGAGACCTTACAATCAGCCGCCTGGGAAGTCTTTCGCCGCCTGCTACGACCCGGGGCGACCTCCCGCTCGACCACAGGTGAGGCGTCAACCTCAGTGCGAGCAGTAACTGGGCTGTCCACCGGTGATGACCGATCGGAGGACTCGGCCGTGCTGGACGTCCGTTGGATCCCCACGGCCGGCCCACAACAGTGGTGCCCACCCACTGCAACCTCAAGCTGTGTAACCGAAGTCATCACAGCCTGAAGCTGAGAGCGAAGTGTCACCAACTCGGCTCGCAGCTGCACACAATATCTCAGCCCCTGTCCATACCGTGGAAAACTAAACTATGCAGATAAACGGACTATCGGCACGTGCTGCGCAACTCTACTGCAGACCCTGACGAAAACGCAGGAACTGTGTCTAATAAATTTGATTAATACGCAGAGTTTCAAAAACCTAACTATCGAAGCAATCGGGTGAAACTAAACAATTCACCCCTGATTAGGACTTTGTAATATGTCACAAATTCGGTTTACTTTCCGACGCATACGAAAACGCGGGAACTGTGGCTATTAGTTATTAAATTAACACGCAGAGACTCAAGAAACTAAACTACTAAAGCACATAGATGATATTATAAAAATTGCTTTTGGCTAGGAACTGGTAAAAGTCACTATATCGGTTACTTCCAAGTTGCTGCTTGTGTCTCGGCCGGCTACTGCTGCCTGACAAATATACAATGCTTAGCAAAAGTGAATGGACGAAAGTAGCTAATGCATGATGTGTCACTGCCAAGTAACATAGCTGATGCATCTTGGACCACACATAGAAATAACTGATGCAATATAGTTCAGAATTTAACTGAAAGAAACACGCAGTGTGACGATCAGAAATGACACTTTTATTCAAAGACAAAAATTACAATGAAGTTTCCGAGATTTAGATGATCCCCTGGGCATTAAAAAGCGAGAAAAGATGCTGAATAGGGTGTGTGATCAACGCGGGCGCAGTGCATGATCATCAACGTGATCTCATGCTGGCTTCGAGATTTGTAAGGATTTCATGTCGTTAGGCTTTCCATTCGTCCACTGGTGCGGTTGACAACTGCTTGAAGGTGGTTCGTACATGTGGCCGTGTTGCAGTAAGTCTCCCCAACTCATCCCACACGTGTCCGATGGGATTTAAGTCGGGAGAAGGAGAAGGCTAGTCTGTTCGAGGAATATCTTCTCGTCCCAAGAGCTCCTCCGCTTGTGCTGTTTAATGCGGTCACGTATTGTCATCTATAAAAATGAAGTCAAGGCCGAATGTACCACTCAAAATACGCAATTGGGAAGTAATATAATGTTAGAAACAGGCTGACCGATGAGTGTGCCGTGTTCAGAACTTCTGAGTTCAGTATGTTCAGGTAACATTATGCCTTCCCACATCATAATACCTGGATCACCAAGCCAACTATATTGGACTATATGCCTGGGTGCATTGCGTCTTCCCACGTCTCGCCATATGAGAGTACGTAATGCCAACCGTGGACATCACAACCCAATTGTGAACTACGTACCCAGCATTTTTATGACCAAGAAACCATCATTAACCGCGGTGACTTCGGTGTAGTTACTGTCTTTGAATAAAAGCGTAGTTTCTGATTTCTTCAGTTACCATCTGCACTACACTGTATCATTTCTTTCTACACTACTAGACATTAAAATTGCTGCACCACGAAGATGACGTGCTACAGATGCGAAACTTAACCGACAGGAAGAAGATGCTGTGCATGCAAATAATTAGCTTTTCAGAGCATTCACACAAGGTTGGCACCGGTGCCGACACCTACAACGTGCTGACATGAGGAAAGATTCCAACCGATTTCTCATACACAAACAGCAGTTGACAGGCGTTGCCTGGTGAAACGTTGTTGTGATGCCTCGTGTAAGGAGAAGAAATGCGTACCATCACGTTTCCGACTTTGATAAAGGTCGGATTGTAGCCTATCGCAATTGCGGTTTATCGAATCGCGACATTGCTGCTTGCGTTGGTCGAGATTCAATGACTGTTAGCAGAATATGGAATCGGTGAGTTCAGGAGAGTAATACGGAACGCCGTGCTGGATCCCAACGGCATCGTATCACTAGCAGTCGAGATGAAAGACATCTTATCCCCACGGCTGTAAAGGATCGTGCAGCCACGTCTCGATCCCTCAGTCAACAGATGGGGACGTTTGCAAGACAACAACCATCTGCACGAACAGTTTGCAGCAGCATGGACTATCAGCTCGGAGACCATGGCTGCGGTTACCCTTGACGCTGCATCACAGACAGGAGCGCCTGTGATGGTGTACTCAACGACGAAGCTGTGTGCACGACTGGCAAAATGTCATTTTTTCGGACGAATGCAGGTTCTGTTTACAGCATCATGAAGGTCGCATCCGTGTTTGGCGACATCGCGGTGAACGGACATTTGAAGCGTGTATTCGTCATCGCCATACTGGCGTATCACCCGGCGTGATGGTATGGGGTGCCATTGGTTACACGTCTCGGTCACCTCTTGTTCGCATTGAAGGCACTTTGAACAGTGGACATTACATTTCAGATGTGTTACGACCCGTGGCTCTACCCTTCATTCCATCGCTGCGAAACCCTACATTTCAGCAGGATAATGCACGACCGCATGTTGCAGGTCCTGTACGTGCCTTTCTGGGTACAGAAAATGTTCGACTACTGCCCTGGGCAGCACATTCTCCAGATCTCTCACCAACTGAAAATGTCTGGTCAATGGTGGCCGAGCAACTGGCTCGTTACAATACGCCAGTCACTATTCTTCATGAACTGTGGTATCGTGTTGAAGCTGCATGGGCAGCTGTATCTGTATACGCCATCCAAGCTCTGTTTGATTCAATGCCCAGGCGTATCAACGCCGTTAATACGACCAGAGGTGGTTGTCCTGGGTACTGATTTCTCAGGATCTATGCACCCAAATTGCGTGAAAATGTAATCACATGTCAGTTCTAGTATAATATATTTGTCCAATGAATACCCGTTTATCATCTGCATTTCCTCTTGGTGTTGCAGTTTTAATGGCCAGTAGTGTATGTATAGGCCAAGTTTCATCGAGCTATCTTCGCAGTGACACGTTCTGCGAAAGTTACTCTTATCCTCATGTTTGGCACACCACTGTACAAGGGCTGTTCAATAAGGAATGATAATAAATTTTTTGACACTATACCTTTACTCATCCTCATAATTTTGATGGTCTTTCCCAAAGTAGTTTCCAATGAATGCGATGCAATTGTCCCAGCGTTTCTGCCAATCTTCAAATACATGCTGGAAACCATTTTTTGAGACATCATTCAAAATCGCCTCTGCAGCCTTCACCACTGCTTCTGATGATTGATAAATAGAAAAAAAATTGCACATGGTACTAAATTCGGACTATAGGGAGGGTTATGGAAGCACTTGACGTAGATTTTTGAAAGATATTCAGCAACAACATTGGCAATGTGCGGCCGCCCATTATCGTGGTGCAGCATCCAGCCTGCTTCATGGAAATGTGGTCTTTTGCGCCTGATATGGACTTGCAATGTTTTCACGACATCCCAGTGGTATTGTCCAGTTACCGATGTGTGTGAAGGTACAACATGCTGATAAACCATTCCATGAATATCAAAGAATGAGATGACCGTAACTCTCCCAGCAGAAGCAACCAGTTTTGCTTTTTTGGGGGATGGTGATGAAGGAAATTTCCATACTGAGCTTTGCTGTTTGGTCTCAAGATCAAAATGATGTAGCCAAGTTTCATCAGCTGTGATTAAATTTGAAAAAAAAACTCCGTATCTTCCTCTAATATAAACTTTAACTGCATGCAGACCTGCACACGAATGTCCTTTTGTCCGGGAATCAACAGTCTTGGAACCCATCACGCATAAACAAGTGTCACGTGTAATTTTTCTGTCACCAACGTGTGGGTGGCACCCAATGAAATGTTCAGTACTCGAGAAAGTGGTTTTAAGGTAATTCGGCGATCGTCTCTCACAATGACAGCAGCAGTGTTGATGTTTTCTTCCGTAAGAACAGCAACTGGACCACCGGGTCCACCTTCCTTTGAAATTGATTGTCTCCCCTTTTCAAACATTTTAAACCACCTTCGAGCTGTGCTGTAGGGAAGAACAGACTCTCAATAGGTTGCCTGCAACATTGTATAGGCCTCAGACGAAGATTTGTTGAGATGAAAGCAGAATTTCAAAGCCGCATATTGTTCCTAGTGTGTTGCCACCATTGCAGTGGTAGGCCATACTGAACATGTCTGACGTTGCCTGCCTCTCACAGGCGGGAACCAGGAGTTCCAACAGCGTGTATGTTGCGCTTTATGCTTACAGAATATCATCAGATTAAATTTTAGCGGGAGGAATTATGACCATAAAAATTATGATAATTCTTCACTGAACAGCCCTCGTAATATATAGATATACACTCCTGGAAATGGAAAAAAGAACACATTGACACCGGTGTGTCAGACCCACCATACTTGCTCCGGACACTGCGAGAGGGCTGTACAAGCAATGATCACACGCACGGCACAGCGGACACACCAGGAACCGCGGTGTTGGCCGTCGAATGGCGCTAGCTGCGCAGCATTTGTGCACCGCCGCCGTCAGTGTCAGCCAGTTTGCCGTGGCATACGGAGCTCCATCGCAGTCTTTAACACTGGTAGCATGCCGCGACAGCGTGGACGTGAACCGTATGTGCAGTTGACGGACTTTGAGCGAGGGCGTATAGTGGGCATGCGGGAGGCCGGGTGGACGTACCGCCGAATGGCTCAACACGTGGGGCGTGAGGTCTCCACAGTACATCGATGTTGTCGCCAGTGGTCGGCGGAAGGTGCACGTGCCCGTCGACCTGGGACCGGACCGCAGCGACGCACGGATGCACGCCAAGACCGTAGGATCCTACGCAGTGCCGTAGGGGACCGCACCGCCACTTCCCAGCAAATTAGGGACACTGTTGCTCCTGGGGTATCGGCGAGGACCATTCGCAACCGTCTCCATGAAGCTGGGCTACGGTCCCGCACACCGTTAGGCCGTCTTCCGCTCACGCCCCAACATCGTGCAGCCCGCCTCCAGTGGTGTCGCGACAGGCGTGAATGGAGGGACGAATGGAGACGTGTCGTCTTCAGCGATGAGAGTCGCTTCTGCCTTGGTGCCAATGATGGTCGTATGCGTGTTTGGCGCCGTGCAGGTGAGCGCCACAATCAGGACTGCATACGACCGAGGCACACAGGGCCAACACCCGGCATCATGGTGTGGGGATCGATCTCCTACACTGGCCGTACACCACTGGTGATCGTCGAGGGGACACTGAATAGTGCACGGTACATCCAAACCGTCATCGAACCCATCGTTCTACCATTCCTAGACCGGCAAGGGAACTTGCTGTTCCAACAGGACAATGCACGTCCGCATGTATCCCGTGCCACCCAGCGTGCTCTAAAAGGTGTAAGTCAACTTCCCTGGCCAGCAAGATCTCCGGATCTGTCCCCCATTGAGCATGTTTGGGACTGGATGAAGCGTCGTCTCACGTGGTCTGCACGTCCAGCACGAACGCTGGTCCAACTGAGGCGCCAGGTGGAAATGGCATGACAAGCCGTTCCACAGGACTACATCCAGCATCTCTACGGTCGTCTCCATGGGAGAATAGCAGCCTGCATTGCTGCGAAAGGTGGATATACACTGTACTAGTGCCGACATTGTGCATGCTCTGTTGCCTGTGTCTATGTGCCTGTGGTTCTGTCAGTGTGATCATGTGATGTATCTGACCCCAGGAATGTGTCAATTAAGTTTCCCCTTCCTGGGACAATGAATTCACGGTGTTCTTATTTCAATTTCCAGGAGTGTATATAATCGTAAGATCTGTGTTAAGCAGAAATACCTAAGAGACTAAATGGCAGTGAGCGTAACAACTCAAATTCAAATAAAAGGGAGTGGGTATACGGATAATATACAAAAAGCTTATCACATAATTACGCAATTAAACGACGATAGGTAAAGAACGGGAAAAAATGATTCCAAATGATATACTCGGTAATCGTATATAGACAAAACAAAATATAAGCATAAATAGCCTAGGCAGGATTAAAATGATGTTAGGCAAAAGGAAAAACACGAAAAGTAATAAAAAAATAAGATATAAGCAAAAGGGCCCAAATGGAACAAGGGAAGCCCACGTGTAGTGGATGAGAACACTAAGCTTCGGATACAGTAGAGTTAATGAAGTAAATGAGGCATTAAGATAAAATTAAATGTATGTAAGCTATGTGAGTATCATCGTTAATGCAGTTTATACATTGCTGAAGAAAATGGAAGCTTCGAAGTGTTAGAGATGTGTGAAACATTTAGTGCTTACGGAACTCACAGTTACCTAAAATAAACTTGTGTTTAAGCGCGGTTTGTTGATCTAACGTAAACTCTGGGATCTGGTTCAGATTGTGCGAAATATCTATTTCTTTAAGAAGCCGAAGGACACGTCCTTTAGTATGAAAGAGGAGGATGCTAAATGTCAGGTATTTAATGATTAAAATCCTTGGTATTATTGGTTAGGGCACCTTTGAATTACTTTCATTCTGATGCTCTATAAATCTGATAGCAAAAGTACGTCCTGTGTGGTCTATGTATTTACAGGTGTACTCCTCACACTTGATTTTATAGTGGTGGGTGGAGTGATTTGGTTGAGAGGACCAAACAGCGAGGTCATAGGTCCTATCGGATTAGGGAAGGACAAGGAAGAAATTCGGCCGTGGTCTTTTAAAGGAACCATCCCGGCATTTGCCGGCCGAAGTGGCCGTGCGGTTAAAGGCGCTGCAGTCTGGAACCGCAAGACCGCTACGGTCGCAGGTTCGAATCCTGCATCGGGCATGGATGTTTGTGATGTCCTTAGGTTAGTTAGGTTTAACTAGTTCTAAGTTCTAGGGGACTAATGACCTCAGCAGTTGAGTCCCATAGTGCTCAGAGCCATTTGAGCCATTTGAACCATCCCGGCATTTGCCTGAATCGATTTAGGGAAATCACAGATAACCTAAATCATGATGGCTAGACGCGGGTTTGAACCGTCGTCATCCCGAATGAGAGTCTAGTGTGCCTTGATTCTATAAATTCCCGACTGTGTGTATGGGCTTTGTTACGAGTTTCATGCCGCCTGTTTGGTTTCGGGTATCGAAAGATGGTATAATGTCAGCGTTCCTTTACCATCTTTCTCAAATGCAGGCCGTAGATGTGAAGCAGTGTAGTACTTCTTAAGGACCTTCTCGTGGTTATCACCCGTGTGCTTCTTATATTGCCTCTGTAGATCGAGAGAAGCGATCACTTGCGCTGAGAAGCCGTTAGTGTGGGCAATATATTAGTAGTCTGGAGTTCTCTGAGATGATTTTTGTATGTACAGATGTACTGCACTATGGCGAGCAATGTGGCCATCTCGTACTACAATGTAGCGCTAAAGAAACTGGTATAGGGATGCCTATTCAAATACAGAGATATTTAAACAGGCAGAATACTGCTGGTCCATCAAGAAGTCTCAGCGTGCGAAAAATTCGACGAAACATCATCGATATGGGCATTCGGGACCGAAGACCCACTCGTGTACCCTTGATGACTGCACAACACAAAGCTTTACGTCCCGCCTGGGCCCGTCAACACCGACATTGGACTGTTAATGACTGGAAACATGTTGCCTGGTCGGACGAGTCTCGTTTAAAATTGTATCGAGCGGATGGACGTGTACGGGTATGGAGATAACCTCTTGGATCCATGGATCCTGCATGTTAGCAGTGGACTGTTCAAGCTGGTGGAGGCTCTGTAATGGTGTGGGGCGTATGCGGTTGGAGTGATATCGGGTCGCTGATGCGTCTAGATACGACTGACAGGTGACACGTACGTGAGCATCCTGTCGGATTATCTGCATCCATTCATGACTTCGGCAATTCCAGCAGGACAATGCGACACCCACATGTCCAGAATCGCTACAGAGTGGCTCCAGGAACACTCTTCTGAGTTTAAGCACTTTTGCCGGCCACTATACACCGCAGACATGAACATTATTGAGCATGTCTGGGATGCCTTGCAATGTCATATTCAGAAGTTATCTCCACCCTCTAATATTATTACGGATTTATGGACAGTCCTGCAGAATTCATGGTGGCAATTCCTCCAGCACTACTTAAGACATTAGTCGAGTCCATTCCACGTCGTGTTGCGGCACTTGTGCGTGCTAGCGGGGGCCTACACAATATCAGGCAGGTGTACCAGTCTCATTGGCTCTTCCGTGTAGTACGGATGATTAGATGAATTCACACAAATTATAAAAACCGGATGTACGTATATATGTATGTATGCTCCAGCTACTCTTCTAAACCACTGCACAAATTTCAACGAAACTTGGTACACGTATTACTTACTGACTGGAAAGAATCGCTGTGGGGATATTAACTATTGGAGGCCTGCAACAAACTTTATACATAATTTCAAATCTTTAAGAAACTTTTCCTCGCTGACGACTTGCACAAAATTATGGACCAAATATGTTATCGCTTACTACATTTTCGCTGTTCATGCAAAAAACCTACCTCGCCAAGCATGACGTTTTAATTTACTACTTCTTTACTATTAACTCCACTCGTGACAGATTATGCAGACAATATACATATGCCACTGGACGTACCAGAAACGTTATATCATTTTACGACACTTAGTTCACGAGCTGTGACGTCATAAACACAGAGACGCGTAAAAAACTACCGTATCATCCATGACGTTAAAATTTATTACTTCGTTATTACTAACTCTGTTCGCAGCATTTTTCGGAGACAGTATCCACATTTGCCGCTGAATGTTCCTACAAAAATATATCATGATGCGACACACGGTTTAGGCGGTATGATGTCAAATACAGAGTGAGTGACACGCTGCCGCATCATGCAAAACGTTTTAATTTATTACTTCCTTGTAACTAGCTCTGTTTACAACAATTTCCTCACCCGGTATCCACGTGCGTCACTGTGAGGGTGGGCAGCCTGCCACAGTCGACTTCAAACACTATTAAGACACACTTAAATGTCTGACATTAGCTGCTAGCGATCATTGACTGAAATCACTGGGGAAAGCAGACAATTTTTGCCAGACCCGGACCCGAAACCAGGTCTCCTGCTTACTAGGTTAATACGCTGACCACTCCACCTTCCGGACTGAGTGGTTAGTGCAACTCCACTAGCACGCCTCTCACCAGACTCAACTGGACCCTGCACGATATTAGGCAGGTGTGCCAATCTCTTTGGCTCTTCCGTGTAGTACGGATGATTAGATGAATTCACACAAATTATAAAAACGGATTTACGTATATATGTATGTATGCGCCAGATCTTCTTCTAAACCACTGCACAAATTTCAACGAAACTTGGTACACGTATCGGACATGTCCAAAAGAACAGACACATTCTGTTAACACCGGCATTATGAATCAAGGCACAAAGAAATGACTGACTAGCTCCTAGTGGACATTGATTTAAATCAATGGGGAAAGTTGAATATATTTCCTGGACCAGGATTCGAGCCCAGGGCTCCTGCTTAGTAGGCACATGCGCTGACACCTGCGCCATCCAGACACTAACTAACTGGAAAGAATCCAGACACACTGATCACCCCAACTGCACGGATTACCCTAGCAGCCCTCCCATCAACCCCAAATTCGCAACTTATCCAAATATTACAGACGTTGTGCACATTTCAAAAAATGGTTCAAATGGCTCTGAGCACTATGGGACTTAACTTCTGAGGTCATCAGTCCCATAGAACTTAGAACTACTTAAACATAACTAACCTAAGGACATCACACACATCCATGCCCGAGGCAGGATTCGAACCTGCGACAGTAGCGGTCGCGCGGTTCCAAACTGTAGCGCCTAGAACCGCTCGGTCACTCCTGCCGTAGTGCACATTGCCCAATACCAAAATTATTTCGTTGCTGGCCGAGAGAGCTAGAGCGTGGTGTGCATCTGCTCTGAAGTGATCAGTTGCTCGTCCTCACATTAATTATTTACGTGGTGTCTGTTCTTTCGGACAGAATAGACATCACATATGTAATTAAGGTGAGATCGATAAATTGATCACTTCAGTGCAGATGCACACCACGATCGAACTCTTATGGGAACCTGCGAAATGCCATGAGCAATGAGATTAATGGGCAAGGGGCACTGGCAAAAATTGTCTGCTTTCCCCAATGATTTCAGTCAATGATCGCTAGCAGCTAATGTCAGGCATTTATTTGTGTCTTAATAGTGTTTGAAGTTGACTGTGGCAGGCTGCCCACCGTCACACCCTAGATCTGGAAGAGAACCGGAGACAATTATGGTCTTATATACATTCGCTAAGCGAGTGTGAGGCTGTTACCAGTCTGGTGTGGCAGTTGAAGATAGCAAAACGAAAGGCAAAGTTTTAAATTTCACGTTCAAGAGATCGCTCACACATAAGAATCGTAAAAACGTACCATCGTTTGGCCATCGGACAGACTCCTGCATCGATGACATGGTAGTAAGTATCCCTGGCGTAGAGAAACGACTGAAAAATCTGAAAGCAAATAAATCACCAGTTTCGGATGGAATCTCAGTTCGATTTTAGAAAGAGTACTCTAAACCATTGGCCCCATACCTATCTCGTATTTATCGTGAGTCTCTCGCTAAGCACAAAGTGCCAAGTGACTGGAAAAAGGCGCAGGTGACTCCAGTATACAGAAAGGGTAAAAAACGGACGTGTAAAATTACAGACCAGTATCGTAACTTCTGTATGCCGCAGAATCCTTAAACATATTGTCAGTTCGAATACAAAAAAAACTTTGTTGAGACTGAGAAGCTTCTGTTATTGAAGCAGTGTGGTTTTAGAAAGCCTTGCTCATTCGAAACTCAGATTGTCCTTTTCTCACGTGATATATTGCGAACTACGGATAAAGGACAACAGAGAGATTCAATTTTTATGGATTTCCGGAAAGCATTCGACATGTGCCCCATTGCAGGCTATATAGGTACGAACATACTGAATAAGTTCACAGATATGTGAGTGTCTCGAAGACATCTTAAATAATAGAACCGAGTGTGTTGTCCTCGACGGCGAATGTTTATCAGAAACAATGGTATCTTCAGGAGTGCCCCAAGGAAGTGCGATAGTATCGCAGTTGTTCTCTATATACATAAATGATTTGGCGGACGGGATGGGCAGCTATCTGCGGTTTTTTGCTGATGATGCCATGGTGTACGGTAAGGTGTCGAAGTTGAGTCTTTATTGGAAGATACAAGACGGCTTAGATAAAATTTCAAGTTGGTGTGATGAATGACAGATAGCCCCAAATGAGGAAACATGTAAATAATTCGGATGAGTACTGCAACGTTCTTCTACTAGCGAATGGGGAAACAATAGGAAGGACTGGATCCCTTTTGTTATCACTCGTTTTATTTAAGAATCATATCAAATTCTTTTGAAACAACAATATTTTAATCCTGATTACTTTAGGTAATAAGAATAGGAAGTCACAAGAATTTAGTGAATCTGCTACCAATGTCCTTTTATGAAACAAAGTCTATCTCATATATGAGAAAATCTTAAAATCACTGACAATTATGCTCCTAATGGCTTAAATTAGGACTCACAATGTTTCTGACTAGTCTTCGGTCACTGAGAACTGATGTTCTCAAAAAAATGTACCTAAATAACAACCTGCCAGAGATGCACCCAATAAATAGCAGGATAAAGTTAATACAAAGGCACTTGTTTCACATTCAAGAGTCAGTCAATATCACTAAGGCTAACGAAGGTTTCAAACTTCAGTTCCAAGGCCCAGTAACACAATTAGTCAACGCAAGGTCTTACTAAGAATAGCACAGCAACAACCTTTCACAATTGCATGTTGCTCTTGATACAAGGTTTAATAAATATAATAAATGTAATAAATACCCAAGTAAACACGATTAGCGCCAGAATTAATTAGCGAGGAGTGAAGCCAGGTCGCTCGAAGGGAGAACTATAACTTAACTCAGAGAAGCTAAGTTCGTACAAGACCCACTTCTGGAGCTTCGACCCGGAGTCACCTCCCGCTACCCAGGATATCACAGCCCCAGTACCCATGGGCGGAAAGGTAGCGCTTACGCCAAAACACCAGCCAGCCAGCTGTAACATTTAACAAGCGCACAGAACAGGCGCGAAGGGACAATGTAAAAAACCATCAAAAGATATTAAATAACAGGTTAAATTATTCGCTAATAAAACGTGACACTGCCTTTGCCCCACTACGAATGAACTACACAGGCAAGGTAGAACCAACAGCGAGAATCTTATCAATAACCTTAAGGAGAATTGCCTGCTATTAAGATATTTTTAAAAAAAAACTTACAATTACTAGCAAGGCCAGCGGGCACTCCAATCTTAGTCACAATTAAATTACGTAAACTCTTATGCCCCACTGTTCAGTGAAAACCGTAACGAGCACAATTCTGAAAATTTCATTATAAGCTTTACTGGGGCTCACTGCCCTAAGGCTACCAAATACTCGAATGCAGTATATTTGATAAACAGATTACGGCCTTGCAATGATTACATATTACATCAAACAACAATTTCCCACGAGCTGGAAGAAGCACGCTCGTGCATTATATTAATATTTAACACCTGTCTTAAACACCATGAACTCTTCATAGACACACCGTTACTTCCATGGTAACACCCATGCGGTTACCAGAAGTCAGGTAGCAGCCCTCAACACCTTCACACACATGCCCAAAGTACAATCTGACTTAACTTTTCGCTGGACGTCCGATATGGCTTGCGCCCTGTACAGCAGGCGGCAATAAGGCAGCGGGCGACCGCAGACAGCCGTGTCCGAAACTAGCAGCACGCAACCCAAGGCAGCAACAAGCATCCTCACAGGCGACAGGAAAGGCTCTCCACCAAGCTGCGCCACACACGTGGTCGGTTACCGCTCCACTACAAGGGCACTGCGGCCTCAGGTAACATCTAACGCCAATTGACCACGTTCTTGGCGAGAGCCTCCAGTTAACTCCTCCGGCAGAGATAAGGGAGCCAAGACTCAGTACGCGCCACAGGCAAAGATAAGAGCGCGAGGTACTTGCAAATATGCTGGCGCGCCAGCAAAGCGCCAGGGCTCAACCTTCTGCGCTAAAGCCTGACCAACGGGACAGGAAAGAGCCAAAGAGAGAAGGCGACTTAGCTGGCTTCACCCGACTTACATGGATCCGAGACACCTTCCCGGTAGCCACTTCCTTAACTAACAGATTTACCGGGCCCAACACCTTGGTGATAACATATGGTCCCAGATAGTGGTTTACCAATTTACCCGAGGCAACTTGTCAAGGTTCCGACCTCCAAAGTGTTTCACAAACAGCCTGTCGCCTAGCTTAACATTAAAAGGCCACCTAGCCAGGTTATAACGTCTAGATTGTCGCTGGTGGGCTACTTGAATGTTGTACCGGCCCGCCGCCTGTTCTCACCAAGAGTATTCGGTGTAATAGAGACGGGTAATAGGCCATTAATCCCCCAAAGGTTGGAAAGGGGCGAATTAATCGAATAGGCTAACATTAACTGTGAAGCTTCGTGCTGGGCCATATTGAAGGTGGAGTTCAACCAAGGAAGGGTGGTATCCCAGCGACGCGAGGAATTAGCATGATAAATGATTAGGGCCGCCTTCAGATTACGATTAACCCTTTCCGCAAGTGAAGCTTGCGGATAATAAGGCGTGGTGGTCAAATGGTGAATGCCATTACGAAAACAATAATGCATAAATTCCCAGGACACAAAGGCAGGAGCATTGTCACTAACCAACTGTTTAGGTGGACCAAACCCTGAGAATATAGCCGTCAGGTCAGGGATGGTTATCCTCCCCGTAATCCTGCTACTCGGAAGAAACCAGACGACCGCCACAAAAACGTAACCGTGCCCTCCTTTTGTTGGGGGCAAGGGACCCACAAAATCTACAAACACTTGTCCATGTGTCGCTGCTCTAGACGAGACTGCAATAATCCCAAGGAGGTGTTCAAACCACCCTTACATCTCTTGCATTCCTCACATTCACCAACCAGACGACGCACATCGCGGTTAGCGACGCCCAGACAACATGTGACCTCACCTTGGCCAAGGTCTGGTTAAGTACGAGGTGCCCTCCTAACACCGAATGATGGGAATATCTAAAAACCGGATCAATCAAATCTAGGGGTAAGCATATCCTAAACTCGCCGGGCTTCCGAACCTCCTTACAAAGACACCTTTTCTCAAAGAATAACCAGGTAACTCTTCTCCGGTCGTAAGTCTTTCCTTAAGGGGACCCCAATGCGGATCATGATCCTGCTTAGTGCGAAGATTGGCGAAGATCTCAGTAATATCCGTGAGAACACTGTTAGCTAAACGACAATGCGACTCAGGTTTTTCACTCAATTGAGAATTGCAATCTTCACCAAACATTCGACTAAGTGCGTCTGCCACCTGATTATCCGTTCCTTTGATGTGGTGCACTTTGAATGGAAAGGCACAAATGTGGACTGCCCACTTAGCGATTCTCCCTGTTTTGCGAGGACGAGCCATGATCCAACTTAAGGCCTGATTATCGGTCTCCAGGTCAAACTCTCTATGCTCTTAGTAGAACCTGAATTTTTCTAACGCAAAGAGTACGGCAAGTGCTTCACATTCATAATTTAGCTCTGTCCTACTGAGCCTCCTTGAAGCGTACACCAACGGCCGTTTAACGCCCTGATCTTCCTGAAGTAGTACAGCTGCAATTCCTGCATTAGACACGTCCGTCTGGACAATAATGCGCTTTTCGAAATCCGGAACTCCCAACACCGGGAGGTTGAAGGTAGCAGTCTTAATCGCTTCAGATGCAGCCTGATGATTATCTCCCCAATTAAAGTCCTGTCCCTTCCTACGTAGATCATTCAGAGGACCGGCCAAATGCGCGAAATAGGGCATGAATCTTCGAAAATAACTGGCCATGCTGATAAAACGTGCCACCTCATTTTTGTTTCTCTGGTACTTCTTGAGGGCACTTGTGCACTCTTGGTCGATTGTGACTCCGTCCCCAGAAATAAGATGACCCAAGAATGAGACTTGCTGCTTAACCAGATTAATCTTAGTTGGTTTGACAGTTAATCCAGCAGCACGAAACCTATCGAGCACCTGCCTAAGATGGAGGAGGTGGTCCTCGAAGGTTCGACTATATACGACCATGTCGTCCAAACAATCCTACACGAATTTAAACTTCAGGTCTTCGAAAACGTGGTCTAACAAGCGCGCAACACTGCGGCACCAGTGGCCAAACCAAAAGGAACTCTGTTGAACTCATAGAGATTCCTATCAGCACAAAACGCAGTGACCCGCTTAGACTCTTCACTCAGATGAATTTGAAAATAAGCCTGGTTCAGATCTAGAACAGTAGACCACCTGAAGGCCGAGACAGTTGTGAATATCTGGTAGAAGTACAGTTTCCAGAATAAACTTTTTATTTAACACACGGTAGTGTACCACTGGTCGAAAATCCTTGCCATTAGCCTTAGGGACAAGGAAAATGGGGGAAGCATAAGCAGAGGTTGATGGTCTAATAACGCCGTTTTTTAACATGCTCTCTAACGTAGTGGAGCGGGAACCGACGACGTGTCTGGGGCAGCTTGGTGGAGAGCCTTTCCTGTCGCCTGTGAGAAGGCTTGTTGCTGCCTTGGGTTGCCTGCTGCCAATTCCGGACACGGTTGTCTACGGTCGTCCGCTGCTTTATTGCCACCTGCTGTACCCGACGCAAGCCATATCGGACGACAGGCGCCCGAGAAGAAAACAAAATGTTAAGTGAGAACTTACAATAACAATATTACAATCACAAATCCAAAATAAACGAGTGATTAAGAAAAGGAAAGGGAAGACAATTCTACTACCCCACCCCTGCCAACAGAACGAAACACACGCTCTGTTAGCATTGAAACGCCAACTGTCCACGTCCTTGGCGAGAGCTTCCATTTAACTCCTCCGGCAAAGATAAGGGAGCCAGGACTTCGTTGGCGGCACAGGCAAAGATAAGAACGCGAAGGAGAGGTACTTGCAAATAAGCTGGCTCAAGTACTAAGATCAAACCTGTAACTTTCGGGTACAGCATTACTGGTGTCTTGCTTGACATAGTCAAGTCGTTTAAATATCTGGGCGTAACGTTGCAAAGCGATATGAGATGGAACGAACATTTGAGAACTGTACAAGGGAAGGCGAATGGTCGATTTCCGTTTATTGGGAGAATTTTATGAAAGAGAGGTTTACCTGTAAAGGAGACCGCATATAGGACTCTGGTACGACCTTTTATTGAATACTACTCGAGCGTTTGGGACCCGTATTAGGTCGGATTGAAGGAAGACATCGAAGCAGTTCGTAGGTGGGATGCTAGATTTGTTATCGGTAGGTTCGAAAAAAGGAAAAGTATTACGGAAATGCTTCGGGAACTCAAATGGGAATCCCTGGAGGGAAGCGACGTTCTTTCCGAGAAATACTATTGAGAAAATTTGCGGAACTGGTATTTAGAGCTGACTACCGAACGATTCTGCTACTGCCAACGTATACTGCGCGTAAGGACCACGAAGATAAGATACGATAAATTAGGGCTCATATGGAGGCATATAGACAGTCGTTACTCTCTCGCTCTACTTGCGAGTTGAACAGGAAAGGAAATGGGTAGTAGTGGTACAGGGTACCCTCCGCCACGCACCGTACGGCGGATTGCTGAATATCTATGTAGATGTAGATGTCGTCTCCTTCCTTGTGAGCCACACACATGTTAGCAGGAAGAAGAAAGGCCAGACAGTCCTGTTTTATGCCAGTTTTGGGCTATGTCCTACTTCCCCCATCTCGTTGCTTCCTATATTAACCCCTTCTTCCAGCTGGTTTGCCGGCAGGCTGCCATAGTCAGTTCCTTGTCGACTGTCGTGGCGGGCGTCTCAGTTTTTGTAGCTACGGTTGACTGAGAGTAAAACTAAACTCCGTCCGAACAGGCCTTGGAAGGCCCAACGGCACCAACCGGTCGCCGTGTCATCTTTAGCCCACAGGCGTCACTCGATGTGGATATGGAGTGGCATGTGTTCAGAACACCGCTCTCCCGGCCGTATGTCACTTTCCGCGACCGGAGCCGCTACTTCTCAATCAAGTAGCTCCTCAGTTTGTTTCACAAGGGCTGAGTGCACCCCGCTTGCCAACATGGCTCAGCAGACCGGATCGTCACCCACCCATGTGCTAGAGCATCCCGACACCACTTAACTGCGGTGATCTGAGGGGAACCTGTGTTACCACTGCGGCAAGGCCATTGGCTCAATGAGATTACTTATTTATTGTTGTTTTCTGTTTTTACTCGTATCCCTCCCGATAGCTTAGCGTCTATGTCTCAGTCTCCCTCGTGACCAACTGACCTGCCAGCAAACATTTATGACTCTTTAATTATGTAATACCACTTCTCACCCCTTTATCCTGCTTTTCGGATGTCAGCCCAATGGTTCTAGTGAGCTAATTCCTCCTCCTCATGTTCGCAGTTGGCGCCACATGACGATGAACCTTTAAGCTTCCTAAACAGGTCGTACAGTAAAAATACAAGTTACTTACCACCCTCCCAACATTATTTGTGCTATTCAGCACAACATTTTGCTTTCTGTCCATTAAGTATGATTCAGATCAGCTTTGCGCATAGCCTTCAATTCCGTAAAACCTGAGTTTTTCTAAGAGTGTGACATGATACACACAGTTTTTATTTCATTAATACGAGGGATATTCGGAAAGTAAGTTCCGATCGCTCAAGAAATGGAAACCGCTGTGGAAATCTAATAAAGCTTTGCACATATGTGTTCAACAGTGTCTCTGTTATGCCTGTCGGTTGTATCATTTCCCTCTTTTCAGTTCTGAGCGCATCGTGAGCACATAAAGATACGTAGGAAATAGTGTCTCCCGCCAAGTATGAGGTCGTGGTGAGAGATTCCGCCTGATGTTATGCAGCCCACATTACACAACTGTCATACGGTTCCTACTTCGTGACAATTCTCGGTCGCAATCTGCAGGGGCAATGAAAATGCCCCTGCAGCGTTTTCGATGGGAAGTGTTTGATCACCAGCACTACAGCCGGTAATTGGCTCCCTCTGTGTTTCATCTCTGCTTACATTGACTACTGACTATGAAGACAACATTTATGCACAGACAACAAGCTATAGATGAGCGTACAGAATTGACGGGAAGCACAGGCGGCTGCCTTCTATGACGAAGGCATTGGAAAGTTGGTACAGCGCTACGACAAATGTCTAAGTGGGAGTGGTGGTTATGTACAGCAGCGGCTGAAAGCTGTAGCTAACTGTTGCATATAAAATATTTCTGATTATCATAGTGGTTTCCATTTCGCGATCAATCGAAGCTTACTTTCCTAATACCCCTTGTATGTTCCTTATTTGCGGATGTTCTCCTTATCAGACATTTTGTCACCGCTAAGTATTTTGAAATCCAAAACTTTTCACTTTTCTTAATCTCCCGTCAGACGTGCTTGTTAACCACTAAATGGCTACAAAACATAATTCCACCACTTTCTTGCGGAATGACAAATTTTCAGTCGCGTAACAGAACTGCGAGAAGAGAAACTGAGAACCAGTACCAGAAAACTACATTGCAGTTCCTAGTAAAAGCCCGTATTTTCAGTGTAACGTCCACTGTCTGTTCTTCTCTTTAATTGCTTTGATTCTGCCGACGGACATCAAAAGAGAACAAATATTGTTAGCACTTTCCCGTTCGCCACTAATCCCGCTGTGAAAGGATAGAGAATGTGTTCACAAACCGGCCTTCTGTGACACTCGTGGTTCTTTGTTCAGCTCTTCCCAAAGCAAATTAGGTTTCTTCCCCAAAGAGTGTTCCGTACCGGCTATCTTGTCACCCTTTGCAACAGCGAACTGTGTGAGTGGACAACATACGCCGTTAATTGGCGTTTCACGTATATTTGCCTGGCAAACGTGATTGCCGCAAAGCATCGGAAATTTACCGCTTTTCGGCGATGTGGTAAGTGGAAGTACGAGTTTTGGAAATGATTTTAATGTGTAGCTCGAGTATTCCTCTCCTCCTTCGACTTCCGATAGCACTTGTAAGAATCTACAATAATTTAAGGCGGACGACCTAGATAAACCTTTAATTATTTCTGCATTTATTTCACATGGTAACATCAGGGCTTTCATGCACTCTCTTACATCTAACCCAACGTCTTTACTGAGTGGATAACAGAATATTCGTATCCTGTGAACTGTACATAGTAATAATAATAAGAAATTTGTTTAATCTCTGAGTTTGTCTCTTACGCTGACAGATATTATAGAGGTATTTTTTGTGTGACATATCGTAGTAACGTGTTACAATCTACTAATTTAAATACATTTGTACGTTCCCACACTTTTTACATGAATATGTGTAACAATGAACAATGAAACATATTCGATTTTAACACATTTAGATAGTGCGATAATATATTGTACAATACAACTTATTCTACATGTTTCCAAACTACAACACCGCTATGAAACAGAACGCGTCGTCAGGATGAAACATAATAAGTCAAGCGTCGAGTGATCAGAGCTCTCAATGTACCACAACCCATGGCGTTTCACAATGCTTAGAATTATAGGAATGATACCGATGTTCTCATCTAACGTCAGACGTATAGAATCAATATTTAGTTTTAATTATGGAGACTTATTCAAACTCAGTTTTGTTTCCGGGTGTTTGTAGGTTATTAGGAATTTGCAAACAAAGTGTGTAGCTTGTTAAAGAGGTTATCTGCAAGATCGTAGTAAACAGAATAACAGATGCGATGTAAGTTTCATTGGAAAAATATCTAAAACATGTCACTGATCTGCGATGGAATATGCATATGCTGCTCTCGACCAAGCATTCTCGATTATTATTTATCCATTTGAAACCATTATGTGGGGTCCTGCCCTCTCGTCTCTCATAGGGTACCTAAAGGATGCTGCGTTTCGGATAGCTATTTAACAATTCCAGCAAATCACATTAATAGTTTTTATTACAGTGAAGAAGATTGACAATACTTAACTTTGAATTTATAACGGTGTCGCAAAGCGATGGGCGACATGCCAACAGTCAAGGACTTTCGTCTCAGACAATGTTCATATAAGCAATTGATATGGATCACTAATAACGGCTATCGCAGTGCTCTTTGCTAAGCCGGGTCTAGCACTGCGCGAATACTGTGAGGCAGAGGCTGCCAGGAACGGCGCTTATATTCTCTTCTTGTAGAGGCCGCCCCTGTCGTGGTGCGGTCCTAGTCAGAGGGCTGTTGGCTTGCGTGGTCTCACTGCCTTCTCTGCTCTTGTGGTCCTCATTTTCGTGCCAGCGCTTGTCCATACGCCGGAACACATTACCAAAGAGAATTAACAGTCAAGAGATAGGAGAAAACAATAAGAACTGCACAAATTGTTAAGGGGTTACCTAGCTATAACGAAACTATAACGGATATACAGAAAAACTGCGGTGGGGAAACAACTGTCCTTCAAAATTGCTGACAAATAAAATATTGTTTTGTGGAAGTTGTCTTAATATTTGTGTTGGGTAATTGAATGTCCATAATATCATCTAGAGAGAATCCTAGGCACACGATATGGCAGAAGTTCATCATGAACAATCAAAGGAAAATTAAGAAGCAGAGCTGTGCAATCAGAGCATTATCACGCAATGACAGGAAGTCATATGTACACTCCAATAGTGAAGTGAGTTCTGTGTGCAACACGGACATCAATAAACCGTCTGTTGCCTTGTGTGTCGTTAGACGTGTGTGACAAAAGAGTAGTCTTGCGTCGATAATATGAGTGTCATTTTCCATCTTCAGACGACATGTGGATGAGCCAAGTAATGGGTTCACGAAAGAACAGAGAGGATAATATATGACTCGTTAACTTGATCTTCACTGTTAACCATTACAAGTGCTCCACAACGAAAGATAGTAAATGATGAATTTGTGTTTAGTTTTAGTTTAGTTTAGTTTTAGTTATGCCATGTTCCGTAGATCATTTTCTCGATTATATTATCGATATGATGTAGAACGAGTCAGATTACAAGATATATCTACACATAAACAGTGCTAATATCAATATTACTGAAATTTTTAGTTCTACACATGGAACTACATTTAGAAGTACTTTTTTTTACCATTTCTGAAACAGAAACTCGTCCATAGAGTAGGAGGAGTTGTCCAAAAGAAACGATTTAAGCTAGATTTAAAACCTGATCTGCTACCTGCCACACACGTTATGTTGTTGGGCAAATGATCAAAGATTTTTGTTGCCTAATAATGTACTCGTTTTTGAGCAACTGACAGCTTCAATAACGGATAGGAAAGATCATTTTTCCCTCTAGTGTTGTACGTATGAACATCAATGTTCTTCGCGAATTGAGATGGATTATTTGTAACGAATTTCATTAGCGAATATATGTACTATGATGGTGCAGTTAAAATACCTAACTCCTTGAAAAGGTGCCTACATGACGTCCTTGGGTTAACACCACTAATTATTCTCACTGATCTCTTTTGTGCAATCAATACTTTATGTCTAAGTGGTGAGTTACCCCAGAAAACTATTCTATAAGATATTATTGAGTGGAAATATGCAAAGTACGTTAGGAGGCTGATCTGTTTATTACCAGGAGTAGCGATTATAACAACACCTCAAAATTCTGTTAGAGAATCCATCAACACCACATGAGCACTTGTTTTTCAGTACATTTATAATTCCCTTAGTTTCAGTGAGGGACGTTGGTGCTATTTCGAAAGGCCTAAAGTCCTGGGGAATGACATTTTTAACGTACTTTTTTGCTTCTTCAACTGAACCCTATTATTGCTGCTACATTCAGAAAGCGACTGTTAAAAATACTTGAAACTTGTGAATTATCACTCACAACATCATCATTTAGCTTTATTACTATGGTGCACTGTCAGGCTGCCCCGTGTCCCGTTTGACAGTAATCCATGTATTTTTAATCTTATTATCCACATTATTAATTTATGTCAGAACACATAAGCTTCTCGACTTCTTAATGACTTTCCTTAAAACATTACAGTATCTTTTGTAGTAAGCAATTAACGTCGGATTCTGACTTATTCTGGCCTGTCCTTATATTTCCCTCTTCCTCTTACACGATATCTTAATTCCCTTAGTAATCCATGCTTTACTTGACTTTGTAATGGCTTTTTTGGATAAAGTTTCAGGAAAGCAACTCTCAAATATTGAGAGAAATTTGCGGTGGAATAAACTGAATTTGGCATCAGCATCATTTTCTGTGTATACTTCATCCTATTCTACCTCTTCTAGGCTGCACTTGAAGCTCTGTATCCTGTTCGCATTAATAAGCCTCCCTTCCTTCTATTAACCTGCCTGAATCTTGTATGGTAATATATGTGCTATTTCCATTAACTGTGCATCGTGATCAGATAGCCCATTAACAACTGGGTACACATTAATTGTTTCTGCCTGAGCACTGTCTATGAAAATATTATCGATAAGTGAGCTACTATCCTGCTGCACACGAGTTGGAAAATTTACAAGAGATACTAGATTGAAACAACCAAACAAAGAGTCTAGCTCATTTTTCCTATCCGTATCTTTTAAGAAAACTACATTAAAATCACCACAAACAACTAACTACTTCATTTTGTCTTACAGGTAGCTCAATAATGCCACAAGATTTTTCATGAATAGCTGAAAGTTACCTTGAGGGGACCTGTAGATCGTTACAATTACTATAGAAGTATATTGCAGTAGCAACTCACAAGCACATGCTTCAAGGATCTGATCTACACAAAAACTATTTGTTTCAATATTTTTGACTCTGTGTCCAGTTTTTGTATATATAGCAACTCCTCCTTTTCCATGTTGACTCTACATGAATAAGGTGCTAATCTGTAATCCCTTAAATTTAACTTATCCATCCCAGCGGTTACATGGTGTTCAGAGAGACACAAAACATCTATACCTTCAGAATTTATCCCATTTTCTAGGCATACAAGAAGCTCATCTATCTCATTTGTCAGTCCTCTAATGCTCTGATGAAGCACACAAACTTTATTTCTTTCGATACTGCTACAGACATTATGGCAGTGCTCTGTTTTATTCTCTTTCAATACTCTTTGTCTGTAACCTGACTCTAACCTAAAAAATGGTTCCTCTGATTCCAGTAATCACAGGTATTTTGTCTTGTGTGCATGTGGCCCCCATACATTTTCTGCAAGAAGATCAACTAATCTATCCTTCCCCCTTCTATTCAGGTGCAGTCCATGAGTAGTGTAACCCCACCTCCCAATTGCATCAACAGGTAGAGCACAGATATGAGATTTAGTTTCTGCCTACAGTCCGAATTGCTAGCCACACTGTTTCCTGCTTCTCCTATTATAAGAACATGGTCCTCGCCATCAAAATCTTTGCACAAGGCCCCTAGGTTTTCTGTAACCTGGCTAACCTTAGCACTAGGTTTTGCAATCCTTGTGATCTGGTACTCGACTCCTGGCCTATCCTGTAGCAACTGGCCTAAACCTCTCCCGTGACTGCTACCTAACAGCAGGACTCTTTTCTTTCTGCTTGACTTTACTCCAGACCTAGCATTACAATTGTTACTACTAGTCCGCTGCACTCTACTATGCTCAAAAACTGTTTGAGACTCTTCTCCTTCAGGTAACAAGTCAAACGGATTGCTCACTGGAATCTGAAAAGTGATTTCTGAGGTTTTCTCCTTCTGACTCCGACTTGTTACCCGTTCCCAGCTCCCACTGTCTCTTTCCTCCTTCAACCTGCCTAATTCAAAGTTCACCATTTCTAGTTCAGCCTGAAGGGCACAAATCTTTTTTCCTGTTCCACGATTTTCTTGTCACGGCTACATAATCTACAACTCCATTGGCGAGCCTCATCTGGCACTATAACATGTTCCCCGCTACAACCTCCCCAGTGAAACACCAACCCCCTACGACATTTGTCACACATGACGACGGATAAAACAATACAAATTACACTACAAACGAACAACACAAATACAAACAATACAAGTTACACTACAAACAATTCCTCTACACCAATTAATAATTAGCAGAAAGTAACTTAGCTTGCCGTGAGATGAGCAGAGAACTTCTGGACGTGTGGGTACACAGTGTAGTAGGAAGAATAGACGATTAAATTTATAGATGAATTGGGACGATGTACAGGATGCAAAATTCAGTATACATAGCTGCCGCCTTTGAGACACATAGCTGAAATTACACTCCTGGAAATTGAAATAAGAACACCGTGAATTCATTGTCCCAGGAAGGGGAAACATTATTGACACATTCCTGGGGTCAGATACATCACACGATCGCGCTGACAGAATCACAGGCACATAGACACAGGCAACAGAGCATGCACAATGTCGGCACTAGTACAGTGTATATCCACCTCTCGCAGCAATGCAGGCTGCTATTCTCCCATGGAGACGATCGTAGAGATGCTGGATGTAGTCCTGTGGAACGGCTTGCCATGCCATTTCCACCTGGCGCCTCAGTTGGACCAGCGTTCGTGCTGGACGTGCAGACCGCGTGAGACGACGCTTCATCCAGTCCCAAACATGCTCAATGGGGGACAGATCCGGAGATCTTGCTGGCCAGGGTAGTTGACTTACACCTTCTAGAAGACGTTGGGTGGCATGGGATACATGCGGACGTGCATTGTCCTGTTGGAACAGCAAGTCCCCTTGCCGGTCTATGAATGGTAGAACGATGGGTTCGATGACGGTTTGGATGTACCGTGCACTATTCAGTATCCCCTCGACGATCACCAGTGGTGTACGGCCAGTGTAGAAGATCGCTCCCCACACCATGATGCCGGGTGTTGGCCCTGTGTGCCTCGGTCGTATGAAGTCCTGATTGTGGCGCTCACCTGCACGGCGCCAAACACGCATACGACCATCATTGGCACCAAGGCAGAAGCGACTCTCATCGCTGGAGACGACACGTCTCCATTCGTCCCTCCATTCACGCCTGTCGCGACACCACTGGAGGCGGGCTGCACGATGTTGGGGCGTGAGCGGAAGACGGCCTAACGGTGTGCGGGACCGTAGCCCAGCTTCATGGAGACGGTTGCGAATGGTCCTCGCCGATACCCCAGGAGCAACAGTGTCCCTAATTTGCTGGGAAGTGGCGGTGCGGTCCCCTACGGCACTGCGTAGGATCCTACGGTCTTGGCGTGCATCCGTGAGTCGCTGCGGTCCGGTCCCAGGTCGACGGGCACGTGCACCTTCCGCCGACCACTGGCGACAACATCGATGTACTGTGGAGACCTCACGCCCCACGTGTTGAGCAATTCGGCGGTACGTCCACCCGGCCTCCCGCATGCCCACTATACGCCCTCGCTCAAAGTCCAACTGCACATACGGTTCACGTCCACGCTGTCGCGGCATGCTACCAGTGTTAAAGACTGCGATGGAGCTCCGTATGCCACGGCAAACTGGCTGACACTGACGGCGGCGGTGCACAAATGCTGCGCAGCTAGCGCCATTCGACGGCCGACACCGCGGTTCCTGGTGTGTCCGCTGTGCCGTGCGTGTGATCATTGCTTGTACAGCCCTCTCGCAGTGTCCGGAGCAAGTATGGTGGGTCTGAAACACCGGTGTCAATGTGTTCTTTTTTCCATTTCCAGGAGTGTAGGTTGTATGACAGTTACAGATACGTGTTTCCATGCTGCTTCAGCTCTATGCCAGAATTTATGAATCGTGGTTGCTGGAGAGTGGTGAAATGGCAGTCTATCGGCAACATCTGACAATTTATCTTTCAATCTGTGAGAGATAGAGATCTGGAGGATGAGCTGACCTGGTCATCAACCCAATTCCCAATGTGTCGAGGTAGATCAGGACATACCCAAAAACGTACAGTCTTGTGTTATCTTGTTGAAAGGTTCCGTGAGGGGGACCTCGAATATAGAGCATAGACGCCACAGGACTCCACACGTGAGGAACAAAAAAACTGCGTAAGAAATTACGGGATATATGAAAGAAACATGTTCGTTCTGTGTACCCATTGGCGTCCTACACTACCATGCCAAGTGACTAATGCAACATGGCAGCAATCATTCTCCTTGCAGACTTCATACATGGATATTCCCATGGTGTTGTTGTAAGTACAAATACGACGTAGTGGCATTCGTCTGGCCAGTGTTATAGTTGGATGGACAATTATCAGTGCAACACTCTCTCCATCGTCACGGGAAACCACAATAGCTGTTGCTTTGCTAACAGTCATCAGGGCTCGGGGCTCCAAATGTTATTGCACTGTCCATGTGAATATTTGTGTAGCGTCCTGGGGGTAGGAGCTTGACCCGCAATGAACCGCCCCCCCCCCCCCCCCCGCCCAATAACAAGATACGTGGGTTCATCGACTCAGAGGGTAGATGCCAGGCTGAAGACTAGATGTGTTAGTGAAACATTATTTCAATAATAAACGGTTTTTGCCTACAAAAAACTGATGATGGTGCTTCGACGTTCAGCCAGACCGTGAGGGGAAGGCTGGTGCTAGCGTCCTGCCATGGAATAAGCCGGCCAGAAATCGTCATGTAGACGATGGCGTGTCGACTCAGTAGCTGCGATGTCACGAGACCGGTCACCTCGCCTCAGTTAGTAGTCAGCAGAGTCCGCGCCAAGTGAGGCTGCACACAGCATCCGAGAGACGACGGCAGGGGTAGCAACGACCCTGTCGTAGACTGCCCATAGGGCAGGCATGTATCAGTTCTGCTCGGAGTACTTGAAGTCGGGCAGAGAAGTGTTGCGGCCTCTCATCAACAGGAAGAGTCTGGCACCATCGAAGTCTGTCACAGGAATGGAGGCGGACAGCAGCAGTGGCTCGCCCACACGATGGCGGATTACAAGCTGCTCACAGGCCCTGCTGGTTAGGTTTCTAGAAAGCCTGCTGGACTGTCAGAGCTATGGTTTCTCACCAATCTCGACTCAGTAGTTGGCGCTGCAACTCACAGCGACTGTCTCCAGACAGAATTTGCTGCTCCATAGAAGATCGATGGCGACTAGATGGGCAGAGGTTCGACTGGCAAAAAAGCAGAGGTTCGACTGGCAAACGAGCTCATTCTCGATAGGACTGCGGAAAACTGAATAAAATCCACAGAACAAAAGCAGTGTTTAAACAAGACGAGCTTGTGCAGTCTGCTATGGTGATACAGAAACGACACAGCTAGTTTTGGTTTTCTCGTTTGGTCTGCTGTCTTGATCACTTCGGTATCTCACAACTTCGTCTTTCAGACACTGAATATTTACTCTTGTGTCCAACCTAAGCTTCATGGTGACAGTTTGTGTGGTCACCATTATGATGATATCCCTCTGTCGTCATGTTGCCATTGTGCTACATTGCTTCGTTGGTTGCTCAGCCCATTCAGGATGTCGCTATAGATTACGTGCTTGCTGTCTATCAGCGATTGTTCCTTGAGGAAAAAGTTCATGGCTACTGACCTGTTCTTCTCTCCCTCTGGCGTTGCCAGGGAACAAACTTGAAGTTTTTCTGGCTGTAAGAAATATAGTTTTCTGCTGTGCAACATTGGTATTGCCGCAAACGAAGCCATTTCCGGACTCAAGGTGTGTGATGTGGCTGCACTGCTGAGCCAATAATAGGACTATACTCCAGACAAACTGGGTCGCTGAGCTTGTGCATTCCAGTGAATAAGGCTTTACTAAATCCATCAGTTCCGTATTTTGTATCACAGTCGAGCATTATGATTAACCCAAGCAAAAAAATCGTGAAGTGGTAAACCACTGTCTCGATAGGTTACGATCTTGCTTTTGTCGAATTCCAACATGCGACCGTAGACGTTTCTCCTATTTACACGAGGCATAATAAGATCTTCTCACAAATAATCAGTATCGAAATGCAATTAAAAATATGGGACGCGCTGCATATTCTTTCATTATATACAGATTGTTGGTGGTGTTGCTCCTACCTACATAGTGCAGATGTGTAGAAGCATGTCGTTTCACGTTTGCTGGGTGCCGCCTTCATAGTGTAATAATTTTAATGATTTACATTTTGTAATGTAGGGACTAAATGCGAAAATGAAAGTTAGACTAATTACCATAAATATCGGTAGTTCACGACATGCATGGAATGCTGTACAGAAAACCAGCTTACTCTTCACTATCCATGGATATAGCGCCCAATTGCAAATAGATACCTAACAGGGTAGTATATTTTCCTGACGACACTGCAATGCTCTTCGAGTTGTAAGTAGGCTGTTTAGGTTTTCTTATTGGCAACGTTACGTAGCGCTCTGTATGAAAATCACTGGCTGTGCTGTGTGCAGTCAGTGGCTGGTTGGCATTGTTGTAATACTCGCCATTGTAGTGTTGGGCAGCTGGATGTTAACAGCGCGTAGCGTTGCGCAGTTGGAGGTGAGCCGCCAGCAGTGGTGGATGTGGGGAGAGAGATGGCGGAGTTTTGAAATTTGTAAGACTGGATGTCATGAACTGCTATGTATATTATGATTTTTCAACACTATTAAGGTAAATACATTGTTTGTTCTCTATTAAAATCTTTCATTTGCTAACTATGCCTATCAGTAGTTAGTGCCTTCTGTAGTTGAATCTTTTATTTAGCTGGCAGTAGTGGCGCTCGCTGTATTGCAGTAGTTCGAGTAACGAAGATTTTTGTGAGGTAAGTGATTTGTGAACGGTATAGGTTAATGTTAGTCAGGGCCATTCTTTTGTAGGGATTATTGAAAGTCAGATTGCGTTGCGCTAAAAATATTGTGTGTCAGTTTAAGCACAGTCATGTATAATTGTTCTAAGTAAGGGGACGTTTCAGAGTTTAGGGGGAATACCAAGTGGGCTGGGCCGTGAATGGGAATATTTGGATTGACGAAGGAGGCATACCAGGGCAGCCCGTGCAGAGCCACTGTGCCAGGGTGGTGTAGTGGTTAGCGCATCTGCCCACTGAGTGTCAGACTAGCTTCGGATTCCCGTTTGTGTACAAATCCCCATTCATCGCTTCAGTCTGCGTATATACATCATAGGTATTTAAGACTTGATATCTCTCTGGAACCACATAGTTTCATCTGACGAAACATGAACATTATGGATATAATTTCTTTTTTTTTTACGTTTTCATACAGTAAATTACGTTTTCACACATAAACTAAAATGAAAGTTCATTTCATCTTGGCACTTAAATCTTTTGATGTTATACACTATAAGTGTAAACAACACATTTGAGATGATCATGTATTGGAGGCAGCAGGTGTCACAATGTCACTTGTCGCGAGAGCCTTCTGTTGCGTACATCCAGATAATGGACGTAACTTAAATCGTCCGGCGACCTGTACTCCTCCTCATTCACTCACGGGTTATCTACCTTGGCATACCTGTGCAAGCATGGGCAAAGCACCCGCGAATCCTTGTTTCGAAGAAGAGCAGCATGTCGACATCGGTCAGCACTTCGATGTTGATATACATCTTCATTAGCATCGTGTCCCACGAAAGCCTAGGCATGGTAATATAGAAGGTAGGATCCAGAGAGTAAGTGCCCAGTCATACACTCCGCAATTTCTCGAAAATGTTCGCGAACAGGTGGACGTCGATATTCACGTATAACATTACATATTTGCGTAAATTAGTGATACAGAACTGCAGCAAAACTTCAAATATTCACAGTGTGCTCATACTCCGCATCCGCTATGGCAGTGCCTGTTAGTTTACTGGGGAATGCGCTTATGTCGGGCAATGTGGTATCGTTGAATCTCCCCATCGAATGAAGGTATTGCTAGGGAAAGACGTCCTTCTTCGTCACAAGCTGAAACTTTGCCTCTCCGGGATGTGCAGCTGTGGTGATACGCATGTCGTCCTTACGCATCGTCTGAGCAAGTTTGTGTATGAAGAGAAGTGAAGCCAAGAAATGGTATGTTAATCTTAGCGTCAGTCTCTTTGAGAATGATCTGTACTTACCAACGATGACAGGAATGACACTTACCTTGTTATCCTTCAATCCAGAATCACCGAAATATTGAACTAGAAAGTGGGCATTGTTCCCACTCAAATTGTGAAAGAGTTCAGGTATGTGTTGTGGCAGTTGACACTTCAAGTTGCATGCATTGTGAGCTGCGCTGCGAAATTTCCTCTTATACGATATTGATTTCTATGAGTAGTTTCCACATCGCTATCACTTTAGGCACGGTAGGCACTTCCATACGAACCGATTGTTGGTTCGAGCAGTCAGTGAGGTGCCTTTCAAAATGCTCTCTCCTGGTAAATGCGCTGAGATATCTATGGCAAAAATGTCTTGTACAAGGTGTTCACTCAACTGGCATGAAACTAAGTGGGACATGTTTTTGATCCACACGTGATGATGTTCATTGCCCTCAGAGATTAGCAACAGGTCTACATCGTTTACCTGCTAATTTGTAAAAGCAGACGCCTCCAACTACCTTATGCTTAACTTCTTTTCTTTGCACAGGGTGTTCTTGGTCTTCTTCTGTCTTATCGACTCCTAGGTTGTATACGTGAATCGAATAATCAGTATTCTGCCTTTCGAATTTTGGTAAGTCCTGAAGTTTTATGGGGAATGAGATGCTCGTGGACATCAGATGTTCCGTATTTATTTGCACATTCGGGATGAACACTGTAATTTTTGCCACTATCCAGGAGCGACTTTATGAAGCAATATACACCCCTCTCATCTATATTCTGGACGTTACTATTCTGTCGGCTACTGTGGAAGTATCGGTTTCAGGAATGCAAAACGATCTGAACACACACTTTGAGATTAGTGAAACACTTTATTTCTAGAACAGGAAACAAACGCAATTTAAGATCCCATTATGGGGTGGCTTCCTCTATTTCCTACGTGAAATTACATTTATAGACTATTACTATTCGCAGAACGCAAGTACCATCTTCCTATTACTCAGTAATGATGCTCTCGAAGTCCGTCACTGACCTGGGCCCGATCAGCGATGGGCGGCTGGTTAAGACAGCGTTGACGGGAGGCGCTGAACTCTGTCTTCCTGGAGGCGCGGATCAGCGCCTTCTTGATGCTGTTTCGCAGCGCTGGGCTGGTCGGTGTGCTGTCGCAGCAATATGTTTCGGGAGAAGGATGAAACTTGACCCCCCATAAAGCGGACATTAGGCATGCGTGTAAATATTGTGATGGAGTACACGACTGATAGCCTTTCCTAATACTTTCTTCTGCATGTTGGAGAAACGACGGAGTATGACACTCTTGATAAAAGTTCCGAACCACTCCGCGAATGAATAACCCAGCGATATCACGCCAGTTCTTCCCGAAATTTCGACGATACTTTTCTCTTCGCCAGCATCTCTGCCCTCTTTGGAGGGATACGTGAGCTCACGGTATAGAATTGTGTTACACTTAATGGCAAGATGCCATGGTTCGGTGACAATTTTGGGGCACATTCTTTCCAAAACGCCTTGGCAGTACCGAGAAAAGTGGCAGGATCTCGGTACCTCGCATTCAAGTTATTGATATGGGCAAGTGAGACCCTGTCCTCAAATGAGGAAGCAACCACAAAGCAGTCCGATGCTGCTGCGCGACTTACTTGGTGGTTCATAACAGAGCAGGCAGCTGCTGTACTGGTGCTAGGTCCAAAGAGATGTCAGAGCGATGTCCGATGCCATGTAGTTCAATGACGACGGTTGGGAGACTGTCGAGGGCTGCGGGTGCATCGGCACAGGGGCTGGCATCATCAGCCGCATTGGTGATGATGATGACAGACCCGGCGGCCACGGTATTTCTAGGCACGGTGGATACATCCCCGACGAGACTAAACGGGCTGGGGTGATGAACTCAACATACTCATGTCAGCTGCTGTATGTGCCAGCCCTCGTCAGGATACGGTCTCCATCTCAGCCATATCGTCTGTGCACAAAGGAGGAGGAAAAATACTAAATATCATGTGTAATTTAAAAATGAAATATATGTAGAGGTCTATAGTAGTTTACTCACCTTCTAAATAAAAGTCGTCTGAATATGCCCATGAGCCCGTCTTCACATCGTTGTTTGCCGTGATGTACTGTAATATCATATCTTCCTATCCACCTCAGTATTAGTATTTGACGAGTTTAGGAACGATGGTTCAGGGCACCGTTGCGTTTGTAGGGTGTAAAATAATTATGTATAATAATTATGTGTTATTTATGGTGGTTCAAAGCAGAAAAATACGTAAAGACTTATTACAGGTTAAGTGAACATTTTAGAGACTTTGACACGTTAAGCCACAATACTCGGAAGCGGCAGCAGCCGGCACGTGTATTGACATTGGTCACGTTTCTACCCAACGTGAGAAGGCAGATGACCAGCGGAGTTTGCGCAGCAGCAGTCAGCACTTCAACCGATCAACGACAGAGGGGACAGGCAATGCTTCCAAGGAGAATAACAACTAGCGCAGTTCGCACATCAGCGGGCAATGCTTCAGGACGTGTCAGCATATTGAACTAACGTGCGTGACGTATCTGGCATGCAGAGGAGGACAACAGGGAAATGCCCGACCATGCCAGCATAGAAGTAAAACAAGGAGAGCCGTGTGTTTACAGCAGTCACGTTTCTGCCCAACGTGAGAAGCATAGATCAACTACCGAAGAGTCGGTCGGCACCTCAGAAACTTTGCAACGTTGGCGAAAACACCGAATAAATACCTCCGACAAACTGGCATGAAGAGTTCCTTTGAAGTCCTTCGAGCGGAGAAAGAAAACAGGAAGTAACGTCGCCTGAATGGATGGACCGATGGTTAGTCAGCGAACGTCAAACTTCGCTACAACCACTTAGCCACTACGCTGCTCTGCAGAAGAAGATGTTGGTACCGTGCCAATAGGTCAACGCAGAAGATGACATCCCAGATGTTACCAGAAAGAAGTTCTTATGGTACGTATCCAGCTGGCAGGTGAGGATGAAGGGACTGCGGCCGCATCAAATGGGTCACCTATGAGCCTAGAGGTTTATGAACTCCGCCACAAGACGACGAAATTGAGGGTCGCTGGTTCAATTCAGGGACGGATCTCTCCGCGCCACGCCGCTTGTTAATAATGTAACGAGCGAATTGACCAGGAGAAAAGCGCGGCGCCGCCGCAGGGAGTCTCGGCCACGGTACTGAGGGAATAATACGACGACTGGCGCGCCGCTGCAAAACGAGCCGTCGCCGCATCAGCCGCGCCGAATCGAGTGAATTAAACTCATTGTATTAGTTTGTTTGTTCAAAGGGTCTTATGTCTCAATAAATGATTGTTAGTGGAGCCACCAATGTTTCTCTTAGACCTCACCCACTGATCCAAGGAAAGAGCCCACTCCACAGCCCACAAAGTGTCGCTTTCCCTCCCGTCATCCCTGACAAAATAATGACCTTTGCTCCTCTCTGTCACTGACGCTTAATATCTAGTGTCACTAGACCCGCCACACATTGGCAGATGGGCAGGTGTCATCAGACCGTAACAGGGTGGTGTTTGTAGGCATGGTGAATGCATCGTAGACGATCCAGTCTGGGGCGATGAACGTATCTTCGTCTTTTTAGGTCGTGGAGTAGTAGCAGGCACACCTCCGAGTCCGCAGATATCCATCGCATCCTCAACAGAGGAAGAATAAGTTCATCATCTGTATACACAAACATACGAAAAACAAAAGCAATCATTACAGGTGTAGGATCACGGGAATCAAATCGTAGTCGCTCATTAGCCCCTAATGAGCAATCATTACCATTACAGCGTTTCATCTCTGCTGATTCAGTAGATACTGTTGATGCTGTTACTAGCAAGTCTCAGACTGTAATGACTTATCATATCGAAAAGCCTTGTGTTTATAATCGAAAACCACAGTCCTCTGCTTATTTAAACCAATGGGAAACAATTTTTTTTATCCTGAGTCACGTAATTTGCTTGCAGCAGTCCATGGGCTCTGACATCGTGCAGCGCTTCCGCCGGTGTTTTAGTAGTAGGACTGTATTCCAATTCAGGTGCGTGCACTATCACGTGTCACCCGCTTCCTCTATTCAAAAAGAGAGAAGAAATTTATATACATTTAGAGACCGCTGCGCACAGTAATCGGCTTCAGCACCTCGCTCCTTAGACATCAACGCCCCTGTTAAAAAATACCACGCACATCTTTTAGTAACAAAACATCTGCGGACATCCACTAGTGCGGAAGGTATCGATGTAAGCATCAGGCGTTGCTCAGAGTCCGCTACACACCGCTTCCGCAATAATCTACATCTACATGGATACTCTGCAAATCACATTTAAGTGCCTGGCAGAGGGTTCATCGAACCACCTTCACAATTCTCTATTATTCCAATTGGTATAGTGCGCGGAGAGAATGAACACCTATATCTTTCCGTACGAGCTCTGATTTCCCTTAGTTTATCGTGGTGATCGTTCCGCCCTATGTAGGTCGGTGTCAACAAAATACACTACTGGCCATTAAAATTGCTACACCAAGAAGAAATGGAGATTATAAAAAGGTATTCATTGGACAAATATATTATACTAGAACTGACATGTGATTACATTTTCATGCATTTTGGGTGCATAGATCCTGAGAAATCAGTACCCAGAACAACCACCTCTGGCCATAATAACGGCCATGATACGCTTGGGCATTGAGTCAAACAGAGCTTGGATGGTGTGTACAGGTACAGCTGCCCATGCAGCTTCAACACGGGCAGGGATCGAATGAAGGGTAGAGCCAAGGGTCGTAACACATCTGAAATGTAACGTCCACTGTTCAAAGTGCCGTCAATGCGTACAAGAGGTGACCGAGACGTGTAACCAATGACACCCCATACCATCACGCCGGGTGATACGCCAGTACGGCGATGACGAATACACGCTTCCAATGTGCCTTCAGCGCGATGTCGCCAAACACGGATGCGACCATCATGATGCTGTAAACAGAACCTGAATTCATCCAAAAAAATTACGTTTTGCCATTCGTGGATCCAGGTTCGTCGTTGAGTACACCATAGCAGGCGCTCCTGCCTGTGATGCAGCGTCAAGGGTAACCGCAGCCGTGGTCTCTGAGCTGATAGTCCATGCTGCTGCAAACGTCGTCGAACTGTTTGTGCAGATGGTTGTCGTCTTGCAAACGTCACCATCTGTTGACTCAGGGATCGAGACGTGGCTGCACGATCAGTTACAGCCATGCGGATAAGATGCCTGTCATCTCGACTGCTAATGATACAAGGTCATTGCGATCCAGCACGGCGTTCCGTATTACCCTCCTGAACCAACCGATTCCATATTCTGCTAACAGTCATCGGATCTCGACCAACGCGAGCAGAAATGTCACGATACGATAAACCGCAATAAGCTACAATCCGACCCTTACAAAAGTCGGAAACGTGATGGTACGCATTTCTTTCCCTTACCGAGGCATCACAACAACGTTTCACCAGGCAATGCTGGTCAACTGGTGTTTGTGTATGAGAAATCGGTTGGAAACTTTCCTCACGTCAGCACGTTGTAGGTGTCGCCACCGGTGCCAACCTTGTGTGAATGCTCTGAAAAGCTACTCATTTGCATATCACAGCATCTTCTTCCTGTCGGATAAATTTCGCGTCTGTAGCACGTCATCTTCGTGGTGTAGCAATTTTAATGGCCAGTAGTGTGTTTTCGCATTCGGAGGAGAGAGTTGGTGATTGGAATTTCGTGGGAAGATTCCGTCGCAACGAAAAACGCCTTTCTTCTAATGATTTCCAGCCCAAATCTCGTATCATTTCTGTGACACTCTCTCCCATATTTCGCGATAATACAAAACGTGCTGCCTTTCTTTGAACTTTTTCAATGTACTCCGTCAGTCCTATATGGTAATGATCCCACACCGTGCAGCAGTGTTATAAAAGAGGACGGACAAGCGTAGTGTAGGCAGTCTCCTTAGTAGGTCTGTTACCTTTTTAAGTGTCCTGCCAATAAAACACAGTCTTTGGTTAGCCTTCCCCACAACATTTTCTATGTGTTGTTTCCAATTTAAGTGATGAGGAAGGAGGAGGGGGAGGAGTAACAACCTCGTTTAAAAAACCAGAGTTCACCTGGCCCGGGTGATAGTACTCTGTCAGGGCCCCTTTGCTAGGGTTACAGCGAAGACCTCAACGGTAGTGAAGGCGGAGAGAACGAATCTCGGTACGGTGGAACTAGCGGAAGAGGCACATAATACAATAAATCCACCTTGCGTCTGACTTGTAACAAGCGGCACTGTGGTCGGCGTCTGTTCACCAGAGGTGCGGCCGTAATACAAATTCTGGAACTAACCACTCCAGTCTTAACCACTGAGCTTTTCTGAGCTCAACCCTTTGATTCTAAGTACTATTATGGAGCGTTTTAGTAATTACAAAATTACCCCAGGTGGTAACAAATCCTCCGCCATCAGTGGCGCAACTAGTCTATCGGATTCTGGGGAGACTAGGCTGAAACGCTATATCCCAAACCAGAGGAAATCGAAGTCTTTTGACCGACTCATGCCCAAGGTCGAAACATTTTTTGGAACTATCAATATTAACTCTCTCTTGACACCAGGAAAACTCTATAAATTAGGAGACACACTAAAAGAACAAAATATCAAAATTTTAGCCCTGCAAGAAACAAGGTTGCCTGATGAGAATACCATGGATTTTGGAAACTACCGATTGTTTAAAAGTAAAACAGACAAAAGAATTCTTAAAAACACTCCGCATCTGGGTGTTGCATTCGCAATTTCGCAAGACATTCTTGGCTCCGTAATCGAAGTAAATCCAGTAAACAACAGACTAATGACAATTTCCATGAAATGTGCAAATAAAATGTACTGTTTAATTAACGCACACATGCCTATCAATCAGGAGAATAAAACAAATCCAGAAAAAGTAAATAAGTCATGGGAAGTGTTAGAGAATACAGTCTCCAAAATTCCTCAAAATTATGTAAAGATTTTAATGGGTGATTTTAAAGCACAGTTAGGGAAAGAGAGAAAATTTAGAAAAACGGTCGGTGAATTCCCTGCACATAAATGGACCAATCAAAATGGAAAGAGGCTGGTAGAATTTTGCAGAAATTTCAATCTCAAAATTATGTCAAGTCATTTTAAGAAAAAACCTTCAAAACAAAAGACATGGCGATCACCTAACAAGGACATAGGTGAATTCCAAATTGGCCATATTGCAATCTCGTATCCATGTCACAAAGAAATTTTAAATGTTCAAGTTCGTAAAGGCGCCAATATTGACTCAGACCATTACTTAACCCGTGTGAAACTAAAGCTAAAACCCCAAAATTTCAACAAAAGGACACCATTAATCCCCAAATTTGACACCAGTAAAATCCAACCATCATTATTAGCAGACTAATTTGACAAAACAAGTGCACAAAATTGGGAACAACTCAAACACAAGATTATCAAAACAGCTCAAGATCAAATTCCTTTACGAAAACACAAGAAACATGCTTGGTGGAATGAAAACTGTGATCATGCAATCAAAGCCAGACAAGAAACATTTAAAGCATGGAATAGCAACAAGACAGAAGACACATATGATACATTCCTGACAACTAGAAAAGACACTTCAAAACTAATTAGACAAACAAAAAGACAATATGAGAATAGTCAACTCTTAGAAATTGAAGAAGATTTTCAGAAATACAATACCAGAAATTTTTATAAAACTTTTAAAACCAAAATAAAGGGGTACCAACCCCAGAATCTTTGCTTCAAGAAGGAAAATGGACAGTTGGCTCTTAGCAACCAAGAAAATTGCAAAGAACTTTCTAAATATTTTAAGAATCTTCTAAATTGCCCCGAGCCCACAGAAAGATTTCCACCAAAAATTCCCCAACAATGCAATCCAGTTTCACTTGCACCAAATGAAGAGGAAATCATTAAAGAAATTCATAGGTTGAAAAACAACAAAGCATCTGGTGAAGATGGAATTGTTGCAGAACTTTTAAAGGCAGCTGGTCCAAAAACCGTTAAAGAAATTACTTCAATCATGCAAAACATTTGGCAAACTGAAAAAATTCCTGATGAATGGAAAACCGCCTTGATTCACCCACTTCATAAGAAGGGAGACAAAACTGATGTTAATAATTACAGAGGAATTTCTCTTCTTCCAGTCACATACAAAATCCTCTCTCAATGTCTTCTGAACCGAGCACAACAACTTGAATGGAAAATTGGCGAATATCAAGCAGGTTTCAGGCCAAATAGATCTTGCCCAGAACAGATTTTAGTCCTCAAACTAATTCTCAGACATCAAAAAATTTACAATAAAAAACTAGTTTGTACCTTTGTAGATTTTAGAAAGGCTTATGACTCAGTGGATCGTGAATCTCTTTTCCAAATTGTGAAAGAACAAGGCCTGGATCCTAAAACCACGGCAATTATCAGAGACACGCTAACTGGTACAAAATCAAAAGTAAAGTTCAGAGGAGAAATTTCAGAATCCTTTGAAATAAAAACAGGCGTGAGGCAAGGTGATGGACTCTCTCCGTTGCTATTTAACTGCGTTCTAGAAAAAGTAATACAATAGTGGCGCGAACGAAAATTGGAGTTCAAAATTGACCAACCAGTGAAATTAGGACGAACAAATATTCGAATAGACTGTTTGGCCTTTGCAGACGACTTGGTTATTCTAACGCAGGACATCCAAATTGCTCAGAAACAAATAGAAATTCTTAAAGAAACAGCAGAAAGAGTAGGTCTCCAAATCTCATTTGAAAAAACACAGTATATGACTAGCAACAAACTGGCACCCAAACTTTTGGAAACTAAGTATGGAAAAATCAAAAGAGTTTCGCAATTCAAATATTTAGGTGAAACAATCGCAGAGACTGGTCTAGAAAAAATTGGAAATGAAATTCGTTGTCAAAAGATGGAGACAGCTTTTAGACTTACAAAAGACATCTACAACAAAAAATGTCTCTCGAGGTACTCTAAATTGAGACATTACAACACGGTCATAAAACCAGAGTGCCTTTATGGGGCTGAAACGCTAATTTTAAACAGAAAAAAGGACATTCAAGAAATCCAAAAAAGAGAAAGAAAAGTAATCAGAAAAATTCTAGGTCCAAAATATACTGAAGAAGGAACATACAGGCTAAGAGCAAATAGTGAAATTCAACAATACACCAGCATATATTCGGATATGAAAAAACGCAGATTAAAATTTTATGGGCATATTAAAAGAATGGATGCTACCAGACTAACTAAACAAGTAGTGGAATTCTACGAAAATCGAAGTAAAGCTAAATTTGAGACAATAAAATGGATTGCTGCTATAAAAGAGGACATGAAAGAGGCAGATATAAAACAAGATGAAATTCAAGACAGAAAATTATTTAGGCAAAAAATTCATGACTGGGTAGTTGGTCAAGCTGAAAAAGCAAAGAAAACTGGAACCACATGGTCTGATGAAAGGAAAAGAGCTCATTCCGAGAGAATGAAAACAATTTGGGCAGAGAGAAAGTCTAAAAGAAAATAACTGAATGCCCCGTGATTGTACTTCGCGTGGTCCAGTAGGGCCGAAACGTGAATAATAATATATATATATATTATTAATTTGAAATGAGTGGAGATTGGCTCTCAGGAAGGCGTCAAGTGAGTTTTTATCTGCTTTTTTGAATAGGTATATTTTTCGAGGATTTGGGGATTACAATATTCAATCTCGATACGACAACCCTGTGTTCATTAATCCCTATATCGATTTTGATGCTGGTTATTAACTAAGGATTATTTGTTGCTAAGAGGGCAAGTGTGTTTTCACAACTGTTTACTGTTCGCGTAGGCTCGTGAACAAAGTGCTCGAAATAATTTTCGGAGAATGCGTTTAGCACAATTTCAGATGATATTTTATGCGTACCTCTGGAATTAAACATGTATTTTCGCCAACATATCGAGGGTAAATTAAAGTCACTACCAACTATTATCGTATGAGTCTGGTACGTGTTTGAAATCAAATTCAAGTTTTCTTTGAACCTTTCAGCAACTGTATCATCTGAACTGGGAGGTAGGTAAAAGGATCCAATTATTATTTTATTCCGGTTGCCAACAGTGACCTCTGCCCATACTAACTCCCAGGAAGTATCTACTTCAATTTCTCGACAAGTTAAACTACTTCTAACAACAACAAACACGCCACCGCCAACAGTGTTTAGCCTATCTTTTCGGAACACCGTTAGGTTCTTTGCAAAAATTTCGGCTGAGCTTATATCCGGCTTTAGCCAGCTTTCAGTGCCTATAAAAATTTGAGCATCAGCGCTTTCTATTAGCGCTTGGAGCTCTGGTACTATCCCAACACAGCTACGACAATTTACAACTGTTATACCAATGATTCCTGTTTCTATGTTCTTTCTGTGTTCAGCCTGCACCCTTTGTGACTGAAGCCCATCTTGTGTTTTCCCGAGACCCTCTAACCTAAAAAACCGCCCAGTCCACGTCACACAGCCCCTGCTACCCGTGTAGCCGCCTCCTGCGTATAGTGGACACCTGATCTATTCAGTAGAACCCGAAACCCAACCACCCTTCGGCCTAAGACGAGGAATCTGCACCACACACGATCGCAGAACCGTCTGAGCCTCTGATTCAGACCCTCCACTCGGCTCTGTACCAGAGGTGCGCAATCGGTCGTGCCGACTATGCTGCAAATGGTCAGCTCTGCTTTCATCTTGCAAGCAAGACTGGCAGCCTTTACCACATTTGTTAGCTGCTTGAAACCAGAGACAATCTCTTCTGATCCAAAGTAACACACATCATTGGTACCGACTTGAGCAACCACCTGCAGTTGGCTGCACCCTGTGCTCTTCATGACATCCGGGAGGACCCTTTCCACATCTGGAATGACCCCACCCGGTATGCACACGGAGTGCACATTGGTTTTCTTACTCTCCATCTTAGCTAAGTCCCTAAGGGGCCCCATAACGCGCCTAACGTTGGAGCCCTCAACTACCAGTAGTCCCACCCTGGGGTTGTCCGGATCTTGCAGGCTGAGTGGTTTCCTCTGAAACAGGACAGGCGACAGCATCTGGCTCAGCGACAGTGTCAGCCACAGACAGCACCTGGAACCTTTTTGTCAGCGAAACCGGGGACCTTACTTGCGGCCGCCTGGGAACTCTTTCGACGCCTGATTCGCTCCGGGGCGACCTCCCACTCGACCACAGGTGAGGGAGGGGTCAGCCTCAGTACGAGCAGTAACTGGGTTGGCCACCGGCGAGGATCGATCGGAGGACTCTGACGTGCTGGACGTCCGTTCGATCCCCTCGGCCGGCCGACAATAGTAGTGCCCATACACTGCAGCCTCAAGCTGTGTAACGGAAGTCGTTCCAGCATGAAGCTGAGAGGAAAGTGTCACCAACTCGGCTCGCATCCGCACACAACAATCGCAGTCCCTGTCCTTACCAAAGAATGTGGAAAACTAAACTATGCAGATAAACGGACTATCGGCACGTGCTGCGCAACTCTAATGTAGACCCTGACGAAAACGCACTAACTATGCCTAGTAATACGCATATATTCAAGAACCTAACTACCTAAGCACTCAGGTGAAACTAAATAATTTGCCCCTGATAAGGAACTTGTAATATATCACAAAATTGCTTTACTTTCTTATGCAAACGAAAACACGAGAACTGTGGCTATTAGATTTTAAATTTACACGCAGAAACTCAAGAAACTTAACTATTAAAGCTCACACAAGATACAATAAAATTTGCTTCTAGTTAGGAACCTGTAAATGTCACAAAAGCAGTTTACTTATCTGTTGCTGCGTCTGTCGCGGTAGGCTACTGCTGCCTGACTGTTAGTAATAATAACGGAAGCTAGCGAGAATAATTTTTAATCTGCAGCTATGACCTTGCATAACGTCCTGTAGCAGCTTTGGATGGTCGTTATGACCAGTGAACAAGCTGTCGTTTTCGGATGATAAAGGAATGAGGATATTACCGAAACACTACCAGCTCCTGACGTGTTTCGCACTCAGCGAAGTGGATTTATACGATCACGAGCTTACGTGATCGATTTCCAAGTTACATTTTTAAAAACTATAGACAAAGAGACGATGATCTGCATTAGACTCCCAAATGTCAAACACTGTTTAGTTGATGATTCGTATAAAACATTCGGGTAAAAGCTGACATGATATGTCATAAAAAATGACGACACTTCTTGCTCATACCTTCAAGATTTTGTCGTAGTTACACTATTACGTTATGCACGTACTGCAACATAATGCTCTAGGATTAGCAGGGGTAAGGTGGATGTAATTTTTCTGTATGCATAACGTTATCCAAAACTTCTACCAATGGAGAAAATTCACTTTAAAAAGACCCAGACCACTTCAGAGCAAGAGACAGTGCAACTGTTTATTTAAATTGTAATAACGTACAACGGTAAAATATTAAACAGAGGATGGATACAGGAGGTGGCAGGCATGCGTATACAGCTATCTGGACAACCCTGACGATTACGTTCAGACTAACCTACGGCAAAGCGCTATAGAGATGAGATAAGAAGCAGTATCAACTCTGGCGTAGGCCATCCAGCGACAACTGTGTTCGCTCTCCACCAAAGCATTCCATGTATAGGAGCCAAAAGCATTAAATTTGGCACAACTGATACAGCCGTAGAGAACATTCGAAAATAAGGTTAAATGTACGATAAACAATATAACAATATAACAAGGAGCTAATCTAAGTCACGTAGATAAGAATTATGCTATCTATTTTGCCCACAGAGCAACTTTTTACCCTCTGTCAGGACACTTCTCAGGAATGTCATTATGTAATCAGTGCATTTCTCTTCATTCGGTTCTCAAATGATACCACCCTACACTGCATTCACATATATTTTACGGTTACAAATACATATGACTTGTAACTATGATATATTGGGTTTGAGATTGCCAAGCATTCAGAATAAAATAACATTACCACTTTCTCTCTCTCTCTCTCTCTCTCTCTCTCTCTCACACACACACACACACACACACACACACACACACACACACACACACACACGCGCGCGCGCGCGCGCGGACGCAGACGCAGAGAGAGAGAGAGAGAGAGAGAGAGAGAACTAATGGGAGTATCACAAATTCGTCTTGTCTCTCTAAACTGCACCACCGCTCCACTAGTAAAGCCAACGTGCTGTCACTGCCTCTCTTGTACCTACTTGTTACAGCTCCTCTCGACCGACTACCCCACCTGTATAATGATTTTTTTTCTAAGTATATCTGTTGTCATATCTATCAGTCCCTCTGCATAATTAACAAAATCCAATAATTTTTTTCCAAAGTGTCTACGATGAGCTCTCTCTCTCTGACGCTGTAGCTGAGACTTCCGTCAGTTTGGAGGTACTTGGTCTGTGATTCTAGGAATGTTTCGAAGAGATCTCTCCAGACTCTCTGAGCTAGTGCTGATGTCATATTACAACTACAATCAAAGTGGAAATGCAGATATCCGGTGTCAGCAAATCATATCCAGACTTTTACCCATTTTTTGACATTTTCAACATTGTTCGATATTTAACCATTTCTTCCATATGTAAATGGACAGGTGTATATCTGCTCGAATTGCTTACATAACGAGGTGAAGCTTGCTATTTTTTTATTCTATTCAACTTTGAAGTAGAGTCCCAACTCAGACAGGGTAGTTCCTTAATATTCTAAATGTTAACAGTAAGCGCCTACACCGATGCTAAAACACATGGATTGTTGTTGAGGCAGAGTGTTGATATTATTCGGTTGTAAACACACTTTTTCGTATGTTGGTTTCCAGCAGGGCTTCCTACTCCCTTCCTCCTCCGACGATAGAGCAGCGGGAGCGGTAGGAGCGTCGGCGCGGAGGCAATGTTTTAACCTAACATAGGAGGATTGATCTTGCTATCCCAGATCTATGCCGAAAATTATCCCAGAGTTTTTAGTGTGTAGATGGATCCATCCCAAACGACACGCAGGTAGTTCTGCCCCAAAGAGGAAGCGAAGACAATGTTGCGCATGTCCACCTCGGCCAGCTAGCACACGGTACCAGCTGCTGCTGGTGCCCAGCCGGCTGGCCGGACGAGTGGCAGCAGCGTACAGTTCCTCAATGGGCATAGGCAGTGTCGCACTAGTGTGTGGGCAGTAGTCTTGAGGTAGTGTCCAGCCGAAGCAGTAGGACGTCAGCCACAGTGGCCGGGTGAGATTCAACACTTCGGCGTTGTCTGACACTTCGCATATACGGCAGCAGCAGTGACAGCTCAACCGCAGGGCCGTTACCGACATATGACGACTGCTTGCTGGTGATTGCCAGCGTGAAAGTGCTCGTAACATTAACACCAGCATTATAGTGCTGCCACAAACCTAGAGGACTGTGCCTAACACAGTAAGATTCACCTTTCGGATGTAACTCCTATAGCCATCGGTACCGCCCCCACTGCCCCCACTGTTCCCACTGCCCCTGCCGCTGCCGCTCTTTTGGCGACAGCATCTCACCGCCCGCCCGCTTGCACTGATACTTCGAATTTAGGCTTGTGAGATACTGTCAGGGCATTTTGGAAAGGATACTCCAAAAAACTGTCGACAACCGACGGTATTCTGCTGTTAAGTGTAACACAGTTTTGTACTGTGAGCTTGTGCAGTCCCTAAAATTTTACAGTGATGCTTGCGAGGAGAACAGCTTCGTCCAAATTTGAGGGAGAAATGGCTTGACATTTTAGGATAATTTAGTGGAAGAGTGGTTCGGATCTTCCGTCAAGCGTGTTTTTCTTGGCAATTTTTCCATCAGGCAGGAAAGAGGGTCATGTAAGGCACTCAGTCATGTACGCAACCTCGATATATCCTCATATGTCCATGAAATTCAAAATGGAGGTTCAATTTCATCCCTCTTCAAGCATGCATTAATGTCCAAAATCTAGATGAGGGGAATGTATATTGCTTCAAATAGTCGCTTCTAGCTAGCGATGAAAATTGTAGTATTAATCCTGAGTGTACAAGTAAATATGACGTATCTAATGTCCGCGGGCATTATCATTTAGAAGTCATGTCATTCCTCAGGAAACTCAAGAGTTTACTAAAATTCGGAATCAGAACCCTGATTATTCGATTCACGTACACATCCTATGAGCACCCTGAGCAGAACAAAGAAGTCAGGCGTAAGATAGTTGGAACCCTATGCTTTTACAAATTTGCCATTAACTACCCCAAATGTAGAGCTATTGCTAATCTCAGAGGGCGAACATCGCGTGTGTAAAATCATTGTACAAGACATTTCTACCATAGTGATATCAGTGCTTTTATCAAGAGATAGCATGTTGAAAGTGACCTCATTGACTGCTCGAATCAGAACTGGTACTTGTGGAAATGCCTACAGAGGACAAAAAGTTCTTAAGTTTAAGGATGCCCACCACCATGAGCGATGTCCCTTCATCGAGTGCCTCCTACCTCTTGTGGTATCTTGTGAAGGTGTCCACTCTACCTCCTAAATCACTTTCATGGAACGACATGTACCGTACGCAGCTGCATATAAAGATGATACTAGTTGCAACACATTCGAATCTTATGTCGGCTATAAGCTTGTGAGATTGTCGCTCTCTAAGCACAAAAAACGCGTTTATAGTGACAACGTCCCCATGAACGACTGGAAGGAGAATGGTACGAGCTGGCTGTTGATTTTCATATTTACAAGCTGCTGTTGGATAGAGACGCAGAAACTCCTTTTTGACATCAGTATCATAGAACAAGGTCATTCTACAGCACAGCTCATAATGCATGTATCTTGAAACACCAGCTGCTGCGTATGATGCCCACTTTGTGGTTCAACACTTGAGTGATACTGGTTTGAAGGACAATAAGGTGTCACTTCTGGTGCCGTTTAGAAGTACATCTCATTCTGAAAGATAATCACGCCAAGAATAACACACCATTTCCTGGATGCGCTTCGCTTCATGCCGACATCTCTTCAGAAACTTGCTGAATCATTCATAAGGACGACATGCACGTCTCCAAAGCTACATATCCTGATGATGTACTTTACAGCTTGTGACGAAGAAGTGGGTCTCTCCATACGAATACCTGGATTCGATGAAGAGACAACATTTCCCGACATAATTGCTTCTCCAGTAAACTAATAGGCACTACCATAACGGATGTAGTGTATGAGCATGCTATAAATATTTGGCAGTAATTCGGTATCACTAACTGCTGTGATAATGCAATATTATATTTGAATACTGTCACTCACCTGCTCGAACACGTTTTTCCAGAAGTTACGGAGTATATGCCTGGGCATATACTTTCTGGATCTTATTTTCTGTTTCACCGCCCGTGAGCTTTCGTGTGACGCAATGCTAAGGAAGACGCTAGTCAACATATACTTGCTGACGGATGTTGACATGTTGCTCCTCTTCCAACCCAGAATTCGTGAGGGACTTCGCCAGTGCATGCACATGTACACCGGGTCAAATAACGCGTCAATGAATGAGGAAGAGCACAGACCATCTCACGATTTGGGTTATCTCCTTTATCTGGATGTAAATAATCTCAACAGGTATGCCATGCAACAAAGTCTGTCATCTCGAGGCCTCCAATGGCTGTCCAAGAGTGAAATCGCCAGGTTGAAGGAGAACATCTATGATGTGGCCGTGGATGTTGGTGACGAATATGATCTGGAAGTAAATATCCGACCCATCTGCATCACGAGCATGACGACTTACAGCTACGTTTGGAGCTCATTTTTTATGTGAAATGGTTCCATCACGTAGCTGTTAATAACGCTGGGAAAATAACTACGTTATATAATTCACTGCAGAAACCTACAGCAATGTCTAAGGTAGGGAATGAAAGTTGTTGATGTTACCTGCGGAAATTTCTTTAGCCAGTTTGACTGGTTGAAGGAGTACGTTGACTTAAATAACGAACAGAGGGCTCTCGTGACGTGTCATTGTCATTTCTAAACAGATTTTACAAATTAAAGAATAATTCAATTTTCGGAAAAACTATGGAGATCGTTAGAGAATACCATGAAGTTCATTTAGTTAACAAGTGGGATGAGCATTAAAATGGAAGAGATTACATCGCCAGACCAAATTTCAGAAAGGTCAGTATCTTCAATGAAGGACTATTCGCTGTGGAGATGACCCAGATTTCGGTGCAGTTCACGAAACATGTCTATATCCGTATGTGTATTTTATATCTCTCCAGACTCCACATGTACCCACTCCACTATCAGACTGTGATGCCAAACTTCGCCGGTCTCAAGTTACTTTATGTGGATACAGGGGGTTTCATCTACCGGGTGAAAGGCTGCGTTCCATATGAAGTACGCGTAATTGGGTACAGTTATGAAGAAATTGACACATCTGGATAGTTGGTCAATAATCCTTTTGGACTAACACAAGAAAACAAGAATTTCATTATCCTGACGAAAGAATAGGCGAATGGTTTGCAGGTTGTGGAGTTTTTGGGGCTTAACTTGGAAATGTACGCATACTGCATAGATGCAGCTGGCACCCAGAGGCGGGTTAAGTGTGTGCATTGTGTTAACTCAAAGGCTATGTCAATAGAGGATTACAAGAGCTGCAAGCTGAATGGCTTCTGCGCCGCCCGACGTATGGTACCTCAGATAGTCTATCTGAAAATAAGGCTGTCCCATCATGACGATAAACATTTCATCTGTGGGGATAGGATCGAGTCCATTCCACACTCACACTATTCATCAGAGTGATTCAGTGTATCTATTTATAAAATAATTGACGTGTATATGCGGAATAGTTTGATCAGCTGTTTGTTACGGTTTTGTGTGTGGCAAAGGGAATGAAAGTCTTATTGAAAACTACTTGTGCGTATAGAGTCTTTGTACGCTATGTGTGCTTGTAAGAATATTGTACACATATTTGTGTGTATGTGTGGATGGATGAGTTTTTTCTTCACCTGCTGCTGCTAGTCCCCTTTTCCAATATAAGTATTGTATATACAAGGTGCTCAGAAATACCGGTTACAGACTCCTAAGGCTTGTACAGGGGAGTCAGAAGATAATATTCTGAATAGGAATCCATATCATAACGTACCGTTTCCGTTCTACGAATGTTTCAGTTCAGATGTTTAACTCATCCACTTCTTCCTGAAGCACTGAATTAGGCGTGACACAGTATAAGTATCAGGTAACAATTCGATAGGAAAATTAACGAAACATACCTTTATCACGTAAACATAGTTGTTTGTATTAACACTTAAAACTGACGTGTTTACATTATTTCAAAACAAAAAAGAACCCAGCATAGAGTGTGTACAGAAAGCAATGTTTAAGTATTAATACATACAAATGTGCTTCAGTGTTAAATGTATGTTTCCTTATGTTCCTTCCAAATTGTTACCAAATAATTGTACTGCCAGACGCCTAATTCAATTCCTCAAGCAGAAGTGGATGAGTTAAACATCTGAAATGAAACCGTCATAGAACGGTAACGGTATGTTTCTGGGCACGGTTTACTATTAAAAATATTATGCGCTCACTGTCCTCTACAAGTCCTAGAACTCCGTAACTGGTATTTCTGAACACCCTGTAGAAATAAATGATAAAATAGAAGTACAAGGAAATAATTAAGGTATGTAAATAGTGTATATAGAATGATGAGAAAGCAAAGAATGTCCTATTACATAATGATGAAATCAATGAGTATGCAAATGTTAATATTACATAAGAGTACGTATTGAAACCAACTGCATAAGAAGAAGAAAATATCTTTGCAAATAAAACTTCTGTTTAAAATAAAAAAGTAGCTTTCTACATACATCAACAAAAACTTGAAAAAAATAATTTTGTAAATTATGGGACTTACGAAAAAGTAGCTTTCTATAAAAAGACGTTGTGTGATATGACATAAAAGAAGTATTGTAAATAATATAAAATTTGTTAATAAACAGCAATAATAAACCATAAGGTTAATTTGTTATATAAGTGCTGCTGTCTCCAAAACCTGTCACTATAGAATTATTGTGTGTAACAGACGTGAATTTCTCTCCATGACGCACAGTTCTCGACTGAAGAGGCCTACGCAGTTGAGCTAGCTATAAAGGATGATAAGGCCTAGTGGGAGGGCTGCCTGAGCCTCATTGCCCCATTGAGGATTGCGCCATTTTTATGTGGCATAATCAGTACCGAGTCCGCTTGCATAAGACTTGTGGAGAGCACCAGTTGACCACTATCGAATTCCGTGGTGATCTCGAATATAAGTCACACACGAGCCTGGGTGACTCCACTGGGTGGCCTGACGAACAAGCTTCTACTTACGCTCTCATTTCTCTCTGTGTACCTCTTCTTCGTGTCCCTTTCATGCTCCGGCCCCTGCATTAAACCACTGCAATCTCTATTCAGTCGAATGCATTTGACCATCTATGTAATCTTAGTCCTAATCTACAATGACCGAAAGTGAATAGGTTTGGAAAAATGCATTTTGTCATGGTTATAGTGATACGTGATGAACAAACGTTCTGATGATGGTCAATAACGACCGATACTGGTCAACGATATCTCGAAGAAAATATTAACTGCCCAGTGGAAAATGTTACGTCTTGGAGATACGTTAATTACAATGTCATCCACAGACGAGCTTATTTTCAGTGGTTTCAGTACAGAAAAGAGCCGTTCCTAAGGAAGAAGAATGGTGTGAAATTAGTAATAGAGACAGCACCATTCCAGTAGTTTACACAGAAAGTTGTGTAGAGTGCATTGACTGCAGCAATATTGGTGACAAGATAGACTGGTAGGGTACAGATATCGATCCTGTACATGAAGGATGGAATCCACCGTTACATGCCTTCGCTATAGTGCAACGGAAACGCAGACGGGGATGCCCAATTTTTCTAGAAAGGACATATTGCCGCCTGGAGCTCGTTATCGCCAAGGAGTGAATCAGTCTCGCCGTTTCCACCACGCGAGTAGGACGTGTATGTATATGTGAGAGAAGAGACCGTGGTCAGTATACTGTTATGAAGATCAAGATTAGTTTCATATTGGGGAAGTTTTTATACAACTGAAAGGTGACCGCGCGGTGAGAAATCGGCAGTGGTACACCCATATAAACTCATGAAAGATGAGAGAATATAATTGTAGTGAGTATGAACAGAACAAGTAAGGACATAATACTTGCATCTAGAGCAAAATAAATTAACTATGTCGTAAAAAAGTGTTTACATACTGCATCCTGTTCATTATTGTTAGAAATTTGGAAGGGAATGGATTATAGAATATTGTGGGAGAATAGATGGGGCATAGGCCAATGGTAAGAACTTTAGTTATTGGCGCATCTACCATGGGAGTAAGTCTGCACTCCAGAGATGGCTACTTATGAATGTCCGGTGCACAATTTTCCACCCGGCTAGACTATAGCGAGTATTAATCGAGTGTAAATCAATAAATGGTTCGGAGTGGCGTCTTATATTTGGCGACACGTTACAAAACGAACTCCTTAAGTCTTCGGAGGCAATCGTCAGAAGAGTGCAACGAGTGCAAGAATAGTTTGCAAAAATTTGTCTGTGACGGATGAACCGCTAAAAGAAAAAAGTTGGAGCCGGACACAGAACGAGACAAAGGATTAACCAGATACTACATCTCAACGAACAGCGACGAGCAGTACAGCAGCCAGCGGATGCAGAAAATATAGTACGTAAGCATTGCGATTTACTGTTGTGCTCATTAACAAAAATTATTGCCGTAGAAATAGCTTCTCAGTGCAGCGGAAGCTATGAAGTTAAAAAAAATGTAAGTAACCAAAAGTGATATTTAATGAATTTCAGTATTTATGGAAGTTGTGCAATATTCAGGAAATGTAACAGTAAACTTAGAATTTCAAGAATCAAGTCAAAATTGACGATAGATGCTACGAAAAAAGAAAGTGTAAAATATGAGGACAATTATCCGTCGAATGTAGAGGAAGAGGAACAACTTTGACGAGAAAGTGAAGTTAAACGGGAAAATGAGTACAATAAGGAAGAATGTCTGAGTGTGACCAGGCAGAATTCTCCCTTGGGAACAACATAGCACAGGAAAGCGTAGGAAACGTAGCCACCCTCCGTATGATAATCACGGGAAACGTGAACACAGTCAGAACAGAAATGCTTGAAACAATAGCAGCGAGCAAAGACAGTTGCTATGACATGGTCTCGAACAATTTATGGGAGCGTTGGAAGATATGCAGAGGGGACAAAAGGAAGATATTAAAGAAATCAAAGCATCAGTAATAGAGAAAATTGATAAAAAATTGAAGAAACAAGGCGTAAATATCAAGGAAGTCTTTAAAATTTGAAAGGAAAGGATGGATGTGGAAATAAAGAAAGGAAGGGAAGAACAAAAGAAAATGCACGAAGAAGTAAAACCACAACAAGGGTACCACGAAGCAGCAATTAAGGGAATAAAGGAACATCAAAGACAGCAGCACGATAACGTAACGAAAGAGGTAGATGGAACAGCGGTTCTTGCAAATATGACTGCCCAAAGGCAAGAGGACATTGATAAACGCATAAAGAACACCGACCATAAAGTAGAAGTCACGACAATGTGGTAGGAGAAGTGCAAAAAGTGCAATCACTAAAGGGCTACTGCACTGGCTTCGAGCCCTTTCCATATCTCTGGAATTCAGCATTTTTTGCAATTCCTTTTTCAGCGCTTCTTTGCAAAATCCTTCCTGAACTCAATTAACAGGCATAGTTACCCAACTGGTACACTTCTACACTCCTGGAAATTGAAATAAGAACACCGTGAATTCATTGTCCCAGGAAGGGGAAACTTTATTGACACATTCCTGGGGTCAGATACATCACATGATCACACTGACAGAACCACAGGCAAATAGACACAGGCAACAGAGCATGCACAATGTCGGCACTAGTACAGTGTATATCCACCTTTCGCAGCAATGCAGGCTGCTATTCTCCCATGGAGACGATCGTAGAGATGCTGGACGTAGTCCTGTGGAACGGCTTGCCATGCCATTTCCACCTGGCGCCTCAGCTGGACCAGCGTTCGTGCTGGACGTGCAGACCGCGTGAGACGACGCTTCATCCAGTCCCAAACATGCTCAAAGGGGGACAGATCCGGAGATCTTGCTGGCCAGGGTAGTTGACTTACACCTTCTAGAGCACGTTGGGTGGCACGGGATACATGCGGACGTGCATTGTCCTGTTGGAACAGCAAGTTCCCTTGCCGGTCTAGGAATGGTAGAACGATGGGTTCGATGACGGTTTGGATGTACCGTGCACTATTCAGTGTCCCCTCGACGGTCACCAGTGGTGTACGGCCAGTGTAGGAGATCGCTCCCCACACCATGATGCCGGGTGTTGGCCCTGTGTGCCTCGGTCGTATGCAGTCCTGATTGTGGCGCTCACCTGCACGGCGCCAAATACGCATACGACCATCATTGGCACCAAGGCAGAAGCGACTCTCATCGCTGAAGATGACACGTCTCCATTCGTCCCTCCATTCACGCCTGTCACGACACCACTGGAGGCGGGCTGCACGATGTTGGGGCGTGAGCGGAAGACGGCCTTACGGTGTGCGGGACGGTAGCCCAGCTTCATGGAGACGGTTGCGAATGGTCCTCGCCGATACCCCAGGAGCAACAGTGCCCCTAATTTGCTGGGAAGTGGCGGTGCGGTCTCCTACGGCACTGCGTAGGATCCTACGGTCTTGGCGTGCATCCGTGCGTCGCTGCGGTCCGGTCCCAGGTCGACGGGCACGTGCACCTTCCGCCGACCACTGGCGACAACATCGATGTACTGTGGAGACCTCACGCCCCACGTGTTGAGCAATTCGGCGGTACGTCCACCCGGCCTCCCGCATGCCCACTATACGCCCTCGCTCAAAGTCCGTCAACTGCACATACGGTTCACGTCCACGCTGTCGCGGCATGCTATCAGTGTTAAAGACTGCGATGGAGCTCCGTATGCCACGGCAAACTGGCTGACACTGACGGCGGCGGTGCACAAATGCTGCGCAGCTAGCGCCATTCGACGGCCAACACCGCGGTTCCTGGTGTGTCCGCTGTGCCGTGCGTGTGATCATTGCTTGTACAGCCCTCTCGCAGTGTCCGGAGCAAGTATGGTGGGTCTGACACACCGGTGTCAATGTGTTCTTTTCTCCATTTCCAGGAGTGTATATTAGGAATAACACTTATTTTGTAGTTAATTTATTTCCATGCAAGCTCATTTCCTTCTGAGTCACTATTTGAGGATACACTGATAAGCTAAAACATTATGACCACTGTCTACCGTCACGCAGGATGCCGCCCGGTGGCGTTGCGGGCACGTCATTCGGTTACAAGCAGACACGGACGGCGGATCACGCTAGCGAATATGTGGGCTGCGAATTTGGAAAACCATTGAGATAAGCGACTTTGACGAAGGGCAGATCATTATTACGCAGATCCTGTGAACGAGTATTTCTACCGAAAGAGCACAATGCTAGTTCACGCACAAGTGTTCGGAGCACACGGTTCAAATGACTCTGAGCACTATGGGACTTAACTTCTGAGGTCATCAGTCCCCTAGAACTTAGAACTACTTAAACCTAACTAACCTAAGGACATCACACACATCCATGCCCGAGGCAGGATTCGAACCTGCGACCGTAGCGGTCGCGCCGGTCCAGACTATAGCGCCTAGAACCGCTCGGCCACTCCGGCCGGAGCACATTGTTCATCGTACATTGTCGACCATGGAGATCTGCAGCAGACCACCCTATAATTGTCCTTGTCTCGGAGCCAGAACCGTACTTCAGTACTTTGAGGAGCATTATAGTGAACTCAAGTTGATGTCTCGGAGACCAAATTCGCCCGATGTAAATCCTATGGAACCCATCTGGGTCGCTATCGGGCGCCATCACCCCGTACGCAGATCAGTGGCCCGCTATTTACGCGAAGTACATGGCCTGTACGTAGGCATCTAATGTCTATCAACAAACTGTAGTATTCCTGATACGCAGAATCAGTGCTGTACTTCGTTCCAAAGACGGACAAAGAATCTGTTGGGCAGGTGATCATAAAGTTTTGGATCATCAGTGTATACCACGTTTGTTACGACCTATTAATGTTTCCTCTTCTTTTGTGTCTTCAAAAATAGCTAATCAGCATTTGAGAAAAAGCCTTATTTCTTATCTACTGGTGTTTTCTCATTAAATTTTTCTTTATTCTCCTTTTCTCCACCGTAGAACCTCATTGGATCTCTTCTATAATCTATCTGTGCATTGTGCTCTGTCAACCAGTCGGAGCCAACAATGACTGCCTCTTGGAAATTAAGCACGACTGTAGTGACCATTCGATATGATTCACCTTCTATTTCAACCTGCAATATCAGCTGACAGTTAACGGTTTTCCGATATTCACCTACAGCTCGTTTTATTTTGAATCTAGTGATGGATAAACCCAGTTATTCCTCCCCTGATTTCGGTAATTTGTTATACACGTGGTTTGTGATTGTACGCAGCTGACTCCCTAAGTCGAAAAATGACTTAGTCACAAGCCCAAATATTTTAACCTCATGTATAGGGGCAATTACTGCCTTATTTTTCTAGACAAGATCATATTCAAACAGGTCTTCTTGTTCGTGAATTAATTTTTCTACCTTTGTTACGCAAATGTTTCACTCTGTTTCCCTAGTTCTTTGAGATCCCTCCATATACGTTTCAGGTCGTACCAACACGGAAACATATATATGTTTCCCACGCTCTTATTCTCGGCTGGTTCCGTGCCAGTCCCCTGTCTCCTTCCTTCGTTTCTATCTTCGCGTGAACAGCGCTGTCCTTCTGTTCGTCTGCCTGTCCCTCACCCTTTCTTGGTATGCAAAAGCATAACCATCACTTCCTCGACCTCATCTATTCCTGTGTTAATTTCTCCGCTCTTGTTCATGGCGCGCCCTGCGCTGCAATGCTGTATTACTTAAGTTATTTCTTTGCACTTCTGACTGCCTGTCAAATGGCTCTGAGCACTATGGGACTTAACATCTGAGGTTGTAAGTCCCCTAGAACTTAGAACTACTTAAACCTAACCAACCTAAGGACATCACACACATCCATGCCCGAGGCAGGATTCGAATCTGCGACCGTAGCGATCGCGCGGTTCTAGACTGAAGCGCATAGATTCGCTCGGCCACACCGGCTGGCGACTGCCTGTCCTCACGTTGTAATTGCGCAAATATGATCCTGGCCTACTCCACTCAATTAATAGTTGTTCCAATTACGTACCTCACGGGGTAATCTTTGTACCATCCAAACTACCACATTTCTCTCATCGTAGGGTTTATACTATACCGATTTCACTTCAAATCCTTCTACAAGAACACACCACAAGTTTCGTCCGTTCACACAGACATTAGAATATCGTCTTGTTGGCCCTTAGCCCAATAATTGTAAAAGAACATTTTTTAAAATTATTTGTGCTTTAAAGGTTCCTCTCCTAACCACCTACCCTAGTTATACATTGAGGCTTACGGTTGGAACTTAAGTGTTCGGCGCACGTACCTTTGGAGTAAATTTGTACTCCAAATGTCCAATGCCTAATTTTCCAACCAATCAGAGTATATATAAAGAAATAATCTTGTATGAATCAACAAATAGTTCAGATTGTCGGCTTATAAGACCGAGGACAATAGTGTTCCAAGAAGAGCAGACTCACGTGCTTTCGGGACAACACCACAAGAAGATCGTAGGATCTTTCAGCTGGCCGAGAAAATTACACAGGTGACAAGAGCTGAAATCCAGGCAGAAGTTACTGTCAGAGTGGCACCACGAACCGTCTGGAATCTGGACTGAGTTGCCATGCGTGCTTCATCGCTGATGCGATACCACAGACAGCAAAGTCTGATGAGTTGTAGAGATAGATTAATGGGATATTTGTTGGCATTCTACGGTGTTCAGTGATGTTTCTCGCTACTGTCGCGGTTGGATGATCGCTAACTTGTTAGTAGACAACGTAGTGAAAATTTCATAAAACAGTAATTGTCCCGACTCAGTCTCCCAAATTTCTCTAACTGTAGTCTCGAGAACTGTTGTATATGACAAAACTATTGATTTAGTAAATGTTGAATGGAGACAAAGCGCGCGTCTGCATCTGGCTAGAATGGTCGTCGTGTGACTAGGGCCTCCCGTCGGGTAGACCGTTTGCCGGGTGCAAGTCTTTCGCTTTGACACCACTTCGGCGACTTGGGCGTCGATGGGGATGAAATGATGATGAGGACAACACAACACCCAGCTCCTGAGAGGAGAAAACCTCCGACCTAGCCGGGAATTGAACCCGGGCCCTTAGGATTGACAGTCTGTCACGCTGACCACTCAGCTACCGGGGGCGGACACTAGAATGGTAAATCCTATTGTCATGTCCTTCATGAACAGGGTACTACGTGGCATCTCCAGCAGGATAATGTAAGACGTCATATAACACTAGCGTATATGTCACTCTTCCCTAACACCCGAACCTTTAGTCCCGTCACAGGAAAAGCCATATACAACATTATATGTATATAACTCTAACGTGAAACACACTGATGGTACCCTCTGAGAGGATTTCGAAAACTGACTGCGCGTGTATCTAATGGACAAAGGTATCGGACTATAATTTTGAACTTGATGAAATTAACACAAAAACCAAACGTACTTTAACCTCGGGAGTTAATGAAAGTGGTAAAATCACAAATGAAGGAAAAAAATGAACGGTCGCCAGCCCATTTAGGCGCATTAATTTGCAAATATATGTTTAAGAAAATTTAATATTGGTTGTTGAAGTTGCTGTCGCTAAGATTTCCCTTTGAATAACAAACAGTATACAAACTGACACAGTGCACTCCGAACTGTGTGTAGGAGCAGTTTCCAATGATCCACACCTCAGTAAATTATAGGAAGTAATTTTTCACCAAGCTCACACTAATGACAGCTACACTCAAGCGCATTACTTAATCAAACACTGAGATGTTATTGCATGTAGTGCAGAACTAAATTAGGACATGAGGGGCTTTTATCTTAACTGACACGGAAAAAACCCAAATAAAGATGAATATCATCGTAAATACACTGTTTAAACTCCACTACATATATATCAATTTTCCTTGGCAACAATAGTAGTTCAATTGTTTCCTAGTATGTGGAGAATATGATGGAGACCCATAAACTAGTATAGTTTCACTAATCAACGCTGTTTTATTATTACAGTAGAAAAGACTAATTAAAAAATGTAATCATTCACTTCACTTGGAGTAGTTCATAATTTACTTTGCAAGACAATAAAATACAACACTGGGCTTAATTAATTTCAAAAAAGGAGCGAATCATGATAGAATTCGAAAAACCACTATTTTTGAAAATTAGCATAACTTATTTGTCTTTTATCAACTGTGAAGCAGGGATTCTAGACAATAATATTTACACAATCTTTCACTGTAATCCTACAAAACTATACTTTTTAAGAAGCTAAGAATCCTTTAGCAAAAACCTATCCAACTTCACTTTTGTGGTTGTAGCTTTTACTTTTACTACTCCTTTTACATTAGACAAAAAAATTAGTTTTAAACATTTGAATTCAAGAATTGTTCATTTAAATCAGGATACTAGGTTTTAGTAGCACTTAGGTGAGGACCCTGCATAGTTTCGTGATCAGGATAGAAAATATGGTGCCGGCCGCGGTGGTCTCGCGGTTAAGGCGCTCAGTCCGGAACCGCGCGACTGCTACGGTCGCAGGTTCGAATCCTGCCTCGGGCATGGATGTCTGTGATGTCCTTAGGCTAGTTAGGTTTAAGTAGTTCTACGTTCTAGGGGACTGATGACCACAGAAGTTAAGTCCCATAGTGCTCAGAGCCATTTGAACCATTCTGAAAACATGGTTCTGGACACGAATTTATGTTTATGTGATTATTATTAAAACAACACACAAATTAACTGGTCCATGCCCATATACATTACTGAATGTATGAAGTTTGAGAAGCAGTGGCGAATATTGGTGGCAAGCGACATGGTTCCTAACTGTACTCACGGCTCTTGTTGTTCAAATGCTCTACAAAATCTCTTCTTGGCGTCAGATTTTGAACATATTAGTGCCATTTCTTTATACCGAGAATACCAAATAATAGCCAGATCCACATCCGGGGCAAATCCTTTGTAAAGCAGCTTCCAGTTGCCTCTCTTACCACCGTCGAAGTGTACCGCGCTACGGCTAGCCACATACTGCGTGCCGTTCACACAGAAGAGCAGCTAAGTTTGACCGTGAAAACCACCTTTTACATAGCGCCATGCCACTTCCGTTGGGGAGAGACTTCCTTACAGCTTTTGCATGTTACACATACAAGTACCGTAAGCATGAACCAGCTTTCGACAAACATTTTCTTTTTATGAATACACCCATATTATAGTAGTTTATCATTTCAACATATCCTTTTGCTATTTCTCATACATACATTACAAAACTCTAATTTTCTTGCCACAGATCAAGGAATTTAAATACCACAGAATACACACTTCATAATTGCAGATACACAGTTACGTAATGTAAACCTATTTCTAATCTATATATGCGTTACAATCATACTACAGCTCACATCACAAAGGCATTGAGAAATTTACATATCCTCGACTGACTTGTCGGTACCCTGATTTGTCACTCATAGAGCATGTCAGAAATGCGAGGGAAAGATGTATACTTTCATAGCAGTTTCCAGGCAGAAATCTTCATAAACTGACATAGGATGTGTTTCAGGCATCGCATGAAGCATTTAATGCTGACGTATTTTTGCAAGCCACAAAGATTAAACGTGTGATTTCATGCCTATAGGACATTCCGAATGGAATGAAATAGTAATCATTTTATAGCTGTTATGTGATGAAAATATACATAAAGTTTATTTTTGTGTCTGACAAATGACTCTTTGTGTAACGTATGCCATTTCAGTTAGTGAATATGCAGTTGATTGGCTACCCTGAATGCAGTCAGCAATATCTGATGGAGATATTTGGGTTAGTAGTCGAACTACTGGTAATAGAATGGCAGGAAATCTGAAACTATATGTCCATTCAAAATCCTGAGATATCATATTAATAAGTACTTAAAATCGAAAAAGAGTGGACTGACGATAGATCCAAACGTAAAACTAGAGCTGAGAAGAGCAGCCCATTAAGCGAGAAGGTGCAGTCCGTTGCGGACTCCAAATAGTATTGGCTAAATGATGGAAGGAAGATAACAGTCTACATCCCATCAACTACGGAATCGTTAAAAATGGAGCCAAATATCGGCTAGGACATGAATGGGAAAGGTAACGGATGATCATTTTTTCCTAGAATTGCCCAGTGATCACAGGTCTCGCTGAGAAAGGAACAGGAGGAGATGATTTGGCAGCTTTTTTTGTGTTAACTTGGTAGCTGTATGACATTCTTGTTGGACAGCTGCCAATTGGCATAAGAGAGTGAAATTGTTTGTGCCATTCGTCTGTGAATCCTGTAAACATTGTCATCTACATTACAGTGTTTTACGTTAGTGTATCGCGCTTCCTGGACGTGAGGTTAGGAACTTCACAAGAGTTTTCCCATGTGAGGGTGGGGAACGGTTTTAAGGCAACACTAGGACTGGACGGTGTGGCAGGTCAACGATTGCTAAACTAAATTAGCAAGTCCCAGAAATTTGGTAGAACCGTTGCCAGCTGAGCGACCAACCAAGGCATTCGCCGTAACTGACTTACGGAAATCACGGAGAATTTACATCAGGGCAACCGAATGAGTATTTGGATCTCACTACGTTCGAATGAAAGGTCCGCGCTTTTACCCCATCCCACCTGCACCGACACGTATGCTGGGGTGAAAAAAGTTATGGGATACCTCTTAATACAGTGCGGGACCTCCTTTTGCCGGCTTAGCGCAGAAACTCGACGTGATATTACTCAACAAGGCGTTGGAACTCCCATGCAGAAATACTGACCCATGCTACCTCTACAGCCGTCCGTAAATGCGGAATCGTTGCCGTGCAGGCTGTTGTGCATGAAGTGACCTCTGGATTATGTCCCGCAAATGTTCAATGGGATTCTTGTCGGGCGATGTGGGTGGCCTAATCATTCCAGAACGTTCTTCAAACCATTCCCCAACAATTGTGGCCCAGCGACATGTTTGGGAACATGAAGTGTATATATGGCTGCAAATAGTCTCCAAGTATCCAAACATAACCATTTACATTCAGTGATAGCTTCAGCTAGACCCGAGGCTCTACCATTATGGAGCCACTACCAGCTATCATAGTGCCTTGTTGACAACTTTGTCCATGGCTTCATGGGGACTGCGTCACACTCGAACCCTACCATCAGCTCTTGTCAACTGAAATTCTGACTCATCTGACGAGGTCATCGTTTTCAAGTTGCCTGGTGTCCAATCGATTATGTCACGAGGCCAGGACAGGCGCTGCAGGCGATGTGGTGCTGTTAACAAAGACACTCGAGTCGGTCGTCTGCTGCCATAGCCCATTAACGGCAAATTTCACCGCACCGTCCTAACGGATAGGTTCGTCGTATGTTCCACACTGATTTCTATTGTTATTTCACACAGTGTTGCTTGTCTGTCAAAACTGAAAACTCTAAGCAAACGCCGCTGCTTTCGGACTGTAAATGAAGACCGTCGGCCATTGCGTTGTCAGTGGTGAGACGTAATGCCTGAAATTTGGTATTTTCGTCACACTCTTGACACCGAGGTTCCCAGAATTCCAAAATGGAATGTCCCATGCGTCTAGCTCGAACTACTGTTCTACGTTCCAAGTCTGTTACTTTCCGTCGTGCGGCCATAACCACGTCGGAAACGTTTTCACATGCATCAAACGAATACGAATGACAGCTCCAGGGAGACGGTCTGATGGGTATTGAACCCCTGTCTTCAAAGGATCGGATCTGATGTGATCCCTGCCTTCTGTCTGCTGATGATGGTATCGAAATGATGGGACAGGAATGTAGTGATTGTGCGTATATATTTTGTGTTGGACTATGAGTGTTGTGGTGTTTGTATTTAATGTGCAATATTTATAATGGTATGTTAAAGTTTCTGGTATTGGTCATGATGGGGAATTTAGTTCTGGGTTTGGGTGAATTTTGTCCCGGGTTCTTGATGAGCAGGTGGCTGGAGTCAGAGGTTTGGTGGAAAAATTTTATCGATTTTTTTTGGGTGATTTCCGGGATTTGAGATATGTTATGATTTGTGTAGATTTATCTGTTTGATTGGCACTGGCTAGCATCAGCAGCAGTTCTGAAGTATTTGTTTTCTACTCTTTGTATTTTTGCTATATTGGTGTCTGCTGCCATTGACCAGATTTCAGAACTGTAGGTGATGGCTGTTTCGATGATGGTTTTGAAAATCTTCTTTATGGCTTGCATGTTTATTCTATCGCGCTTAATAATAGGGTAGAGTCTGAGTATCGTTCCTGTAGCCTTGTTGTAGATGTCTGTGATGTGGTCTCGAAATGTCATCCTCTTATCTAGTTTGATTCCAAGGTATTTTACTCTTTCTTAAAAGTTAATCAAGTATTTTACTGTGTCTGACCATGCGAGATTTTTGTCACTGAACCGGCTGTGGAGGTTAGGGGGTATCCTTTTATATGTAAAAAGTATGGGCTGTGTCTTCTCCGCGTTAATGGTCATTTTCCACTGGTTTGCCCATTGCTGGATGGTTTGAAGGTGTTGCTCTTTTTTTCTTACTATGTATTGTGGGTTCGAACTACTGTGGTACACTGCAGTGTCATCAGCAAATAGGGATAAGTGACCTCCTAGTTGTTTGGGGATATCATTTGTATAAATCGAGTAGAGAATAGGTCCCAGCACTGATCCTTGTGGGACTCCAGCCTCTATTGATCTGGTGTTACTAGTCGCTCTTGGGACATGAACATAGAACAACCTGTTGTGGAGAAATGAAGCTATGTTGTGGATGAGATGATTGGGGCAGTTGTACTAATGCAGCCTGAAGATGAGGCCATAATGCGACATCCTGTCGAATGCTTTTTCAGTGTCAAGCAGGACCGCTCCAGTGCTGTGTCTTATGTTGCTAGTTTGACATATGTGCTCGACGAGTCTGGTCACCTGGTGGATTGTGCTGTGTTCTTCTCGGAAGCCGAATTGTTGTGAAATGATTATGATGTTGTCCTTGAGGAATTTTTTCAATTATGCTTGAATGAGTTTTTCTGGGATCTTTCCTAAAAAGTTTAACAGCGTAATTGAACTGTAATTTTGTAGAAATAGTAGGTCCTTTGTTTGGCTTTAGTAGAGTGATGATGTGGGCCTGCTTCCAAGATTTGAAAAAGTAGTGAGTCTTAAGCAGGCATTATATATGGACATTAAGAAATTGATTGTTACTGGAGGTAAGTGAAGTAGAAGTTGCGGTTGGATGAATTCTGGGCCTGCTGCCTTCTTCGGATGTATGTTTTTGATATGGTGACACATGATGTCTGGATTTACTGGATTGAAGGATCTTCTGATAGGAGCGCCTAGGATGTGGTTCACCTCCCTGAGTACCATTTCCTGGTGATCATCACTTTCACTGTCCATAACGTCTGGTGCTTGGAATTGCCTTTCCAGCAAATCCGCCAGTGCTTCGGCTCGATCTGTGGGGTCATAGACTATTCCACGTTCCCCATGGAGTGGCTGTATAGATGTTTCGTTCATTTTTCTAGTTTTAAGGATTTTCCAGAATTTTTCTTCCTTTGTTTCAGCTTCTTGTAAGGTTGCCTCCCAGGTCTCACTGCGCTGTTTTTTTAGTTCCGTTTTGATCCTCCTGGCCAGTTGCTCAGTTTTTCGGCGGTCGGCTGGGTCTCTGTAACTTTGACACCTCTTTCTGGTGTTCCTTTTTTCAACTATTAGGTTGCGGAAGTGAGTTCTCTTTGTTGTGGATTTTTTGCCACAGTCTTTTATGATTGTGGTAATTTCATCTATGGCTCTGTTGATTTGGGCTTTTGATTGAAAGAGAGGTAGTTCTGGTGTGTGTGCTGTAAGTAGTTGGATGTATTTTATACAGTTCGTGGTGACGTCCTTGATAGTTCTATTGTCATGAAAGTTGGCCAGGTTGCCATTTATCTCAAGGATTACGGGGTTTTGGTCCGAGTCTAACTCGTTGACCACCTTCGTTGCTGTGTTCCACATGAGAGTTTTAGATAAAAAGACATCCAGTATATCTGTGTGGCATCTTGTCCGCTAATGCATTGGCCTTTTATACCTCTTGTACGCGATACTACAACGATCCGTATATGCGCATATCGCTTTCCCACGACTTTTGTCACTTCGCTGTAGTGATTTACTTTCCACAGACGGTTCATCCATCGAATTCACTGTTCTCATTATAAATTGCATTTCGGATGTTATATATTGTTACCATATTGTGAACAACGTGGAAAGTGATTTACAGTTGCCTTTCAAAATCTTGAGCTTCTAGTATCGGATCATCTAGTAGCGGTTAACTGAATTTGTGTTGATGCAACGAAATACTTCATTTGTATTATAATGAAGAAATATATAATGAAGTCAAGGGATAAAATACAAGCAGCAATGATAATGGCAAACTCTATCATCAACATCTTTGTCTATCAGCACGTAATACGGCACAAAATCATTTAAAATTTAATGCAGAACATTGGCACATATCCTGGTGATCCACAGCTATATGTCACCAGCTATGTGTCTCTTCCCCTCAAAATTCTACTGATGAAAATTCTTTCATTGTTCGATTATAACGGACTTCAGTGCTCATGATATCTCCTCAAGCGGATGATGCATTTCACCGAAAAAAGTCATTATTTAAGATAAACATTTAATTTCGATAATAATCAGACTGGTATGGAACACGGCTCTAAATCTTCATGAATTATTATTTCAAAACCGTTCGAAGAATTTTCAACCGCATATTAGAGTCTCCAGGGCAGAAATGAAAGAGACTATTTTGCTTTATAGCTGTGCGTATATTTTGTGCTGGTTACTGGCATTGCATAATGAATAAAAATTTGCAAGTAAAATTTTATGTAGTGTGTCCGAATATGTGTAATGCATATATTCTGTGACGTTTGGCGAAGTCAAAAGGATTTTATGTAGAAGTTATTTCGCAAGGCACTACTGAAACGTTCTCTCGTCAACACATTTACGGTAGACGGTCAGTGCACTTCCTGGCAGCGTCGTCTAATCGTACGGCTTGTTCCACTGCCACAGTGGTTACGGAAACGAGAAAACAGTATAACAGTTCACTACAGCTCGCCTATATAGACTGGTATTCAGGTAAGGAGGATGGGAGAGAATTCAATGGCTGACAGTTAATCATCAATCGTTTAGATGAATTTCAGTCAACAATTAAGTGACATGCATCGCAGTTGAAATAATCATCCCGCCAACTAGATTTGGTTTTCCTGTGGTTTCCATAAATCAATTAAGCTGAATACTGCAACGGTTGCATTGAAACGGACCCGATTACATTTGTTCTACGTCACTAATGACCATTCGTAAAGTAACACTGACCATTTTATATTAGAATTCAATTCAGAAAACGGGCCCTCTGCTAACTTTGTAAAACATATTACATTCTGGTTCGCAGAATAGTGAGACAGGGTATACAACATCCATAACAATAGAGAACGGCCAGGAATTGATAAATAGACCTGATTGGTCGAAAACTTTATGATTGTATTTTACAGAGAATTTGAGAACGACGAAACATATTCCAGGACGTATTAAAAGCACAAGTTCAGCAATTATTAGACTTTATATCATTACAAACGTTGAATGAACCATAAGGCACCATACGCAGCACAGTTTCTTTCTCTAATGTTTTATAAAATAATAGACTGGGTAACTCATACATTTCAAAGAAAATTTACATAATACCAAAGCGTGTAACAGTAATCTCTAACGCCCTTCAAAGATAATAATGTAAACGAATTTTTAAGGAATTCGGCAAGTTAACTACAGATTCACAGAACATGTGATGTCTTACAAAGTTACGTTGTGACTAATGCATCACATATCGAAGGGAATATTACTGCCCACAATTAAGATAGTAAAAGCTTAATTTACCTTCATTAATTTTGTTTAAAGTTGAGTCTGGTAGTGTGCATTGCACTGAAACAAAACTGTAGATTCCAGGTTCATAGATGCCCCAAAATGGCAGGATATCAGTCGCAACCAAACTCTGTTTCCTGCTAACATTTTGGCTGTCAACTGATAAGCCATCTTCCAAGCGAGCTGTAAGGGCTTCCAAAATAGCATTTCCGCCTACCTTATATACGTGGACTGGAGGACATAGTGGAAGAAATACCACACAGGAGTAGTAATGTACAATCGTGCTCAAAAGTATCCGAACGACCTGAATTGCATTTCGCCTGATTCGCATGCAACCCACATAACAGAGCTGTCTAGCAGGTCCTCTAATCGCTCCCTGGTACAGTCGTTTGACTATTGAAAATGGCTCTAACAAGTCACCTCTAGAAAACACGGCTCTGTAACGCAATAACTCAAAATGTAAAGTAATACCACGATACTATAAATATCAGGGAACACCTTATCACAGATATGACTGCCCTTAAGGCTTGTAAGCTCACATTTATTGCAATAAATAAATGACATACCTGAAATGTTACCACTCTCATTATTACGTCAGATAGGTTATGCACCTAGTAAGTTCGTCGTATTCATGATTTCTTCTTCAAAGTAACATACCGTACATGTTATTTAACACAAAATGACATTAAAAATTTGAGTTATTCACGAGAAGCTTGTTCAGAATATGTATGAACTTCAAATGACACGACGAACCGTCTCGTTCTGCGTATGGATTCAAACCCTGCTCATGCAGACTAATATTTCGTGACTAACGGAATCTAACAGTCATCCCTGACTAGGCATATAGAGAGTGATATACCTCAATTTAAACAGTATCAGTTAGCAAATATCAACTTCAAACTACATAACGTAAACGTTTTTAATGGACGCGAATTCCTACCCAGCATCTATTGTCCCTGTTAACGAACTACGAGAGATATTAAATACTGCTCCTTCACAGGTAACTTACTTGAAATTCCGCGAGGTAAAGCTTTGTGTTGGACAGGGATTCGAACCCAGAACCTAATCGAATTGTTATCGAAGCACAATCAACTGTGACATATCGGATTTTCTCGGCAGTAGCTAGATGTTTTAACTGAAATGACGAGAAAAAACATTAATTTTTGCTTCCCAGGACTCCAACCCGGAACCTATCGCTGTTATATTCTAGAGAAAACGAACGTTAAATATAGGTTTGTTACTTCAGCAGCGACATGTGAGCATGTTTAAACTAGAAAGAATATGACGAAGAGTTCAGTGCTGACTGGGAATCGAACCCCACACATACCGTTGTTGACTAAACACAAAGGGACGTCAGCTACCCAATTTTTCTCCAGCAACAGCTCGGAAAAACATCATTGAACTTACAGTGATCTCTCAAATAGTCCTGTGTCTCACTGGGAGTCAAAATCGTCAGATATCGTTAGTGTTGACAACGAATGAAAATGCATTAAAAATCAAAATTATTATCCACCAGCAGACAGGTGTTCTCATGCTAGAGCTTGATAATAGATAATGAAAACTTTAGTGCCAGGCCAGCATTCGAACCCATTCACGCACAACATGTGGAGATGTTGAGGAATCTGCAGTTTTGAACAAACAACAAATTGTAGTCGAGCTGTACTGTCACGAAGGGATCAAATTCCGCGTTAAGGGCGGTCTGAGTTGGATTACAAGTTCAGAACCAATTTTATCGACATACAGAAGCTCCAATAAAAGATGGAATAAGGGTCCTGTGACCCTACAGAGCGTTTGTTGCGTCACTAGAAATAAATAACTAGTATAAGAAAGGTTACTGGTGATAGAGTTCCCACATTTCGCTACTCCTCACTTTATTGTGGTTCAACCTTACGTCTACTCGGCAGAGAAGGAATATCATGTTTAATGTGAATTTCAGACCGCAATGCCATTATACTTTCATCACTTGGCGTAGCCAGAAAAGATTAGAATCTGTCTCTCCCTATTAAAAATCATCAGCAGAAGTTGGAATCGAAACCAGACCATCATCATAGAAACCTCACACCAATCCAACAGACCACCAACGCCTCTCCTGCAGGATTCATTTTGTATCATAACACCACTGCGGCACACTCGATAAGAATTCTGACACACAGGCTCCCTGTAGTGGTTTGCAACATGTTCAGTACATTCATTTACTTGGTTGACCGAATCCCCATGAACTAGCTGCCTCGGCTACCCAGTGCATACATTCGACTCTATTTTGTGATCAACGAAATAAAATCTCGTAACTGCAACCTACACAGAACTTCTAACAGTGTAGGATGCAGAAATTTAAATAGGAAGTGTTCCTTTCCAGTTGAGCCACTCTACTGCGCTATCTGTTTGTTGAAAACGTTCTGTAGTGCAAAAGAAAAGCTGTAACTGCCTGTCTCTCAGAAGTCTAGATCCGGCCATATGGATTATATCACAGTACTGTGGAATGCGAAAGTTCTGGAGGAACTGTTGTCGACTTCTGGAGGCGCTCTACCTAGATGACAGATACTAGCGTCACGGTAAGTGTCGCGCGCCATAGATAAGACGTCGCGAGTTCTATTGCATTCGCTGATACATTTTTACAACGCAATTCTGCTGTCTGCTGAAGTTACTAATTTGAAGGAACTTTGAACATAATTCCCTTCACTTCTCAACCCAAAATAGCCGCAGGTGGAAAAAGGGCTAACTTCTGCGACATTTTGTTCTTTTCAGGTATAATAGACGGCCAGGCAGCTGATGCATCTCGAAGCTTTTGCACTATGTATGGGGAGAGCGCATCGTGCCAAAATAATCAGAAAAGTGTTTTCTACATTAGCTGTCGTCTGGTAGTGGCATTTTATTCTTCTTCAAACCTTGGTTGACAACTTTAACTCAGAACAAGCTTTCTACATGCATGTAATCAATAAACTGCAAGTGCATTGTTAGACTGTCATAGATAACATCAGAGAATTCGCATGTATCGTTGATGATTAATTTTTCTCTCATGTTTAGAATTGTTTTAACAACACTAAACGAAACCTTACGAAAATTGTGCACTGCATTATAAGAAATGAAATAAAACTACCCACGATAACCTTACATAACCTTGCGTCAGAAGTCTCTTGAATAAAACTGAGTATCTGTACACAAGCGTGTCTCTATCGGCGCGAATTAGAAAAATACTACTCACTTAGATTTCGATTGGGTCTGTGTTTAGTTGGTATCCTGTGTCATACTCAACAGGTATGCAAATGTGCCATTTCATAAATAAAGTTGTGTATTCCTAGAGGCCCAAAATACACTCCTGGAAATGGAAAAAAGAACACATTGACACCGGTGTGTCAGACCCACCATACTTGCTCCGGACACTGCGAGAGGGCTGTACAAGCAATGATCACACGCACGGCACAGCGGACACACCAGGAACCGCGGTGTTGGCCGTCGAATGGCGCTAGCTGCGCAGCATTTGTGCACCGCCGCCGTCAGTGTCAGCCAGTTTGCCGTGGCATACGGAGCTCCATCGCAGTCTTTAACACTGGTAGCATGCCGCGACAGCGTGGACGTGAACCGTATGTGCAGTTGACGGACTTTGAGCGAGGGCGTATAGTGGGCTTGCGGGAGGCCGGGTGGATGTACCGCCGAATTTGCTCAACACGTGGGGCGTGAGGTCTCCACAGTACATCGATGTTGTCGCCAGTGGTCGGCGGAAGGTGCACGTGCCCGTCGACCTGGGACCGGACCGCAGCGACGCACGGATGCACACCAAGACCGTAGGATCCTACGCAGTGCCGTAGGAGACCGCATCGCCACTTCCCAGCAAATTAGGGACACTGTTGCTCCTGGGGTATCGGCGAGGACCATTCGCAACCGTCTCCATGAAGCTGGGCTACGGTCCCGCACACCGTTAGGCCGTCTTCCGCTCACGCCCCAACATCGTGCAGCCCGCCTCCAGTGGTGTCGCGACAGGCGTGAATGGAGGGACGAATGGAGACGTGTCGTCTTCAGCGATGAGAGTTGCTTCTGCCTTGGTGCCAATGATGGTCGTATGCGTGTTTGGCGCCGTGCAGGTGAGCGCCACAATCAGCACTGCATACGACCGAGGCACACAGGGCCAACACCCGGCATCATGGTGTGGGGAGCGATCTCCTACACTGGCCGTACACCACTGGTGATCGTCGAGTGGACACTGAATAGTGCACGGTATATCCAAACCGTCATCGAACCCATCGTTCTACCATTCCTAGACCGGCAAGGGAACTTGCTGTTCCAACAGGCCAATGAACGTCCGCATGTATCCCGTGCCACCCAACGTGCTCTAGAAGGTGTAAGTCAACTACCCTGGCCAGCAAGATCTCCGGATCTGTCCCCCATTGAGCATGTTTCGGACTGGATGAAGCGTCGTCTTACGCGGTCTGCACGTCCAGCACGAACGCTGGTCCAACTGAGGCGCCAGGTGGAAATGGCATGGCAAGCCGTTCCACAGGACTACATCCAGCATCTCTACGATCGTCTCCATGGGAGAATAGCAGCCTGCATTGCTGCGAAAGGTGGATATACACTGTACTAGTGCCAACATTGTGCATGCTCTGTTGCCTGTGTCTATGTGCCTGTGGTTCTGTCAGTGTGATCATGTGATGTATCTGACCCCAGGAATGTGTCAATAAAGTTTCCCCTTCCTGGGATAATGAATTCACGGTGTTCTTATTTCAATTTCCAGGAGTGTATGCTTGTCAGCAGCGGAACGAGGCGTTACCTGTTGTGCAGCATTGTAAGTTTTTCACCGTTGCGCTATGAGCTGAAAGAATTTTCTCTCGATTTCCTTATAGATGTTTGATCTGACTATAGCTTGTAGCTCTTTCACAGAAGGGATAAAAACTTCACATTCAGCGAGAATGGAACCACGAACCATAACAGACGCTTTTTCAGAGGCCAGCACGTCACCACAGAGCTAGCGAATGGGGACATGTTGTGCATTCCTCTTACGAAGCGAATAGTGGCTAGAGCTCGTAAACTGCTATTTAAAGGACGAGTTTAGTTGCGATTTCTACATGCAACGACTTTCGTGGGCTGAAAACCGTAAATTTACAATCTTTTTTTACACCTCAAGCGATAATAACTCAGATCTTTCAATGGAAATGACAGGAATAATCAAGTGAACTTTGAGGCTTAATTCCATGCACACCAGGAAGTAACTCGTCGATCACAGAGTTGCCAAATATACCTTGCCTTGTTGCCAAATCTCAGTTACAGTAGTAGCAGGAAGAAGACGAACCGATGTGATCCTATAGCGGGCTGGGAAGTGACCATACCTGGCCTCTCAAAGACGCGGCTGCTACGACCTGGAATACGTAATGGGTCTGATTCGCATTTCTGTAACCAGGTTTAGGGACTGGAGCGTAGTTACTAATAATACTCACAACTAACTGCAAACTAAGCGTCATAAATCAGTAACTCTCATAGTTGTTTTTATATTTCTTTCGTAAGTGTACTCAAAACTAAGAAATTCATTGACGGACGTTTTCGTGCCTCGCCGATAGTCGAGCACACCAAACAAATAAAAATAAAAAATAAAAAAGTATGTGTGTGTGTGTGTGTGTGTGTGTGTGTGTGTGTGTGAGAGAGAGAGAGAGAGAGAGAGAGAGAGAGAGAGAGAGAGAGACAGACAGACAGACAGAACTAAGGATAAACAAGAATGAGAGACACAGTAAAAAAAAAATTGTAAAGAAACAAAACAGCAGTATGTAAAGAAATCTTTCATTAAAGTAACACATTCCACATCATTACGAAATGTCGTATTCGCGATCTATGTAACAAGTAATCTAATCTAATCATATTGCTGACTAATTGTAAAGAGTCATGAATTACCGAAATTTTCGCTTGTATCAGTAACCAAATCTAAACTTGAAAATAAAAGACGACAGTTTTTGTAATAAACCGGGACTCCTATCAAGACCCTTTCATCCCTGTTAACTAACCACGAAAGATGTATGATATAACTCCACTCAGAAGTAACAAAGTGTGTATGCATTTAAAGATGAAGTGCATGATGTGAAGTTCTGTGACGGAGGTATGAACCCAACACGTAGTCGGATTGTTAACTAAGAAAATCAAATGTTCCGTATAGGTTTTTCTTACCAGCTGCTAGGTGTTTGAATCTAAGATAAGGATACTAATTTTTGTGCCTGAGCGACAATCGAACGGCACTCATATCGTTCTTCTTTGTCATCCACGAATATACCTTAAGTATCAATAGCTTACTCACTAACAGTAAGACGTGCGCGTGTTTGATCAAAAATTGTTGGCAACACACGAATAGACGTTAAAAATACACGTTAATTTTCACTAACAGGCCGGTGTGCACGTGATAGGGCTTGAAATGAAATTATGAATATTTTTGTACTGGATCAGGAATCGGACTCACATACTTACGTTTGGAGGAGACCGAGAGAAGGTTGCAGTCTTGGAAAAAGGAACGAAATGATTGAACTATATTATTCCGAGAGATTCAGATCGAATCACAGTCCAGCGCCAAATTGTTCAACGTTTCTAGTTCAATCAAGTACAAGTAAAATAAGAGCCCTGTTCCTTTAAATGGCTATCGGTTCATCAAATAAAATAAGATTTTGTAATGTAAGTAAGTTTACTGGCGACAGTATTTCTGTTTACAATGACCTCCGCCTATGTCATTTCCTAAAACAAACCGGCTCTGTCCAGTTGGGAATGAAGGAACGTGATGTTTAATGCGGATTCTGGATTATAACGTCTTTCTCGAGGTTACCAGAGGTATAGTTAACCTGTTTGTGCCTCTTAAAAGTAAATGCCTGAACCCACGCATTATACTTGTGATAGTTCGTTCCACCACACCATTGTGGCCACATTTGGTTGGTTAGGTTTTTTTGGGGGAAGAGACCAAACAGCGAGGTCATCGGTCTCATCGGGTTAGGAAAGGATGGGTAAGAAAGTCGGCCGTGCCCTTTCAAAGGAACCATCACGGCATTTGCTGGAGCGATTTAGGGAAATCACGGAAAACCTAAATCAGGATGGCCGGACGTGAGATTGAACCGTCGTCCTCCCGAATGCGAGTCCAGTGTGCTAACCACTGCGTCACCTCGCTCGGTTGTGGCCACATTTCCCAGCCCCAGGAGTGTGCTGTAACGTATGATGTTCTTGGCTTACAAAATTAGTCACGGCAGAAAAAATGCGAGTCTATTAAATGGTTAAGTAGAAGCAAGCTTCTGACGCGGAGATTATGCTGTCCTTGCGTCAACAGGACGTAAAGACCCTTGTAGGCATCATAGCCTCGATGTGAAATCATTTCGAAATTTTCACTAATTCAGGAAACCTCTTAGTTCGACAAAATCCACTGTGAAGTGTGAAGTTACCGGATAAATCGATTATTACCGTCATTGTTACTATCATTTTCTTCATAACGCTGCTGGAACACATGTGCTTGATCATTTAAGGCCTTTTGGACATTATAGAGGTAGTTGTCCAAGAACAGGTTCTTTCCCTGTCTACTGAATCCTTCTCATGTTAATAGCAGCAATTACTCGTAGATTACATTAAAAGTAAAGTAATTGATGAAGATGTTACTTGTTAACAAAAACGCGCTGCCTTTCTTCATTTAATTGCGCCTAGAAATGGCTGTCGAATCCTGCCAAACCAAAAGTCGACGTGATCTGTTTCAAGTTGTGTATGACAGAGAATGGTTTTAGATGGTTCAAATGGCTCTGAGCACTATGGGACTTGACATCTATGGTCATCAGTCCCCTAGAACTTAGAACTACTTAAACCCAACTAACCTATGGACATCACACAACACCCAGTCATCACCATGCAGAGAAAATCCATGACCACGCCGGGAATCGAACGCGAATGTTTTAGAAAATCAATTATTTTCCTTTGCAATAAACAGAAAGATTTTCAATCTAAGCTATCCAAGTTCAAAATTTTCGCTATGTTAGTTCAAATTTAATATTCGCTCCTTTAATATAGGAAAGTATTTCACTGTTACAAAAGCTGCATCAGACTCATTGTCCTTACACTTCGTCGCTGACCATAAATTCTACCCCAGAGTGACACCAATTTAAGTAACCTAATGTAGTGAAGACTATTTCCTAGTGCTATTTCTCACTGGAAAATATGCAATTCACTCATTGGGCTCCATTAGTATACTGTAACAGTAATTTCTGTGTGTATGCAATGCATACGGATTGTAGAATTCAGTGGTGCTCTCTCTTCCACTTCTGTATACAACACGCTTGACCTAAACGGGCGCTGGCCGTGGTGGCCGTGTGGTTCCGGGTGCTGCAGTCTGGAACCGCGGAACTGCTATGCTCGCAGGTTGGAATCCTGTCTCCGGTATGGATGTGTGTGATGTCCTTAGGTTAGTAAGGTTTAAGTAGTTCTAAGTTCTAGGGGACTGGTGACCTCAGATGTTAAGTCCCATAGAGCTCAGAGCCATTATTTTGAACCTAAACGTGCCCTTTATCATTACAGGCCTTGGGCGTTGCAACATCGTACTGAAAACAGTAATGTGCTTATACTGACAACCTCAGTGTTCGTTTTACCTGATTTTGTAATCATTTAAATAAAACAAAATGACCTTCCAGTGGGAGACATTTCGTCCCCCTTTTCCTCGTGTGAAATTTGTCAGTAAGCTTTTTGCCTTCCAACCAGCGAAATGCGGCCGAGTACGGCCGGTAAACGATTCACAAACCACGATTTAGTGCCCTTAAGACGATTTGTTTAAACACTGGCATAGCTGAAGGAATTCAGTTTCTTCTTAAATCGCCTTACGCGGCAACGTTCACAGATATCTCAAATAGGCAAAGCTTTTTATCCAGGTACGAAGGTTGAAAAACAAACTTCCCCCAGTTTGTGTCAGGTTGATCTTTTCGTCTGATAGCACTGCATAAGCATTTTGTCTAAGAGGTATCACAAGTAGTGTTCCTGTAGCTGTGGGAATCATTGGTTGTAAACGAGTTTAACACCAGTCGGTACAGCACTGCTAAATCTTCGAAATGATCATCAACCTAAGTGTGAGTTCATCCACAAACTGAGGTGTATTTATAATATTGAAGCTAGACTGTGTATCCTTGTCTTCCTTGAGTGGGCATTGGAAGTCGTTGACTCACACTTATATAATACAATGAATACTTCGAACGCTATCATTAACGTTGCTCTCATAAACTAATTATGTTTTGTTTAATTCTTCTGGTTATTATGCGTGCAACATGTGTTGTAGATACGGTCTTAGACAAAAAAATTGACCACAGAGTCGTTCACATAAGGTGGACAATACAGTCGTGCTCGTCTCTGAAATCAATGTTCGGCAATATTCTCGACCTGGCAAAATAGTAGACTGCTACACTTCCCGAAGGAACTCTTAACTGCAATCAGAGTACATCTCTCTTGTCTACGATCGTAGTCTTGAAGTAAAACGCGAGACTAGCTAATACGACGTCTGCTAACCAAAAGCAGATGTTGACAAAATTTTTATCGCCCCTTTCTCTCAGTGCTGAAGCTATGAGTATAATTCGAGCGAATCTACAATATATTTCGCTTTCTGTTACATTGGTAATAACAGTTTGGTTCAACAATATTTTAACGAGAGATTTCTTGGCCTACCATCTGTTTCTGAACATTGCATGTGCCTGAGTTCTTTGGGACCCGTTTGCTGCCTACCGGCGGGGGCTGAGGCACTGCACCGCCTCGCCTTCTGCTGACAACATCTGCTCCCCTCCTCACTCTCGATGGGGTAAAATGTTTTAATGTTGTTGAGTGCTGACCCATAAAATTTGTCTACGATTTGTGTTTCACACTCGATAGCATTGGAGGCACAAAACCGTTTTTATTTGATGAGTATTTTATTACACTAGTATGCAATACATCAATGTGGCATGGAATTAATTTCATTGTGTCTGATCCAGTGGACTATAATTAAAGCTTCACATCCTGTTCTTTTACCTTTCACAGGAGATTCTTCAAATAATTTATTTTTGCCATTGATTCATATGTGTTAGTCAAGTCACAGAGAGTAAGTGTAATGTAATGTGTTTGGTTTCTTTCTTTGATTCCCTAAGGTAAATGGATGTGAAACATTGTGTCAATACCTTTCAGAACCTGCTCTATAGCTACTTAGGCAAATTGCTTATTTTAAGGTCCATACATTAAATAATGGAGAAGTGAATGCTGTTCAAAAGTGATATTTAAAATATTTAATTGGATTTAAGACGACAAAATTGCCCATATTTGAAGCTACCCAGAGAGAAAGTAAGTTGCTAGAGCCGCCTTTTAGCAAATGTCTGCACAGAGTTCCTAATTTCTACTGTGGAAATTTAGCATGGATGCCCTGTAGTAACCAAGAGGTTCCTTTCCATCGTACTTATCACCCTGGCATGTGAGTCTTAAGCGAAGAACAATATTGAATTTCTTATTGTTGACAGTCGATTCGAATTTCTTCAGAGACGCTTGTATTGTGAAGCAGCTTGGCAGTCAGAAAGGCGAGATCTATGACCATGAACACAACTTACTGTCATCTTCAACTTTTGTAGTCCTATTTTCCTCAGTTGCGTGTAATATTACGGTATATTGATAATTTTTACTTGTGGACCGTCTGATACAAAGAAAATATCAGATGTTGGAAGTATGAAACAAACCATTCCACATTTTCAGAACATTTGAAACACCATAACCTTCATCCTATAAACATGGAACAAGAAATGAAAATAATGAGAATAAGCAACCATGACAAACATCTTATAGAAATACAAGAAAACTTCCACATCCAGAAAGCCATAGCAGAAAACAAACACGTGATAAATGAACAGCCGGCCGCAGTGGTCTAGCGGTTCTAGGCGCTCAGTCCGGAACCGCGCGACTGCTGCGGTCGCAGGTTCGAATCCTGCCTCGGGCATGGATGTGTGTGGTGTCCTTAGGTTAGTTAGGTTTAATTAGTTCGAAGTTCTAGGCGACTGATGACCTCAGAAGTTAAGTAGCGTAGTGCTCAGAGCCATAAATGAACAAACACACATCAGCACAGGCTCCCTACTACATTTAATAAAGGAAATGATAACATAAAACAATAAAACTCTTCCCCCTCCACCTTCTGGACACACACATACATACATACACACACACACACACACACACACACACACACACGCACACACACACACACACACACACACACACACACACACACACACACACACATACATACACATAAGCAGAGCCCACAAAACATTATATATATACCACACCAAAACACACACACAGACAAACACACACACACACACACACACACACACACACACACACACACACACACACACACGTACACACAGCCAAAAAAATTGTATCACACCAAAATACACACACACACAGACACAGACACACACACACACACACACACACACATAGGCAGAGCCCACAAAAAAATACTCTCTCTCTCTCTCACACACACACACACACGCACACACACACACACACACACACGCCACACACAAAACGCACACACAAATGCATACACAACAGATCACAGATACTTCAATAATTACACTCGAAAGTTTGGCAATAACATTCGGTCTTTGGCAAAAACATTTGACAGTCGGCAACAGAAACCAAACATGTTGTGGATTGGCAAGACAGCCAATCCACTAGGAGGACGCCGAAAGGCACGCGTTTAAGCTCATGCAGCCTGGCGTGAGGTCCAGAAAATGACAAGGAATTGAGACTAGCAAAAAAGGTACATAGCTTCTGGAATACTTAACTTTAATCCATAATTGGTGAACATCGGTCTGACGGTACATGCATCACAAGATAAATATCAAATGATAATGGCGCCTTGCTAGGTCGTAGCAAATGACGTAGCTGAAGGCTATGCTAACTATCGTCTCGGCAAATGAGAGCGTAATTTGTCAGTGAACCATCGCTAGCAAAGTCGGCTGTACAACTGGGGCGAGTGCTAGGAAGTCTCTCTAGACCTGCCGTGTGGCAGCGCTCGGTCTGCAATCACTCATAGTGGCGACACGCGGGTCCGACGTATACTACCGGACCGCGGCCGATTTAAAGGCTACCACCTAGCAAGTGTGGTGTCTGGCGGTGACACCACATTCCTCCCCCGCAAATCGGCGTACGGTTGTGTTATAAGGCTTCCGCCCGCCGTGGGGAGGACCCCATGTTGACGTATGCGACGAGGTGGGGAGCCTAACAACAGGCGAGGCTGTGTCACCCGCACCCTGCCATTCGGTCCGAGGGGAGCTAAGAAACGCCTGAAAGCCTAGTCCAGGGTGCACGCCAACATTCGGTGTGTGCGCCCGTATAGAGACAGGAGGGGCCGAAGGGTCGACCTCCATCGGGTCGGGGTACCCGACGGGCGAAGATGACATATAGTCCGGAGCGGGCAAGAGTTCCATGCCGGAGGACAGCTGGTCACGGGAAGCGATCGACGGCGCGTGACCCAGGGAGGCGCCCGGCGGGCGGCTGCAGCGAAACGTCCACTGCGGGCGTCGCCGGCGGGAGAACAGGCGGCGGCGGCGGCGCGTCGCCATGGGGCAAAATGGAAGGCAGCGTCGGTAACACCTGGGGCTGAGGCGAGCCAGTAGATGGGTCCCCAGGGCGCTGACCGGTCGGCACCGTCGCTGAAAGCAGACGGGGAGCGGCAGAACCCGTGCGACGACAGAGGCGCAACTGATTGAGATGCCGACGCACGTCACCAGAGACCCCCAAAACCAGATACATAGCGCGGCCGAGGCAGCGAAGAATGCGCCCTGTGAGCCAACGCCGTGAACCTCGATAGTTGCGGTAGCAGACAATGTCGCCTGGGGCAAAAGCAGGTGTCTGCCGCTGCACAGGAACCTGATGCGGCGGATGTAGCAAAGACATCAAGGTGCGATGAGGGCGACCGTGGACCAACACAGCTGGCGAGCGACCATCTCGGGGCTGAGAGCGAGACGAGGACAAAAAGAGCAATAACGCGTCCTCCCGAGAATGCGACTCTTTCAACTTCAACATCTGTGACTTGAAAGTCCGGACCAATCGTTCAGCGGCACCGTTTGAATGTGGACGTCAGATGTTGAATATCATTGGCCTTGCAGAATGACTGAAATTCCGCTGACATGATCTGTGGGCCATTGTCGGAAACAATAGTCTGTGGAAGACCTTCAATGCAAAGATAGCAGATAACGCTTGGATGGTGGCAGACGACGTCGTGGAAGACATCCGGACAACAAAAGGAAAATTACGGAATGAATCGACCAGAACCAACCATCGAGCATTCCAGAATGGACCAGCAAAATCGATGTGTAAGCGTTGCCAAGGGGAAGTGGCTGTTGGCTATGCAAAGAATTTCCGCGGTGGTGCGAATTGTTGTTCGGCACACGCCATGCAAGAAGAGCACATATTCGTAATCGCAGCATCGATTCCGAACCAAGTACAGTGCTGACGAGCAAGTTGTTTCGTTCGCACTATACCCCAATGTCCTTGGTGGAAAAGCCGTAAGACAGAGGACTGTAACGAACGTGGGACCACGACCCTGGTCTGATCATTATCAGAACGCAACAGCAAAACACCACGTCGTACAAAAAGTCTCTCCTTGTGAGCAAAAAATCGGCGAACCAACGGATCCCCGATCCGTGACTTTGACAAGGGCCATTGCGTAGCAACAAAACGCAGAACGGAAGCAAGGACAGAGTCAGCAGCTGTGGCCGTAGCTACCCGACGAAAATCAATCGGAAACGATTCGACCACGCCATCGGTTTCCGAATCAATGAACATGCAAGCAAGTTCGGAGGAATCGAATGCTCTATCCTCAGCAACAGGCAAACGGGACAACGAATTGGCATTTCCGTGCTCAGCAGTGGACCGATACAAGATATCGTAGCGGTACTGCTAGAGGAAAATAGACCAGCGAATGAATTTCTGCGCTGTACGTGGAGGTACAGGCTTGTTCGGATGAAAAAGCGATGTCAAAGGTTTGTGGTCCGTGATGATGGTAAAGTGACGACCATACAAGAAATCATGAAACTTAGTAACACCAAATACGAGAGCCAAAGCTTCTTTCTCGATCTGTGAATAATTTCTTTGCGCAGACGAGAGCAATTTGGACGCAAAGGCAATAGGGCGATCGTGCGATCCATCTGTGTGCGTTAGCAGAGCACCGATCCCGAAATCCGATGCACCTACTATCAACAAAAGGGGTTTCTGGGGATCGAATGGCGTAAGGCAAGTATTGGAATCAACGCCGATTTCAACTGGCGAAGGCGCGTTCGCATTCCGTCGTCCAGACGAACGGAACACCCTTACGGCGTAAGCGATGAAGCGGAGCTGAAAGGGAAGAGGCGTGGCGCACATAGCGATGATAATAACTCCTTTTTCCAACCTATATCGTGTGTTTGGTAAAGTATATAGGCTGTATTACAACATATACAGTTAATTGGGCTGACCCTGTATGTCGCAGCTAATTCGTTACGATTGTGGTGACTCAGGAAATAGGTGATTGTTTATCCTTCTTCTACTTACATACATAAGTACTTGTTTCATAGATCATGAGTACGACAATTCGTAATGATGTGGAATGTGTCACTTTAACACAAGTTTCCTTTACACAAATTAATTTTTTTTCAGTTACTGCTTCATATCTAAAAATTCACCTATTCAGTAGATGTCATTCAGAAATTCTTTTAATTTGTTATTAAATGAAGGTTGGCTATCTGTCAGACTTTTAATGCTATTAGGTTAATGACTAAAGATTTTTGTGGCAGCATAATTCACCCCTGTATGCGAAGTCAGATTTAACCAAGAATAGTGGAGATCATCCATTCTTCTATTGTTGTAGCTCTGCACTTCGGTGTTATTTTTTAACTGGGATGGGTTGTTAATACGAAATTTCATAAGTGACTATATGTATTGCGATGGCACTTTGAGTATCCCAAGTTCCGTAAATAAATGTCTGCTATGTGATCTCGGGTTGGCTCTGACTGTTATTCTGATTACACGCTTTTGTGCAATGAATACTTTTTCTCTTAACGATGAATTAGCCCAAAATGTGATACCATATGAAAGCACTGAATGAAAATAGGCATAATAGGCTAATGTACTGATACGTTTATCACCAAAATTTACAATAACCCTAATAGCATAAGTAGCTGAACCTACATATTTCAGCAGATCATCGACATGTTTCTTACAATTCAATTTCTCACCAATGCAGAAACCGAGAAATTTTTAGTATTCTGCCTTAGCGATAGACTTCTGTTCATAGTCTATATTTATCAGTTGTGTTATGCCACTTACTGTACAGAATTGTATATACTGTGTTTTCTCAGAATTTAGTGAGAGCGCATTTACAGAGAACGACTTAATAATTTTCTGGAAGACATTATTTACAATTTCCTCAGCTGATTCTTATTTATTGTATGTGATTTCTATACTTGTATCATCAGCAAAAACAACTAGCTTTGCATCTTCATGAATACAGAGTGACAAGTCATTAATATATATTGTGAACAATAAAGGACCCAAGACTGAACCCTGTGGGACACCATGCTTGACACCGTCCTAATTAGAGGACTCTGCTGATTTTTGAAGACTATCTGTGTTATTTATTTAAACCTTCTGCATTCTTCTAGTTAAATACGAATTAAACCGTTTGTGCACTGTCCCATTCATACCACAACACTTGACCTAATCCAGAAGAATTTCATGATTCAAGCAATCAAAAGCCTTCGAGAGATCACGGAATATCCCAATGGGTGATGTTTGCTTATTCAATGCATTTAATATTTGATCATTGAAAGCATATATAGCGTTTTCTGTAGAAATGCCTTTCTGAAAACCGAAATGACATTTTGTTAGCACTTAATTTTTACAAATATGTGATGCTCCTCTTGTGTACATTACTTTTTCAATAATTTTGGATGAATCAGTTAGAACTGAGATTGGGTGGTAGTTGTTAGCATCAGACCTATCCCCTTATTTATGCAATGGTTTAACAATAACGTATTTCACTCTATCTGGAAAAATGCCCTTTCAGTGAGCTGCTACATATATTGGCTGAGAATCCTACTTATCAGTTGGAAACAAGCTTTAAGTACTCTGCTGGGAATGTCATCAATTCCATGTGAGCTTTTACTTTTGAGCGAGTTTGTTATTTTCGTAATTTTAGTAGGAGAGGTTGGTTGAATTTCAGTTTGATCAAATTGCATAGGTATTGCCTCTTGCATATACTGCTTTGCATTTTCTAATGAATAGCGGGATTCTATTTTCTCTACAACACTTAAAAAATAGTTATTGAAAACGTTTTCTACTTCCGACTTCTTTTTAACAAACGTTTCATTGAGTCAGATAGAAATATAGTCGTCCTGTGCTCTCAGTTGCCCTGTTTCCCTTATAACAATATTCCAAATTGTTTTAATTTTATTATCAGATGTGCTAATCTCATACCTAATGTACATACTTAATAGAGTGCAGTAATTTTTATAATGTTTCACTGTTTCTGCATCATTACTCCACCTAGCAATATGAGAAATTTCCCTTTTCTGTTTAGAAGATATTTTTATCCCTTTAGAAAGCCATAGCACTTTAGATGGTTTCTTACAATTAAGTTTCACTGTTTTCTTAGGAAAACTGTTTTCAAATATAGTCACAAAGGTATCATGAAACATGTTAAATTTTAAATTAGCATCAGGTTACCTGTACACCTCAATCGATTCTAACTGTTGCAAGCTTTCCCTAAAATACTCAATGGTTAAATCGTTAATCGAACACATTGTTTTGGGGAACTATTTTACGTTACTGTATGGAGCTATGTCATAAACTGTAACTAGGTGTGCATAATGGCCAGACAGACCATTGTTAACAGGAAAAGTTTTTATTTGATGAAATTTATCTTGGTCTATAAGAAAACTGTCTCTTAGTGTGCTGCTTTCCTGTACCACCTGAGTAGGAAAACCAATAACTGATGTCAAATTGAAAGAACCAAGTAATACTTCAAGGTCAAGCTTTCTATCGGATTCCTTCAGAAAATATACATAGAAATCCCCACGAACAATAATTTGCTTCCTGCTGTCTGACACATAGCACAACAAAGAATCCAAGTTTTTCAAGAATAGTTGAAAATTTTCCAATAGGGAGCTGTGCATGGCTACAATTATAAAAGTACCAGTATTTAGTCTAAGCTCACATGTACATGCTTCTATATGTTGCTCAACACAAAATCTTTTTAGTTTCCAAATTTTTCAGATTTTAACATACATGGCAGCTCCTCCTCTCTCCATAGTGTCTTTACTTACACGGGCTGAAAGCTTATATTCACCTACATTTACCATTTCTACACCCTTGACTATATGATGTTCAGACAGGCATAATACATCTATTCCACCAGCAGATTTAAATCTTCTAAACAAACAACAAGCTTATCTACATTGTCTTTTAATCCCCTGATATTCTGATGCATTATACTAACATTATTTTTCACTGTGCCTTTATGACAAACTTGTGACATACTGACATTATTTTTCACTGTACTGTTGTCATAATCTTGTGATATTTTAACATCTCTACTACCTGCCTATCTGAGCTTCTCATTAATCCTAATTTCATTCAGTACTAGATCATTGGATACTGATCTTAACCTAAAAAAGAAGTTCTCCCATGAGTCTCAGTGCCCCTATGAAAAATTTAGCAATCTTCCCAGCCAATTGCCAATTTACCCTTCCCTTCCTATTGAAATTCAGGCCATGTCATGTGAAGTCACACCTACCAATACTGTCAAAAGGAACCAAACCCATGCTTGCCAAAGCAGGCACCGGAAGCATCTGATCTAGATCCATATTGACCCACCTGACAGGGTTGTTCAATAGGGGCTGATCATACTGCATGGATGCAGGAACCAAGCCAACATATGTATGGTTTAGTTCCTCGTCTTCTTGCTCACCTCTTCATCTGTCTCCGTTCACCATGTGTGTAGCTCTTTGATACTTTCTTTTTCTGGCCTAAATGATTCAGAGAAAGAAAATTCTCACTTCAGCAATCCTAATTTTAACAGTCATAATTTCTGAAGTATAGCCATCTGTGCTACAATGAATTTACGTTTTGTCAACATGCTGCAGCATACTAAATCAACTTCCGAATCACACATATTTAACATACTCTTACACAGGGTTTCTCCCTATACACTTAAAACTTTTTCAGTTTCATTAACCTATGCATTTACTGCATTGATTGATATGAGAACGATTTCATTGCCTCCTTCCCAAGCTGTTCTTTTTGCGAAATTTAAAGTAAGATTCTTTTGTATCATCTAATATTTTATCAATTTCAAGAAATTTTACAGATATCGTTTTCACATCATCGTCCAGCATCAGCATGTCAATAGCATCATGTTTCAGAGTCTCTTTGATATTTTCAGTAGAGTCTTTAAGATTGGCATTTATTGCCTCGATTTTCCTGTCGGCATAAAAACATATGTTTGCCTTGCGCTTCATCCCATCACAATGAGGACATTGCATATTTGCGAATTTCTCCATAGCCTACAATATACTAGCACAGTTACGTTTTGTACACTATGTTTTAAGCAGAATCTCCTGGAAGTTGCGTCTATATGCACCATCATCAAATTTCCTCGTTTTCATCTACATCTACATCTACATCCATACTCCGCAATCCACCTGACGGTGTGTGGCGGAGGGTACCTTGAGTACCTCTATCGGTTCTCCCTTCTATTCCAGTCTCGTATTGTTCGTGGAAAGAAGGATTGTCGGTATGCCTCTGTGTTGGTTCTAATCTCACTGATTTTATCCTCATGGTCTCTTCGTGAGATGTACGTAGGAGGGAGCAATATACTGCTTGACTCCTCGGTGAAGGTATGTTCTCGAAACTTCAACAAAAGCCCATACCCAGCTACTGAGCCTCTCTCCTGCAGAGTCTCCCACTGGAGTTTATCTATCATCTCCATAACGCTTTCGTGATTACTAAATGATTCTGTAACGAAGCGCGCTGCTCTCCGTTGTATCTTCTGTATCCCTTCTATCAACCCAATATGGTACGGATCCCACACTGCTGAGCAGTATTCAAGCAGTGGGCGAACAAGCGTACTGTAACCTACTTCCTTTGTTTTCGGATTGCATTTCCTTAGGATTCTTCCAATGAATCTCAGTCTGGCATCTGCTTTACCGACGATCAACTTGATATGATCATTGCATTAATGCGTACTCCCAGATAATTTATGGATTTAACTGCTTCCAGTTGCTGACCTGCTATATTGTAGCTAAATGATAAACTATCTTTCCTTCTATGTATTCGCAGCACATTACACATGTCTACATTGAGATTCAATTGCCATTCCCTGCACCATGCGTCAATTCACTGCAGATCCTCCTGCATTTTAGTTCAATTTTCCATTGTTACAACCTCTCGATATACCACAGCATCATCCGCAAAAAGCCTCAGTGAACTTCCGATGTCATCGACAAGGTCATTTATGTATATTGTGAGTAGCAACGGTCCTACGACACTCCCTTGCGGCACACCTGAAATCACTCTTACTTCGGAAGACTTCTCTCCATTGAGAATGACATGCTGCGTTCTGTTATCTAGGAACTTTTCAATCCAATCACTCAATTGGTCTGACAGTCCATATGCTCTTAGTTTGTTCATTACACGACTGTGGGGAACTGTATCGAACGCCTTGCGGAAGTCAAGAAACACGGCATCTACCTGTGAACCCGTGTCTATGGCCCTCTGAGTCTCGTGGACGAATAGCGTGAGCTGGATTTCAGACGATCTTTTTCGAAACCCATGCTGATTCCTACAGAGTAGTTTTCTAGTCTCCAAGAAAGTCATTATACTCGAACATAATACGTGTTCCAAAATTCTACAACTGATAGACGTTAGAGATATAGGTCTATAGTTCTGCACATCTGTTCGACGTCCCTTCTTAAAAACTGGGATGACCTGTGCCCTTTTCCAATCCTTTGGAACGAGGAAACTGTACTGCATATTATTACAACAATCCCTGCGTGTGGTAACACATTTGTTGAATGTCATGTCTGTTCCTACATGCATTTGGTAGATATGCTGTAGTAGTGAACAGCTCTGTATTATGGGCATCCATAGCTGTGGTAGTACATCTTGCAAAAGGAACACTGCTTTCAGGTGTATAATACTCTTCACTGGGCCTTGACCAGTTTTGTGAGTTGTAGCCACATACTCAGGTGTACATCTAAAGAGAAAACAATGAAAACCTCAGTGAAAATTCAACGAACTGAGGTCATGACATTGCAATCATGAGAGCCGGCTGCTGTGGCCGAGTGGTTTAGGCGCTTCAGTCGGGAACCGCGCTGCTGCTGCGGTCGCAGATTCGAATCCTGCCTCGGGCATGGATGTTTGTGATGTTCTTAGGTTAGTTACTTTTATGTAGTTCTAAGTCTATGGGACTGATGACCTCAGATGTTAAATCCCATAGTGCTTTGAGCCATTTTAACCATTTTTGCAACCATGAAAACGTAATACCGACAGTTACTAAACATATCCACATTCCTGTTAGTCATCAAGGACATCAGCGTAGGATGGAAGGGAGACTCAAGATTTTCTTGTAAAATGGCGTTACCCACCAAATAGTGATAATTATTTAAAAATAAGGGTGAATAGTGCATACCTCATCCACCATAAAAACTAGGAAGAACCTGCAACCAAAATAGTATCTGGGAGATGAAATAAGTGGACTCTGGATAACGGCCTGTACCAAACCAACGGTCAGAATGCTTACAGATTATCCAGTTCGTTGTAGTGGTAGCCCCAAGCACCACGACAATGCACAAATCCTGTGGCTCCGTCTTATATGATCAAAGATTTGTTTCATAGTAAGCACTGAACTTGAACTCATCAACGACCCAAATTTCAAAAGAAAGTCTTATAGCAAATGTCACCGTAAAATGGATCACAGATTTGTTTAAACTAGAAAGGAAACAGGCGAATAATAAAGCAAGTATGTAGGGAAAGAGAACGGAAAATCAAAAGAGATTTTTATTGCGTTGTGTCGTTGGTGGCCTTGGATACGCCACAAATATCTGTATGTACTTGTGCACTGCTGGTGTAAGGTTCCTGAAAAACACTCTGTTGTTAGGAGTATATATATATATATATATATATATATATATATATATATATATATATATATATATATACAACTTCAACTATCAGCAAAAGTTAGTCTGAAATGGCATATATATATATATATATATATATATATATATATATATATCTTCAACTATCAGCAAAAGTTAGTCTGAAATGGTATCAGTATTGTGAGGGCAAGTGTAGCATCAAATGCTCTACAGTAAGAAGTATACAAGGGCGTCCTGAAAAGTAATGCCTCCGAATTTTAAATGTGAAAACTCTTAGCACTTTCTAAATAAAATAAACCCTATTAACATTCGATGTGTTTATTCCTCACGTCTACGTATTTATTTCTCAACGTAGCCACCCTGGCCATAAAAATATTTCTCCTAACGAGAGACCAGTTCGTTAATACCGCCACTGTAGAATGTTTGACTTCGCTGTTGAAGCAGCACCCTCACCTCTGCTAGTACATGCTCGTCACTATCACAGTGAATTTCTCGATAGTATTCTAAGCTTTTGAAATAAATGAAAGTCGGATAGGGCCAAGTCGGAACTGTATGGAATACGATGGATGACAGTGAACGAAGGCGTCAGATTGTTGCAGACGTCGTAGGGCTCGTGTATGGCCTGCCATCGTCATGTGGAAGAAGCGAGTGCTCCATGTGCTTTTAGTTTTCTGTGAGTCTCTAACGCACCGACATAGTTACGTCACACCGTCACATTATACACTACAATTCGCAGCCCGCTATCGGCAGAGGTTTTCAACTTGTGTCATCGACGCGGGAAGTTTGACAGAGTAATACTTAAGACATGTAATAGCTCAACCGATATTGAAAACAGAATAATAAATTCTGAGGCATTACTTTGAGCACGCCGTCGTACAAAAAATGGTTCAAATGGCTCTGAGCACTATGGGACTTAACATCTATGGCCATCAGTCCCCTAGAACTTAGAACTACTTAAACCTAACTAACCGAAGGACATCACACAACACCCAGTCATCACGAGGCAGAGCCGTCGTACAATTTGAGGAATTATAATAGTGGTTGCTCTGGACATCACTTTGCTTTATGATCCACGGTCTTACGGTCTTACTGTGGCTGGTATGCAATAAGCTTCTCATGAGTCGGGGCATCTCTAACCTAACCAGTTGGACAGAGACATAAAGTTTATTGTGGGACCTAAACTACGGTGCAAACGTTGTCTACTTCAAGAACTGCTGCAGGTGTAAGTTATTTTATGTGCAATAATACGCTCTTGAACTAACCTGTTAGCCAAACTGGGAAATTTGGGGTTGAAGCGTTACGTGTACCTGCGCCGACGTCACGCCTCGCGCAGTAGCTTTCAGTAAAATATTCAAATGTATTAATGTATTCTTCCGTCGCTTCTTGGGAAAACAGTTTCATTCTTAAATGCATAAATGTAATTCCCTTATCGAATAGTTGAGCCACCAATAACGCAGTTATGCTGCACTGTCAGTATCAATCTGACTCAGTTTCACAGTATACAGAATTTAAAATTATAGATACAATAACGAAATATTTTTGAACTATAAGATAAAAAATGGCCATGACAACTTAGTGTTGTCATCTTTGATAAAAACAGACACTTGACATGACGCCTCAGACGGCACGGCTAAGTAAAGTTTCCACTGTCATGCTACAATGAATCATCAGAACCTTATTTTCAATACTAGCTCTGGTACACGGCTTCACTCAGAGAGTTAACATGCAATTGGTAGTTGGAATAAAGGGTATATATGTACTTTTTTTTTAAATGTCTAACTGAAGAGCAAGCTACGTATATTTCACTTTGAGAGAAGAAGGAGCCTTTGGCGTTGATGGTGCAATATTTTGAATTTTGTTCTTGCTCTTTGCTAACTGTAAAACTGTAGGCTAATCTGATTGGAAATTGCAGTCTTTTAAATTGAAATGACAGTTCAGCGCCGGCCGAAGTGGCCGTGCGGTTAAAGGCGCTGCAGTCTGGAACCGCAAGACCGCTACGGTCGCAGGTTCGAATCCTGCCTCGGGCATGGATGTTTGTGATGTCCTTAGGTTAGTTAGGTTTAACTAGTTCTAAGTTCTAGGGGACTAATGACCTCAGCAGTTGAGTCCCATAGTGCTCAGAGCCATTTGAATCATTTTTTTTGACAGTTCAGCAGAGATCAGTCGTATCCTGGAGACAAACAGCGTGTGCCCTTTGTACTTTACAGACATAAGTTCGGCTTCTATGATGTTATTCGATAGCTGTCTGACGATCATCCTTGTACCATTACGTAATTTTGGTGAATTTGGTGAATTGAGATTTCTGAGCGGTATGATCGGAGATCTAATTTTAAGTCGAAGACATTCTAATGGTATTCCTGGTACTTTTTTGTTTTGAATTTCTGTTGGGATGCTATTTCTTCAACGTTTACCATCGTGTCGATCGATTTGTGTATTCCTTCTTCACCGGGAAGTTTCATTTGAATTGTTGTGGCACCACCGTTTAGGATAGGGTTCAAAAATGGTTCAAATGGCTCTGAGCACTATGGGACTTAACATCTATGGTCATCAGTCCCCTAGAACTTAGAACTACTTAAACCTAACTAACCTAAGGACAGCACACAACACCCAGTCATCACGAGGCAGAGAAAATCCCTGATCCCGCCGGGAATCGAACACGAGAACCCGGGCGTGGGAAGCGAGAACGCTACCGCACGACCACGAGCTGCGGACTTACGATAGGGAAAGTTGGTTTTGTGCATTATTCTGAGTGCACATGTTACTGCCAGGCGCGGGCCAGTTGACAGTAAGTTACGCTGACCTGCGGTTGCGAATTAGAATGGAGGCCACAGGGCCACCGAACCACTGAAAAGCGTAACCGCAGCGGTTTGCACTGCACAAGTTACAGGCAGAAGGGAGCCACTGCCGCAACCTAGGTGTTGTGAGTATGTGACTCGGAGTGGCAAGTTAGCAAAATCGAGGTGCACAGCTGCGTATAGGTAGGTGCAGGTGTCTACCGAGACTCATTCAAGTGTGGCAGCTCTCTTGGGCGTGTCACACCACCAGCTACATGCAGCAGCAGATGGGGCGCCAGCGTCCCAGTCCATGGCGGGTCATTGGTTCGACCCTCCGGGGGGGTCCGTAGGCAGCCAGCCAGTGGTGGACCACTCTTCGGCTCGCTACCGCAGGCAGTCGTCCTGGCTTCCAACACACGCCGGAGGCACCCCGAGGCGAGGGCTGCAGATTCGGAGTCCAGATGACAGGCGCTCATTGTCACTGCAATCTCAGCCACGATGGCGAAAAGGACGCAGCTCACTGCCTGTGGCTCACTGAGCAGTGCTGAGTCGGCAGGGACGAGACCGCTGAGTCGACTGCCGGCATTCTGACTAGAGTGGTGCAACGCTCAGTGTTCGACCGGTCACGGCTCGCCTGTTGACGGGGGGACCGAACCGTTCATGTCCGGCCCCACACGACTCGGCTCGGTCACGTAGTCGCCCCATGTCTGTTGTCCGGATTCAGGACACCCGAATAACCGAGCATGACCGGCCAATGCTGACGTCTCACCTGCACTATATGTGTATATCCAACACTTCACTGTCTCTCTCTCTTTCTCTCTTTCTGTCTCACACACACACACACACACACACACACACACACACACACACACACACACACAATGTATTTATCTCTGTCTCCCTCTCTTTTAATACAAAAGTAACAATTCCAAGAACGGGTACGTTACACAGCTAAATTAATAAAGCACTTGAAAAGTAAAATGATATTTCAATACAATCGTGGATAGAAGACGAGTCTCATTTCCAAACAGAAGATATATTTTTTTCCTTTCATTAATAGGAAACGTTAAATAAGTGCTGTCCCTGTAATCTAGAAGACAACCATCTTCATAAAGAAGGCATACAAAGAACATTAAACATTTACAGGCGTAAATATTTTTCACTTGTTTGCAACAGAAACAAAATTACAAAATTATGGTTATTGTTGATCAGCAGTAAATCACTAACGCGTTCCGGATTTAACTGTCCGCGGCGCTTTGTTACTAGCACGCTTGCTTTACTAAAGCATCATTCACTAGGTGCGCTTGTTGCTGGGATACATAAAATACGCCTTGCAACTACAGCCAGGCCTGGCAGATCTGTTTCATGTCTGCTCCACCACTTTAAGATGTCATTATCATCTCCGGGGTGCATTAAAATGTAGAGATCTTCTTCATCTTCTGTGGATGATCTGCTGTTCCTCCATTCCTTCAAACGATCTCTAATTCTGCTTGGTGATGACACAATACTTGAAGGATCTATGATAATAAACAAAAGAGACAAGTAATACAGAAATGATGTGGAAGTCAATGAATCGTTCCAGTAAAAACGAGTTGTTTTACGTTAATGAAATATTATACGAATTATAACATTCCCGTTTCTCTATAATACACTATCCACTTACTATGCAAAAACGATTATGTTAATGATTGCATGTTGTACCTGTGTAAGTAGCACACATTTGTCGCACATTGCTATGAATTTCCTGCTTTTCATTTACTTCAAGCATATTAAGATCACGGAAAGACGGCCAAAGAAACGTAGCAATTTTATGTCTGGAAGTGAGCACAATCTTCTCACAAACGAAAATCAAGGTTCGATTTTTAATCCTTTGTACCTCCTGTTAAAAAATACATATCTGTTAGTGCAAGTCAATAACGCTAGTTAATTTTAAATCTATCGCTTATCATAATGAAACAGTGCTTTCAACTGCAGTAATTATTCACTTGATAGTCATTGCCTTTGACACTGCAAATTTGTTGCAGTTTGTGAAACCAAAGAAGAACTAACTGGATTGTCGGTTCTTTTTCACCTTCTAATTCATCTCTGGCCTCTTTAAATGGTCTCAGAAAATGCGCAATTTTTCTTGCAAGCTCATTTTGTATCTTTGCAATCTGTAAGCAGAGCCATTTCCATCAGCAAAGCAGCAACTTTGTTATACTGTGTAAGGATTCCAGCATAGTGTACAAGCTGTTCCAGCGTGTGTTGACCTCTTGTTTCAACGATGACTTCAAAGACGAGCAGACGCCACTTTTCTTAACGTACCTTAAAATGCATTTTGCAGTATTTATTGTTGATGCGATGTTCGGGGCATGATTTAACAAGAAGTTATCTTCATCGAAAGTATGGCTAAGTGCTGTGTTTATACAATGAGCAGCACAAGGAATCCTTTCGTGATTTTCCAAAGCCTTTATTACATTAGCATCCAGGTCGGAGACAAAAACAAAACTGTGCAACATGTCCAGCGAAATGTCCCAATCAGCCAACCTCTCTTCAATTTCTTTCATAATATTTACTCCCATCTTCTTAATGTCCAGGAATTTTGTTGTAAATAAAACATTGTCCACAAGAGACCAATCTGTGTTAATGTAATGTGTTGTAACCGTCAAATAATGCACCTGATTATGGGAATCAGTCCACATATCAACTGTCGCAGTACATGTTTTATTAATGACTTCCGCAATAACAGAAGGCGTTATGCTGTTTCGTATTGCATCAGCTTTTTCTTTGACGTGTCTGCTTATAGTAGAGAGATGTGGCATGACATCTGCCACGTTAATTTCTCCATAATGCGCACCTAGAGCTATTAATTCTTGGCCTAGTTCTCTGAAACCTTCACCGGAAAGAGCACTAAAAGGTCTCATATCTTTAGCGCACATTGCAACAAACTTTTCTCTAACACTATTTTTTTATTACTGCCGGTATTCGTGAGGGAACTGTATCTTTGTGAGGTTTCTTGCAACTGCGTTTCTTTAAGTGAGTGGTTCCCGACTGGAAACACAATAATGTGGAGCAATTTATGCACGATACGTACCCAGTAGATTCACTGTTTGCGTCTAGAACCAACAGAAATGTACTCCGCACTTGGCTTTTTAGACCTTCCTATTTCTTCAATGTTCAAATGGTTCAAATGGCTCTGAGCACTATGGGACTCAACTGCTGAGGTCATTAGTCCCCTAGAACTTAGAACTAGTTAAACCTAACTAACCTAAGGACATCACACACATCCATGCCCGAGGCAGGATTCGAATCTGCGACCGTAGCGTTCTCGCGGTTCCAGACTGCAGCGCCAGAGCCGCGCGGCCACTTCGGCCGGCTTCTTCAATGTCTAGACATTGGTTTCAATCTTATGTCCTACTGTACTGGCTTCCTTGCGCTGCTTGATCACAGAGAGAGACACCCCACAAATGAGAAGCCCGTACTGGCTGCAGTCTCTCACGGATAATGACACGTGTAATGTGTTTGAAGTTACGTGCTACGTATTCGGTCACGGATTCTATGCTCGGTCACTAGAACTAGTGCGGGCAGCCTACCGAGTTAGGGTGTGGTCGTCCCGTCTTATATTTTGTGCTCGCTTAATCGGTCATGCAGGACTCAAATCCTGACGACGCCGCAGCTCCACTGGCGTTCAAGGCTCGACACAGCATTGCATTGCACGTGCTGCTGGGGTGCTTCCTCGGCATTGCGGGTCCCTGTGATGCAGACCGAGGGGAACACGGCACTGTAGTTGGGAACAATAAATCACTAGGAAAGCTCGGACGAGTCTTAATACGGTGCCTTCTACCTCTTCCCACTACATTTGACCATCCTGATACATTCGGTGGCAGAAGTTGCCACTACATTTGGTGTCAGAATAGCGGACGTCGTCTGTCCAGTGCAATGTTCGAGCCCACTGCACGCATTACATTAACAAGATGTGGTGAGTTTTGAACAGTTTTCTTTTGCGTCTTGGAAGGTTTCTGGCCTTTTTGTGTTTTTGAGTGTGGCTTCTGACAAGCCACATTTTAGACGTTTTGCGTAGGCATGGTTTTCTTTTTGTCAGAATAACTGTTTGTGTATTTGAGGCAGTAAGATTTATTATTTTTCTTTCGTGGCATTTAATTACTTTTGTATTGGATTGAGTATGATGTTACCGAGTATGATGATATTGAGGTGTAGGAAGTCAGGTTATGTTTGTACTTAAATGTTTGTTTCGGTACTAACTAGGAACGAAAGCAGCACAATGGCAGCATCAAAGACGCAAGGTGTGTCGGAACCAGAAGCGGTGCGGATTTTGATGGAAAAGATAGCACAAGTTCGATTTTTCCGTTTTCTGGCAAGGCATCTGCGGATGTGCGTTCGTTTGTGGAGGATTTGGAGACATCAGCGGTGATGAATGGTTGGTCTGATGAACAGCTGTTACATGTAGCCACGATCAGATTAACAGGTGAAGCGAAGATGTATGTAAGGTGTTCTGAGGCCTTAAGGAAGGCAGGACAGTTTAAGCAGTTGAAGGAGGGGCTTTTACAAAGGTGCAAGAAACAGAATAGCGCTCGGTACTTTAGGGCGACACAGACAGGGGGAGACGGTAGAGAAGTTTGCGGACAGGATAAGGTAAATTAATGATTATACTTACGAGTTGGGTTAGAGCGACGAATAGGAGAGTGGCGGAAAGGTATTGGTGGAGAGGTAGGAAAGAAGATGTGGATCATTATGTCAAGAATTGTATACCATGTATGCAGAGAGCAGATTTGAGTCGGAAACAGATACAGCTACAACGATTACCGGAAGCGACATGTCCATTTTCTTTGTTGGAGATTGATGTCTTAGGACCTTTTAGGTGAAAACCATCGGAGAACAGATTCGTTCTCACAATAACAGACCGTTTTTGAGGTATTTGGAGATGTTGGCTATGCCAAATCAACAGGCTGCAATGGTCGCGCGGGCGTTAGTAAGCAACTGGATTTCAAAGTTTGGTGTAGCACAGACAATAATTGCTGACCAAGGGACCAACTTCACGTGGGATTTAATAAAGGAACTGTGTGAATTGTTGAGCTTAAAGAAGTTGAGGACGAGCACGTTGCAACCAGAGGCCAACGGAAGGACAGAATGAGTACACAGAACAATCGGGAAGATGCTGAGTTTTTATGTAGATTCTCATCACCGTCAGTGGGACGAGTATTTGAAGCATATTTTATGCGCATACAATGAAAAAGTCCATACAAATACCGGGTTGTTTCCATATGGGGTAGTGTACAGGCGATAAATTCCGTCAACGTTTCATTTACTGAAGTTACAGAAAGGAAGGACCGGTGAATCTGTATGCTAGTTCGCAAGGACAATTCGGGATGTTTGGAAACGGGTGCAAAAGGCAATTCGAAGGCTTTGGAAACGCAGGAAGATGCATTGAAGCGGAAGGGAAATTTACCACAGTATAGAGTGTGGCAAAGGGTAACGCTGTCCTACACTCAAAAAGGGAAAACGGAGAAGTTCCTCAAGAGGTATCATTGGCCATACCAAGTTGTTGAAACCACATCCCCCGTTAATGTTAAGCTTCAGCTGCCAACTAGAACAACGATAGTAGATATTGGGCGGTTACGGCCACTTAACAGTTGCCCAGATGTGATTCCAGGCGTGTCACAGGAAGGAAAGAGGAAGAAAGAGTGAAAAGAGGTGCTACGCACAGAGAAAACCAGGAAGATAGAGTACAGCATAAAATACCGTATGCTTTGCGATCTAGAAAGTAGTAGAGTATTTGTAGTTTTTGTTGTTTTTCTGGTTATGTATCATTGGGTTTGCATAGATTAATTAGGCATTGTATTTTATAAGTTTTTTAGAGTATTATGAGCCTGCTGAGGCAGCAGTCTTTTTGAGGAGGGAGGAAGCGTGATCGTGATTCCTGTCCTCAGGTCACTGAAAAGGGAAGTGTAGTGTCTGACGTATGTGGAGTGTTGTTGGAGGAGAACTCTCACGCAGTTCTGGAGAAATAAATGCGTCAGAGTAAATTTTATGGCAAAGCTGTAATAAATATGTGTTGAACAATGTCAGAGTCGTACGATTTCCTGTTTAAATTTTTAGCTATCGACAGTGCTGGGTCAGGAAAGTCGTATTTATTGCACCAGTTTATATAATGTAAATTTTAGGATGAAAGTAGTCACACAATCGGTGTTGAGTTTGGATCAAAAATAGTGATTGTTGGAGGAAAATGTGTGAAGCTACAAATACGGGACACGTGCATGGTGCAGTTACTTTTAGCTAGGGGGAAAGGAATAGATTGTGCAAGGGACGTCATGGAGCCAAAATTGAGCTTGCACTGGGGCGGGATGCATTGGATCTTCTCCATCTGTGAGAATTTGGTAGGAGTAGCAAGTTGTTTTGAGCAGGGAGTATTTGCAGAAGCGAAACGTATAGAGCTCGAGGGGAGTGGAATTTTAATCAATGGAACTAAGTGTAACATAATATGACCAACCATCCACCTGACAGCGTCAATTTCAGGAGTCACGCAATTGAATGTTAACGCAGCCACAGCTGTACTGGCCAGAAGCCACTTTAGAGCTTTTGCCAAGGCAGAATCTGACAATGTTAAATCAAACTCGGGAGCAAGGTCTGTTAAGAAGCGAAAACCAGTTCATTTTCGAGCAAGAGGGGCGCATATCAGCCAAACAGTTTGTGCAACATGTCGCACAGTATAGGGAAATTGCTCTGAGCACTATGGGACTTAACATCTGTGATCATCAGTCCCCTAGAACATAGAACTACTTAAACCTAACTAACCTAAGGACATCACACACATCCATGCCCGAGGGAGGATTTGAACCTGCGACCGTAGTGGTCATGCGGTTCCTGACTGAAGTGACTAGAACCGCACGGCCGCACCAGCCGACCAGCATAGGGAAAGGCAACGGCAAATAACGATCATTTTGAGCACCTCAGTGCCAAGTGTCATCGCAGCCTTAACTCTGTTATGTGTTGTTTTGTTTCTGATCAGACAGAGAGCTAATTCCAAGAGGGAACCAAGGGTAGTCCAAGCCCAGTGGATTGAATACCGAGGGCGTGAGACGAGTAGGTAAGGGGTTGATCGAGCAGTGGTCGTCCAGTAAGCAATTTTTACGTTTTGTTTCAAGTCATGGTTTTAAGTGGCACTAGACCACATTTATGTTTTCTAATAGTAAGGAAATATGCCATAGGTTCCAACCCAACAAGTTAAGAGCTTGTTAAGGGTCAACCTGGGGACCGAGTCTTTCCGATGAGGGGAATAATGTAGTGGCACCACCATTTAGGATAGGGAAAGTTGGTTTGGTGCAATATTCTGAGCCCACAAGTTAGAGCTAGGCACGGGCCGGTGACAGTAAGTTACGCTGACCAGTGGTTGTGAAGTAGAATGGAGGCCACAGGGCTGTCGACCCACTGAAAAGTGTAAACCCAGCAGTCTGCATGGCATACGTTACAGGCAGAAGGGGCCCCTGGTGCAACCTAGGTGTTGTGAGTACGTGGCTTGGAGTGGCACATTTGCAAAACAGAGGCACACAGCCACGTATAAATAAGTGCGGGTTTCTAATGAGATTCATTCAAGTGTGGCAGCTCTCCTGGACGGCGGGGCATGTCACACTACCAGCACCATACAGCAGCAAATGGGGCACCTGCGTCCCAGTCAATGGTGGGTCATTCGACCCTCTGAGGCGTATGCAGTGTCAGTAGGCAGCTAGCCAGCGGCACGCTACCGTGTGCAGTCATCCTGGCTTCCAACACTCACCAGAGGCATACCGAGGCGAGGGCCGCAGATTCGGACGCCGGATCGCTGGCGCTCGTTGTCGCCGCAATCTGAGCCACGATGGCGAGAAGCACGGATCTGGTCGCCTGCGGCTCACCGATAGGTGTCCAAAAAAGCATACTCATATTTTGATATATTTCTTATTTTTTTCTTGACCAATACATAAACCAAAATTATCTAAAAAATGAGAGCAAGTTTATAAATTTAAACTTTACTTGCGGGTTCTGTGCTCCAAAAAATATAATGATATATTTTTCTGTAGACCATACTCTTATACTTCCCAAAATTTATAGAACAGTATAGTCGTCATCAAATAAAATATAAAACATCATAACCACCACCTTTGTCAGATGACGAATTTCAGTTTCCAGAACGTACCCCGTGAACGACGTTAAATTCGCAGCAGTAGCCTGTGCAATTGCCACCTGGAATGGTGGCCAGAAAATGCTTGAATAGCGGCCAATCAGCGATGACCAGCCCGGCTCCGACAGGCAGGGGGCAGAGCGGCTGCAGCGCCGCCCGTCTTGTGTTTGCGTCGCCCTCACATCCCTGCCGAGCCATGTAGCACACAATCGTACAGCCACAGCTTTCTTCAGTCATTCGAGGCACGCACAAGGACAGTATTCAGTATTGGTTTGTTACGCGCGAGTGCAACAACTGAAAGCCGAATGACGAATACTAAAACATAAAACAAAGAAAAACAAAACTGGAAGTGGACGCAGCACAGGCTCGGAAAACGACAGTGTTCTTTCAAAGAAATCATCCAGGCACTTCCATTTAACTATTTAGGAAAATCAAGGAAAACCTAAATTTGAGGTTAGAACACTCGACTTTCGAACTGCGAGTCCGGTGTCTTCCCACTACGACTTCTCGGTTGATCCCGAAACGTTAGTATTCCTTATGTTTACATGGCGCCTGTGATTCGCAAAGTGCTTATTATAAATGATAATGATCCGTCTAACATGATTTGTCTCTCATTCGTAAGGTAGTAATATAATTTCAATGTATTCAGTTACTACACAACAGGGTTTTATGCATTCACCAAAACGTACAACAAGAAATACGTAGTAATGCAAGAACCCTCAAAAGAAACAAGTGCAGTGGAAACAGCTGAGTGTAGCGTCGTTGTGCCGCTTTCCCATTGAATTCAGTGAAACCGCGTATGAGGTGAAGATCGGCCAAATTTTCGTCACTATACCTTTCCCTATGGGTGTCTATCACTATTAACCCACAACTGGATTTGCGCTCTACCAAAACCACCGAATCGTAGTTTTACATAAATGACGAAGTAAATGGTAAGATTACCGTTAGTACTGGTAGCATTGGTAGGGTAAAAAACATGAATTTTTGAGAGAGAAGATGGGAGGTGACAATTCCTCTTTGTTTATTGTTTGTTTGTTTCTTTATTTTGCACATAACTTGAAACGAACATTGTTCAGCGTAAGTCGAGTGTGGTTTTTATATCGTTACAAAATATAAATTGCGTTTTATAAGTAATGAAAGTTAGATGATCATGCAACGTCTGCGCTTCTAGATAACTAAATATAATTATTGTTGTTATGTTGTACTCACTACAGCGTTCGTCATCATGGACGAAGACCCTCTTTTTCACGTTACAAATTAATAATTTTCGAATAAAAACTGAATTAAAAATTGATACTTTCAGTTTTGCTATAAATACTGATTATTTTTAAGTAACAGACAGGAGGACGAATATGTAGAACCAAATTTTCTTTACGTTAGGAGGTCTTTTATATATCCTCACTCAGTTTCTAAACAGTTCGTCGCTTTCGATTTGTAGGGGAATCTATTTAGACATGGATCTCATACGCAAACAAAGGGGTCGACAAGGGATAACGCCCGACAGAAGGGCAATACACCTAACGTACATGTAATGTGGTTACGACCTTAACTCTCTCTTTTTTTTTTAATGGCTCTCAGCACTATGGGACTTAACATCTGAGGTCATTAGTCACGACCTTAACTGATTAAGAGTGTTAGGAAAACTGCCTTTGGTTACACATACTGCAGTAGCCTACGGCAGTTCTAAAAATTTTTGTACAAAGGACAAAACGGAAATAGAATCGACCAATACTGAGTGCAAGCTTGAGGACGAAGAGAATAGTGCACATTAATGTTGTGAGTAGAAAGTATTGGCAGTTAAGAGAAAAATTTATTTCCAAACAACGCACACAGGGCATGGCGTCGACAGTTGCTCTGTTGGGCAGATATTTTCAATACAAAACAGATGCAAGGATACATGGGAGTAAGGAATCAAACGCAATGCAGTACTTTATACAGAGCCGCCCAAACCACTGACCATTTGTAGCGAAATACTCAGAAAATATCCCAGAAATACTTTTGGAATGTTTTCGGTGGACTTTCGGTTTTACCCAGTATACGCCTAGTGGTCAGAAGATCTGGCCATCATTAGTTAATACTCGTCATATCTTTCTGTTGGTCGCCCCAAGAAATTAAAGTAAAGTCTATTATTTATTCCTGCTTCCATTCTCCGTAGAGTTCCATTTTCATTTGAGGTGCAGGACGAATGTAATGACGTTAAATCCATAGCAGTTTTCTCTGAAAACTTACGTAAAATGCTTTCCTTTGCCCGTAGATATTGGTCGCTGAAAATTTATAGTAGTGTATGCAGTGAGAAGGAAGATTATTCACATTAAATTAAAGCACCAAAGGTATGTGGTCATCATATAGCTCTCCTGTGTAACAGTCGACTTACATCGGTAACTGAAGAGGTTGGTACCCGGACGCTTAAGTAGATTGCGGTGTCACAATAGCGAAGCGAACTGCAGGAAAATAACGAACACGCTACTATATTTGAACTGAAGAGGTTGGTACCCGGACGCTTAAGTAGATTGCGGTGTCACAATAGCGAAGCGAACTGCAGGAAAATAACGAACACGCTACTATATTTGTACTCTGCCTTCCATCAAATATCTCAGAATAACGTCGTTCTGAACATTTTGATGGTCAACAACAAGGTTACTTCACACAAAATGACAACACGTAATTTAATTAATTAGATAAGTTCCTCGGGTAGCGGAAACCTCTGCGAATACTTTTGGAATTTGTTTGTTTGGTTGGTTGATTTAAAAGAGGGGGGAAGCGACCAGACTGTTAGGTCATCTTTCCCTTGTTCCGAATAAAACAATACCACAATGGTGAAAATAAAACAAATGAGACTTACAACACAAAACGGAAAGTAAGGAAAAACTCACAAGAACGACGGAAGGGCTATAAACACTTATATGGACAAAAAGAGACAAGGAAACCACGGAGACGAAAGAAACAGATAGAAGAAATTAAAACAAGAAATCAAGATTACCATGGCTGGCTGACCATGAGAATAAAAACTAGAAGCCGGCCACTCTGCAACACATTAAAACCTCCACCCTAAAAGCACTAATGTGCAGGACACAGAGGGACAAAGGACATGCTCTAAAACTTAGGTCAATTGATAAACCCCCCCCCCCCCCTCACAAATAAAACGTAAAACTAAATCAGCCGATGATGCATTTTCAGATGAAATTGGAGGCAACGAGTCCGGTAACCGAAGATTTCGTCGCAGGGCAGTCAAAGTGGGGCAGTGCATCAGAATATGGGCCACTGTCAACAGGGCACCGCACCGACACTGAGGCGGGTCTTTACGGCGCAGGAGGTAGCTGTGGGTCGCCCAAGCGTGGCCAATGCGGAGCCGGCAGAGAACCACGGGGTCCCTGCGAGAGACCCTCGTCGAGGACTTCCACACACTCGTATACTCCTTAATGGCACGTAGTTTGTTGTGGGTGTCCCAAAGCTGAAAAACCTTGCGGCGTAATAACGAACGCAGGTCAGTTACAGAGATGCCAACCTCCGGAACTGGTTGCCGTGTAGTCTGTTTGCCCAGCCTGTCGGAAAGTTCATTTCCTGGAATTCCGACGTGACCTGGGGTCCAGACAAACACCACTGAATGACTGGACCATTCCAGGACATAGATGGACTCCTGGATGGTCGCTACCAAACGATGGCGAGGGTAGCACTGGTCGATAGCTTGTAGGCTACTCAAGGAGTCAGTACACAGGAGAAATGACCCGCCAAGGCATGAACAGCTGTGCACAAGAGCACGACATATTAATGCCAGCTCTGCAGTGAAAACATTGTGGCCATCTGGCAAGGAGTGCTGTGCAATATGTCCTGCATGAACATACGCAAAGACAACGTGACCATCAGCTATCGAGCCGTCGGTGTAAACCACTTCGTGGCCCCAGTACATGTGGCGAATCGAGAGGAGGTGACAGCGGAGAGCCGCGAGGTTAACTGAGACCTTAGGGCTATGTGCAAGGTCCAGGAGAAGCTTCGGCCGAGGTTTATACCATGAAGGTGTACGTGAATGAATCTCTAGAAGAGGTGGTAAACGGAAGAACTCCAGTTCAGATAGAAAAGAGAGGATGAGTACCACAATCGTAAACCCTGACCTGGACCGTCGATGCGGGAGATGAACCGCCGTGGTCGGGAAAAGAAGACGGTAATTAGGATGCTCAGGAGAGCTACGAATGTGTGCAACGTAACTGGCGAGCAGTTGTGCACGTCTGATCTTCAGTGGAAAGACTCCAGCCTCCACCAGTATTCTGGTCACCAGACTCGTCCTAAAAGCCCCTGTCGCTAGTCGAACACCGTAGTGGTGCACTGGAGTGATTAAACGCAACGCTGAGGGCGTTGCCGAACTATAAATCACACTCCCATAGTCAAGGCGGGATTGAACAATGGCTCTGTAGAGCTGCAGCAGCGTGGAGCGATCTGCGCCCCAGTTGGTGTTGCTCAGGCAGCGGAGGGCATTGAGGTGATGCCAGGACTTCCGCTTAAGCTGACGAAGATGAGGAAGCCAAGTCAATTGAGCGTCGTAAACCAGTCCTAAGAATCGACATGTCTTCACTGCAGTGAGTGAATCGTCATTAATCTAAAGTGCTGGTTCCGGATGAATGGTACGACGCCGACAGAAGTGCGTGACACACGACTTTGCGGCTGAAAACTGGAATCCGTGGGCTAGAGACCATGACTGCGGCTTGTGGATGGCTCCATGTAGGCGCCTCTCAGCAACACCTGTCCTGGAGCAGCAGTACGAAATGCAGAAGTCATCTGCATAGAAATAAGGCGAGACAGATCGCCCTACAGCTGCTGCTAGGCCCTTAATGTCCACTAAAAATAGAGAGTCACTCAAAACAGAGGCCTGCAAGACTTCATTCTCCTGGACATGGATGGAACTATGGGAGGCACCCACTTGGGCACGGAAAGTACGGACTGACAGGAAGTTTTGGATAAAAATCTGAAGTGAGCCCCGAAGCCCCCACTCATATAAAACGGCAAGGACATGATGTCGCCAGATCTTGTCATACGCTTTCCATAAATCAAATAAGTCAGAAACAATGTGTTGGCGCCTGGAAAAGGCTGTTCGGATGACACACTCGAGGGACACAACATTATCAGTGGTAGAGCGACTTGGCGAAAACCAACCTGGTATGGAGCCATTATGCCCGGTGACTCCAGGAGCCAACACAACTGCCAACTTACCATACATTCTAACAGCTTACGGGTTTTTGGAGGGTTTGAGCACTGGAATGATGGTGCTCTCCCGCCATTGCGATCGAAAGGCGCCATCGCACCAGATCCCGTTGAATATGACGAGGAGATGTCTATTGTAGTTGGACGAGAGATGTTTAATCATCTGACTGTGGATCCGATATGGCCCAGGAGATGTGTCGCGGCAATGGGCAAGGGTGCTGAGGAGCTCCCACTCTGTAAATGGGGCGTTATATGTTTCACTGTGGCGTGTAGTGAATGAGAGGATCTTCCCTTCCATCCGCCGTTTGAGGACGCGAAAGGCTGGGGGGTAATTCTCCGACGCAGAGGCACGAGCACAGTGCTCAGAAAATTGCTCCGCAATCACGTTTGCGTCGGTAGATAACACGCCATTTATGTTAACGCTGGGACCACCTATTGGGGTCTGGTACGTAAAAACTCGTCTGATCTTTGCCCAGACTAGGGAAGGGGACTATGGCACTCAACTGTCGAGACGTGCCTCTCCCAACACTCCTGTTTCTGTCTTTTTATAAGCTGGCGAACGCAGGCACGGAGCCGTTTAAAAGGTATTAGGTGCTCCAGAGAAGGATGCCGCTTATGTCGCTGTAGAGCCGGCCTACGCTCCTTAATGGCCCCAGCAATTTTCGGCGTCCACCAAGGGACTGTCTTTCGCTGCGGGAACCCAAAGGAACAAGGCATCGCAATTTCCGCCGCAGAAACTATCGTCCTGGTCACATACTCATCCATCCCATCGATGTTACCATGTGGGGGAGATTCAAGGGTGACAGTAGAGGTGGAAGTTCCCAGTCTGCCTTGTTGAAAGCCCATCTGGGTAGGCGTCCATGGGCATGACGCTGGGACAGTGACAGGAAGTTGTGGAAGTGGTCACTACGACACAAGTCATCGTGAGCTCTCCAGAGGAGAGTCCTGGGCTGCAAAGTGAAAAATCAGTGGGCAAGTAACTAACATGAGCCACACTGAAATGTGTGGCGGCCCCAGTATTTAAGAGGCAGAGGTCGAATTGGGGCAGCAAAGTTTCGACATCTCTACCTCTGCCAGTAAGCACAGTGCCACCCCAGAAGGGTGTATGGGCGTTAAAATCTGCCAGTAGTAGAAAAGGTTTAGGGAGTTGATCAATCAGTGCAGCCAATACGTTCAGGGGTACTGCACCATCTGGACGAACATATGCATTGCAGACAGTTATTTCCTGCATCGTCCTTATCCTGACAGCTACAGCTTCAAGAGGGGTTTGAAGGGACACAGTTTCACTACATACTGAGTTGAGGACATAGACGCAAACTCCACCTGACACTACTGTAGTCGCTACGGTTCCTGTAATACCCCTTATACCTGCGGAGGGCATGGCTCCGCATTGCTGGGAACCAGGTTTCCTGAAGGGCAGAAAGCAGGTGTAAAGCTTAATAGTTGCCGTAGCTCAGCCAGGCCGTGGAAAAAACCGCCGCAATTCCACTGGAGGATGACGTGATCGTGAGGCTGGGAAGGCATGGAACATTCAATGAGGCAGTTTACGCCTCAGGGTGAGCCGTCTATATCCACAGGGTCCGAGGGTCTAGCGATATCTAGGTCCTCACCCCACAACAGAATCTCCACGTCATCCTCAGATACAGAGCCTGTAGGCAGCGGTGGTGTGCGTGCTACCGCAATTTCCTTGGTCTTGGGGGTCTTCCTTTTGGATTTTTTTCGCTGATACTTGGGTTTTGCTGACTGGGAGGGCTTTACTAATTCAGTCTCTGGGACTGAGGAGGATTGTGAAGCCATACAACAAGCTGCTTTTGGGCACTTCAGCCACTGACAGGTGTCATCTTTCCCACTAGTAGAAACCTAGGATGGGAGGCACGGAAGGGACCCCTTCCTAGCGAGAGGAGCCGAAGTGGACTTACACTTCTGAGAAGTGGGGACTGATGTCCTTGATCGTTGAGGGCAGTGCTCCTGAGGTAGCTTGTGCAGGAGCAACAAGGAGGGAAGTGCCCCCCCCCCCCCCCCGCACCATCAAGGGGGCAGGTGTAATCTTGCGGCTCTGATAGCTGACTGGAGAAGGCGGAACAGAAGGAGCTGGAACCGTTGTCGTAGCAGCGACGTATGTGGATGTCATACACGCAGCATGTAGTCTCTCATTTTTTCTCTTAGCCTCAGTGTAGGTGAGTTGGACCAGGGTCTTGTATTCCACTATTTTCCTATCTTTCTGTAAAATCCTGCAGTCTAGTGAGCCAGGAGACTGGTGCTCTCTGCAGTTGACACAGGGGGGGGGGGGGGGGAGGGGGGGAGGGCACATGGAGTAGTGGGATGTGATGGACGTCCACAGTCTTGGCAGGTGATGCTAGAACTAACTACAGTGGGAAGGCATATGCCCGCACTTCCAGCCCATAAATCACCTCATTGAAGGAGGGATATATGGTTTCACATCACAGCGGTAAACTATCACCTTGATCTTTTCGGGTAATGTGTCACCCTCGAAGGCCAAGATGAAGACACCAGTGACAACCTCATTATTCATCAGAGCCCAATGGACGTGCTGGACGAAATGAACACCTTGTCGCTCTAAGTTGGCGCGCAGTTCGTCATAAGACCGTAAAAGATGATCCCTGTCGAATGTAATACCCAGGACCATATTTAAGTTCTTATGGGATGTGATGGAAACAGAAACATCCCCCAGCTTGTCACGGGCGAGTAATGCGCATAACAGGGCAGAGAATGCTGTTTTTGTCATGACTGACCTCCACAAACTTGAGCTCTAAATGTTCCACAAAAAACTGAGACTTCATTGACATGAAAGATTCTCCATCAGCTCTCGTACATGCGAGGTACCGGGGCGAATAAGCTTCGCTGCCATTCTTAGCCTGGCTGTCCTCCCATGGTGTGGCCAGGGAGGGGACCGATTTTGGGTCGTATGTCTTAGCACTGAAGTTAAACCTCGATCGCTTAGAGGCAGCCATCAGCAAGAGATGACGTACTGCGCTTCAAGGCGTGTCATCCGCCCTGATGCCACCCACTCTGACCAGGGTCCCTCCCCACGAGCGCCGCCGAGCTGCAGCAAAGGCCACCTGGCAGGATCCCCATTGCGGGTAGTCCCGATACCCCAAGGTGACGGGCATCTACTACTTAGCATACGTGGGGAGTTAACGGCGCAGGCATCAGCAGAGAGATCCCTGTGTTGTCAGGGGGCTACAACCAACAGGGTACATGGCGGCGCCACCACAACGGACTGGCTACCGTGCTGGATATCAGGTGCAAACCACCAAAGACGTCCATCATGTCGTCAGCGCAGAAAGTGATACTGCACAGTCGATGGAGGAAAACGCACCTTCGGTTGGCCGGAGTGGCCGAGTGGTTCTAGGCGCTACAGTCTGCAACCGCGCGACCACTATGGTCACAGGTTCGAATCCTGCCTCAGGTATGGATATGTGTGATGTCCTTAGGTTAGTTAGGTTTAAGTAGTTCTAAGTTCTAGGGGACTGATGACCTCAGAAGTTAAGTCCCATAGTGCTCAGAGCCACTTGAACCATTTGAACCAAAACGCACCCAGGAGGGTGACCTGACCTAACAGCTGTAGAATGAACGGAAATGCAAATCCACGTCGACGAAGGATGCGAGATGTCTCAGCAGAAGATGGACACGATGCGCCATGTAAGGCGCCCTTCCCCAATTGGCTCGCTCTTCGGGAAAATTTCGAAGAATGGAGGTCACACCCTAGAGGGGACCATCACAAAGGCCGAAATATGTGATACTCCTTTTAGTCGCCTCTTAGACGACAGGCAGGAGTACCTTGGGCCTATTCTAACCCCGCACCTGTAGGTGGATTCTAGAATTTCAGAAGCGTTTCCTGTGAGTCGGATTAGGTGTGGTGTCCTACGGTCCACAGAAAGTGATAGACTAGCAACTGGACGAAAGTTTGTGATGCTATTTACGGAATGATAAAATTTAATTAAATCTGATACAGTACACAGGACAATACGTCGTTAATATGATGGAATACACAGACGAAGGTGCTCTGTAATTTTTAGCTATGTCATTTTAAATATGAGATCTTTGCAAAAGTAGAACAACCGATGCCAGAGTACCTCTTGTCCTTTATTGCGGGGCATGGTCATCACGAAAGGCCAACGCTGTGTTATTGTGCTTGGCCTTGATTAGTGAGATTATTCTTGAAAAAACATTCTTCTCTCCCAAAGAGAAACGAATTTCAACTTTGAAATAGTCACGCGTGACGCTGGCCTAATGCAACACGTTGTTCAGTGATATACAAGTCCATATGGTACTCTAACCATTGACTCAGAAAAGTGTATATCTTGCAGGCTGTAATTGATCAAGTGAGCCCCATGCGGAGGAATGAAGGAGTCCGAATACTAAATCAGTCACCAATGGAACCAGTCTTTACCAGAAAAAAACTGTTTTTGACTTTCGTGGCCGTACCTCTGAAACACAGAGAAGAATTCTGCGTGTCGTGAGTAGAGGGTCACTGGAAACTCTGGCGATAATTTCACATGAGCTTCTGCATTCCAGGAATTGATGACATCTGTATCAGTTTTTCCTGAATCACTAAACCAGCATCCAGAGCTCAGCCAGTGGCATCATTCCCGGAACTCCCTGTCCCTAACTGTTTCCATCAACTCTCTGGCCAATGGCGCTACGTATGTGCGTCGATATCATCGTTCTGACTGCCAATTGCGTTGCGGCTCCTGGGGCATCAATGGCCTGCAAGTTCGGTCCACTATCCTTTGAGCAATTTCAAGTTTAAGCGAGGGAAGATCGGAAAGCAACGCACAATAATTTTACTACCAAAAAGCTTAATAGGTAACAAACAAAGAAAATCACAAACGAGGTTACGTCTTTTACCTACATTCCTACATTGTCACCAACAATCTCAACATACTTCTCCTATCGTGGTACCAGTTTCAATACGCTCTGTTCGTAGAAGTACATTTAGTTAAAGTACAGCCATCTGCAGACAGCTGATTTCACTCTAGCATCTGCCGCAAAGTGTTCGCCAGCAAGGAGTTTCTTCAAAGAACCAGGCAGATGAAAGTCCGAGAGTGCAAAGTCCGGAGTGTATGGTGGATGCTGGAGCAAATGGTTCAAATGACTCCGAGCACTATGGGACTTAACATCTCAGGTCATCAGTCCCCTAGAACTTAGAACTACTTAAACCTAACTAACTTAAGGACATCACACACATCCATGCCCGAGGTAGGATTCGAACCTGCGACCGTAGCGGTCGCGCGGTTCCAGACTGAAGCGCCTAGAACCGCTCGGCCACAAGCGGCCGGCGATGCTGGAGCACCTTCCACCCATATCTGGAGATTTTCTCATAAACAGGAGCACCAGCATAGGGGCATGCATTGTCATGAAGAAGTTTGACACCGTCAGCATTAATGTTGTTGAGTTTGTCACGAGGGGGCAACGCAGCTTAAGCAAAGTTTTAATGTAGGCTGCAGCACTCATAGTGGTCTCGTGTTCAGCAAAAGCCACCAATAACACATCGTGCATAACCTACAATACTATGGCAAGGATTTTGCAAGGATTTTCCTAGCATGATGAGTGAATTTGAATTTCTTTCGTACTGGGAAACCAGGTTGTTTCCAACCCACAGAGGCATGGTTGGTTTCGGCCGTGTAGTGGTATGCCCACGACTCATCACCAGTGAGGGTTTCTTTCAGAAAGTCATGCCCTTCTGAGGCGTAACACGTTACGCGCTCCAAACTGCTCACCATTCGCTGGCCTTTGTAGTTGTCTGCAAACGCAGGAGGATGTCTGCCATAGTATAAAATAGCTCCCACCAGCCTGCGTCCTTGGCACGCTGCATGTTTCGAGCCGCCGTTCACATCGATGACGGCGTTTATGGAGACGACCATCCACATAATGAAGCAAAAAATGTGATTCACACAAACAGCCGACCCGTTTCCATTGATCGACAGTCGAATCCCGGTGGTCCCGTGCCCACTGCAGTAGAAATTAACGATGATGCTGGGGCAACATGTGAACTCGTAGGGGCGGTCTTCCGGGGAGCTCTATGTTCGACAATGTACGATGAAAGTTGTGCTCCGAAACACTTGTGCGTGCACCAGCATTGTGCTCTTTTGGAAGAGATGCCACAGATCACATCACCATATATCCTACTTTACAGAGCAACAAGCCTCAAAACCCCACGTTCTGTCAAGAGTCGTGGACGTCCAACCATTTATCTCCTAGTGGTAGTTTCACTGTCCTTCTGCCTCTTTCCGTAGATATTGAAGACAATAGCATGTGAACATTCGACCAACTTCGCCGTTTCCGAGATGCTCGTTCACAGGCTCTGCATGATAATAATCTGCCCTTTGTCAAAGTCTCTTATCTCAATGGATTTCCCCATTTGCGGCATCCAACGTTACGGCGAGCAGTGGTCACGATGTTTTGGCTTATCAGTGTATAACGGCAATGCAACAGAAAGGCAAAAATATTTATTGTCTAATTGGTTCCCCCAACACAACGTCTACATCTACATCTATATGTACATCTACATGATTACGCTGCAATTCACAATTAAGTTCCTGGCAGAGAGTTAATCGAACCACCATTCAACTACTTTTCTACCGTTCCACTCTCTAACAGCACGCGGGGAAAATGAGTACCTGTATCTTTGCGTGCGAGCTCTCATTTCTCTTATTTTATTATGATGAACATTTCTCTCTTGTAGCTTGGCACCAATAAAATATTTTTACGCTCTGAGGATAAAGTTGATGATTGAAATTTCGTGAGAACGTCCTGCCACAGTGGAAAACGCCTTTGTTTTAATGACTGCCACCGCAATTCGTGTATCACATCTGAGCACTCTCTCTCCATTTCTCGATAATACAGAACGAACTGCACTTCTTTAACTTTTTCGGTGTCATCCGTCAATGCTGTCTGATGCAGATACCACACCACGCAGCAGTACTCCACAAAATGGCAGTCAAGCATAGTGTAAGCAATCTCTTTAGTAAACCTCTTACATTTTCTATGTGTTCGCCAATAAATAGCAGTGTTTAGTTTGTTTTCCCCACGTTATCTATGTAATCGTTCAAATTCAAGTTATTCGTAATCGTAATCCCCAAGTATTTAGTTGAGTTTACAGGCTCTAGATACGTGTGATTTATCATGTAACCGAAATTTAGAGAATTAGTTTTACTGCTCATGTGGGTGGCTTCACAGCTGCATAATTGCACACATGCATTTGCTGGAATTTTATACGCATTCTAAAATGTATAACGAGTACTCCACCATGTAAGAAGCAGTTGTGAGTTGTGCTCTAAATACCTATCACTAAGCGTATCGTTGTTCACTAAGATATTACTATTATGTGTGTGTGTGTGTGTGTTTTGGTACGATTAGGATTTCGTTATTATTATTATTATTATTATTAGTATCTTCTTTCCTTTCTCAGACCTTAGGTCTGATTAAAAATGGAATGTGACGCGGACCTTGATCAAGCGTGATTTCCTTTTAACTGTACGGTATATGTTACATTGCATTTAGGAACTTTCGGGTAATTGAACATGTATCAATAATTACAGATTTCTGTAGTTGTATATATACACTCCTGGAAACTGAAATAAGAACACCGTGAATTCATTGTCCCAGGAAGGGGAAACTTTATTGACACATTCCTGGGGTCAGATACATCACATGATCACACTGACAGAACCACAGGCACATAGACACAGGCAACAGAGCATGCACAATGTCGGCACTAGTACAGTGTATATCCACCTTTCGCAGCAATGCAGGCTGCTATTCTCCCATGGAGACGATCGTAGAGATGCTGGATGTAGTCCTGTGGAACGGCTTGCCATGCCATTTCCACCTGGCGCCTCAGTTGGACCAGCGTTCGTGCTTCTTCTAGAGCACCTTCTAGAGCACGTTGGGTGGCACGGGATACATGCGGACGTGCATTGTCCTGTTGTAACAGCAAGTTCCCCTGCCGGTCTAGGAATGGTAGAACGATGGGTTCGATGACGGTTTGGATGTACCGTGCACTATTCAGTGTCCCCTCGACGATCACCAGTGCTGTACGGCCAGTGTAGGGGATCGCTCCCCACACCATGATGCCGGGTGTTGGCCCTGTGTGCCTCGGTCGTATGCAGTCCTGATTGTGGCGCTCACCTGCACGGCGCCAAACACGCATACGACCATCATTGGCACCAAGGCAGAAGCGACTCTCATCGCTGAAGACGACACGTCTCCATTCGTCCCTCCATTCACGCCTGTCGCGACACCACTGGAGGCGGGCTGCACGATGTTGGGGCGTGAGCGGCAGACGGCCTAACGGTGTGCGGGACCGTAGCCCAGCTTCATGGAGACGGTTGCGAATGGTCCTCGCCGATACCCGAGGAGCAACAGTGTCCCTAATTAGCTGGGAAGTGGCGGTGCGGTCCCCTACGGCACTGCGTAGGATCCTACGGTCTTGGCGTGCATCCGTGCGTCGCTGCGGTCCGGTCCCAGGTCGACGGGCACGTGCACCTTCCGCCGACCACTGGCGACAACATCGATGTATTGTGGAGACCTCACGCCCCACGTGTTGAGCAATTCTGCGGTACGTCCACCTGGCCCCCCGCATGCCCACTATACGCCCTCGCTCAAAGTCCGTCAACTGCACATACGGTTCACGTCCACGCTGTCGCGGCATGCTACCAGTGTTAATGACTGCGATGGAGCTCCGTATGCCACGGCAAACTGGCTGACACTGACGGCGGCGGTGCACAAATGCTGCGCAGCTAGCGCCATTCGACGGCCAACACCGCGGTTCCTGGTGTGTCCGCTGTGCCGTGCGTGTGATCATTGCTTGTACAGCCCTCTCGCAGTGTCCGGAGCAAGTATGGTGGGTCTGACACACCGGTGTCAATGTGTTCTTTTTTCCATTTCCAGGAGTGTAAGTTTGGATGAAGCTGTATTGCGTTGATGTACTGGTGGATATTGTGTGGTATGACTCCTGTAGTAGATAGTATAATTGGTATAGTGTCAACTTTATCTTAATGCCACATGTACTTGACTTCCTCAGCCAGTTGGATGTATTTTTCAATTTTTTCTCCTGTTTTCTTCTGTATATTTGTTGTATTGGGTATGGATATTTCGATTAGTTGTGTTGATTTCTTCTTTTTATTGGTGAGTATGATGTCAGGTTTGTTCTGTGGTGTTGTTTTATCTGTTATAATGGTTCTGTTCCAGTATAATTTGTATTCATCATTCTCCAGTACATTTTGTGGTGCATACTTGTATGTGGGAACATGTTGTTTTATTAGTTTATGTTGTATGGCAAGTTGTTGATGTATTAGTTTTGCTACAATGTCATGTCTTCTGGGGTATTCTGTATTTGCCAGTATTGTACATACGCTTGTTATGTGATCTACTGTTTCTATTTGTTGTTTGCAAAGTCTGCATTTATCTGTTGTGGTATTGGGATCTTTAATAATATGCTTGCTGTGATATCTGGTGTTTATTGTTTGATCCTGTATTGCAATCATGAATCCTTCCGTCTCACTGTGTATATTGCCTTTTCTTAGCCATGAGTTGGATGCGTCTTGATCGATGTGTGGCTGTGTTAGACAATACGGGTGTTTGCCATGTAGTGTTTTTTTTTCCAATTTACTTTCATCGTATTTGTTGATGTTATGTGATCTAAAGGGTTGTAGAAGTGGTTATGAAGTTGCAGTGGTGTAGCCGATGTATTTATATGAGTAATTGCTTTGTGTATTTTGTTAGTTTCTGCTCGATCTAGAAAGAATTTTCTTAAATTGTCTATCTGTCCATAATGTAGGTTTTCTATGTCGATAAATCCCCTTCCTCCTTCCTTTCTGCTTAATGTGAATCTTTCTGTTGCTGAATGTATGTGATGTATTCTATATTTGTGGCATTGTGATCGTGTAAGTGTATTGAGTGCTTCTAGGTCTGTGTTACTCCATTTCACTATTCCAAATTAGTAGGTCAATATTGGTATAGCATACGTATTTATAGCTTTTGTCTTGTTTCTTGTTGTCAATTCTGTTTTCAGTATTTTTGTTAGTCTTTGTCTCTATTTTTCTTTTAGTTCTTCTTTAATATTTGTATTATCTATTCCTATTATTCTATTATTATTATCTATTCCTATTATTATTATTATTATCAACATTATTATCACTGCAGTAGTAGAACTACTATCGCCTAAACCATGGCAACATATGCAATAGTTCACAGTGCTATGAGTAACATGAAAGTGTTCACAGCAGGGGCCTTCTACATAAGTTTACGTAGATTGTAAGGCAATCAGTAGGAATATATACAACGACACAAAGGTTGGCTATTACTGTAATTGCCGATTGTAAGTAAATGTATCCCATACACAAACACACACACACACACACACACACACACACACACACACACACACACAGAGAGAGAGAGAGAGAGAGAGAGAGAGAGAGAGAGACAGAGACAGAGACAGAGAAACACAAGCACTTAGCGTAATTGTGGCGTGTGCATTGGTGTATCACTAGCGTAATATGTTAATATTTTATGCTTACACATACACAAAAATTACACCATGTATACACAGCACAGATGGTGAACATAAATCACGATATGGGCAAATGGTTCAAATGGCTCTGAGCACTATGGGACTCAACTGCTGAGGTCATTAGTCCCCTAGAACTTAGAACTAGTTAAATCTAACTAACCTAAGGACATCACAAACATCCATGCCCGAGGCAGGATTCGAACCTGCGACCGTAGCGGTCTTGCGGTTCCAGACAACAGCGCCTTTAACCGCATGGCCACTTCGGCCGTCACGATATGGGCACACTGCTCGCTACTTTGCCTTTGAGACACAGAGTGTGCTGTCGTCGGGCACGTGACAGCCATGCGCTGCTTCCTGCTGAGTGATGCGTGTGTATTCCACAAGGGGTTCATGAATCAATAGACCGCCACAGCACTTCACAGTGAGCACAAGCCACCTAGAACACAAATGGAACAGTATAAATTCCTATAAAAATTGTTTAATCACTCGAGCGCACTCGAGCGGCTAAATTAATAATGGACACAATCTTTAATCAAAAAAAAAAAAAAATGGTTCAAATGGCTCTGAGCACTATGGGACTCAACTGCTGTGGTCATAAGTCCCCTAGAACTTAGAACTACTTAAACCTAACTAACCTAAGGACAGCACACAACACCCAGCCATCACGAGGCAGAGAAAATCCCTGACCCCGCCGGGAATTGAACCCGGGAACCCGTGCGCGGGAAGCGAGAACGCTACCGCACGACCACGAGAAGCGGGCAAGGCAATCTTTAATCGCTATACCGAAACCTATATATTTACAGCTATCGATAAACTAATCAACAAGTAGTGTGAGGTCTCTCAAAACGTGAGCATGTCAAAGCATATAGCGCCAAGACAGTTGTAATGTAATTATTAGTACTGATGACAAATGAGGAAAATGTAGTCAATGATATACAGAGTGTTCAGAAAAAAGTGTCGAATATTTTGAGAAATGATAGTACTCATCGAAACAAGAAAAATAAGTCCAGTAAACATTGATCCAGGAATGCATACTTTCTGCAATGAACACATGATTACAGGAAGTGTTCAGCGTCGTCCCCACTCGAGACAATGCACCCTTCTGCCCTCTGGTGTAAGGAATGTCGCACCCTTTGAAGTATACCCAGTTGTTGTTGTATGTGCTTGCACGCATTGAAAACGCGCCCCTATAATGTCCGCACATCGTTGATTGGCGTCGCGTAGACCATCCCCTTAAATTTTCCCCATAACCGAAAGTCTAGGGGACTGAGGTCTGAGGTGTGCCCCCCCCCCCCCCTCCGCTCCCCAACCGCCCACACCAATCCAGCGCTCCTGAAATGTCTGCGTCAGATGTTCAAAATGTGTGTGAAATCTTATGGGATTTAACTGCTAAGGTAATCAATCCCTAAGCTTACACACTATTTAACCTAAATTATCCACACTCACCCACTCCCGAGGGAGGACTCGAACCTCTGTCGGGACCAGCAGCACAGTCCATGACTGCAGCGCCTGAGCCCGCTCGGGTAATCCCGCGCGGCTCTGCGTCAGATGTTCACGCACATTGTAACGAAATTGTGCTGGTGCGCCATCATGCCTGGACCACATTTGTAATCGTTGCTGCAGCCTCCAGCAAGGCTGGCAATACATTAATGAGGAAGTTTAGATAATGCGCCCCAGTTAACCTTTGTGATAGCACGTCTTAATCTGTTGCCAAGTACGTGTCTCCATACGTTCATTGAGAATAAGTGTTGATGCCCTCTTTCCTGACTTGTTTGGGATTTACATCTGCCCATACACGACGTGATCAAAAGTATCCGGAAACCTGGTTGAAAATGACTTACGAGTTCTTGGCGCCCTCTATCGATAATGCTGGAATTCAATATGGTGTGGGCCCACCCTTAGCCTTGATCACAGCTTCCACTCTCGCAGGCATACGTTCAGTCAGGTGCTGGAAGGTTTCTTGGGGCATGTCGGTCGGCGTTCCAAAACATCCCAAAGATGTTCTATAGGATTCAGGTCAGGACTCTGCGCAGCCCAGTACATTACAGGGATGTTATTGTCATGCAACCATTCCGCCAGAGGCCGTGCATTAGGGACAGGTACTCGATGGTGTTGAAAGATGCAATCGCCATCCCCGAATTGCTCTTCAACAGTGGGAAGCGGGAAGGTACTTAAAACATCAATGTTAGCTTATGCTGTGATAGTGCATGCAAAGCAACAAAGGGTGCAAGCCCCCTCCATGCAAAACACGATCACACCATAACACCACCGCCTCCGAATTTTACGGTGGGCACTACACACGCTGGCGGGTAACGTTCACCGGGCGTTCACCATACCCCAACCTTCCATCGGATCAAAAAGTTCAAATGGTTCTGAGCACTATGGGACTTAACTTCTGAGGTCATCAGTCCCCTAGAACTTAGAACTACTTAAACCTAGCTAACCTAAGGACATCACACACATCCATGCCCGAGGCAGGATTCGAACCTGCGACCGTAGTGGTCGCGCGGTTCCAGACTGTAGCGCTTAGAACCTCTCGGCCACCCCGGCCGGCGCCATCGGATCGCCATATTGTGTACCGTGATTCGTCACACCTCATAACGTTTTTCCACTGTTCAGTTGTCCAATGTTTACGTTCCTTACACCAAGCGAGGCCTCGTTGGGCATTTACCGGCGTGATGTGCGGCTTATGAGCAGCCGCTCGACCATGAAATCCAACTTTACTCACCTCCAGCCTAACTGTCATAGTACTTGCAGTGGATCCTGATGTAGTTTGGAATTCCTGTGTTATGGTCTGGATATATGTCTGCCTATTAATAATTACTACCCTCTTCAACCGTCGACAGTCTCTGTCCGTCAACAGACGAGGTCGGCCTATACGCTTTTGTTCTGTACGTGTTCCTTCACGTCTCCACTTTGCTATACATCGGAAACAGTGGACCTAGGGATGTTTAGGAGCGTGGAAATCTTGCGTACAGACGTATAGCAAAAGTGACACCAAATCACCTGACCACGTTCGAGGTCAGTGAGTTCCACGGAGCGCCCCTTTCTGCTCTCTCACGATTTCTAGTTACTACTGAGGTCGCTGATATGGAGTACCTGGCAGTAGGTGCCAGCACAATGGAACTAATGTGAAACAACGTATGTTTTTGGGAGTGTCCGGATACTTTTGATCACATAGTGTACATGCTGGTTACGGAAGGTCAAAACACCATGTCTTCTGAACCCCGCCTCGTCGGTAAATAATATCTTGCATGTGAACAGTGGATCTGCGGTACTGCAACAGCCATTCACAGAACCGCCGTCTGCCTTGGCGATCCGGTGGTCTTAGGGCATGAGCACTCTATAGATGGTATGGCTACAGAGATTGTTCATGAAGTACCTCCCCCGCCCCCCCCCCCCCCCCCTTCAGATAAGAGAGTGAGACACGCCTTCTGCTGCTGCTAATAGTCGCACACTGGTCCCAAGCTCCTCCAAGTCAGGCATGCGGACTGTGCAGGTTTTTCCACTGTCAGTCTTCAGAGGTGCAAGGGTACTTGAGTCGCTCATACGCTGGAAAAGTCTGCCGAACAACTGATCAGAGGGCACTCTACGCTGTGGATACTTTTCAGAATAGAGGACATGGGCTCGCAGGCTATGTCCATAATCCATAGCAGAACATCATATCCGCCATTTCACTTCTTGAGTAGTAGGGTTCCATTGCTAACAAGTGATAGCAGAGAGAAAATGTAAATATGCTACACCATTTATACAGTACGTACAAACAGTGCAATAACAGTAAACATAAATTGTGAATCCGCGTTTAGAAGAAGGTGAAACACCATGATACGTCCCCACGGACGACAGTATTGTTCAATAACCCACAGAAACACGACGAAAAGTAACGTAGCCTACAACACGGCTCGAACCACACAACTGACTGCAGACTACCTAACGGTAGGTACAGTACTGGCGGAATTAAAGCTGTGAGGACGGGGCGTGAGTCGTGCTTGGGTAGCTCAGTCGGCAGAGCACTTGCCCGCGAAAGGCAAAGGTCCCAAGTTCGAGTCTCGGCCCGACACACAGTTTTAATCTGCCAGGAAGTTTGATATCAGCGCACACTCCGCTGTAGAGTGAAAATTTCGCTATAGAAACATCCCCCAGGCTGTGGCTAAGCCATGTCTCCACAATATTCTTTCTTCCAGGAGTGCTAGTTCTGCAAGGTTCGCAGGAGAGCTTCTGTGAAATTTTGAAGGTAGGAGACGAGGTACTGGCAGAATTAAAGCTGTGAGAACGAGGCGTGAGTCGTGCTTGGGTAGCTCAGTCGGTGGAGCACTTGCCCGCGAAAGGCGAAGGTCCAGTTTCATTACCTCTCATCACCGACAATGCAGTGGCCAATGGCCTTCACTTAACAACTGAGTGCAGTGGCGCTTGCGTAGAGTTCTCAGTGGCAACACTTAAGCAACACTGCGGGAAATAACCGCAGAAGTCAGTTGGGACGGTGTGCCGAAATTTGGCGTTAATGGACTATGAAAGCAGACGACCAGCGCGAGTGTCTTTGCTAACTGCACGACATAGCCTGCAGCGCCTCTCCTGGGCTCGTGAACACATCGGTTGGGACCCGTGGCCTAGTCGGATGAATCCCTAGTAGGATGAGTCCCGATTTCTGCTGGCAAGTGCTGATGGTAGGATTCGAGTATGGCGCAGACCCTACAAAGTCATGGACCAAAGTTGTAAACAAGGCACTGTGCAAGATGACGGTGGCTCCATAATAGTGTAGGCGGTGTTTACATGGAATGGACTGGGTCCTCTGAATGTTCGTCTACTTGGAGATCATTTGCATGTTCCCAAACAACAATGGAATTTTATGGATGACAGTGCGCCAAGTCACTGGGTCACAATTGTTCACGACTGGTTTGAAGAATATTCTGAAAAATTCGAACAAATGGTTTGACCACCCAAACTGTCCGACATGAATCGCATTGAACATTTAAGGGACATAATAGAGAGGTCTGTTCGTACACAAAATCCTGCATCGGCAACACTTCCGCATTTATGGATGGCTATAGAGGCAGCATGGGTCAATATTTCCGCAGGGGACTTTCAACTAAACTATGACAGCACACAGATGATATAAAATTCGTTCTTGGTTAGGAATTCGTAAAAGTCACAAACTCGGTCCTTCCCTGTTGCTGCTTGTGTCGCGGCCAGGTACTGCTGCCTCACTATGACGTATGACGTATGAACATTTACCACTGGTGTTTACAGTAAATGGTCATACTTTGTATTCCCCAGTCATAGTCAGATTTCTCCACACACATTTTTTAAAGCCACATGTAAACCTAGCTTGCACAGCTGCATTTACGTCTTGTATTTGCGAATGCACATTATATTCTTCCTTTATGGCTGTTGTGTTAACGATATACAACAGTTATGATTTTTGACTTCACTGATTTCGAACTCTAGTTTTCTTTTTGTGTGCATAACACATTAACTACACTGAAGTGGTTTAAGTCTGTGTGACACATATACTCTTTTTCTTAAGCCTCGTGAAATAACATTGTTGGTAGCAAGCAGTTATCATTTGGCAATAGCTATATTTTATGGTATTGTCGAGGACAGTATGTTAGATTGAAAGAAGTATGTTATTCCTGCTTTAATACTGCGCTTCTGTATAACATTTACTGCATCTTTCTTGCAGTCAGTGCAAAGAATCTCGGTACATAATATAACTGAATGCAAAGAGAACACAGTTTATAAGCTTTTCTCGGTCTTGCGAGTCTGGAAAACTAGCTTGTACACCAGTCAATTTTCATTTATTCTTATTACTCCTGTAGACGTACTGTAGAACATTTTTAATCATCACGTAGGTGCTGTTTGCGTAAATCATTCGGTAACTGACGCCACAGGGAAGCAACTGCCACAAAATAGAGAGGAGCACATTTTAAATCCTTTTCTTTAGTGTTTAATACATTTAAACAGTCTTTCACCAAGTTAAACACACGATCCATTCTGCAGCCGTATATTGTAGCCTCCAGTCTGGTAATACCGTTTTCTTTAGCCAAGAAGTACGTAAAATTTCCTTGTAGGTGAATATCTGGCCACATTATAAAATACTCATATGTAACGTGGATACCAATTCACGCCTGGTCTTGTGATTTGACATATAAATCTGTGTGCAGGGTGAATTACCTTTATCCACATAGACAATACGCAAGCCACCGTACGGTGCGTGGCGAAGGGTACTTTGCCATTTCCTTTCCCGTTCCACTCGCAAACAGAGCGAGGGAGAAACGACTGTCTACATGCCTCTGTATACGCCCTCTTTTCTCGTATTTTATCTTTATGGTCCCTACACGCAGTGTATATTGGCGGCAGTTGAATATTTCGGCAGTCAGCTTCAAATGCAGGTTCTCTAAATTTTTAAGTAGTGTTCCTCGAAAACAACGACGCCTTCCCTCCAGGGATTCCCATTTGAGTTCCCAAAGCACGTCCTTAACACTTGCGTGTTGTTCGAAACTAACCGTAACAAATCTAGCAGTCCATCTGTAAACTGCTTCGATGTTCTCCTTCAGTCCAACCTGGTACACATCCCCGACACTTGAGCAGTATTCAACAATATGTCACACCTCTGTCCTATATGTGGTCTCCTTTACAGACGAACCACACTTTCCAAGAACTCTCAATAAATCGACCAGTCGCCTTTCCTTCCATCGTCCCCACATGCTAGTCCCATTTCATATAGCTTTGCAACGTTACGGCCAGATATTTAAACGACTCGACTGTATCAAACTTTACAATTCTAACGGTGGGGCCGAACATTACGGGTTTGATCTTCCTACTCATCCGAACTGACTAACATTTTCCCACATTTAGAGCTGACTACCATTCATCATATCAACTAAAAATTTTGTTTAAGTCATCTGTATCTTCCTACAGTCACTTAACTTCGACACCACCGTACACCAGAGTAAACAACCGCAGATTGCTGCCCACACCTACATTTACATGATTACTCTGCTATTCACAATAAAGTGCCTAGCAAAGGGTTCAACGAACCTTCTTCAAGCTGTCTCTCTACAGTTCCACTCTCCAACGGCGCGAAAGAAAAACTATCAATTAAATTTTCCTGTGCGAGCCCTGATTTCTCTTATTTTATCTTGATGATCATTTCTCCCTATGTAGGTGGGTGCCAACAGAATGTTTTAGCAATTGGAGGAGAAAACTGGTAATTGAAATTTCATGAGAAGTTCCCGTCGCAACGAAAATCGTCTTTGTTAAAATGATTGCCACTCCAATTCACGTATCATGTCTGTAGCACTAGCTCCCCTAGTTCGGGATAATACAAAACGAGCTGCCCTTCTTTGAACTTTTTCAATGTCATCCGTCAGTCACACCTGATGCGGATCCCACACCGCAAAGCAATACTCCAGGATAGGGCGGACAAGCGTGGTGTAAGCAGTCTCTTTAGTAGATCTGTTGCACCTTCTGCTAATGAATCGCAGTCTTTGGTTTGCTCCACCCGCAATATTATCTATGCGATAGTTCAAATTTAGCTTCTTTGTAATTGTAATCCCTAAGTATTTAGTTGAATTTACAGCCTTAAGATTTGTGTCACTTATCGCGTAATCGAAATTTAGCGGATTTCTTTTAGTAATCATGTGAATGACTTCACACTTTTCTTTATTCTCACCATACAGATATCTTATCTAAATCATTTTGCAATTCGTTTTGGTCATCTGATGACTTTAAAAGACGGTAAATGACAGCATCATCAGCAAACAATCTAAAATGGCTACTCAGATTGTCTCCTATATCGTTAATATAGATCAGGAACAATAGAGGGCCTATACCACTTCCTTGAGGAGCTCCGGATATTACTTCTATTTTACTCGATGACTTTCCGTCCATTACTACGAACTGTGCCTTTCTGACAGAAAATCACGAATCCAGTCGCACAACTGAGGCGCTATTCCATAGGCACGCAGTTTGGTTAGAAGACGCTTGTGAGGAACGGAGTCGAAAGCCTTCAGGGAATCTAAACGTATTGAATCAATTTGACATCCCTTGTCGATACCACTCATTACTTCATGCGTATAAAGATCTACTTGTGTTTCACAAGAACGATGTCTCCTGAATCCGTGCTGACTATGTGCCAATAATTCGTTTTCTTCGAGGAAATTCATAATGTTCAAGGACAGTATATGTTCCAAAACCCTACTGCAAATCGACGTTAATGATACGGGCCTGTAATTCAGCGGATTACACCTATTTCCTTTTTTGGGTACTGGTTTGACTTGAGTAGTTTTCCAGTCTTGAGGTACGGAACTTTCTGTGAACGAGTGGTTGTATATAATTTATAAATATGGAGCTTTTGTATCAGCATACTCTGAAAGGAACCTGAGAAGTATACAATCTGGACCAGAAGCCTTACCGTCATTAAGTGATTTAAGCTGCTTTGCTACACCGAGGATATCTCCTTCTATGTTTCTCATCTTGGCAGTTGTTCTTGATTGGAATTCAGAAATATTTACTTCGTCTTCTTTCGTGAAGCAGTTTCGGAAAACCGCGTTTAATAACTTTGCTTTAATGTCAGTGTCATCTGTGACTGCATTGTAGTTATCGGGCAGTGAAAGTACTGACTGCGTCTTGCCACTGGTGCACTTTTGGGTTTCCTGCCAGATTCCGAGACAGAGTTTTGTTGTGAAATTATTAAAAGCATCTGGCATTGAAGTATGCGCTGTATTTGGAATTTCTGCAAAACTTTTCCAGTCTAGGGGATTTTGTGTTCTTTTAAATTTGGCATGCATTTTTTGTTGCTTCTGCAAAGGCAGTCTGACCGGTTTTATGTACCATGGGAGATCAGTGCCATCAGTTATTAATTTATGTGATATATACCTCTCAATTGCAGTCGATACTATCTTTTTGAAATCATTCCACGTCTTTTCTACGCTTACGTGATCAGATCGGAAGGAGTGGAGACTGTCTCTTAATAAGGCGTTAAGAGCATTTTTATCAGCTTTTTTAAATACATGTACTTTGCGTTTCTTTTTGATGGTTGTAGGAGCTACGGTATTCAGCCTAGCAGCAACTGCCTTGTGGTCGCTTATCCCAGTATTCGTCATGATACTCCCTATTCGTCCAGGATTATTTGTTGCTAAGAGGTCAAGTATGCTTTCTCAACCATTCACGCTTCGAGTGGGCTCATGAACTAACTGTTCAAAATAATTCTCTGAGAAAGCATTCAGTACAATTTCGGATGACGTTTTATGCCTGCCACCGACTTTAAACGTGTAATTTTTCCTGCATATCGAGGGTAGATTGAAGTCACCACCGACTATAATTGTATAAGTGAGGTACCTATTTCAAATGAGACTCAAGTTTTCTTTGAACTGTTCAGCAACTATATCTTCTGAGTCAGGGGGGGGGGGGAGGTCGGTAAAACTATCCAATTAATGATTTAGACCGATTGTCAAGTTTAACCTCCGCCCATACTATTTCACAGGCAAACTACACTCCTGGAAATGGAAAAAAGAACACATTGACACCGGTGTGTCAGACCCACCATACTTGCTCCGGACACTGCGAGAGGGCTGTACAAGCAATGATCACACGCACGGCACAGCAGACACACCAGGAACCGCGGTGTTGGCCGTCGAATGGCGCTAGCTGCGCAGCATTTGTGCACCGCCGCCGTCAGTGTCAGCCAGTTTGCCGTGGCATACGGAGCTCCATCGCAGTCATTAACACTGGTAGCATGCCGCGACAGCGTGGACGTGAACCGTATGTGCAGTTGACGGACTTTGAGCGAGGGCGTATAGTGGGCATGCGGGAGGCCGGGTGGACGTACCGCCGAATTGCTCAACACGTGGGGCGTGAGGTCTCCACAGTACATCGATGTTGTCGCCAGTGGTCGGCGGAAGGTGCACGTGCCCGTCGACCTGGAACCGGACCGCAGCGACGCACGGATGCACGCCAAGACCGTAGGATCCTACGCAGTGCCGTAGGGGACCGCGCCGCCACTTCCCAGCAAATTAGGGACACTGTTGCTCCTGGGGTATCGGCGAGGACCATTCGCAACTGTCTCCATGAAGCTGGGCTACGGTCCCGCACTCCGTTAGGCCGTCTTCCGCTCACGCCCCAACATCGTGCAGCCCGCCTCCAGTGGTGTCGCGACAGGCGTGAATGGAGGGACGAATGGAGACGTGTCGTCTTCAGCGATGAGAGTCGCTTCTGCCTTGGTGCCAATGATGGTCGTATGCGTGTTTGGCGCCGTGCAGGTGAGCGCCACAATCAGGACTGCATACGACCGAGGCACACAGGGCCAACACCCGGCATCATGGTGTGGGAAGCGATCTCCTACACTGGCCGTACACCACTGGTGATCGTCGAGGGGACACTGAATAGTGCACGGTACATCCAAACCGTCATCGAACCCATCGTTCTACCATTCCTAGACCGGCAAGGGAACTTGCTGTTCCAACAGGACAATGCACGTCCGCATGTATCCCGTGCCACCCAACGTGCTCTAGAAGGTGTAAGTCAACTACCCTGGCCAGCAAGATCTCCGGATCTGTCCCCCATTGAGCATGTTTGGGACTGGATGAAGCGTCGTCTCACGCGGTCTGCACGTCCAGCACGAACGCTGGTCCAACTGAGGCGCCAAGTGGAAATGGCATGGCAACCCGTTCCACAGGACTACATCCAGCATCTCTACAATCGTCTCCATGGGAGAATAGCAGCCTGCATTGCTGCGAAAGGTGGATATACACTGTACTAGTGCCGACATTGTGCATGCTCTGTTGCCTGTGTCTATGTGCCTGTGGTTCTGTCAGTGTGATCATGTGATGTATCTGACCCCAGGAATGTGTCAATAAAGTTTCCCCTTCCTGGGACAATGAATTCACGGTGTTCTTATTTCAATTTCCAGGAGTGTACTTCTGACACCAATAAATACTCCTCCCCCAACTGTATTTAATCTATCCTTTCTGAACACTGTTAGATCGTTTGAAAAAATTTCGGCTGAACTTTTTTACGGCCTTAGCCAGCTTTCTGTACCTATGACTATTTGAGGATCAGTGCTATCTATCAGGTCTTGGAACTCTGGTTCTTTCCCAGCACAGCTACGACAATTTACAATTACAATACCGATTGTTGCTACAACTACGTTACTGTGTTTTACCTGCCTCCTTTTAGACGGGAGCCCTATCTGTGGTTTCCTCAGACCCTCTAACCAAGAAAACCGCCCAGTCCTTTTCACACAGCCCCCGCTACCCTTGTAGCCGCTTCCTGTGTGAACTGAGCCGCGCGGGCCTTGTCACGGTTCGCGTGGCTCCCCCCGTCGGAGGTTCCAATCCTCCCTCCGGTGTGGGTGTGTGTGTTGTTCTCAGGGTAAGTTAGTTTAAGTTAGATTCAGTAGTGTGTAAGCCTATGGACCGATGAACTCAGCAGTTTGGTCCCATAGCCCTTACCACAAATTTCCAAACTTTTCCTGCGTGTAGTGGACTCCTGACCCATTAAACGTAACCCGGAAACCCACCACCCGACGACGCAAGTCAAGAAATCTACAGCCTACATGATCACAGAACCGCCTGAGCCTCTGATTCAGACCGTCCACTCTGCTTTGCGCTAAAGGTCCACAATCGGTTTTGTCGACGATGCTACAGTGGTGAGCTCCGTCTTAATCTCGCCAGCGAGACACACGTCATTGGTACCGACATGAGCCACCACGTGCATTTGGCTTCACCCCATACTCTTCATGGCATCCGGAAGCACCCTTTGCACATCCGGAATGACTCCTTCCCTTCCTTGGCAGACGTAATACTAAGAGGACCCATTACGCGCCTAACGCTGGAGCATCAGCTACCAGCAAACACATCCACTGCAAATTCCCAGACTTTGAAGGCCGAGAAGCTTCCTCTGGAACAGATTGGACGACTACACCCGGCTTAGAGACTTCGTCAGCCACAGATAACGCCCGAAACCTGTTCGTCAAACGAACTGGGGAGGCCCTACGATAGGCCCCTCAGAAAGTCTTTCGCTGCTTTGGAATGATCTCCAATTCGACCACAGGTGAGGGGTCAACTTCAGTGGAGGCAGTACCCAGGGATGCCACAGCAGTGGACCGATCGGGGGACACTTGGGACGTGTTCGACGTCCCTCTTATCTCCGCATCTGACCCTCACCCCCACAGTGATGCCCCTTGGCAGCAGCCCCAAGATGTATGACGGGAGCCAGCACCGCCTGGAGCTGTGAGTGAAGGTTTACCATCTCAGCTCGCATTTGTACACAGCAATCACAGTTCCTATCCATTACTGAAGTCACTCCTGTTTGAAGCTTGTAAAAATATGTAACAAACGAATGGTGTACTCGCCTTATTAGCAGCAGGAACTCGAAGTGCTCTCTTACTGATGGTCTAACCGACACTGATCGACACTAACCAAAACGAACAAAAGCCTGTACATTACGATGGTCGATGCAAGAGTCGATAACAATGGCGGTACTGTACGCTACACTGTTATTAAAATAAAAGTTTGTGCCTAGTAAGTCCTCAAACGTGCAATAAATTACAAAAATAAACTAGTAACTACACAGATAACTGAAAATAAGTCACTCCTGTTTGAAGCTCCTAAAAATATATAACCAACGAACGGTATACTCGGCTTATTAGCAGCAGGAACTTTATGTGGTCTCTCACTGACGGTCTAATCGACACTGAGCTACACTAACCAACACAAACAAAAGCTTGTACGATACGAGGGTTAGTAAATCATTTATGTATAATGAGAACAACAACGGTTCTATTACACTCACTTGGGGCGCTCTTGATGATACCCTTCTCTCTGATGATGAACATTCGCCGTCGAGGACAACATACTAGGTTTTATTACTTAAGAAGTCTTCGAGCCACTCACATATCTGAAAACTTATTTCATATACTGCTACCTTCTTTAACAGCCTGCAATGTGACATCTACATCTACATCTACATTTATACTCCGCAAGCCACCCAACGGTGTGTGGCGGAGGGCAAATGCTTTCCCCAAATCTAAAAATATTGAACTTGCGTGTTGCCGCAGTGTATCAAGTGAGAAAAGGGCAAGCTGAGTTTAGCACAAGCGATGCTTTCTAAAACCATGCGGATTCGTGGACGTAAGCTTCTCAGTCTAAAAAAAATTTATTATATTCGAAGTGAAAATATGTTCAAGTATTATGTAACAAACCGAAGTTAGGGATACTGGTCTATAACTTCAAACAAAAATGTTTCACTTTGAAAGCGTTTTTAAAGCTAAATCTTTGAAAATTGGTATTTGAAAAAAAATGGTTCGAATGGCTCTGAGCACTATGGGACTTAACTTCTGTGGTCATCAGTCCCCTAGAACTTAGAACTACTTAAACCTAACTAACCTAAGGACATCACACACATCCATGCCCGAGGCAGGATTCGAACCTGCGACCGTAGCAGTCGCGCGGTTCCGGACTGAGCGCCTTAACCGCGAGACCACCGCGGCCGGCAATTGGTATTTGACTTCTCGGTTGGGAATGAAATTATATATACGTTTCACTACGTTTGGGAATTCAACCCGTAAGGAGGAGAAATAGGGCAAGACTGATTCACTGTCTCACAATCGCCCAGCACAAACCGCTAGCGATAGAAACTTGAAATCTGGAGATGCTGTTGATCTTATACAGTAGGCGTCGTTAACGAAGGAATTGTTCGAAATTCCACCTAAGTGGGTGAAATAGGGTATGAAAGAATTTTTTAATCTATATCACCATTTAGGCAATTTTGAAGCTAGAACTACGAAAATAGGTATGCCGATTCGTTGTCAGCAACCAAAAATAAGTTTTCTATCGTGTTTGTAAATTCGGCCATTAAAGCAGTAACACAGTGGGTGAAAGTTTTTAAAAAATAGATCAATATTAAAGAACTACTAAACCTTTTTAAACCTACTGCTATCAGAACTGGTATTTGACTTCTCGGTTTGGAATACAAAAATACGTGCTTCAGTATTTTTGGCAATTTAACTCTGCTAAGGAGTGAAATAGGGGATGAAAAGGTTGATGAAATCATTTCATTATGAAATCAATTTCAAAGGTAAATCTATGGAAACTGCCATTTCACTTCTTGGTTAGGCGTAAAGAAATATGTGTTAGGAGATGAATGCTGAATCGCAACCACGTTAAACTGTCAATCCAAATGCTTACTTGCAGCGTTTTCCAATATTTTTCTTGCTGTTATATTGTAGGAGACACCGTAGCTTTGCCGCCTTGCAGTGAAAAACTTGTAGAACTTACTACAAGCGTAATAATTAAATAGCCCACACATCCCCTTCCTTAGCATTACTGACCACTTTTTTTCTAATCGTTCCTGACAGTCCTCTTCATCACAGATACTTACTAGCATAACGTTATCTTACAACGGTTCTGTAATGTGTGTAAGCAAATTTAAATTATTTTTGCTAAGGAGCATAATATTTCGATGTAATTTATGTTCCCAGTGTCAGTAACAGCCAACGGCATTGCCGCAATGCTAACACCGACTTCCGTCAGATCACCGAAGTCAAGCGCTGTCGGGCTCGGCTAGCTCTTGGATGGATGACCAACCAGTCTGCCGAGCGTTGTTGGCAAGCGGGCTGAACTCAGCCCTTGTGAGGCAAACTGAGGAGCTACTTGATAGAGAAGTAGCGGCTCCGATCTCGTAAGCTGACATACGGCCGGGAGAGCGGTGTGCTGACCATATGTCCCTCCACATCCGCATCCAGTGACGCCTGTGACCTGAGGATGACACGGCGGCCGGTCAGTACCGTTGGGCCTTCATGGCCTGTTCTGGTGGAGTTTAGTTTTTAATGTCAGTAACAAGATAGTCCAGATTCTCCAGTAATAACCACAAACAAAGCCGTTCATCGGTTGGTCTTGTCTTCCTCCCTAATAGCTAAGGGATATTTAGCACTTTGCAGGCATCTATATTGACCCTTTCCGCTATTATAGAAGACAGAAAGTTGATCTCTTTCGGCTGTCAAGCCTCCTTTTATACTCTAAAGAACGAAGATGGCAGCACTCTGGCGAGTTACCACAGCACAGCAGCTGTTCCGTATAATATTATTTAACTGAGACTACATTGAAGTGATTGGCAAAGAGTACAGTGGAGCACATTACTGTTTGTTAGCGTCCAATAGACTTAAACAGTCTTCCACAGGGTGGAACGCATAATCTATTCTGTTCACAGCTACAAGATCCTATTGTGGTGTTAACTGGTAGGCTTCCCAACCCATCAAAAATCCTCGGAAGTTTCAAAAGCTACGTCTATGTACTTCGGACTGGAGTGATGGGTATTTTGATGACCCTGAAAAGTAGATAGCTGAAGGTAAGGCAACCCTAATTTCGTGCCTATACAGGGTGGTCCATTGTTCGTGACCAGGCCAAATATCTCACTAAATAAGCGTCAAACGAAAAAACTACAAAGAACGAAACTTGTCTAGCTTGAAGAGGGAAACCAGGTGGCGCTATGGTTGGCCCGCTAGATGGCGCTGCCATAGGTCAAACGGATATCAACTGCGTTTTTTTTAAAAATAGGAACCCCCATTTTTTTACTACATATTCGTGTAGTACGTAAAGAAATAAGAATGATATATGGTGCTGTAATAGTCACACATGGCTCACAATTTTAGACGAACAGTTGGTAACAGGCAGGTTTTTTAAATTAAATTACAGAAAGTAGGTACGTTTGAACATTTTATTTCGGTTGTTCCAATGTGATACATGTACCTTTGTGAATTTATCATTTCTGAGAACGCATGCTGTTACAGCGTGATTACCTGCAAATACCACATTAATGCAATAAATGCTCAAAATGATGTCCGCCAACCTCAATGCATTTGGCAATACGTATAACGTCATTCCTTTCAACAGCGAGTAGTTCGCCTTCCGTAATGTTCGCACATGCATTGACAATGCGCTGCTTCATGTTGTCAGGCGTTGTCGGTGGATCACGATAGCAAACATCCTTGAGTTTTCCCTACAGAAAGAAACCCGGGGACGTCAGATCCGGTGAACGTTCCGGCCATGGTAAAAGATTATTCAAATGGCTCTGAGCACTATGCGACTTAACTTCTGAGGTCATCAGTCGCCTAGAACTTACAACTAATTAAACCTAACTAACCCAAGGACATCACACACATCCATGCCCGAGGCAGGATTCGAACCTGCTACCGTAGCGGTCGCTCGGCTCCAGACTGTAGCGCCTAGAACCGGACGGCCACTAAGGCCGGCGGGCCATGGTATGGTGCTTCGACGACCAATCCACCTGTTATGAAACATGCTATTCAGTACCGCTTCAACCGCATGCGAGCTATGTGCCGGACATCCATCATGTTGGATGTACATCGCCATTCTGTCATGCATTGAAACATCTTGTAGTAAAAGCGGTAGAACATTACTTAGGAAATCAGCATACATTGCACCATTTAGATTGCCATCGATAAAATGGGGGCCAATTATCCTTCCCCCCCATAATTCCGCACCATACATTAACCCGCCAAGTCGCTGATGTTCCACTTGTCGCAGCCATCATGGATTTTCCGTTGCCCAATAGTGCATATTATGCCGGTTTACGTTACCACTGTTGGTGAATGACGCTTCGTCGCTAAATAGAACGCGTGCAAAAAATCTGTCATCGTCCCGTAATTTCTCTTGTGCCCAGTGGCACAACTGTACACGACGTTCAAAGTCGTCGCCATGCAATTCCTGGTGATAGAAATTTGGTACGGGTGCAATCGATGTTGATGTAGCACCGACGTTTTTAAGATTCCCGATTCTTGGGGAGTTTGTCTGCTACTGATATGCAGATTAGCCCCGAGAGCGGCTAAAACACCTACTTGGGCATCATCATTTGTTGCAGGTCGTGGTTGACGTTTCACATGTGGCTGAACTCTTCCTGTTTCCTTAAATAACGTAACTGTCCGGCGAATGGTCCGGACACTTGGATGATGTCGTCCAGGATACCGAGCAGCATACATAGCACACGCCGTTGGGGCATTTTGACCACAATAGCCACACATCAACACGACATCGACTTTTTCCGCAATTGGTAAACGGTCCATTTTAACACGGGTAATGTATCACGAAGCAAATACCGTCCGCACTGGCGGAATGTTACGTGATACCACGTAGTTATACGTCTGTATACTGTGCGTATTGGTGAATAGCTGTTTTCTCCTGGTACTTAGCTGAGACTCATGTTAGACGTATAGAAGTGATCTTGAATAGTCGAAAACACCAGGTCAGAAGATAGGGAAGACTTCCTGTGGACAGTGTTTGCTGCTGCTGAGACTGTGCTACGATATAGCCAAACGGTTCCGTGTCCAAACTGCTGAAGAGACATCCAGCAGTCAGTGACTGCTGATGTTGCTGATGCAGTGGTTCAAGTAGGAAGTACTACGAGTCAATGCTTGTAACAATACCAACAAAAACCAAACTACTAATGCTACTAATTATCACACCAGATCTGCGCGTCTCTAAAATACAGGTGCTGCTGTTCTCTATGGTAGCAGCAGCACGTTAGTTGTCCCTCTCGAACAGTGTTGGAGTGCTGTGTTGCACGTACCCACAATTGGTGCTCTTTTGTTAGTAATAACTATAGTGTTACAACAAAAAGAATTAACAAATGATTCCTGATAGTATTATTCTACTCAGCTGATCGGTGATACTGCCGCTGCAGCTTGCGGCGCTTCATGCTGGATGGACCCACAGACGGTAAACACAGAAATTAAATTTTCGTGAAGGTTGGGAGGCCGAGCTTGCACGCCATTGGCGCCCTGGGGCCAATCTGCGTAACGGCGTTGGTGACGGGGAATAGGGGGAGGGATGATTCCGGGAAAGCTGATGATGATGCCAGTAATTCCAGGAATGCTAATACTGATGCCAGTGAAATTCCCTCCAGAACTCCCAGAGACTCTCTACTGTCATGGATGTCTATCTGTTTGTCGATACGGATCCGTTCCTACACAAACACTCCGCTACCACAGTATTGGAAAAATTCGAACACAGATGTGCGACTGATACAAATTTGAAGCTCTCTGTAGAAACTAAATGATCCACTGCAAAGCGCAGTGCAAAATCATGATTCATCAGAGGGCAATACATAGTTTCTGTCGTTGTGCCTCCATGGGAGCCAGTCTTCCACCTAATGCACTGGAAATTATTCTAAAATGTTGTTGATCGGAGTTTCTCATATAGCCAATGAAAACATGTGCCGTCAGCGTAAGTTGATATATTTCCCCAGTTCATATTTGCAAGACTTGCTGCAGTTGGAATTCCTCCTACCACCTGCGTGAAATACATAAGAACCGTGTCTCGCTGCAGTTTCTCGAAGGCAAATATTCCTTCCTCATCGGACACTTACCAATGGTTGTAAGCAACGGCACACTCATAAAATTATGATTAGGGACACTCACATGCAAGCCTCACGTCGCGCTGCAACTCAACGTATTCTACAGAAGCATTGGTCGGTTATCTGCAAAAGCCTGCACATAATTTTATCGAAATAAGGTTCTTACTAATATAGATTTCACTGTCATGCTGGAAAACCAGAAAATTTCTAATAGACAGATACTGCTTGTTGTTTGTTCTCTCCACTTCCTTTTGACCTACCTCTGCATCTATAAATATATCCATACATCTACATCTACATCTACATTGATACTCCGCAAGCTACCCAACGGTGTGTGGCGGAGGGCACTTTACGTGCCACTGTCATTACCTCCCTTTCCTGTTCCAGTCGCGTATGGTTCGCGGGAAGAACGACTGTCTGAAAGCCTCCGTGCGCGCTCTAATCTCTCTAATTTTACATTCGTGATCTCCTCGGGAGATATAAGTAGGGGGAAGCAATATATTCGATACCTCATCCAGAAACGCGCCCTCTCGAAACCTGGCGAGCAAGCTACACCGCGATGCAGAGCGCCTCTCTTGCAGAGTCTGCCACTTGAGTTTATTAAACATCTCCGTAACGCTATCACGGTTACCAAATAACCCTGTGACGAAACGCGCCGCTCTTCTTTGGATCTTCTCTATCTCCTCCGTCAGACCGATCTGGTACGGATCCCACACTGATGAGCAATACTCAAGTATAGGTCGAACGAGTGTTTTGTAAGCCACCCCCTTTGTTGATGGACTACATTTTCTAAGGACTCTCCCAATGAATCTCAACCTGGTACCCGCTTTACCAACAATTAATTTTATATGATCATTCCACTTCAAATCGTTCCGCACGCATACTCCCAGATATTTTACAGAAGTAACTGCTACCAGTGTTTGTTCCGCTATCATATAATCATACAATAAAGGATCCTTCTTTCTATGTATTCGCAATACATTACATTTGTCTATGTTAAGGGTCAGTTGCCACTCCCTGCACCAAGTGTCTATCCGCTGCAGATCTTCCTGCATTTCGCTACAATTTTCTAATGCTGCAACTTCTCTGTATACTACAGCATCATCCGCGAAAAGCCGCATACCATGTAAAGCACTGTGAAAAGTATGGAAGAAATAACTTCCCACTGCAGCACATGTGGAGGTTACTTCTCGTTGCATTCACGTACGTAGCGCGGGAAACATGGCTGACTACATATCTATGTGCCCATCGTATTTATTATAATGTTTTCTAAGGGGGCGATCGGTAAGGAGCTGTTGTACATTCCTAGGTCCACATTTAATATTGATTGTCGAAACTTCGTAGTTAGACTTTGGCACTAGAGATAAAGTCTACCTGCCAGCATCTGCCATCTGGTTTGTCATAATATCCTCGACGTTCTTCCCTGAGTTATACAACCCAGTTACAATTTTATCAAGTTAGGAAATGCAACTGAGCTCTGGATGTTGACGTCGGAAAATCGTATAGATGAGCTATTACATAATAGGTTTACTGCCCACTGCACTCGTGCGATGTCGATTTTATTTTAATCTTAATACAACTTTATTTTCTAAAGTTTCGTGTGACGGTCTGAGTTAAGGATAGACGATGAACTCGTAGAATTTACGAGGGTAGTTGCTTCCCGTTGAATGAACAGACGTTTAACGGAATTCTTCCCACACAAGGGATGACAAGCGTAGAATTCATGGGAGTAGTTGCACTTGTTCAACATGTAGTCTGCCGCTTTAGTCACACATCCACCCACGGGGATGTGAAGTGTAGAGTAGTTGATACGGTAATGTGGGAGATGCTAAGTGCAGTAATTAATGCCTTAAATGTTTGTAGTATTTGCGGTCCCACAACAAACTCAGATTGTAACCCCCATACGCTGCACGTTGGATTCTTAAAGGCTAAGCCTGGATCAACAAAAACGGTGGATTTCAGTACGTAATTTCCACGCTCACTTTCCCTTGCACAACCTGAGGCATGTTGTTTCCCTATTGCCTTAAAAATATGTCTGGTAGTCGTCGTCACGATTGATTTCTTCTCCGCTGGCTTCAGGCTAATGTGCATTCAGCAAACAATGCATAACGAAGTGGAAAATGGGAAAGAATTCATTAAAGATGAAAATACGGAATATTGGGATTTCAGTTTATTTTATTTCATTCACAGAACAAAAAAATCAAGAAAAAGATTGCTCATGGCGACGTTTCAGCATGCTAATTATTTCTAGAGCAGCGAAAATGTCATACTAAAATGCTCCACACGATCTTAGAATTCACACGAAATTAACACAGATTTACACAAGAAGGTCACCCGACATAATTTTTAGTAAATTATTTCGTCTTAACACGAGATCACATTTTATGCGTGGATTCACGTAATGCCTCTTCCTAAAACGATCACAGACTGGCAACGAATCATCTCAGCAGATTGGCACCTGCAGGCTCAGTGCACGCCCGTGATTGGTCAATAGTTTTCATCAGTTAGTATCAACATTAATAGAAACTCGTATTTAGATTTTACGTGTGGATTGAATGTTAGTGAAATTATGAATAACAAGCTATCAGTGCAAGTAAGGTCAAAAGCACGGTTGGAGAAGTCTATCAATATTTAAACGATAAATAAATATGATAGTTATGCTTCTTCGTGTCACGTGCTTCTCGCTACCTTACAGCGACATGAATCTTCCTACACTAAATGTTAAGACGTAACAATAAAAACGTAATTATATATATGCAGATACGTGGGGTTACGCCATATTTCTCGCAAATTAATAAATAAATACATTAAACATTTTCTGCGTTCATTAAAATTTATAAAATTAAATAAGGGATATCCAATATTGCGAAGACCTTATCTGCACTGTTACAAGATATTTTCTACTATTTTGTTATCAGTGTTTCAGAATTACCTTGAATCCTAAGGTGCTCATCTCTAATGTCAAAAATAATATGATAATCACATAGCAAATTACATGAAAAATCTGAATCAATAGGTAATGTTAGAATTTAATGAGAAATCTTATTGTTATTTCTTTTCTTTTGAACATATAAAAATAATAAATTTCATATTCAACATTCACAACACTTCCACATCACGCCCGGTTTTTTTTTGTCTAGTTGCAGAATCATCTGTTGATGCATGTGATGGTCAGGCGTTCTTGGATGCACCTGGTGGCTTACAGTTCGTCGCCCACACATCGTGAACCACATTTCCAGAACTGTTGCTATGCGCTCAGCTGATTTTAAGAGTCCATGCGTTGTGCACTCATTCTATAAAATATCTCACTTACTGTAAACAAACAATATATACACAACTCATGGAAAATACCGTATCAGCAAAACATTAAAAGGACCGCACAACAAGCACTACACTAATAAATACAGTTTTGACAATCTAAACAACTACATATTTTTATTGTCTACGGCTTCTCTCGGTACGCTTTCTCCTCAAACCAGTAAACATAGTCTTTCCGAGTACAGCAGATCCCAGAAAATGTTTCTTGATGCTTCTCAATAATTTCAGCAACGCTTTTTTCTCATCATAGCCTACTATCTGACTTACTGATCATTAATAACTACATCGTTAATAATGGTGTTTGACCCAATAAAGTTAGGCGTTCTTCTGTAAATCTGAAAGTCGCTATTCTGGTTTATCATGTCAGAAACGGTATTAACATTCTCATAAATCAGTTTATTTACGTTATTTTTGTCCACGCGCTCCACAGTCGCTATTATTCCGTTACTACCTCTCTTTGCACAACAGTCAACTTCATTTCTCATCACTTCAACAACACATTTGAATACCTGACGGCAAAATCTTTGTAACCCTCACTTTTCTAAGAAACCGGTTTGTCACGTATAAACGTTGTATGTGCCAAGAGTAAGGCGTGTATGAAGTTATGCTGACAAACATGTACACTCGACAGGAAAAAACGTGGGTCACCCCTGAATTCCAACGTGTAGGCTGCACCTGAATGTATGCAACCAACATAGCATATCAGTGTTGCACATAGTCGCAACCCTCCACAGTACAGTCGTTGTAAGATACACAATGGGTAATGCTAGAGACTACTAGAGAACACCCGTCTTTATGACAATCCGTCCAGATGTAAAGTAACACCACGATAGTACAGAAGAGATCAGACAGTCCTTAACGTTTATAAACTAAATTTAATTACAATAAGTGACATTTCAAATGTTATGGGACAACTAGTTTTGTCACATAAATCGTTCAGTAATCCTTAAGCACAATTAAATATTTGAGACAGTGTACGGATTTATAAAGTATGGCAATTGGAAACAAGTTCTTTGCTGTCTAAAAGGTTTACCCAACACACGCTGAACGTCGTTCAACGTTCAACGGGGAGTGGTTTCGCATCAACTTTATGTAATACTAAGCAGTTAAAAGAAAACGTGATTAACGGCAGCAACCACTCTACGGAAATCCCAACATTAACAGCGAATCACAAGTAATATCATTGTTCACATTACTCATCAACAGTCACTTGTACACGAAGTTGTACTTTAAATGACATGACCAACGCCTTCCTTCTGGATCCGGATGCAAACCCAGAACGTAAAGCCATTGTTAACCAAGCAAAGCTTTGTGCCCTATCGAAACTCGATCACTAGGCAGAAAGAGACGTCAAATATTGACGTTTGCACCAGTATCAGTTATCAATTCTCAACTTGAACGTAAATGACGATAATGTTTGTACGAAAGCAGGAACCCTAACATGACAATTACCTTCTTAGTAATTAACCTCGAAAGAGGTTGTATAGTGTTGCAGTGTCAAGGAATAAAGGATGCACATGTTTAAAATTGAAATGCCATCATGTAATGCTGGGGACAAGGTTGCGAACCCAGCACCTAATCGGATTGTTGAATAAGTACGTAAAATCAGAATGTAGGTATCACAGTTTGTCACCAGTAGTGGGGCTGGAACCTTAAATGACGACTGAAGTTGTATTGCCTGACCAGGATTCGAACCCGACGCCTACCGCCGTCGTTGTCTAACCAGGAACAGACGAGAAATGTCCAATGTTGGTCCATCATCAGCGAGATGTGTACACGTTTAACTAGAAATAAGGTGACGAAAATGTCTATGCTGACTGAGAGTCGAACGCCGCACACATGGTTATGAAGACACGTTAATCATCAACTTCATATTCAGTAGTAGCTAGGAGTAGCATGTTTAGTTGCCAACCTTGAGGCCTTACTCATCCCTAGTAACGTGTTGCCTAATATCTGCGATATCATGATGTTAATTTACAAGTGGATTGACTGTCGTATAAAGCAATGTTCTCTAGTAGTCGTGTATCATGCGATGTAAACGAAGTGCCTCAGCAGAAAGTAATTTCCGTCGTGCAGCATGTATTGTTTCAGAGACACTGAGTACATGTTATAAGTGCACAAAACGCGTATTATATACTAAGTGTACACTATTATTTGGAGAAGCCCACGCCAAACCTGTTTACTTTTACATTCCGCTTAGTTGTCGTGGTTGAATACAGGTTTTCTTAAGGCTACATCTAATGCACAGCACTTACAAGAAAGTATAGTTTCCTGCGTCATGCTATTGCTAGCTAGGTGAAATATTTTGTGGTAGCTATGTTTAAAATGATGTATTTTTGAAAGTATTGTTCTTCAAATATTTGAATAAATCGTCAACTGTAGGTGTGCCTGCACATGTTATAGCATAATAGCTGTAGCTGCGTTAGTTTGTACTACAGACTTGGGTAGGTTAGGTGTAACTTTTGATCCTTCAAGGGGTGATCGTGGCCATGCGTCCCGGGTCTGTACTAGCAGCGGCTCGCGAGCTACGGGCCGGCCAGGCTGGCCGACGCGAGTCGCAAGTGAGAGAGCTGGCGGTGGCGTTGGTGGGCCAACAGCACGGGACGAGCCAGCACGGCTGCGCCGCATGTCTCTGCCGCTCCGTTTGACGTAAATATGTTTACCTCCTCTCCTGGATTCAGTATAAGAGCGGCAAGCAGAAATACACATCAGGCTGTCTACCGTAATGGCTCACTGGGAGAGTTCTATTCGAGGTAGAGTCAAAAAATGGTTCAAATGGCTCTGAGCACTATGGGACTTAACATCTGATGTCATCAGTCCCCTAGAACTTAGAACTACTTAAACCTAACTAACCTAAGGAAATCACACACATCCATGCCCGAGGCAGGATTCGAACCTGCGACCGTAGCGGTCGCGCAGTTCCAGACTGAAGCGCCTAGAACCGCTCGGACACTCCGGCCGGCCGAGGTATAGTCGTCGCTCTCATTGAGGAAGGAGGATGTTCCATCAGAGAAGCTGGTAGACGGTATGGCGTACCACATACCACTGCAACGAGATGGTGGAGGATCTGCCTTGAAAGAGGCACCACCAACAGGGCTCCTGGCTCAGACAGGAAGAGAGTGATCTCACAGCAGGAAGACAGAGACCTAGTGTAGTGTCTAGGAGCAGAGAAAATACCTTTCAGAACGCGAAGCAGTTGCGGCGGGAGACCAACTTTCCCGGCTCCAGTGACACGATTCGCCGAAGGCTGAGGACGCTGGACTGCATGCACGACGTCCGCCGTGAAACAAGACCTCAGCGAAGACAACGTTTTATACCGGTTAGCATTTGCGGAGCTCCATCTGAGGGCGTCGTGGGACAACGTCATTTTCACTGATGAGAAGGTGTTTTCCACCAACAACGACGGTCCACGAATCGTTTACAGGCCGCAAGGGACTCGCCATCGACGCGAATATGTAACCACGACGAGAAGAAGTGGCCGGCTATCTGTTACCTGCTGGGGTTGGAATTCTGCGAGAGGGGTGGGAATTCTTCACAGGATAGAAGGAACTCTGGACAGCGCGCAGTATGCCCACAAATTGGAAAATGTGATGCTTCCGTCAGTGCGATTGCTATACGCAGAAGGGTACGTCACATTGGAAGAGGACCATTCTCCCATTCACAAGTCTACATTTGTTCAGCAGCGGCTCTCCACGATTGGCGTCAACGTCATGGACTGGCCGCCACGGGCGGCTGATATGAACTCCATGGAAAACATGTGGGCTGAGGTCGCCAGAACATTAACAGAGAACCGCCACGAAACCAACCAACTACTGCGGACGCTCTTTGGTACTGCGTCCTGGAAGCGTGGGAGGAAGTTGCTTCTTCAGGCTGTTACGTCCGACGGCTTATACATTCTATGCCAAGACGCGTGATAGAAGTACAAAATAATGAAGGATTCTGGATAAAATATTAGAGTTCTTAAAATGTTTTGTTACGTCTTCTTTTTCGTCATTTTTCCTCATTGGCAGCTTGTGGAAGATCGCGTGGCGACAGAAAAGATACAATATGGATTATCTTTCCTTTGAGTTGCCCTTTTAATTCAAGTGGGTTTCTTTTGAATATACAGTTTGTTAAGTATTCTGTTTTGATTTCATTTATACCCTGTCTACATACTTACAAACTAATCACCGTAGATGGGCTCTGTCACAGTAGTTTTTGTTATTTCAAACACGTCTCTCTCTTCCCCTCCATCCATGAATACACCCTCCGTCCTCCACAGAATACGCCAACGATTTCATATTACGTTTACTCGCCGCACGGGGTTAGCAGAGCGGTCTAAGGCGCTGCAGTCATGGACTGTGAGGCTGGTCCCGGCGGAGGTTCGAGACCTCCCTCGCGCATGGGTGTGTATGTTTGTCCTTAGGATAATTTAGGTTAAGTAGTGTGTAAGATTAGGGACTGATGGCCTTAGCAGTTAAGCCCCATAAGATTTCACACACATTTGAACATTTATGTTTACTCGTTGTTAATATCTCTTCTATTCTCTCTCACACACTCTCTCTCTCTGACACTATCGCCGCAAGTGCCCTTCTATTACACTCCCCCAAAACTTTGTAAACAAATCTAGCGGTTTCCAATGAAGCTACATTTTCTGTTTTAATTGCTGCTGTCTTTACTCTCTGCCATTCCTCTCACCACCTATGAAACTGTTGTGGTGTCACTGCCAGACACCACACTTGCTAGGTGGTAGCCTTTAAATCGGCCGCGGTCCGTTAGTATACGTCGGACCAGCGTGTCGCCACTATCAGTGATTGCAGACCGAGCGCCGCCACACGGCAGGTCTAGAGAGACTTCCCAGCACTCGCCCCAGTTGTGCAACCGACTTTGCTAGCGATGGTTCACTAATAAAATACGCTCTCACTTGCCGAGACTATAGTTAGCATAGCCTTCAGCTACGTCATTTGCTACGACCTAGCAAGGCGCCATTACCAGTAACAATTGATACTGAGTCATGTACAGTCAAGAGCGACGCTCATCATTTATGGATTAAAGTTAAGTATTTCACCAGCTCCGTTCGTTTTTCTAAAGTCTAAATTCCTTGTCCTGTTCCAGATCTCACGCCAGCCTGTGTCAGCTAAAACGCGTGCCTTTCGGCTTCTTCTAGTACCCGGTGTTGGCTCTCCTGCCAACCCGCAACATTGGCGACGAGGCAACACCGCGTTCGTAACTATACTGCCCTGATTTACTTGTGTAATGGCTTCGCCACCATCTCCAGATGTACTGTCCGAATTTTATCGCTTACAGAATCAGCAGATGCAGGCCTTACTGGATGCCCTTGGACAGCTCGTCCAGGGTCAACGTGCAATGCAAAACGACGCGGCAGCCGCCGCTCCACCGCTAACGCAGCCACAACACGTAGTTGCACCAACTTTTCGTCCTTTTGATGCTGCACTGGAAAGCTGGACGGAGTGGTCACGCCAATCTGGATTCCATCTCGCCGCCTACAGAATTCAAGGTAACGAGCGGCAGCCTTTTTTATTATCCTCCGTAGGGGTGCACACGTACCGTGTGATAGTCAAATTATTTCCCCGACGCGACATAGCAACTCTGTCCTATGACGAACTTTTGTCTGCATTAGATGCATATTTCAAAGAATCAGTCAATGTAGTTGCCAAACGGTATACCTTCTTTCGTACAAAACGTACGGCAGGTCAGACTAATAGGGAGTGGGTTGCAACCTTGCAAGGCCTTACTAGGGATTGTGCTTTTGAGTGTCAATGTGGACTCCCTTATTCAGATACTATGGTACGTGATGCAATTCCACAGAACATTTCTGATGTTCATATACAGGAACAGATTTTGAAACTAGTCAGTCCCTCCCTTCAGCAAGTGATCAAGTGATGGACATATTGGATCGGCAGGACACACTTGGCTTTGCTCAAGAATCATTTGAAACTTCGCCACCCGTGTGTCAGGTTAAATGGCCCGCCGGGCGAGCTGCACGGAACAGTAAACAGTCCTCGCGCCCAACCGCGCCGCTGCCGCCAAGCTCTCAGCCACGTGTACCACACCGGCAAGCAAATGCAGTGCTAAAATCATGCCTGCGGTGTGCTACTAGACATTCGCGTGAGAATTGCCCGTCACGCCAAGCTATTTGCTTTTACTGTAATAAAAAAACGACATGTTCAAAGTGTTTGCCAGAAAAAGCTGAGATCGGAAGCTCAAAACCATTCCAGGCCCTTTGCTTCACGCCGGAATCGGAATCGAACCAAGGATACTCAGGCTCGCGACACTTTGCCCATGGAAATTCATATAGTTCATTCCACTCCGCCCTGAGCCACTCTCTCTAACAGTGACTGTGTTCGTCCCACAAATAGTGTGCGTCGATATCGCCTGAACTCCCGTCAAGTCGCAAGTGATTTTGTACCAGTGTCAGTTCACGCTGCACGAGACAGTCGGTCTTGTCGTCAGCAGGACAATAAACTTTTTGTGGACTTGGACATTAACGGCAAAGTGACAACATTCCAGCTCGATACTGGGGCTGCAGTTTCACTGATCAATCAAGACACTTACAAACTGCTGGACACACCTCCGTTGCATGCCGCAACTGTTAAGTTAACTACCTATTCAGGTCACAAGATCCCTGTGTTAGGACAGTGCAGCCTTCTTGCAACATACAAGGGACAAACAAAACTTGTGTCATTTTATGTCCTTCATTCTTCTTCTGCGGTGAACTTGTTTGGTTTCGATTTATTTCAGTTGTTTAACTTGTCTGTGGTAAATCAGGTCCTATCAGTGAACCAGACTGTGCCTTCCGACAGTGTTTCTCGTCTATGTGAAGAATTTGCAGACATTTTTGTACCGGGCTTCGGTTGCGCTAAGAACTATAAAGCACATTTGGAACTGAAAGTAAACGCGCAACCGAAATTTTTCAGAGCGCGCAATGTTCCCCACGCATTGCGTGATGAGGTCGCAAAAACATTACACGATTTGGAATCACAAGGTGTAATTGAACGTGTGCAGGCTTCTCTCTGGGCATCACCCTTAGTAATTTTGCCAAAAGCTTCCGGAAAATTGAGACTTTGTGTGGACTTCAAGGCAACAGTGAATCCACAACCAGTGCCTGCAACTTTTCCTTTACCCCGCCCGGAAGATCTTTTTGACAAACTGTGCGCGGGTAAATATTTTTCGAAGGTGGACCTAGCAGATGCATACTTGCAAATACCGGTGGACGAAGAATTCCAGCGCGTTTTGGTGGTTAACACGCATCTTGGTTTGTATCGATTCAAACGACTGCCATTTGGGTGTGCATACGCCCCTGCATTGTTTCAGCAATATCTACAGACTGCAGCAAACTACCTGGACGATATTGTGATCTCCGGACAGATGGAAGAAGAACATTTAGCCAATCACAGAACATTATTTCAGGTATTCCGACAAAATGGTCTTCACTTGCGGAAGGACAAATGTGTGTTTTTTGCTCGTGACTTACCCTACCTGGGACATGTACTCAATGCCCAAGGCATACATCCCAGTCCAGAGCACCTCCGTGCCATACAAGACTTGCCTTCGCCGCAGAATTTGAAGCAGCTACAGTGTGTGCTGGGAAAAATAAATTACTATAACAAATATGTTCCACAGGCCTCTTCCATTTCAGCTCCGCTTCATCACTTACGCCGTAAAAGTGTTCCGTTCGTCTGGACGACGGAATGCGAACACGCCTTTCGCCAGTTGAAATCGGCGTTGCTTTCCAATACTTGCCTTACGCCATTCGATCTCCGGAAGCCCCTTTTGTTGATGGTGGATGCATAGGATTTCGGGATCGGTGCTGTGCTTGCGCACAAAGATTGTTCGCACGATCGCCCTATTGCCTTTGCGTCCAAATTGCTCTCGTCTGCGCAACGAAATTATTCCCAGATCGAGAAAGAAGCATTGGCTCTCGTATTTGGTGTTACAAAGTTTCATGATTTCTTGTACGGTCATCACTTTACCGTCATCACCGACCACAAACCTTTGACATCGCTTTTTCATCCGACCAAGCCTGTACCTCCACGTACAACGCAGAAATTAATTCGCTGGTCTATTTTCCTCTCGCAGTACCGCAAGATATCTTGTATTGGTCCACTGCTAAGCACGGAAAGGTCGATGTGTTGTCCCGTTTGCCTGTTGCTGAGGATAGAGCATTCGATTCCTCCGAACTTGCTTGCATGTTCATTGATTCGGAAACCGATGACGTGGTCGAATCGTTTCCGACTGATTTTCGTCGAGTAGCTACAGCCACAGCTGCTGACTCTGTCCTTGCTTCCGTTCTGCGTTTTGTTGCTACGCAATGGCCCTTGTCAAGTCACGGATCGGGGATCCGTTGGTTCGCCGATTTTTTGCTCACCAGGAGAGACTTTTTGTACGACGTGGTGTTTTGCTGTTACGTTCCGATAATGATCAGTCCAGGGTCGTGGTACCACGTTCGTTACAGTCCTCTGTCTTACAGCTTCTCCACCAAGGACATAGGGGTATAGTGAGAACGAAACAACTTGCTCGTCAGCGCTGTACTTGGTTCGGAATCGATGCCGCGATTACGAATATGTGCTCTTCTTGCATGGTGTGTGCCGAACAACAATCAGCACCACCGCGGAAATTCTTTGCATGGCCAAAAGCCACTTCGCCTTGGCAACGCTTACACATCGATTTTGCTGGTCCATTCTGGAATGCTCGATGGTTGGTTGTGGTAGATTCATTCAGTAATTTTCCTTTTGTTCTCCGGATGTCTTCCACGACGTCATCTGCCACCATCCAAGCGTTATCCGCTATCTTTTGCATTGAAGGTCTTCCACAGGCTATTGTTTCCGACAATGGCCCACAATTCATGTCTGCAGAATTTCAGTCATTCTGCAAGGCCAATGGTGTTCAACATCTGACGTCTGCGCCCTTTTTGCCACAGTCAAACGGTGGTCAGGACTTTCAAGTCACAGATGTTGAAGTTGAAAGAGTCGCATTCTCGGGAGGACGCGTTATAGCTCCTTTTGTCCTCGTATTGCTCTCAGCCCCGAGATGGTCGCTCGCCGGCTGAGTTGCTCCACGGTCGCCCTCATCGAACCTTGATGTCTTTGCTACATCCGCCGCATCAGGTTCCTGTGCAGCGGCAGACACCTGCTTTTGCCCCAGGCGACGTTGTCTCCTACCGTCACTTCAAATGGATCAAATGGCTCTGAGCACTATGGGACTCAACTGCTGAGTTCATTAGTCCCTAGAACTTAGAATTAGTTAAACCTAACTAACCTAAGGACATCACAAACATCCATGCCCGAGGCCGGATTCGAGCCTGCGATCGTAGCGGTCTTGCGGTTCCAGACTGCAGCGCCTTTAACCGCATGGAATACTACCGTCACTATCGAGGTTCACGGCGTTGGCTCGAAGGGCGCATTCTTCGCTGCCTCGGCCGCGCTGTGTATCTGGTTTTGGGGGCCTCTGGTGAGGTGCGTCGGCATCTCAATCAGCTGCGCCTCTGTCGTCGCACGGGATCTGCCGCTCCCCGTCTGCTTTCAGCGACTGTGCCGTCCGGTCTGCGCTCTGGGGACCCATCTACTGGCTCGCCTCAGCCCCAGGTGTTACCGACGCTGCCTTCAATTTTGCCCCATGGCGACGCGCCGCCGCCGCCGCCGCCGCCGCCTGTTCTCCCGCCAGCGACGCCCGCAGTGGACGCGTCGCTGCAACCGCCACGCGCCTCCCTGGGTCACGCGCCGCCGATCGCTTCCCGTGACCAGTTGTCCTCCGACATGGAACTCTTGCCAGCTCCGGACCATACGTCGTCTTCGCCAGTCGGGTGCTCCGGCCCGATGGAGGTCGACCCTTCGGCCCCTCCTGTCTCTCTACGGGCGCATACACCGCCTGTTGGCGTGCACCCTGGAGCAGGTTTTCAGGCGTTTCCTAGCTCCCCGCGGTCCGAATGGCAGGGTGCGGGTGGCACAGCCTCGCCTGTTGTTAGGCTCCCCACCTCGTCGCATACGTCAACATGGGGTCCTCCCCACGGCGGGCGGAAGCCGTATGCCACAACCGTACGCCGATTTGCGGGGGAGGAATGTGGTGTCGCCCCAGCTGTACAACCGACTTTTCCTAGCGATGGTTCACTGACAAAATACGCTCTCATTTGCCGAGACGATAGTTAGCATAGCCTTCAGCTACGTCATTTGCTACGACCTAGCAAGGCGCCATTACCAGTTACTATTGATACTGAGTCATGTACAGTCAAGAGCGACGCTCATCATTTATGGATTAAAGTTAAGTATTTCACCAGCTACGTCCGTTTTTCTAAAGTCTAAATTCCTTGTCCTGTTCCAGACCTCACGCCAGCCTGTGTGAGCTAAAACGCGTGCCTTTCCGCTTCCTCTAGTACCCGGTGTTGGCTCTCCTGCCAACCCACAACAACTGTATTGTTTGATCTCCCCTTCTCTATAACCCATTCTTCGTTCTGAGAACAGTCCTTCCTTATCTCACGGTCCTAAGATAAAACGAACTGTGGCACACATCTAAGTAAGCAATACTTAGCAAGCATTTCACGCTTATATTTTGCACTTCTGCACTTCTATCCATTCCCAGATCCCGCCCACCTTCCCGTTACGCGTCCCTTGACATCTGCATTTACATCCAAATGAAGACTCTGCAATTCATAATTATGTGCTTGGCAGGGGGTTCTGTGGTCTGGTGGATTAATCTTGTATTGATGTGTAAAACTTGTAGGTTCGCATCTCACGTCAGGCGTAGATTTTTAACACACACAAGTAGCTCTCCTTCACCCCTAGTAACGCCAAGTGCAGAACGCTAGTAAGCTCCGTAGTTCAATATCCACAGTAAAGATAACATCCCTTCGCTGCCGACTGGGTATTCGTTTGAGCTGTGACAGATGGAGAAAACCCGTAAGGCAGAGACTCTGTCACCAGCAAGCCGTCGTCAACTAGAAAACGTATTTCATTTAATGAACCAATGGCCATGTAAATTCATAAGATCCTTACTTTATTTGAAACTGAGACGTTGAAAATTGTTGTGCTGGACTGGGATTAGAATTCGATTTCACTGTGTTCCCGAAGATTGCAAACTCTTCTAGGCGTCCTCGAAAGGCACCTATCGGGTTTCGATTCCTGATCAGCACAAAATATTCATTATTTCATTTCAAGCCCTAGTATGTGCACTCCGAACTACTGGTGAAAAATAGTTGCAATTTCAACGTCTCTTCGTGTGATGTCAGCTGTAACGTGTTCGTTTCAACTCACAGCCACATGATGAACTTCTTATCACAACATTACAAGATCAAACATTCCTCTACGTCCTACTGGGGAAAACGAATTTGGGACTAACGTTGTGTTCGTTGTGATCACCAACGACGACATGTTGTGGACTCAACTTCTAGCCAGCAGAGTATTTTCCATCACATCATTGAAAGTACAAACATGCCATTCCTAGCTATTATTGGAAAAGAATTTGATAGTTAAAGTTTCCTCATGACCACGTGTGCGGGGTTTGAATTCCATTCAGCACAGAACTTTTCGTCGCCTGATGTCTAGCTGAACATGCGCCCATTTCGCTACTGGTGAACCAACAATAGCTACTTATCGTCTGTTCCTGCCGAGAAAACGACGATGCTACATGCTGGGTTCGAATCTCAGTCAGGCAGAAACAATTCTATCGTCAATTAAGATTCCAGCATTTCGCTATTGGTGAAAACATTTGATATTTAACTTCTGACTTTATGTACAGTCGTGCTCAAAAGTATCCGAACGACCTGAATTGCATTTCACCTGATTCCCATGCGACCTACACAACGCAGCTGTCTAGCAGGTCCTCTAATCGCTCCCTGGTACAGTCGTTTGACTATTGAAAATGGTTCCACCAAGTCACCACTAGAAAACACTGCTCTGTATCGCAATAACTCAGGATGTACAGTAATACCACGATACTAAAAATATCAGGGAACAACTCATCACAGATAAGACTGTCCTTAAGGCTTGTAAGCTCACATTTATTGCAATAAATGACATACCTGAAATGTTAGCACTCTCATTGTTACGTCAGATAGGTAATGCACGTAGTAAGTTCGTCGTATTCATGGTTTCCTCTTCAAAGTAACATACCATACTTGTTATTTAACACTAAATGTCATTAAAATTTTACGTTATTCACGAGCAGCTAGTAGAGAATATGTATGAACTTCAAATGACACGACGAACCGCCTCGTTCTGCATATGGATTAAAACCCAGGTCATGCAGGATAGGCCGCGGTGGCCGTGCGGTTCTAGCCACTTCAGTCCGGAACCTCGTAACTGCTACGGTCGCAGGTTCGAATCCTGCCTCGGGCATGGACGTGTGTGATGTCCTTAGGTTATTTAGGTTTAAGTAGTTCTAGGTTCTAGGGGACTGATGACCTCAGATGTTGAGTCCCATGGTGCTCAGAGCCATTTGAACCATTTTGAACAATTCATGCGCAATATGTGGAGATGTTGAGGAATCTGCAGTTTTGAACAAACAACAAGTTGTAGTCGAGCTGTAATGTTACGAAGGGATCAAATTCCGCGTTAAGGGCATTCTGAGTTGCATTCCCAGTCAGAACCAATTTTATCGACATACAGAAGCTCAAATAAAAGGCGGAATAAGTGTCCTGTGACCATACACAGGGTTTGTTTCGTCACTAGAAATAAATAACTAGTATAAGAAAGGTTACTGGTGATAGATGATGGTTCAGATGGCTCTGAGTACTATGGAACTTAACATCCGTGGTCATCAGTCCCCTAGAACTTAGAACTACTTAAACCTAACTAACCTAAGGACATCACACACATCCATGCCCGAGGCAGGATTCGAACCTGCGACCATAGCAGTCGCGCGGTTTCCGACTGAGAGCCTAGAACCGCTCGGCCACCACGGCCGGCTACTGGTGTTTCTACATGTCACCACTCCTTACTTTATTGTGGTTCCACCTAACGTCTACTTGGTAGAGAAGGAATATCATGTTTAATGTGATTTTCAGATTACAGTGCCATTATACTTTCTTCACTTGGCGTAGCCAGAAGAGAATAGAATCTGCCTCTCCCTATCAAAAAACATCGGCAGAAGTTGGAATCGAGCCGAGACCAACCTCATATGAAACTATCATCAGTCCAACAATCCACCAAACCCACTTCTCTACGACTCGTTTCTCTATCATAACACCGTTGCGGCACACAAGATGAGACTTCTGACACACAGACTCCCCGTAGTGGTTTGCAGGACGTTCAGTACAATCATTTACTTGGTTGACCGAATCGCCATGAACTAGCTGCCTTCGCTACCCAGTGCATACGTCGCGTAATCTATTACATTCGCTACTACATTTTTTTAAAACGCAATTCTGCTGTCTGCTGAAGTTAACAATTTAATGGAACTTTGAACATTATTCTCTTCACTTCTCAACCCAAAACACTGGCATGGGGATAAAAGGCAAACTTCTGCGTCATTTTGTTCTTTTCAGGTTGCAGCAGATGCGTCATGCAGCAGATGCGTCTCGAAGCTTTTGTATTATGTATGGGGAGAGTGCATCGTGCCAAAATAGTCAGAAAAGTATTTTCTACATTATCTGTCGTCTGGTAGTGGCATTATATTCTTCTTCAAACCTTGTTTGACAGCTTTAACTCAGAACAAGTTTTCTACATGCATGTAATCAATAAACTGCATGTGCATTGTCAGACTGTTATAGATAACATCAGAGAATTCGCATATATAGTTGCTGATTAATTTCTCTCTCATGATTAATGTTGTTTTAACAGCACTAAAAGAAACCTTACGAAAACTGTACACTTTGTTGTAAGAAATGAAATAAAACTACCCACGATAACCTTACGATGAATGTAAGTCAGCTTTAACAAAACTGAGTATCTGTACACAACCGTGCCTCTATCTGCACTAATTAGTAAAATACTACTCACTTAGATTTCGATTGGGTCTGTGTTTAAATGGTATGCTGTGTCATACTCAATAGGTATGCAAATGTGGCATTTCATAAATAAAGTTACGTATTCCTAGAAACCCAAAATTTGCTTGTCAGCAGCGGAAAGAGGAGTTACCTGTTGTGCAGCATTTACGTTTATCACCATTGCACTTTGAGCTGAAAGTATTTTCTTGCTATTTGCTACTCAATTTATTTCCTTCATACTTATCACCCTGGCATGGGAGTCTTAAGTGAAGAACATTATTGAATTTCGTATCGTTGTCGGTCGATTCGAATTTCTTGAGAGACGCTTGTATTGTATAGCAGCTTGGCAGTCAGAAAGCCGATATCTACGACCATTAACACAAGTTACTGAGTCAAGCTGCCAAGAGGATTTGATGTGTAAAGGTTTTCTTTTGATTTTGTTACAGAATTTTTTCTGGAATTTCGCAGCTCCATGAACTAATACACAAAAAAAGCTCGCACGCGCTGCCCCTATCACAGTTAGAACTGCCGACTTTCTTAACCGTTGGAACACGAGACACGGGCGGTAGCACGCCACTCTCGTCATTGTATTGGTCGCTCAGCCTCATAACGCATCGTGAAAGATATTAAAAGTTGTCACTTATGTGAAGAATAGCATTTTTTTAGCCAAAAAATTGAAATTTCCGTCTCAGTGTCTTAGTTTACGTGAGGATTATATACCACGAGTCATTCAAATGGAAAGGGAATATCAAGTGAATTTAGCGAGTCATTTCAGTACCATACGCGGAAGTGATTGCACTGTCACAGTGTTGCCAAATGTTTGTGACGATGTTGCCAATTCTCAGCTGTAGCGTTATAGGAGGAGAATCCTGTGCTCGTGTCATAGGAGGATACGGAGAGGAGGCGCGGGTTTTGGTTAATATGCAGCGTTTTCTCCTACCAGCTGTGTCAAACATTCAGGTGTCTGATCTTCCATCACGATTACAGTTTCCCACAAAATATATACCAATAAACCACTTACCTTGTTACTTTGTTACAAAAGATTATTTCAGTATAATAAAAAGTCTTTGGAAATCAACTTAGCCAACCTGTCACGAAAAGTAAGATAACAAACACTTTGAACCTCGAAATCGATTGCATCTATGTGAAGTCTTGTGATCATACAAGTAGAATTTCATGAATTGCACGAAAATATAGAAAAATGTTGGTGCGAATGGAAGCTGTAAGAAACTCAGTTACCTAATTATTCTGTACTACTTAATAATCAATTCATTTGATAATTCACAAGAGTAGAAACTAAAAATTATGCCCATTAAGACAGAAACTAAAGTACAGATGTGGTCACTGTGCAGATCTGCTCTTTTTCATCTTCAGATCTATACAAATAATGTATACTAACCAGCGTATTCATTGCTTTCGTAATGTTGCCCTCTTGTTTAGTCTTCTTATGATGAACTGGATCCACACCCATGAGTCCGATTTTTTCTTTGAATCCTTCCGTCTACTATCTTTGTGTGTTATTGTTCGGTGTTCAAAAAGCAAAATATTATGCCTGCTCCCACGAGGTATTAAAATGAGGTCGCAAAAAGGCTAACGAATTATAATCAAAATACAGTGAGACGCCAGTTTGTCTGTCGTCATGGTGTTAAGTGTACAGAAATAGTTGGGTGTTATTGTCCTCTTTTCTTATTGAGATTTTCATATTACCCTGACACAAGACGCCGAGATAAATGTGTGTATTCTCCGTGACGAAACATCCCACATTCCATTCATCCTGATCCATTCGTTACGTGCATCGGCGGCAATGAGTGATAGGAAAGCTGTTGTGGGGTGACGAATAACAATAACAATGGTAGTAATTACAAATCAATAATCAAGGATGTTTACTGCATTACAGACAGTTAACAAAATAACCAAGAATGGCTGAGTGTTTAATTGGTGCACTGAGTAAGAGTTCTTACCACTTTGTTACTGAATTCTGTTCTAGTTGTTTGCAGAGAGGAAACAAAGAACCCTGTAGCCATACATATCGCTAGTACAACGAGATATTATCTATCAACTATCCTTGCTTTACATCACGAGACGAACATGGCGTCACTGAGCTGATATTTGAAATACATTTCTGTTTTCTCTCTCTGTCTCTCTCTCTCTCTTTTTATTTTTATTTTAATTTTTTGAGGAAAGCATCTAGAAGCGCGATAATAAGCTAGTAGGCATATAACCTTTTTACAGTTATTTTCATCGGGATACATAATGCAAAAATACAACTTTTAAGTGTGTTATTGCGTAATTCCAGTTATTGACAGTCTACTCGTGTGCTTGCTCGCATTCAGTGGGGTGAAACCTATCACAGAAGCAAGCAAAACACAAATATTATTTGCACCATGCGCAACACATAAACGAAATCTCGCTGCACTGACGTGTTGTCCAACATATTTCACGGAAAACATATCTGATTCATGTTGCTAAATACAGCTCTATCAGATATCAGTTTGGAAGCGTACCAAGTGTATAAAAGTATATCTTGAAATACGCAGAAAGGCCCATAGAGGTATTCGACTGAATAATAGCCATGACCAAAATTGTAGTTGGGGTCGACAGCATCGTCGTCTACCACCTTATCAACTCGAACGGTGACAGTGCTCGGCCGGTTACTTACGTTTATTGGTATCAAAGCTACAGCATGAAAACACAAAAATGTTAATAACCCGAAGATCATTAGTTTTGGAACCCATAGAAAGTAAATCACTCAACAGTCGCAAGAGTGGTTTGAACACCACAGTGCTTTAATAAGCACGGACTTGTTGGAGGTGGTATGCTGTTGCTTTCATCCGACCTTTGAGTTGACTTACCTAGCCAGCTAATAGGGGAACCTACAGTCTTACGTGGCTTTCGGACCACAGTCCAACTCGGCATTATTCACATCAACAAACACTGCCCTAGGGGAAATCGTGGGACTGGTGAGGGATCGAACCTGTAACCTTCGTATCCATAGTCTTGCTCTTTATCACCTTTCCGCCATGCAGCCAACACTGTGGTTTCTGCTTGCCATTAAAATTAAGGATCTCTCGTTTGTGCCTGCGTTGGCACTTGCGTGTCCCTTAGGAGACCTTACCTTTGGGATTACCCTCGTATACGTGTGTGTAAACGCCTTCCAATGCCCACTCAAGGAAGACAAGGATAACTAGTCTAGTTTCAATATTACAAATACGCCTCTGTTTGTGGATGAACGCAGACTTAGTTTGATAATCATTTTGAATATTTATCAGTACTGTACCCATTGGTGTGAAACTCGTTTTCTACCAATGATTCCCTCAGCTACAGGAACACTACTTTAATACCTCTTACCAAAATACTTACGCAGTGCTGTCAGACGAAAAGATGAACCTGACACAAACTGTGGGAAGTTTGTTTTACAACCTTCGTACCTGGATAATGAGCTTTTCCTATTTGAGATGTCTGCATAAGACGATTTAAGAAGAAACTAAATTCTCTCAGCTACGCCAATGTTTAAAGAAATCGTGTTAACGGCACTAAATCGTGGTTTGTAAATCGTTTACCAGCCGTACTCTGCCGCATTTCGCTGGTTCGAAGGCAAAACGCTTACTGACAAATTTCACAGAAGGAAAAGGGGGATGAAATGTCTCCCACTCGAAGGTCATGTTGTTTTACTTAAATAATTACAAAATCGGGTAAAACGAACAATGAGATTGTCAGTATAAGCACATTACTGTTGTCAATATGATGTTGCACCGCCCAGGGCCTGTAATGATAAAGGGCCCGTTTACGTCAGGCATATTGTACGCAGAAGTGGAAGAGAGAGCACCACTAAATTCTACAATCCGTATGCATTGCATACACACTGAAATTACTGCTACAGTGTACTTATGGAACCCAATGAGTGAACTGCATATTTTCAGGTGAGAAAGAGCACTGGAAAACAGTCTTCGCTACATTAGGTTACTTAAACTGGCGTCACTTTGAGCTAGAATTTATGGCCAGCGACTAAGTGTAAGGACAGTGGGTCGGATGCGGGTTTTGGAACTGTGAAATACTTTCCTTACATTATGGAAGCGAATATTAAATTTGAACTAATATTGCGAAAATTTGGACTTGTATAGGTCAGAATGAAAATCTTTCTGTTGATTGCAAAGGAAAACAATTGATTTTCTAAAACATTCTGTGTCATACACAACTTGAAACAGGTCACGTCGACCAAATCATATGGAAGAACCGACAGCGACGTATATTGGAAGGCAATAAGATCCCTTGGCTTTTGGATTGGCAGTATTCGACACTCCTAGGCGCAAGTAAATGGCAGCGCGTTTTCGTTATCAAGTAACGTCTTCATCAATTACTTTAGTTTTAATGTGATCTACGAGTAATTTCTGATGTTTGATATTAACCTGAAAAAGATTCCGTAGACAGGGAAAGAACTTGTTCTTGGGTAACTAATTCTATAATGACCAAAAGGACTTAAATGATCTTCAAGCACATGTGTTCCAGCAGCGGTATGAAGAAAATGATAGTAATAATGACGGTGATAATCGAATTATCCGGTAACTTCACACTTCACAGTGGATTTTCTGGAACTAAGAAATTTCCTGAATTAGTGAAAATTTCCAAATGGCTTCAAATCGAGGCTATGACGCCTAGAAGAATCTTTACATCCTGCTGACATGAGAATAGCATAATCTCCAAGTCAAAAGCTTGCTTCTACTTAACCATTTAATAGACTCGCGTTTTTTTCCACCGTGTTTAGTTTAGTAAGCTAAGCACATCATCCATTACAGCACACTCCTGGGGCTGGGAAATGTGGCCACAATGGTCTGGTGGAACGAACTATCACAAGTGCAATGCGTGGGTTCAGGCATTTACTTTTAAGAGGCACAAACAGATTTACTTTACCTCTGGTAACCTCAAGAGAAAGCTGTTATAATCCAGAATCCGCATTAAAAATCACGTTCCTTCATTCCAAACTGGGCAGAGCCGGTTTACGTTGGAAAATGACATAGGTGGAGGTCAAGGTAAACAGAAATACTGTCACCAGTAACCTTACTTACATTAGAAAATTTTATTTTATTTGATGAACTGATAGCCCTCTAAAGGAACAGGGCTCTTATTTTACTTGTACTTGATTGAACTAGAGACGTTGAAAAATTTGATGCTGGACTGTGATTCGAATTCGTATCTCCTCTTTCGAGGATCTGAATCTCTCGAAACAGTATAGTTCAATCATTTCGTTCCTTTTTCCAAGACTGCAGTCTTCTCTAGGTCTCCTCCAAAGATAAATATGTGGGTCCGAATCCTGATCCAGTACAAAAATATAATTTCATTTTAAGCCCTATCACGTGCACACCGGCCTGCTAGTGAAAATTAACGTGCATTTTTAGTGTCTGTTCATGTTGCCAACAATATCTGGACAAACACGCACACATCTTACTGTTGGTGAGTAAGCAATTGATACTTAAGCAATATTGTCTTGTGACAGCCAGAGCGAGAGCACCAGCAGCAGCGAGTACTGTTTGTATAAAGCGTTTATTTTGCATTTTGTTTACGACCTTCCACTAAGGAAGGGATTCTATTTGTGTTTATCTGCTCTGCATAGTAACTAACAGTTCTTGATAAAACTTTACGTAGTTTTCGTGTTAGATTTCTTAGTGTTTTCTTGATCGTTTAGAACAGAAAGCGCCCTAAAACCGTCTTTTGTTTGTTTCGCGGCCGTTAGCCACTAGTCACTTGAATCAGCAGTTGTCTTGTGACAGCCAGAGCGAGAGCACCAGCAGCAGCGAGTACTGTTTGTATAAAGCGTTTTTGTACTTATTTGCTGAGCTTAGCTTTTAAATAGTTTTTCTGGGAAAACCTAGCGTAGTTTTCGCGTCTCGTATTTCAGTGCGTGTTTCTTGATTATCAGAGTAGCTCATCAGAAGATTATCTTGGGAATTTGTCACCGTATAGAGTAGGGTAAACATAGTCATGTGTAGGGACTGTGGTTGTTGTGAGCGGACGCAAGGAGAATTGGCCACTCTTCGGGGGCAGGTGGAGGCTTTGTCTGTTAGGCTCATCGAGCTCGAGGCGCAGGCGTCGGCTCGTAGTGGCGTTGGGGCAACTGTGGTGAGACCTATGCCTACTTCGGTGGCCTTGGAATCACATGGAACCCCTGATGTCGCTGCGTCTTCCGGCAGTGAGCATCTTACCGGTCAGTCATCACTCCAGGGTGAATGGCGGACAGTGGTGGGCTCGCGCGTGCCTGGCCGAAAGGCGAAGGTGGGATCTGGCCGCGTGGCAGCTGCCTTACCCCTTTCCAACAGGTACGGGGTGCTTCCTAGTGGTGATGACATCGTTTCCGAGCCACCACATGATGCCTCGCCTGTTGGGCCAGTGGCCGATTCTCCGGCAAGGTCCCGACAGTCACAGAGGGCGGGCCTATTAGTTATAGGGAGCTCCAACGTTAGGCGGGTTATGGAGCCCCTCAGGAAAATAGCGGGTAGGTCGGGGAAGAATGCCAGTGTGCACTCGGTGTGCTTGCCGGGGGGTCTCGTCCGTAATGTGGAGGAGGCCCTTCCGGCAGCTATTGAACGCACTGGGTGTGACCGGCTGCAGATAGTAGCACATGTCGGAACGAATGACTCCTGCCGCTTGGGTTCTGAGGCCATCCTTGGTTCCTTCCGGCGGCTGGCTGATTTGGTGAAGACAACCAGCATCGCACGCGGAGTGCAAGCTGAGCTTAATATCTGCAGCATAGTGCCCAGAGTCGATCGCGGTCCTCTGGTTTGGAGCCGTGTGGAGGGTCTAAACCAGAGGCTCAGACGACTCTGCGACTATAATGGTTGCAAATTCATCGACCTCCGTTATTGGGTGGAGAACTGTAGGGCCCCCCTAGACAGGTCAGGCGTGCACTACACACCGGAAGCAGCTACTAGGGTAGCAGAGTACGTGTGGCGTGCACACGGGGGTTTTTTTAGGTTAGAGGGACCCCCCGTTGGGCGAAACGATAAAATACCTGACGGCTTACCAGAGAGGACATTATCATCGTCGATAAAGAACGTCCGTCCTCAGAGACCAAAAACAGGAAAAGTTAACGTAATATTGGTAAACTGCAGGAGTATCCAGGGCAAGGTTCCTGAATTAGTATCTCTTATTGAAGGAAATAGTGCGCATATAATATTAGGAACGGAAAGTTGGTTAAAACCGGAAGTGAACAGTAACGAAATCCTAGACACAGAATGGAATATATACCGCAAGGATAGGATAAACGCCAATGGTGGAGGAGTATTTATAGCAGTAAAGAATTCAATAATATCCAGTGAAGTTATTAGCGAATCCGAATGTGAAATAATCTGGGTTAAGTTAAGTATCAAAGGTGGGTCAGATATGATAGTCGGATGCTTCTATAGACCACCTGCATCAGCAACCGTAGTAGTTGAGCGCCTCAGAGAGAACCTGCAGAACGTCGTGAAGAAGTTTCGTGATCATACTATTGTAATAGGGGGAGACTTCAATCTACCAGGTATAGAATGGGATAGTCACACAATCAGAACTGGAGCCAGGGACAGAGACTCTTGTGACATTATCCTGACTGCCTTGTCCGAGAATTACTTCGAGCAGATAGTTAGAGAACCAACTCGTGAAGCTAACGTTTTAGACCTCATAGCAACAAATAGACCGGAACTTTTCGACTCCGTGAATGTAGAAGAGGGTATCAGTGATCATAAGTCAGTGGTTGCATCAATGACTACAAGTGTAATAAGAAATGCCAAGAAAGGAAGGAAAATATATTTGCTTAACAAGAGTGATAGGGCACAAATCGCAGAATATCTGAGTGACCACCATCAAACGTTCATTTCTGAGGAAGAGGATGTGGAACAAAAATGGAAAAAATTCAGAAACATCGTCCAGTACGCCTTAGATAAGTTCGTACCGACTAAGGTCCAAAGCGAGGGGAAAGATCCACCGTGGTATAACAATAATGTACGAAAGGCACTACGGAAACAAAGAAAGCTTCATCATAGGTTTAAGAGTAGTCGAATCATAGCTGATAAGGAAAAGCTGAACGAAGCGAAAAAGAGCGTAAAGAGAGCAATGAGAGAAGCGTTCAACGAATTCGAACATAAAACATTGGCAAACAATCTAAACAAGAACGCTAAAAAGTTTTGGTCATATGTAAAATCGGTAAGCGGATCTAAATCCCCTATTCAGTCACTCGTTGACCACGATGGCACCGAAACAGAGGACGACCGAAGAAAGGCAGAAATACTGAATTCAGTGTTCCGAAACTGTTTCACTGCGGAAAATCGTAACACGGTCCCTGACTTCAGCCGTCGCACGGACGCCAAAATGGAAAATATTGAAATAAACGATATCGGAATTGAAAAACAACTGCTATCACTTAGTAGCGGAAAAGCATCAGGACCAGACGATATACCCTTAAGATTCTACAGTGATTATGCTAAAGAACTTGCCCCCTTTCTATCAGCAATTTATCGTAGATCGCTGGAAGAACGTAAAGTACCTAGTGACTGGAAGAAAGCGCAGGTCGTTCACATTTTCAAGAAGGGTCATAAATCAGATGCGAATAATTATAGGCCTATTTCGCTTACGTCAATCTGTTGTAGAATAATGGAACATGTTTTGTGTTCTCGTATTATGACGTTCTTAGATAATACAAATCTCCTTCATCATAACCAACATGGATTCCGCAAACAGAGATCATGTGAAACTCAGCTCGCCCTATTTGCCCAAGAAATTCACAGTGCCGTAGACACTGGCGAGCAGATTGATGCCGTATTCCTGGACTTCAGGAAGGCATTTGATACGGTTCCGCACTTACGTTTAGTGAAAAAAATACGAGCTTACGGAATATCGGACCAGGTTTGTGATTGGATTCAGGATTTCCTAGAAGAAAGAACACAACATGTCATTCTTAACGGTTCAAAATCTGCAGATGTAGAGGTAATTTCGGGAGTACCGCAGGGAAGCGTGATAGGACCTTTATTGTTTACAATATACATAAATGACTTAGTTGACAACATCGGTAGCTCCGTGTGGCTATTTGCAGATGACACGGTTGTCTACAAGAAAGTAGCAACATCAGAAGACTCGTACGTACTCCAGGAGGACCTGCAGAGGATTAATGCATGGTGCGACAGCTGGCAGCTTTCCCTAAACGTAGATAAATGTAATATAATGCGCATACATAGGGGCAGAAATCCATTCCAGTACGATTATGCCATAGGTGGTAAATCATTGGAAGCGGTAACGACCGTAAAATACTTAGGAGTTACTATCCGGAGCGATCTGAAGTGGAATGATCACATAAAACAAATAGTGGGAAAAGCAGGCGCCAGGTTGAGATTCATAGGAAGAATTCTAAGAAAATGTGACTCATCGACGAAAGAAGTAGCTTACAAAACGCTTGTTCGTCCGATTCTTGAGTATTGCTCATCAGTATGGGACCCTTACCAGGTTGGATTAATAGAAGAAATAGACATGATCCAGCGAAAAGCAGCGTGATACGTCATGGGGACATTTAGTCAGCGCGAGAGCGTTACGGAGATGCTGAACAAGCTCCAGTGGCGGACACTTCAAGAAAGGCGTTACGCAATACGGAGAGGTTTATTATCGAAATTACGAGAGAGCACATTCCGGGAAGAGATGGGCAACATATTACTACCGCCCACATATATCTCGCGTAATGATCACAACGAAAAGATCCGAGAAATTAGAGCAAATACGGAGACTTACAAGCAGTCGTTCTTCCCACGCACAATTCGTGAATGGAACAGGGAAGGGGGGATCAGATAGTGGTACAATAAGTACCCTCCGCCACACACCGTAAGGTGGCTCGTGGAGTATAGATGTAGATGTAGATGTAGATTCGTGGACAATAAGGAAGAACGATAGGAGTGCGGTTCGATTGTCGCTCAGGCACAAAAATTTGTGTCCTTATTTTAGATTAAGCACCTAGCAGCTGGCAAGAAAAACCGATACGTAACATTTGATTTTACTTAGTTAACAATCCGATTACGTCTTGGGTTCGTATCTCCGTCGCAGAACTTCACATCATGCGCTTCATCTTTAAATTCATACACACTTCGTTACTTCTGAACTGAGGTATATCAGACATCTTTCATGGTTAGTTAACAGGGATGAAAGGGTCTGGATAGGAGTCCCGGTTTATTACAAAAACTGTCGTCTTTTATTTTCAAGTTTAGATTTGGTTACTGATATAGGCGAAAATTTCGGTACTTCATGACTCTTCATGGATAGTCAGCAATATGATATGATTAGATTAGATAAGATTAATACTTGTTCCATAGATCATGAATACGACATTTCGTAATGATGTGGAACGAGTCATTTTAATGAAAGATTCAATTTCTTTACAACAATTTTTTACCCTCCCTCTCCCTCCCTTTCTCTCTCTCTGCCTCTCTCTCTCTCTCTCTCTCTCTCTCTCACACACACACACACACACACACACACACACACACATATTCTCTTTTTGTTTTTATTTGTTTGTTGTGCTCGACTATCGGCGAGGCACGAAAACGTCCGTGAATGAGTTTCTTAGTTTTGAGTACAGTTACGAAAGAAATATAAAAACAACTATGAGAGTTACTGAATTATGATGCTTAGTAGCAGTCAGTTCTGAGTATTATTAGCAACTAAGCTCCAGTCCCTAAACCTAGTTACAGAAATGCGAATCAGATGTATTACGTATTCCAGGCCGTAGCGTCTTTGAGGCGCCTGCTATGGTCACTTCCCAGCCCGCTGTAGGATCACATCGGTTCGTCTTCTTCCAGCTGGTAATGTGACTGACATTTGGCAACAAGGCAAGGTATGTCACGGAATTAAGCCTCAAAATTCACTTGATTTCTCGCGTCATTTCCATTGAATAACCAGAGTTGTTATCGCTTGAGGTGTAACAGAAGATTGTAAATTTACGGTTTTCAGTCCAGTAAAGTCATTGAACGTGGCAATCGCAACTAATATCGTCCTGTAAATAGCGGTTTACGAGTTCTAGTCGCTATTGACCTCGTAAGATGAAGGCGCAAGCCGTATTTATTCGCTAGCCCTGTGTTGACGTGCTGACCTGTGAAAAAGCGACTGTTACGGTTCGCGGTTCCAGCCTCGCTGAATGTAACGTTTTTATCCCTTCTGTGTAAGAGCTGCAAACATCGATAAGCAAATGGTAAGAAAATACTTTCAGCTCATAGTGCAATGGTGAAAAACTTACAATGCTGTACAAGAGGTAACGCCTCTTTCCGTTGCTGACAAGCAAATTTTGGGTTTCTAGGAATAAGTAGCTTTATTTATGAAATGCCACATTTGCATACCTGTTGAGTATGACACAGCATACCATTTAAACACAGACCCAATCGAAATCTAAGTGAGTACTATTTTACTAACTAGTGCAGATAGAGGCACGGTTGTGTACAGATTCTCAGTTTTGTTAAAGCAGACTTACATTCATCGTAACGTTATCAAGGGTAGTTTTATTTCATTTCTTACAACAAAGTGTACAGTTTTCGTAAGATTTCTTTTAGTGTTGTTAGAACAACACTAATCATGAGAGAGAAATTAATCATCAACGATACATGCGAATTCTCTGATGTTATCTTGAACAGTCTGACAATGCACATACAGTTTATTGATTACATGCATGTAGAAAACTTGTTCTGAGTTAAAGCAGTCAAACAAGGTTTGAAGAAGAATAAAATGCCACTACCAGACGACAGCTAATGTAGAAAATACTTTTCTGACTATTTTGGCACGATGCACTCTCCCCATACATAATACAAAAGCTTCGAGACGCATCTGCTGCGTGGCCGTCTATTAAACCTGAAAAGAACAAAATGACGCAGAAGTTAGCGACTGTTTTAGGTTGAGAAGTGAAGAGAATTACGTTCAAAGTTCCATTAAATTGATGACTTCAGCAGACAGCAGAATTGCGTTTTAATAAAATGTAGTAGTGAATGTAATAGAACACGCGACGTCTTATCAACAGCGTGGCACGCTTACCGTTACGCTAGTAGCTATGACGTAGCAACAGCACCTCTGGAAGTGAACTACAGTTCCTCCAGAACTTCGGCATTCCACAGTGCTGTGAGATAATACATATGGTCGGATATAGACTTCTGGGAGAATGACAGTTACAGCATTTCTTTTGCACTGCACAATGGTTTCAACAAACACATAGCGCAATAGAGTAGCTCAAATGGAAAGGAACACTTCCTATTTAAATTTCTGCATCCTACACTGTTGGCCGTTCTGTGTAGGTGGCAGTTACGTTATTTTATTTCGGTGATTACAATATAGAGTCGAATGTATGCACTGGGTAGCCAAGGCAGCTAGTTCATGGCGATTCGGTCAACCAAGTAAATGAATGTACTGAACATCCTGCAAACCACTACAGGGAGCCTGTGTGACAGAATTCTCATCTTGTGTGCCGCAACGGTGTTATGATAGAGAAACGAGTCGTAGAGAAGAGGGTTTGGTGGTCTGTTGGACTGATGATAGTTTCATATGAGGTTGGTATCGGTTCGATTCCAACTTCTGCCGATGTTTTTTGATAGGGAGAGGCAGATTCTATTCTCTTCTGGCTACGCCAAGTGAAGAAGGTATAATGGCATAGTGGTCTGAAAATCACATCAAACATGATATTCCTTCTCTACCAAGTAGACGTTAGGTTGAACCACAATAAAGTAAGGAGTGGTGACATGTAGAAACTCTAACACCAGTAGCCGGCCGTGGTGGCCGAGCGGTTCTAGGCTCTCAGTCGGAAACCGCGCGACTGCTATGGTCGCAGGTTCGAATCCTGCCTCGGGCATGGATGTGTGTGATGTCCTTAGGTTAGTTAGGTTTAAGTAGTTCTAAGTTCTAGGGGACTGATGACCACAAATGTTAAGTCCCATAGTGCTCAGAGCCATCTGAACCATCATCTATCACCAGTAACCTTTCTTATACTAGTTATTTATTTCTAGTGACGAAACAAACCCTGTGTATGGTCACAGGACACTTATTCCGTCTTATATTTGAGCTTCTGTATGTCGATAAAATTGGTTCTGACTGGGAATGCAACTCAGAATGCCCTTAACGCGGAATTTGATCCCTTTGTTCAAAACTGCAGATTCCTCAACATCTCCACATATTGCGCATGAATGGGTTGGAATCCTCGCCCAGCACTAAAGTTTTCGTTATGTATTATCAAGCTCTAGCATGAGAACACCTATCTGCTGGTGGATAATAATTTTTATTTTTAATGCGTTTTCATTCGTTGTCAACACTAACGGTATCTGACGTTTTTGACTCTCAGTGAGACACCGAACTATTTGCGAGGTCACTGTAAGTTCAAGGATGTTATTCCAAGATGTTGGTGGAGAAAAATTCGGCAAGTGTCGTCTCTTTGTGTGTAGTCAACAACGATATGATTGTGCTTCGATAACAATCCGATTAGGTTCTGGGTTCGAATCCCTGTCCAACACAAAGCTTTACCTCACTGCATTTCAAGTAAGTTACTTGTGAAGTAGCAATATTTAACATCTCTCGTTGTTCGTTAACAGGGACAATAGATGATGCGTAGGAATTCGCATCCGTTAAAAATGTTACGTTATATAATTTAAAGTTGATATTTGCTAACTGATACTGTCCAAAAATGAGGTATATCACTCTCTTTATACCTAGTCAGGAATGACTGTTAATTTCCGTCAGCCACGAAATCTTAGCCTGCATGATTGTTTCAAATGGCTCTGAGCACTATGGGAATCAACATCTGAGGTCATCAGTCCCCTAGAACCTAGAACTACTTAAACCTAAATAACCTATGGACATCACACACGTCCATGCCCGAGGCAGGATTCGAACCTGCGACCGTAGCAGTAACGAGGTTGCGGACTGAAGTGCCTAGAACCGCACGGCCACCGCGGCCTATCCTGCATGACCTGGGTTTTAATCCATATGCAGAACGAGGCGGTTCGTCGTGTCATTTGAAGTTCATACAAATTCCCTACTAGCTGCTCGTGAATAACGTAAATTTTTAATGACATTTTGTGTTAAATAACACGTATGGTATGTTACTTTGAAGAGGAAATCATGAATACGACGAACTTTCTATGTGCATTACCTATCTGACGTAATAATGAGAGTGCTAACATTTCAGGTATGTCATTTATTGCAGTAAATGTGAGCTTACAAGCCTTAAGGACAGTCTTATCTGTGATGAGGTGTTCCCTGATATTTTTAGTATCGTGGTATTACTTTACATCCTGAGTTATTGCGATACAGAGCAGTGTTTTCTAGTGGTGACTTGGTGGAACCATTTTCAATAGTCAAACGACTATACCAAGGAGCGATTAGAGGACCTGCTAGACAGCTGCGTTATGTGGGATGCATGGGAATCAGGCGAAATGCAATCCAGGTCGTTCGGATACTTTTGAGCATGACTGTACTTCGATAACAATCCGATTAGGTGCTGAGTTCGCATCCCTGTCACAAGCCTTATACGATGGCATTTCAATTTTAAACATGAGCGTACCTTGTTCCTTGTGAATGACACCATATTAAACGTCGTTGGGGGTAGTTCCCAGGACGGTAACTGTTATGACAGGATTCCCAGTTCAGTACAAACATTTTCGTCATTTATTTTCAGGATCTGAATTGATAACTGATACTGGTGCAAACGTATATACTTCACGTCTCTTTATGCCTAGTGATACGGTCTCAATAAGGCACAAACAAAGCTTAGCTTAGTTAGCAATGGCTATAGGTGCTGGGTTTGAATCCAGGTCGAGAACGACGACGTTGGTCATTTCATTTAAAGTTCAAATTTGTGCACACGTAGCTGTTGACGTGTTACTAGAACAATGATATTACAATCTTGAGATTTCCTTAGAGTGCTTGTTGCCGTTAATCGCGTTTTTCTACTTGTTCGTCCAATATCCAGTTTCCAGAACCACTCGACGTTGAGCGACCTTCAGCGCGTGGATGGAAAACCTTTTAGAGAGCGAAGAACTTTTTTCCAATTGCCGTACAGCTTTGTAACTCCATATGTTGTCTTAAGTATTTAATTTTGACTAAGGATTACTGTACGATATATGTAAAATAATCCATTTTCTCAGAACTATTGGAATGTCACTTGTTGTAATTAAGGTTAGTTTATGAGTGTTATGTGGTGTCTCATCGCTAAGAACGTGTTTTCTAATATGTTTTGTATGACGATATTAATTGACACTTTGACTGCCATAAGGACCTTTGGTCTCTGAGTAGTCTCTTGCGGTACCCATTGTGTGTAGTCAAATGACTGTACTCCACGGGGTTTTGGTGTTTAGAGGACCTGCAACACAGCTACGTTATGTTGGTTGTATTCGGCAGTGACCCACTAATGCTGTCAAGTGTACATTAAGCGCCATTTTTCCTATTCGTCGCGAGGCGCTCGGATGCAGAAACGTTGTAAACATGGAGCAGGAACGTTGTGTGAAGTTAAGTCAGATCATGTGCGACGATATGAATAGGAGCCGGAAACGGAAAATTAGGTGTAGCAAATGGAAGAGGAATGCGAAGAAACACAAACCGAATTCGGGGCAACCATATTTGGCTCACAATAGCAAACCAGTACCTGCGAAAATCCCTGCTGAACAGGTGGGTGCATAAACATTGTATGCCAGTCTAACACAATATTTCTGTGAAATTGGAAATTACATACGTTATTCGCAAATATTATATTGTAATGTGCTGTCATAGCCTTTACCTTTGACGTTAATGTGGTTAACTATACTTATCATTACGTCGTGCTCCCTTTATAGATTGCTACCTGCAAATGTAGATACCAGTGTAAAACACTGAAATGGAGAACAACAGAGACCTGTTTCAAGAATTCTACGCTTTAGACCGAAATGCACAAACCAGACATTTGGCTTCGTCGTGCATTGAAATAGTAGACATCAAACGTAGGGAGAATGAGGAGACCATTTCGCGCAGACACTGCACATTCAAGTACTTTTTAAGAAGAGGAGCAGAAAAAATTCAGGTATGTCAAAAAACGTTGTGCATGGTATATAGGATTACAGCTAGACGTGTACAAATGCTCCAAGGGAAGATTAAATGTGGCGTGCCGTTAGAAGACAGAAGGGGTAAGCACGTGAATCGTCCAAATAAGCTGCAGGACAGCTTGAAGGACGTGATAAGAAACCACATTGAGAAGCTACCAAAACAAGAAAGCCACTACTCAAGACATAAGAATGAAAAGCTCTGCCTGAGAGCCGATTTGAATATTTTTAAACTTTGCCGACTCTTTAAAGAAGATAATCCGACAGTACAGTGCAGTGAAAGAGCTTACAGAGATATTTTCAGGGGACAATATAATTTTCGCCTTGGAGTATCACGTTCGGATTCCTGTGGGTATTGTGACAGACTGTTCCTGCAGTTAGTTAACAGTAAAAATGAAACAGAGAGAAAGAAAATCGACGAAGAAAGCAAACTGCACCACTTACATGCGGAAGCAGCGTATTCAGTGCTGGAGAAGGATACAGCAAAAGCTAAAGCAAACGAAACCTATGTTGTGATATGCACAGACCTCCAACAGGTGCTGTATTGTCCTAACCTTGCCCATTCTGCGGTTTCCTATCAACGTCAGCTGTCAACCTACAATCAGGCAATACATAACGTTGGTGACGATAAGGTGTGGATGTGTGTTTGGCCTGAAACTGTTGCAAAGGGGGGATCAGTGGAAATTACTTCGTGTCTTCTGAAGTACGAAACATCTACATTTTCAGTACTAAATCCGCGTGAAGAAATAACTTTTGTGGTGTGGTCAGATCGATGTACAGGACAGAACAATAACTGGAAAACAATTTTTTGTATCAATATCTTCTGAACGTGAATATTTCACCTCTGTGGAGCAAAAGTTTCTTATCGCAGGACACAGCTTTTTGCCTTGTGACAGGGATTTCCCATTAATTGAGACAAATATGAGTAAGAAGAACTACTCTGTGTGTGAACCATTTGAATGGGTTCAGGTAATAGCTACTGCACAACCAAACAACTCGTTTCTGGTTTGTTACATGGGGCAGGACGATTTTATTTATTATTTAAGCGGCATTGAAAAGCACGTCTGCAAAGATCCAAAATGCAAAATAACGGATTATGTTTGGATGAAGATATCTTCAGACTCCCCAACAGTACTTCAGTGCCGCAAGAGCCATAACTACTTGCAGCCTTGGTACTCAGCAAACTTAGCAAAACGCTCCAAGGGTAAAAATAGTATTACAGTTCCGCCAGTGGTGTTTAGCTTGAATGACCTACCTAGACTTTATGGTGAGCCATTGCCTGTCTCTGCGGAAAACAAATCTAATCTGCTAGACATGTGTAGATATATGCCTGAAAAATAGCGAGAGTTTTATGAGAACCTAAAGACAAAGTAAAGTGACAGTGTCATCGTCGGTCACGCAAAACGTACGTTTGCAACAATACGTCTTGTGTGCCGTGAATAATCGTGTTACACAGTGAGAACTATTAATAATGTTTCGTTTAAACTGCGTGTGCAGTATCGATTCTGTTTCGTTAAATTCTTGTGAAATGAAAATGTTAACGTTTATCACTGCAAATCCTTCTTTTGTAACAATATTTCTACCTTCAGTCAAACACCCAGAAGTTCCGACATTGTATAATGCCAATTGTATTTACGCCTAATCAGAATAAAACCAATAAACAGTATTAGAGGTTAAATAATATCAGTGGTGTAAACTTTGTAACCCACAAAAGTGTGCTACTCTCGTTAGAGTTACAACGTTTTTACAAGGATGCAGAACGAAAATCTGTAATAGCTTGCTTTTCAGGTCACGTACTGCCACAACGTGTACACATTAATCAGTAATGGACTCATTTGAAGTGATAGTGAATGCTATTTCTGCCGTTCGTAAACCTGTTGCATAGGTAATGGTTTTTCGCGCCTCCTGTACAATTTGTATTTTGAGGGTTACAACGTTTTCTTCCTTAAACAACTCTATTCTCATATTTACGACCCCTAAGTCTGTCATTAAATCGTAATTCTGTACCTCATTCTTTCCTGATGTATCCCCATATTACCGTGCTTTAGTTTCATCACAAATAAACTGTTCTAACGTTTCACATTCAGTTTTTAAACCACCATTCTAAGTATCCAAGTTCCTAGATATTAACTAATTTTCCCAGTCCGTCTATTCAAAGTTCATTCCGGCCATTTCAGTTTCATTTCCTTAGGTGTGTCTTCAAAAGAATGGGTCACGTGTTCAAGTCACTCATCAGTTTTGTCTGATAGATCTTCCGTACTTTTATCAGTCTTCATTTTGGTTTGATTTAACTTAGAACTAATTTGTTGAATTTTATTTTAAGAATCTTTACCCATTCGTTCAATTTAAATCTTAGACAAGTTGTTTACCAGATTGTTCAATATCATTTGATATTGACATCCCAAAGCGTCTTATTTCACATAGTAATAATGTATATTGAGCTTGTGTTAATTCCCTAGTATTACTATTCCTTTTATTACCAACTAATATTGTTTTGCTTAAACAGTTGTTTACAGTCTGTTTCCCAGTAACCTTAACTTCAAGATCAGCCTTTATTTTTTGTGAGATTAACTGGTTTCAGCCATCGTATCAGATCTGTTATTGTTAGGTAACGTATTAACATTACTATCCACCCTGACAACATTTCTCTACATAGGCATCTATTTAGCCATTTTTCTCACTTACATCACTGATCTTCCCACAGTGGCTCTATAGTAACAGTCCACAAGTCATAAGCCCCAAAAAGGCACGGTAAATTATACCAAAGTCTCACTGAAAATCTTTGTCTTACTCAAAACACCATGTATTTACAAAACACTGTCATCACACTTTACGTTCGCATATTAGTTCATTGTAACAATATATAATTTCCACTAATAATTAACTCATTATTATCATTTTCATTTCTATCATCACTCATCTGAAAGGTAGCCTCCTCACCCAAACTTTCACCGACAGGGCTCATCTTGTCTAATTTAAAATAGTCATTACTTAATTAATATCAATGCTATTATTAACATCTGCTTCATTAGTGATCTTATCACCAATATCATCATTAACAGAACTGTCTTGCCTTACTTGTTCTGATAACGCTTAACAAAGCACAAAATTATAACTTCTAAAACACCATGATCACATTTTCTAAAAGAACGAGACTAGTACCTTTCTTTAACAAAAATGTAAGACCAACTTACTTTAACCACTGCATAGTCAGGCGGCGCCCCACTCTGTCACGGAGTCGATCTGCGGACATGGCCAGGGTGAAAATCAGTAAAACCGACAAACTGCAGGGACGGATTCCTCACTGGGAATTGAAGAAAAAAGGTCCTATGAACATGCGTCCGGAAATGCATCGTTGCCACGGTAGATGGCGCTGACGAATGACAGTTCCTTGTATTCCTAGTGTGTTGCAGGGTGTGCGATTGACGGAGCAGAATGGTCCTATATTCGTGTCGGGAACAAGCCAGCAAAAACAGGTGACGCAGTGGTTAGCACACTGCACGCGCATTCGGGAGGAGGACGGTTCAAACCCATCCAGATTAAGGTTTTCCGTGATTTCCCTAAGACGCTTCAGGCAAATGTCGAGATGATCACTCTGAAAGGGCGTGGCCGATTTCCTACCACATCCTTGGCGCAATACCAACTTGGGCTACATCTCTAATGACGTCGATGTCGACGGGACTTTAAATCAAATCTTCCTTCCTTCCTTCATCAGCAAAAATAAATGCTGTTCAGAAAAACCTCCAACTTCAGTTCATCACTGTCTGAAAACTGTTTTTCAAAGTTCGCACGTGATTTCCTCTCCGCAATGCTCATCATCCAAGTACGTTACCTGCCAGGCGGGACACTCACAGTGTACTGGCTGTTCCCCCAGTTAGGGATGCCAACTGTAGAGGTTATAGGGGCATTTGCATTTGTTCAAAATGCAATCTGAGGTACTCAGACACAGGCATGCCAAGTGTAAAGTATTTATGAGAATAAGGGGGGAAGTGTTATGTGCAGTAATTAATGCCTTCGATGTTTTTACTGTTAGGTGTCTCATGGGAAACTCAAATTTTAGTACTTGTAAGCTAAACGTTGGATTCCTGTATATTACACTTTGATACGCCCCCTTAGAAAAATTATGAATTACTGTGCTAGTAAACTTCTTACGTTATTTGATTTTCAAGCAGATGAGCAAAACTAAACATCCTCAGACATTTCTCCCTTCGGTTGTTCTGATCATCACTAAACTGACACACAATATCTTTAGCGCAACGCAATCTGACTTTCAATAATCCCCATACCTTTTATGAATCACTTACCTGACAAAAATCTTCGTTACTCGAACTACTGCAAAAAAGCGTGCGCCAATACTGCAAGCTAAATAAAAGATTCTAACTACTGAAGGCACTAACTACTGATAGGCATAGTTAGCAAATGAAAGATTTTCATAGAGAACAAACGATGTATTTACCTTAATAGTGTTCAAAAGTCATCATATATATATCTGTCAATTCATGACATCCATCTTTACAAATTTCCTGTTTCTGGCGCACACGCGTCCGCTTATAGCAACCTCTCAAAACTCTGGCATCTCTCTCCCCACATCCACCACTGCTGGCGGAAGCGATGTGGCCTTGGTAGGCGCTGGAGGGAGCTGCACCACAACTGCACACACATGTCACCTAACTCTCTTAAATTACGCGAAGGGGAGCGATGAGCTCTGATGAGACGTTCAATCACATCCCAGATGTACGCGTTCGGGTTCGGATCTGGCGAGTTAACGGTCCATCACATGAGTTGGAGCTCACCGTTCAGTACCTCGAATCGCTCCATCACACTTCTTGCGTGTCACATGGCCCATAAATGTCGTTGAAAAATGCCACTGCCGTCGCGAAACAAGATCGTCATGATGGGGTGTACAGGGTCTGCAACCAGTATACGATACTCCTTGGCCATCAATGTGCCTTGCAGAAGCTGCACTGGACCCATGGATTCCCACGTGAATGTTCCCCAGAGCATCATGGAGCCTCCCCACAGTTTGTCTCCGTTAAGAGTGTCCGGTGCACTGTGTGTTCAGACACCCTTATACTCAACCCAGCATCCGCCACAGTCCGCCGCCTATCCTGTTTTGCCAATCCGCCTAGCCTACGACGTCCTACATCTGAAATGAGGGGTGGCCCCCCAACCCCACGACGTCTGGGCGTGGTTTCACTTTTCTTTCGCCACGTGTTGACGTCACACACTATAGCACTCCTCGAAAACCGGATAAGCCGTAGAGTTTCTGAAATCCTCATATCGTGTCTCCAGGTCATCACAATCTGCCCTCGGTCAAACTCAGTCGCGTGCCTGCCCCATTCTACACATGGACAGCACTCTTACTGATATTAATTACAACGCGCATGTGTCTGATTAGCGGTCATTCTCCACCAGGTAAAGCTGCTATCGCCTGGACGGGTTTATGTGGTGGTAGGTCGGCGGTGATAGTTTTCTGGTTGACCAGTATGTGTCGAGCGTCGCCGCGCGGGATTAGCCGAGAGGTCTGGGGCGCTGCAGTCATGGACTGTGCGGCTGGTCCCGGCGGAGGTTCGAGTCCTCCCTCGGGCATGGGTGTGTGTGTGTTTGTCCTTAGGATAATTTAGGTTACGTAGTGTGTAAACTTAGGGACTGATGACCTTAGCAGGTAAGTCCCATAAGATTTCACACACATTTGAACATCATTGGCCTTTTGCGACCTCCGCTCAAGAGGTTCCTTATTAGCAATTTAGCGCCTGAGTGCTCAGACCGCGCCCAACGCTGATGCGTAGTTTTCACCAATGACTATCAACATCAACTGAAATTTGTATTTGGTTTTTACGTGTGATTTTAAAGTTATTGAATGTATAATTAACAACCTTTCAATGCAAGCACTGTTGGAGAACTATTTTAATATTTAAATGGTAAGTATAAATGGTTAAAGTTATGCTCCTTCGTGCCAAGCCTCAGAGATGAATCCCAGCTCTCTGTGTAGGCTCTAAAACGATACGGCTCTAGCGCTAGGCGCAAATTTGACGGTTATAGCGCGTGTGGCTCGGTGCAGCGCAGCGCGCGCTTTTATAACTTTAGGTTCAAATGGGACCGCGCAAATTGGGATGCGACGCGACGGGGACGCGACACGCGCCTGCGCCAGGTCGCGCGGCGTTGTGGTTGAGGCACAGTATGTCGCGCCGCGCGCCACGCGAGAGCCGCGGGGCAGGTAGCGGGAAGGCAATCCTGCCGTTTGCTCACTTCGGCATGGCACATATGGGCAGTGGAAGTATTGCCCATCCGAAAAATACAGCCTTGCAGGATACTGAATTTTATTGTCACTGAGTAGTATATCGTTTTTCGCCGTTTAAGCGCTCCATCTGTTTTCGTTAGTACATAATAGTTTTTAGTTACATATATCTGTATGGTTTTTTCTTTATTCTTTTGTCAAGAACAATCCGCAGTTCAATAACTGGTGGGCCATTAGCCACTGGGATTATATCTCCTACCTCCACAACGTTTTCAGATCGTAAGAAGGGACAGACGACTGATTCGTTGTGAGGGTAGTGAATAAGGAAGTATGGAATATTATAAAATCATGTGATCTAGAAGCAAGACAGGAAAGTTATATAATGTAACACTGGAATTTGCTTAATTTTTTAGCTCTTCCAGGAGCTCCTCAACAGAATAGAAGGAGTGAGCCATGAGGTAACTCTTCAGTTTAGACTTAAAAGAGTTTGGCCTACTGCTAAGATTTTTGAGTTCTTGTGGTAGCTTATTGAAAATGGATGCAGCAGAATACTGCACTCCTTTCTGCACAAGAGTCAAGGAGGTGCATTCTACATGCAGATTTGATTTCTGCCTAGTATTAACTGAGTGAAAGCTGCTAACTCTTGGGAATAGGCTAATATTGCTAACAACAAACGACATTAAAGAAAATATATACTGTGAGGGCAATGTCACAATTCCCAGACTATTGAATAGGGATCAACAAGAGGTTCTCGAACTTACACCACATATAGCTCGAACAGCCCGTTTTTGAGCCAAAAATAGCCTTTTTGAATCAGAAGAATTAGCCCAAAAAATAATATCATACGACATAAGCGTATGAAAATATGTGAAGTAGACTACTTTTCGTGTTGAAGTGTCACTTATTTCAGATACTGTTCTAATGGTAAATAAAGCAGCATTTAGTTTCTGAACAAGATCCTGGACATGAGCTTTCCACAACAGCTTACTATCTATCCGAACGCCTAGGAACTTGAACTGTTCCGTCTCGCTTATAATATGACCATTCTGTCTGATCAAAATATCGGTTCTTGTTGAACTGTGAGTTAGAAACTAAAAACTGAGTCTTACTGTGATTTAGCATCAAATTATTTTCCAAAAACCACGAACTTATTTCATGAACTACATTATTTGTTACTGTTTCAATATTTCACACAAGATCCTTCACTATCAAGCTGATGTCATCAGCAAACAGAAATATTTTTGAATCACCTGTAATACTAGAAGGCATATCATTTATATAAATAAGAAACAGCAGTGGCCCCAGCACCGGCCCTTGGGGAACGGCCCACTTAACAGTGCCCCATTGGGACTGAACATCACTACCACTCTCAATATTGCGGAGAATTACCCTCTGCTTTCTGTTCTTAAAGTAAGAGGCGAACCAATTGTAAGCTACTCCCCTTACTCCATTATGTTCCAACTTCTGCAGTAACATTTTGTGGTCAACACAGTCAAAAGACTTCGTTAAATCAAAGAAAACACCTAGCGTTCGCAACCTTTTATTTAATCCGTCCAAAACCTCACAGAGAAAAGAGAATATAGCATTTTCAGTTGTTAAACCACTTCTCAAACCAAACTGAACATTTGACAGCAAATTATGTGAATTTAAATGCTCCAGTAACCTTGTATATACAACCTTCTCGATAACTTTAGCAAACACCGATGGCATAGAAATAGGTCTAAAATTGTCAACATTATCAATGTCTCCCTTTTTATAAAGTGGCTTCACTACAGAGTACTTTAATCGGTCAGGAAACCGACCACTCCTAAAGGAAAAGTTACAGATGTGGCTGAGAACTGGGCTAACATACATAGAACAATACTTCAGTATTCTGCTAGATACCCCGTCATATCCATGAGAGTTCTTGGTCTTTAGTGATTTAATTATTAACTCAATCTCCCTCTTGTCAGTATCATGGAGGAGCACTTCAGGTGACAGTCTCGGAACACTTTTTTCTAAGAGCGCTATATGATTCCCTGTTGGGACTAGGTTTCTATTTAGTTCACCTGCTATATTCAGAAAGTGATTATTAAATACTGTACATATATGCGACTTATCAGTAACACGGACATTCCCACTACGCACTGATTCTATATCCTCGATCTGTCTCTGCAGACCAGCAACTTCCTTTACGACTGACCATATGGTTTTAATTTTATCCTGAGACTTAGCTATTCTATCTGCATACCACATACTTTTTGCCGTCCTAATAACATTTTTAAGCACCTTACAATACTGTTTGTAATGGGCTGCTGCATTTAGATTTTGACTGTTTCTAACGTTTTGATATAATTGCCACTTTGTTCTACAAGATATTCTTATCCCTCTAGTCAGCCACCCAGGCTGCCTGTTTGTGCTAGTACCCTGTTTTAAACGATCTAACGGAAAGCAACTTTCAAAGAGCATGAGAAAAGTCTTGAGAAAAGCATTGTATTTATCATCTACTGTATTAGCGCTATAAACATCTTGCCACTCTTGTTCCTTTATAAGGTTTACAAAGGTCTCTATAGCAACTGGATCAGCTTTCCTGAACAGCTGATGACTATATTTAACACGTGTTGCAGCACAAAAATATTTTAAAGTTAAAATTTGTGCATCATGATCTGAAAGGCCATTCACCTTTTTGCTAACAGAAAGCCCTTCTAGTAATGAGGAATGAACAAAAATGTTGTCTATGGTTGTTCTACTGTTCCCTTGCACTCTCGTTGGAAAGAATACGGTTTGCATAAGATTATATGAATTAAAGAGATCTACCAGCATCCTCTTCCTTGCACAATCACTTATACAATTAATATTGAAGTCACCATATATAACTAACTTTTTGTATTTCCTATAAAGTGAACCAAGAACCTCCTCTAGCTTTATCAAAAATGTTGTGAAATCGGAGTCTGGGGATCTATCAATAACAACAGTTAGAAGTTTAGCTCCGTTAAATTTAACCACACCTGCACAACATTCAAACACCTTTTCAGTGCAGTACTTTGAAACATCAATTGACTCAAATGGGATGCCGTTTTTCACATACATGGGCTACTCCCCCACACCGCAAAGAGCTCCTCGAAAAGCTGCCAGCCAACCTGTATCCTGGTAAACGAAGCCTCTGAATTATCTCCTTATTTAAGAAGTGTTCAGATATACCAATAATTTCAGAGTCAACATCTATAAGCAGTTCACTAACTTTATCTCTAATACCTTGTATATTTTGATGAAATATACTAATTCCCTCATTACTCGGATACCTAAGCTTTGTCAAAAGTGATTCCCTTGTTAGAGAGACTTCCCTTAAGCAGGAATACCTATCAGCTGACTTCAATCTAAAAAAGGTGCAGCTCTAACACCCACTAGTGCAGGAATTTTCCCATGAGTGATTCAACCAACCCCACTTATGCTGTCAGCTATAAGCTTTGCCAACCTCCCCTTCCCATACCTGTTGAGGTGCAGGCCATGTCTAGTGAAACCCGTCCTGCTGATAGACTCCACCGACACCACTGAAATGCGACCCATGCTTTCTGTCATCAGCGCACCCCCAAGTCTCATGTTATTACGCCTGACGGCTGTATTAAGATGAGGCAGATCGTGACGCTGAAACAGTTCCACGAAATGCACATTCGTGTTGCCAGTCTGAGTGGCTATCTTTTCCAGGTCACCATCTACGGGGGGGGGGGGGGGGGCAGTTCAATAAGTAATGCAACACTTTTTTTTCTCGGCCAATTTTGGTTGAAAAAACCGGAAATTTCTTGTGGAATATTTTCAAACATTCCCGCTTCGTCTCGTATAGTTTCATTGACTTCCGACGGGTGGCAGCGCTGTACGGAGCTGTTAAAATGCCGTCTGTAACGGATGTGCGTTGCAAACAACAGGCAGTGATCGAGTTTCTTTTGGCGGAAAACCAGGGCATCTCAGATATTCATAGGCGCTTGCAGAATGTCTACGGTGATCTGGCAGTGGACAAAAGCACGGTGAGTCGTTGGGCAAAGCGTGTGTCATCATCGCCGCAAGGTCAAGCAAGACTGTCTGATCTCCCGGGTGCGGGCCGGCCGTGCACAGCTGTGACTCCTGCAATGGCGGAGCGTGCGAACACACTCGTTCGAGATGATCGACGGATCACCATCAAACAACTCAGTGCTCAACTTGACATCTCTGTTGGTAGTGCTGCCACAATTGTTCACCAGTTGGGATATTCAAAGGTTTGTTCCCGCTGGGTCCCTCGTTGTCTAACCGAACACCATAAAGAGCAAAGGAGAACCATCTGTGCGGAATTGCTTGCTCGTCATGTGGCTGAGGGTGACAATTTCTTGTCAAAGATTGTACAGGCGATGAAACATGGGTTCATCACTACGAACCTGAAACAAAACGGCAATCAATGGAGTGGCGCCACACCCACTCCCCTACCAAGAAAAAGTTTAAAGCCATACCCTCAGCCGGTAAAGTCATGGTTACAGTCTTCTGGGACGCTGAAGGGGTTATTCTGTTCGATGTCCTTCCCCATGGTCAAACGATCAACTCTGAAGTGTATTGTGCTACTCTTCAGAAATTGAAGAAACGACTTCAGCGTGTTCGTAGACACAAAAATCTGAACGAACTTCTCCTTCTTCATGACAACGCAAGACCTCACACAAGTCTTCGCACCCGAGAGGAGCTCACAAAACTTCAGTGGACTGTTCTTCCTCATGCACCCTACAGCCCCGATCTCGCACCGTCGGATTTCCATATGTTTGGCCCAATGAAGGACGCAATCCGTGCGAGGCACTACGCGGATGATGAAGAAGTTATTGATGCAGTACGACGTTGGCTCCGACATCTACCAGTGGAATGGTACCGTGCAGGCATACAGGCCCTCATTTCAAGGTGGCGTAAGGCCGTAGCATTGAATGGACATTACGTTGAAAAATAGTGTTGTGTAGCTAAAAGATTGGGGAATAACCTGGTGAATTTCAATGCTGAATAAAACAGCCCCTGTTTCAGAAAAAAAATGTGTTGCATTACTTATTGAACTGCCCTCGTATGTTATACTCCCCATCCCTACCAATACTATTACAAGCCCCACCCACAATCACTACCTGATCCTCTTTAGTAAAATCCCTACATAACCACCCTATGTTAACAGTCACCTGAGCCAACCCTGCATTAGGCTTCACAATGCTGGTGACCTGCTACTCACTCCCCAGCACTTCTTGCAACTGCTGGCCTACACCTCTGCCATGAGAACTACCTAACAGCAGAACCTTCTTCTTCCTCTTCGACTTTGCAACTGTTCTAGGCACAGTAACTACTGAGGTCTGCTGCATACTTCCTACATCTACAGCTACTAGAGATTCCTCTCCACTAGACACTGACAGTTGGTCATATCTATTTTAAACACCAATTGTAAAACTATCTGAAAATCTTCTTCTCCTAGCAGATCTCTTGCCAACAGCCAGCTCCCATTCCCCAACCCCCTTCTCCCTCCTCATCTTATCTAGCTCCTCCTGTGCGTTTTTCAACTGCACCTGAAGGGCACAGATCTTACGGTCCTGCTCCTCTATCAACTTACTCTTGCTACATAACCTGCAGTTCCCGGAGAGGATCTCACCAGAATGCCCACTGGCTTCTCCACTGCATTCCCCCCAGTGAAAATACTTCGAACAAGTCTCACACCGCAATCCACTACTCACGAACCTACGGCAAAGCCCACACTTCTCACTCATGGCAAAATTTTACTTTTTCTAAGTTCCGCTACTACAATAAGAAGATGTTAAAAACCTAACTACAATAATCACAAACTTACTCTACAAGGGAAGTAACTACTATTATTAACAGTATTAATAAACAACAAATGTGAATATAACAAAAGACTAATACAGAAAGAGAATCAAACGTCTAATGACACAGTAACGAAGCTGAAAACAGTTCCCAAAAGGTTCTTCCGAAATTATTTCACCAGAAAACACCAAGAACACCGGTTGAAGACTAATAAAGTTCCTAAATAAACCACTATACGCAAACAATTAATTATTACTTAGCTTTCGATGCGCCGCTACCTGTTATGCTGACGTATCTCTACGGTCTGTTGCAAAAAGGAAAAATGGCGTAATTTCCACAGATATGACTCCTTTGTGCTCCTGGTAAAAAGCGTCCAAGATATGAAGCACATTAGTTTCACCATCATTACATCGATATGGATGCAATAAGAGGCATTATACTATATAAATGGGAAACACATTTTCACTGAAAGCTAGAAACAGTCGAGAAGCCCAGACGAATAACAGTGTTTTAATTGGCTCGTCGTGACGAGAAAAATCATTTCAATGGTTGCATACACACTATTAGGATTAATAAACTAACTAGACAACAGGCTACACAAATGAAGAGATTGTCGCTATTATTCCGGAAGTATGAGTATCCTGAAAGTGTGTGGTGATTCGATACATTTAATTTGTTGAAATGTATTGCTGACAAAGGCAAATTTACTTTCATGACGCCGCGCGGGATTAGCCGAGCGGTCTGGGCGCTGCAGTCATGGACTGTGCGGCTGGTCCCGGCGGAGGTTCGAGTCCGCCCTCGGGCATGGGTGTGTGTGGTTGTCCTTAGGATAATTTAGGTTAAGTAGTGTGGAAGATTAGGGACTGATGACCTTAGCAGTTAAGTCCCATAAGACTTCACACACATACGAACTTTCATGACAATGTCTTTCGAACGACTTGAAATCTTCCGCTCACAAGGCACACCTGGTTATCTTCCGCGTTCCTGTCACGCGCATTATTCTCAGCTGCTGACAATACACTGACCATTGTGTTGTGCGACAGATCAATTGTTTACGTTTCTGAATAGCACCTATTTTATTCGCGAATCACTGTTTTAATATTGCTAAGACGAAAAATGGAATAAAATCCTTTGATAACATTCCATTCCAGTCGTTTAGTGTTAAAAATACGATGGATTATGGGGATTCAACCAAAATTCCAACAAAATCGGCAGTTTATTTTTGTGCAAATTGTTAACCTACTCTCATTCGAAGAAGCATCACCATTTATGAATAACTGGCGCATTTTTCTTGCTAACAAGTTTAATTTGGCAAAACAGAGTACAAACCCATCTGACAGCAATTGTTGCGACAGTGTTCTGAAGGAGAGTGCCTCATTAAACAAGTAACTGGCATCCAGAGAGTTTAGTCCGCAGATCGTGGTCGTGCAGTAGCGTTCTCGGTTCCCGCTCCCGGGTTCCTGGGTTCGATTCCCGGCGGGGTCAGGGCTTCTCTCTGCCTCGTGACGACTAGGTGTTGTGTGCTGTGCTTAGGTTAGTTAGGTTTATGTAGTTCTAAGTTCTACGGGACTGATGACCATAGATGGTAAGTCCCATAGTGCTCAGAGCCAGCCAGCGAGAGTATTCAATAGCTTAGAAAAATCTCATTTTGTTGGTTTGTAGTACTATACGAGAAGGAATTTCATGTTTATGTTCATACTAGGAAACTCTTGTTTCACTAGCTGTTGATAACTCTTAAAAATTAGTCATTGGAGTGAAAAAATAGAAAAGAAGGTATAACTACGTATATATCGCCATAAATAAGAAAGTTCCGTGTGTTTACGAACTGGCAAAATACTCTCCTCCTTGTGCGCTATCATTCGCCAAAATCTCGTTTCCATGTCTTGAGCAGTTTAGGAGACTTGATGTATGTTGTGAATATTTTATTCTCACGGGCGTGAGATAGGGACTGTACGCGCTACATAGGATCCATTTTCTGGAGATCAGAGACAGGTAGAGACCTCCTCCCAAATCTAAAGAAAAATTCAACATACTAACTAAATTCCATACGCAGCAACATATGGTGTAATTCTCACCAAACGCAAAATCATAGCAGCCCCTATTTTTCATTGCAAACTTTTCGAATTATTGCGTAGCGTCTACTAAAATGTCTGTATCACAGAAAGAATGACCAATAACGAGATGATAGCTACTTCTCCATGAAGCCGACAAATAACGCTACAAGCAAGGCAAAAACCAAATATTTTTACTGTTGTTTTCGTAAAATTGGTTGAGAAAGATTACAGAGCGTGCGCGCTTTTTTTCTGTCAGCCGGCCGGTAAGGCCGAGCGGTTCTAGGCGCTTCAGTCTGGAACCGCGCGACCGCTACGGTCGCAGGTTCGAATCCTGCCTCGGGCATGGATGTGTGTGATGTCCTTAGGTTAGTTAGGTTTAAGTAGTTCTAAGTTCTAGTTGACTGATGACCTGAGATGTTAAGTCTCATAGTGCTCAGAGCCATTTGAACCATTTGCTTCAGTCAGCGCAGAGGGTTGCCTACCGGTGCGTGCGAAGTATGGGTAAGCGCGACACTTGCGGAAAGTGCGTGCTACACTCATCTCGATTTGCTCTTAGCCTAACTCATCCCACAGTTCTGACGCCCTCAGACCATCGATCGACTGACGTGACGTATACGCTTCTCGCTACATTACAGTGACATGAATCTTCTTATACTGGACGTTAAAACGTAGCAATAAACACGTAATGACATATAGGCAGAGATTTAGTATAAAAACCACGACAATTATACACAAATGTGTTATTCTAGGAGATACATATTAATAATGCGAGTCTAAGGCTCAGCAAAGTTACACGTCCTCTGTAGGTTTGTTATATTACCTAGTCTTGACGTCATATCTTGCGTTTTCAGTTTTACACTTTCTATGAATGATGAAGTATACAACAATCGAAAAAAATGCTAGGCGTTATGGGATAAACAAGAGAATACTGACACTGTCGACCGATTTTATGGCTGAACGTCACGCAACAAAGAGAGCATAGAAACATCATCTATGAGAAGGTCCTATTCAAATAGTATTCTATAGGAGAAGCAGACTCATGCAGGAGATTTGCAGAAAACAAGGAGAAGCATACAAAAAGCATCACAATTCCCTTTAATTTAATAGACTGTAAGAAATTCAGTATTTGTGGCGTCCTCCACTTCATATTAATACTGCCGTGTACGGTCATAACTCGTGTGGGCTGTGCGCTGGAGGATTTATTGTGTTTATCTGCCTAACCCCTGAGCTCGAAACGAGGAATATACACGAGTACACTGCATACAGGACAACTTCGGAGTGCACGCAGGCGGAATTGATCAACGAATCTAACGATGGAAAACAGTTTGTTCCCTCACCCTATAAACTGTGTATATTTTGTTCAACGTACGTTGTAGGCAATGTTTTCACTCTGATAAGTGTAGGAAACCACCAAAGATATTTCTCGAACATTCGTTTGGGACGGTGTTAGTATGACGTTTTCTTCTCAAAAGTGATAAACCACGTGGGCCAATAGCAGAATATTTCGGTTCACCAATCGCCTGTTAACTTTTGTTACGTCTCTTACGTATTCAGTACGAAAATTGAGTTGGTAGCATAGGTAAAAGATATTTGTTTCTATGATCAAATGAAACGGCAAGTATTATTTGCTATAGTTGATGCATACCTCTACACGGTGGTCCATTGATAGTGACTGGGCCAAATATCTCACGAAATAAGCATCAAACGAAAAATCTACGAAGAACGAAACGCGTCTAGCTTGAAGGGGGAAACGCGATGGCGCTATGATTGGCACGCTATATGGCGCTGCCATAGGTCAAACGGGTATCAACAGCGTTTTTTTTAAATAGGAACTCCCAGTTTTTATTACATATTCATGTAGTACTTGAAGAAATATGAATGTTTTAGTTGGACCTATTTTTTCGCTTTGTGATAGATAACTCTGTAATAGTCACAAATGTATAAGTTCGTGGTATCACGTAAAATTCCGCCAGTGCGGACGGTATTTGCTTCGTGATACATTACCCGTGTTAAAATGGACCGTTTACCAATTGCGGAAAAGGTCGATATCGTGTTGATGTATGACTATTGTGATCAAAATGCCCAACAGGCGTGTGCTATGTATGCTGCTCGGTATCCAGTACGACATCATTCAAGTGTTCGGAGCGTTCGCCGGATAGTTACATTATTTAAGGAAACAGGAAACGTTCAGCCACATGTGAAACGTCAACCACGACCTGCAACAAATGATGATGCCCAGGTAGGTGTTTTACCTGCTGTCACGGCTAATCCGAATATCAGTAGCAGACAAATGGCGCGAGAATCGGGAATCTCAAAAACGTCGGTGTTGAGAATGCTACATCAACATTGATTGCACCCGTACCATATTTCTATGCATCAGGAATTGCATGGCGACGACTTTGAACGTCGTGTACAGTTCTGCCACTGGGCTCAAGAGAAATTACGGGACGATGACAGATTTTTTGCACGCATTCTATTTAGCGACGAAGCGTCATTCACCGATAGCGATAACGTAAACCGGCATAATATGCACTATTGGGCAACGGAAAATCCACGATGGCTGCGACAAGTGGAACATCAGTGACTTGGCGGTTTAATGTATGGTACGGCATTATGGGAGGAAGGATATTTGGCCCCCATTTTATCGATGGCAGTCTAAATGGTGCAATGTATGCTGATTTCCTACGTAATGTTCTACCGATGTTACTACAAGGTGTTTCACCGCATGACAGAACGGCGATGTACTTCCAACATGATGGATGTCCGGCACATAGCTCGCGTGCGGTTGAAGCGGTATTGAACAGCATATTTCATGACAGGTGGATTGGTCGTCGAAGCACCATACTATGGCCCGCACGTTCACCGGTTCTGACGCCCCCGCATTTCTTTCTGTGGGGAAAGTTGAAGGACATTTGCTATCGTGATCCACCGACATCGCCTGACAATATGCGTCAGCGCATTGGCAATGCATGTGCGAACATTACGGAAGGCGAACTACTCGCTGTTGAGAGGAATGTCGTTACACGTATTGCCAAATGCATTGAGGTTGACGGACATCATTTTGAGTATTTATTGCATTAATGTGGTTCAAAAATGGTTCAAATGGCTCTGAGCACTATGGGACTTAACTTCTTAGGTCATCTGGCCCCTAGAACTTATAACTACTTAAACCTAACTAACCTAAGGACATCACAAACATCCATGCCCGAGGCAGGATTCGAACCTGCACTTCATGCAGTAACATTTCAGAATTGGTTTAAATAATGATCTTGAGTGTGGCTTTTATTGGCATGTGCTTGGTGCAAATTTGCTTTATATGATTAATAGTGCGTGCTTTATTGGTAACTACTGCTACACACCGCTCTCAGCTCAGAGTACCCTGTGTCAGTTTGTATCCTGTGCGCTATCAAAAGGGAAATATCAACGAAAGTAACTTTAAGAACCACTGTTCAGTTTTCTTAAACATATATTTCCACATTAATGTGCCTAACAGCCGGCCGCAGTGGCCGAGCGGCTCTAGGCGCTTCAGTCCGGAACCGCGTGACTGCTACAGTCGCAGGTTCGAATCCTGCCTGGCATGGATGTGTGTAATGTCCTTAGGTTAGTTAGGTTTAAGTAGTTCTAAATTCTAGGGGACTGAAGACCTCAGATATTGAGTCCCATAGTGCTCAGTGCCGTTTGAACCATTTTTTTGTAGCGCCTAGAATCGCTCGGCCACCCCGGGCGGTAGTCCATTAATGTGGTATTTACAGGTAATCACGCTGTTTCGGCATGCGTTCTCAGAAATGATAAGTTCACAAAGGTACATGTATCACATTGGAACAACCGAAATAAAATGTTGAAACGTATCTACGTTCTATATTTTAATTTAAAAAACCTACCTGTTACCAACTGTTCGTCTAAATTGTGAGCCATATGTTCGTGATTATTACAGCGCCATCTATCACAAAGCGAAAAAAGTGGTCCAACTGAAACATTCATATTTCTTTACGTACTACACGAATATGTAAAAAAAATCGGGGTTCCTATTTTAAAAAACGCAGTTGATATCCGTTTGACCTATGGCAGCGCCATCTAGCGGGCCAACCACAGCGCCACCTGGTTATCCCCTTCAAGCTAGGCAAGTTTCGTTCTTTCTAGTTTTTTTCGTTTGACGCTTATTTTGTGAGATATTTGGCCCGGTCACGTTCAATGGGCCACCCTGTATAATCATAAACGGTCACTGCCAAGGACAGGCTGTGAAACTAGACTATGGTGAAGAAGCTATGTACATTAACGCTAGAGACATCGAGAGGTGGCTTATTTTAATCGCTTTCAAATCCCAGGCCGAGCATCATAATCTAAGTTACCGTTGGTTTATTAAATTTCTTCGGTGGAATGACTTGATGTAACTAATGGTAGGAAAAGCAGGTACCAGGCTGAGATTCATTTGAAGAATTTTAAGGAAACGTAATTTATCCACGAAAGAAGTGGCGTACAAAATTTGTAAAATTGATTCGTGAGTGTTTTTCATCAATCACAGCCAGTTACCACTTGAAGTTAACAGAAGAGACAGAGACGACTCGAAGACTTTTTAAGTGACAGAACTAAGTGCGTTATCCTGGATGGTGACTGATCATTGAAGACAAAAGTATCGTCAGGAGTACCCCAGGGAAGTGTGAGAGTACCTTTCTCGTTCCCTACATACATAATTGATTTGACGCATAAGGCGAACCGAAACCTGCGACTGTTTCCTGATGATGCTGCAGTATGCGTTATTATTGAGTGACTGTATGAAGATACAAGATGAGCCGGCAGATTTTCAATTTAGTATGATGAATGGTAGCTTTCTCTAAATGTGGAAAAATATAATTTAATGACGATGAGTAGTAAAAACTGTCATGGAGTGTACGAATACGGTATCAGTGGTGTAGTCACGTCAATTAAATATCTAGGCGTAAGTTAGCAAAACGACATGAAATGGAATGAGTGTATAAAATCCATTTTTGGGAAGTCGAATGGTTTTTTTTGGAGAATTCTAGGAATGTGTAGTATGAGTTCGTAACATCAGCACTTCGTGGGAGTAATATATGTTGTATTATTATTGTCTGTTCATAAATGTGTACATCTTTCCCTTATTTGTAGTAATATGGATATTTTTATGTGTTATTTATATATGAAATATTGTTAGCCGTGTTAGTGATTAATGTGTAGGGATCGATAGGCAGAGGTATGTTTTTAAGGGGAAGAAAAGATGAAGGGTAGCCCCTCTGTGTATAGGAGATGGTTAGTGAAGCAACGTGAAAGGCGTAAGGGAACACAGGGCGCACGCCAAGGGAGAAGAGCCAGCACTCAGTCACTAACTTTGAGACTGTCAGCACATTGGAGTGGAAACGAGACTAGATTATCTGCAAATTTACTGGAAATAAATCTTGGATGGGTGCAAAATCAGCTTTCTGTAGCGTGAAATATTTGCACAATGCTGTATAGTGTTTGGATATGGAAGGAGGGATTATACACTGTCAAAACAAATTTGTACATATGGAAAGACAACGTCGATTTTGATCCGATGACGGCATATGCCAGCTGGGCGATAGCAGATGTACTGATACCGGTTTCAACATCGTCCGTCTAAACTTAGTGAGTGACATACCAGTGTGCCATCTGTGTCCACCCTTAATAGGGAATGCTCACAGCCAGAAGGTTCAGCGTGGTGTCAACGTGTGAAGCAAGCACGCAACCATGCCACCGTCACGAACTCGGTTCCTACAGTCAACAGAGCTGGGTCAAAGTCTAGTCTTCCGAGTGGCAGTATGTCCTTTCGGAGAAATGCTGCACAAGTTGGACTCCTGCGTCAATTGTGCAACAATGCTGATGCCAGTGGTCAAGTTATAACAACTAGCCTGCTACACGTCACTCCTCCCTGACAACCTAATCTTTAGTCCTGTCACGGAAAAAGCCACGTATAAAGCTAACTTGGCACGTATGATGCACCAGAGTACCGTGAAACATGCTAACGTTACCCTCTAAAGAGTTTTCGAGTTTTGACCGCCCGTGCATCTAATGGACAAAGGTATCGGGCTATAATTTTGAATGTGGTGAAATTAACAGAAAAACTAAACGGACTTTAACCTTGGGAGTTAACGAAAGTGTGGATTAAAAAAAGGAATGGTCGCCAGCCCAGTTAGGCACATGGCTCTGAACACTATGGGACTTAACATTTGAGGTCATCAGTCCCCTACAACTTACACTCCTGGAAATGGAAAAAAGAACACATTGACACCGGTGTGTCAGACACACCATACTTGCTCCGGACACTGCGAGAGGGCTGTACAAGCAATGATCACACGCACGGCACAGCGGACACACCAGGAACCGCGGTGTTGGCCGTCGAATGGCGCTAGCTGCGCAGCATTTGTGCACCGCCGCCGTCAGTGTCAGCCAGTTTGCCGTGGCATACGGAGCTCCATCGCAGTCTTTAACACTGGTAGCATGCCGCGACAGCGTGGACGTGAACCGTATGGGCAGTTAACGGACTTTGAGCGAGGGCGTATAGTGGGCATGCGGGAGGCCGGGTGGACGTACCGCCGAATTACTCAACACGTGGGGCGTGAGGTCTCCACAGTACATCGATGTTGTCGCCAGTGGTCGGCGGAAGGTGCACGTGCCCGTCGACCTGGGACCGGACCGCAGCGACGCACGGATGCACGCCAAGACCGTAGGATCCTACGCAGTGCCGTAGGGGACCGCACCGCCACTTCCCAGCAAATTAGGGACACTGTTGCTCCTGGGGTATCGGCGAGGACCATTCGCAACCGTCTCCATGAAGCTGGGCTACGGTCCCGCACACCGTTAGGCCGTCTTCCGCTCACGCCCCAACATCGTGCAGCCCGCCTCCAGTGGTGTCGCGAAAGGCGTGAATGGAGGGACGAATGGAGACGTGTCGTCTTCAGCGATGAGAGTCGCTTCTGCCTTGGTGCCAATGATGGTCGTATGCATGTTAGGCGCCGTGCAGGTGAGCGCTACAATCAGGACTGCATACGACCTAGGCACACAGGGCCAACACCCGGCATCATGGTGTGGGGAGCGATCTCCTACACTGGCCGTACACCAATGGTGATCGTCGAGGGGACACTGAATAGTCCACGGTACATCCAAACCGTCATCGAACCCATCGTTCTACCATTCCTAGACCGGCAAGGGAACTTGCTGTTCCAACAAGACAATGCACGTCCGCATGTATCCCGTGCCACCCAACGTGCTCTAGAAGGTGTAAGTCAACTACCCTGGCCAGCAAGATCTCCGGATCTGTCCCCCATTGAGCATGTTTGGGACTGGATGAAGCGTCGTCTCACGCGGTCTGCACGTCCAGCACGAACGCTGGTCCAACTGAGGCGCCAGGTGGAAATGGCATGGCAAGCCGTTCCACAGGACTACATCCAGCATCTCTACGATCGTCTCCATGGGAGAATAGCAGCCTGCATTGCTGCGAAAGGTGGATATACACTGTACTAGTGCCGACATTGTGCATGCTCTGTTGCCTGTGTCTATGTGCCTGTGGTTCTGTCAGTGTGATCATGTGATGTATCTGACCCCAGGAATGTGTCAATAAAGTTTCCCCTTCCTGGGACAATGAATTCACGGTGTTCTTTTTTCAATTTCCAGGAGTGTATAACTACTTAAACCTAACTCACCTAAAGACATCACACACATCCATGCCCGAGGCAGAATTCGAACCAGCGACCTTAGCAGTCGCGTGTTTCCGGACTGAAGCGCCTAGAACCGCTCGACCACTGCGGCCGGCTGTTAGGTACATTAATGTGGACATATATGTTTAAGAAAACTGAGCAGTGGTTATTAAAGTTACTTTCGTTGACATTTCCCTTTTGATAGCGCACAGGATACAAACTGACACAGGGTACTCTGAGCTGAGAGCGGTGTGTAGCAGTAGTTACCAATAAAGCACACACCATTAATCATAGAAAGCAAATTTGCACCAAGCACATACCAATAAAAGCCCCCCTCAAGATCGTTACTTAAACCAATTCTGAAATGTTACTGCATGAAGTGCAGAACTAAATTTGGACATGAGGGGCTTCTATCTTAACTGATACGAAAAAACACAAATAAATATAAATCGGTGGTCTCGCGGTTCTAGGCACTCGGTCCGGAGCCACGCGACTGCTACGGTCGCAGGTTCGAATCCTGCCTCGGGCATGGATGTGCGTGTTGTCCTTTGGTTAGTTAGGTTTAAGTAGTTCTAAGTTCTAGGGGACTGATGACCACAGATGTTAAGTCCCATAGTGCTCAGAGCCATTTTTTTGATAAATAACACCATAAATACTCTGTTTAAACTCCTCTATATATATATATATATATATATATATATATATATATATATATCAGTGTTCCTTAGCAGAAGTATTAGTTCAGTTTTCTTTCTAATATGTGGAGAATATGATAGGGACCCATAAACTAGTGTAGTGTCACTAGTCAAGTTCTAAGATTATTTCAGTAGAAAAGGCTAATTCAAACTAAGCTTATCCTTTATTTCACTTGGTGTATTTAAAAATTAAGTTTGCAAGGCAATAAATTTCAACACTGAGCATAATTAACTTCGAAAAAGGAATCATTCATGATGGAAATCAATACACTATTTTTAAAATGAGCTCAACTTATTTGCCTTTTTTATCATCTGTGAAGCAGGTATTTCAGACGATAACATTTACACAATCTAGCACTGTATTCCTGCAAAACTGTACTTTGCAATAAACTAAGAGTACTTTAGCAAAATCCTATATGACTTCACTTTTGTGGTTTTAACCTTAACTTTAGTTACTCCTTTTACATTTGACGAAAGAAAAAACCTTGAAATACTTGAATTTCAGAATGGTTCATTTAAAACAGGATACTCGGTTTTAGTAGCACTTAGGAGAGGACCCTGTATAGGTACATGATCAGGACAGAAGATGTGGTTCCGGACACAGATTTGTAGCATTTCGATTATTATTAAAACCACACACACAAATTAACTGCTCCATGCCCACATACAGAGCAGGATGTATGAAGTTAGTAAAGAAGTGGCAAGCGACATGGCGGATAACTGTACTCACGGCTCTTGATGTTCGAATTCTCTATGGAAATTCTTCTTGCCGTCGGATTTTCAACATATTAGAGCCAATCCCTTTTGCAGAGAATACCAAATAATCGCCAGATCCACATCGGAGGCAAAAATCCTTTGCAAAACAACTTCCAACTGCCTCTTTTGGCACCGTCGAAGTGTACCGTGGTACGGCTAGCCACATACTGCTTACTGTTCACATCAAGGAGCCGTCCAGTTCGACCGCCAAAACCACCTTTTACATCGCGCGATGCCACTTCCGTTGCGGAGGGACTTCCGTACGCCTATTGTGTATTACAAATACAAGCGCCCTAAATATGAACCAGCTTTCAACAAACGTTGTCTTTTTTATAATCATACACATATTATATTAGTTTATCCTTTTAACAATTCATTTTGCTTCTTCTATGCATACATTAGAATACTCTAATTTCCTGTCACAAATCAATGACTTAAACTACACTCCATAATTATAGATACAGAGTTACATAATATACACCTACTTCTAATCGATATAAGTGTTACAACGTGAACATGGTCACATCCGTAGACGAGGTCGTGGGCATCACGCAGCACATCTACATCTACATCATACTCCGCAAGCCACCTAATGGTGTGTGGCGGAGGGTACTTTCGGTACGATTATCTGATCTCTCCAACCCTGTTCCACTCCCGAATAGCGCGAGGGAAGAATGCTTGTCGGTAAATCTCTGTATTGGCTCTAATTTCTGAAATTTTCTACTCGTTGTCAATATGTGAGATGTATGTGGGGCGAAGAAATATGTTGTCCGACTTCTCCTGAAAAGTACTGTCCAGAAATTTCAATAGTAAATCTCTCCGTGATGCACAACGCCTCTCTTGTAACGTCTACCAGTGGAGTTTGTTTAGCATCTCCGTAACGCACTCTCACAAACTAAACGATCACGTGACGAGACGCGCCGCTCTTCTTTGGATCTTCTCTATCTCTCCTATCAGTCCTACCTGATAGGGATCCCAGATAGATGAACAACGCTCAAGAATCGGGCGAACAAGGGCCTTATAAGCCACTTCTTTCGTGGATGAGTTACATTTCCATGAGATTCTTCCGATGAATTTGAACCTGGTGTCTGCTTTTCCCACTGCCTGTTTTATGTGGTCATTCCACTTAAGGTCCCTTTGGATAGCTACGCCTAGATATTTTACGAAGGACGCTGATTTCAGCTGTTTGTCATCAATAGTGTAGCTGTACAGTAGCAGATTTCCTTTCCTATGTATGCACAGTACGTTACATGTATGTACGTTAAGGTCAACTGCCAGAGCCTACAGCAATCATCAATTTCCTGTTGGTCGTTCTGCAAATTCTTAGTATCTTCGGACTTTGAAACTTTGCTATAGACAACCGCATCATCTGCGAATAGCCTTAAAGAGCAATGGACTCGCATTCGGGAGGACGACGGTTCAATCTCGCGTCCAGCCATCCTGATTTAGGTTTTCCGTGATTTCCCTAAATCGCTCCAGGCAAATGCCGGGATGGTTTCTTTGAAAGGGCACGGCCGACTTCCTTCCACGTCCTTCCCTAATCCGATGTGACCGATGATCTCGCTGTCTGGTCTCCTCCCCCAAACAACCCAAGCCAACCCCTTAAAGATCATTAAAGAGCATCCGAAGCTTTATATAGTGAACAGAACGGTCCTATCACACTTCACTGTGGTAGTCCGGATATTGTCCTTGCATCTGTCGGTTTTGTTCCGTTAAGAGCGACATTTTTAGTTCTATCAGCAAGAAAGTCTTAAATCTAGTCACAAGTCTGCTCCGATACTCCGTAACCCCGTATTTTTCATTAAACGGCAATTAGGGACGGTGTCAAATGCCTTACTGAAATCAAGGAACACAGCATCAACCTGAGCGCCGTTGTCCACTGCTCTGTGGATCCCATGGAGGAACAGAGGGGGTTGAGTTTCCCAGGATCTCTGTTTCCGGAATCGATGTTGACTTTAGTAGAGGAGATGTTCATTTTCCAAAAACCTCATAATTATGGAGCATAAAATATGTTCCATAATTCTGCAACAGATTGACCGATATAGGTCTATCATTGTGCGGATCTGTCTTACGGCCTTTCTAAAAATGGGAATGACCTGCGCTGTCTTCCAGTCGTTAGGTACCTTTCGTTGCTCAAGCAATCTACGGTAAATTACTGCTAGAAGGGGAGCAAGTTCTTTCGCATAATCTTCATAGAATCTTATAGGTATCTCTTCTGATCCTGACACCTTTCCACTACTAAGCGATTGTAGCTACTTTTCAGTTCCGCGATCGGTTATCTCAATATCTGTCATTCCGACGTTCGTACAACGATTGAAAGGAGGGACAGTGTTACGATCTTCCGCGGTAAAACAACTTGGGAAGACCGAATTCAGTATTTCGGCCTTCTCTCCGTCACCTTCAGTTTCGGTGCCGGTGTAGTCGCTGAGTGAATGAATAGATGATTTTAACCCACTTACTGATTTTACGTACGACCAAAATCTGATAGGGTGTTTACTCGGGTCGGTTGACAATGTCTTACTCTCAAAATCATTGCAGGCCGGTGTAGCCGAGCGGTTCTAGGCGCTTCAGTCTGGAACTGCGCCACCGCTACTGTCGCAGGTTCGAATCCTGCCTCGGGCATGGATATGTGTGATGTCCTTAGGTTATTTAGGTTAAAGTAGTTCTAAGTTCTAGGGGACTGATGGCTTCAGATGTTAAGTCCCATAGTGCTCAGAGCCATTTGAACCATTTTTCTCAAAATCATTTAACGCTTCTCTCATTGCTCTCCTTACGCTCATTCTGGCTTCGTTCAGCTTTTGTTTGTCAGATAGGTTTTTACATGTCTTGAATCTGAGATGAAGTGCTCTTTGTTTACTCAGCGCTTTTCTAACACGGCTATTACACCATAGTAGGTCCTTCCCCTCCCATAAAACCTTATTCGGAACATACTTGTCTAGGGCGTATTGAACGATGCTTTTGAATTTTTTCCATTTTTTATCTACGTCTTCGTCCTCATCACCGAATATTTGACACGGACGGCTGAGATATTTTTATCCTGTTACCCTTACTGAGCAAATATATCTTCCTACCTTTCTTAACATTCATTGTAGGACCCGTTTTCATAGATACTGTCACAGCCTTATGATCACTGATAGCTTCCTCTACATTAACTGATTCTATAAGTTCAGGTCTCTTTGTTGGCAGGAGGTCTAAGACATTACACTCACGAGTTGGTTCAAATAGTTCAAATGGCTCTGAGCAATATGGGACTTAACTTCTGAGGTCATCAGTCCCCTAGAACTTAGAACTACTTAAACCTAACTAACCTAAGGACATCACACACATCGATGCCCGAGGCAGGATTCGAACCTGCGACTGTAGCGGTCGCGCGGTTCCAGACTGAAGCGCCTAGAAACCGCTCGGCCACACTGGCCGGCACACGAGTTGTTTCTCTAACTTCCTGCTCAAGGTAATTTTATGACCAGATACCGAGAACAATGCCTCACGAATTCCTGTCTCTGGCACCAGTTTTGGTGGCATAATACTCTCAACCTATACCTGATAAGTTGAACTCATTCCCTATTACGACGGCATGATCAGGACAATTACTAATTATATTCTGCACGTTCTGTATGAAGCGCTCTACAACTATAGTTCCTGACCCAGGTGGTGTATAAAAGCATGGGATCAATGTTTTTGACCGTTCTTTGATACTCAATTTCTCCCAGATTAATTCACATTCGGAATCTGTGATAACCTTCCTAGATTTTATAGAATTTTTTACTGAAATAAACACGCGCCACCACTGGCGATCAACCCATCCTTACGATAAACATTCCAATCTGAGCTTAGAATTTCGTTGTCATTGACGTCTGGATTCAACCATCTTCCTGTTACCAATACTATATGTGCATTATAACCCTCAGTAAGCGATACTAATTCTGGGACCTTTCCTTGGATGCTCCTGCAGTTTACTAAAATCATATTAATCTTTTCTGTGTCTGATCTGTGAGGACCAAGGTTCTCTGAGGTCACTGTGGCTAATTTAACAGGCACATCGTCTTTGATCCCAAGGAAGGGGGTGGGGGGAGGGGGTTCTCTAGCCTAAAGGAGCCCCATGTGCACGCCACACGTACTCCGCTACCTAGTAGCCGCTTCCTGCGTGTAGTGCACGCCTGACCTATTAAGGCGAGCCCTAAAATTCGGCACACGATAGCGGGGGTCGAGAAATTCGCATCCGATACCGCGCAGAGTCTTCTGAGCCTCCGGTTAAGACCTCCCACTCTGCTCCAAACCAGAGGACCGCGATCAACCCTGGGTACGATGCTACAATTAGGCAGCTTAGCCTGCACCCCGTGTGCGTTGCTGGTTACCTTCACCAAATCAACCAGCCGCCGAAAGGAGCCGAGGATGGCCTCAGAACGCAAGGGGCGGGCGTCATTCGTGCCGACATGTGCCACTACATGCTGCCGGTTGCACCCAGTGCGCACGATACCCGCCGGCAGGGCCTCCTCCACATCACGGATGAGACCTCCCGGCAAACATATCGAATACACACTGAAAGTCTTTCCCGCTTTGCCTGCTATCTCCCTGAGGAGCTACATCATCCGCCTAACATTGGAGCTCCCAACAACAAGCATACCCACCCTCCGTACTTGTCCGGACTGGGCAGGAAAATCGACCGCTGGCCCAACAGGAGAGGCATCATCTGTTGGCTCAGAGTTGTCATCATCACTGGGTAGCACTTAATACCTGTTGCTAAGACGTAGGGAGCCAGCCACACGGCCTGCTCCCTCTTTCGCCTTCCACCCAGTGACACGAGAACCCACCATTGTCTGCCACCCACTTTGGGGTGAGGACAGAGACGTCAGGTGTTGCGAATCAGAAGCCGCAGTGACGTCCCGGTCACCAGGGGATTCCAGTGGCACCAAAGATCTCACGTCTCATCACTGGCGCCCCGACGTCACCGTAACTTTGAGCATCAGCTAGAAGCTTGTCGACAGTAGCCAACGCAGCTTCCAGCTGTTTACGGACAGCAGCCAACTCTCCTTGTGTCTGCCTGCCAGGCTCGTCGTAATGTAAGGGCAGCGGTGACAGATCATACAGCTATCAGAGCACAAATAAGAGGGCCTGTGAATCCAGATGTGTCAACAGGAACTGTTACCAACCAGTTATTAGCAGTGGCACAATGGGCATTCACACCTTTAGCCCGTTTCCACTCACGCATCGACTTGCACGGCTCGACTGGTGCCGCCAGAGGATTACTTGGAATATGGAAAGACGTGCCGTGGTCTTCATCGATGAAAGCAGATCCTGCCTGCACGTAGGGGACGCAGTGAGCGCTGTCTTGTATAGTGCACTCTCTCAAGACACACTGGCCCTCCGCAGGCCTTATGGTGTAGGGTGCGATAGGCTACAACCCTCGTTTACGCTTTGTGTTTCTGGATGGGACACTAACCAGTACTCGGTAACCGCAGAATGTTGCTAGACCTGTTCTTTTGCCGGCCGACCGGGGTGGCCGAGCGGTTCTAGGCGCTACAGTCTGGAACCACGCGACCGCTATGGTCGGAGGTTCGAATCCTGCCTCGGGCATGGATGCGTGTGATGTCGTTAGGTTAGTTAGGTTTAAGTAGTTCTAAGTTCTAGGGGACTGATGACCTCAGCAGTTAAGTCTGATAGTGCTCAGAGCCATTTGAACCATTTTGTTCTTTTGCCATTCTTGCAACCGGAAGGTGATGTGTTGTTCCAACAGGATAATGCTCTCCTACACGCTGCTCGTGAAGCTCAATGTGCTCTGCAAGACGTACAGCAAGTACCCTGGCCAGCACAAACTCTGGAAACGTTTTCGCCCGAGTATGTGTGAGATAGGATGGGACGATAAGTGGCTCGTGCGACTCCTCTATCAATAACGCCAACGAAACCACGTGAACAGATGGAGCAGTCGCTGTATCACGTAACCACACTGCAGAACCGCTTGTGCTATTGATCTGTAAGTGTAATCATTTCAAGTACTCCACCAGAGGTTCGAGCCCACCCTCGGGCATGAGTGTGTGTCTTGTTCTTAGGATAAGTTAGTTTAATTAGTGTGTAAATCCAGGCACCGATGACCTCAGCAGTTTGGTCCCTTAGGAATTCACACACATTTGAACATTTTCAATTTCAAGCACTCCATATGCACTGTTGCAACAACTAATTTTGAGTAGACTGTAAACCACTGAAAGGGTGTACTAATTTTGTTTCGATAGTGTATTAGAGTTATTTCTGTGCAGGTACACAAATGACTCTGAGCACTATGGGACTTAACTTCTGAGGGCATCAGTCCTCTAGAACTTAGAACTAATTAAACCTAACTAACATAAGGACATCACACACATCCATGCCCGAGGCAGGATTCGAACCTGTGACTAAAGGGGTCGCGCGGTTCCAGACTGTAGCGCCTAGAACCGCTCGGCCACTCAGGCCGGCATACAGGTACAGGCTTGTGTAATATTAGTCAACGGTGTCACCGACACAGCTCAATGCATCGTCGCCTACACGCGATGTACTGTTTCATTAAGTTGGTAAAAGTGCAAGAATCAGTAGCCGAAGTGGCCGTGCGGTTAAAGGCGCTGCAGTCTGGAACCGCAAGACCGCTACGGTCGCAGGTTCGAATCCTGCCTCGGGCATGGATGTTTGTGATGTCCTTAGGTTAGTTAGGTTTAACTAGTTCTGAGTCCTAGGGGACTAATGACCTCTCTTATTATTATTCCTGTTTTAATAGCCTATGTGTTTCTACATAAGATTTTTCTTCTTTTTTCCAATACTGTAATCCCCACCTGATGCAGTGGATTAGGAATCAGAACTAGCATATATGTTGGACAAGAACACATCGGAATTCGAGTTTCTATTGTCTGCACCACTGCAGTAGCAGACCGCAATCGACCTACCCCTGATTCGTAGAATAAGCCGTTTGAGTATCCTGCGCCACAGCAGCAGTACATTACTGAATTATGGGATCAAGATACGCAGCCAACGTGTACATAGCAGCAGCAGCACCACACTTACGAGCTAACGGAGTTCCCTCAACTCGCCGAGTTACAGTTAAGTGGTTTTGGAATACTCCTCTCTGCCAGAGGTGTTTATCACCTGACTGCCAGCGGCCTGAAATGTGTGAAAGCAGGCCCAGTACCGGACATGTGCGAGTAAATGAATCTTTGAGAAGCAATAAATAGGTGTATGACATATTTAAGCCTTGGTCAGTCCAAGAAACGCGCTTGGACAGTCTAAGTGGTAAGGTGATCGCTCGCCATAAGCGGGAAATACGGATTCGAGACACAGTCTGGCACAATTCTTCATATTTCGCTTTAGGTGGTTCATCTATACCTATCATATTTAAGATTAATTTCAAGAATAAATTACGAACAGAGTGACTGACGGCATGGCCGAAATAGGCATCCTTGAAATCAGATGAAACGTGGAGTGCGCCATCCAGATCACACAGTGGATGGACTTAGGGCTCTCGACGGGCTTTAGAAATAACGCGTAGACCACCAAGAGGAAACAGAGCTACGGAGAATCCACGTAAGACACCATGTATGAAGCGTAGCAACAGAGTATTGACAGTTACACAAAAACAGGTAATGAATTCAGAAATATGTAAAGATGTGTCCACTTGCCAACAGTCTACCTTTTTTCTTTTATTTATTCTTTTATTCCCTGCTCCTCTTGAATTAAGACACACTCTTTGACAGAGACACGCAGGTAGAGCAAACCGGTTTCTGGTCATTTCATTGCAACGAAACGAGTGTGAAGGCACTCTCAGTGGCCAGTACATTTATAGCCACTACAGTGGTGTTTGTATACACTCACGTCGCAAAGTACGTTCTTCTAAAACTGTAAAACTGGGGGTCCCTCATTATTTGACGCTTCCATGACGACAGTTGCGATATTACTAGGCATATCTAGAGCTACAGTACGTAAAGTCGTGAGAACACACAAATTTCTTGAGCAAACATTGCCTGAAAAATACTTAACTCAGCGAAAAATTAAAATTGTCTGTAAAGCACAAAGGCGTTAAGGAATACCATTGCCATGGAAGCCCCTGCTGAGTTCAATACGCAATTGTTGGTAACAGTGTCATAGAAAAAGTTATGAGAAGAACTGCATAAACGAGAATCTGATATCGAGGTGGTTCAGGTATCTGAACATGAACTGTGTACTGTTATTGGTTATTATAGAACAAAGTTTTGTCTACTTTCACTATTAAAACATTATTGTCACTTAGAATTTAGTTCATGTTTGTTAGTACTGTACGGTTCTTGTTTTTCATGTTGCTATGATTTACCTCCTGTGCTTGTTTAGTTTAAACATGTATTACGCCAACAGACGGTGGGTGAAATCCCAAAACACGTACTGGCATAAATAAAAACACATAAAATGTAGCTGTTATGTATTTCTTAAGGTGATATAATCCACAGCCACCGAGCTCAACAAACAGTAAAATAAATGAATTATTGCAATAGCCCTTAGTTTCCGCAGAAAATCTATGTTAACAGTCATAACGTATGAGCACTATATTGCTTTCAATGGGAGAGAGGGTGTAGCGATTAGAACGGTTACTTACCGATAAGAACGTCGTGGACTTAAAAGCCACGCTGACATTTCTTTTATTTATTTTATCTTTCATGTGGATAGTTAAATGTATTTAGGGAAATTGAAAGATTAATTTTATTTTCACAATATTTGTAGGATAATATAATGTTATAGTAAGGCTAGAGGTCAAATGGCTCTGAGCACTACGGGACTTAACATCGATGGTCATCAGTCCCCTAGAGTGATGTCCTTAGGTTAGTTAGGTTTAAGTAGTTCTCTTAAACCTAACTAACCTAAGGACATCACACAACACCCAGTCATCACGAGGCAGAGAAAATCCCTGACCCCGCTGGGAATCGAACCCGGGAATTCTGGCGCGGGAAGCGATAACGCTACCGCACGACCACGAGCTGCGGACAAGGCTAGTGGAATTAACAGTTATAGATAATCATTATACCTATACTTTCGTATAATCCTTTCGTCGTTCTCTTGCCATTAACTATTCACATACAGATGCCTATCCATGAGTTTAATTCAAGACCACTTCCAGGCAAAAGAAACACCATGCACCAGCGTCTTTTGTTCTGTTAGTATACTGCAGAGTTATAATATGTTTTCAATGTTTTTATGACATTCATGATTTATCCCCCAAACTATGGTCAAGGCAGAGAGCTTGAATAGACGGCCTGAACAATAATACGAAACGAATTGCATTACGATTATCTGTTACTTGAAAACTAAGACCCATTGACCTGATCCATTTTACAAGTTGTGATATAATTATATTCATCTCGACGTGCTGAAAAGCAAACTAATTTGGATTTCATGGGGCAAGCGGAGGAGGTATTTTTAACGACTCACTTGCGCTGTCCACTTCTCGTCCGTTTCTTCCTCCGTAATACTGGAGTGCAACAAACCTGAAATGTTGCTACAATAAACGGTGGAATAAAAGGGGTGCTAACTATCGATTAAGGTAACACGAGTAAGATAGAACGTGATATTATTATTGACTTGTGCACTTTATAGGGCTGCACTGCTTCCACACAAAATCGTAATATTTCTGAAATCACATTCACAACATTTATTACGTAAAGTCTTTCGAAACAATAATTACATAGATTTTTGACGTATTACAATCAAAACTGGAGATCAAAATGAATGTCAAAATAATGCGGTCACACCGATATGCGGATAGCAGGCTTTGATAGAGATTTGCGGATATCACTTTTGCTATGTAGTTTCAGCACAAATCCCTTGGGACCAGGGAAGGTCTTCCTCGAGCTGGCGCTGTCCGCTAATCTCTGCTTTCAACCCACCTCGTCCACATCTTTCACCACACTTTCAATGTATAAGGGCCTCCAAACACTCGATATTAATTATTGACAATATTATACTGTCAGTCCCTTAGTGCACTAAAGCCACCATCACACCATCAAATGTTATTCAGTATTTTCATTTGTATTAGGTTTTTTATTGGTAACGCCACCTCTGTATGGAAATCACTGGCTGTGCTGTGTGCAGTCTGTGGCTGCTTTGCATTGTTGTAATACTCGCCATTGTAGTGTTAGGCAGCTGGATGTGAACAGCGCATAGCGTTGCGCAGTTGGAGGTGAGCCGCCAGCAGTGGTGGATGTGGGGAGAGAGATGGCGGAGTTTTGTAATTTGTCATGAACTGCTATATATATTATGACTATCAAGGTAAATACATTGTTTGTTCTCTATTAATATCTTTCATTTGCTAACTATCCCTATCAGTAGTTAGTGCCTTCCGTAGTTTGAATCTTTTATTTAGCTGGCAGTAGTGGTGCTTGCTGTATTGCAGTAGTTCGAGTAACCAAGATTTTTGTGAGGTAAGTGATTTGTGAAATGCATAGGTTAATGTTAGTCAGGGCCATTCTTTTGTAGGGATTTCTGAAAGTCAGATTGCGTTGCGCTAAAAAAATATTGTATGTCAGTTTAAGCACAGTCTTGTACTATTGTTCAAAGGGGACATTTCATATGGCGACCCTGCCAGGATACCTCACTGGAATCTTCTGATTTTTTCTTGTAGTTTGTGTAATTAGTGTAGCTTTTGTTTATTACTAGCACGTAATTGTAGAGAAAATCTCCTTTGTAGTTGCAGTCTTTCATTGTTGTACAGTAAAACAGTTGTGTCATGCATGTAGATTTGCACCAAGTATTTCGCAGCTGCAATTAACTAGATATTATTTTCAGTGCTATGTTAATGTGTTCTCTTGTTTTTGCTCTTCAAATTGTGCTTTCCTGTGTTAGCGTGTGAAATATTGTTACAATAATGGCGTGTGAAAAACGTAACACTAGGCTACAAAGTAAACTGAGAAATAATAGTGACGACGAGCGTAGCTTATCAGCACCACTGTGTAATGAATTAACAGACATTCAAAGTAGTAATTTGGTAATTGTGCATAGGGAAATGGAGCGGGCGGCAAACAATGGCGTAGGCAGTGCAACAGGTAGTGGACAGGGAAGCATTATCGATCGATCGGTCGGCAACAGCTCGCATCAGGAATACGAAATGACAGGACACAATCTTGCAAATACTGCAGATTCAGGTTTTGGGTCCTCACCGTTTTCTCAAATGAGTCAAGACGCATTTTCTGCTTGTCAAAATGTGAATGTTGCCGGTGCAAATGCACTGTCGAATAGCGTAGAGGAACAGATTCCAGACACTAATGCATTGTTATTACAATTAATGCAACAAATGGGACAAAATCTTCAAAAGTTGGACACAATGGAACAGAATCTTCAAAAGTTAGACACAATGGAACAGAATCTTCAAAAGTTAGACACAATGGAACAAAATCTTCGGAAGTTAGGCACCACACTTGAACAAACACGTGAAGATTTAACTACTGAGTTACATAACATTGAATCGAAATGTCAAAAAGTCTGTAATGACGTAAAAACACAAATTTGTGAGCATTTTCAACCTATTTTTTCGCGGCATGAAAATGCATTACAGAATCACGAAGCAGCCATAAAAGAACTGCAAACTATTGTTCATGAAAATCATGAGACCTTGCAAGCTAAATTTGACTCAGTTGCATCTACCGATTCGGTTACACAACTTGCAAAAACTCAGGAAAACTTAAAGGACACAGTAGATACTCTGAAACGTGGTTCAGAAAAACACACTGAGGAAATAAGTACACTATTGGAGAAAGTAGCCGAACTTTCGGATCAATTCACTAATTTATCTACGAAGGTAGATGATAATCTGAATGACACAAAACCGGCAGTCTTTAATGACACAGAAGAGAGTGAACAAATTAGGAAACTGAAACAAAATCTGAATCAAATTAATACGCAACACCAAAGAGAAATCCGGGAAGTACAAGATCAGCTGACACAGGTAATACAAGAATTACGTATTTCAGAGGACACTCGCGCTCCAACACGGGAAGAGGGACTTAGAAATACGGAAAAGCCGCAAAATAATAACACAGGGCATTTCGGAAGTTATGAAAGAAATTGGCAATGTGCACCGAATTTTGAGATGGAACGGCCGACACGACCTAACAATGACCGATATGCGACTCGCCGACATGATGATTTTGACTATAAACTGTTCATTACTACACGTAATTCAAAACATTTAAGAATTCTGGCAACGACATTCATCCACAAGCATGGCTCCATCAATTCTCTCATTGTTTTCCTCCCAACTGGTCGTTAGAACACAGATTAGAAATTATGTGTGGCTACTTAGAGAATGAACCAGCTGTAAGAATGCGATCGGTCATTCACGATTGCCACAGTGAAGGGGAATTTTACCATGCCTTCCTCTCAGCATATTGGTCTCAAGCCACACAAGACCGAGTAAAACATGGCATCATAATGATGAAACATTTCGAACAATCTGAATTCTCCAGTCTTGTGAAATATTTTGAAGACATGTTGCACAAGAATCAGTACCTGTCAAACCCATACAGCCCCTCAGAACTCATCCGCATTTGCTTAATCAAATTACCTGAACATTTACGACATATTATTTTAGCAGGACGTTGCAAAGAAGACATTGAGGCTTTTCAGGGACTGTTACAAGAACTGGAAATTGACACTGACAATCGGGGAACGCGGTAACAGGAGCACAATTACAGGTCACATCTGTCACAATTCCGCGATGAAAGAAATAGTAACTGGACACAACAAGGCTATTCTCACAACACATATGGTGACCAAAACAGACACCACCCGTATGACATCCGTTGGCAGAGTAGTAATAATTACAGGGAAAGATCACCTCTCCGCGGTAGTGACTATCACAGAGACAATCAGAGAAACAGACAATATGGGAACCAAAATAATTATTATTACGGGAGACAGAATAACTTTAGACGCAACGGTCCAGCGCGCAGTTACGATTCAGGGAGAAATTTTCCACCACTTAACCGACAAGAAAGAAACTACAGGAACTACCGACATGACGACAGACGATGTGATCGTAACGACAGACCTGAATTGCATCAGAACTGGCGGGATTCAAACAGAGCAGGGCACTTTCGACAATGTGAATTTGTAGAAGCTAGGTCTCCTAATCCCAATAACGACGCGCGCCAACAAATGAACAGACAATGACTCGCACCGCAGGCAGCCACCTGCGACGGCTGGCTTAGATAAAAAAAATACAGACGCTAACCTTGAGAAAAGATTAAACATTCCTTACCGACGTGTAAAACATGACAATTGCTTTTCAGTTGAAACTCTGTGCACTAGGAAGAGTAAAAGTTTACACCACATTTCACATGTAAAACCGTTTATTAAAAAATAATTTGCTTTTTAACTTTGTCTTTGCCATATAACTTTTCACTTTACATTACTAGTATGCTTTGTAAGACTTAAGAAACTGTTAACATGCAATAATGTTTGAAGTTAAATATCCAGGCAAGAACCTGGGCAACTTATTTAAACAGAAATTACAAATGCATTGTTATTATGAACAGACGACACAGTGTTATTGTGTGTGTACATTCTTGCTTGTTAGTTGCACGTTTACGTAACGACTATAAGGCTCACATACTTAGAACATTTACCAGTACTGCTAATGAGATTTTAATGCAACATTTTGGTTTACTTGCAAATACATTATGGATTCAAGGTGCTTTCTGAGAGATACCAGGTGACACAGTGGTTAGTTTATTTGACAGCTACACGACTATATCACGACACTACTAATGAGTGACAATTTACAATGTTGCTTTTTCGGTGTATCTGTTTTATATCTGCACAGTTTTTCTGTTTTATTCTGGAAAGTAAAACATGTTTTAGTAGTAACTTTTGTGGTATAGCTACAATGAGACTGCCTTTTCCGTAACACAACAATACGTTACAGCACAGTAATTTCTTCATCACGGCAATAAGCGTAATAACTAAGATATCTATACGCAAAGCATTTCACTTTTGTTTATCATGAGGTAAGTACATTGACTTCTGCAGAACTTAGCTTTCGAAGGACAATGATACAAAGGTTTTCCATAATACATTTCATTCCATTGTTGTAATCTGTAACACCTGAGGGTATAATTACATTAATCCTCAGGGGGGTACACGCCTACTTTGTGTACCATGTGTTTGGCAAGCACAAGGAGCCCTAGCTAATATGGTATTTGCTTATACAACTTTACACATCGGTACCATATTCCTCTAACACATAAATTACATAGCTATCTGATCATTTAACTGAGAGAGACAAATATTTATTTTACTACATCAGTGACAGATGTTTACGTAATTACGCAGTTGGATAACTTCACACTTACGAAATTGTATTTTTGTCTGTACTTCGTGAATTGTTCATATTTTTTCGGAACCATTGTGATACTATAAGAGCTTTGAATGATATATTTGGTATGGGATCACGATTTTTAAAGTACGTTTGAGGTAGATGACACTGTTGACATGAGCAGAGAATTTTTTTTAGGTTTTGAAATTATTGAAGGAAGCTACGACGATTTTGAGATTTGGCTGAGGTTTTATGATGTTATGCTAACGATGTGTATTACGCTGTTGCGGTATGTTTATGATCAATAAGCTGATGCTGTATGAGTTATTTTATTATGCTACGTATCTGTGATGATGAAATATTGAAGAAGTGTCGACGAATAAGGTAAGAAATAATGAGTAGTGGTTAGGGACGCCGATTTGTGAAAAAGGTTGTTGGAAACCAAGAATCGTACTTTAAGAGTTATGAAATGTGTATAAATGCATGAATGTATCACAATGCCGACGAAAACGTTTTGAACACTGTTATATTCGTAGGATTTTGTATCTACACATTTGCAACGAAAATTCTCGACCTCTGAAATTTTTTATATGAGACTGCCACTGTAGCGGAAACTGCTGTCGTAAATGTTTCCGTAAGAAAGTCAAGTAACCACCTGCACGTAATGCGTTTTGGGCGCCCAGCTGAGAGGTAGACGTCTGACAAAAGAAAGCCATTAGGTGCAAAAAAAAAAAGAAAAGCAAAAAGGGGCGGCCATTATCCTTGCTATTGACATTCCTTTGTAGAAAGCATCGCCAATACGACAGGCTCAAACTTGATAACGTATGATTACACTGTGGAACTATTAATTTATGATATTTACTGAAATGCCTACTGAAATGACGAGAAATATTTTTATGTCTATACACCTGATTATGACTACTGTCTCTCTAGTTGAGAGATTTTTCTACTAACTTATGAAATGCCTCATGACTACTGAATGATGTTCTTATGCTTTACTTTGTACATAATTGCTCATTGTGATTAATATCTAGTTTCTAGCTGCACTGCAGCATTGGTTAAAATAAAATTTTATAGATGTACTAATATAAATATTTTCTGTCTACAGATCGAGTAAATAATAATTTTTTTCAAAAAAATGAGGGAGCGTAAAAAGACATTTCCCTTCACAGGAATTGCATACGGAATTTTCTTTTCAACTGCTGGGTAATTTTTTTGGTAGAATAACTTCTTGTGGTGCACCACTTTAATGACATAGATATTAAGATGTGAATAGACATTTCCCTTATCTGCGTTGTTCTCTTTAGTGTACTATTTTTTCTGCTTGAGTTTTGTCATGTATAGGGATAAGTTTTTGCTTTTGCTCCTGCTGTTTGCCAGGCATAGTGCTACTAAATTTCACTTTACATTACTCTGTTAAGCCAGTTTTACTACTGATTTATTTTTCTTGTTTGCTGCGCATTGCCTCATATTAGTTGTAATGTTGAATTGCTTGGTAATTTAGATTTACTGTAGCTTGCTTTGCAAATTTCCATTTTTTTTCGTTGCTGTTTGTGTTCATTGTTTTGTGCTGCTGCATTGCCTCGTCCCTTAGTTTAGCATCTGAGCTCAGTAGATTTAAGTTAGCTAAGAGGGGGTAGACTATAGAAGAGAATGAGTTGCGATGAATTTGAAGAAATGCACTGAGAGGCTATACGAGAAAAGTACAGACAGCAGGTATAGATAGGACTTTTTGGGAATAATGACGAATGAAGGGAGTTCTCCTAGAAGTAAAGAAAGTTTTGTTTGCAAAATACTGCAGTAAAAGAATCCCTGTCCTTTCCTTGTGTTATCCCACTATGTGTTTGTGTTCCCTTATGTATTTGTGTTTTTCCTGTCTTTATGTGTTTAGCTAATAAGATTTATGTTGTAGAATTTTTCAAGTACTATGTTATTTTCTTCATAAAGGTGTTTAGACATTATTTATTCTGTTTTGTTTTAATGCTCATGTGTAAAGTTGATGTTCCAAAAGTTATTCTGATATTTTATGTATCTACTTATCTCATAATTCCTGTAACATTGATGTATATGTTTATTTCTATTCTTTTGTAAAGCCCCTATTATCTACAAATGTTATCTGTATTATTATGTTTTAATGATGTTTTCTGTATCTTTGTAATTGTATTCTCATGTTATAAAATTGTACTTGACACCAGTTCATCAAATTAAGTAACTTGTGAGTTACATTTCACTGCACACGTTTCTGTTGGTCATAGTATATGGACAATATGTGAGAAGTAGGGACTGATAGTGTTTGCACGTGTGTTAAAAATTCAGCAAGGGACTAGATAACAGCATTGCTGGTTCTAAGGACATTTCAAAAAAAATTTTTTTTTTAGTGCACGAGTGGTGGTTTATGGACTTGCTATCTTCTCTGCAAGACCCTTCGATGGTGATTGTGCACCTGCACAGTCGCAATAGATGGCTGCTGGCCGTCTATACAAGGACTATAATGGGTCTGCATCTTTGGTGGCCCACCAATACCACAATCTCTACCAGGACTACAGTGGGTCTGCTCTGTGATGACCGACCTACCAATATTCTTCAAAACTTCGAATGACTCTGTTGTGGGTTTGCTCTGTTGTGACCCACTACCTGTCTGCATGTCGAGAGTCAGCGCTGTCTTTCCGTTGGAAGGACAACACTACTTCTTCAAGACTGCATGGAAATCCACTACTTCTGTGTGCAATTTCTTTTACTAATGAGACTTTGCGAAAAAAAACTGTAATTACTATTATGATGAATCATCAGGACTGTCTTTATGGACTGTGACAATATTTTAGCTTTTGACCAACATTGTATCAATAAGTGTGTGCATTTGATTTCTTTGTTAATGTAATTATGAAACATTTTTTCAAATCTGTATTGGCCACTGCCCAAACCAATTTGTAAATTTTTTTGTGGGGAGCATGGGGGCTATGTAAGTAGGCTGTTTAGGTTTTTTATTGGTAACGCCACCTCTGTATGAAAATCACTGGCTGTGCTGTGTGCAGTCTGTGGCTGCTTTGCTTTGTTGTAATACTCGCCATTGTAGTGTTAGGCAGCTGGATGTGAACAGCGCGTAGCGTTGCGCAGTTGGAGGTGAGCCGCCAGCAGTGGTGGATGTGGGGAGAGAGATGGCGGAGTTTTGTAATTTGTCATGAACTGCTATATATATTATGACTATCAAAGTAAATACATTGTTTGTTCTCTATTAATATCTTTCATTTGCTAACTATCCCTATCAGTAGTTAGTGCCTTCCGTAGTTTGAATCTTTTATTTAGCTGGCAGTAGTGGTGCTTGCTGTATTGCAGTAGTTCGAGTAACCAAGATTTTTGTGAGGTAAGTAATTTGTGAAATGCATAGGTTAATGTTAGTCAGGGCCATTCTTTTGTAGGGATTTCTGAAAGTCAGATTGCGTTGCGCTAAAAAAATATTATATGTCAGTTTAAGCACAGTCTTGTACAATTGTTCAAAGGGGACGTTTCACATTTGACAACGCGCTTTCAAGTCACCAAGATGTCAAAGAACGATTAAGCGGCTGCTTCTCTTTTAAGAACTATGACTGTAAAAGAACAATGACAAAAGACAAAAAAATGGGCCCGTGAATGTCTTCCCCGTTTGGTGATCTGTAGCTTGTAAAGGTTATTCATATGTCATTTTATTAACTAATTCTTCGACAAAAGCTGCTTTGTAGTGGTATTTTATTTCACAGAATTTTTATGGGAGCTGTCCATCCTCAGCGGTATACGTATTACACAAAAGACGCATATTTCTTGTAATAAGTTATTTACAGTGTATATTGTAGTTTATACCTTCAGCATTTATTGCTATCTTCTGGTAAGAGAGAAAAGCACTTTTCACCCTGTATGAAAGTAACAAGAATGGTTGAGAAAAAAGAACGGCATGCTGTATGGTAATTTGCTTGCGTAATTTGGGTCATGCGGCTTATGAAAAGTTATTAATGATGTTGCTAGATAGAAAATAGAAAAACATGGTAATTAGAGAGCAAACTGCAGTTGACGAAAGGTTAGGAGTAAATGACGTTTCTGTCGGTAGAAATGACATTTGCGTCATGTTTAGTGTTGTAATATTAGGTAACGCCAGCAGTACAGCTATAATGAAAACCTTCAAAGCAATTACATCTCCCGTGCAACAATGCTTTTAGTAAATTAAAGAAAAGGAAAGAAAAAATTTTTTGCGATCAATATTTCGTTATCGATGAAGAGAAGATCAATGTTACTGTAGAGTATTATGCAAATATAAACAAACAGGGAAAAAAAATGTTAAATATACACACATTTTGATTTTGATCATCACACAACTAAGTGTAGTTGCAGCTGAATGTCCTGACTGATTAATAATTTGTGAAAATTTCGTGATACTGATGTGTGTTTTAGAAACTGCTAGTTATTGTACAAATATGATGTACAGTTGGAAATGGAAACAGTCTTCTACAGCTGCAGTGTGGAATGTGCTATGTGGAATAATGCTGTGATTCAATTCGACATGTTAACACTGCATTGCAATATTTAAAATGAAAGCAATGTCCCAGAGTATCATTTATTAACCACATTCCAAACTTAAGTGTAATTATTATTGCATAGACTTATGCCACCTGAGAATTTTGAGTTAAAATAAAAATCAAAAAACTTAGTCTGGGGAAACTGATTTTTGTTTTGTTTTAAATGTGTAGTAAAAGGGCACGCATTTATGCGTGTACTGTTATTTCCGGCTTATGAGGCCAAACGACGCTTTCTGCGTGTTTATAGACAAGAAAACATTGACTATTAGTGCACAATTTGCCTTTTTAATGTTAAACATGATCTTATAATTTTTGTACCACTTTCGTGGTTGTAACGATTCTGTCGACTTACCTGTCATGGTAGATGAGAGTGTAATTTCAGAATAGTGCCCATAAGTAATAATTCAACCTAGTCAGAGACCATCAAACTTTAAACGACCACATAAACAATTATGGATGCGGAAAAGTATGAAAGGTAAACTTTAAAGAATTAGTTAACGAATAGACAACTTCCAGGATATAATTATAGTAGATAGGAAACAATTTTCATTTTTGAAAATCTTATCACATTTATTTTGGAAACTCTTTTCAGGCTGGTATGGGCGCAAAAACATTCGCACTCTTTTTACATCGTTCCTTTTCTCTCATAAAGAAGGGCTATTTCTATCACGCTCAATAACTTGAGGCATATTTTCTTGATTCATTCTGCAAAGCGTGACAACGTAAACTAAAAACGCGATTGCAATTCTAAATGTAACAGGAATAATATGGAACAGTGAAGAAGTAATCAGAATGCAAGAGGTGCTGATTCATTGTCAGCTGAGAGGTGGTAGAGGAGACAGGGTAGCAACACTCATCCGTGCGGACGAGTTATATCCTTCCGTGAATCAGTTGTGTTGAATATCTCCAGACACCGGTGAAAATACCTAGTTGGATTTAACAGAGGATGTTTAAGTTGCTATTACTTAACTAAAATGTAAATAAATATTTATCAATAACTTTAGTAATACTATGTGTAGATAAAACCCAATGTAAGTTTCGTTTCATAATCCTCTGATCAAACAAAATCGTTTGATATACATGAAAACGGTATTCTCTTTGACTTTTATTTTAGTGTTGCTCTAGTGTTTTCGTTGGTTTTTAACATTTCTAACTTCTGTCAACTGACTTCAGTCAAAACTTCAACAACACGATTCGTATATGAACAGAGCAGGCGATTTATGAGAGATTTCCAACCTCATTTAGATTCACTGGATTACCTGTATTATCAGTCATCAACATAAATTTACATGATAATTAATTTGAATCATAAGGCACAACGCAATACTGACCTAGGTGTTGTCTGACGTCATAGGAAGAATGTCAATAGCCACTGAACAAATGGAATGGATATTACCACACAAGTGTCAATAGCGTCATATGAATATGTTAACTCTGTGCGTACGCTTGGCCATGGAGGATGGTTCGTATATTTAATAAATCAGAAATAATCATACAGAAATAAGACTGTTTTGTGTATTCAGAAATATTGGGTATTACATAAGCTACATATGAGATAGTGGTTTTGAAAAAAAAGTCATTAAAGATTACTGTGAAATTATGAAAATACGATGTTTTCCTTTGTCTCACGCAATCAGTTTTAACAGAAAATCTGTAGACATTTCCCGACATCTACCAATTATACCAAGGATGGCAGATCATTTAAAACGTTACACGGTTTGTCACCTATACTGATCATGAATTGACGGATTTGACGCCCTCTGCCGGCTGACACTGACCTAAGGCAAGAAATTTACTATTACTGCAGTGATATTCGATGAAAGTCCTTTTATTGCATTGTTTGCGATTGATAAGCATAAGGAAAATAATATGCAGAAATAAGACGCACTACTGATCACAGATCCAGAGCAGGATATGAATCAGCCACTCCTCAGAGAAGACTATGGATATATTGCCATCTTGCATCATAAAAACAAAATACAAAGGTTACAGCATATGATAACTACCACTACGTGGGGACTATCGAAAGTCCCACAGTGCTAAAAAAAAAATTAGAAACTAGTGTGAAGCGCCAGAATTTCAAGGTGTTCTACCAAAACTGTCATGGGTCCGCTATTTAAAAAAGTGATTTCGATAGAATATCCCTTTTACACCTGTGAGCATGTGTGAGTCTTTATACACATAGCAGATTCGGTTGGCTTTTAACCTTGTATAGAAAAAAATTACGGTCTTCAGTGGTTACTTGAAACACTTTTGAATTCTGAAGGCATCCTGCATGACAAAGAGCAACGGAAACACAGTAAAATGTATCAAAACTTTGAGGAATGCTCCGAAATGAGTTTTCCACTACGTAATAAAATTAAAGATCAGTATTTACTGTTACAATGATAAGAAAACATGGGTGTTTCAAGCAACACCTTGGTGGGGTGTTTCTCCTCGCATGGTAAAAAGATTAGGTGTAAGTAGTAACACTGTAGAAACGTTTTTGAAAAACCTAGAAAAGTAATTTAGCTGTAAAGTTATTAATTATTGTACTAGAAATCCTTAGACAACTGAGAATGTAGCGACTGGATACTTTAGTAATCCTGTCACATGCGGTGGCAGCTAAGGCGCTTTAAATTCCTTCATACCATTAAGACTAAAGAAAGTCGGTGTTCACTAACCTTTTTTTTAATGGGAACAACAAACCGCATAGAAGGTTTCTTCTTAAAGCTTTCATTGCACTTTCGGGATACTACAATAAAATCATTCTCATTTACTCGTGACATTATGAAGAAGTATATTTTCTGACAATTTTTCCTCGGTGACGTTTAAACTCAGTTCTGATTATTACTATAATATAGTTATCTACGCAACAGTGATCATCATCATTGCTCCCCATTTGCTCTTTAGTGCATATGAAATAACTGTAGTTGCTCCAGATTATCACACTTTAGACATGGCTTTAAGAAAAGGGGATTTAAAGAAGTTTGGTAAGATAACAAAGAATTATGAATTATCAGTAACAAGATTGGCTATGCATATCTTTACGTCAAACAACCAGGGATTTCATACGTTGGCTTATAGAAAACAAGTTTCCAGAGATAAATTTTCAAGTCTAGAACCGTCAACAATGTAAACGATATCTGGAGGATAGTAGCCTCTTTCATTTACTTCAGTTTCTTGCTTAAAGTACTGCTCATCCTACGGTTATTCAGAATCTCAAACGAAACCAACAGCTATATTACGCACACAATGATGCCAACATTAAAAATAAGATAACCGCAAATCGGTTCAAGTTTCCCCACTCTTTCAAGTACCCCATTTTCTGGCACTAATTTTTACATCGTATTCAAAAGAAAAAAAAACCTACCCTATGATTTGATGTTATTACAGAATCTAAAGTTAACTGAGTATGAGCTGCACATTTAGAGATTCAACATCATTGGCTACGTGTGTACATAGATGCCACTTTCACAGCAAATATGCAAATTATATCCCGTTAATTTATGTTACAGAATGAGCCAAAGTTGAAACACTTAACAATACGTATAATATGCAGAAATGTTCTAGGTAAATGACAAAATCGCGTAAGAGGGCATTTCGGCGTTGCCTCCGTTCTCACATTCTTTCTTACAACCGGAGTGGAAACTTTCTGGGTCTTTGGGATTAAAAACTGTAAAACTGTAACGCTATAATAGCGCTGATTATACCACATTTCATGAAACTGAGAGGACTTTACTTTTCTGCAGAAATGTCAACTTTGTCATCTTTTGACCCTACCTTGCACCCAAATAATTTGCGATTTTACCTCTTTTATTTCATGCGTGCGCTTGTATCTGTACTAACTGTTATGCTGAAATATGTACACATGTTAAGTTTGAAAATATCAACACTCTTCAGCCATACATGATTTTTTTTATAAGGCGGATCAACACGTCGGTAGGGTCTAATGAATGGCGTGGAGGTGCGCTACCCTATTTTAGGTCGAAAATTAATTATTTGACCGAAAAACCGCAAAAAAGTCCCTTGAAACTTAATAGCACCATTATTTTGGATCGAAGCTGAGGCCACCCTAGCATCTACAGTTCCGCCCTTTCTCACTCTTACAGTAATTTTCAGTGGAATATTTCATACGCAATGAGTAGAGTGTTTACGTCAAAGGTTAACTGTATCATGCGGGCAATAAGAAGCAGATGGAAGCAGTTCCAGGTGAGTCTTGGGGGCTAGGTACCCATCAACCTATCCTCCGTTGTAACTCTTCCTTATCACACAGCCATTAGAAACTCGCTTTTAAATAGAAACAGTCATCAGTAATTGAAAGAGTAATTTAACAAAGATTCTGCTTAAACCAATAATTTTGTGGGAAGCATAAAAATTTTAAGAGAAACTAACGATTATCATTTCCAGCGTGGAGGCAACTACCAATTTACGAGCGGTTACATATTTAACAATTCTGGAGCTTGATCGGTCTTCTGATAATATGTGAAAGAGTGAACCATTTTCAACTATTTAAAAAAAAAGTACGAACATTTATGAAGATACGTAACATACTTACTCATCTTCGTTCCAAATAACACTGTACTAAAGTGGTTCATAAAATTTAAAGAAAATAAAACGTGTTGTATACTCGATATCACAATTGTTCTGTAGCACTTTTAGCTAGTTTAAACTTCGTTAAATAAGTAAAAGCGTGTGCCACCAAATAAAATAGTAAAAGTTTGAAAATGAGAAACAAGTCCATTAAAGCAAAACGGGTTTAAAGTTTAAAAAAACTAAAACTAAAAACGGACTACCATAATTAGTGAATCGAATACATGTATGTATGTCTATGTATTGTGCCTGCTTCTTGCACATTTGTAATCCGTCGAGTGGCCGACGGCTGATGGATATCCGGTTCCGCACCATCTGGCGGGTATGGCCGGCATCTGGGCGTCGGCACTCCAGTGGCGTGCGTGGCCGTGGAGAGAAACCGAGCGGTGAGCTTTTGACCCGGTCTGCGAGCGCACGAGGGATGGAAGAAACACTGTTCACGTGTAGAGGTCGTACGGAGCTATAAAGTAACAGGAGGCCGTGATGCTGCTGGTGGAGACTTCTTGGCACATCGGGTGTACGCCGGGGCAAAGCATTGTGTAGGGATGGATAATTCTACACCTACATCTACATCCATACTCCGCAAGCCACCTGACGGTGTGTGGCGGAGGGTGCCTTGATTACCTCTATCGGTTCTCCCTTCTATTCCAGTCTTGTATTGTTCGTGGAAAGAAGGATTGTCGGTATGCCTCTGTGTGGGCTCTAATCTCTCTGATTTTATCCTCATGGTCTCTTCGTGAGATATACGTAGGAGGGAGCAATATACTGCTTGACTCTTCGGAGAAAGTATGTTCTCGTAACTTCAACAAAAGCCCGTACCGAGCTGCTGAGCGTCTCTCCTGCATAGTCTTCCACTGGAGTTTACCTGTCTTCTCCGTAACGCTTTCGCGATTACTAAATGATCCTGTAATGAAACGTGCTGCTCTCCGTTGGATTTTCTTCATCTCTTCTATCAACCCTATCTGGTGCGGGTCCCACACTGCTGAGCAGTATTCAAGCAGTGGGCCAACAAGTGTACTGTAACCTACTTCCTTTGTTTTCGAATTGCATTTCCTTAGGATTGTTCCAATGAATCTCAGTCTGGCATCTGCTTTACCGACGATCAGCTTTATACGATCATTCCATTTTAAATCGCTCCTAATGCGTACTCCCAGATAATTTATGGAATTAACTGCTTCCAGTTGCTGACCTGCTATATTGTAGCTAAATGATAAGGGATCTTTCTTTCTATGTATTCGCAGCACATTACACTTGTCTACATTGAGATTCAATTACCATTCCCTGCACCATGCGTCAATTCGCTGCAGATCCTCCTGTATTTCAGTACAATTTTCCATTGTTACAACCTCTCGATATACCACAGCATCATTCGCAAAAAGCCTCAGTGAACTTCCGATGTCATCCACAAGGTCATTTATGTATATTGTGAATAGCAACGGTCCTACGACACTCCCCTGCAGCACACCTGAAATCACTCTTACTTCGGAAGACTTCTCTCCATTGAGAATGACTTGATGCGTTCTGTTATCTAGGAACTCTTCAATCCAATCACACAATTGGTCTGATAGTCCATATGCTCTTACTTTGTTCATTAAACGACTGTGGGGAACTGTATCGAACGCCTTGTGGAAGTCAAGAAACACGGCATCTACCTGTGAACCCGTGTCTATGGCCCTCTGAGTCTCGTGGACGAATAGCGCGAGCTGGGTTTCACACGATGGTCTATTTCGAAACCCATGCTGATTCCTACAAAGTAGATTTCTAGTCTCCAGAAAAGTCATTATACTCGAACATAATACGTGTTCCAAAATTCTGCAACTGATAGACGTTAGAGATATAGGTCTATAGTTCTGCACATCTGTTCGACGTCCCTTCTTGAAAACGGGGATGACCTGTGCCCTTCGCCAATCCTGTGGAACGCTACGCTCTTCTAGAGACCTACGGTACACCGCTGCAAGATGGGGGGCAATTTCCTTCGCGTACTCTGTGTAAAATCGAACTGGTATCCCATCAGGTCCAGCGGCCTTTCCTCTTTTGAGCGATTTTAATTGTTTCACTATCCCTCTGTCGTCTATTTCGATATCTACAATTTTGTCATCTGTGCGACAATCTAGAGAAGGAACTACGGTGCAGTCTTCCTCTGTGAAACAGCTTTGGAAAAAGACATTTAGTATTTCGGCCTTTAGTCAGTCATCCTCTGTTTCAGTACCAGTTTGGTCACAGAGTGTCTGGACATTTTGTTTTGATCCACCTATGGCTTTGACGTAAGACCAAAATTTCTTACGATTTTCTGCCAAGTCAGTACATAGAACCTTACTTTCGAATTCATTGAACGCCTCTCTCATAGCCCTCCTCACACTACACATCGCTTCGCGTAATTTGTGTTTGTCTGCAAGGCTTTGGCTGTGTTTATGTTTGCTGTGAAGTTCCCTTTGCTTCCGCAGCAGTTTTATAACTCGGTTATTGTACCATGGTGGGTCTTTTCCATCTCTTACGATCTTGCTTGGCACATACTTATCTAACGCATATTGTACGATGGTTTTGAACTTTGTGCACTGATCCTCAACACTATCTGTACTTGAGACTTTCGTGTTGAGTCGTCAGGTATTGTGAAATCTGCTTTTTGACAATTTTGCTAAACAGAAAAATCTTCCTACCATTTTTAATATTTCTATTTACGCCTGAAATCATCGATGCTGTAACCGCTTTATGATCGCTGATTCCCTGTTCTGCGTTAACTGTTTCAAATAGGTCGGGTCTGTTTGTCACCAGAAGGTCTAATATGTTATCGCCACGAGTCGGTTCTGTGTTTAACTGCTCAAGGTAGTTTTCAGATAAAACACATAAAAAAATTTCACTGGATTCTTTTTCCTTCCACCCTGTATGAACGTTTGAGTCTCCCAGTCCTGATGTTTAAAGCGAAATGGCCTACGTTTAGTGTTTGATAGAGTGAGAAATAATGTACGGTAATTGGCTTGCCCTCTTAGTTTCGGGGAAGGCCTGTAAACTCCTACGCTCTTGCCTTACCTCTATTTGATTTCGTATTTAAACTCGGTACTCATCTGATCAGAAGTCCTCTTCATCCCGCCAGTGGACATACTAATCCCCACTACACGGCCGGCCGGAGTGGCCGAGCGGTTCTAGGCGCTACAGTTTGGAACCGCGCGACCGCTACGGTAGCAGGTTCGAATCCTGCCTCGGGCATGGATGTGTGTGATGTCTTTAGGTTAGTTAGGTTTAAGTAGTTCTAAGTTGTAGGGGACTGATGACCACAGCAGTTAAGACCTATAGTGCTCAGAGCCATTTGAACCATTCTGAACCCACTACACGTAACTGCAATTTACCTATTTCCTTTTTTCAATTTTCTAACCTACCTGCCTGATTAAGGTATCTAACATTCAACGCTTCAAACCACTGACTGCCAGTTGTGTTTTTCCTGATGAGAACATCCTCATGTGCAGTCTCCAATACGAGATCCTAGTGGGGACTATTTCTCCTCCGTAATACACTCCTGGAAATTGAAATAAGAACACCGTGAATTCATTGTCCCAGGAAGGGGAAACTTTATTGACACATTCCTGGGGTCAGATACATCACATGATCACACTGACAGAACCACAGGCACATAGACACAGGCAACAGAGCATGCACAATGTCGGCACTAGTACAGTGTATATCCACCTTTCGCAGCAATGCAGGCTGCTATTCTCCCATGGAGACGATCGTAGAGATGCTGGATGTAGTCCTGTGGAACGGCTTGCCATGCCATTTCCACCTGGCGCCTCAGTTGGACCAGCGTTCGTGCTGGACGTGCAGACCGCGTGAGACGACGCTTCATCCAGTCCCAAACATGCACAATGGGGGACAGATCCGGAGATCTTGCTGGCCAGGGTAGTTGACTTACACCTTCTAGAGCACGTTGGGTGGCACGGGATACATGCGGACGTGCATTGTCCTGTTGGAACAGCAAGTTCCCTTGCCGGTCTAGGAATGGTAGAACGATGGGTTCGATGACGGTTTGGATGTACCGTGCACTATTCAGTGTCCCCTCGACGATCACCAGTGGTGTACGGCCAGTGTAGGAGATCGCTCCCCACACCATGATGCCGGGTGTTGGCCCTGTGTGCCTCGGTCGTATGCAGTCCTGATTGTGGCGCTCACCTGCACGGCGCCAAACACGCATACGACCATCATTGGCAACAAGGCAGAAGCGACTCTCATCGCTGAAGACGACACGTCTCCATTCGTCCCTCCATTCACGCCTGTCGCGACACCACTGGAGGCGGGCTGCACGATGTTGGGGCGTGAGCGGAAGACGGCCTAACGGTGTGCGGGACCGTAGCCCAGCTTCATGGAGACGGTTGCGAATGGTCCTCGCCGATACCCCAGGAGCAACAGTGTCCCTAATTTGCTGGGAAGTGGCGGTGCGGTCCCCTATGGCACTGCGTAGGATCCTACGGTCTTGGCGTGCATCCGTGCGTCGCTGCGGTCCGGTCCCAGGTCGACGGGCACGTGCACCTTCCGCCGACCACTGGCGACAACATCGATGTACTGTGGAGACCTCACGCCCCACGTGTTGAGCAATTCGGCGGTACGTCCACCCGGCCTCCCGCATGCCCACTATACGCCCTCGCTCAAAGTCCGTCAACTGCACATACGGTTCACGTCCACGCTGTCGCGGCATGCTACCAGTGTTAAAGACTGCGATGGAGCTCCGCATGCCACGGCAAACTGGCTGACACTGACGGCGGCGGTGCACAAATGCTGCGCAGCTAGCGCCATTCGACGGCCAACACCGCGGTTCCTGGTGTGTCCGCTGTGCCGTGCGTGTGATCATTGCTTGTACAGCCCTCTCGCAGTGTCCGGAGCAAGTATGGTGGGTCTGACACACCGGTGTCAATGTGTTCTTTTTTCCATTTCCAGGAGTGTATTTTACATAAGAGGATGCTTTCCTCATTTAACCTTATAGCAGAACTGCATGTCCCCAGGAAAAGTAACATGTGCAGTTTCCCGTTGTTTTCAGCTGTTCGCAGTACCAGCACAGCAGGCCATGTAACTAAAATATATCAGTCAATAACGCAGACTGTTGGCCCCACAACTACTGGAAAGGCTGCTACTACTCTTCACGTACCACACGTTTGTCTCTCAACAGACATGACTCCCTTGTGTTTGCCCATTAAGTTGCATTTTCATTCTTCAAACAAACTGGGATGGCAGCCGGAAGTCAAGTGACCAACTCTATTCCTGTCATTGCTCCTCACTATGTTACTCAAATGATTACTTTACAAATATTGAATCGCAAATTAATTTATTAAGTAAACACAAACAATTAGCAGTAGCAGTACAAAGTTTTAATGGGGAGACTAACCCTTTCGTCTGCCTATGGGGAACTCTTTGTTTTGACATTCAGTTACAATACACAATAATATATTAATAAAAAAGGATTGAACTGTTTTTCGGTGTGTTATATATGCTCATTTTGTATATTGTCACGTAGAAGAAGGTGTAATTAGATGAATGACGAACATCAACTTAACTTAAAGAAGGTTTATTCAGCACTTGCACATACATGAGTGCGGAGCGTATTGCCTCCGGCCAGAACATATACAGTATATATACAGCTACAGAACATTCTAGTACAATGATTCTTGCCATTTGTGGATACTTACAGAATGTACTGAAACCGAATATAGAAATGAAAATAGTACAGTCCAGGTGAGGTTTGAAATCAGAACCCCTCCATGCAACAGTTTAGTTTCATACACACGACAGTACATTATCCTGACTGCCTTGTCCGAGAATTACTTCGAGCAGATAGTTAGAGAACCAACTCGTGAAGCTAACGTTTTAGACCTCATAGCAACAAATAGACCGGAACTTTTCGACTCCGTGAATGTAGAAGAGGGTATCAGTGATCATAAGTCAGTGGTTGCATCAATGACTACAAGTGTAATAAAAAATGCCAAGAAAGGAAGGAAAATATATTTGCTTAACAAGAGTGATAGGGCACAAATCACAGAATATCTGAGTGACCACCATCAAACGTTCATTTCTGAGGAAGAGGATGTGGAACAAAAATGGAAAAAATTCAGGGACATCGTCCAGTACGCCTCAGATAAGTTCGTACCGACTAAGGTCCAAAGCGAGGGGAAAGATCCACCGTGGTATAACAATCATGTACGAAAGGTACTACGGAAACAAAGAAAGCTTCATCATAGGTTTAAAAGTAGTCGAATCATAGCTGATAAGGAAAAGCTGAACGAAGCGAAAAAGAGCGTAAAGAGAGCAATGAGAGAAGCATTCAACGAATTCGAACATAAAACATTGGCAAACAATCTAAACAAGAACCCTAAAAAGTTTTGGTCATATGTAAAATCGGTAAGCGGATCTAAATCCCCTATTCAGTCACTCGTTGACCACGATGGCACCGAAACAGAGGACGACCGAAGAAAGGCAGAAATACTGAATTCAGTGTTCCGAAACTGTTTCACTGCGGAAAATCGTAACACGGTCCCTGACTTCAGCCGTCGCACGGACGCCAAAATGGAAAATATTGAAATAAACGATATCGGAATTGAAAAACAACTGCTATCACTTAGTAGCGGAAAAGCATCCGGACCAGACGAGATACCCTTAAGATTCTACAGTGATTATGCTAAAGAACTTGCCCCCTTTCTATCAGCAATTTATCGTAGATCGCTGGAAGAACGTAAAGTACCTAGCGACTGGAAGAAAGCGCAGGTCGTTCCCATTTTCAAGAAGGGTCATAAATCAGATGCGAATAATTATAGGCCTATTTCGCTTACGTCAATCTGTTGTAGAATAATGGAACATGTTTTGTGTTCTCGTATTATGACGTTCTTAGATAATGCAAATCTCCTTCATCATAATCAACATGGATTCCGCAAACAGAGATCATGTGAAACTCAGCTCGCCCTATTTGCCCAAGAAATTCACAGTGCCGTAGACACTGGCGAGCAGATTGATGCCGTATTCCTGGACTTCAGAAAGGCATTTGATACGGTTCCGCACTTACGTTTAGTGAAAAAAATACGAGCTTACGGAATATCGGACCAGGTTTGTGATTGGATTCAGGATTTCCTAGAAGAAAGAACACAACATGTCATTCTTAACGGTTCAAAATCTGCAGATGTAGAGGTAATTTCGGGAGTACCGCAGGGAAGCGTGATAGGACCTTTATTGTTTACAATATACATAAATGACTTAGTTGACAACATCGGTAGCTCCGTGAGGCTATTTGCAGATGACACGGTTGTCTACAAGAAAGTAGCAACATCAGAAGACTCGTACGTACTCCAGGAGGACCTGCAGAGGATTAATGCATGGTGCGACAGCTGGCAGCTTTCCCTAAACGTAGATAAATGTAATATAATGCGCATACATAGGGGCAGAAATCCATTCCAGTACGATTATGCCATAGGTGGTAAATCATTGGAAGCGGTAACGACCGTAAAATACTTAGGAGTTACTATCCGGAGCGATCTGAAGTGGAATGATCACATAAAACAAATAGTGGGAAAAGCAGGCGCCAGGTTGAGACTCATAGGAAGAATTCTAAGAAAATGTGACTCATCGACGAAAGAAGTAGCTTACAAAACGCTTGTTCGTCCGATTCTTGAGTATTGCTCATCAGTATGGGACCCTTACCAGGTTGGATTAATAGAAGAGATAGACATGATCCAGCGAAAAGCAGCGCGATTCGTCATGGGGACATTTAGTCAGCGCGAGAGCGTTACGAAGATGCTGAACAAGCTCCAGTGGCGGACACTTCAAGAAAGGCGTTACGCAATACGGAGAGGTTTATTATCGAAATTACGAGAGAGCACATTCCGGGAAGAGATGGGCAACATATTACTACCGCCCACATATATCTCGCGTAATGATCACAACGAAAAGATCCGAGAAATTAGAGCAAATACGGAGACTTACAAGCAGTCGTTCTTCCCACGCACAATTCGTGAATGGAACAGGGAAGGGGGGATCAGATAGTGGTACAATAAGTACCCTCCGCCACACACCGTAAGGTGGCTCGCGGAGTATAGATGTAGATGTAGATGTAGATGTACTCAGCTTCTTCTGCGACAATATAACTTCAAGACCTAACAAATGGTGTATCATGTGTATATTTAGTATGTCTGTATTATTTGTTGCTTTTGTTCAGAAACAATTTGTCATGTAAACATTAATAACTGCTACTATTGGTTGTGTAAGTATGGTGATAATTTTATTGGAACCGTCTCTTCAATATCAATTCAAAGCTGAATACAGATATGTTGCAACTTGTTTGGAATCTGTTTTAATATTTTTGGTGAATATTTGAGAATCCACATACTGGTTCCGTCAGACTGTCACCATGTCAACTCGACACTCACGAGCAGCCGGCCGTTAGGTGTACATAATGATATTTCCAGCTTGCTAGCAGGCGGAGGCTTGCCGTCATGTAGGCCTCATCCACTGTCAGCCACAACGCTACTCACCCACCTGGTTATGCTTGCCCTCAACAACTCGACAGCAACATGAAACTCAATGCAGTTTTCCTTTTTGATGATTAATTTGTATTGCTGGCTTACCGTTTGTAACCTCGCGAATTTTTGGACTAGATAACATGATTGTGACCTGTGTTTTCCATGTACCCGAAGGCAAATTCATTATGCGAATTTGAAAAAGTAATCCTGCTTGTGACGTGAATGTGAGTTTCTGTGAATGTCTTAGTAAAGAAGAGTGTTTGTCATATGCCGGAGACGGTTATATGGTAGTCAACTTCAAAGCCGATGAAACATTAAAGTCTATCTTTGTAATCTGATATCAGAAAACAAATCGATTATTGTTTTCAACAAAAACATCTAAGTCAGCTACTTCTTTCTTACGATGGCGTCGCTTGCCTGGTGGGTTAAAGATGTCTATTTGAGATGTTTAATCGCTTCAGGCCCCTCGTGTCAGTACTGAGCGCACGCTTCAGTCGCTCTTGCCTGGCTGCCATCCGTGGTGCACGCGCCGACGCCGTTTGAAGGAGTTCAAAAGTGGTTCAAATGGCTCTGAGCACTATGGGAGTTAATATCTGAGGTCATCAGTCCCCTAGAACTTAGAACTACTTAAGCCTAACCAACCTAATGACATCACATACATCCATGCCCGAGGCAGGATTCGAACCTGCGACCGTAGCGGTCGCGCGGTTCCAGAGTGAAGCGTCTAGAACAGCTCGGCCACCACGGCTGGCTTTGAAGGAGTTATACGTACAGAGCACAGCTCGAGCTTTCTTGTGATACATTTCGACCCGGTTTTTTTTTACAGTCAGTTGTAACGCATTAATACAGGAAGAACTTAGCCGTCAACATGGGCGAACGGAAGAGGAAAAGGGCCTCTGGAAACATGCGAAACAGATGGAAACGGCGATATGACGCTTTTGCCCGCGGCATTGTACTGCAGAGTGTCTCCTGGTACTGAGCATCTGCCCACTACCCGCCTTCTTACATAGTATTCTACCATTCTATAAGTAGTTTTAGTGTGTGAAGCGCAAATAAAACACTTATTTGTTTACGCTTGGGTGTTGGTCAACAGAGCGCACATTAACATTATACACGGCTTACCCCATCTCACAACACAATCATAGTATTTCAAAAGACAGTGGCTTTGGTTGGGCGAACACATTATCTGCTCACACAATTTTAGAAACTTTACAGCAACCTGGTAGACATTAATACCACGGACTCAGCACGTTGATGCTGCGTTCCACTTTATTCTACAGCAAAGAGACACCCGTTTTGCATTATTGAACAGCCGAGTTCTAATTCACCGTTTCAAAATCCTTGATATGCCTTCAAAACATGGCTGAAGCTGGTTTGCCATCACTCAACACCAGCTCGTGTACTATCACGGAACCTCTTCTACATAACAGACATTACAGTCAGAACAAAGAAAGAGAAATGAGAACGTGTGTGTAAATACAATTGTAAGAAAGTTCAAAAATGGTTCAAATTGCTCTGAGCACTATGGGACTTAACTTCTAAGGTCATCAGTCCCCTAGAACTTAGAACTACTTAAACCTAATTAACCTAAGGACATCACACACATCCATGCCCGAGGCAGGATTCGAACCTGCGACCGTAGCGGTCGCGCGGTTCCAGACTGTAGCGCCTTTAAACGCTTGGCCACCACGGCCGGCTGTAAGAAAGTCCCTGAAAAAAATTTGGGACGAATTCCTCACATCAAGAACGAATAGTTATCACATAAACATTTGGCCGATAATGGTCTGTCTGTAGTAATTACAATGTCCGCCCCCGGTAGCTGAGTGGTCAGCGCGGTAGACAGTCCTTCCATAGGACCCGGGTTCGATTCTCGGTTGGGTCGGAGATTTTCTCCGCTCAGGGACTGGGTGTTGTATTGTCCTAATAATCATCATTTCATCCCCATCGACGCGCAAGTCGCCGAAGTGGCGTCAAATCGAAAGACTTGCACCCGGCGAACAGTCTACCCGACGGGAGGCCATAGTCACACGACATTTATTTATTTAGTAATTACAATAACAGTGATTTCCATGCATATATTTACATGACAAGAATCAACTAGTGAGTTTGGCATGTACTTTTTATATACTCTGTACACAGCAAATTGTGTTTCCACTGCCATTTTTGGGAGCGGTTAACTAAATCATACTGCTCGTAACTTTGATCCCCCGTGTTTGAATGTGAGGCGTCAGCTGTTTCCATTTACGTACATGTTAAGCCGAAGTCTGTGAAATTTCTTTTGACACCGTACCTCACAAGCTGCTTGTAATCAGATAGCGTGCTTATGGAATATCGTCTGGGTTATGCGACTGCATTCTTGACTTCCTGTTAGAGAGACCACAATTCGTAGTAACTGACGAAAAGTCATAGACAGTGTTATAGAACCTCTTCTGTGCCTATATAAACGATTTAGGAGACAACCTGAGCAGCCGTCTTAGGTTGTTTGCAGATGATGCTGTCGTTTATCGTCTAATAAAGTCATCAGAAGATTAAAACAATTTGCGTATTGAAAGGTGGCTACACTGAGCCACAGCGCCAGTGGAGGCGGGGTGCGAAAATTAGCAGTTGACCTAAACAATGAAAAGTTTGAGGTCACCCACATGGGTGCTGAAAGGAATGTGTTAAACTTTGCTTATACGATAAATCAATAAAATTTTAAGGCCTTATATTCAATTAAATACCTAGGAACTACAATTACGAACAACTTGAATTGGAAAGAACATGTAGAAAATGATGTGGGGCGGGTGAACCAAGAACAGCGTTTTATTGTCTGAACACTTAGAAAATTAAAGAGATCTACTAGAGAGACTGCCTACACCACTCTTGTCCGTCCTCCTTTGGAGTACTGCTGCGCGGTGTGGGATCCTTACCACAGAGGATTAACGGAGTACAGTGAGAAAGTTATGTGAATGGCAGCACGTTTCGTATTATCGAAAAATAGGGGAGAGAGCGGCACGGACATGATACAGGATTTGGGGTGAACATAATTAATACAACGGCGTTTCTTGTTGCGTCGCTATCTCCTGACAAAATTTCAATCACCAGCTTTCTCCTCCGAATGCGAAAATATGTCGTTGATACCGATCTACGTAGGGAGAATCGATCATAATAATGAAACAAGGGAAATCAAAGCTCGTACGGGAAGATATAGGTGTTCGTGTTTTCCGCGCGCTCTCCTAGAGTGGAATAATAGAGAATTATTTTGAAGGTGTCTCGATGAACCCTCTACAACGCCATTAGGTGCGATTTGCAGAGTGTCGATGTCGATGTAGGTGCACCCACTGTCAGAGCCACATTCGGAATCTTGCTCGCGACACTTCGGTACGTTTAACTCATAGCGCTATTGCCCTATGTAGATTTTCATATTGCTATGTTCTCTCAGAATAAGACGGCACAAATCCCGAAAGTACCCTCACAAACTGTGCGACCTTTGTGCTATATAGCTCTTCTCGGGTTCACGTATCGAAAGTTTTTCATCCTGAAGAACGTGATTGCTATACCTGAGAGTTTCAAGATCAGGGACTGTCAGCAGATTTGTGGATGAAAGTGACACGTAGAAGTTTCAAATAACTGGAACGGTTGCAGAGAAACCAGGTTGTGGGTGCGTCGTAGCTGAGGCTGTGTGTGGCGACCCGACGTAGCTTCGCTTTTATTTGTTGTTTGGTGAGGGCACGGCTGTAAACCGCTGGCCGGTTCATATTTACTGCCGGAGGACAGAGCAGGCATCGACCGCTTGCGTACGTGTGTCCACAGTTTCTCCAGTGACAGAGCGTCAACCAGTCCGAGGAGGCTGGCTTTCACGTTCCCTGCAGCCCCTTTTATTATTTTCTCTGGCAGGAAACTTGCTTGAGAATTTATAGTACTGGCAATAGAATTCTGTACTTCATTCACAGTGTACTAGAAGACGACACAAATCTCCATGGAAAGGGAAAGGGATGACAGCTGTAAGTTGGCCACCAGCAGCGCTCCAATGTTCCAACCAATGTTAATAACCTTCAATATCTCACCTCATCGAGAATTACTATGCGTTAAAAACGGGTACAGAAATGAGAAACGTTAAATCCAGGCTAGCTGTCCACTGACGAAAGAAGGAACTGTTAACAGAGGAATCTATTTGGAAAGATTGCAGTGGAAAACAGACTGAACAAAGAGGCAGGTGCGAATGCAAGAACTCATGAAACAACACGGGTATTAGAAGTAGTCTATTCAAGATCATGAGCAGCGGGCGAGTTGGCGGAGTGGTGATAAGACATTTGGCTCTTATTTTGGGGACGAGAGTTCAAATCCTAGATCAGATTTAAGTTTTCCGTCATTTTCATAAATCGCTTGAAAGCAAATTCTGGGACGGATCCATTGACAGTGCCTGTTTTATTTCTTACTTAGCTTACCCACTCCGAGCTTTTGCTTCATTTCCCCATCGTCGTCGGGACGATAAACCCCAACCTTCCTGTCGTTTTTTCGGTTCGACGGCCAATAAAACACCCTTGTGAGTCCAGTAGCTTTTTATAATGTGGAAACAGTTTCCATGCGTACCTGTAAAGGAATCCTGGGTGCCATTAGAGAAATAAAAGGTTTGTGTGCCAAATACAAGAACAACATTCCAGAAAGGTTGAAAGCAGTTGTATGGTCATGAAAAATAAATGGACTGCAGCAATTACACCAATCATACATTTGATATTTTCTCTAAAACATTGAGATGGCGGTGCCTTATTTTACGTGTACCAATTCAGACGTCCAAACGATAGGCACCTGTCGTGGGCGTCACACCGACAGAGATCGATTGCTAAACATGATAACAGCGTAAACCTAGGATGAACAACTAAGCAGAAGAAACAATATATATCTTACATATGGCTACCTTGGCCACAAAAAAAAGAAAGACTACAAGAAAATTGAAAGATAAATTTCATTCATTATTTGTAAAAGAAGCAACACATTTAAATACCTACAATAGTGTCTGATTATATCGGAAAATGTTATTCTATCCATTGTTAATTGATTAGAAATGGTTATTGAATACAAACCTGGGAACACCGATGAGATTTCTGGGAAGGTCGCTCAATCCGAAATCAATAGTAACATACTACATATTAAGAAGCCAATTATACGTGCCCAGTTTTTAGGCATCTAAAAGGCATATAATTAATTCGACTCCGCTATATTACTTAAATTTAAATTATTCGCAGGAGCAGAGGCGCAGTTAACTACTAAGATGTCGTATGTGAAATAACAAGCACGGTTCTCGTAGTCGTTTGAGATAAAAGTAGGATTTCGGCAGAAGGGTAATCTCCTGCCGTGTTTATCACGTGCGAATTGCGACGTTTCAAACGGGAATGATGAAAACTTCTTACACGGACAGACCCTGTCCAAACCCCGTCAGGATAAGACCAAAAAATGGTGGGGACGAAATAGACCATATGGCATTTTAAGGTGAAGTCTCCCAGATAACGGGGGCTTTTACAACGGCTAAAAGTGCAATAATACATCGAAATAAGTAGCAAAAAAAAAACAGGCTTGCAAACATGTTTGAAATGACTGACAATTGCAACCACCAAACGCAATGTAATCCGAATAAACGACAAACAGCGTGCAATAAATATTGAGCCTAGATTTGAATACTTTAGTAAATAGTTCCAGTCAAATGGGTCAGATAGACTTCAATGGAAGCTCGTACGAACTGATCAATAAATCTTCTCACCACCCGCACATCTTCACATCTATGAACGAGTATAGCTTTAGAGTAATGGAGAACAGGAAACTAAAGAGTGAACCTTACGTAACTAAAGAAAAGTAGAACCAAAATAAAGACAGCCTCTGCAGAAGAACACACCTTTGCACATCGGAGAAAAAAAATCTTCTGCAGGGTAATCTTCACTACCATCATAAATGGAAAACACAAAATTTTAGATATTCTTCACTCTACAGCAGTCATTTATTTCGTTAACCACTTTTCCGGTTACAGGGCCATCACCGGACTGTGACTATATACCAACCAGCGACGGAAGAATAGTTTAACAATGATTATAGTCAATTATAGGGTTGTAAGCTGGAAGCCTGCCAGCAAAATAAGTTAAAGCTGCACAACACCAACAATCTGACGTCATCAGTTCCCTAGACTTAGAACTACTTAAACCTAACTAACCTAAGGACATCACACACATCCATGCCCGAGGCAAGATTCGAACCTGTGACCGTATCAGCAGCGCGGTTTCGAACGGAAGCGGCTAGAACCGCTCGACCACAGCTGTCGGCACTAACCCAGCCACACCCTACTGAATACGTGGGGCTGCCTTCTCGGAACCTGCATTAGTACGTTGCAGCCTCCTGACTCTTCTACAACTTTCATCAGGGTTCAGACAAGTCCTACAATCGGTGAAAAGAACCGATGTCGTTGATTCAGGTGTTCCCTTGTCTACTGTTGGTGGGTTTCTATGTTGTTCGTAACGGGTTCCAAGAGGACAAACTAAAGGGGGTGAACAAAAACATAGAAACACCAAAAGCACAACACGTTACCATGTCTAGTACGGTGTAGGGAAAGCATTGGCATTTAAAACAGGTTCCAGTCATCTCGGAACGGATGAATACAGCTCTTGTATGTTTTTCAAAGCAATCTTGTAGCTCACTTCCTGCAAAAATTGTGGCAAGTGCAGATAATGATAATGTTGCTGGATAGCGATCACGAAACTATCTCTCCAAAGAAGATCACAGAGGCTCAATAACACCGAGGTTCGGTGACTGTGGTCGCCAGGGGACATGTGCCGTTTATCCCGGTGCTGTCAACACCAGTCCTCGACGATGCGAGCTATGTAAACAGGAGCCCTATCTTCTTAGAACGCAGCATCACATTTCGGGAACAAACTTTGTATCATGGGATGGACCTGATCAACCAAAATGGTCACATAATCCTTTGCACTAAAGCGACCTAGCAAAGTAAGCGTGGGGCCCTAGGAATACCGTGATATGGCTGCCCAAATCATCACCGTATCCCTGCCATGTTTCACTCCTCGGACCGAGACTCGGACAGCAATTGGAAACAATGTGAAACAAAGTTTACCCAACCAAATGGTTTTCTTCCATTGCTCCATAGTCCAAGTTTACTGGTTTGGTATCATGTTTTCCCATTACGGGCATCTGCATCACTATGAGATGTTTAGAATTGGATTACAGGTTTGGTGTCATGTTTTCCCATTACGGCATTTGCTTCACGATGAGAAGTTTGGAATTCCAGCTCGCCTTTCAGTTCCACGGCTTATGGAGCTCCCTGCGTGTTGTTTTGGTGCTGACAATGTTGACGAGTGCGACATTCAGTACTGCGGTGACATTTGCATCGATCGTCCACTTAGGTTTCTCCACAATTCTCCTCGTCCGCGTTGTTATTTAGCAGATGATGTTTTTCCGCTTTCTCTGTGTGTGGCATAAGTCTTCAGTATAGAGCCTCTTGAAACGTCAAACACTTTAGATACTTTGGTTACGGAGGCGTACACCACACAAGCAAAAAAACACTTTACAAATCAAGAGATACACATCCGTGTCTTGAGAAAGTAATTTCATCTTTATGAGAGTAATGCTCTAAAACATAGCTTTATACAGCTTTTCAGCTCGACCACAGTCACCAGTATCAGACGCAAGAGCGCAGCGCAGTCTGTCGGCATGGTCCGGAGAGTACAGGCGAATAGAGCCCCGAAGCATCAGTGTAACGGGGGATGATACTGTCAGCGTAGTGAAGCTGTGAATTGCGTGGTGTGATCCAGAGAGCTGGCGGCCGACAGCTAGCGACAGTGCCGTCGACGGCAAGCCTCCCGGCCAGCAGCGTCACTCCCAGGAGACGCACCATTATTCCCAACGAAAAACCTTAATACGGAAGTTTACAGAAGACACAGTTGTGACAGGCAGCAAAACGATTCACATCACACGCAAGCACCTCGAAGACAGGAGAAGTCAGGTCTCTCACAAAAGCACACACTCATTACCTCTTAGCTTAAGTAACGTCACTCGATAGTCTGATATCTTTTTACGCAAATCCCTCTCCTCCCTTCCCCCATCCCTCCATCTAACATCCGCCCACACGAACCCCATCCTACGCGCTACCTTTGAATGCTACATTCCCATGATACCTTTATCCCTGTCAGTCGACATCTACTCATTTCTTCACTCATCTATTTATCTATTTTAATCAGTCAACACATCGGACATTCCGCTTTACTTTATGCAACTATCTGTGTGTTCTTGTATATTCGTGCATGACACTCATTCATATGTGTCTATATTTTAATTAATCACCAAAGCAATCTTCATATTTTTACTTGTTCAACTGACGATCTGTCTTTTTACTATAGAAAACCTTTAGTTTGTCAGCCGCTATGTCTAACTTCAATATTATATATTTTTTAATTTTGCTACTCATGTGGGTGACGAGCGGTAGAATATATCCGCTGAGAGCCCACTCCCTGCCCATACTGGGTGGGAGGAGGAATTAAATAACCATAAAGGAAAAAACTACGCAAACTGTAATGACGCAGTGATATCAGACACCGACTATACCAGGAGATGGCATGAGACATAAAACTAACATGTCATACACTTTATCATTCGTGCTGCAATCAGAAATCCTAAGAGATATACTCTCAGTTTAACAGCTACCATGTCACAGAACATTTACATCCAAACGTTCCTGTTTCACTATATATCTTATGCTGCCCAGATAATTTTGTTATAGTATGTGTTGTGACCTGGTCCTTTTTGCAACAACCATACTGTGACGTAGGGTATTTTTCACAAAATTGTCAAGATTCTCCCTCACTCTCTGACACTACAGTAGCTGACTATTAAGTTTCATTTCATGTAAGAACGTGCTAATACTACATCGCTTTCTATTTGTAGAAGGGAAATTATCGCATTATTTCGTGCTAAAGACTTCCACACTGCTTCTGCTACGGCACAAACCTTAGCAAAGCGACAATGTATACTCTGGAAGATTCCCTACTATACATTGGGCAACATATCTTTTATCATTGCTAGTCGTTTCCTTTCCTATTCAACTCCCAAATGGAGCAGTGGGAGAACGATTATTTGCCTTTGTGTGTTAGGTGTTCTGTTTCAAGTAACCTTAAAGAATTCAGGTGTCATGAACATGCTGGGGGGGGGGGGGGGGGAGGACTTTACACTTCTTTATGCACAACATGATTTTGGTACTGCAGTCGCTGCTTTCTACACGAAGTTCATTGATGTCGGTAAAACATTAGTTTTAAAAGCATAAGGTTACACCAGAAGAGGGACTTTAGACATCTTCAGCTGAAAATTTCATTAATTACGCCACATTATTCGTTGAGTTCAGCATAAAACTGAGGTGAAAATTCAATTTTTTCCTGCATGTATCTCAGGTGTCTCCATTTATAAATTCTGCTGAGTGCTAACGTTATGTGTGCTGCATAAGACACGTAGTGAAACAAGAACCTTCGGATATAAAACCTCTGTGACATAGTTGCCATCGAAATGTTTTTCGATTTTAGCACAAATGATAAAGTGTTTTTCCTGATAGTCTTAGGTCTCATACTTCCTCCTACTGCAGTCGTTGTCTGAGATCATAATGTCATTACAGTTCGCATAATTCTTTTTCTTTATTGTAATTTCATCCCCCTCGACCCATATGGGGTGGGGGGGCTGTCAGCTGTACAGTTCTCCACTCTTCAGCCAAGCGAATTAAGACATTTTATAGTGCGAACATACAAACAAAATTTGGGGCTGCTGTTTTCTATTTCAAAGTAAAAAATCTCAGAGACGGACAGCTAAAAAACGAAAACATATACATTTTAAACACGCTGAAGGATAAATACACTGAAGGATAAAAACACTGAAGCACTGCACATTCACTTAAAGTCTGAAGGACCTGCACTAGATAAGAAGTATTGCCAAAGCAAGAGTAAGTTCCATGATGTTGAGCGGTGTGGGTAGAAAGATAGGGGTCTATTACGTAGGAAAAATATGGAGACGAGAGGTAGGAGTTGAGGTCGCTAGTGGTAAATACTGTCGGTGGGAAATACATGGAGTGAGGAACAATGAGTCATGTGGGTTGGGCAGTGGTTGCAGTAGGAAAGAGATGGGGAGGGATGTAGAGGAAAAAGACAAGGGAGCCTTGATATGGAATGGGGTGGATGAGGAAGAGTTAAAGTTGGTACGACGGATAAATATCAGGGCAGATCTCTTTGTATGGGAGACATAGCTGGTTGAAGTTGCACTGCGATAGGATATGGAGTGTGTGTAAGTGTAGGGACAGAGGGATTGTTAGCGAAGTCATGGCAGCATACCACGGTTGGTGACCAGAGGGGAGACAGTGGAGTGATTTGAATCTAGTTTGCGGACAGTATAGGAGATGCGGAGGTGCTCGATGTGGGTGAGGAGGGGTAGGGATTTGATGAGATGGTAGAGGATCCAGGCAGCAGAAGGTAAGCCGATAAGTAAAGCGAGACAGAGTGTATGGCGTGAGAGGATTGTAAGGTGTCAGGCAAATCCAGCACCTTCCATGAAAACCCTGACATGATAAGCAAATCTAGTAGTATGTCACATAGCTCTGAATAAATCGTGACATTAAATTAACCAAAGTAATACGAGTAACGAGTGAGCAAATGGAATACCACAGACTAACACAAGAATGCCTAAATGCATGTCATAACTTCCCACCGTGAGACAGACGCAGTTCCGAGGGGAGAAACGAGAACAGAAGCCGAGAGCAGAACCGTGTTAAGCTAGAAGGCCCTACGATAAGGGACGGACACCCACGTCGCCAGCTAACCGACAGGACCACCCCCCAGCCCATGATAAAAGCTAGAACCCTCCAGAAGAACAGTATAGATCTTACGATAACCCTTGAAGGGCCACACCAGCGGCAAGTTTTAGCGTGAGACTTTTTCGCGTCTCTGTTACGTTGCAAACGTTAAAAACATTGCCCCACCACGAAAAGTAACCGACAGGACTACCCCCCAGGCCATGTTAAAAGATAGAGCCCTCCAGAAGAACGGTATAGATCTTACGATAACACTAAAAGGGCCACACCAGCTGTAAGTTTTAGCGTGAGACTTTTTCGCGTCTCTGTTACGTTGCAAACTTTAAAAACATTGCCCCACCACGAAAGTATAACGTTTCTCATTGGATAGACAGAATTTTTGCAGGCGGAGCTTAAGGTTAACATTGAGACCCTGATTGGTCAGATGAAAACACAGCCAGATGTGCGGAGCTTCGCCGCCCTGACGCTGCCTAAACACCGACAAGGTAATGAACGCACGCGATGCCGCATTTTTGAGCGCATAAGGTTTCACTCAGAACTGCAGAAGTCTCATCTGTTACATCCCCTCTTTGCGTAATACTAGTGTCGATCGTCAATTGAAGCTCATGGTATTCACATTTGCTACGTAAGTTAAAATGTGAAATGCGATTATTTTTCTGTTATATAATTATTGAGAAGCCACATCAGCCACTGTAATTTACGACAAGTTAGATAAGTAATTAAAGATAATTGAGGGTCACATTAGACCATTTTGATAGTTTTCTCTTTTTTGAAACTTAATTTAAACCTAGATTATAGATGTGATATGGCATAGGTCATCCTTAGATCCATTGTAGAACTTGGAAACCCATTCAGGGAATATTCGTTTACATTTTTGTAGAACGCAGTTGGTTTTTATCATCCTGTATTAAAACATTTCCTTTTATCAATAGTGCAATTTATAAACAATGTTTTGTGAGTAGAATAAAATTTCCAGTGGTAAACTTAACTGCTTTTTCGACGTTATTTTACCAGCTAACTAAAAATAGGAAAGTCTTGAACCCCTTCCACTAAATTTAGTTAGTATTAAGATTCCTTTACAGGGAGTGCAGTGGAGCTGACGCTGAAATCATTAAGTATTTGGTTATATCATCGCTAGTCCCACTGAAATCTTCTGAACTCTACATGTCATGTGTGGTCTGGCGTCTCCTTACCAGCAACAGGTCCCAGGTTCAAACTAGTCAATTCCCTAAAAAACACGCTCAGAGCGTCGTTGCGCGAAAGTGGTAGGGAGACACGACTTAGAACAAACAGACACCACGCAGAATGTTAGAGGATTTGGAGAGACCTATAAAAATTCAGTGGGGCAGAGATCCGTGAAACGTTTGCATAGAAGAGGATGGATAGAATCAAGATTTTGTAGGTGTGGAGAATAGTGGAGTGGTGCAATCCCCAAGTTCGGCCTGTTAGAAGTTCTAGTCTATTGCTGGTCTTCTGTTGGATGGTTAGTAGGTGAGGTTTGCATGTTGGCTGCTGGTCGAGGGTTAGTCCAAGATAATTTAGTATGTTAGTTAACTGGATAGAACGTTGTAAATCGTAAGGTAAAAGTCAATGATGCAGAAGGTGTGAGTGGTTTGTCTTATCGTTATTGCCTGGGTTTTGGAGGGGTTAACCTTGATAAGCCATTGGTTACTCCAAGAGGTAAACTGATTGAAATGGGTTTGAAAGGATTCCCGGAGTGTAGGGTACATAGCGAGGAAAGCAGTGTCATCAGCATACTGCAGGTCGTCTAGTGGGGGTGGTTTGAGCATATAAACAGTGTACACGAGAAGCGTAAAAACTTATCAAACCATGTTGTAACGATACTTAAGCGAGAGGAAAACGAGTGCATGCTTCCAAACAAGTCCTAATTTCTCGTATCAAGCTGGTGCTGCCTATCGCACTGTATGTTCTGTAGACTTTCGCTTTAGTGTTTTGTGATAGGAATGGCGGTGCATCTCACAGCCGAGAGCCTTGTGGAGGAGGCCGCTATGGAGAGCCGCCGGGCCCCAGCACTCAAGACCACACGATTCATAGCTGCACTATCGAGTCTGACTGGTGTCTGATGCTGGTGACGTTTTTCGTGTTGAAATTCTGTCTACAGATATGTTTTACAGCACTACTCTCATAGAAATGTCATTCTTTTAGAGATCTGCCTCTGTCACGTTTTTCGATGGTCTGAGTTCCATTCGTCACTTGGTATAAAGAGGATTTGCTGTCAGTGTGCTTGATACACATTGGTGTACAAATTTTCACATCCGGACATGGCTTTTAAAACATTGTGTTACAAACCATACCAAGATCGTCACATGTAGTGATGAGCACGTGGGCGGCCACACAAGGCCAGAAACAAAGAATGGGTCGAGAAGTCATTAATGAATGTGAAATCAGGTGACAGATTTGGAGCCGTTTTATGAGGAACAAACAGCTACTCTATCCATAATTCGCATATTAATTTTATTACGAAGTATCTAAATAATTACAGAAATGAAAGAAACCTTGTAATAATAATTATTTGCATACAGAGGAACCGAAATTTGTAAATAGATTACGACTGCTGTCATTTTGCGAGGAGTTAATAAATTGTTCAATATGGGGAAGCGCAGTGTTCCAGCGGCCGAGGCTGTGCCAGGTTTGGAGATCTCTGGTGTAAAACTGAAGCAGCGAGTTCTGTGGTCCAGCAGGGGATAGCTGCCCGTTTGATAATCCATCAAGTTGGCACTGGAACTGCTTTCTTCAGCCATAGAATACTAGTGTGAGGTGCCAAGCACCTAACGAAACTCGGAGCATCGCCACTCTGGCCTACATCCTTCAAGGTCTTCTTGAGAGGTCCACCAGCTGACGTTTCACCCGCTATGCTACAGAAGGTTTAATGGCTTATTACTTCGGGCTCATCCTGTAATGATGCTCGAATTTGATCGCCGTTTCAGCTGTTCAGTAATAGCGAGAATTTCGCGATACTATGGGAAAGCAGCAGCGCCAGCCTTGCGGTACGGTTCACCACTGTCTGCCACCTCCATTTTGTTGCCAAAACCTAGTTCTCATGGTTTAGTATTCTCTCCCCAAATTGTTCTCAGTTAAACTTGCGTAGTTATTGGTGAATGTTATTTGTATATGTCATGTTTCGAATGTGTCTATGTCAGGGAAGACTGCCCTCGGTTAGTAGTACGTTGTTCTGTGCTAATTTCAGAATATGCCTTTTTGTGTTAGTTTCTAAATCTTTTATTTGTGTTGCGATTTCTACCATCTTTCCCCAAGTATCCGTTCAGGTCAGTGGCTCCCTGCAAGTAGAGTCGTAGTCCAGAATGACTATATGAGATCCCAGCGGGCTGTCAGTATTTATCTTGCCTGCTAACTGTGTGTTAAGCTCTTTGTATTCAGGCCACCCCGGATACAAAAACTGTGACAGTCAGACACATGTTCTTGTTGTTAATTTTTTAACCTTTTTTTTCAGAGACACGACACAAAGTTCCACATCAGATGGACGAATGTGCATCTCTTGATTTTCAATTTTCTATATTTTGAATCCCCGTCATTTTTCAATATGGATTTAAGTGCAAGTGTGTTCCCTGTTTTTTTTATCTTTCCCATCGTCTTAACTCGCTTCTTGTGGGCTGTGGCTGCAATTCTATCACAAACAGTATACCACTGTTGATAATCGGAACTTACATCCTGCATTAGGCACTTGAATCAACAATATATGTGATGTGTCTCTGCACATGGAACTGTCATGGATGCATGGTGTTGCATCTCCAGAGGGACTGGGACTCTCTGCACAGGTCAACATGAATATGTACAGATGTCATCAGCTGGCAGTGGTGCTACCCCTGACTGTTGGTGTGCTGGACTGTGAAGCGATAGTGACATGCTGAGTGGACTGAAACGTAAGGCATAAGGCTAATTGATTGAGCTATCTGGTTAGTGGGGCGGTGGGGATGGTGGTGGGGATGGTCGTGGTGGTGGTGGTGGGATAGTTGTTTAAACATTGGAGAGCCGGACTTTAATGTGGGGTAGGCAGTTGGTACCTTCATGGAGAAACTGATGACCATCTTGAATTCTGTACTTAGAACAAGAAATCTGAGTGAATAAAATTTTAGGAAAATCATGCTGATAGGTGTTGCATGTCACTGAAAGTAAGTTAGCAGACTGTCTACTACCTGTGGTGTGGAAAGTGTCTTCAGGTTCAGACTTCCTTCGTTTGCCTAACAGACAGAAGTGAACATACAGAGGAGACAAACACCTTTGTCCTAGAACAGGAGGGTTAACTGACCATTCATTGTAAAACCATGGGCTTGGACCTGTACAGGCCTAAGACAATCTTTGTCTCAGGGGGATAATATAGGAGATCTTTCAAAAATATAGGCAGCACTCATATTGTACATAACCCATCTTGGATCCCTCCGTTGTAGAGCTGCACAAGTGGTCTAAGTCAGCCATCCTGAGTTCTATACTATGGACAAATGACCCATTTCTGTCAGCATGACAATACACCATTTTCATCGTTTTTATTTCGCACGAATTTTTAATCAGGGTAACATAATGACTGCCACCATGACATGATGAGAGTGGACAAAAACCCATGCAGAGTCTTTGATATAAATGTACCCTGCTTAAGTCTGTGATTGGTGATGTGTGATGTGTAGTGTGTATTGTATTGTGACTGTTCTGTAGTGTTAAGTGTGGTGTTAGATGTGGTTTCCTGTATGTTTGGTGTATAGTGTGAAATGTGATCTATGTCATGTATGGGGATTCATGTGTCATTTGTGTGGTAGTGTAGTGTTTGGTGTACATTGTTTGCAGAGTGTAGTATGGCTTGAAGTTCGTGTGGGGTCTTCTTTGCTGTGTATTGTTCCGTACAGTAGGGTTTTTGTGTCATGTGGAGTGTGGTGCTAATGTTTTGTTGCTCTGTGTGTTTTATGTAAGTGGTATGCTATTGTTCTGCACAGTGAATGTGCAGAGTGTTGTGAGGTGTGTCATGTGTGATATGTGTTAAGTTTGGTCAAACTGTGTGTGCTATGTGTTGCGGTAGTGTATGGTGTGGCGTGGAGTATGATGCAGTGTGATGTAGTGTGGTGTGTTCTGTGTGGTGCGTGGTGGTCTGTGTGGTGAATGGTGTGCAGTGTGGTGTATGGTGTGTGGTTGGTGACATGTGTGATATGAGGTATGTATGGGTCATGTGTGATGTGTGTGTGGTGTGAGATAAGTCATATGTGTTGGGTGTAGCAGATGGTGTAAGTGGGATATGGTGTGTGGTGGAATCTGTGTGGGTTGTAGTGTGGTGTGTGCTGTGAGATGTGGTTATGTGATGTGTATAGTGGTGTACCATACTGCTAAAATAATCATATATATATATATATATATATATATATATATATATATATATATATATATATATGAGTGAATAATAGCAATGGGGAAGCGTATAAACTGCTTTTCTGTCACTGAAAGGTTTAGTACATATAGGGTGTAAAACATTTTCAGGGTCGATTTGGCATCCCTTGTCTAACAGACAGGCCAGAACCTATGGGTGAAACAAACACTGCTTGGACTAGAACTGGGTCAGGGGAGGCACAGATAGATGACATTGAGAGACAATGGCCTTTGTCCCAGTACCCCAGTCTCAGATTGGCATCGTTTTGCAGAAGGCCAAGTGGAGACGCCTCTGGATGAAGTTAAATTAGCTTTTAGGAATCTGTAAAGATTCTTTGATATGAGAAAAACATTATTAGAGTTCCTTCATTTATTCACAGTGTTTACTAGTCGTCATTCTCCTACACCAGGTTTGGTTGCTGCTCATTCACAGCGAATTTTAGCTAACGTCCATCATGTCAGCTCAATGTCTGCTTGCACAAGAGAAGATGTCAGTGACCCTGGCACCAGGCGGGTTGCTGGTGGGCAGGCGTAGTTGTTGCCCAGTGCGAAGTGATCTTAGGCTGGCTGGTGGAGTGTCCTTTGCCCATTCCAAATTCTACAATGACTCTTGATGACCCATCTGTGATGTATTCGACGTCGGCAGTCATGTGGTCGGTTCATTTCCTCACTACCTGTGTCAGGTACAGCACGCAGAAGCTCCTGAATGTTGTACAGGAACCTGGACAAGAGGTCCTGTTGCTGGCTTCCACATTGAATTTCCATGCTAGGAGCACTCTGCGATGTGGTGATGTCGGATGACAGTCTGTTTCTCCATCAGTAAATGATAGGTGGTGAGCAGCATGAAGTTCATCATGTGAAGAACATAATCTGGAGCACATCTTTCGCAAGTGACTGGACTATGCTGGAGCATCTAGGACATAGATTCACCACAATGCCATAATCATGAAATCGAATGGTAATACTGTGAATGCCATCGAAGCCAACGACCAACTCATGCTATCATTATTAAAAGTTTGGTTTTGTCTTGGTGGTATGTGTCGTAGTTCCTCGTATGAATATAACATTGGTCTGGTCATGTTAAGCATTGTTGTGCTCGTGATGGTAGCTGTAAAGTGAAATTGTCTCCCTGCAATTTCACATGTAGTTCAATTAATTAATAATCGATTGCCATGTAATTCTAGTTTCATTATCTGGGTTGATTTAACGTTTTTATAGCAAGTGATAATTACAGTTTCTGGTGTAAATATGGAGTAAATCCAGTGATCTCCAGTGTTCTGAAATACTGGCTGAAGAGCTAAAACGTTTTTTTGTTTTTTTTCTCTCATTCTACTGCTTCCATTTTCCCTAAGAACAGCTGCACTTCAAATGCTGGCTATTCGTTTATATCGTCCTTGTTGGACAAATAATAACATTTTCTCTACTACAGACTTCCAAATATACTACACAGATAACGATATCAGCATCTCTCCATCCAGAGACTAACAGTACTTCGTGACTTTGTATCTGTATCCATATCCCACTTCTATTCCATTTCATTCGATATGGATGTGCCACGTTACACTGGTATTGCACCTTTGTAACTACTATTGGGAATTTTATTTTAATGTGCAATCTGACTTGATCATCATCCATTCTTCCATCTGATATGCAATAAAATAAAGATATTTTCTTACTGATTATAGGCAAGATATGTTGTAGTCCCACTGTAAAGTATCCTCGTGCTTTCTGTAACACCATCAAAGTTTTTTGTAGATTTAATATCGTTATATTTTGTGTAGGATGATAGACTGCTTCATAGAAATTTTCGTCCTCAGTTCTTGCGCCATTTAATCTATCCGCTCAAGTTCCTAACAACGTAGCAATTACCACTCTCTCATCCAGTGTGCTTAACCGGGCTTTATATTTCCTCTAGATCACTGCAGTAGACAGTCCTGGTATTCCGTGCAGAATGTTTTAATTATGTTGTTGAGTTCCTTACTATTTTAGTCACATTGAGTATCCTGTGCTCCATGTTCCCTATGCATGTTGTGTGACAATCGAAATTTGCTTTTGTAACTTCTGCTAACTCTTGTAAATTTCCAACTGTGCTGATTAAATTTTTGGTATCTCCATTATGAGTTGTTCCAAACACAGTTTCTAGCAGTTTCCCTCCTGCATCAACCAACTTCGTTCTTCACGCATTAATGTTTGTTGTACTATTTCTTTTAGCAGTTACAATTGAGTCTTCAGTTTCTCGTACGAATTTTTTAATTCCCTCCCTCCTTTGCACTAATAAATAAACAGAAAATGATACTTAAAGAAAATTAAGACTAACCGAAGCAACTAACAAGTACCATATGTGCATTTTATCTTACGTTTACGCTATTTCCTCAGTCTAAGAGCGTAAACTGCGTTTCTTTGCTGTTCCTTTTTCCTTGGTAATTCTCCTATTTCCGCAACGGTTTAAGGACTCTGCGGCAACGCATCAGTCTTACGTATAAACAGTCTGACTGCAGGTACAAGGACTACAGAAGCTGTAGTTGGGCACTGTAATGTTACACTGACTGGCGAAGTCACTTAGATATTTTGGTAACGTCCATGATACTTCGTTAAAATCATTTTCGTTGCGCTCTTTGGGGTATACGGATTAGCTAGTAGTACCCGCTTGTGTTCTACTAACAGATCATAAGACATCCAGTCCTCACAAAGTAACTGGTTTATCAGCTTATGGTAGTCTCTGTAACTGAATTTTCTGATGACTCCAATCTGCTCTTTGTGCAGATAGGATGCAGTTTCTTATATATTGTTCAATATCACTGCGACGCATTTTCCATCAAAAGTTATCAGCTACAACGTCTATCAGTTTCCCTTTTCCCTCCATGATCTGTAGAGACGTGGTCTTGTGCTTGACGTAATAATTCCTTTCTCAGCGCTGCAGCACTACAATGCGTGATCCGCACTTGTATATCCGCAAAGCACCCTTCTTGTGCTTCGAACATAGCCTCAGTTTTTCAAACTTAGGTTTCGTTCAAAACAGTTGACACTCACTGTCAGCTAATTGTGCCTTTATCCAATCCACCTGGTTTCCACTTATTTCTAAAACTGCTATCTTGCTGCTTAGGGTATCAGCATTCGTATGTTTGACTTTTGACCTATGAATTGCTTCACGGTCGAACTCACTTAATTTTAACGTCCATCTCGTTAATCGAGGAGACTATCAGCACTAATAACTATTTTAAAGACGTATGATCTGCAATCACTTTGAATTTTCGTCCATACAAATAGCAACAAATAAAAGATATTCCGTCAATAACTACCAACGATTGTCGAATAAATAGTTTCGGCCATGTTCAGTTGTCCGGAGTAAATATGTTGTAGGGAAGCAGCCTACTCACGCCGTAGTAAATTCACATCAGACTTTCCATTGTGTGCCAGCTAGTCCGCTGTAACTAGCTCTGACGTCATGAATGTTGCGCAATACTTTAAAAATTAAGTAAATAACCTGAAGCGATTCTAGCATGTCAGGAGTAATACCAAATCAATATGTGTTGAATATCAGTTCAATAACTTTAACCATTTTCGAAATTTGGACGTTTTTCTGTAAAGATCATTGGCGCAACAGAAAAGAGCTAGAGACTTAAAAATTTATATTTAGATTCCTTTTTCATAATTATTTAATAGAAACAGTACTCTGGATGCCACAAATTAAGATTTTAGTTAAAATTCATGATTTTTTGGTTTTTGTCTTAAAAATTAAGGAAGCAAGATAGACTAAGTAGGCTAATAAATGAGGCTAGGAGGTTTAAATTTAAGTAGAATGGAGATCCGCTATAATCATAAAGATGTGAGAAGTTTCAATTGAATAACTATAAAACTATAGCGATAGCGTATCTCCAAAGGGCAAGTTCAAAGCTCGTCTACTGCGTGTAGTGTAATTAAATTAATTCTCTCGCCCAAACTAATTGACTTAGCCACATCAGACTTTTATTATGATTACTTACCTGTGTGCTGAATGCACATTTAAATTGAGAGCTTCATCTGCCATCAGCAAAAGAAGCTATGATTTATTCGGTAACTTAAAGTGGTGCTTTACTAGCACAGCGGCTAGTTGAGAGAGCCGATTTCATCAGGCGTTTCCTTAGCCGTCCGCACCGCGGCTTTATATATAACATCGCTGCGCGAGGAAGAAACGCCCCAGTTCTCTCCAGACGCTGAATAGCACATCATCTGTGTCGGGAGTCGCGTCGCGTCGGTATCATTGCTATAAACAGCCTCGGATGCCGTATTAAGTTACTCGGGATACGCATAACCATGAAATCCTTTTCGAGTGAAGTGTTAATTCTGGGATGACTTCAATTATCTATCTTCAGTTTGCGTATGTCGTATTTTCACGTGCCGTCGCGGGACAGACATTCTACCATTATTTAGCGTGGCGTTTGATGAACATTATCATCAAATTATGGCGAGCATCCACTTAAACATTTAATTTGGACAGTTATAGTTGCATCAGCGCATTAGACTCTGAACTGTTCTGTTAGTCAGATTGTGTGGATTATTTTTTTTTTTTTCATCTGTGACTTTCAGAATATAGAGAACGTTTTTTCCACGATCGTTTTTGATTATGAATCCCAGACAATCTCCTAACTCCTCAGAGCTTTGAGCTGTAGCTATAAGAGTATTTCTCAGATGAAGTGGGCACTAGGAATTCTAATTACAGGCTTCACGTTTTGCTAATCACTTTCTGGTTGCCAAAATTGTAGTTAGAGAGCCAGTGTTGAGAACGGCAAAACAACAGCATAAATAATAGGAACATTTTAAACAACAATTATTCCACCCGCCGCCCCACAGTGTCACCGGATTTTCTTTCCTACCAACATTCTTACTTAAAGTACAACCAAAATCTTTGTTGGGTGAATCACACGAAAGCATGAATTCACGTTCAAAGTCAGGGAATATTAACACTGGATCTTATATTAAAATCTTCTTGAGTTCCTCGAATACTTCTGGACACTGAAAACTAACATCTTTTCATAGGAACTTCGTTAACGGCTGTGCAACTTCAGCCAATTCCTTCATAAACTTACAATAATAATTGCACAATCCAAAAAACGACTGTAATTGTTTAGCTGTTTGTGGCGTCGGAAAATCATGTACGGGGGAAGTAAGTCGATGATCCATCATCACTCCAACATAACTGATAACATGTCCGAGATAACTTGCTGATGTCTGAGCAAAACAGCATTTCTCCAGATTAAGTGTAAAGTGTACTGCCGTCAATATCCTAAATGCTTCATCCACACGTTTAACATGATCTCCTATAGTTCTCAAACACATCATTACAACATCAAGATACACCAGAATGATCCTTGGTTTTAATCCACCAAGTACCCCAGCTAATAGGCGTTGGAATATAGATGGAGCATCTCTCAATCCGAATGGCATACTTCATTTGTTCATTAGTTTCCGATTAATGTTGGTTACACGTGCAACGCTTCATTGTATAAAACAGTGCATTTCAGCTAATGCTTCATTGCTACGCAGAGGCTCAACTACTCATAATCTATGTTGTGGCACATCGGCATTGCAGAACCCAAACCAACTTCCCTGTACCAGCAGGTACTTTGTCAGGCGTAATTTATTTAATGTACGTGTATGCCATTTAGTTGGTGATACCGTAGAAAATGCTGTACCGAGTGACACTAAAACATTTACAGCTACTGGACTCATCAGCAACTAGTTCCCATTAAGTTCAACTGTGCGCTGTGTGAGATTAATTTCTGCATGATACCTATCCAGGAAGTCAGGCACGACAATTACGGAATACCCTTGTCCCACTGTTGGTAACGCCTCCATACGCTCATGAAACTCTATAGTTCCAAATCCTAGAAACGAGCTACGTTGTCCCAATGATACTAAAATCACTCTATTTAATTTATGCGTTGTGGTTTCTAGTCTCCTCCTACACACGAGCACTAGACTAATCATAGGTACATGTGCACCAGTATAGACAAAAAATTCACATTCTTCACCATTTAAAAAGCCCATCACACATCACTACGTCTATGCATTAATGCCTGCAGCACTCTGATTCACCGGAATGCTTACCGATGGACTGTACATCCCTGCTTATGTTTAACGTTTTTCGTTGCTTATTTCCGTTACCCTGCTTTCTACTCCCACACTTGTTTCCCTTGTCGCCAAAATGTGCACATTTATGACATTGCAGTTGATTGCATTGCACTTTCAAATGTCTTTTCTTTCCTCAACGATAACAACTCTTTTCATAAGCAACAATTCACTTACCACAGAATACTCGTGTAGTAATGCCTATTTCGTTGCAACATGCAGTGCTGTAGCCAAATCCTGTGGATGTTCCAGTTGCGAGCTAACATCCAATAGATGTTCGTGCTCACATGCGGTTCCTCTTCGTCAAAATGTCTTGGCTCAAACTCGTCTAGGGGTTGTACCTCACGTGTCGCATTACACGCCCTAAATTAGACACTTTGCGGCGCTTTGGTTAGGCGGCCATGGTGGCCGAGCGGTTCTAGGCGCTTCAGTCCGGAACCGCGCGACTGCTACGGTCGCAGGTTCGAATCCTGCCTCGGGCATGGATGTGTGTGATGTCCTTAGGTTAGTTAGGTTTAAATAGTTCTAAGTTCTAGGGGACTAATGACCACAGATGTTAAGTCCCATAGTGCTCAGAGCCATTTGAACGATTTGAACCCTTTGGTTAAATTGTCTGGCAGATGGCAAGTTGCTCCCCCCGTGAACCATGGACCTTGAGGTTGGTGGGGAGGCTTCCGTGCCTCAACGATACAGATAGCCGTACCGTATGTGCAACCACAACGGAGGGGTATCTGTTGAGAGGCCAGACAAACGTGTGGTTCCTGAAGAGGGGCAGCAGCCTTTTCAGTAGTTGCAGGGGCAACAGTCTGGAAGATTGATTGATCTGTCCTTGTAAGACTAACCAAAACGGCCTTGCTGTGCTGGTACTGCGAACGGCTGAAAGCAAGGGGAAACTACAGCCGTAGTTTTTCCCGAGGACATGCAGCTTTACTGTATGGTTTAATGGTGATGGCGTCCTCTTGGGTAAAATATTCCGGAGGTAAAATAGTCCCTCATTCGGATCTCCTGGCGGAGACTACTCAGGAGGACGTTGTTATCAGGAGAAAGAAAACTGGCGTTCTACGGGTCGGAGCGTGGAATGTCAGATCCCTTAATCCGGCACGTAGGTTAGAAAATTTAAAAAGGGAAATGGATAGGTTAAAGTTAGATATAGTGGGAATTAGTGAAGTTCGGTGGCAGGAGGAACAAGACTTCTGGTCAGGTAAATACAGGTTTATAAATACAAAATCAAATAGGGGTAATGCAGGAGTAGGTTTAATAATGAATAAAAAAATAGGAATGCTGGTAAGCTACTACAAACAGCATAGTGAACGCATTATTGTGGCCAAGACAGACACGAAGCCCACGCCTACCACAGTAGTACAAGTTTATATGCCGACCAGCTACACAGATGACGAAGAGCTTGATGAAATGTATGATGAGATAAAAGAAATTATTCAGATAGTGAAGGGAGACGAAAATTTAAGTCGTGGGTGATTGGAATTCGATAGTAGGAAGCGGAGGAGAAGGAAACGTAGTAGGTGAATATGGAATGGGGGTAAGGAATGAAAGAGGAAGCCGCCTGGTAGAATTTTGCACAGAGCATAACTTAATCATAGCTAACACTTGGTTCAAGAATCATAAAAGAAGGGTGTATGCATGGAAGAAGCCTGGAGATACTGACAGGTTTCAGATAGGTTATATAACGGTAAGACAGAGATTTAGGAACCAGGTTTTAAATTGTAAGACATTTCCAGGGGCAGATGTGGACTCTGACCACAATCTATTGGTTATGAACAGTAGATTAAAACTAAAGAAACTGCAAAAAGGTCGAAATTTAAGGAGGTGGGATCTGGATAAACTGAAAGAACCAGGAGGCTGTGGAGAGTTTCAGAGAGAGCATTAGGGAACGATTGACAAGAATGGGGGAAAGAAATACAGTAGAAGAAGAATGGGTAGCTTTGAAAGATGAATTAGTGAAGGCAGCAGAAGATCAAGTAGGTAAAAAGACGAGGGCTAATAGAAATCCGTGGGTAACATAAGAGATACTGAATTTAATTGATGAAAGGAGAAAATACAGAAATGCAGTGAATGAAGCAGGCAAAAAGGAATACAAACGGCTCAAAAATGAGATCGACAGGAAGTGAAAAATGGCTAAGCAGGGATAGCTAGAGGACAAATGTAAGGATGTAGAGTCTTATCTCACTAGGGGTAAGATAGATACTGCCTACAGGAAAATTAAAGAGACCTTTGGAGAATAGAGAACCACTTGCATGAATATCAAGAGCTCAGATGGAAACCCAGTTCTAAGCAAAGAAGGGAAAGCAGAAAGGTGGAAGGAGTATATAGAGGCTCTATACAAGGGAGATGTTCTTGAGGACAATATTATGGAAATGGAAGAGGATGTAGACGAAGATGAAATGGGAGATATGATGCTGCGTGAAGAGTTTGACAGAGCACTGAAAGACCTATGTTGAGTAGAGTAGAGTAGACAACATTCCATTAGAACTACTGATAGCCTTGGGAGAACCAGCCCTGACAAAACTCTACCATCTGTTGAGCAAAATTTATGAGACAGGCGAAATACCCTCAGACTTCAAGGATAATATAATAATTCAATTGCCAAAGAAAGCAGGTGTTGTTACCGAACTATCAGTTTAATAAGCCACGGCTGCAAAATACTAACACGAATTCATTACAGACGAATGGAAAAACTGGTAGAAGCCGACCTCGGGGAAGATCAGTTTGGATTCCGTCGAAATGTTGGAACAAGTGAGGCAATACTGACCCTACGACTTATCTTAGAAAATAGATTAAGGAAAGGCAAACCTGCCTTTCTAGCATTTGTAGGCTTAGAGAAAGCTTATGACAATGTTGACTGGAATACTCTGTTTCAAATTCTGAAGGTGGCAGGGGTCAAATACAGGGGACGAGAGGCTATTTACAATTTGTACATAAACCAAATGGCAGTTATAAGAGCTGAGGGACATGAAAGGGAAGCAGTGGTTGGGAAGGGAGTGAGACAGTGTTGTAGCCTATCCCCGATGTTATTCAATCTGTATATTGAGCAAGCAGTAGAGGAAAGAAAAGACAAATTCGGAGTAGGAATTAAAATCCATGGGGAGGAAATAAAAACTTTGAGGTTCGCCGATGACATTGTAATTCTGTCAGAGAGAGCAAAGGACTTGGAAGAGCAGCTGAACGGAATGGACAGTGTCTTGAAAGGAGGATATAAGATGAACATCAACAAAAGCAAAACGAGTATAATGGAATGTAGTCAAATTAGGTCGGATGATGCTGCGGGAATTAGATTAGGTAATGAGGCGCTTAAAGTAGCAAATGAGTTTTGCTATTTGGGGAAGCGTTTCTGAAGAAGAGAAATTTGTTAACAACGAGTATAGATTTAAGTGTCAGGAGGTCGTTTCTGAAAGTATTTGTATGGAGTGTAGTCATGTATGGAAGTGAAACGTGGACGATAAATAGTTTAGACAGAAAGAGAAAAGCTTTCGAAATGTGGTGCTACAGAAGAATGCTGAAGATTAGATGGGTGTGATTACCCATCACATAACTAATGCGGAGGTATTGAATAGAATTGGGGGGCAGAGGAGTTTGTGGCACAACTTCACTAGAAGAAGAGATCGGTTGGTGGGACATGTTTGAGGCATACAGGGATCACCAATTTAGTATTGGAGGGCAGCACGGAGGGTAAAAATCTCAGAGGGAGACCAAGAGATGAATACACTAAACAGATTCAGAAGGATGTAGGTTGCAGTAGGTACTGGGAGGTGAAGAAGCTTGCACAGGATAGAGTAGCATGGAGAGCTACATCAAACCAGTCTCTGGACTGAAGACCACAACAACAACATGGCAAGTTTGTGAAATACAAATTAACATAACATATAATAACAGTAATAATAATATCAAGAACTAAATTAATTACCCATAAATGATGTAGGCCACACAGTTGCGATTTAGTTAGAATAATGTTTGTTCAGAAAGCAAACGAATAGCGAAAGTGATCGTATTTAGAATTACTGTTATACTCGAGCACATAACCATGTGATAGAGTTCGATCATTCGCAATCTCATCTCGAAACACAATATTCCACCTCGATACTTACACGAAAAGTTAGTTTACTGCAGGCGCGCGGCTGCTAAACGCTCAGATATTAAGTCGCGCGATACTACACAACGCGACATTTTCTAAGTCGTTTCACTTCCTAGCTGCCTAAAGACAGGGTGTCCGCTTTCGCGTCTCAATCCGAACTGTACCCTTTCCTGTCTCCAACGGAACTCCCCGTTTTCGCGTCTGCACCAGCACTCCCCTCTGCCCGACCCCGGCCGTGCTTCCCGCGCGCCCAACATTGTCACAACGACGTCTCCAGCGTCACTCCACAGATTCGGAGCCGAGTACCCTGCCGAAATTCTGTATGGTTTTGCATTCCATCCCCATCACTTTACGGGAACAAATCTGTTGAAATTCGAATCAGGTGTAGATACCAGAAAATAAACACTTTCCGAAACCACCCAGGATCTGCACTGAACGCTTCGCCCAATGGAATCGATACAAACAGATCTTAACTCCAAAGTAAACAATTGATTTACAGCGTTTGCAAGATTTTTTGTAAATTCTTCAATGATTCTGAAACGATATTCGATTCCCAATAGAGACATACATCTCGTGATAGATTCCCAGCTTACCTCATCAGCAAATTAATATTTTCTTTTAGTTTAAATAACTCCCATTAGACTCAAAACTAGCAACAAATATGAACAAATCTCACCCCTCGTTTAAGTCTGTGCAGTGAAGCTGAGTACACAAATCGAGACTCCATACAACAATAAATTATTCCCCCAAAATGTTCTCAGATAAACAGATAAACATACATCTGTCTTCGTAAGTAAGCATTATTAATTTTCATTTTTCATATTTCTCCAACCAGAATGCACCCAAATTGGCGTGACCTTATCTTAAGTCAAACACATACGTGCACATTATATATATACCCCCAAAAACCTAATTTATATGCACAGTGAGCGCTGATTTTCGACTTGGTACCGTTCACCAAAAAAATTAAGTTCCCCGACCTCCTCGCACCGAAATGTGTGTCTAAACTATCTATTTATAACTGCACAGAGTTCCAAAAAAATACCTTATGCAACAAAACAACAACACGCTACAGTAAACCTTGAAATAAAACGTTGCAAATTACCCCTCCGAACTTGTCACACATGTTGTTCTCTTCATCCAAACCATGTGTAATTATGGTGTGCGCAATCTGCTCGTCTGCCGTCAAAAGATTTTTACATTTTACTTTCCTTTGTCAACCCTCAATTTCAAAATCCAAGCACCTTCCCATGCAGTGAAGCGAAGTTTTATATTTACATAAGAAATCTGTTCCCAGCACCACATGTTATACAAGTCAATTCACTACATCCTATTCCAAAATGATTCTGCTTCAAAAGGTTCAAATGGCTCTGAGCACTATGGGACTTAACTTCTGAGGTCATCAGTCCCCTATAACTTAGAACTACTTAAACCTAACTAACCTAAGGACATCACACACATCCATGCCCGAGGCAGGATTCGAACCTGCGACCGTAGCGGTCGCGCGGTTCCAGACTGTAGCGCCTTTAACCGCTTGGCCACCCCGGCCGGCTAAAATGATTCTCCTCGCACTTGAATTCCAACAGCACTTCTTGCCTTATAGGTTTACTTAAACCGCCATCTGCCGTTTTAATTTTTTGCACTATTTACAGGTAGTAATACTGATTTCTTTTTCTTTATCCTATGTACAAAACCTCTCGACACTGCCGACACATTACTTCCAGAAATGAGCAGTGCGTCAACTTTCTCGTTATTTACTTTAATTTCAATGATAGGCTGAACATTAATCATTTCTTTTCGCTCTAAACACTGTTCCCTCAACAAATCATTCTCTACGTCTCGTCCCTTCTCTTAAATCTCTAGAGCACACATCTCCTGTTCAATCCACCCCTCAGTTTCGTACTAGCCCCAAAATTCATCAAATGCTTCCTTCGCCCCAGTTTCATTTTATCTCCCTTCTAGACTACCTTAAACTTTTCTCGAGTCCACAAATGAGGCAATAACGATCGTAATGTCGTACCGTACCATCGCCAATCAGTTACAGTTATATCACATTCCTCCTGAAGATACTATTCTGTCCAAGTATCGTTTTCTATACTAGAATCGAACTCTCTGTGTTCTCCCTTAAAATTATCGACATTAGTAGCGACAACATCATTATTACGAAATAAAGCTTTACTTTTTACTGCCCCATCATTACAAACACCGCAAACAGCATTTTCAACAGCCGCTAGTACATCATACAATTCGCTACATAAAACGTCATTTACCTCCGTCGACAAATCACCAATGTAAGAAGCGTTCATAGTTTCATCACCCTCTGTCGTTACATAACATAAATTATAACTACAGCGTTTAGCAATTTCAGAACAAACAGTACCATTGAATTCCGCTGCGTTTTGATTTCAATCTGAGCATAATAACCTTTTCCTCTCCTACACGCTCCTGCGCCACATTAATTTCAGATCGCACGTGAAATTCAGATCCACATTCATTCTCAAACGAACACTCAAGATCTGCAGATCCATCCAGAATTTCGGGTTCACCTCCATTAGTAGAAAGATACGCACAGATTTCGTCCTATGAAGTATCAATACCAGCAGCTTCAACTTTTGCAACTTCTGCACATAAAATATCATTACTACCTTCGTTCAAAATTAATTCACCAATATCCGCTGATACACACACAAATTCATCAACAGCTGACGAGACTAATGCTAAGCCGCCCTTATTAACCTCCTTAACAACTTTCGCCGTCACATTATCACTTGAAACATCATCACTTTCATCACTATAATCGTTACCGCCGGTTAGTACCTCTTTAGAATTTTCTGTAGCATCTAAATCTACATCTACATATTTACTCCACAATTCACACTTAAGTGCCTAGCAGAGGGTTCACCGAACCATTTTCATACTACTTCTCTACCATTCCACTCTCGAATGGAGCGTGGAATGGAATCTTTCCGATCGAGCTCTGGTTTCTCTTATTTTGTTATGATGATCATTTCTCCCTACGCAGGTGGGTGTTAACAAAATATTTTCGCATTCCGAAGAGACGTGATGTCGCAATTAATGCAAACGGTAAGAGCATTGGGATACAAAATTTATTCTGTTGAAACCGATATGGGTGACGTAAATTTAAAGATTGATTCTGTTATAAGCGATATGGGTGACTTAAATTCAAAAATTGATTCGGTTCAATCCGAAGTAGCTTCGGTTGTGAAAAACTGAGTAGGTAAAATTGCTAGTGGAATCGAGGAACTGATAGACAGAAAATTAAAAACTATTCGGGATGAAATGGGCAAAATTTCTGATGAAGCTGGAATTCTTGACTCTAATGTAGATCAAGCCGAAAAAAATTCAGTGATAAGGTGGAAAAGTTGCAGGCAGATCTAGGAGGCAACGTAAGAAATTGTATGAGGAGGCAAGATACTCTAATGGCTGAGACGATAGAGGCTATTAGCAACTTATCCGTTCGAATAGGTAAACATTCTCTTTACAGTTTGCACTGATTTCTGATAAATCAACAGCTTCAGTAGGTTTCACAAAAGATGCCTTGGGGATAGCACGTCCGCCAGTACGACTAAACTCTGCCATATCACAACCAAAGAAAGAGGAAAATATCTTTTCCGCTTACCGAATTGCAGTTACTACTACAGTGTGTGAACGTCGTAGATGCAGGCCACTGCCTCCGAATTCCAGAAGTTAGAATCGATTTCTTCCATCCTGTAATGATGGCGTCGGAAAGTACACTTCCCGGTATCAGAGTACAAAGGGAAGACTGGAGACACCTCTACGTAAAGTCAGGATAGCTGTTGGAAACCTATGAAGCATCTTCGAGACTAGTAAAACATTATTATATTTCAGTCATTTATTAAAAATGTTTACAAACCGTCGTTGTTTCGCACCAGCTTCAGTTGTTGTTCATTCAACTGCGTGTTGGATTCCAGCTGCACAATGATGGAGAAGATGTCAGCGACACGGTGCCACAGCGAATTGCCAGCGGGCGCAGCTACCTGCCGTCCTTCTGTCAGCCAGGTTACTTCGTCGCTTCTTATTTCCGGCAGTTGGAGAGACGGAACGTATTGTCTGCTAAAGATAAAGGACATTTCCAATCACTGCTTCCCTGCGGGCACCGCGCCCGGTTACCTGTCAAAACAGTGCCGTCTGTTGCGTCTCAACGTTCAGCAGCGCCTGTATGTAATGTCTCAAAACTCTACTGGCCTGCTTAACAAGTAAAAAATAGTGAAGTATTGCCTACTGGTGATTATAACATATTTTAAAAGAGGGTGGCAATTTACAGTTTTCCTGTAATCATTTTATTAGTTCACAACAACTTTCAGCGTTCTGTCTCATTCTAAAGTGATCAACGTCTTTAAACTAGTGTTTTCTGATCGTGTCGGTTCACAAATGCTGCCTTGCTGGATTGAGAGCTTCACTACTTGACATTTACTTAGGTATTATATACACTACTGGCCATTAAAATTGCTACACCAAGAAGATCATGTGCCACAGACGCGAAATTTAACCGACAGGAAGAAGATGCTGTGATATGCAAATGATTAACTTTTCAGAGCATTCACACAAGGTTGGCGCCGGTGGCGACACCTACAACGTGCTCACATGAGGAAAGTTTCCAACCGATTTCTCATACACAAACACCAGTTGACCGGCGTTGCCTGGTGAAACGTTGTTGTGATGCCTCGTGTAAGGAGGAGAAATGCGTACCATCAAGTTTCCGACTTTGATAAAGGTCGGATTGTAGCCTATCACGATTGCGGTTTATCGTATCGCGACATGGCTGCTTGCATTGGTAGAGATTCAATGACTGTTAGCAGAATATGGAATCGGTGAGTTCAGGAGGGTAATACGGAACGCCGTGCTGGATTCCAACGGCCTGTTATCACTAGCAGTCGAGATGACAGGCATCTTATCCTCATGGCTGTAACTGATCGTGCAGTCACGTCTCGATCCCTGAGTCAACAGATGGGGACGTTTGCAAGACAACAACTATCTGCACGAACAGTTCGACGACGTTTGCAGCAGCATGGACTATCAGCTCGGAGACCATGGCAGCGGTTACCCTTGACACTGCATCACAGATAGGAGCGCCTACGATGGTGTACTCAACGACGAAGCTGGGTGCACGAATGGCAAAACGTCATTTTTTCGGATGAATCCAGGTTCTGTTTACAGGATCATGATGGTTGCATCCGTGTTTGGCAACATCGCTGTGAACGCACGTTGGAAGCGTGTACTCGTCATCGCCCCCCCCCCCTCCCCTCCACGGAACGCCTCATACGAGACGAGTACAACCCCAAACGTTTGCGTGGTAGAGCAATTATGATGTAAGCGTACGTGGAGACAGTGTTTACGCGGCAACCGCCGACATAGTGCAACTGAGCCGGGCGGATTCATGCCAGGGATTGGCACACCTTCGCGCTCTGGAAGCAGAGCGTTAGACCGCGCTGCTAGCCGGGCAGGCAGGCTTAATGTACCTAACGGTGTGTCAGAGAGGACACCAGGAATGCCTGATCCAGTATTTAGACGGCTGTGGAGACCAGACACAATGCTCTTGTGTGAAAATGTCACACGTCATAACTTCACCTAGGGATGACACAACATCTTTCAGGCTGCAATCTTTGCACAAAGGAACGCTCTGAAGCCCTGAACTTAAACATTAGGCCAGTAAAGAGCGCTGACAGGCTCAGAAAACGGGAACACATTGTGTCACACACGCGGGGGTGACACTCACTCTCAGAGTTAAGCCATGCTATCAGCATGATGGATACCGATGGAAGGTCAGCTTTACTAGCTGCAGAATGCATTGGTGGAATAACGAAGTGTCTACGGCCGCCGCCACCTTGCAGTCCACTGCTACGGGTCCGCAGCCGTCGGGCTGTGGAGAGAAACTGGACTCTGCAAACTGCTCTCCTGGTGTTGACAATGCTGTCTGACTGAAGGCGACCACCAGCCCGATCTTCCGCAAATAAAGATCCAATTTACCCATCTGCGAGGTGCTCAGTTTGGGAGCAGGGAGCCTGTGCCGCCACTCCTTAGCAGTGCAAGTACCGCAATACTGGCTTATTGCTGCGACTGCCTCTCGAGAAGTCCGTGTCACTGCTGGGTCTTCCGTCTACACGTCATCTCGATAACCGACAACAGGGGCATGCAAATATCTGAGGCTGAGCATAAGTGCAGTTTCACCCAGCGAATGCACTGAGGCTCCGACAGACGTCCACAGCCATACTATGCCGTAGCAACGGGCCTCCTTAGACGGCGCTGCAGCACTCAACCCCACCAATTTCAGAGCTTGCTCCTGCAGATTTTTCACCGGGCGCTGACTCGAAACTCTGCGCCTTCGTGCAGCGCAGGACCAGTGCGGCAGCTGCTAGGCGGAACCAAAAAGAAGACAGAGTGAATGAAAATCTCTTGCTAATAAATGATTTTAATCGAATAAAGTCCCATTAGCGTCCCAGAACTCCACAGGATTCTACCACTGCACCTCCACTAGTCTATTCTACATTCTCGCAGGAGGCGAAATCTAGCGGTCTCTTAATAATTCTGTGTGTCAAGAAGTGGTTTCGAGAAGCTGAGTAAGTGCCAGAACAACCTGCAGTCCTACACGTAGGCCGCCAGAGGTGCTGACGTCAACTGTCGTGTCATCGAGGAGCCACACCTGAACATCAGCAGCTATCTACATTTGTAACTATAAAGTACGTTGAGTCACCAATTTTTGTTGCCCTGCTTTATTTTGTTTATATATTTTAGGGTCATGAAGAGTCGGGGGGGATCTGCACGTGAATCAAAAAATGGCACTGTATAGGCGACTAGAAGCAGTAGACCTTCCACAGTTCCGGGGTAACTGTAGGGAGGGTACTTACGGGCGAATCACCATGTACTAAGCCAGTGCCTGTAACTAGGTTTGGTCATGAAACACAGCAGTATAGTGAGGAGTCTCCCTGGGCTATGATATGTAGGAAAGTTGAATACAGTTGGTTTTTGTTATTGATAGTGTGTCAGTGTACTATGTTCCCACTTTTACTGTACTATAATTCGTTACACACGATCAGAAAAGCGTGCGTTAACTTTGAATGAAACTGTTGAAGTTCTGAAACGTCAGGCAGCTGTGTTACTCCGGGCTAGCGAAGAAATGCAGAGAGAGCTAGAAGCAACATATGCCACGACTAGGTTGACAGTCACATGGAGGCGATAGCAATACCGTAGTAAATGTTCCTGAACCGTCCATTGATCCTACAGCAGCTAGATCCATGTTGTGGCGACTTCTCCCACCGAATGCATCAGGATGACCACATGTAGCGGGAAGACACCAAATGTAGTGAGTGCCAAGAGTTGCCGTATTAAAACTCAGCAAGAACATTCCAGATGATTTCTTTGTTTCCACTACAGTGCTCCGTTTACCTCGGTCTGCATCCCAGGGCCCTGCAGTGCTGAGGAAGCGCCCCAGCGGCCTGTGAACGCAACGCTGTGTCATTCTGGCCTTATCTGGCCCACTGAGTTCCAATGATGTCAGGATGGCTGTGCCAGCAGCCGACTCAGCAGCCACTGTCCTTGTTGATTCCGTGCTGCTCCGCCGGGAGCCGTAGGCTGGCCCCGCTTCTGCTTCTCCCTCGACGGCATAGCTGAGAACACGGTGGCAACGACCGCCCATGATCTGGCGTCCGAATATGCCGCCCTCGCCTCAGGAAGTCTCCGGCATGTGTTGGGAGCCGAGACGACTGCCCACAGTAGCCAGCCAAAGAGTGGCCCGCCGCTGGCTGGTTGTGGACCCCGTGTCGGCCTCAGAGGGTCGAACCAATGACCTGCTGTGGACTGGGACACTGTCGCCCCGTCTGTTGCCGAGTGTAGCCCGGCGGTGTGACACGCCCCGCCATCCAGGACAGCTGCCACACGTGAATGAATCTCGTTAGAAAACGGCACCTATTTATACTCGGCTGCGCACCTCTGTTTTGCCAAGCACGCTGCTTCGCGTCATGTATGCATAACACTTAGGTTGGCCCTCTTCTGCCTGTGACTTGCGCCGTGGAAGCCGCTGTGTGCGCCCTCTCTGGCAGTTCTACGTCCCCGTGGCCTCTATTTGCCTTCGCAACTGCTGGTGTGCATAACTTACTGCAATCCGGCCCGCACCTGGCTGTAACTCGTGCTCTGAATATCGCACATAACTAACCTTCCCTATCCTAAACGGTGGTGCCGCTACACCCATAATAACTTTTTCTGGGGAAGCATCAGGGGATGTATGAGACTTCCCAGATGAAGTGAGGGAAGCAGTTCGGTTAAGGAATTGGTGCTATGCGACATGTTTATCTGTGGCTAAATTACGTTAAACTGATGATGCAAAAACGTATGTCACATATCATGAAATTCTTGGTAAAGCACAGACATTTGACTAGCTGGCCAAAGGCTATAGCAAGCAAAATATTGTCAGATTATTCAGGGAAAAGCTCGTGGGATTAACACAGAAACACTGTGAGACAGTAAGGGCATTCTCTGACACAATGAACCAGCAGACATACGAGCTGACGCAGAATGCAGAGGCAGATTGTGTCTTCTTGTGGGAATTGGAGAATACGGCCTTAGACGTAACGTAAGGGGTATTTCAGCGGATACATCATGATTGGATGAAGAATTGTAGTGTTTGTACCCAGGTATTACAATTTCCACACAACGGAAGGAGATAGATATTGTGACTCAGAAGCGGAGTATCCGTGGTTTCTTCTTCAATGAGGTTAAATACTACAGACGTGGACGAGCGGGGCACGAGAATATGTTATGTCTGTCGCGAGCCACAGTGCTTTGAATGTGGTGATGTTTGGCATAAGGCGCGTGACAGCAAAAGTAGGAAGTAGGATAAGCGTAATGAAAAGGAGCGTTCGTTAAACGCGAATGGGAGTGCTTTAACAATCAAAGGTCATTACCAATAACGTGGTAAACGGCAAGGACGTGTGCAGAGACGAACTGCTGCTCGCTTGGCACGGTGAGTAATAAGGAACATTAATTTTTGTTGTGGGTTGTTAATAGGACAGAACAGGATGATTGGGTGGACGATTTGATAAATGGGAAAAATAGGACATTAGAAGATGAAGCAGATACTAGTGCCGTTGTGCAAATAACTGTGAGTTGGTTTTTGTGTACGTAAGGAAATTAGTATGGAAGTATCAGCTCCAATATCTTGTTAATATGCGGAATGTGAAGTAACTGTAGTGTTGAACGAAGTAAAAGTGGGCTGTACTGAAGTAAAAAAGTGTTCAAATGTGTGTGAAATCTTATGGGACTTAACTGCTAAGGTCATCAGTCCCTAAGCTTACACACTACTTAACCTAAATTATCCTAAGGACAAACACACACCCCCATGCCCGAGGGAGGACTCGAACCTCCGCCGGGACCAGCCGCACAGTCCATGACTGCAGCGCCTTAGACCGCTCGGCGAATCCCGCGCAGCACCGAAGTAAATAAGAATGTGAGTAGCAACATAGGTGGTATTGATTTGTGTTCAATATTATCTACACCTTTGGGTGACAATAGTTTTTGTTTAGAGGCCGTGGAGCCTGGGCTAGATGTACAGAGAAGTTTGTGGGCTATTGATCGTTGCGCCTTAGTGAGTGGATCTGCGGACAGTGATGTTAAGGTGTATACTAAGGAGAACGCACGGGAAGCTATTGATCATGACAGTTGCGTTGCGAGAGGAGGAGGAGGAGATTTGTGTTTAACATCGCGTCGACATCGAGGTAATTAGAGACGGAGCACAAGCTCGGATCAAGGAAGGATGGAGAAGGAAAGCGACCGTGCGTTTATGAAGGAAGCATTTGCCTTAAGCGATTTACGAAAATCATGTAAAACCTAAATTAGGTTTGAACCGTCGTCCTCCCAAATGCGAGTTCAGTGTGCTAACCACAGAGCTACCATGTCGGTGGTGTTGCGACTTTTTTGGGTAATGGAATGGCACGGACACATTTATTTCTGAAGGATGCAGATTCGTCATCACTTGGTGTGGCGCTACCTTCTTCAATGTGGATGGGAAGAAGAGAAGAAGCAGGCAAAAATTTCTAAGTTTAGTGAGCAATCAGATAAGATTGAATCTTTTCAGGATGGTGTGCCTGGAGATCATGGTAAATTTGACGATACTTACAATGTTATGGATAATGATAATAAAGGAAAACGTGAAATTTTTCTTAAAAGCTCAGTCGAATTTTGGAAGACATTGTTTCAGCCGAAGAAGACTGTTGCAAGTGTTAACAATGCCGCAAGGGTGTGTTATGTTATGATGGAAGTAAAACCACTCAGACAGCATAAGACATCATTAGGATTAACTACCGATGAAGTGACGAAGATCTAATGAAGTTCTTTTTGAAAAAGATAGTAATCATGGCATCTCAAGGTGTAGTGAGTTTGTAAGTAGCTATGGAGTAAGAGAGGTAACGGTCGCTACCGAGCAGTATGCTGTATTCGATAGTGCTGCAAGTACTTTTTGTGTAAATGTAGTTGGAAACGCACGGTTCCGAAAGATGCCGATAATGGTCGCGTCGGATCCAATGAGGCGCGCCCACTGAACCACGCCATCACTGGCTCCCTCTGCCGCGAAATACGACGGCTGGCGACAGCTGCACGCCCAGTCTCAGCTGCAGTCTTCGATAGTCTTCAGTCTGTGTCAGCCTTCGGCAGTCCGCATTAATAGCAGGAGCCTCGTACTGCACGACGTCCTTTTTCTACCTGTAATAGCTGGATTATATCGCTGATTGTTGTTTTGTCAAGTTTCTTTGCAACACTTGGAGCAATCTAAAAGGTAAGTAAAACTTCTGGTTACTGTATCTACGTGTTCACCAATCATTTTTGTTCCTATCCAGCTTCATTAAGACGACAGTTGCAGCATCAATCGGCCGCCACCTCTCCTTAAAATAGAGTACGTGTGCTTTGAACAAAGGCAGGGTCAACTTTTGTGTCCAAAACAAAGTCGCAGATGATGTACCGAAACAAAGGGTTAGAAAACCACCTTATAGGCAACGAAAGAAGCCCGTGGCAATAGTTAGGTATTAATGTGATACATTAAGGGGTCTAAGATCTAAGAAATTAGCTTCAGTTTAAAAGCAGAACTATTACATGAAAGACGAATCAATAGATTATGTACACTAGTTAACAAAGTCCAAAAATTCGGGACGAATTTTATAAAGAATAGGACAGTTTTGCGCAGCAGAATTGTAATTTAGTTTAGGAACACAATTTAATTAGAAGAAGCTGGGACTACACTAGATGGAACGCGTCCACCAGATAAGCAACGATGGTGTAACCAATGTCGACACTCGGAAGAAATGAATTACAAAGATACAGAGAGCTTATTGCCCCTCATAGTGTTAGAGAGAGGATGCTAGAGACGCATAATTCGGGACGTAGACAGGAGTGTGGAGCAGACACAACGCTCTCCTGTAACGAGGCTACATGTAGTAACTCCACCTAGGGAAGACACAAGAGAGTCTTTCAGGCTGCAGGCTGCAAACTTTGGATAAAGGAACGCTCTGATGATCTACAGTTAAAGATTATTGCCACCTAGAGCATTGACAGTCTCAGAAAGGCAGAGCACGTTCGAGCACCCGTATGGGAGAGGGGATGGGGAAATCACGTCATCGATTGATGTAAAACAATCGCCTTCATTCCACTCTCTCAGAGTTAGGCCATGCCATCTGATCCACGGATACCAACGGAAGGTCTACTCCGCTAGCTGCAGGGGTGCCTTGGTAAATACCAGTACAACGAAGTGACTACAGCCGCCGGCGCCTTGAGTCTGGTAGTGGAGGGAGCTTCGACCGTATGAGCTGCATTCCCGCCAGTAATAACGGTGACTGACTGAAGATGAGCGCCAGCTCGATCTTCCGAGAATGAAGAACCGACATGCCCATTTGCGAACTATAGGGAAGTACCGTCTTAATAGCTGTATGCTTGGACTACCTCTCGGGCAGTTCGTGTCACTGTTGGTTCTTACATCCAAGAACATATCAACAACGGACAACTGGAGCATGAAGATATCTGAGACCGATCCCATGCACAGCTTCGGTCAAGGGGAGCTCTGAGGTTCTGACAGATATACACAGCCTTTCTGGGCTGTAGCAATGCGACAGCCACCGAACTCTCATATAGCGGGGCCGCAGCACTGACCCCCGACAATGACAGAACCAGCGACTGAAAATTCCTCGCTTGGCACTGTCGTGCGATTCTGCGTCTTCGTGTGATACGGGTTCAACGTGGCCGCTGCTAGGCAGCGCCCGGGAGCAGACAGAGTGAATGTAAACCTCTTGGTAACAAATGATTGTGAACTGAATGTCTCATTAGCGCCCCAGTGCTCCAAGGACCCCATCACCGCACCTCCCACTGTCCTACTCCACATTCGCTAGGATGCCGCATCTGGCGGACTCCTAACAATATAAACTATGTGATCAAAAGTATACGGACACCCCCCCAAAACATACATTTTCATATTAGATGCATTATGCTGCTAGATACAGCCAGGTACTCCATATCAGGGACCTCAGTAGTCATTGGACATCGTGAGAGAGCAGAATGGGGCGCTCCACGTAACTCACGGACTTCGAACGTGATCAGGTGATTGGGGGGCCACATGTGCCATACGTCTGTAAGCGAGATTTCCACACTCCTAAACATCCCTAGGCCCACTGATTCCGATGTTATAGTGAAGTGGAAACGTCAAGGGACACGTATAACACAAACGCGTACAGGCCGACCTCGTCTGTTGTCTGACAGAGACCGCCGACAGTTGAAGAGGGTCGTAATGTCTAATAGGTAGACATCTATCCAGACTATCACACAGGGATTCCAAACTGCATCAGGATTCATTGCAAGTACTTTGATAGTTATAAGGGAAGTGAGAAAACTTGGATATCATGATCGAGCGGCTGCTCATAAGCCACACGTCACGCCGGTAAATGCCAAACAACGTCTCGTGTAAGCATTGCACGACTGTATAGTGGAAAAACGTTGTGTGGAGTGAAGAATCACGGTACACAATGTGGTGATCCGATGGCAGGGTGTGGGTATAGCGAATGCCCAGTGAATGTCCTCTTCCAGTGTTTGTAGTGCCAATAGTAAAATTCTGAGGCGGTGGTGTTATGGTGTGATTGTGTTTTTCATGGATGGGGCTTGCACCCCTTGTTGTTTTGAGGGGCACTATCACAGCACCGTCTTACATTGATGTTTTAAGCACCTTCTTGCTTCCCACCGTTGAAGACAATTCGGGGATGGCGATCGGATCTTTCAACATGATCGAGCACCTGTTCATAATGCACTGCATGTGGCGGAGTGGTTACACGGCAATAACATCCCTGTAATGGACTGGCCTGCACAGAGTCCTGACCTGAATCCTACAGAACACATTCGGGATGTTTTGGAACGCCGAATTCATGCCAGGCCTCACCGACCGACATCGATACCTCTGCTCAGTGCAGCACTCTGTGAAGAATGGGGTGCTATTCTCCAAGAAACCTTCCAGCACCTGATTGAACGTATGCTTGCAAGAGTGGAAGCTGTCATCAACGCCAATGCTGAATTCCAGCATTACTGATGGAGTATGCCACGAACTTGTAAGTCATTTTCAGCCGGGTACCGGATACTTTTGATCACATAGTATACGTATTTATACAAAGAATCAAGATTTAAGTACAGAAATTGTAAAACTATACTAATATTCTAGATACAGCTGTATTTCATTTAGTGGAAGAAAAGTTTTCTTTGACTTCTCTCTGTTTCATACTTAATGAACTTACTATCAAAATACTTGCTTCTGAACTACATTTATCATCTTGTTATTTCGTCAGCAGATACACCAGCTTTTTGGGTTTCCGACTGTTAACGCAAGCTGTATATAACTGACGGTGAGAAATACCACAAAATCGTAAAGTTCGTCTGCTTGCCTAATTTATAGTGACACTAAACTCGTCTTATTGGAAACTGCAGTATTTTGAATTGGAAGGCAGTTCGGTAGGTATTAACAGAATCCTCGGAATAAATGCTTTTTCTCCTTTCTGTTTTCCTGGTATTATTATTGCTTCAATAACTTTGCACGTCCATTTCCTTCTTTCCATTTTTAAATTAATGGTGTCAACTACTTCATTTCTTACAAATAAAATGGATCTTTCAAATAACCAACTAGAGTAATTTTGAAGAATGTTCAGAAAAACTTTATCTATTTATTTATTAGGGCTGTTGACATTGTTACATGAACTATTTGTATGTTCAATTTGTCCATTTACACAATCTATGGAGTGAGTGCTTCGCTAATTTGTAAGAGTTATTTCACTTCTTTGTCATTGGAATAGTGAACTCTCATTTTTGTTATTAATTGTACTTTCGTCACTCGAGGCCAAAGAAATGATTTCAGCAAACATGCGTCGACTTCATCTGCTGGAGTAAATAATGGAATAACTTGAAACGTTTGTCGAAAGTGTCCTGAACGTTTAAGTAACGCAGCTCCCATTAATTCCGGGTTACCACGGGGATCTAGAATGTTTTAAAATATTCTGCAGGATAATATAACATTTTGGATCATTCTAAAACATTCTCCAACGTTCTCGAACATTCTAGAAGAAACATTCATGCCAGTATTCGCTTCTCCGTCAGTCGATCCCAAGTTGCTTCGGCAGCTTTTCATAAGAAGTTCATTGGTGAGATGCTCTTGTTTGAAACTCATGCCGTCGAACTCAGCCTTAGCAGTTTCAAACCAAACCTTTTTCCTGGATCTGGGACAGATGGTTACCGTACAATATTACGCCATGGGTCTGCGGGAGTTTGTGGCGGAGTTACAGCGGCACGCTTGGACAAACCGCGCTTACATTTAGTATGTAGTCGCGAATTAATGCCCTCTTTAGGCACACAGACCTTCACAACTAACCCCGGCGGAACAAAAATAAATCTTCTTCATCGATTGTGGATGAAGAGTTACCACATGATATATTACGCGTCATGCTGCGAAACTAGCTTGCGTTTATTTGGCGCTGTGCACACACACAACACACTTGCTTTTTTTATATATATTCATTATATAATGTATTATATATTATACAGTACCAGTGTAGAGGTCAAGCTGTCAAACTGTCGAACCAACAAGACAGCATTAGTGAATCAACACGAATACGAAACAAAAATCTGAAGGCGATGTCATTTCAATATTTACTGCATATTTTTCTATTACAGAACCACAAAATCACTTCAGAATGGCCTATAAAGCTGGAACTAGTTGTCAACTAAAAAGCATTACAGCAAAGGTGGAAAATATCACCTACTTTTAATAAGTTCATTGCTGTGGCACCTGTTATGAAGAATACAAAAATATATTTTATTACAACTTCTCCCAGTAAAATGTTTTTTCAACCGTCATAAAATTTAAATGAAACCTGATCTGAACCTTTTAGTTCATAAAAAGTAAGGAAAGATCCTTGACATCTCTGATGACATAATGTCACCTTCCTGTAATAACGGTGTTATTCATTTTAATTTCTACTGTAAATTCTCTAATTAGGGTAGCCAAGAGCCCCAGACATCCTTAATAATTTAACTGACAAATCTAACAAACTCATATTAATAATCCAGTAGTCAAAAGCCTCCAAGCCCATGAAATGGAGTTCCATCTATAAAGTGTTATTACTGACAAGCATAAAAAAAATTACAAAATCCAGTGACAGAAGGATAGTTACTTGCCCAATAATCGAATATTTTTACGAATCAGCTGAAACATGTAAAGTGGTGAGATGGTTATAGTGCTCTTTACATGAATGAAAACAAAAAACAATACAGTATTGATTTACATTTTTGATACCACCTGCCGTTCCCATTTTTTCCTTATCTGTTGTACTACCGTAAAATTTCTATTTGCAAATATTTTCAAGTGCCCTGACACACGGAAGAAACAGGAATTCAGGCGTTAGTAACTGGTTAAAAGTTAGGAAAAGTAACATAGAAATTGATAAACGATCCTGGAGTTCTTTATTTATTTATATATGATGGCCTTCATTGGACCACTCTAGTTAGTTATACAACGACTTATAAAGGTTGTTGTCATTCAGTAATACAATACACGTCAATAATAATTAAATAAGAGAATTCAATAGTGCACTGGTTATTCAGGGATTGTTATAATTTGTTATTGTATTAAAAATGTTTTGCTCTTCTGACTTCCCCAATATTTTCTCAATCTTTCAGATATTTTATTTCGTTCTTCGCCTTAGGTCAGACTTCATATAGCCCTTTTATTGATCTTCATTCTTTTAAAGTCATCTGCTGCAATTTGGAGTTCTCTTATATCTTCCTTAATTTCCGTGAAACATTTAATGTCTCCCTTACAATTCCACAACTGTTCTGTTATTCCCTTAGTAATTCTGTTTTCTGGTGTTTTCATCAGTGTGCAAAGAACGAGATAGTTTCTATCTGATCATGCTCATTACTGGTTCTATTTCCTTGTTCACTGCTTCATTTGAAACTATTCTCTAATGCCCATTTACTTGACATTGTTTATTTATGCATGTCCTAATTGTTCTTCTTTCTATTTTTAATATTTTGTCAATTTCTGTTGTGTTATTTGTTTTGAAGACGGTTAAAGCTGCGTAAGTTATTTCTGGTTGTGTAACTGTTTTACAATGTTTTAATCTATGAATTGGCTTTTTTGGTTGTATGTGTTTCTGGTAACGAATTTGCCGTGTTTAGTGTTTTATACTGCTTTGCCATGATGGTTTCACATTTGTACAGCAAGTTACGATTTCATCTAAATATTTAAAATATATCAACAATTTTGATTTCTTGTTCTCTTGTTGTAATTTTCTTTGCAAGTGGTAGGTCACTTAGCACAATCTCTGTTTCTTCAAATGATATTCTGAGCAAAATTTTCTGTGTTATTTCTTGTAGTATTTTAACTTGTTGCCAGGTTTCTTGAAAACTGTTAGCTAGAAGAATAGGATCATCAGCAACGCCCAAGCAGTTCAAAGTTGTATTATTTTAGCACTTATAGCTCTAGTGTTCTGTGGGTTATCCAATTATTACTCTCTCATTATGTATTCCAGGGCACAGTTAAAAAGTAATGGTTATAGAATGTCACCTTTTCCTAAGCCTGTTTTTATAAGGAATGATTCAGAAATTTTTCCTCTGAAGTTCACTTTCGATTTGCTGTTGGCTAGACTAAGTCTTATTAACTTAATTACCTTTGGATAGAGTCCCGGATTCCTTGAAATATTTAGTACTGAATGCTTCATTATTATCTACAAACGTTATTGCGAGAGATTAGTTCCGTTGCAGCTGTTGTCATCTAACTTTTCGTCACAATCCTTTTCTGTGACCATCTGTCAGGATCACTCAACAGACACTTTCGTTATGTATATAGCAAACTATTTACGTTCAAGATTTTTTACGCTAGCTCTCTCATTAAAATCGACATTTATTTTTCCTTTTATGTTTTTCTTAGTGAAAGAATTTATGATGAATTAGAGTGGACACATCTTTGTCGATTCGGCATTACTTATTTTTGTGGCCGAAGTAGTCTACAGAATTGAACAGCCATACCAATAGAAGAGTGCACCACCAATCCACTGTGAAGCCTAATTGAGATAAACAGAGAGAGCTCTGGTTCACTCAGGGCAAATTAGTAAGAGAATTTTTAGTTTTGTGTTTTTCAGTTTAAATTTTCCTTTTAATAGAGGGGTTGAGATTCGTAGGGGATGCAAAGACTGGGGCCTTCATTTGAGGAAGCCATACGTTCAATCGGTTGCTGGAAGGTTACTTGGGGAATGGCAGCCCATTCTTCACGGAGTACTCTACTGAGGAGAGGTATCGATGTTGGTCGGTGAGGTCTGGCACGAAGTCGGCTTCCCAAAATATTTCAAAGGTGTTCTATAGGACTCTGTGCAGGCCAGTTCATTACCCCTCCCCCACATGCCGTGTGTTACGAACAGGTGGTCGAAATCGCCATTCCCGCATTGCTATTCTATAGTGGGAAGCAAAAAGGTGCTTAAAACATCAATGTAGGCCTGTGCTGTTATATTGCGACGCAAAACAACAAGGGGTGCAAGCCCCCTCCATGAAAAACACAACCACACTATAACACCACTGCCTCCGAATTTTACTGTTGGCACTACAGATTCTAGTAACTGACGTTCACCGGGCATTCGCCATACCGACCCCCTGCCATCGGATCGCCACATTGTGTGCCGTGATTCGTCACTCCACACAACGTTTTTCCACTATTCAATCGCCAATGTTTACGTTCCTTTCACCAAGCGAGGCATCGGTTTGGCATTTTCCTGCGTGATGTGTGGCTTATGAGGAGCCGCTCGAGCCGTGCGGGATCAGCCGGGCGGTCTCAGGCGCTGCATTCATGGACTGTGCGGCTGGTCCCGGAGGAGGTTCGAGTCCTCCCTCGGGCATAGGTGTGTTTGTCCTTAGGATAATTTAGGTTAAGTAGTGTGTAAGCTTAGGTACTGATGACCTTAGCAGTTAAGTCCCATAGGATTTCACACACATTTGAGCATTTTTTGAACAGGAGCCGCTCGACCATGATATCCAAGTTTTCTCACCTCCCACCTGTCATAGTACTTCCAGTGGATCCTGATGGAGTATTTAATTCCTGTGTGATGGTCTGGATAGATGTCTGCCTATTACACATTGCTACACCCTTCAACTGTCAGTGGTCTCTGTCAGACAACAGACGAGGTCGGTCTGTACGATTTTGAGTTGTACGTATCCCTTCACGTTTTCACTTCACTATCACATCGGAAACAGTGAACGTAGGGATGATTAGAAGTGTGGAAATCTCGCGTATAGACGTGTGACACAAGTGACACCCAATCAAATAGTTCAAATGGCTCTGAGCACTATGGGACTTAACATCTAAAGTCATCAGTCCCCTAGAACTTAGAACTACTTAAACCTAACTAACCTAAGGACATCACACACATCCATGCCCGAGGCAGGATTCGAACCTGCCAGACTGAAGCGCCTAGAACCGCTCGGCCACTCCGTCCGGCCGACACCCCATCACCTGACCACGTTCCGCGGAGCGCTCAATTCTGCTCTCTCACGATGTCTAATGACTACTGAGGTCGCTGATATGGAGTACCTGGCTGCAGGTGGCAGCACAATGCACCTAATATGAAAAACGTATGTTTTTCAGGGTGTCCGAATACTTTTGATCACATAGTTTACCTACAATATGAGTGTGCTGGATCATTAACTATTCGTGCGTCAGTGGCCAACTATGTTTAGGCATGTCTGTTCAGAATCCAGGATGTGGAAGTATTTTAACTGTTAGGACAACAGGAGACGGAAGGTAGTGGCGTATATTTCCTGATAACCAGATCCTACAACACTGGCTTAGGCTAAATTCGGATCTTGTTCACAGTATAATAAAGTCATGTAATGTGACATAGTTGCTGACGCTCCTTCCATCCGGTAAGGTTCTGAAGCTGAGTAGCTTCTTAGTGACGGAGTATACTATATGCCGGTGTAACATTTAACTGTATTGTTCCAATGGTCATAAAACAAATCGAGCAATGAACCCTCCAGTCACTTGTTACCCTTAAGACATAACATTCATGTTTTGGAAAAGAAACGTGCCACTGTCCGCGAGGAAGAAAAACTTTTCCAGTTAGGTGACTCAGTCTGCAGCTAGAAGTTTTTCATCCAAATTTACTTTTTACTAATTATCCGATTTTCTGGTGCAGTGTACTCTCTGCTGTTTCACTTGCCGTGGCGCAGCGCTCCCAGAGGACCAATGGTAGGTTATAGGAAATTTGTTCTGCTGACCGTAGCTGCCTTGCAGCGCACACATTTCTGCTGTGTGTTTCCTGTGATTTCCGCGTAGCAGTGACTTCCGTATTGCAGGGTGGATCTTTCCTGCGGAGTTTTTCTGTTGCGGCGTTACTTCCTGCTGTCCCAGCTGCAAATTCCCAAAGGTCCCCCTCTTGCCACAGTCTGTTTAGGATGATTGACGACATCAAAGTCGGATGAGACTGCAGCTGGGATCCTGATATCTTCGTGGAAGCTGGTTGGTGGAAACGTAGACGATAACTCGACGGCATTCTCAGAAACTGCGGCCTCCTACTGCGCCTGCTGGAGTAAGGCAGACGACTTTGTCACGCGAGCGTATGCTGCGAAAGCTGCGAGCAGGGTTCGTGGCGTGTGGTACTGCAGTGTTATAGACTTTTGTCAGCACGCAACAATTTGGATGACATCTCCGGTATTTCATTATTCTTGCTACAATTAAATTAGCTATTGCCCTCCTGTAACGACACCTCAAGTATCATTTTTCCTTTGTGTATGTACGAATTAATGTTACCAACCTTAAACTTTTGATGAATATTATAAATTAAAGAACTGAGTTTGAATAACAAAAGTTATTAATTTTCCGCTGCTGTTTTACGAGGATTATGCGGGGGAAGTATGAATCTGTATTTAAATTTATAAAGCAGCTTTACATAAAAAATAAGCTAACTGCAACAAACGTAATGTTTCGTTGTAACTAAACGCGATTGCATTTGTTTCCATCTAACATTTCAAATAAGCTTTTTTTCCAATTCGTTCGGTTAGTTCAGCACTTTTTCTCACCATTTTTCTCGAACTAGCTGCGAATTTTCAACAGCTTTGTTCATTTCATAAGTGAATCTGGAAACCTCTGGGGACAACGAATGCGGGCGGCACTCAATATTTGTAAATGCGGTCGACGTGCAAAAGCTTTTAACGGCCGTTAACTTAATTACTGAGAGGATTCACCATGATTTCATGCTATATACATATATATGATTTCAGACACATTGTCGACTTCAGTCGATGTGAATTTCTCCATAAAATGAGTAGAATAGAGTCACCTCTTATGGTGGCTGCATAAAGTCCAGCCCATATGATAAAGAGCACTTTGCGAAATAAATTTATTGAGTGCATTTCCTTGTATGAGCTCCAGTAGTGACAGATGGCACACTGCAGGGAGCTTAAGGTACGGTTATGAATACGATAAAGGGTCAAACAAAACTTGCTGTCTGATGAACAATTCATATTCACGACATAGTAAGAAAATTTTTCCTAGTAACTGATGTTGATAAATTTATCTTTTTAGCGAACGGTTTATTGCCCTGGTTGTAACTACCCAAGTAATAAAACAAATATTTATATTTCAGTGGATGTCATACATGCTTTATATATAGTGCATCTATCGAAACAATGAATACTTTATAAATATAATTAAAACTCTTGAAAACATGCAAATAACATCTCTCTCTGTCTAGAAATACAATATACAAATACAAACATCAAAAATTGGTAACTTCCATGCTCGCCTTGTTTCTGTGTTTCATATTGTCAGCATTGTTTTTGGGACCACTAAAATTCTTGGTCTGCAGAAGAAACGAGCATGGTTCTGAACTTGAAACAAAGCTAAAGGTCTTGTGAAGTATAGCAGCACGTGGAACGAGAGGCCCCTGCACGTGGGGTTTACTTTTTGAAACCGTCAGTACGGTAGAGTAGGTTAGGATTCAAGATACAAATCTTGCAGCCTCTCACCAATTTGGCCCTCGTTTACGAATAATCGACAAAAGGAAACTTCAGTAGTTCTAGTGATTCACCAGTGCCTTAGATTTACCAATAATAAAGTTGCCCCGTAGCGTTGCGGCTGTTATGTCGATACGCCATGCTGAAAGATTGTGCGATATAATCGCGTCTGGCACAAGCTGCAATTGTTCCGTTTTTATGAAAACAATCGTTATCGTTATTTTAAAACAGTTACTTGGTTTAAATATAATTTGTTTGTTTCGTAATACTATGGCGAGTCATTTTAATCGGCGTATTACCATTCTTGTTGGCTCTCATTTTCTACTTCTTGTTACTCGTTTTCATTTGGAATCGTTGTCCATGTGACAGATTATTTCTCAATCACCCCATGCTCGATCAGCCCGTGGAAAAATGAATACCTGTATCTTTCCACGCGAGCTCTAATTTCTCTTAATTTATTACGATGGTCATTTCTCCCTATGTTGATGGAAAATAAAGTATTTTGAGATTCGGAGAAGAGAGTCTGTCAGTGACATTTCATGATCAGAATTCGTCCTAACGAAAAACGATGAGCTGAACTTTTTCGTACTATTTCGATGTCCTATCTGGGAAGAGTCACACACCACGCAACAATTTTCCAGAAGACGTCCGACAATCTTGATATAGACAGTCTCTTCAGTACACAGGATATTTCGAAAAGAATGACCTGATTTAAGAACTGTATATTTATTAATAAAAACATAAAAATCTTCATTTGTGTGGCCATATTTCTCGTAGTTGCTATACAATTCCTTAGGTATTTTTTTTTTCAGTCGTTGCTGACGCTGACGCTGGCGCTGAAAAGACGAGCCTACCCTTGGCTCGTGGTGATGCAGTTCAGACAAAATTTGCATTCCTGCGGTTCCTGTAAAAGAGAGAATGATATATTACCACTCTTTTCGATTAGTCCTAGCTGGTGTAACCTGGAAAAGGGAAAGGCACACTCTGTTGAGGGATTAGTAAAACTGAATCCCTCAGCAGGTAATGCCAACGCGTGGTTGGCCTGTGATGAGGTTGTTGGCCCAGTCCACGGATGAGCCGGTTGCGGGAGCGTCCCGTCTTCTCGTAGAACTTCCAGGCGATGGCGCGAAACCTGTCTCGGAGAAGCAGGATCCCGGTGTCGTGGAGTTGGCGCGTCGAGAAGCGCCTCGGAAGATGCATAGCAGTCTTCAGGGCGCGGTTCTGTATCCGCTGCAGAGTCACAATGTGAGCATCTGCGGCTTTCCCCCAGACCACGGCCGCATACTCTAACAGTGGGCGAACCAATCTTAGGTAAAGCGTGATGCCGTATTGCGGTGAAAATGACGACTGCGGGTTTAGCAGCGGATACAGGGCGCGAAGGTGTCCTATTGCTCTCCCTTTCACATCAAGGATGTGGTGCTTCCAGGTGAGCCTGCGGTCTAGGGTAACCCCTAGGTATTTCGCCGTCCCACTCCCTGGGATAGGTTCTCCCAGGATTTCGACTGGCGTAAGCCCTGGCGGCAAAGTCTTCGGGTGAAGACGACTGCCTGGCTCTTTGTGGCGTTGAATTTCAGCCGCCACTTTGTCGCCCATGAGCCCAAGGCGTCGTACCCGCGTTGGAGGCGGTTTTTTTTCAGTCGTTACAACTGCAAGAAAACGCGTTTTTTTCCCACCAGTTGCGTTTCGCTTTATTGAAGTAAAGCATCATCATTGATCGGTAATTAAAGATATTTACACCCTGATTTGTTTTCTCGATCTAAAAACAATTTGTTAACAAATTGTTGATTGATACTTTCGGTGATTTCTGCTTGGTTTGTCACCTACATCAGGAAATGCAGTCTGCTAGCACATCTTTGGTTTCTTTCTTCGTTAGGGACTGATAATTGTGTTCTAACATTTCTATATAATTACGTTATTGTGTGTTTATGCACTGTGTAAGAGTAATGAAGGAATAGTGATGGGTTTTAATTTTTTTTTTTGAGTAACTGGAAGAGGGAGAAGCAAAACTGATTGGACGTAAATGCATAATAGTGTGATAGAGAATGAGTTGGAGGAAAAAGATGAGGCGCAAGAAGTGAAATGAAATTGGAGCGGGGGTGGGGGAAGTGGGAGGAAATGACTGAGAGGGGGTGAAGGATGGAGAAGAGTCTTTTATTTTTTGTGTGATATCTTCACTTATTTTATGTCGTGTCTGGTTTTCGATATCTATTTGGTCATTCAGCAACTTTTTATTTAGTGTTAATGCTTTGAGCATATGGAAATTTTCTTGGAAACGGAGGTGATGTCTGTCTTTACTGATTCTTATGATGTTTCGTATCATTTTAAATATTGCCTGGTCTGTGGTAATCCTGTTCAAGATGGTCTGCAAGTGTTGAATGGTTTGTACCGTATTTCACTGCTCTGATGTATTCTTCATATTTTGTGTAAAATGTCCTGCCAGTATCCCAATACATATTTTTTCACAGTCTCTGCAACTGACCTCATAGATACCAGGTTTTCGGCATCTGTCCGGTTTTGATTTCAGCTAAGAGACGTATTTTTGTGTTGAGTTGTTTGTTTTGTAAGCATTCTTTACGCATTGTTTTTTGAATATGTAACGTGTGAATTTGTTATGGTAGGTCACTGTATGCTAGCTGTATGAAAAAAAAGGAAACCAAGCCACATCAACACCTACAACCTGGATAACTACAGAAATAGCATGCAGTGATTTACCATAAAATTCATACATAGCAAACGTAACACATTAAAAGCACAAGGCATAAAAATTGATTACAAAATCAAACAACTCAGTACAAAAACACATGCCGAAACTGAAATCAAAACCAAACAAATACCAACAATCTGTTATCTATCAGGTCAGTTCAGAGACCGTGAAAGAATATGCTTTGGAATGGCTGGCAGGACATTTGACACAAGATATAAAGAACGTTTGAGGGCACTGAATTACGATGCAAACCATTCAACAGTTACAGACCATCTTAAGCAGGAATACCGCAAACCAAGCAGTATTGAAATCGATATGAACATCTTAAGATTCAGTAGAGACAGACTCCTCCTCCCCTTCCAAGAAAATTGACATATACATAAAGCATTAACACACAATAAACAGTTGCTCGATGACCAAGTAAATATCGGAAACGCCCAGTTTCATTTCACTTCTTGCCGCTCACCTTTTTCCTCTATCTCACTGTCCATCACACTAAAATGCACTTATGAGAAATGCATTCGCAGTTGAAAATATGGACAACCGTCACCTGTGTAATGGAATGACGATAATGAGAATTGGTGCCGGATCACGACTCGTATCCGAATTTCCCGCTTATCACGAGCGGTCGCCTTACCATTTGGCAACCCGAGCACGACTCACGGCCAGAACCAAACTTCCACTTGTGGTCAGCTATGTGTCTACGACCTGTACTCGTACAAGACGTCGCTTGCCTGGTGTCGGTGGATAAATACGATGCAGTGCCTGTGTTATTCGGAATGCATGCATGTCCGAAGGACCATTGCATCGTAATTCAGAACAACAAAGGCACTGCAATATTGTAACGTGCACTTATGTTCAATAATCTTTGCTTCTCCCTTCCCCACCTACTCAGAAAAATCGTTAGTAAATAACAAAAGAGTAAAACTCCATCACTATTCCTTCATTACTCTTACACACTACATAAATACGCAGTAGCACTGTAAAATAGAATAATACACGTATAATGAACTACAGAGAAAGAAAAAAAATATAGAGATCAAAGAAAATCTAGTCGCAATGTGGACAACACTACGTAACGCAACGTACATACAGGTGCATACAAATAAACAATAAACAGTGATATACAAAACAGTGTTGTGTTCAATGTAGAAAATGTATAGTTCTGCAAAGAAGCGAAAATTTAGAAGACAATTATCAGCTCCTAACGAACAAGGTAACCAAAGACGTGCTGGCAGACGGTATTTCTTAACGTAGGCGAAAAACCACGCAAAAGTTACTGTAAGTAAAAACCAACAACTTTTTAGCGAACTGCTATTCGATCTAGAAATCAACCCACACTGTAAATATCTTTAATTACAGACCTCTGATGACCCTTTACTTCAATAAAGCGAAACGCGTCTGGTGAGAAGAACACGCACTTTCTTGTAAGTGTAACGACGGAACAGAAATATCCTAGGAAAAGAGAAAAACAAATAAAAACATGGGATGGATTGCTAAATACTCATAAAATTTTAAAGATTTAGCTATGCTATTAGAAATGCTCCATATATCCACCAGCAGCAGCACGAACAATATCTATACGATAGCTAAAGTCATCATAAACTGTACACAATGTATCTGGTTTTACAGAATATAAGGTGGTTGTTATTCTGTTCTTCACTTCTTCTATGTCACGAGGTAAAAAGGAGATGGACACACTCTCCTTCACATATCCCCACAAGAGAAAAATCGCATGGGCTCATGCCTGGCGATTCTGGATGTCAAGAATGCAGGTCAGTGTCTTGGAGTACCGTGCGACCGATCCAGCGTTGAGGCAGCGTGCCATACAGAAACTGACGTACGTCATTGTACTAGTGTGGTGGAGCTCCATCCTGTTGGAAAATGAAGTCATCGGGGTCCTCCTGGTGCTGTGGAAAAAGCCAATTCAGCACAATTTTACGAGAAATGGCACAATAAACGTTCGCTTTAGTTAAGTCTCTTTCGTGCTCGGCAATGTCATGAAAGGTCTTGGAGACTCCATATGCGCACGTTATCTAAGCTACTTTACCACTAACATGAAATGTTGCTTCAACACTGAAAATTAGCGTGGAAAAAATATATCGTCTTCTATTTCCACTAGCAGAGCATTGCTGAAGTCAGCCCGTTTCGAGATAAGAGGTTAAATTAGATTTGATTAGTACTTGTTCCATAGATCATGAACATGCCATTTCGTAATGATGTGGAACGTGTCAGGTTAATAAAAGGTGTCTATACAGGATATTACGTGGCACAAAATACACTCCTGGAAATGGAAAAAAGAACACATTGACACCGGTGTGTCAGACCAACCATACTTGCTCCGGACACTGCGAGAGGGCTGTACAAGCAATGATCACACGCACGGCACAGCGGACACACCAGGAACCGCGGTGTTGGCCGTCGAATGGCGCTAGCTGCGCAGCATTTGTGCACCGCCGCCGTCAGTGTCAGCCAGTTTGCCGTGGCATACGAAGCTCCATCACTGGTAGCATGCCGCGACAGCGTGGACGTGAACCGTATGTGCAGTTGACGGACTTTGAGCGAGGGCGTATAGTGGGCATGCGGGAGGCCGGGTGGACGTACCGCCGAATTGCTCAACACGTGGGGCGTGAGGTCTCCACAGTACATCGATGTTGTCGCCAGTGGTCGGCGGAAGGTGCACGTGCCCGTCGACCTGGGACCGGACCGCAGCGACGCACGGATGCACGCCAAGACCGTAGGATCCTACGCAATGCCGTAGGGGACCGCACCGCCACTTCCCAGCAAATTAGGGACACTGTTGCTCCTGGGGTATCGGCGAGGACCATTCGCAACCGTCTCCATGAAGCTGGGCTACGGTTCCGCACACCGTTAGGCCGTCTTCCGCTCACGCCCCAACATCGTGCAGCCCGCCTCCAGTGGTGTCGCGACAGGCGTCAATGGAGGGACGAATGGAGACGTGTCGTCTTCAGCGATGAGAGTCGCTTCTGCCTTGGTGCCAATGATGGTCGTATGCGTGTTTGGCGCCGTGCAGGTGAGCGCCACAATCAGGACTGCATACGACCGAGGCACACAGGGCCAACACCCGGCATCATGGTGTGGGGAGCGATCTCCTACACTGGCCGTACACCACTGGTGATCGTCGAGGGGACACTGAATAGTGCACGGTACATCCAAACCGTCATCGAACCCATCGTTCTACCATTCCTAGACCGGCAAGGGAACTTGCTGTTCCAACAGGACAATGCACGTCCGCATGTATCCCGTGCCACCCAACGTGCTCTAGAAGGTGTAAGTCAACTACCCTGGCCAGCAAGATCTCCGGATCTGTCCCCCATTGAGCATGTTTGGGACTGGATGAAGCGTCGTCTCACGCGGTCTGCACGTCCAGCACGAACGCTGGTCCAACTGAGGCGCCAGGTGGAAATGGCATGGCAAGCCGTTCCACAGGACTACATCCAGCATCTCTACGATCGTCTCCATGGGAGAATAGCAGCCTGCATTGCTGCGAAAGGTGGATATACACTGTACTAGTGCCGACATTGTGCATGCTCTGTTGCCTGTGTCTATGTGCCTGTGGTTCTGTCAGTGTGATCATGTGATGTATCTGACCCCAGGAATGTGTCAATAAAGTTTCCCCTTCCTGGGACAATGAATTCATGGTGTTCTTATTTCAATTTCCAGGAGTGTATTACATGACACTTAACATTTTTATTTTTATTTTTATTTTTATTTCTTCTGGGGGTTAAGGAAATTACCCACTAACTATATCCAAAAAATCATTTAATGAGTAGAAGGAGTTGCCATTCAGAAATTCTTTTAATTTCCTTTTAAATGCTATATGGCTATCCGTCTGACTTTTGATGCTATTAGGTAAGTGACCAAAGACTTTTGTGGCAGCATAATTTACCCCCTTCTGAGTCAAAGTTAGATTTAACCTTGACTAATGAAGATCATCCTTTCTCCTAGTGTTGTAGCCATGTACACTGCTATTGCTTTTGAATTCGTTCGGATTGTTAAAAAGAAATTTCTTAAGTGAATATATACAGGGTGGTCAGAAAATATGTGAAATGCTTGTAGGGAAGTTACAGGGCAGGTTGTACTGAGACATAAATGTTAAGAAAGAAATTCGATACGTTGCGTCGTTTCCCAGTTATTTAGCATTGAAGTTAGCCAATCATATCGTCGGGGCGCAAATTCAAGTTCCAGCTAACGAGACAAAGCACTCGTTGGGCAACACCGCCCTGGCAGGCCGCTTGAATTCGAGCGCGCGACGCCCCGATTGGCTAAATTCTATGCTAAATAACTCGGAAACGGAGCAAGGTACCGAATTTCTTTCTTAACATTTATGTCTCAGTACAACCAGCCTTGTAACATCCCTACCAGCATTTCACACATTTTCTGACCACCCTGTATATTGTGAGGTTACAGTGAAGATCTCTAGCTCTTTAAATAAGTGTCTGCAGCATGATCTCGGATAAACTCCAGCAATTATTCTGATTAGACGCTTTTGTGCAATGAACACTCTTTCACTCAATGATGAGTTACCCCAGAATATGATGCCATACGAAAGCAGATAACGAAAATAGGCGTGGTAAGCTAATTTACTTAGATGTATATCGCCAAAATTTACAATGACCCTAATAGCATAAGTAGCTGAACTCAAACGTTTCAGCAGATCTTCAGTGTGTTTTTTCCAGTTCAACCCCTCATCAATGCATACACCTAGAAATTCTGAATATTCTACCTTAGCTACCGATTTCTGATCGAAGTCTATATTTATTAATGGTGTCATTCTATTTACTGTGTGGAACTGTGTGTACTGTGTTTTGTCAAAGTTTAATGAGAGCCCATATGCAGAAAACCACTTAATGATTTTCTGAAAAACATCGTTTACAATTTCACCATTTAATTCTTTTCTGTTGGCTGTGATGGCTATACTTGTCTCACCAGCAAAAAGTACCTGCTTTGCATCTTCGAGAATATAGAATGGTAAGTCATTAATATATATTAAGAACAGCAGAGGACCCAAGACCGAACCTTGCGGCAACTTATTCTTGATTGTGCCCCAGTTTGAGAAATCACCAGTTTTCTTGCACATTATGTGAACTGCTTATTTCAAATTTCTGCACTCTTAAAGTTAGGTATGATTTAAACCATTTGAGCGCTGTCCCAACGGGTGACTTCCGGTTACTCAGACCATTTAATATTTCATTAGTGAAAGTATATATAGCATTTTCCGCTGAAAAACCTTCCTGGAAACCAAACTGACATTTTATTAAAACTTTATTTTTACAAAGGTGTAAAGCTGCTCTACAATACATTACTTTTTCAAAAATTTTTGGATAAGGCAGTCAGAAGAGAGATTGGACGGTAGTTGTTGACATCAGACATATCCCCTTTTTTATGAAGTGGTTTATCAATGGCATACTTCAGTCTATCTTGGAAAATACCCTGCTTCAGAGAGCTATTACACATGTGGCTAAGAATCCCACTTATCTCTTGGGAACAAGCTTTTATTATCCTGCTGGAAATGCCATCAATTCCATGTGAGCTTTTATTCTTGAGAGAGTTTATTATCTTCCTAATTTCAGAAGGAGAGGTAGGTGGAATTTCAATTCTATCAAATGGTGTGGGTAACGGCACTTCTATTAACTGCCTTGCTTCTTCTAATGAACATTTGGATCCTATTTTCTCTACAACATTTAAAAAATGATTATTCAGGATGTTTTCGACTTCCGGCTTGTTGTTTGTCAAGTTTACATTTGCTTTGATGGCTGAACATTTAGATCCTATGTTCTCTACAACATTTAAAAAATGCTTATTCAAGATGTTTTCGACTTCCGGCTTGTTGTTTGTCAAGTTTCCATTTGCTTTGATGGTAATACCGTCATCCTGTACTCTTGGTTGCCCTGTCTCTCTTGTAATAATATTCCAAATTGTTTTGATTTTGTTATCACAGGTATTAATCTCAGACATGATGCACATGCTTCTGGACTTTTTAATAACCTTTCTTAATGTAGCACTGTAGTTTTTATAATATTTGGCTGTTTCTGGGTCATTACCCTTTCTTGTTATTAAATACAGTTCCCTTCTGTGGTTACAAGATATTTTTATTCCTTTAATAAGCTAAGGTCTTTGCATGGTTTCTTACAATTAAATTTAACTACTTTCATCACCGTCCCGAAGAGCTTGCTCTAATTTTAGTCTGTATAGTTGATAGACAAAACGACGCTTCAAAAATCGCCAGACAGTCGTATAAGGCATTCCCAGTTCTCTTTCGAGGACTCCGCTCAAACATTTGCCGAGATGCTTCCACCATGTCGCCAAAAGTACGAGCTCGACCTGGACCCTTACCTTTGCACAAGCATCCTGTCTCCTCAAATTGGCGATACCAACGACTAATGGTTTTGGGTGCAGACGGATCAATGTCAAAACGACGGTGAAAAGTACGGTGGACCCAAATCACTGACTCGCTCTTGGCAAACTGCAGCACACAAAACGCATTAATGTTAGCAGACACCATCTTACTTCTTACTGACTGTAAACTGAAAAGATGGATTGACCGACATCTAACGGCGATTTTCTGGAACTCCAGGCCACGCCCATTCGAACAACATACATTTCCTTGCCGGCACGTCCCATGTTTCGTAATTATTACCGTCCGAAATCAGGTTATTCCTTTTTCAAACTCCCTGAATTTCTTGGACTTCCTACCTGTTCTGATAACAAAACGCATAACTCGGTTCGTCTTAGCCACTACATCTTCTGTGTGATGGTTGGAATTTTAAGTTGTTCGTGACTGTAATCCCCAAGTATTTTGTTGAACCAACAAAAAACTTCAAAACCGTGATCTATTTCTCTAACCGAAATTTCAAAGAACTTTTCTTTTACCTCATCTAAAGTCTCATTCATTTTATTTATTAGTGTCAAATGCCACTTTTCGCTCCATGCATACATCTTGTCTAAATCATTTTCATTTTGTTTTGATGTGATAATTTTCTAGAGGTAAACGTCAGTACCACCTACAAACAATCTAATCTGTCTGCTCAGATTGTCTCCTACATCGTTTCTATAGATTAGGAACGGCAGGTGGACATTAACACTTACTTGGGTAACCCCATATATCACTTCTATTTCGGTAGAAGACTACGTGTAAACTACTTGTACTATGAACTATCGACCATCTAACAGGAAATCATCACTCAAGAAATGAGATGGTAGTCCGCAAGCATAGAATTTCATTAGGAATCGTTTGTGGGGAACTGTATTACAAAACTTTTGAAAACCTTCACACTGATAAGCCAGAACATTATGACCACTGGCCAGCGCGTCGTTGGATGCCGCCTGATGGCGTTACGCGCACGTCACAAGATAACACAAGTACAGGGTTATTACAAATGATTGAAGCGATTTCATAAATTCACTGTAGCGCTATGCATTGACATATGGTCACGACACACTACAGATACGTAGAAAAACTCATAAAGTTTTGTTCGGCTGAAGCCGCACTTCAGGTTTCTGCCGCCAGAGCGCTCGAGAGCGCAGTGAGACAAGATGGCGACAGGAGCCGAGAAAGCGTATGTCGTGCTTGAAATGCACTCACATCAGTCAGTCATAAAAGTGCAACGACACTTCAGGAGGAAGTTCAACAAAGATCCACCAACTGCTAACTCCATTCGGCGATGGTATGCGCCGTTTAAAGCTTCTGGATGCCTCTGTAAGGGGAAATCAACGGGTCGGCCTGCAGTGAGCGAAGAAACGGTTGAACGCGTGCGGGCAAGTTTCATGCGTAGCCCGCGGAAGTCGACGAATAAAGCAAGCAGGGAGCTAAACGTACCACAGCCGACGGTTTGGAAAATCTTACGGCAAAGGCTGCTAAAGCAGAAGCATTTCTTAAACAAGAGATTGGAAAACCGATGGATCGGTCGTGGTGGAGATCAGGATCAGCAATTCATGTCATGGCCTCCACGCTCTCCCGACTTAACCCCATGCGATTTCTTTCTGTGGGGTTATGTGAAAGATTCAGTGTTTAAACCTCCTCTACCAAGAAACGTGCCATAACTGCGAGCTCGCATCAACGATGCTTTCGAACTCATTGATGGGGACATGCTGCGCCGAGTGTGGGAGGAACTTGATTATCGGCTTGATGTCTACCGAATCACTAAAGGGGCACATATCGAACATTTGTGAATGCCTAACAAAACTTTTTGAGTTTTTGCATGTGTGTGCAAAACATTGTGAAAATATCTCAAATAATAAAATTATTGTAGAGCTGTGAAATCGCTTCAATCATTTGTAATAACCCTGTATGTAAGCGAAGCAGATTCGGACGGGGGATAATCCTAGCGAAGATATCTGCTGCAAATGGAGAAGTGCATTGAGATAAGTGACTTTATCAAACGGAAGATTGATTATTAAGCAGAGCCTATGAACGAGTAATTCCAAAACGGCGAAGCCAGTTGAAGGCTCACGTGCTACTGTCGTGAGGATCTATGGAAAGAGGTAGGACAGTGAAACTGCCACTAGCCGCTAAATGGTTGGAAGTCCACGAGTATTAATGCAACGTGGGGTTCGAAGGCTTTGCATCTCTGTAAAGTAGGATAGATGATGTTTTGTGACATCTCTGCGGAAAGAGTACAATGCTGGTGCACGCACAAGTGTTTCGGAGCACACCGTTCATCGCACATTGTTGAATATGGGGATCGGCAGCAGACCACCCCTATGTGTTCACGTGCTGGCCCAACGACATCGTCGATTACGACTGCAGTGGGGTCGACTCTTCGGATGAACCACAATTTTGCTACACTAGGTCTATGGTCGTCTCCACAAACGCCGTCATAGAGATGAACGGCGGCTTGAAACGTGCAGGCTGGTGGTAGCGGTATTATGCTATGGGACACATTCTCCTCCGCTTGCGTGGGACCTGTGGTAGTAATCACAGTCAAGATGACAACTGCGAAGCACTTGCATCCCCTCATACTTGGTGTCTTCCATGACGAAAATGTTATATTTCAGCTGTATAACTGGCCGTGTCTCGGAGCCAGAACCGTGCTACATTGGTTTGAGGAGCATTATGGTGAACTCACATTCGTCTCGGTAACCTAATTCGTCTGACGTTAATCATATGGAACACATCTACTTCTCTATCGGGCTCCATCACTGCGTATGCAAATCAGCAGCCGGTTTCTACGAATTACATGGTATGTGCGTAGACATCTAATGCCACATACACTGCTGGCCACCGTAAATGCAACACCAAGAAAGACAAGAGGTAGCACAACAAAATTTATTTTGTAGATAACATGTTGATCAAGTATCAAATGATTACGTTTACAGACGTCTGTGACATGTGGTTCCTGCCAGAATCAGTAGCCAGAGTAGCCGCCATTGCCACACGTCTCGGCATTGAGTCAAAGAGACGTTGGATGTGTTCCTGGGGTACAGCAGCCCAAGCAGCTTCCACACGTTGCCAAAGATCATCTGGTGTGGCAGCTGGGGATGTAATCTGGGTCACTCGTTGAGCAACCATGGACCACATGTTTTCTATCGGCGAAAGATCCGGAGAGCGAGCCAGCCAGGGAAGCAATTCAATCTGGTTATTGACGAAGAACCTTTGGACAATGCGTGCCACGTGTGGTCGCGCATTATCCTGTTGAAATATGGCTGTGGCCGAGCCCTGAAGGTAAGGAAGGACAACTGGCTCCAGCACCTCGGATATGTAGCGCCGGCTATTTAAAGTACCGGCAATGCGTACTAGAGGCGTGCGAGAGTAATATCCAATACCGCCCCATACCATAATACCCGGTGCAAGACCAGTGTGGCGGTGCATAATGCAGCTGTCGAGCATCCTCTCTCCACAGTGTCTCCACACTCGAATCCGACCATCGTGGTGCTGCAGACAGAAGCGTGCCTCCATTCTGCCGTCCACATCCGTCTGTCATCACACCATTGGTGACGGAGACGTCTGTGGTTCTGCGTCAATGGTAGACGAAGCAATGGACGTCTTGCGGACAGACCACTCTGCTGCAAACGGCGTCGAATGGTACGCGCAGACACTGGATGATGCGTTACAGTCGCATTGTGCTGTGCTATGGTTCGGGATGTCACTGAGCGATCCGTCACTGCCATGCACACAATTTGCCTATCAGTATGTGCAGTGGTGCACCGAGGTGAATGCTATCGACCACGTCGGTCCGTCGTACCCTCCTGCATCCAACGGTCACATATCCGCATTACAGTTGTTTGGTTTCGTCCAACACTACTAGCGATTTCTCTGTATGATAATCCACAATCTCGGTAAGCCACTATCCTTCCTCTGTCGAACTCGGATACTTGATCAAACGATGTTCGCTGTTGTCTACGAGGCATAACTGATCGTCTTGTGAAACAACCACAAGGTAAACACACGTGCCGAACGTACACTCGTCGAAATCGCCAAGCCTTAAATGACGCTATGAGGTGGCGCCACAGGCGCGCGTGATGTGCGTCTGCGCTGAAATTCTAATCAGTTGCATATCTCATTGCTGCAAACCCATGGTGTAAATTTCACTTGATTCGGATGCTTCCTTCAGGGTGTTGCATTTACGGTGGCCAGCAGTGTACTTACCAACAAACTCCCAGATCCCTGATACGCAGAACAATTGATATATTTCGATCCAAAGACGGACAAAGAAGGTACTAGGCAGGTGGTCATTATGTGTTTGCTCATTAGCGCAAATATCGAATGAACAAGATATCCCCTATCGATAGCACTAATTACTTCGAGTGAATAAAAACTCACCTGAGTTCCACAGGATCGATAGTTTGTCAATATATGCTGGTGGTCGTGCGCTTGCAGGTATATCACAATTTTATAACACGATAAATGTTCCAGAATGCTGTTGTAAATCCATATCTATGATGTGGATCTATAATTTAGCGGATTACGTCTATTTCGTTTTTTGTGCTTCGGTGTGACCTATGAAAATTTCCAGGCTTTAGGTACCGATCTTTCGTCTATAGAGCGGCTGCATGTGATTGCTAGAAATGGAGCTACTTCATCAGCATGCTGTGAAAGGCACATAACTGGTACATAATGGAGATTGGAAGATTTGCCTTTATTAATAGAATTGTGTTGCTTCGCTACATCGAGGCTCTCTATTTCCAAATAACATGTTGGCATTTGATCTTTATTCAAATTGCGGAATATTTACTGAACTATCTTTGTCGAACGAAATTCTGAAAATCGTGTTTTGTAATTCCGCTTTCGCGGTGCTGTCGGCGCTAATATTACCATTGCCAACATTCATTGAAGGCGTTAATTATTGCTGCTGGTGTACCTCATACGAACTGTCTGCCAGAACTAAATGTAAATGTCGTGTGACTAGGGCCTCCCGTCGGGTAGACTGTTCGCCGGGTGCAAGTCTTACGATCTGACGCCACTTCGGCGACTTTCGCGTCGATGGGGATGAAGTGATGATCATTAGGACAACACAACATCCAGTCCCTGAGCGGAGGAAAACTCTGACCCAGCCGGGAATTGAAACCGGGCCCTTAGGATTGACATTCTGTCGCACTGACCACTCAGCTGTCGGGGGCGGACGTCTGCCAGATTGCTTTGTGCGAACAGTTACAGGCATCTCAAACTGAAGTCCGTGTTAAGCATCTGAAAACCGTTGCCATTTTTGGAGATTCTGCATTAATTTAAATTTGGTGTGTTTTTTTCGATGCTTCTGTAACAGTTTCCTAGTCTGTTTTATGTACTGTGGAGTATCTTTTACTTGATAAAAACCTCACAACTGCCGTCAAAACTATTTCTTTGAATCTGATTCATATTTGGTCGACGTTTACGCAGTTATTATAGAAGGTATGGAGGCTGTCTCTTCAGAAGGCGCCAAGCAAAGTTTTATGTGCTTTTTTTAAAAAATAGATATACTTTGTGATTGTTTTTGATGGATTTGGATGCTACCGAATTCAGTCTCACGACATGGCCCTTTTGGTCACAGATTCATGTATTCTTCGTAATGCTCTCTATCTGCTCAGGACTATTTCTCACTAAGAAGTGTAGTATGTTTTAGCAAACATTTACAATTTTTTGTGGGATCCTGAATTTTTTTGGGATCCTGAAGTAACTGCAAGAAATAATTTTCGGGGAGTACAGCCCTATGAGCATCATGTGAAATAGCGAACATGAGTGCTGTCATGCGTCTGAATAGAGTGGTTTGCCAACAGAGATGCCTGTCAAAGTAGCGATAATGTCACGGTCGAGTTGCACCAGAAACACGCGGTTGGCCCCTTCGTGTACGCGCAGATTCGAGGCGGCCGTCTAAGAGATGGACTAAAATGCAGTCAATATAACAAGTACGCGATGAACTACAGCCGTGTAAGAGGTATGCATCTCAAATTGAAATTCTCTTTAAGATAAAGCAAACTACCCCAAACTGAAGCATTTCGCGTAATTGGTTTAGTACATACAGAAGGACAAAGAGATACCCAGTATCTCAAATTTAGAAAAAAAAAATTAAACCCACAAAGCCGAGCGATGACTCAAAAGAAGGATGAATGCTAATCTAACACCAAAGACAGCCATTTTAAGCTTATTTTTATGTTGTTACGTCCTTTAGCCATTTTATACTCAATTTTAGTAAAAAATACTTCAAGTAACAAACCTACTACAGTAATAAAGAGCCATCCAGGCTACGAGTGCGACTCTTAGTATGCTATTTTTTTTTGGGAATGTAATAAATTCAATGACATTTGATAAATTCCGTGATCAAGAAGGAATTCCTGCCAATTTAGCTTCTTGATATGTATCGCCGCTCAGAGACTTGCCGAGTTTATTAATTTTCTGGTAGCAAGTATGAGCGAACACACTAGACACCCATGAAAATTAGAGCCCCATTCAATGCGAAATTAAGTGGCCGTGAGAGGAGGTTAAATCCGAGCATTTAATACAATGTCAGACCATGTTTCACTTCTACAACCGACTGAAAAGAGGTACTTTCGTTGTCATATTGAGGATAGACTGAGGTCACCACCAACTATAAATGTATGAGTTGAGTTCCTATTCGAAATTAGACAGAAATTTTCCTTGAATCTTTTAGCAACTATGTTATGACTCGTTATGGTCAGTAAAGAACCAATTTTTAACTAACGGCAAGTATGTACTTCAATTTTACCACATTATAAACTCCTTATAACAGTAACAAATACACCATCAACAACTGCGTTTTGTCTCTCTCTTCTGAACATGGTTTAGTCCTTGGTAAAATTTCGGTTGAACATATCTTTTGTTTTAGTCACCTTACAGAACCTGTAATGATTTCTGCTTCAGTGCCCTCTATGATCACATGGGGCTCTCATACTTTCTCAACACAGGTACAACAATTTACAGTTGTAATACCAATGTTTCTGCGGTCTGTACTGATCCTGTTTTTCGGTGGACACCTTTCAAACCTACCCATTGTTAGTACCTCTCTTAACCTGCCATTACCTACACACAGGTCCCACTATCCGTGTAGCCGACTCCTATCTGTGGTGGGCCCTTGACGTATTAAGCGTATCCCATTGTCTCTCCACTCTATGATGCAGATCACAGGATTTGCATCCCATACTGTCAGAGAACCATCTGAAATTCTGATTCAGATCCTCCACTTGTCTCTCTCAGTCAGTGCTGCCGAATATGTCGAAGATATGAGCTCTGACTGTATCTCTCAAGCAACACTGACTGTCTTTACCACCTCAAATAGCTTCCAGAAACCAGAGAGAATTTCTACTGATCAAAGTGATATCCGTTGTTGGTACCATCAAGAGGCACCACCTGCTGCTGGCTGCACCCCATGCCACTCATTGCATTTAAAGGGCACATATCATATCTGGGATGGCTTCCCCATAGTAGTGGGGCAAGTGTGGTATCACGCCATATGTCGGGTTGTATACATTCAGGGTAATTCCTGCATCCAGGGGCAAAATTGATTGATTTATGAGATTATCCTATTTTTCCACTAAGTGGTTTATGAACCCCTGGGTTATGCTATATGACCCCCTGGGGATAATCCATCCTTCTGAGAAACACCCCCACTCTCCAGCTCCCACTTCTGCTCCCCCCTCCTGAGAAATCCCCTAGCCTTCCTCTCCCCCTCTCCCATCCTGTCCCCCTTCCGAGAAAAAGAAATAGCAGGAAACTAGCTCAGTCTTTGATGAGCTGCCAGACTGTGAGTATCACTACGGTATTTATTTAAACACTTTAATCTTGTTTATTTATTTATTTAAGCATTTAAGAATGTCACCACCAGAGCAAATCCCACTCATCACCCCCTCCCTCCCCACAACTCTCAGAAAAAGTTATGGGATAAATCGGTGAGCTAGCAGACTGGGAAGATCTCACGACATGAAATTCATCTAAATTATGGAGGGTCTAGTAATATATTGTTTATTTATAAAATTAAATTTGGAGCCTTTGGAGCTCTATTTTCATTGTCAGGAATAGCTCATAATTCTCTATGGTTCTGAAAGATGCAGGTTTTGTAAAATTCATCGAAAAGAAATAATTAAATCGCGAAATGCATCTTGTCCAGCAACTACATTTCCTAATTACGTAATTACACCGCTGTTGACTGTAGGTGTTGTCTTGTTGGAAGATTTTCATGTGTGTGCTCACCTTGATGTTCAAGGATCACCTGGGCTAGTGCACAGTTCCATGACCAGAGGATGTCCCACCCCCCTCTCACCCTTCTCCCACTCCCTCTCCACACCTCCAAGAAAAAATTGGCGAGGAAAAGACTCAGCCTTGCTGAAGAGGAAGAATCTCATGACAAGACATTCAAATCAGTGTCAACAATATAATGAGGAATTTTCTTCATTTACTCACTTTGTGGGAGACGGCGCTCCCCTACATGGATAGAGCTCATATCTATATCCCCATATTATCCCCATATAATGAGGAATTTTCTTCATTTATTCACTTTGTGGGAGACAGCGCTCCCCTACATGGATAGAGCTCATATCTATATCCCCACCCGCCACCCGCGCTTACCATAATGTTAATACTGCAAGCACCAAGAAGTGGGTTGAAGTGCGGTATGGTAGCAGCCATTTGGGGTCTTCCTTGAGTATATCTGGCATACAGTCACTGTCATGTAGGTCAAAAACCGCCCAGTACCCTAATTAAGATGATGATGCTAATTACCACATACCGTAGATCGGATGTAGGCCTCCTTTAATCTCAAAGGCCCAAAAAAAGCATCAAGTGTCGACATTCTGTTGACTGGGAAATTCAAGACTCGCTTCCTGTCTCTCTCTCTCTCGCATGAAGCTAGCTCCTGTTTGTGTGCGTGCACCGACATCTCCAGATATGCAGATGGCGGTTTTCATCTCTCCTCAGAATGCTGTGTTCCTATTGGCTAATGCCTGGGGCAAAGGGAGAGCTGACAAAATTTCGATATGAAATATTGTGGAATTCAGCCCATTTGCACTATCCCATCAAATTAATTGTTTAACAATTGATAGTAATCATATTCATCACTTAAAACACTCACCACCACCTTACGATGATATCACATTTTCAGTGTTGGAGAATCACACACAAACGTTTTGCAAATCAAGTAATTACACTTCTGATACAAATAGATCATAGTGCTAAACATATGAGGTCTTCTACGCATCGACGATTGACAACACAAGCACCATCCCACACCACAACGTTTACACTAAATATAGCTGGTGAAACAATCCTATGAAACACACACATTCATAGTAACGGAGAGCACAGTGTCCGTTCCTGGACTCCTGACCACACCAAATTGCAAAGAAACAGCTTTACCACACACGTTTACAACATTGACACACACAAATCTCACAGATGAATGTTGTCTCTTATTTATTGAGAAAACAAAAGGCTGAACTTAAGCTGCTGATTGTCTGTCTATATCTATCTTCACATTAGCTTCTGATTATCTCATTGCAGTCACTTTGCGACACGTATGTGAGAAGTTATTACATGTTTGCCCAAAAAAACTTAGAAAAAGTGATATAAGGATCACCTCTCAACTCTTATTTCGGCAGAGTATCGATTACCTGCCGTAGTTTGATGAACTGTTCAGTCTTCCATATATAACATCCGAATATACATTATTTCCATTTGTGAGACATGTCCCCCACAAAGTTCAAGACCATGCTAATTCTCTCAAAATCCCATCACGGTTCCAATAGTTAGAAACATACAGGAGGAAACACATCCATGCAAAGTATACATGGACTACACAAAGAAATTCAAAAGTATTACTCCTATAACTCATCGATATCGAATTACGGTCTATAAATATCACCCTGTACATGTGCTGATTAGCTTTATGATATTCCTTTGATTGCTACGTTAGAAGTACGATAGTGTAACGGTGTCAGAGACTTCGTTGACAGCACAGTGTCTCTCACTCTTACTCTCCCCCTACTCTTTTTATAACTTCCAATGGAACACGACTACGAACTATATAAACTTCACTAACATCACCTTGCAGAGATCCTGATAAGATATTAACTCATGCGTCTCTTCTGATATATCGAGAAAAAATACTGTCTGTATGTTAACATCAAGCATTTTAAATATACACATATTCGCTCATTGGAGCGTGGCCAGTGATCGAAGACACTTGCACAGACCTGTGTGTTTACAGGTAATCACGCTGTAACAGCGTGCGTTCTCATAAATGATAAGTTCACAAAGGTACATGTATCACATTGGAACAACCGAAATAAAATGTTCAAACGTACCTACATTCTGTATTTTAATGTAAAAAACCTACCTGTTACCAACTGTTCGTCTAAAATTGAGAGCCATATGTTTGTGACTATCACAAAGCGAAAAAAGTGGTCCAACTAAAACATTCATATTTCTGTACGTACTACAAGAATATGCAATAAAAATGGGGGTTCCTATTTAAAAAACGCAATTGATATCCGTTTGACCTATGGCAGCGACATCTGGCGGGCCGTCTGGTTTCCCCCTTCAAGCTAGACGAGTTTCGTTCTCTGTAGTTTCTTCGTTTGATGCTTATTTCGTGAGATATTTGGCCCGGTCACTATCAATGGACCACCCAGTACAGATGATGGTGTATATATCGATGTGTGTGTTAAATTCTTTGTGACAGCAAAATATCGAAGTGTATTGATTATGTGGAACTCAGCTCATTCTGTTCCTTCTCAATACATCGAATGTGTGGTCAGTTCCAATTAAAACAGAAGCTGCATTGCAGAGATGGTTGGATCAAGACAGAGGTAGAATTACGAGATGCATAGAGAGACGCCATCTAGAGTTTTGCTCTGGGTCCATAGCCAATAGGTTCAACAAAAGGGTAGCTCATTTCGAAACAGAGTGCAGAATGCTAGATCTTTGAATCTCCAACTTTATCCCAGGAATTCGAGAGTACTTTCTGACGCCCATCCATGTAGGAGGAGAAGGAAATCGTAATAAGATCTCACCCAATTTTAAAAAAAAGTTTGGCCACTAAGGAACTCGTCACTCCTGATGACCATTTACTGCACTAAGAAACACTATTGAGTCATGTTGTGTAGGCAGTGTATCAGGGCCCACAATTTCTCCATATGTATATGACCCTCATAAAGTAAAGAAGGGGATGGTTTAGCATTAGTACATAAATTGAGAACCATGCTGCTATGTCATTGGCTGATAGCATTACGAGATCCATGCGATAAGACTTTTGTTGACATGACAACTCGTCGAGAGTGCTAGTTTGGACCTCAAGTAACTAAATAAAATTCGTTTAAATTACAGAAAACCTGGTAAAATTACGAATATTGATGGAAAACGCATAAAACCGACGGAAACATGACAAAACTTGTGCAGGGATGAAGGTACTTATTTGCTCGCCTGTGTGTATGAAAATCATCCTATTGCTCCACCAGTGGGATTGACAACTGAAGGTGCATACTATCCATGCTCAGTGGGTTTAAGTCCTACAGAATGCAGCATATCCCCTGGTTGCATATGCATTGTAAATCATAAAAATGGAGGACCCACTTTCCAAAAATTTGGGGGTTATAATGTCAACCACCTACATCACCAAAACAGCGATCACATACTTGGGTGCAATATGCACCACCAGTATAAGGCATCAATGCTCAGGTCTCTTCGAAAACAGAACACCGAGACATCTATTCCCCATCTCTGTGGAAGATAAAATTGAAAGGTTGTCACATTCGGACAGCTGTTCGCAAGCGCTCCACAATGCCACAAAATCTTCAAGTTTCCATATACTGAGATGTCTTCCACACTTTTATCAACAAGATGTATCGCCTCTATCTTTTATTTCAACCTCCCTGTGTGTTGTGGTAGCAGCATAACTTACGCCTCAATGTAATAGTACCAAAAATCAAATGTATGGTGGTGTATAAAGCTGTAGTCGTACACTGCTTGGATCTATTATTGCATAAAAATTATGAATAAAACTGCTTATGAAAGAAAAACACAGGAAATCACTTTTGTGATTGATAGACTGTGGGACATGGTCCTCCTACAGCACGGGCAACAAAGCTTTACACAGGTCTGTGCAAGTGACTTTGATCACTGGACACCTGCTCCAATGGGCGAATATGTGTAAATATAAAATGCTCGATGTCAACATGCAGACAGTACTTTTTTTCGATATATCAGAAGAGAGGCATGTGGTAATATCTTATCGGCCCCTCTGCAAATTGATGTCAGTGAAGTCTGTATAGTTCGTAGTCTTGTTCCATTGGAAGTTATAAAAAAATATGGGGAGAGTGAGAGTGAGAGACACAGTGCTGTCAACGAAGTCTCTGACACCACTACACTGTCGTATACCTAATATAGTAATCATAGGAATACGTTAAAGGTTATTGGGACTTGCACAAGGTGATATTTAGAGACAGTCATTTGAACTCGATGAGTTCTAGGAGTAATACTTCTGAATTTCTTTGTGCAGTCCACGTATACTTTGCATGGGTGTGAATTTCCCCCTGTATGTTAATGTGCAGTTTTCCATTTTGTGATACCCGTCTTCCAAGTCAGTGATGGAGGGAGGACTAGGCATCCTTTTAACTAATGGAACAGTGCTGTCAGAACTTGATGGGATTTCGAGAGAGTTAGTAGAGGCTGTGACTTTGTGGGGACATCTCTTACTCATGGAAATCATGTGGATTCAAGTGTTATATATCGAAGACTGGAAGATTCGTAGGTGAAGGGCAGGTAAGCACTACTCTGACGAAATGGGAGTTGAGAGGAGAGCTGTATACTGGTTCTGCTAAGTGTTTTCGAGAAACATATTACAGCCTCTTACATTCATCTCGCGAAGTGACTGAAATGATAAATTAGGAGCTAATATGAAGATTTCTATAGACACACAGTCAGCAGTGGAAGTTCAGTGGTTGGTGTTCTCAATACGTAGGAGACAACATTCTTCTGTGAGTTCTGTTCCTAGAAATGTATGGAGTGACTAAATTTACATCTACATCTATATGCATATTTCGCAAGCCATCGTACGTGGCGTGGCGGAGGTTTTTCTTCTATCTTATCTTCGTGGTCCTTAAGCAATATGTATCTTGACAGCGGTACAATCCTTCTGCGGTCAGCTTTAGGTGTCGGTTCTCAGTAGTTCTTTCAGAAAGATCACCGTCTGCCCTGCAGCGCCTCGCATTTGAGCTATCTGGCGAGAGTAATCTGAATGCTGGAAAACAAGTTACTCCTATGCAAAGTAACTCTCATGATCATTTTAATTAATTACTTTAGCAGTTTCATATCAATTATGTGCGGCTGGGTGGATGAAAGTGAGAAACAGAGTATCACGGATATTGTTCAGGAGTTGGAGCAGCCATCAGACGTTTTTACTCTGTGGTGATATATTTTAACAAAATTTGAATTTCCTACCAACACACAGGGAGATGGCCATTGTAATAAAATCATCTATATTTCCAAATTTATAATGTGATATTTACAAACTGTTTGCTGTTATCTTAAGAGACTTCTTATGTGGTGAAGCATTTAGTTACTTCAAGACAGTTCGAAAGTGAAGAAGCATACTGTAATATTGACAGATCTTAGCACCCTATCATTAGTCAAATGACTTCTATATTCTAGTCCTGAGATGCATGACGTAACAAATATTAAGCTGATTAAAACAGATCTTTTTACATGATGAAAGAATATGTAGAGGAAATATCCCCTATGCCACACTGTTACAGGATTTTTGCAAAGCGTGTGTCTGCCCAGATTTCTTCTGCCTTCGAAATTAACCCGTATAAAAGGCAGAAATCCTCATTTCGCGTGAGAGAGTTGAGGTGTATGGTCAACAACATCCCTGTCTCGGATTGGGTAAATAGAGTTTTTAAATTGGCGAAAGTCTATGTCAGAGTAGATTGCAGTTGGAATTATAGTCCAAGGCGTGTGCTTCGGCCAGTGGCGCGGGTGGGCATGAGGCTTCAGTCGACCTGAAGTTGTGGATTAGCTGAGCCTCCAGCAACCAGAGAATACAAAAGAAACATTCCAACTACCGGCTGGTCGGTTTCTGCTCGAAGCCACAGGGACAAGTCATGGTGGCAGTTCTCGCAGTGCCCTGTGTGTAGATGAATAGTCAATTAAGCACTATTTAATAGAGTGGCGACGGAAGCGGACATGTGTGTTGCGTGAGAAAATAGAATATGGAGAGTTTTTGCATTGGACAATTGCACCACAAGTAAATTGACTGGTCGATGGCTATGTGTCCAAGGTGGTACTGTGTCTGAATCCTGAACGTCTGAAACAGTAGATGTGCAAATACTGGGAGATTGTTGCCTAACTGTTGATGCAGTTGACATCCATGGCACAGCTGTTCCTCTGAAATTCAGTGTGGTCACAAACCCGGCGACAGACAGTGCGCTCTTTGCGATGATGTGTGTGTGTGTGATTGGTTGGACATTTTGAAAAGCTATGTTATTGAATCTTTGTGGTAGGCGAGGGTGCTTGTGTTGTCAAAGTCGGTGCATAGAAGACTTTGGATATATTTAGCACTACGACCTATTTGTGCCGGAAATTTAATTACTTGATTCGTAACATGTTTGTGAGTGATCTAAAACGTTGGAAACATGTTTTTATTACTAAGAAGTATCATTTTAAAGTCGTGCTGAGAGTTTTAAGCGATTTATTTGACTCTGTAAATTGTTAAACAGTTAATCTGATAAGGTAGTGCATATCGACTATTTTCCTCTCTTTCTGATCTCGAAACTCCACCAGCTCTCCCTTTGTCCCAGCATTAGCCATAGCAATACGGTATTCTGAGGAGAGATGGAAACAACCATCTGCATATTTGGAGACGTTGGGTCGTGCACACATACAGGAAGTAGCCTCTTGAGAGAGAGACAGAGACAGGAAGTGAGTCTGGAATTTCCCAATCAACAGAATGCCTCCACTTGATACTTTCTTTGGGGCTGCAAGATCGAAGGAGGCTGACGTCAGGTTGTGGTCTGTGGCGATTAGAACTATGATCTTAATTAGGACAGCGGTTGGTTTTTGAACTCCATGGCTGCGATTTGACGACAAATGTCTCTGAGCACTATGGGGCTTAACATCTGAGGTCATCAGTCCCCTAGAACTTAGAACTACTTAAACGTAACTAACCTAAGGACATCACACACATCCATGCCCGAGGCAGGATTCGAACCTACGACCGTAGCGGTCACGCGGTTCAATACTGAAGCACCTAGAACCGCTCGGCCACATCGGCCGTCGATTTGACGACAGACACAGGTGCTAGATACTCCAAATGGCAGCTACAATCCCGCACTTCATTCTATTCCTCGGTGCTTATGGATATTACGTCATGGGTAGCGGTTGTCGGGGGTGCAGACATGAGCTCTACCTTAGTGGGGGAGCCCTGTCGACCGAAAAGTAATTAAATAAATAAAATTCATCACTATATTATTGACATTGATTTGAATTTCATGTCATGAGATCCTTCCTCTCTAACACAATCTGAGTCTTTTTCCTGCATTTTTTTTTCTGGAAGGTGTGGGAAGGGAGGGGGCGATCGGTGGGAGGTCTTTGGACGTCCTCTGATAGTAGAATTGTGCATTAGCTCAATCGATCACTGCATGTCATGGTGGCCACAAACACGAAAATCTTCCAACAAGACAACAGCTACAATCTGCAGCGGAGTAATTGTGTAATTAGGATATGTAGTTGCTGGACAAGCTAATACTTGTACCTTCCAGTCCAACAGCTCAGTACAGACTGAGCGTTTCCCAATTTAATCACCGTTTTCGATGAATTTTACAAGACCTGCCTCTTCCTGCCAAGTGAGAGAGAGATCCATCACCTGGAAATTGAATTTTGTTAATAAACAATATATTATTATATCGCCTATAACGTATATGAATTTCCTGCCGTGGGATACTTCTAGTCCACCAGCTCAGCAATTTTTCTCGCGATTTTTTCCTGACAGGGTATGGGAGGGAGGGGGTGATGGGTGGGATGTCCTCTGGCAATGGCATTCATAATTGTTTAAATAAATAGGGTGAAATGGTTTAAATAAGTACTATATTGACCCTCACAGTGTGGCAGATCAACACAGACAGAGCGATTTTCCCGCCATTTCTTCGTGGAACAGGGGAGGGAACCAGGTAGGGGGGAGGGGTGAACTGAGAGATTTCCCAAGAGGGGGAAATTAATTGATCAGTTTAATTAATTAGTTAATTAATTTGGTATCAAAAGTGAATTTGTATTGGCAATAGGGGGAGAACTGGGAATTTCCCAGAGGGGTGGGGGAAGAGAAGGGGGATGGGGAAGGGTGTGGGGGCTTCTGAGAAGGATAGATTATCTGCAGTGGGTCATAGATCAACCCCCAGGGGTCATAAACCACTTAGCAGAACAATAGGCTAATCTTGTATATCAGTCAAGTTTGACCCTGAATGGCCTGAAAGTATGCAACCTGCAATGTGGCCTAATAGCACCCTTCCCCTACTACTCCCCAGTATGCACATAATTAACACACTGAAATTCTTCCCATCCTCAATAGGTAGATCACGGAAGGGCTCGATCACGTGTCTAACATTGGAGCTCCCAGCAACGAATAACCCGTCGATCTGTGGATATTCGGACCCTGCAGTCCAAGGGGCTTCCTCTGAAGCAGGTTAAGCCACTGCACGTGGTTAAGAATTTTTATCAATTACATACATCCTGAAAACTGTGTGTCAATCAAACACGACAGGACTCTCGATCTGGAAAGTCTTTCACTACCAGTTACAGCCTGAGATGGACTCCCTCTCCACCACAATCGAGGTATAAACCTCAATTTAGCAGTAACCTAGCCGAGCACGTCAGTGGACGGATGTCTGGACACGTGGAAAATGTTGCATGTTCTCTCGTCCCACTTCTGACCCCTCAGGATGATACCCTTTGGCAACAGCCTCAAACTGCGTAGCCGAAGTCAGCACTGGGAGGAACAACGACCAAATACCGCCACTGCTTCAAGTGATTGTTTTCGTATCGTGTAATCACACAGTAGTAAGTATTTCTGCGTTTCACCCACAGCAATCATCACAAAATGTCAGATAACACAGCAAATGAGAAGTAATACACTCCTGGAAATTGAAATAAGAACACCGTGAATTCATTGTCCCAGGACTTTATTGACACATTCCTGGGGTCAGATACATCACATGATCACACTGACAGAACCACAGGCACATAGACACAGACAACAGAGCATGCACAATGTCGGCACTAGTACAGTGTATATCCACCTTTCGCAGCAATGCAGGCTGCACAAATGCTGCGCAGCTAGCGCCATTCGACGGCCAACACCGCGGTTCCTGGTGTGTCCGCTGTGCCGTGCGTGTGATCATTGCTTGTACAGCCCTCTCGCAGTGTCCGGAGCAAGTATGGTGGGTCTGACACACCGGTGTCAATGTGTTCTTTTTTCCATTTCCAGGAGTGTATTTCTGCAATAGTACACTGGATAAAGGAAAAGGAAGACATACCAAATTTAAAAAAATTCTTCGCACTGTATCTCGTCAGGTACACGTGAACTTGTACCATCTCTACTGCTCTACGGTGAGGCAGCCTGTTTTAAGTAACACTCTGAGCCCGTTAGGTGGTGTTAAAAGCAATAAGAACTGTCGATGTTAAATACAGATAAAGCATGTAGCCAATGCGTAAAAGTAAAAAATAACGAATTGGAACTGTCACGCTAAAATTCAAATGTCTACAATTTAGCATGAATTCATTTACATCAAAAACAATCTACAAAAATTATGTGTAGGAAATGTCACGTTAATAACCTCAATTTACGTTACATACTGAGCGTGCAGTCATTTTATAAAAATTAATATTTAAAAATTTAAATGGACAATTGTGTCGATAAAACATTTTATTGCGCGAATGACGGTAATAGTACGAAAGCGTACAGTTCCTTCTGTTGTGTACTACTCCGTGTACAGTGGTAAGGAGAGGAGGGCTACAGAGGAGCGCAGCAGCTGTCGTTGTAGGGAAGCTAGACAGGAGCAAAAATGATTAGGAAACACAGTACTCTGAAGTTTTAATAACACTGTAGAAGTGTTGCGAAGAAACTTTGCAAGAGAACAAACAGCAGTAAAGTCCAGCTGTTACAAAAAGATAACTATAGAGCGTCGTCGACTGTGAGGCTTCCACTACTAATGCACGAGCGAACTGTCGAACGCTGACTAAGACTGAAGACTGGGGCATGAAACTGCCTCCGGCCATCCCACATCGCGGCGGCAGAGGGAGTTCCTAGTTGGAGCTGCTGACGGCGCGGTCAGCGGGCGCACTTCATTGTATCCGCTGCGTCCCCGCGTGATCGCTATCCGCGTCTGTCGGAAACGTGTTTCCGTTGCCAACTGTGAGATTCCTGTGACGGTGTTACTCATTAACGATACCACACTGTCTATGTTAATATGTTAATATGTCTTGGTTTGTATTTCAAAACAAAGTCATTTCGTTTTCCATCCTCAGCTTAAGAAAGTTCATGAGACCCAGAAAATATTAGATACCGGCTCACAGGTAGATGCTATTTTCCTTGACTTCCGGAAGGCGCTCGATACAGTTCCGCACTGTTGCCTGATAAACAAAGTAAGAGCCTACGGAATATCAGACCAGCTGTGTGGCTGGATTGAAGAGTTTTTAGCAAACAGAGCATTACATGTTGTTCTCAATGGAGAGACGTCTACAGACGTTGAAGTAACCTCTGGCATGCCACAGGGGAGTGCATTGGGACCATTGCTTTTCACAACATATATAAATGACCTAGTAGATAGTGTCGGAAGTTCCATGCGGCTTTTCTCCGATGATGTTGTAGTATACAGAGAAGTTGCAGCATTAGGAAATTGCAGCGAAATGCAGGAAGATCTGCAGCGGATAGGCACTTGGTGCAGGGATTGGCAACTGACCCTAAACATAGACAAATGTAATGTATTGCGAATACATAGAAAGAAGGATCCTTTATTGTATGATTATATGATAGCGGAACAAACAATGGTAGCAGTTACTTGTGTAAAATATCTGGGAGTATGTGTGCGGAACGATTTCAAGTGCAGTGATCATATGAAATAAATTGTTGGTAAGACGGGTGCCAGGTTGAGATTCATTGGGAGAGTCCTTAGAAAATAGTCCATCAACAAAGGAGGTGGCATACAAAACACTCCTTTGACCTATACTTGAGTATTGCTCATCAGTGTGGGGTCCGTACCAGGTCGGGATGACAGAGGAGATAGAGAAGATCCAAAGAAGAGCGGCGCGTTTCGTCACAGGGTTATTAGGTAAGCGTGATAGCGTTACGGAGATGTTAAGCAAACTCAGGTGGCAGACTCTGCAAGAGAGGCGCTCTGCATCGCGGTGTAGCTTGCTGTCCAGGTTTCGAGAGGGTGCGTTTCTGGATGAGGTATCGAATATATTGCTTCTCCTACTTATACCTCCCGAGGAGATCACGAATGTAAAGTTAGAGAGATTCGAGCACGCACGGAGGCTTTCCGGCAGTCGTTCTTCCCGCGAACCATACGCGACTGGAACAGGAAAGAGAGGTAATGACAGAGCACGTAATGTGCCCTCCGCCACACACCGCTGGGTGGCTTGCGGAGTATAAATGTAGATGTAGATGTAGAAGTAAAAACAGGTTGAAATATATCGTTATATACATTACAGTAGGGGAAACGTTACTTAAAGGTCTGCCTTGTATTATAGCATTGCTTCAAGTTAAAATGCCTTATGAACACAAATGTCCAATTCAGTATTTACACATTAATTTTTATGAAATAGCTGTATGTTAGTATGTGCCGTAAATCTGAATATTTAATGTGACATATTTCATTCATTATATTTATATATTGTTTTTATATAAATGACTGTATGCTTAATTTGTAGACGTTGGCTTACTATTTAGAGTGACTATTCCATCTCCAATTCGTTACTTTTTCATTTCATGAAATTGCTGTATACTTTATTTATATTTAACACTTGCAGTTCCTATTGCTTTTAACACCACGCAGGCCGGCGTGGCCGTGCGGTTCTAGGCACTTCAGTCTGGAACCGCGTGACCGCTACGGTCGCAGGTTCGAATACTGCCTTCGGCATGGACGTGTGTGATGTCCTTACGTTAGTTAGGTTTAATTAGTTCTTAGTTCTAGGGGACTGATGACCTCAGACGTTAAGTCGCATAGTGCTCAGAGCCATTTGAACCATTTTTTTTTAAACACCACCTAACGGCCACAGAGTGTTACTTATGATAGGCTGCCTCACTGAACAGTACTAGTCATGGTACAAATGTATGTGTAACTACGAGATCCAGTGTATCGAGTTTTCAATTTAAATCTTCATTCTGTTTTTATAGAATGTATTATTGTAATTATTCTACACAAGTTACTTCTAATTTGTTTTGTTTATCGGACAGATTCGGATAATGGCTGTGGCAGAAAGGCGTTGAGGTGTGCTTATTAAAAAAATAAAGATACAACAGCGATAAAGATGGACAATTACATTAACTAAAGATCTTTTGTTATAGCAACAGTACAGTCCGGGACAGAATTTGCAATTACTAGGAAATTTTCTTTTTTATGGAGACAAATATGAAAATAAAGGAACAAGCAGAAATTTACGATAAATACATACAACATGCAGTCTTTTGGAAAGGAAACCTAAATGGAACACTATATGATAGGTACACAGATCAGCCAAAACATTAAGACCACCTACGTAATAGCTGGTATGCCTACTTTGTCACGGGCAACAGCGGCGACGCGTCATGGCATGGAAGGAATGAGGCCTTGGCAGGTCGCGACAGAGAGCTGGTACCACATCCGCACACAGAAGACACCTAATTCCCATAAATTCTGGTGAGGGGGGGCGACGACCTCTGACGCCACATTCAGTCACATCCCAGATGTGTTCGACCCGGTTCAGATCTGGTGGGTTGGGGAGCTAGCACATCAATTGCTACTCGCCACTGTGTTCCTCGAACCACTCCATCACAGTCCTGGTCTTCTGACCCGACGCATTATCTTGATGAGAAATGCCACTGCCATCGGGAAACGTGATTGACGTGAAGGGGTGCATGTGCTCTGCAACAAGTGTATGATAATGCTTGGCCGTTTTGATGGCCTGCACTAACTCCACTGGACGCATAGATTCCAACGCGAATGTTCTCCAGAGAATAAAGGAGCCGCCGCCAGCTTGTGTTCGTCCCGCAGCACATACGTCATGGTTCGGTGCACTCTTTGTTCAGACATACTTGTACTCTGCGCAGTATTAAAGGCTGATGTTAGTTCTACCGCGGTTAGCCGCCTGTTCTGTTTTACCATTTGCCCAGGTTACGACATACGACATATGTGACGAAGGGTGACCGCCCAACACCATGACGTGCGGACGTGGTTTCACCTTGGTTTTACCAAGAGTGGAAGACACTCCCACAGCACTCCTCTAACGCCCGATAAGTCTTGCAGTTTCTGAAATGCGCCTGCCGAGCCTTCGAGCCATCACAGTTTGCCCTCAGATAGACTGCGCGCCTTCTCCACTCTACACACAGACAGCTCGCACGCTGGTACTACATGCACCACCGGCCGCTGTGGCCGAGAGGTTCTAGTCGCTTCAGTCCGGAACCGCGCTGCTGCTACGGTCGCAGGTTCGAATCCTGCCTCGGGCATGGATGTGTGTGATGTCCTAAGGTTAGCTAAGTGTAAGTAGTTCTAAAATGGCTCTGAGCACTATGGGACTTAACTTCTCAGGTCATCAGTCCCCTAGAATTTAGAACTAATTAAACCTAACTAACCTAAGGACATCACACACATCCATGCCCGAGGCAGGATTCGAACCTGCGACCGTAGCGGTCGCGCGGTTCCAGACTGTAGCGCCTAGAACCGCTCGGCCACTCCGGCCGGCTTTAAGTAGTTCTACGTCTAGGGGACTGGTGACCTCCGATTTTAAGTCCCATAGTGCTTAGAGCCATTTGAACCATTTGAACTACATGCACCGTGCGTGTATCTGACAAGCAGTCTTTCCTCACCAGGGGAAGCTGCTATTGTCTGGACAGGTTTATATTGGTAGTAGGTCGGAAGTCTTAATGTTCTGGCTGAGCAGTGTGTAATATACATTGTAGTAACTGTGACTGTTATCCGTAACACTCGCAACTTACGTACGTCATAGGCTCCAAACGATCATCAGAAATACCGTGTTTTCCTGCATTTACAAACTGAAAAAGGAGGTGGACGATTTTCTGAACGAGGCAGTACTGCCAAAGCTTTATAAATCCAAATCTTAGATACAACTAATACTATAGCACGACTTTTGTCACAGGACACAACGATGAAAATACGCAATATAACACGACGGAGGCACCAATTTTAATTCAATTAAGACTAAGCACATTTGAATTTTACGTGAATTTTTAGGACCTAGGTTTTCAAAGATAATTGATATGACACACATGATTTACTCAGACACAAAGGAAGTACCGCAAGTGATCTTACATAAGTAACGATTTATAAATAATCGCGAGAAATGAAAGTATCTTCTCCTTAGATGGTTTCGTGAACCAGAGAGCTAAAGGTAAACATTGTACCGCCAATGTAGTTGTGGTCTTCAGTCCGAAGACCGGGTTGATGCACCTCTCTGTGCTGCTCTATCCTATGCAACCCTCTTCAACTCCAAATAACTACTGCAATCTACATCCTTTTGAAACTACTTATTCTCTTTACTTCTTGGTCGTTCTCTACAACTTTTACGCTGTGTGCTTCTCTCCAGCATTAAAATGGTGATAAACTGATATCTCAGAACGTGACCCATCAACCGGTCAGTTCTTTTAGTTAAGTTTTGTCACAATCTTCTTTTCTCCTAAATTTTGTTCAGTACCTCCTCATACTTACGCGATCCACTCATTTGATCTTCAGCATTCCTCTGTAGCTCCCCATTTCAAATGCTTCTGTCCTCTTTTTGTTATAACTGTATACCGTCTACTTTTTACTTCGGTACAAAGCTACACTCGAGATAAAGCCCTTCGGAAAACACTTCCCAACTCTCAAATCTATATCCGATGTTGACAAATTTCTCTTCTTCAGAAACCTTTTTCTTGTAACTATCAGTCTACACTTTATATCACCTCTACATCGGACATCGTCAGTTATTTTACTGCTCAAAAAGCAAAACTCATCTCGTCCAGTACGAATGGGTGGTGTCTCCTGAAAGAACAGACACCATTACTTGTGATACATGTTATATAATTTGAATGAGTATGGGGAGGTGAGAGAGGATAGGAATTTATGATGTCAGCTCATCAGGAATTTATGCAGGGTCAGTGGCTGCAAGTGAAAATGTGTGCCGGACCGGGATCTCCCGCTTACTTGGCAGTTGCTTTAACCTCTTCGCTACCCGAATGTAGTGTTTAGTGTAACTGCACGGACTATCTCAGTACGCCCCTCGGCCGACCCACCAGTAGCCACCTACCCGCAGTCCCCGTCCATGTTCCCCTTGTTCGCTACTTTGAAATCCCTGCAAGAGGTCGAACACGATTGTGAATTCGCACTGAAGGTAATGGATTCGTAGCCCATCGAAATGAATCAGCTATATGAAGGCGTGGTATCTGTTTTTTCGGACGTGTCCTAAGAAAAATTTTTTATTATTTACAAAGCAATTACCGTAATTGTTAATACATCCGCCCATTCTAAGATAAGACGGTCAGTGCCTTCCCGAAGAAATATTTTCGGTTGCCTACGGGACCATGATTGCACTCAGGCCTGCACGTCTTCGTCCGGAAGAAGTCTACAGCCACGAATGTCTTTTTCCGTGACTCCAAAAATATCGAATTTGCATGGGGCCGGATCGAGGTTATATGGAAGATGTGTAAGAACGTCTGTAGTGGAACTTCTATAGTGTACTCTAAACAACCTTGGCAACATGTGAGCCCTCTATGAGCACGATGCAAAATTTTCGCTCGGGAACCCTTACACATCCTCCATAAAATTCCAATCCCTTTTCACGCGATTTCCATAGATTTGGAGTCTAGAAGAAAGACATTATTGGCCATCGATTTGCTTCCGATGAAGAGGTGCACGCCTGGGTACAGCCATGGTTCCGTAGGCACCCACAAACGTTTTTCCTTGAAGGAACTGACCCTCTTGTCTCAGAGTGGGATAACTGTATTAACAGTTATTGCGATTAGATTTGAAATAATAAACAGAATACTTACTTTTTCCATCTATCTCATTTTCATTTGACTGTCCCTTGCACTATTTGATTCGCATACCCCAAACTTTTTACAATGACGAGCGAAAACATTATGACCACCTGTTTAATAGCGTGTATGCAAACACAATACAGCAGCATATCTGCTTGGTATGGATTCTACGAGTCCTTCACAGAATTCCAGAAGTATGTGGCACCAGATGTCAGCGCACAGCTCAAGCGATTCCCGCAAATTACGTGATGGTGTTTTACGGGCACGCAGTTGGCGCTCGATATATGTACCTGTGAGTACAGATCAGGCACATTCACTCGCCAAGACTTCAATGTGAGTTGACTAAAATGCTCCTCAAACCACTGCAGCACGATTATGACCTTGAAACATGGTCAGTTATCCTGCTGGAAGACGTCATCTCCATAGGGTAGCCTTCAAGCTTGAAGCGATGCAGGGAGTCGGCAATAATGTTCACGAATTTCAATCCTGTCATGATGCATTCGATTACCTCCACAGATCCCATGGAGCCCCAACTCAATGTACCCCCTTGCATAATTCTGTCCTCACCGTCCTGCATCTGTGGCGCAGTGCATGTTTCGTGCAGCCAATCGCCTGGGTGACAGCGTGTAAGGACCCAACCATCACCCTGATTTACGATTCATTCGACAGGCGGCACGTTTCGATTGATCGACGGTGAAACCTCTGTGATGCTGTAACCACTGCAGTCATAACTGACGATGTCTTTGGGTCGACGCAGGAACACGTAAGGATCATGTGACGTGAAGTTCCATGTTCATCAATGGCCTTTGAATGGTGTGCTCCGAAACAATTGTGCCCGTATCACCATTATCCTCGTCAGATGTGCCACTGATCACTACCTATCCTGGATTACACACTGGGGGATCCGCCGACCTCTACGTTTTGAGATAAGAAGTGGTCGTCCAGTACCACACGGCTCGCTATTTCACCATCCTTCAACAACTTTCCATAGATGCTCACGACAATAGTACGCCAACAGGCGACCAGCTTCTGTTTCAGAGATTCCAGTTTCCGGCCGCAGCGCCACAACAATGTGCCCTTTGTCAGAACCGCATTTCCGGCCCGTATCTTCGCTGTAATGACTGTCCCCTCGTCTCTCTTCCGCTTCCATTCTTCCCTTACGGCGTCACTTGTCCGCAACACCACCACGAAGAATTCACCATCGCGGTGGGCAGTGGTTACAGTGTTTTGGCTCGTCAGTGTATATCTTCTCCGTGAACTTTCATATGTCCTTCATTTCCTTAACTGCTTGCTCAGTGTGCAGACTGAATAACATCGGTGATAGGTTATATAATCCTCTCTCAGTCGCTTGTCAGCCATTGCTTACCTTTCATGTCTCTCGATTCTTATAACTGGCGTCTGGTCCCAGTACAAGTTTTAAATAGCCCATCGCTACCGTTATTTTACCCCCTCTATCTTCTGAAATTTTTATTCCAGTCAACATTGCCAAAAGCTTCCTCTAAGGCTACAAATGCTGCAAACGTAGGTCTATTCTTCCTTAATGTGTCTTCTAAGAGAGTTCTTAGGATTAGTATTGCCTCGCGTGATCCTATATTTCACTGAAATCAAAACTGATCTTCTTCAAGATCGGTTTTTATCCGTTTTTGTCTGTAAGGAATTCGTGTTAGTAATATGTAACCAAGACATTAAACTGATAGTTCGCTATTATTCACACTTGGCAGCACCTGCTTCGTTTTGAACTGGAATTACGAGGGTTGTCCAGAAAGTAAGTTCCGATCGGTCGCGAAATGGATACCACAGTGAAAACCTGATGAAGCTTTGCACAGATGTGTTGGGTAGTGTCTCTAGTATGACCGATGATCGCATCAAGACGCTCTTTTCAGTTTTGAGCGCACTGTGAGCGAGTAAAGATGCCTAGAACAACGATGTCTCCCGCCAAGAAGGAAGGCCCACTGAGAGGCTTCACTTCAATGAATGCAGCCCACCTAACACAATTGCCGCGCACTTCCTTCTTCAGGGCAATTCTCAGCCGCACTCTGAGGGGGAAGTGTTTCATACATCTTGCACAACTGGTGGAATACTTTTGTCGCGGCTGGCTCTCCCAAGGACATAAATTGTTCTGATGGAATGTCGCCTACTTCACGGGCCTTGTTTCGCCTTAGATCTTTCTATCCTGTACAAGGTTCTCCTCGCAGTATCGTACCTCCCATCAAATTTTCATGTATTTCCACTTCTATGTCTATAATATTGCTTCACGTTCATTCCCCTTGCATTACCTCTCTATACACTTCTCTCACCTTTCAGCGTTTCCTACCTTGCTTACTACTGGTTTTCCATCTGAGCACTACACTGATGAGTCAAAACATTATGACAACATGCTTAATAGCTCGTTTGTCTTTCTTTGGAACGAAAGACATCACTGATTCTGCATATGAGGTATCCGACAGTTTGTTGGTAAGTTGTGGAGGTATGTGGCATTAGATGTCTACACACAGGTCACGTAATTCTAGCAAATAACGGGGCTCTGATTTGTGTACGCGGTGATGGCTCCCGATAGCGACCTAGATGGGTCCCATAGGATTTACATCACGCGAATTTAGTACCCGAGACATCAACGTGAGATCACCATAATTCTCCTGAAACCACTATAGCACGCGTCTGGCTCCGAGACATGGACAAATATACTGATGAAAGACAACATCGCTGTCGGGGAAGACATCGAGCATGAGGGGATGTAGGTGGTTCCCTGCTGTCAGCGTGTCTTTGAGTACTGCCACAGGTCCCATGCAACCGCAAGAGAATGTCTTCCACCAGCCTGCGTCTGTGGAGCGCTGAACGTTTCGAGACGCCAGCCGCCTCTATGACGGCGTTTGTGGAGACAACCATCGGCCTAGTATAGTAAAAATGTGATTCACCCGAAAAGTCGACACGTTTCTATTGGTCGACAGTCGGGTGCCAATGTTCTCGGGCCCACCGCAGTTGTAATTGACGATGTCGGGTCAACATGTGTACACGTCGGGGTGGTCTGCTGCCGATCTCCATGTTCTACAATGTGCGATGAACAGTGTGCTCCGAAACACGTGTGCGTGCATCAGCATTGTGCTCTTTCGGTAGAGATGACATAAATCACCATCTATCCTACTTTACAGAGATGACAAGCCTCCGAACCCCACGTTGCGTTAAGAGTCGTTGATGTCCAACCATGTAGCGCTTAGTGGTAGTTTCACTGTCCTTTTACCTTTTTCCATAGATGCTCACGACAGTAGCACGTAAGCATTCGACTAGCTTCACCGTTCCCGAGATACTCGTTCACAGGCTCCGCGAAATAATAATATGCCGTTTGCCAAAGTCACCTATCTCAATGGATTTCTCCCCCGTACTTGTCTGCTCCGCTTACATACTTGTGTTACCTCGTTAAGTGCCCGCAACGCCACCAGGCAACATCCATCGTCGCGGCGGGCAGTCGTCATAATGCTTTGGTTTGTCAGTGCAGGTATTCTTAAAGGTGCTTTTCTTTTCTCCCAAGATTTCTTTAATTTTCCAATAGGCGGTGTCTGTTTTTTTCCCTGGTGACATATCCTCCTGTATCCAAACATTTGTCCTCTATCCATCCTGCTTGGCTGTTTACTGCCAATATCATTTTTCACGTGTTTGTATTACCTTTCGATTGCTTTATTTGCTGCATTTTCGTATTTTCTCCTTTCGTTAGTTAAATTCTTTATCTCCTGTGATGTCCAAGGATTTCTTCTACGCCTTGTATTTTTACCTAAAGGATCCTCTGCTGCTTTCACTACTTCACATCGCGAAACTACCCATTCGTCTTTTACCATATTTCTTTCCCCTGTTGCAGTCAACCGTTGCCTAACGCTCTCTCTCAAACCCTCTACAACCTCTGGTTCTTTCGACATATCCACGTCTAATCTCTTTAAGTTCCTACTGTTTTTCAATTTCTTCAGTTTTCTTCTACAGTTCATAACCAATAAACTGTGGACAGAGTCCACATCTGTCATGATTGCGAAATCTCTATCTTATGGTGATACAATCAGTCTGAAACCCGCCGGTGTCACCACGTGTCTTCCACGAATACAACGTTCTTTTTTATGCTTAAAGCAAGTGTTAGCAATGCCTAAATTAAGCTCTGCGCAAAAATTCTGTAAGGCGGCTCCCTCATTCGTTCCCTTCCACCAGTCCGTATTCATCCACTATTTTCCCGTTTCTTCCTTTTCCTACTGTCGAATTCCAGTTTCTCACCGCAATTAAATTTTTGTCTCCCTTAATTATCTCAAAAATTTCTTGTATCTCATCAGAATTTTCTTCAAATTCCTCATACACTGCAGAGCTGCTTGACACATAAACGTCTACTAGTGTGATGGGTTTTGCCTTCATGTCTATCTTGACTACTATTCTTCTTTCACTATGCCGTTACTAATTTCTTATTATTATTAGGCCTTCTCCAGCATTGCCTCTATCTGATTTTGTATTTACAACCACGTACTCAACTGACCAGAAGTCCTATTCCATATCTAACTTCAACCTAACAATTGCCCTTCCTAAATACAGCAGACTACCTATCCGATTAAGGGATCTAACAATCCACTCTCCGACCTGTAGATTGCCAATTTTGTTTCTCCTGATGACGACCTACTCCTAAAAGCTATCAATACTGAATTGGTGTGGCTCAATCACGACGTTAACGACAATGTTGTTCGGTTGTGTTTTCCTTAATTAACTTTTATAACAGAGCTGAAATGGAGTGGAACCTCCTTGGTTGTTTAGGATTGGTGTTTGAAACAGAGAAGAATGTTTGACAGGGATGGTGATCTGCCAAAATACTAATTTCATATGAAGTTTTTAAACAGGTTTATTTACGATTAAGTATATTTATATGCTAGGTGTCTCACCAACAAATCTCTTAATACATATGCAAAAATTACACTTCACACCAAAATTTTAGCCTTCCGATAATGACACTCCAGTGTTAAAAATATAGTTAACTGGCTAATACACAAAAAATAAACAACATACAAAGGGCAGATCCTTCACGGTGTCTCCACGGCAAAACTAAGCTCACTTCCCGTGAACTGCGCAGATTGATACGCAGGATGAATCTTACTGGTCCCGGGCTTGGTGGTCTAGTGGTAAAGTGTGAACTGGAGATCGTGAGGTTGTGGGATTGAATCCTAGTCGGACATACGAATTTTTCCGTCTGCTTTTGCGCTAGCCTTCACCTCTCAGTTATGTGAAGATATACCAAGAACAACACGTGGGTCGGATTCCAAGTTAAATTGTAGGTCACATTTCCCCGCTAAGACTACTGCGGTAGGTTAAAGACGCACAAGTCGCCAAAGTGGCGTCAATTGAAATGTCTTGCAACCAGGCGGCTGAACGTTCCCCTTGAAGGACTCCAAGTCAATCATGCCTTACGAATTAACTTCACTCTCGCTGACCACCGACACAGATATACCCACCGGCCCGTCGTACACTACATCCTTCTTGTGAAATACAACTAGCTCTTTAGTCACACGAAGTGTTGAGTGCTATTGACAAGGAATTTCAAACTCATTCCGTATTTCCAGAAGGCTTTTGACACTGAACTACACAGACGGCTCGTAGTGAAATTGCGTGCTTATGGAATATCGTCTCAATTATGTGACTGGATTTGTGATTTCCTGTCAGAGAAGTCACAGTTCATAGCAACTGATGGATAGGCATGGAGTAAAACAAAAGCGATTTCTGGTGCTCCTCAAGGTAGTGTTATATGCCCTCTGCTGTTCCTTATCTATATAAATGATTTAGGAGACAGTTTGAGCAGCCTATAACACTCCCCGTCTGCTAACTACTGTACCATAACCTCAATGCCAGAAGCAGGTTGTAACATAAAACAATTTTGTAAAGTGACTATGGCACAAAGCAACAGAGCAGTGTTACCCTCTGAGAGGAATTTTGTTAAGTTGACCGTATTGTTCCTAATGGAAGTGGCTTATCGGAAATGAAAGTCAGAATTACGTTAATATTGGAATAGTGACAAACAAAATTTTGCCTAGCTATACTGTTTATAGAATAAGGGAAACGGTCGCCAGCCTAATTAGGCAAGAGAAAGATTAACATTCTCGTTTATGAAAGTAGGTATAAGTAACTATAATGGATAACACAACAGACACATCCTAGACTTAGCAACACGCGAGTGCAATGAACTCTAACACACATATGTTTTAAGATTGAAGCTAACAGTTGGAGCAGCAGGAACTATTTTCAAAATTATAACAGGTACAGAAAAACACTATCACTTTCAGGGTTTACACAAACTGAGTGGTCCTTATACTGTTAATATGCACACAAGAGAGACAAACACTTGGCATACATGAGAATGTAACGTTTCACAACTGCAGCTTTCTCACTTTTACTACAACGAAACACAATGTTGACAAAATTGCAAGGAACGGACTCTCCTTTTTAGAATTTACTACCGACAACAACGTGATCATTTACTTTATAAGACTCAGCCTAAAGTTTGAAGTAGGTAACAGCACTTTAAATAACAGTTTCAATATGAAAATTATTATTGGACAAATAACATTTGCCTTAACTTACTCTGTTACCACATTAGCCTTAACTACCTTTCTAATAAGTTCAAGAGGCATTATTTAACAAAGCTCTAGGCTTCAACGTACTTTCAGTAAGGACACTCGGTAATCACTTTACTTCAAACGGAGAGGACCCTGAGAGGTGTTATGATGAGGAGTAAAATCAAGGTAGGTAAATAAATTCCGATGTGAATTACCTTATATTTCAGCACACTAACACATCCATTAGGCTGATCCTTCACTGTACATCAATATAGTATTACGTTACAGTGATTGCGCAATGTGGTGGCAACTGCATGTTGGTAGGTGGAATTACAGGTAGAATTGCCGGACTTTATCGTATCTTCATGGCGACGATTCATACAAATTCCAGAATAGATCCAGCTATTTATCCACCCATCCGAGGCATTGGAAAGAAGTAGTAAAAGCCTCTCTGTGAATCAGCATGATATGCACCTTTACATTTACAGTGCACAGACTGGTAGCTCCTTTCCGACTGGTGGCTCGTCTCCGACTCGTAGCTCGCCTCCGACTGACTATCAGTTCCACCTTTTCCACCTAGGCCAACCACAATTTGCGCGCGCTACACAGTTCCGTTCCCGAGGGGAACCACTACATCGTTTACATACAGAATAACTAAGAACCCTAAGTGAGGATCAGCAATTTACATAACAGCAAACAAATACATTAAATAAAACAGAACATTTTCACATATTGACACTTCTACAAAAAATTATTCACACAAAATTACAATTACATACAATAAGTTCTGTTCCCTCCAAATGGGACAAAGAATACAAATTGCAGATACACTACTTTGCATAGAATCAAATCACGACATCAAAGGTTTGACAAAGAAAAGAATACACAATTTTATGCTATCGATTTGAACACATTCACAGGCGATCAACAATGTAACATTAAATAAAGCAAAATGAATCCATACAGCATAAGAGCTGTGGTGTTACACATGCCCCATGTTTCGTTGAAGTTTCCCATCAGGGATACTTCAAGGAAACATCCATAGCACCTAAGTGGTGCTGGCTGCAAAAAAAAAAAAAATTTATTCCATCCAACTTCAGTTGGGAAAAAAAAACACACACACACACACATTACAAATATACAGTATATACACTAAGAAATTGCATGTATTTCTTCCAAAATATTTTCAAAGTAAAATATCTAAAGCAATTTTCATTTTCACACTGGTTTAAGGAAACTAATTTTGCACCATTACACAAGATATCTTTAAGCATGTTCTTTTCATACGCACACAGTTCAATTAATAGGCAATCAGTACACAAACTCATCTACATATAAGTAGAATAGGAAAAGCCTTTAAATAATATGAAAAAAATTTAAACACATATACAATAACACAGGACATTCTAAGTTAGCAAAACAGAATTTTGTCTCTCAATAATTATAGAGGAATGTAAAATTTCACAGACACACAAGCATATTAATGATCACAGTATATTTTACAAGGTTCAGCAATTAATGAAATATTGAAAATTTCAGTTTGCATCCGGATATGCACAATTATTTATACAAACAACTATGAGAAACCTTTTCCAACTGACTCATTAAATACCAAAGTAACTTTGCAAGGTTGTTTCAAAATAATTAACTTTAAAGCTGCTCTTCATTAATAGCAGTCCAAAATATTTGTTACACATAAACACACTAACATATTCAGAGCCTATCTTTAATCATCACTACTGTGTTTCAAAACAAGGCAGTCCAAAACTTTACGTTATTTCAAAAAACCTAGTATCAAAAACATCTACATCCATTTAAATAAGATTCCTTTTACATTTTATAATAACTTTTCACTGACTTCAATAAGAATAGTCAGTTTATAACATATTGCTCAAAAGAAACCTAACTTAATTCACTGCTTGCCTCAGCACTAGCAGTCCATGTTACACATTCTACCCATTATTGGTTTAGCAGTCTTTTTACATACACATTTAGACACAAAAACACAATTTAGATTAAGAATACACAAAAAACACATTTTTAAATTGACACACTGCCCCATCCTCTAGGTTTGGCAGTTCATGACCACTTATCAGCTCCTTGCCCCACAATGGCAAGTCCTTTGGTTACTGCTCACATCGTATATTTTGTAGTCCTTAGCATCAGGACCACAGCATTTTTATTATTTTGTCTTGTTTTACTGCCCATCAACATATTTTTGAGCAGTTTATTGTCATCATTTCCAGGTTTTTTATCATTCTGACACACTTTTGGTAAAATTTGCATTAGTGGTATAAAACATGAAACCTGTAACTTTGATACAGCAATTAGACACTGGTAACAAAACCATTTCTTTTCAAATGACACAATCAGGTAACATATACATTAATCGAGAAAGAATTAAATGTCATATTCAGGATCAAGTTAGGATAAAGTATTTCTTACTACTCCTTTATCATTGCTTTTCCACACACAGTTAGGTCATTACATACATCAAGATCAGGACAATAATTTCATATCCTATTGCAAGTGATTTCTGCCAACTCTTTTGCTGGCACTAGACACATACCTCACATCTACTTTACACATACCTTAGCCAGGTTCATCTCCTCAGTTTTAAACACATATACAGTTTTTCAACACCATATTTGCCCCTTTCTTTTTCAAAAACATTTACGTTCATTATATTATGGCATTCATTTACCTTTTCTTTTCAATATTCTTACCTTTTCTCATCCATATTTCTCTTTCCAATTACTTTTTAATTTCATTTTTCCTTTACAGTACCCACTATATTTTCATTATTCTTTGCCATTTTCTAGTGTACCCATATTATTTTTCCATTTACTTGTCCACAAACAATACACAATATCTTACATCATTGCCACACTATTCAATACACACTGATAGAGAAGAAGGAAAGAAGATAGTAAAAGTTCTGAATGATGAAGAGGAAGGTTGGCAGCACGAAAAGAAATGGAAGTAGTGCTAGCAACGACTCGGGTCCCTGGTGCTCGTCAGGCACCTGACAATGCAAAGAGTGCATTGCCCCCTGAGGGTTAATAACCCTCTTCTGAGGACATGTATCTTTAAGTAAACCACATACTGCAAACATAAGCCCTTTCTGAATTTTAAGTATATTAGAAATTAATTATTATCTTGAAGAGTTCTTTGCACTTTCATTAAGTTACCATAAGCATATTTATTCATAAAGTTTTCATGTTTCTCACACTACATGACCCTCTCATCATAATTAGACTGGCAACAGTAAGTATTCAATTGAAAATAAACAGTTTCTAAGCAAACTTAAACAGTACACTATAGAAAATAAGCAACAAACTGCCACAGGCCTAAAGGTCAACAAAACAATAATCGACTTTCATGTAACACTCAGATATAATAATAATAATGACATGCATTACTTTAACAATATATATACATACATCCTGCCCCCAGTCTCTTTATTAACATGGCAGTATTTTATGGTTCATAAAACAGTTACTTAAGTCTGGTGGCTTTTTAGGCCTCCTACTTTCTACATCTTTCACTAATCTATTCAGATCTTGCCAACGTTTTGTTTCATCAGGTGGCTTTTTAGGTTTTGGAATTTCAAAGTCTTTAGCAAGGTACAACATCTCCTGCTCTGCTATTATTTTATCAGGTGGTTCTTTTTGTTCCTGTGCCTCACACTTACTCAAAACATTAGTTAAAGCTTGCCCCAATATAGTGTTATCATGAGGTTCTTTTTGTTCCTGTGATTCACACTCTTTCAAAACATTTGTTAAGGCTTGCCCCAGTATAGTATCATCTGGAGGTTCCTGCAAATTATGCCCCTGTGTTACATTACTAAATAATTCATTCGGTTTTGGCCCAGTTCTACTTCCTGTATCTTGCTTTGGAAAAATGTTACTAATTTTCTCATACCCTCTTTCAGTAAAAGTATATTCACTTTCATTTACACCTGAGAATTCATCTTCACTGGAGTCATCACTACTCTTTTCCTCACCATCAGAATTACTTAAGTACTCGACTTTTGAACAATAGGGAAAGTTGGTATATTCATTCTTATCTGTATTCATATACCCTTCATTATCTGAACTATCACTGATTTCATTTTCGTCATCAGATTCCAGGAGGAAAGCAACTTTTAGACAGTGAGGCAGATTATCACTAGATGTCTCAGCCACTTCGTTTTTTAACTCATTTTCTACACAATGCACATCGTTTGGACAGTCAGACACTTCTGTTTTATCACTTTGAACGATTTCAGCCTTAACTTCATACTTAGTATAATCGTCATGTACTTCGATAACTTTCATTTCATTTTCTTCCATGCTGTCATTTTCAGGAAATCGTGCGAAATCCCTATCAGATCCTTCTGCATTAAAATCATTAAGCACCTTTCCATCAACAATAACTTCACCTGCACTGCTTATAATGTCATGTTTACTAACGTCCTCCTCTATATCACTTTCACCTATCATTAATTGTGCACACGTCTTTTGCGTGGCGTATTCTACCTTCCTCTCTTCTTTATTCATCATAACCTCCCCCACATCTATGTCTTTTACCTCATATACATTATTAACAGTATCAATATTCTCTTTTTCATTCGCGTTTCCTATCTCCCTTTCATTCTTTAATGAAGTCTTTTCGCACGATTCCGATACTGAGTTATCTTTATCATATGACATATTAACTTTATTTTCATTTCTACATGCATCTACTACTGAAACCGGCCATCGGAAGTGTCCGATCCCGCCTCTTCTGTTTATCTCTATGGCAGCCATCTTGTTCTTACGTCTGCCATTTGTGTCTGCTGCCAAGTGCAATGTATGCTGCTTCGGCAACGGCTGGCCCGAGCACGAACGGTCACGTGACTTCGCACTGGGAACGCCACTATGTATCATTCCGCGCCCGTCTGCTATAGGTGCACCCTTAACCTTCCTGCCCCGTAGTTCACGTCTTTCCTTCTCGAATCTAATATTTGGCATCTTTTCTTTGGGCCCAAAACCGGTTTCCGCGTGAATCCGGCCCGTAACACACGCGGTCTTTAGTTTTCCATTTCGTCTCTAGTTTGGGAATTTCGTGCTATGTATCCTCTGCCGCGCGTCGTATAATTTCCTCTACCTCTCGCACGACCTCTTTGAATCGCGTTTACACGATATCTTTCGTTTTCAGGTTGTTCATTTTGGTCATTACTTTCTCGCAAATAATTATTGTTATTATGGGGACGGTACTCGCGATTTCTTCGCCAGTGATCTTCATCTTCTACCCTTTCCAAGAACGCAGAAAAACTACTGTGTGTACTCCCAACATATCGTTTCGAATCCTCAGGCAGTTTCTGCCAAAGAACCCAAACGATCTCAGCTTCAGTTCTTCTAGCCTTCAAATGTATCAGTTTTCTGTACCATGATTCGCAGAATTCTTTCATGGTTTGCCTACCTCTGATGTCATACAACCTGGCCATTAGAAATTCACGCCACAACTGGTCTTGTTTTTGTTCTGACCAGTATTCGTCAATAAATTTTTGTTTAAACGTTTCAAAATACATCTGGTTAGTATCCAGATTCAACCCCCATCTTTTTGCTTCTCCCGTTAGTGCACTAATTACAACATTAATTTTTTCCTGATCAGACAAATATTCAGGAAAATTTCTTTCGCAATTCTTTACAAAGTCTAGGGGGTGCCAGCCGTTATGTCTCTTCGCTGGGTCGAATTTTTCCTCGCCCTCTAATATTTTACTGAGAGGCATTCTTTCAGTAAAATGTGTAGGTCCGGTTTGTATTTTCCTTTCCAAGTCATATACTTTGCCTTGGATTTGTGAAGTGTTATGGTCACACTTCTTTTCGCAAGTAAGAATCTGTTTGGTTAGAGCTCTGCTTGTTTCTGTTAGAGATTGTTTAATCTGTGCAAATTCCGCGTTACATTCGGTTTGTATTTCGGATTTAATACCGAATACCTTTTCGTCAACCTTAGTACAGACTAAGGGTTCAATTTGATCTTGAATTTTAATTACTTCAGAGTCAAATCTTTCGTTAATGTCATCAATTTGTCCTTGCATGTTGGCAATATTGCCATTGATGACAGTAATTTCGCTTTTAAGGTTTTTAATTTCATTACTCACAATGTCTACTTTTACATCAACTTTCTCAATCTGTTTACTAATATCGCTACCTTGTGTGGTAATTAACTGCCCCTGTGCTGCAATTAGCTGTCTTTGTTCTACATTTTGTTGCCCTAGTGCTGCGATTTGTGCATTAATATTGTCACTGTGTGCTGCAATTTGTGCAGACAACATTTTTAACAAATCAGTCACATCTGGTGTCTTTTCACTTTTGGTTTCAACTGCATTTTCGTGTTCAGATTCTACACCCCTCTCAGTTTCTGGTGATTCGAACATATCCCGCGATTCATTGACATAACCACTGTCTTCGACAACATCGCCCATATTGTCTTGCTTAGTACGCGCGACACACATAGCTTCGATCTGTTTATTGATGTCTGCGTGATAACGTACGTAATTTAACTCGCGCGTCATGCCATCTGTTGGTGTGCTGTTTGAACTGCTCTCGGTTGCATTCTGCTCTCGCGTGTCTAGATTTATTTCTAGTTTCCTGTCCATTTTAGCTATTATTAAGTACTGACACCTTTTATTTTTAATTTAAACTGAACTTTCACTACCAGTTCTGTCAGGTAATGTACAGGTTCGTGCCGCTGGACGTTTTATTTTCACTCAATGTTTGTAAAATGCTAACTACTTATAATTTTTTTCCTCTGTAGGTGCAAACTGAACAACGTCCTGTCACGCGGCGCCACGTATAACACTCCCCGTCTGCTAACTACTGTACCATAACCTCAATGCCAGAAGCAGGTTGTAACATAAAACAATTTTGTAAAGTGACTATGGCACAAAGCAACAGAGCAGTGTTACCCTCTGAGAGGAATTTTGTTAAGTTGACCGTATTGTTCCTAATGGAAGTGGCTTATCGGAAATGAAAGTCAGAATTACGTTAATATTGGAATAGTGACAAACAAAATTTTGCCTAGCTATACTGTTTATAGAATAAGGGAAACGGTCGCCAGCCTAATTAGGCAAGAGAAAGATTAACATTCTCGTTTATGAAAGTAGGTATAAGTAACTATAATGGATAACACAACAGACACATCCTAGACTTAGCAACACGCGAGTGCAATGAACTCTAACACACATATGTTTTAAGATTGAAGCTAACAGTTGGAGCAGCAGGAACTATTTTCAAAATTATAACAGGTACAGAAAAACACTATCACTTTCAGGGTTTACACAAACTGAGTGGTCCTTATACTGTTAATATGCACACAAGAGAGACAAACACTTGGCATACATGAGAATGTAACGTTTCACAACTGCAGCTTTCTCACTTTTACTACAACGAAACACAATGTTGACAAAATTGCAAGGAACGGACTCTCCTTTTTAGAATTTACTACCGACAACAACGTGATCATTTACTTTATAAGACTCAGCCTAAAGTTTGAAGTAGGTAACAGCACTTTAAATAACAGTTTCAATATGAAAATTATTATTGGACAAATAACATTTGCCTTAACTTACTCTGTTACCACATTAGCCTTAACTACCTTTCTAATAAGTTCAAGAGGCATTATTTAACAAAGCTCTAGGCTTCAACGTACTTTCAGTAAGGACACTCGGTAATCACTTTACTTCAAACGGAGAGGACCCTGAGAGGTGTTATGATGAGGAGTAAAATCAAGGTAGGTAAATAAATTCCGATGTGAATTACCTTATATTTCAGCACACTAACACATCCATTAGGCTGATCCTTCACTGTACATCAATATAGTATTACGTTACAGTGATTGCGCAATGTGGTGGCAACTGCATGTTGGTAGGTGGAATTACAGGTAGAATTGCCGGACTTTATCGTATCTTCATGGCGACGATTCATACAAATTCCAGAATAGATCCAGCTATTTATCCACCCATCCGAGGCATTGGAAAGAAGTAGTAAAAGCCTCTCTGTGAATCAGCATGATATGCACCTTTACATTTACAGTGCACAGACTGGTAGCTCCTTTCCGACTGGTGGCTCGTCTCCGACTCGTAGCTCGCCTCCGACTGACTATCAGTTCCACCTTTTCCACCTAGGCCAACCACAATTTGCGCGCGCTACACAGTTCCGTTCCCGAGGGGAACCACTACATCGTTTACATACAGAATAACTAAGAACCCTAAGTGAGGATCAGCAATTTACATAACAGCAAACAAATACATTAAATAAAACAGAACATTTTCACATATTGACACTTCTACAAAAAATTATTCACACAAAATTACAATTACATACAATAAGTTCTGTTCCCTCCAAATGGGACAAAGAATACAAATTGCAGATACACTACTTTGCATAGAATCAAATCACGACATCAAAGGTTTGACAAAGAAAAGAATACACAATTTTATGCTATCGATTTGAACACATTCACAGGCGATCAACAATGTAACATTAAATAAAGCAAAATGAATCCATACAGCATAAGAGCTGTGGTGTTACAAGCCGAATAGGTTTTTGCAGATGATGCTGTCACTTGCCGTCGAGTAAAGTCATCAAAGACCAAAACAAATTGCAAAACGGTTTAGAAAAGGTATATATATGATACAAAAATTGTAAGTTTACTCTTAAGGATGAAAGGTGTGAGGTCATCCACTTGAGTGCTAAAAGGAATTCGTTAAACCTCGGTTATACGATAAATCAGTCAAATCTGAAGGCCGTAAATTCAATAAATACCTGTTGTTGTTGTTGTGGTCTTCAGTCCTGAGACTGGTTTGATGCAGCTCTCCATGCTACTCTATCCTATGCAAGCTTTTTCATCTCCCAGTACCTACTGCAACCTACATCCTTCTGAATCTGCTTAGTGTATTCATCTCTTGGTCTCCCTCTATGATTTTTACCCTCCACGCTGCCCTCCAATACTAAATTGGTGATCCCTTGATGCCTCAGAACATGTCCTACCAACCGATCCCTTCTTCTGGTCAAGTTGTGCCACAAACTTCTCTTCTCCCCAATCCTATTCAATACTTCCTCATTAGTTATGTGATCTACCCATCTAATCTTCAGCATTCTTCTGTAGCACCACATTTCGAAAGCTTCTATTCTCTTCTTGTCCAAACTATTTATCGTCCATGTTTCACTTCCATACATGGCTACACTCCATACGAATACTTTCAGAAATGACTTCCTGACACTTAAATCAATACTGGATGTTAACAAATTTCTCTTCTTCAGAAACGCTTTCCTTGCCATTGCCAGCCTACATTTTATATCCTCTCTACTTCGACCATCATCAGTTATTTTGCTCCCCAAATAGCAAAACTCCTTTACTACTTTAAGTGCCTCATTTCCTAATCTAATTCCCTCAGCATCACCCGACTTAATTAGACTACATTCCATCATCCTTGTTTTGCTTTTCTTGATGTTCATCTTATATCCTCCTTTCAAGACACTGTCCATTCCATTCAACTGCTCTTCCAAGTCCTTTGCTGTCTCTGACATAATTACAATGTCATCGGTGAACCTCAAAGTTTTTATTTCTTCTCCATGAATTTTAATACCTACTCCGAATTTTTCTTTTGTTTCCTTTACTGCTTGCTCAATATACAGATTGAACAACATTGGGGAGAGGCTACAACCCTGTCTTACTCCCTTCCCAACCACTGCTTCCCTTTCATGTCCCTCGACTCTTATAACTGCCATCTGGTTTCTGTACAAATTGTAAATAGCCTTTCGCTCCCTGTATTTTACCCCTGCCACCTTTAGAATTTGAAAGAGAGTATTCCAGTCAACAGTGTCAAAAGCTTTCTCTAAGTCTACAAATGCTAGAAACGTAGGTTTGCCATTCCTTAATCTTTCTTCTAAGATAAGTCGTAAGGTCAGTATTGCCTCACGTGTTCCAGTGTTTCTACGGAATCCAAACTGATCTTCCCCGAGGTTGGCTTCTACTAGTTTTTCCATTCGTCTGTAAAGAATTCGTGTTAGTATTTTGCAGCTGTGACTTATTAAGCTGATAGTTCGGTAATTTTCACATCTGTCAACACCTGCTTTCTTTGGGATTGGAATTATTATATTCTTCTTGAAGTCTGAGGGTATTTCGCCTGTTTCATACATCTTGCTCACCAGATGGTAGAGTTTTGTCAGGACTGGCTCTCCCACGGCCGTCAGTAGTTCCAATGGAATATTGTCTACTCCGGGGGCCTTGCTTCGACTCAGGTCTTTCAGTGCTCTGTCAAACTCTTCACGCAGTATCATATCTCCCATTTCATCTTCATCTACATCCTCTTCCATTTCCATAATATTGTCCTCAAGTACATCGCCCTTGTATAGACCCTCTATATACTCCTTCCACCTTTCTGCTTTCCCTTCTTTGCTTAGAACTGGGTTTCCATCTGAGCTCTTGATATTCATACAAGTCGTTCTCTTATCTCCAAAGGTCTCTTTAATTTTCCTGTAGGCGGTATCTATCTTACCCCTAGTGAGATAGGCCTCTACATCCTTACATTTGTCCTCTAGCCATCCCTGCTTAGCCATTTTGCACTTCCTGTCGATCTCATTTTTGAGACGTTTGTATTCCTTTTTGCCTGTTTCACTTACTGCATTTTTATATTTTCTCCTTTCATCAATTAAATTCAATATTTCTTCTGTTACCCAAGGATTTCTACTAGCCCTCGTCTTTTTACCTACTTGATCCTCTGCTGCCTTCACTACTTCATCCCTCAAAGCTATCCATTTTTCTTCTACTGTATTTATTTCCCCCATTCCTGTCAATTGCTCCCTTATGCTCTCCCTGAATCTCTGTACAACCTCTGGTTCTTTTAGTTTATCCAGGTCCCATCTCCTTAAATTCCCACCTTTTTGCAGTTTCTTCAGTTTTAATCTACCAATAGATTGTGGTCAGAGTCCACATCTGCCCCTGGAAATGTCTTACAATTTAAAACCTGGTTCCTAAATCTCTGTCTTACCATTATATAATCTATCTGATACCTTTTAGTATCTCCAGGGTTCTTCCATGTATACAACCTTCTTTCATGATTCTTAAACCAAGTGTTAGTTATGATTATGTTGTGCTCTGTGCAAAATTCGACCAGGCGGCTTCCTCTTTCATTTCTGTCCCCCAATCCATATTCACCTACTATGTTTCCTTCTCTCCCTTTTCCTACACTCGAATTCCAGTCACCCATGACTATTAAATTTTCGTCTCCCCAATACCTAGGAATTACAATTGTGAACTATTTGTATTGGAAAGAACACATAGAAAATGTTGTTGGGAAGTCAGACCAACGACTGCATTTTATTGACATAGCACTTAGACAACGTAATAGGTCTACTAAAGTGACTGCATACACTACGCTAGTCCGTCCCCTTTTGAAGTACTGCTGCACGGTCTGGGTCCTTACCCGGTAGGATTAACTGAGAACATCAAGAAAGTCAATAAAAGAGCAGCAAGTTTTGTATTATTTGTAAATAAGGGAGAGAGTGTCAATGACATGACACATCATTTGGGATGAACATCATTAAAGCAAAGGCGTTTTTCTTCTCACGAAATTTTAATCACCAACTTTCTCCTCCGAATACGGAAATATTTTGTTGATGCCGAACTACATAGGGAGAAATGAGCAACATAATAAAATTACGGAAATCATAGCTCGCACGGAAAGATATGTTCGTTTTTTACGCGCTCTGTTCGAGATTGGAATAACAGAGAATAATTGTGAAGGTGGTTCGATGAACTCTCTGGCAGGCACTTAAGTGTGACTTGCAGAGTGTCCATGTAGATGTAGATGTAGATGTGGGCAGCCAGTCTTCACCATTACGATACGCCCACCACAGCCCTGCCATTTCTCCAACTATCGTGGCCAGCAGCACTGCTGTTGCACCGCCATGATCCAACGCTACTTACATTGATGTATTCAGCGAATTAGTTCTATAACAGTCGTATACATACTATAGTCCACAGTTTTTGAAATTCAGAAGATTATCAGCTACCAAATATAGACACCGAAATGTTATTCACAACTTTTAAAGAGAAGACGCCTTTGACATTAACGTCATATATCGCTATGTGATATCAATTCATTGTCCAGCCAGTATATTCTTCCATTTTAACGTTGGTGGTCTGTTGGAATGTGTGCTGGGAAAGTAAAGCTTCGCATCCTGCTAGCATTCACGTTAAAATACACGTTCCTTCGAGCCAAAGTAGCTTCCGTCTTTTAGAACTGGCTCACGGCACGACAGACATAGATTATTCAATGAACTGCTAAGAATTTTCCTATGTTTCCTTGAAATATCTCAATAAATTTTGGTATGGTTCACTGACGCCACCGGTTTGGCGATCAGGCTGCGGTAGCCACCAGACGACTGATCACGTCGGGCACAGGAGCTAACCGCCTGCACTCAGCGTCTCCTGTCCCTGGCTATCAAGCCTCGGCTTCCAGGACTCTGATGTCACAACACGTCAGACTGCGTCTTGACGGTACAACGTAGACTTATTTCAAATGTTATTGTGATTGTAGAATGGTATGCAGCATTTTGGCAGTTTGTGCCTTACAGTAATTATTGAAATTTAATTAACTGGTTAATTTCACCTTTCCATTATTTTGCCCTGTACTGTGCCGAGCTCACTGCGGCAACCATTCAACTTCTGCACACTGAGCTCACAAGCTAACGAAGTTCCCCAGACAACACTTTTTTGTCCATTCACTATGTACACTCGTCCGCGCTAGCCGCTAAACGCCTTCCTGACCCTGGCGAGAGTCTTCGAGCTTCTAAAGTTTACCACCTCGCTGCGGAAACGGCCCACGCCTAAATCCGTCGGCTTACAGCACCCCGTCCCCTCCCGTAAACTTGCCTATAAACGTATAAACGTAGAGCATGTCAAGTTAATCAGCACCAGACGGCAATCACTTTAGAATCAATTAAATTACTTATTAATACTTATTTAAATGTTAGATAATGTGTGAATTTCGTGAAGAAACTGCAAACAGCACGCTCTCTAGCCTAAACATGACATTATAAAAAGCATCCAAGTGTTCCTACGTAGGTACCAATCATCCTACAGATAACATTACCCTAAAAAAACGAGAGAAAGGAAACAAACTGAATAAAATTACAAAAAAGACAAATTAAAAAAAATTATTAAGCCTCCCTCTCTGAGAAACAATAACAAATTTTCCTTCCCGGCTTGAATGCCTCACCTGACTTCCAAATTTTACAATATCGCGCATCTGATTACAGATTTTTATGAAATTTCTCTGTGAATTATTCAAACCAAAATTTTTTAAAACACAACTTGCTCAGTGTAAACTGAACTGGCAGTGACTTCGTGTCGTCTTCAGTAGGCCCCTTCATGTACGACCTGCGGAACCAGGCGATTAGCTCACGTACTCAAGCGCGTTGTCAGTTGGGCAGCTGTGATTTGTACCGACTCCACTCTCGCTCGCTAATCCTCGCTCGTGTCGTTATACAATGAAACCAAAGAAACCCTAATACTAATTTAAACACAGGCCCCATACAACCTGTTATACTTTGTTACCCAAAAAACAAATTCTACCTCCCAGTAATCAAAACAGAACCAAGTTGTTTTATTAACATACTCACTACTTGATCACATCATTCAATAAACGCAATCCAAATATTCACTGTCCTGTGGCAGCACCACCCCATGCACCAGTCTTACACTGCGAGTGCCACATTTACTCCAGTTCACTAACTATAACTATGAAATATAATGCAATCAACAATATTCCCTACCTACCTCCTACGATGACAACAAAAATGAATACATCAGCCTATCCTCCAAAATCATTTACTCTTACAGCTCACCAATGTATTTAAATAAAATTACACCAACATCGACTTCCGCCTAAAAATTACCACTACAACAATCCACAGAAATGAAAACGCAAATAACACAACCAATCGCTGAATTAAAATCACAATTGAAAGCAAATTAGACATCAACATACGCAGTAAATAACTACAAAAAAGTACAATATAAGAACATGGTATTCCCCTTTCCCTCCAGTAGCTTTTTCAATTGTTCTCTCCACCCCCCCCTCCCCCCCCGATCGAACTGTGTTAACCTATTCCTATTCTTTCAGTCCATGCTGCACGAGTACTTGCACAGAAATTCCACACCGAGAATAACATTTCTCAACAAATTCTGTACTTGGAAATAACTCATTACAAATTTATTTCCATTCGTCTCAAACGAGCGAGGTAGCGCACTGGTTACCGCACTGGACTCACATTCTGCAGGACGACGGTTCAAAACCGCCTCAGGACATCCTGATTTAGGTTTTCCGTGATTTCCTTAAACTGTTTGAGGCAAATGCTCGGATTATTTCTTTGAAAGGGCACGGCCTACTTCCTATCGCACCCTTTCCTAATGCGATGGGACCGAAGACCTCGTTGCTTGGTTCCCTCCTTCAAAGCAACCAACCAACAATCCATCTCGAATTCTAAGAATATTTATTTTCTCACTGGTCTACTGTAAGCTCGTTTTGCTGTCTTTACCCTTGCACCACCAACAAGTAGATGAGCTTACTCTTTATTTCTAACTGCACCTGCAAATTGCACTACCACTGCCGATAGATGACCCCCACTGTCCAGCAAAGCACTGGTTTCTGTGTCTTCTACTTTTATATTAATTCCTGGCCTTTTACCCAAGACTTTGCCTGTTCACACGTGTGTTACATGCAGTGCGCACATCTCCTCCTTCCCCTCTGTCTGTCTATTCCCTTCTGCCCCCCCTCCCCCTGTCTCTAACCATACCCTCCTCCCGTCTCTCTCCGTATCCAGCGCTCATCCCCCTTTTTGAGTTTATCTCCACCGCCCCCATCTCTCGGTCCACGTCCACCTCCCTGCTTTCTCTCTTCATCTCCACTTCCCCTCTCTGTCCATCTTATCTTGCCACCTCGCTGGCCCCAACTATTTCTACAACTTCTCCCTCTCCGTCTCCTCCAACCCATTAACTTGTCTATCTGTTTATCTCTCTGTTCATCTCCTTCTCCCCCCCCCCCCACCCTCTGTTCGTCTCCTCCTCGCCCCCCGTCTTTCTCTCCAACTACTCTCGCCCTTTCTCTATCCATCTCCACCACTCCCATCCATCGAGCTATCTCCACCTCCCCCTTTCTCTGTCCATCTGCTGCTCCTACTCTCCCTGTCCATCTTCTCGTCCCCACTTCACAAAGTGCCACTTTCCATACAATAACTATCACTTGTACTATGTTTAGTTGAAATCGATCAAGTGGTTTAGGGGGAGATGCAGAACACACACACACACACACACACACACACACACACACACACACACACACACACACAAACACATACACAGACAAACCTCTATGTTGATACACTAGCCTTTTACTTGCGGATTTGCCCATGACACGATCAGCACAAATACTGCATACATCTTCTCCACCCCCCCCCCTCTCTCAATCGCCTCCTCCTTACTTTCTTTTACCTCTTCTTATTCCCCCTCCCCCTCTCGATCAACCCTTCCTCCCCCTCTCTCTGCCTACCTCCTCCTTCCACTTCTCTCTCTCTCTCTCTCTTTCTCTATTTCTCTCTCTCTCGCTCGCTCGCTGTCTCTCTGTCCATCTCCTACTCCCAATTCTATCTGTCCATAATCTCATCCACACTTTTTGTATCCTTCACATCCTCCCCTATCTCACTAGCCATCTCCTCCCTCCCTCCCTCCCTCTCTCTCTCTCTCTCTCTCTCTCTCTCCACTCTGCCGTGCTCATCCTCAGTATAGCTCCTGCAATACATTCCGATAATATCTGCATAACATACCTGTGTCGTAGTGCAGCTAGCTGTCAGGGATTATCGAACTTCTTTACCCCCGTCTCCACTCTTATTGGAGCTAGTTGGTTCTAACCTTCACAGCACTTCTTCCAAGAAAATACGTAGTATATGTACCGAAATATGGAAAACACATCCACTCACTCACTCACACACACACACACACACACACACACACACACACACACACACACAAACACACACACATAAGCTTTTTTATATGTGTGTATGACTGGCTATACGCTGTCAGCAGATTGGTTCTTAGATTCAACTTTCTCTAGTAAATCTCCTTCGATTTTTTAAATACTTATTTCTCTGTCACTAAATACCTCTATGTCGTCATCTTCAGTGAAAATATTGAATGCTTCCCTTGTTTTAACATGTTTCCCTAGTCCAATGAGAATCTGTTCCTACTCCTCAGGGAACAACATTTCATTTACTTTACCATAGGAAACCCAGTCAACTACAATATAAACTTCTTCATTTTTCTCCGTCCAGTTACTGGTCATATTGCCATCAATAACCACAGAAATTTTACTGTTGTGTCTAGACAAGACAGCCTAGACACAATGAGAGGAAGCCGAAAGGCACGCGTTAAGCTAAAGCAGAATGGCGTGAGGTCTGAAACAGGATACGTAATGAATGCTGTAAAGAAAAGTACGTAGCTTCTGGAATACTTAACTTTAATCCATCCTTTTGGTACATCTGGAGATTGTGGCGATACAAGTGAGACTCTGTAGATACATGCAATGTTACTAATGGCGCCTTGCTGGGTCGTAGCCATTGACTTAGCTGAAGGCTATTCTAACTATCTGCTCTGCAAATGAGCGAGGCTTCGTCAGTGTGCATCGCTAGCTACGTCGTCCGTACAACTGGGGCGAGTGCTCTTCCGTATCTCGAGACCTGCCTTGTGGTGGCGCTCGGTCTGCGATCACACAGTGGCGACACGCGGGTCCGACATGTACTAATGGACCGCGGCCGATTTAAAACTACCACCTAGCAAGTGTGGTGTCTGGCGGTGACACCACATTTACCTCCTAGAAAAATGTCCTGTTGCACATTTTCTGTCAGACAACACAGTTCTAAAGGTCAGGGGAACTTCGATCACTGACAACATCATTCCTCTGCAGTCCTACTACTACGTTAACGTTTCACTCACAAACATTTCTTCTAACAACATCAACATTTGCGTCATCATTCCGTGATGATCGAATCAATTAACAGCCAGCATCCTCACCTCAGATGCGGCCAGTGTAAATATTCGACGAATTAACACCACAACTATTATTTGTCGACGAGTCATTTCTACCACAACACATCGATATTTAGTTACGATCTTCGCTGATTCCTTAATACCCGTAATCTTCTTCACTTCTGAATATTCTTTTATCAAAACATGAACACCATTGCTAATATATCTTGCTCTGACAGCACCCTCTCCGTGACTTTCTGCGCTATCTGCCAGATTTGCACAAGGCCTCTCCTTTTAGACAAGCTGTGTATCGCCTTCTGTCTCCGATACGTCACAGACATCCTTAGCAGAAAGTCTCACGCTGTATGTCTCACAATTGCTCCTCACATCATTACCATTTCTTTCTAATAACTCACCCACATGAAAAATTCCATTAAAATCTGTTACTATTATAATGAAATCTCTTCCCATTCTTAAATTTTCCTTCGCGCTTATTAATAATCTCCGCACACTGCAAGAATCCACAAAGTATCATCCATACAGCACACTCTAATTTGACGACCGGCATGGATTTCTTTTCCTCTAAAACATGTTCTCCTGTTATTTATGTCTGTATTCTTTGAAAATTCAACAACTTCTTCTAGGACCTTCAAATTAGTTTTCCGAACTTAGTCTTTCTTTCCTCCTGGAATTTCCATTACTGCATTCTATACAATGATCCACATTACATCTCCCATTTTTGTTCCACGAAGCTTGTGCACCCCTTTTAAATTACATTCTATAAATTTATCTTCTGAATCGTCATCCATTCTCGCAAAAAATGATCCTTACAGTTAGTAATAAAATCATCTACATGGTATTTTCCTTCCCCAGAAAAGTACCATCTATTCCTGAACTGAGAACCCGGATTTTCCATCTCTATTACTGTCTCGCACGTCGCCACAATCTTTATTGTGTTCCGCAGCTCTAAAATGTGTTCCATGGGATTTAGCTCTTCCTCATATATTCTTATCTCCAATTGATCCATCAATTGCCTTTACGAAACCAGTCTTTCCTCCTTCTCGCCAACTTCGGACCTGTCATCCACTCATGCAACATTAGATTACACCTCTGTATCTTGTTTCCTGCATTATATCCCCTGCACTCTAATAAGTCTCCCCAGATCTCTCTCTCAAGCTTCAAGTTTTACTGTTAAACTAGAGTCCACCCCTGAAACTCTCTCATAAATCCCCTCAATTCGTTTTGCATGATTTCCAGTCTAATTCGAGTGTTCTAATTTCATCCCCCAAACCTCACTGCTCATACTATGAGGTGCGTTCAACAAGTAACTCTATACATTTTTTTCTCAGCCAATTTCAGTTGAAAAAAATGCCCCTGTAGATCCATTAAATTCCGATAGGTGGCGGCACTATAGTTAAACTTCAAAATGGCGTCTTTAACCGAAGTGCGTTCCAAGCAGAGAACTGTCATTCAGTTTCCTTTCTCGGAAAACCAGAGCGCTTGCAGAATGTCTACGAAGACCTGGCATTGGACAAAAACACGGTAAGTCTTTGGGCGAGGGACCTGTCGCTATCGCAATAAGGCCTCGCAAACCGATCTCTCGCGTGTTGGCCTGCCGCACGCAGCTGGGACTTCTGCAATGTTGGAACGTGCTGACACTCTTGTTCGAGGTGATCGACGGATCACAATCAAACACCTCGCTGCTCAACTGGACGTCTCTGTTGGTAGTGCTGAAATATTTGTATACCAGTTTGGGTATTCAAAGGTGTGTTCCTCCTGGGTTCATAGCCGCCCTACAGTAGACCGTAAATGGCCTAAACAGCAACGAAGGACCGTCTGTGGGGAACTGCTTGCGCGTTACAAGGCTGATTGTGATAATATTTTGTTGAACATCGTCACAGGATATGAAACTTGGGTTCACTACTTCGAGCCGGAAACAAAACGTCAATGCACGGAGTGACGCCATGACACCTCTTCTCTGAAAAAAAAGTTCAAAGGCTCACCCTTACCCGGTAAAGTCACAGCGGAGGACGTCTGCGACTCTGAATGGGTTATTCTGTTTGATGCCCTCCCTCATGTCGCAACGATCACCTCTGATGTGTATTGTGCTACCCTCAGAAAATTGAAGAAACGACTTCAGCTTGTTCGTCTCCACAAAAAATCAAACGAACTTCACCTTCACCACTACAGTGCAAGGTGTCATACAAATCTCACAAAACTTCATTGAATCGTTCTTCCTCATCTAGCCTACAGCTCGGATCTCACACCTTCCGACGTCCTTCTGTTTGGGCCAATGAAGACTGCACTCCGCGGGAAGCATTGCGTATATGATGGGGAGGTTATTCATGCAGCAAGACGTGGGCTCCGACGTCGACTAGTGCAGTGGTTCCATGCTGGAATAGAGGCCTCCCCAGTAAGGTGGCATAAGGCAGTCGGTTTGAAAGGAGATTATGTTGAAAAATAAGTTTTGTAGATAAAAGAATGGGGAATAATGTGTTTTATTAGAATTCTGAGCAAGACTAACCTGCTTTCAGAAAAAAATTGTTGCATTGCTTAATGACGTCCCCTGGTTTTTGCAGAATGAAATTTTTACACTGCAGTGGTGTGTGCGCTGATAACAAACTTCCTGGCAGTTAAAACTGTACGCCGGAGCGAGACTCGAACTCGGGAGCTTTACCTTTCCTTGGAAACTGCTCTACAAACATTTTTTAATTTTTTTTGACCGTATGGAAAAATAAAAAGATTCTGACAAAACTGCTACTTGTGTACTTTTTTTTCGTGGAACAGGAAGGCAGGGTGAACAAACAATCTTTATTCGTATTAATTCTGCTGTCCTAGAGATAATAAAAGTATCGAGACCGCAAAAACAATTTTGAAACCGTAAAATTAACGTATAGGCTGCCTTTTTTCACATGAATAAAGAAAATGACAATCCTAGTCACGGGCGGGAGCGAAAACGAAGTTACCATCTGCAATCGGTCATCCAGCAATATCACCATACTTGCCATTGTGGGCGGAATGTATTTTTTTTTTTTGTGACACGTTAACATAATCCAGTCAGATCTGGCGCCAGCATGTGTGGGCCAGTTGTCTTCTCAGTGTGCAATATGCCAATATATTTGAACCGTGCAGTACTGTCTCTAATCGTTTTGCTGCAGGAGTCTTCTCATTTGTGGGACACCCCAGCTGCCGGGTGGGTTGTGAAAAACACTTCCGAAAAAATTGGAAAAGTAAGTCCTGTATTTCGTATGACTCCGTATGATCTCGTAAGTATATCCAATAATCCATCACGGTCTAAATATCGTACGAAAACAAATATTTCGTCGCATATCCAGCGATTCAATTGACCGCATACGTCTTTTGTTTGGGAAAAAAAGTCTTGTCCGGTAGAAAAAGTACATCCGATGTGATTCCTGTGTAGGAAGGCGACGCGTCAGCATCCAGACGTTCCTCGCTGCGCCACACACTAAACCACGTTCTTCCGTTGCTAAAAGTCCACAATTTGGGCAAAGAGGAGTATCGACCATATGAACTGTATTTAATCGACTCCTGGTGACAAGTTTACGGTTTGTAAGAATATACCACATCTGTTGACAGTAATGGCGTATGCACTGCATACCAAATGTGCTTCCAAGTTGTCGTTCGGTATTTGAACTCCATTATGTTGCGGCCATGGTGATCCGTCAAGCACCGATAGATCTCCCGAGTCGTGGGTATTCTCGTCGAAGGTACTTTCAGACGAACATAACCATAATCAACAAGATATGAGGCAATGTGTGCAAGAGAAGGCGAAATGTTGCCCACCGCTATCGTACGAAGCCGTAACAAGTACTTGTATCAGAGCTGATGTTATGGTATGCTTTCATTGTTGCCAATCATCGCTCGCATGTAAAGCGCCAAAGCATTATTTCGCACGTTTGTGAAGTTGAGGCCACCGTTCCGGAACTGTAGGGTTAACGGTCATATTTGATCTTAAATAACATCCCAGTACTAACATAATAACCAAAGGCAACAATGAGGCGATCCGTAATACCCTTCGGTATTGGTAGTATCTGCGCTAAATGGCTGCTATGTGAACATTGGTGTATGCCATACGTTGGATCATGTCAAAGTCTCTCAGTGAATTGTTGTGTATCGTCAGACGAACATTCTGCAGAAGCCGCCGAGAACTCGCCACCGCTGACCACCGCAGTGAACGGGTAAATGTGATCCCCAGACATCTCAGCGATTCCACCGTCTAAAACTGTAACGGTACGTCTTCCAGACCTTGTCCAATGTGCATAATTTTGGATCTCGTCGTGTTAATGACACTGCCTGCCGCTGTCCCGTAAGAGTTAGATGTTCAACAGCCTGACGCATTTCATGTCCTGATCTGACAAGAAGGATCACGTCGTCCGCATACGCGCGACAAACGAAAGAGTTTTCATGAAGTGCTATCCCAGGAAGTAAGCACCTCATAACACACCTCAGCGACCCGAGTGCTATCGAAAGTAGCATCATGGAGAGTGGGCACGCTTGTCGAACCGAGCTGTTAATGGGAATCGAGCCCACTTCCCTACCGTTTACAGTCACCTTCGATGTAGCCCCTCGTATTAGCCTCGTAACAATGGAGATGAAAACAGGTGGAAACGCCATTCGGCTCATGACTGACATCAAGAAGTCATGGTTGATCCTGTCGAAAGCACGATCCAAGTCCACAGATATCATCGCTATGCCCATTCTACACGTTTCCGCAAGGGCGATAATGTCACCGTACTCACTGAACGCCGAAGAGATATCACTTCGCACCCCTAGGCAAGCCTGATCAGGAGATATTGACCTGGATATGGCCAGTGTGAGACGAGACGCTAGTAGTCGTGCAAAGATATTGTAGTCGGTGTTTAGCATAGTGAGAGGCCGATACTGATTAACACTGCGACTCCCCGCCATCATCCGGATGGGAAGAAGAAAGCCCTTGACAAAATCTGACGGTAGGCGCATGTCAGGACGCATCGTCCCATTGTTGATCGACACTCTCTGTGGCATCAGCATGTCCGCGAATTCTCGATCAAACTTTAATGTAATCCCACTTCGCCCTGCTGATTTATGGGCTGCTTCTTTTTTGAGTGCCACCTTTATACCGTCTGCTGTGAGTGGCTCCATAAGTGCTGTCTTATCCGTCTCTATCAACGTCGTTTGCAGATGTTGCAATATGTCTTCCCCCACTCGACGGTCCGTCGGTGTTCCGGCGTATAGGTGACGGAAATGCTCTAAAAATTCATTTGCAGTGTCCTGTTGTATTGTCAGTTGACGGCCATCTAAACCGTAGAGCACTGTGACCTATGCCCCGCGGTAACGTTTGTGTTCCCGTGACACATAGTGCATCGAGGTACGTTCCCCAGTGATGGTGTCGAGACATTTTGCCCGTATCGGTATGACACCCAGTCGTCGTCGTGTGATCGATAGGATTTGTGCCTTGACACGATGAACTTCTGCATGATGTTCTGCTGACGGCACCTGGAGTAACAGCTCAGGAAGCGTGGTGTAATAATAATCAAGAGCGTCTCTTTGCCATCTCATCTTATCCCGACCATACTGTACAAGAGCTCTTCTTATTGCTGGATTAGTACACTCGAGCCACTATTGGAGGACCCACGCATATGTTGGTAGACGGCGTTGACATGTGGCCCACACCTCCTCGACTCTCTGACGACATTCGGGGTCCGCCAAAAGTGACGAACTGAGCTTCCATGTCCCGCGGCTTCTCCACACACTTTTCCGATGGAGTGATATGGTACAAATGTAAGCCAGATGATCAGTAAATGCCGCAGCCCATCGTACAGCGTCGACCACCTTACCCCGTAGACTAACCGAAACATATTTTCGATCAAGTCTGCTCGCGGAGTGACTGGTAAAAAAAGTATGTCCCTCACGGTTCCTATGAATCCTGATCCAGTCAGCATAACTCCAGGTCCCGGCATAGCTTGCAGTTCACGACAGGTATTGTAATCTGGAGTCTGGTCTTTTTGGACTAAAACACAATTGAAGTCACCACCTACCATGAAATGATCAAATCTGCCGGTAAATAAGGACACAAGCTCATCTGAGTAATAATTCGCACTCTCCCGTCTGTTGTCTATGTCGGAAGGGGCATAAACATTGAGAACACGAATTCCATCAACAGTTATCGCCAGTTCTCGTGCCGAAGGCAGATAAGCCAGGTCGCGAACCGGAATCCCGTCCCGGACCAATATCGCCGTTCCACTGTCGTTGTCCAAGTGAGGAGAGTTATAGGAGATGTATCCATGAACTTCCTGCAACTCAGGAACATAAATTTCCTGCATCATCAGTATATCCACATCCGACGCGTATATCATGACCTTAAGAATTACTGTTTCACCGGCTATCTAATGGTAATTATGTTCACTGTTCCTATTCTAGACGGTACAGTCTGGAACCGCGCGACCGGTACGGTCGCAGGTTCGAATCCTGCCTCGGGCATGGATGTGTGTGATGTCCTTAGGTTAGTTAGGTTTAAGTAGTTCTAAGTTCTAGGGGACTGATGACCTCAAAAGTTAAGTCCCATACTGCTCAGAGCCATTTGAACCTATTCTGTATGCCTGGGGTCAAGTAGCTGTCATCTCCACATAATGTTAAAATTACGAAAATTCACCGTATCAATAGTCCCTTTGCACATCCGCAGAGGGTCGCCCGACGGACGTCTCCCTGCGGCATTAGGTTTCTTGAGATGCAGACGGATGCGAGTACCCACAAATGGAAGGGTCCACATCGGTAATTTCTTCGTCCTGTGCGTCCCAGCTCCATACTTCCCCGTGCTGTACTGATGTGTGGCATCTGTGGATCTTTCTCAGCTTTAAACTCCGCCGCAGAACGGATGTCGGGCCCCTGAGCGGATGCGTCCCTGCCGCCGTTGGATACGCAGCTGCAGCAGCAAGTCGTATACCCCTAGCTTACTTATTCGTTACATAGTTTAATTCTTAATTTCTTTGCACGTTTTTGGGTACTTGCATTGTTTAATTCATAAATTTAGGGCATATTATAGCATTTGCGAGTTGTAGCATCGCGCTTTAGTACATGAATAGTGTAAATTCTCGTTGTCGTCTGTCTTCGGTTTTTGTTTTGAACGGCCAGTGTCGGTTGGTCACAGCCAGTGTGCTCCCTGCCGCCGTTGGATAAGCAGCTGCAGCAGCAAGTCGTATACCCCTAGCTTACTTATTCGTTATATACACTCCTGGAAATGGAAAAAAGAACACATTGACACCGGTGTGTCAGACCCACCATACTTGCTCCGGACACTGCGAGAGGGCTGTACAAGCAATGATCACACGCACGGCACAGCGGGCACACCAGGAACCGCGGTGTTGGCCGTCGAATGGCGCTAGCTGCGCAGCATTTGTGCACCACCGCCGTCAGTGTCAGCCAGTTTGCCGTGGCATACGGAGCTCCATCGCAGTCTTTAAGACTGGTAGCATGCCGCGACAGCGTGGACGTGAACCGTATGTGCAGTTGACGGACTTTGAGCGAGGGCGTATAGTGGGCATGCGGGAGGCCGGGTGGACGTACCGCCGAATTGCTCAACACGTGGGGCGTGAGGTCTCCACAGTACATCGATGTTGTCGCCAGTGGTCGGCGGAAGGTGCACGTGCCCGTCGACCTGGGACCGGACCGCAGCGATGCACGGATGCACGCCAAGACCGTAGGATCCTACGCAGTGCCGTAGGGGACCGCACCGCCACTTCCCAGCAAATTAGGGACACTGTTGCTCCTGGGGTATCGGCGAGGACCATTCGCAACCGTCTCCATGAAGCTGGGCTACGGTCCCGCACACCGTTAGGCCGTCTTCCGCTCACGCCCCAACATCGTGCAGCCCGCCTTCGGTGGTGTCGCGACAGGCGTGAATGGAGGGACGAATGGAGACGTGTCGTCTTCAGCGATGAGAGTCGCTTCTGCCTTGATGCCAATGATGGTCGTATGCGTGTTTGGCGCCGTGCAGGTGAGCGCCACAATCAGGACTGCATACGACCGAGGCACACAGGGCCAACACCCGGCATCATGGTGTGGGGAGCGATCTCCTACACTGGCCGTACACCACTGGTGATCGTCGAGGGGACACTGAATAGTGCACGGTACATCCAAACCGTCATCGAACCCATCGTTCTACCATTCCTAGACCGGCAAGGGAACTTGCTGTTCCAACAGGACAATGCACGTCCGCATGTATCCCGTGCCACCCAACGTGCTCTAGAAGGTGTAAGTCAACTACCCTGGCCAGCAAGATCTCCGGATCTGTCCCCCATTGAGCATGTTTGGGACTGGATGAAGCGTCGTCTCACGCGGTCTGCACGTCCAGCACGAACGCTGGTCCAACTGAGGCGCCAGGTGGAAATGGCATGACAAGCCGTTCCACAGGACTACATCCAGCATCTCTACGATCGTCTCCATGGGAGAACATCAGCCTGCATTGCTGCGAAAGGTGGATATACACTGTACTAGTGCCGACATTGTGCATGCTCTGTTGCCTGTGTCGATGTGCCTGTGGTTCTGTCAGTGTGATCATGTGATGTATCTGACCCCAGGAATGTGTCAATAAAGTTTCCCCTTCCTGGGACAATGAATTCACGGTGTTCTTATTTCAATTTCCAGGAGTGTAGTTTAATTATTAATTTCTTTGCGTGTTTTTGGGTACTTGCATTGTTTAATTCATACATTTTGGGCGTATTATAGTATTTGAGAGTTGTAGCATCGCGCTTTAGTGCTTACTTCGTAGATTCTCACTTAAATTGCGTGTGAGTTTCGAATAGGAAATGTAATTTCGAGTTTTAGTTACTGTAATCGTAAATTCAGGCAGATTGTAGCGCAGTCGTTAGGCATTTGCACAGGTTAGTTAATACATTCTTTGCGTGTTTCCCTTGCGCTATCTAGGTACGGACTCGTGTTTCAGTAACCGTTGTTCAACATCGATTAGAATGGACAGGGACTGTGATTGCTGTGTTCGGATGAGGGCTGAGTTGGCATCCCTCCACTCACAGCTGCAAGCGGCGCTGACTTCGGTCGCGCAGCTTGAGGCTGTTGCCAATAAGCACCACTGTGGGGAGCCGGACTTGGGTATCACGGGGATGTCAACCTCGTCCCGTCTGTCCCCAGATCGGTCTGCCGCTGTGGTTGCCCCGGTTGCTGCCCGCAGTGGAGCTGAGCCCTCGCCTGTGGTTGATTGGGAGGTCGTTCCAAGGCGTGGCAGGCAGCGAAAGACATCCCCGGAGGCTGATCAGAAAGCTTCCCCGGTGCGTCTGACAAACAGGTTTCAGGCACTGTCTCTGGCTGAGCCAGATGCAGCTGCCTGCCCTGTTTCAGAGGATGATTCTCAGCCTTCAAAGTCCGGGCAATCACAGAGGGTGGGCTTATTGGTAGTTGGGAGCTCCAATTTTAGGCGCGTTATGGGGCCCCTTAGTGATATGGCGGCTAAGGAGGGGAAGAAATCCAGTGTGCACTCCGTGTGCATTCCGGGTGGAGTCATTCCTGATGTGGAAAGGGTCCTTCTGGATGCCATCAAGAGCACAGGGTGCAGCCAGCTGCAGGTGGTGGCACATGTCGGCACTAATGATGTGTGTCGCTTTGGATCTGAGGAAATTCTCTCTGGATTCCAACGGCTATTTGATTTGGTGAAGGCTGCCGGTCTAGCTTACGAGATGAAGGCAGAGCTCACCATCTGCAGCATCGTTGACAGAACCGACAGCGGACCTTTGGTGCAGAGCCGGGTGGAGGGTCTGAATCAGAGGCTCAGACGGTTTTGTGACCGTGTTGGCTGCAGATCCCTTGACTTGCGCCATAGGGTGGTGGGGTTTCGCGTTCCGCTGAATAGGTCAGGAGTTCACTACACTCAGCTGGCGGCTACACGGGTAGCGGAGGCTGTGTGGCGTGGACTGGGCAGTTTTTTTAGGTAAGAAGGCCTCGGGAAAGTACGGGGTGAGCTGCAATCTCAAAGGGTGCATGACAAATACAAGACGTGCTTGGATCAAGGAACAGTCGGAATTGTAGTTGTAAATTGTTGTAGTTGTGCTAGGAAAGTCCCTGAGCTTCAAGCGCTAATAGAAAGCACAGAAGCTGAAATTGTTATATGTACAGAAAGCTGGCTAAAGCCTGAAATAAGTTCTGCAGAAATTTTTACGAAGTCTCAGACGGTGTTCAGGAAAGATAGATTAGGCAGAATTGGTGGTGGAGTGTTTGTGTCTGTCAGTAGTGGTTTATCTTGTAGTGAAGTCGAAGTAGATACTCCGTGCGAATTGGTATGGATGGAGGTTATACTTAACAGCCGAACTAAGTTAATAATTGGCTCCTTCTACCGACCCCCAGACTCCGATGATATATTTGCTGAACAGTTCAGAGAAAATTTGAGTCTCGTAACAAATAAATACCCCACTCATACGGTTATAGTTGGTGGGGACTTCAACCTTCCCTCGATATGTTGGCAAAAACACTTGTTCAAAACCGGTGGTAGGCAGAAAACATCTTCCGAGATTGTGCTAAATGCTTTCTCCGAAAATTATTTCGAGCATTTAGTCCACGAACCCACGCGAATTGTAAATGGTTGCGAAAACACACTTGACCTCTTAGCCACAAACAATCCAGAGCTGATAGAGAGCATCATGACTGATACAGGAATTAGTGATCACAAGGTAGTTGTAGTTAGGCTCAATACCGTTTCTTCCAAATCCACCAGAAACAAACGCAAAATAATTTCATTTAAAAAAGCGGATAAAGTGTCACTAGAAGCCTTCCTAAGAGACAATCTCCATTCTTTCCGAACTGACTATGCAAATGTAGACGAGATGTGGCTCAAATTCAAAGATATAGTAGCAACAGCAATTGAAAGATTCATACCTCATAAATTGGTAAGAGATGGAACTGATCCCCCGTGGTACACAAAACAGATCCGAACGCTGTTGCAGAGGCAACGGAAAAAGCATGCGAAGTTCAGAAGAACGCGAAATCCTGAAGACTGGTTAAAATTTACAGAAGCGCGAAATTTGGCACGGACTTCAATGCGAGATGCCTTTAATAGGTTCCACAACGAAACATTGTCTCGAAATTTGGTAGAAAATCCGAAGAAATTCTGGTCGTATGTAAAGTACACAAGCGGCAAGACGCAGTCAATACCTTCGCTGCGCAGTGCCGATGGTACTGTTACCGACGACTGTGTCGCTAAAGCGGAGTTATTGAACGCAGTTTTCCGAAATTCCTTCACCAGGGAAGACGAATGGAATATTCCAGAATTTGAAACACGAACAGCTGCTAGCATGAGTTTCTTTGAAGGAGATGCCTTAGGGGTTGCGAAAAAACTCAAATCGGTTGATACGGGCAAGTCTTAAGGTCCAGATTGTATACCGATTAGGTTCCTTTCAGATTCCGCTAATACAATAGCTCCCTACTTAGCAATCATACACAACCGCTCGCTCACCGATAGATCTGTACCTACAGATTGGAAAATTGCGCAGGTCGCACCAGTGTTTAAGAAGGGTAGTAGGAGTAATCCATCGAACTACAGACCTATATCATTGACGTCGGTTTGCAGTAGGGTTTTGGAGCATATAGTGTATTCAAACATTATGAATCACCTCGAAGGGAACGATCTATTGATACGTAATCAGCATGGTTTCAGAAAACATCGTTCTTGTGCAACGCAGCTAGCTCTTTATTCGCACGAAGTAATGGCCGCTATCGACAAGGGATCTCAAGTTGATTCCGTATTTCTAGATTTCCGGAAAGCTTTTGACACCGTTCCTCACAAGCGACTTCTAATCAAGCTGCGGGCCTATGGGGTATCGTCTCAGTTGTGCGACTGGATTCGTGATTTCCTGTCAGGAAGGTCGCAGTTCGTAGTAATAGACGGCAAATCATCGAGTAAAACTGAAGTGATATCAGGTGTTCCCCAGGGAAGCGTCCTGGGACCTCTGCTGTTCCTGATCTATATAAATGACTTGGGTGACAATCTGAGCAGTTCTCTTAGGTTGTTCGCAGATGATGCTGTAATTTACCGTCTAGTAAGGTCATCCGAAGACCGGTATCAGTTGCAAAGCGATTTAGAAAAGATTGCTGTATGGTGTGGCAGGTGGTAGTGGACGCTAAATAACGAAAAGTGTGAGGTAATCCACATGAGTTCCAAAAGAAATCCGTTGGAATTCGATTACTCGATAAATAGTACAATTCTCAAGGCTGTCAATTCAAGTAAGTACCTGAGAGTTAAAATTACGAACAACTTCAGTTGGAAAGACCACATAGATAATATTGTGGGGAAGGCGAGCCAAAGGTTGCGTTTCATTCGCAGGACACTTAGAAGATGCAACAAGTCCACTAAAGAGACAGCTTACACTACACTCGTTCGTCCTCTGTTAGAATATTGCTGCGCGGTGTGGGATCCTTACCAGGTGGGATTGACGGAGGACATCGAAAGGGTGCAAAAAAGGGCAGCTCGTTTTGTATTATCACGTAATAGTGGAGAGAGTGTGGTAGATATGATACACGAGTTGGGATGGAAGTCATTGAAGCAAAGACGTTTTCCGTCGCAGCGAGATCTATTTACGAAATTTCAGTCACCAACTTTCTCTTCCGAATGCGAAAATATTTTGTTGAGCCCAACCTACATAGGTAGGAATGATCATAAAAATAAAATAAGAGAAATCAGAGCTCGAACAGAAAGGTTTAGGTGTTCGTTTTTCCCGCGCGCTGTTCGGGAGTGGAATGGTAGAGAGATAGTATGATTGTGGTTCGATGAACCCTCTGCCAAGCACTTAAATGTGAATTGCAGAGTAGTCATGAAGATGTAGATGAACGACATGACATCTTTTCACTGTCAGAATTAATATGGTCAGCGACATCGGAAGCTTGTGGTTCCAGGTCAGACAGGTCCATAGTGTTAGACTCATCAGGGCTCTCCAAGAAGAGAAGGGAGCGTCTCCGCAGAGTTTAGTCGGCGCTTCTCGAGGCGCTTCGGCGAGCGTTGTTTGCGGGCCGTAACCTCGACAGCCGGCCGGAGTGGCCGTGCGGTTCTGGGCGCTACAGTCTGGAACCGCGTGACCGCTACGGTCGCAGGTTCGAATCCTGCTTCGGGCATGCATGTGTGTGATGTCCTTAGGTTAGTTAGGTTTACGTAGTTCTAAGTTCTAGGGGACTTATGACCTCAGCAGTTGAGTCCCATAGTGCTCAGAGCCATTTGAACGTAACTTCGACCTCTGGTGTTGGCGAATCTTATATCTCCTACTGTCTCGCCACCGCCACAACGCCCTGGGCCCGTTCCGCTTCAGTTTCCATGCCTTGCGTGATGATATCATCCTCTTTCTCCATCACCAGCAGTGTCTGAGATTGGAGGTTGGTCGGAGCCATTCCTTCTTTAGTGGGGCCCGAAAGCGCCTCAATCAACGGCGCCGTTGGTTCGATAGTACACTCCGACCTCGGTGTCACCTCCCCGCGAAGCGCCGTCAATAAGTCAGCAGCAGTGACGTTGGTGTAGCCGGATTCTGGAAGTCTCCGCTGGGGAGTTGCACAAGTCGCCTCTGCATACACGCAGATCGAAGATGTTCTTCACCACCATACCCGGAGCATGTCCGCGGCTGTCCTTCATAAATGACAATAGCTCTACAGCCACCGATGTTCATGTACGATGGCACATTTCGTAAAGGCAATTCGCACCTGTCGGACACCATTGAGCACTGGATACGTGATAAAACTTGCCCATCGTTCGGCCGTACGACTAAGAACTCTGCCGTATGGCTGGAGTGATTCGGTGACCAATGATGCGGGTACCTCCAAAGAAGCTCGAAGATTCGAATAGTACGCACGTCCAGGCCCGAATGAGCTATTAAAACTTCGCCAGTATGACCATCGGAGTGTCGAAACTGGAATCCTCGTTTGGTGGCTTCAGTAATTCTATCGCATGCTGCGTCGTCAATAATCTTTTCGTATTGATAAGTGAATTCCAATAAACTCCGTGTAATTAAGATGCAATTCGTCCCTCAGGATACGTTCGATTTCGAAAGCCTTCAGTCTTTCATACTCGTTACAGAACGTGAACTGTATCGTGGTTTCTCGAAAACTCTGCGCCATTGCGTTCGATTCAAACAGTAACACACGCGAGTAACGACGGTGTAAACACCGCTCCTTCCGCGAACGTTCGCATTCGGGACTTAAACAAGTCCAAGCTACTCCGCTGCCAAAGGCAGTACCTCGTCTCGTACTTTCCAGAGTTTCGTATCAGCGGACACTCCACTGCAGAGTGAAAATTTCATTCTGGAAGCATCCTCCAGGCTGTCGCTAAGCCATGTCTCCGCAATATTCTTTCGTCCAGGACTGCTGGTTCTGCAAGATTAACAGGAGAGTTTATGCGACGTTTGGAAGGTAGCAGAAGCTGTGGGGACGGGTCGTCAGTAGCTCTTGGGTAGCTCAGTCAGGCACATTTCCGCTTCCCACGCTGGGCCAGTAGGTTCCGCTAGTTCCCCCCCTCTATCGTTGCGTTGCGAGAGGTTCATTATTTGTCCTCAGTGTCGCGTGAGCCGTTGTAGACGTCACATCGTTGTTTGTCTCTCGGCATCTCATGTTTGTGATTCCATTTTGACGCGGCGCTGTCTTGCGCCGTGATGTGGTCGATGGCTCTCAGGAACATTCCACGCACAGATACCGTCAGTTTTATTTTTGACAAATCCACTCGTGATGTGCAGCCGAGTTAGTTAGACATTCGTAATGGGCTTGTAGATACGATCAAGGACACTTCAGAACTGGTTCTCACGGCATACTTCATAGACACGTTTCAGGTTGAGAGGCTCCTTTTGCGGAACGGACAACAAGTCCCTTTCACTCATGGCGATGGTTCTAATAGCACTGTTATTATGAGGAACGCGGAGGTACAATATACAAATGTTAGGGTGTTTAACCTTCTACACGATGTTGATGACAGTTTCCTCATGACCGCCCTGCTTCCGTTTGGGGAATACGGAATATACGGCGAGAACACTGGTCCGCCCAACATCCTTTACAAGTTTATAGCGAAGTTCGATCCATGGACATGGTAGTCAAACGGAATATTCCCTCTCATTTGCAGGTGTGTGGATACGGGATGCATATAATTTACATAGCACAAGAAGGCACCTGTTTTAATTGCCTGCGTCGTGTCATGGTCTTAATACCCACTTATGAACAACTTAAAAGGCTAACTTTAAAGTATCTGGTGTCCCAAGTGATGGCCATTGTGCCTAACCACGCTTCTGAAGGGCAAAGCGAGCCATTGCGTCATTGCCCTAGCTCATTTCAGCTGTTAGCCTCGCGTCGGGACTTCGCCAATGTAGCTTCCGCGTCGCCACCACCCTCAAGTCAAAAAAGATAGACGGACCCAAGATGGTGAGGTGTCAGTCGATTCCTCTTCCCTTTTCCGCTCTACTGAAAAGATTCCGGTGGAAGAGGCCTCTCCCCTCTCTGAGTTTAGAGCGGACGATAACACGTCGGTTGCTATAACAGGATTCGAAAGCGTCCAGTATGCCCTCCGACCTGGCTCCCGAGACAGAGACCGCCTCTTTGGGGACGGGGATGAGGATAGACCCTTTCCGGAGCTCCATACTATACTCCTGGAAATTGAAATAAGAACACCGTGAATTCATTGTCCCAGGAAGGGGAAACTTTATTGACACATTCCTGGGGTCAGATACATCACATGATCACACTGACAGAACCACAGGCAAATAGACACAGGCAACAGAGCATGCACAATGTCGGCACTAGTACAGTGTATATCCACCTTTCGCAGCAATGCAGGCTGCTATTCTCCCATGGAGACGATCGTAGAGATGCTGGATGTAGTCCTGTGGAACGGCTTGCCATGCCATTTCCACCTGGCGCCTCAGTTGGACCAGCGTTCGTGCTGGACGTGCAGACCGCGTGAGACGACGCTTCATCCAGTCCCAAACATGCTCAATGGGGGACAGATCCGGAGATCTTGCTGGCCAGGGTAGTTGACTTACACATTCTAGAGCACGTTGGGTGGCACGGGATACATGCGGACGTGCATTGTCCTGTTGGAACAGCAAGTTCCCTTGCCGGTATAGGAATGGTAGAACGATGAGTTCGATGACGGTTTGGATGTACCGTGCACTATTCAGTGTCCCCTCGACGATCACCAGTGGTGTACGGCCAGTGTAGGAGATCGCTCCCCACACCATGATGCCGGGCGTTGGCCCTGTGTGCCTCGGTCGTATGCAGTCCTGATTGTGGCGCTCACTTGCACGGCGCCAAACACGCATACGACCATCATTGGCACCAAGGCAGAAGCGACTCTCATCGCTGAAGACGACACGTCTCCATTCGTCCGTCCATTCACGCCTGTCGCGACACCACTGGAGGCGGGCTGCACGATGTTGGGGCGTGAGCGGAAGACGGCCTAACGGTGTGCGGGACCGTAGCCCAGCTTCATGGAGACGGTTGCGAATGGTCCTCGCCGATACCCCAGGAGCAACAGTGTCCCTAATTTGCTGGGAAGTGGCGGTGCGTTCCCCTACGGCACTGCGTAGGATCCTACGGTCTTGGCGTGCATCCGTGCGTCGCTGCGGTCCGGTCCCAGGTCGACGGGCACGTGCACCTTCCGCCGACCACTGGCGACAACATCGATGTACTGTGGAGACCTCACGCCCCACGTGTTGAGCAATTCGGCGGTACCTCCACCCGGCCTCCCGCATGCCCACTATACGCCCTCGCTCAAAGTCCGTCAACTGCACATACGGTTCACGTCCACGCTGTCGCGGCATGCTACCAGTGTTAAAGACTGCGATGGAGCTCCGTATGCCACGGCAAACTGGCTGACACTGACGGCGGCGGTGCACAAATGCTGCGCCATTCGATGGCCAACACCGCGGTTCCTGGTGTGTCCGCTGTGCCGTGCGTGTGATCATTGCTTGTACAGCCCTCTCGCAGTGTCCAGAGCAAGTATGGTGGGTCTGACACACCGGTGTCAATGTGTTCTTTTTTCCATTTCCAGGTGTGTATATCTACGGACTTGCCAGACATGCCTGAGTCTGTAACATACCCCCATCCTTCTTCTGTGCCCCGGAACGGGAAAGATTGCCACAAGCCGCTGCTGATCGACCCCCGATTGGCCCAAGTGTGCCAACGGCACATGTGGCGATTGTAAACGACGTACCGTCAGTTTCCGATTATGTTGATTCCCAGGGCCGCACAGCCCACCTGTACCTGATAATTAATTTCCGAAGGAGCACCCTCCCCCCACTGTGCACCATACGTCAGTCGCCTCCCTGCACAGCCGCAACAAACAACGTTTCAAACCTGAGCGCGCTGCACCGTGAAAAAAGAAAAAAACAGAAAGAGGGTGGATGTGAGGGATCCACCTCTTTACAATTAGATTCATCATTGACTCTGCCAGGGAATTTTAACGGTTATTTGCATAAATTAGGTGCATAGTTTTGGTAATCTATAGATTAGGCCTATAACTTTCTTACCTTGAATGTGAAGAGAATTACTTCCGAGCTGACTTCCGGCGTTGCAACAATTTAATTACGATTCAGGTGCAACCGTGACACTTTCGCAAGAAGTGTAAATTGACAATTTTTCTATTCCCGGCTTTTCTACTTTCTTTAATGTGACTCCTGAACTATCTACTGGCACTGCGTTATTTTACAGAGAGAGAATACCACTGACTGATTTCGATGTTCTTGATAACGGCCGAGCAATACGCTACACTTTTAGTGGCCTTACTTTGATTGTTCTTTATGCCCCTTCAGGATCTGGTCATTCCACAGATCATGCTGGTTTTTACAAAGATGATGCAGTAAATTTATTTCGTGAAACTCCGCAGAAAATTCTGTTAGGTGGAAATTTTATTTGTGTTTGGCCTCCTGTGGATCAGACCCCTAATATTAATTTCTGTGTGGAACTAGACAATTTGGTTCGTTCTAAGACAACACGAGACGCGTTTATCTGTCAATATCTCACACCCGTCAGGTACACGCATTTTACAGCTACTTTCAGCACCCGACTCGATCGCTTTTTTCTTTCTGACTCTATGTGGACAGCTGTTAGTAACAGACGTGATACCCGCTTGTTTTACTGATCACTGTGCCTTAATAAAAATGGTTCAGATGGCTCTGAGCACTATGGGACTTAACATCTGAGGCCATCAGTCCCCTAGAACCTAAAACTACTTAAACCTAACTAACCAAAGGACATCACACTCATCCATGCCAGAGGCAGGATTCGAACCTGCGACCGTAGCAGTCGCGCGGTTCCAAACTGAAGCGCCTAGAATCGGTCTGCCACATCGGCCGGCCACTGCGCCTTAGCTGTAACTTTAAATCATGTGCCGCAACCAGTAAAACCGTATCGCCTCCCCTGGATGTTGAACACAACTCTTTTAAAGGATCCTTCACTCGAGATTATTGTTCGAGAGGTTTGGGCCCGTGGCTTGCGGTCGCAAGACCGTTGTCCTGTTATGGAATGGTGGTCAGAGCATGCTAAGCCTTTGCTCCGGAAAGTGCTGGTGCGTTATGCCACCGAGAGGACGAGGTGTCTCCGTCGGACCCAGGAATTTTATTATTCCATCTTGCGTCAACTTTGTGGCGATCACAGACGAGCTCCCTATCGGATTTTGGGTGTCCAACATGTTAAAGCGAAACTTCTTCTGTTAAAGAAGCAACAACTGGAAGGACTCAGCGTATGATCCAAATCCCGCTCCTTCCTACAGGATGAACTAATCACCTTATATCACCTTCTCTGGCTGCGGATGCGTCGCAGATGAGTATGTATCACGTCCCTTACTCACACCAACGGTCACATACTGACATCCCAAAGTCACATTTCGACAGCGATCTATAGTTACTTTACCGACCTTTATGATAACCCTGCTACTGACACTACTGCCCCTGGTGAGATTACTCTACTCCTTCATTGCATAGTTACCCCAGTATTAAATGACGACTTTCTAAGTGACTTATTGTTGATTCACCATCGCAAAAATCTCCTGGACACGACTGTACTTCGGAGGAATTTTATGTACATTTTTGGCCTTTTATAGGTGATACCATTACGTTACAGGTAAATGAAGTGATCCAGAGAGGTTTGATTCCTGACCCCCTCCAAAGTTGGCAAAATCGTTCTAATTCCGAAGACAACCTGACGTCCAGACATTGATAAATCCCACCCGAACACACTACTAATTCCGATTACATAGCTGTCGCCCGGGCGGTTAATAGCAGTTTATGGAAAATTCTTGCAATCCACCAAACCTGTGCGCCTAGGCACACGACTCTGACTTCTGTAATCGAATGCCGCGACGTTGTCTCGGTGGCTGCAGTGACTTCTGTCTCTAGAGCCTCGCCCTTTTATTGATTTTAATAAGGCATTCAATCGGGTCGGTCACGGTTTCTTGATGCAGGTGCTCAAGGCGACCGCTCTCAATCATATTGCGTGTCAGGTATTATCCAATCTTTTTACTGGTATTGACGCATCTGTCGTAGTGAATAGACAGCTTACTCCGCAGATCATCATTCGGATCACAGTGGTGCCAAATCCCAAAAAGCTGGCCAAAATTCGAAAAATAAAGTACAAAATAATCTCTAGTCGTGGGCTATGTTGGGTAAGGGTCCGAAGGTCGAATTCCGGTCGCCAGAACCCCTAGCCTCTAACCTGCTATTGTAGGACAGCTGAAAGGGAACCCTTCAGGAAGCTAGACGCTTCGTGCAGTGAGCAAATATTTCAACGCTACATTCAACAGGACACCAAATCTCTAAAAATCAATCGATTTCAATTCTTAAGAATGGAATCAACAGCCGCAAGTAAGTAGAATATCATTGTGTAACATAAAATTAATAATAATAGTCCATGCGATAGCAATAAATGAATCATTTATGCGTAAATGAACGGGAAATTACAACGGAAAATTTTAAACACGATGAGAAAAGTGTATAAGTTCTGCAGAGTTCAATGATCTAACCGATCGCACGATGTAGCTGGAACTATCACCAAATTAAAAAAAGCTTACTGCATATAGCTGCAACTGTGTCATTGGTACGAATTCTTGCTACGTAAGACATTGTTTGCTGAATTTTGTACATCAACGAAGCGGATTGTTACTATTTTTCTTGAATTTATCTGCGGTCTTCATTGTATTTTGAGTTCTATAATACGTAATTCACTTTTGTAAACACACTCTCCTCCTTTTCAAGTAATGTTTTGGCTCAAATGGCTCTGAGCACTATGGGACTTAGCAGCTGTGGTCATCAGTCCCCTAGAACTTAGAACTACTTAAACCTAACTAACCTAAGGACATCACACACATCCATGCCCGAGGCAGGATTCGAACCTGCGACCGTAGCAGTTGCGCGGTTCCGGACTGCGCGCCTAGAACCGCGAGACCACCGAGGCCAGCTAATATTTTGGAATGTATAATAGTAACGAGATTAAATATGGAATCATTCACCTGTGAAGATATTATATTTTCCAATTTCTGAATTTGTCGTTGATGAAGGTGAAACGTGTGGCCTGACAATAGGGAAATGTTTTCTATATTGAAAGGTCATTGGAACGAGAAAATGACTGAAGTGTATGCACTGATCGAAAATTTCATGTCTGCTAAGTTGCAACGCCCCTTCGCTTTATCAGACAGTGTAAAACCTGACGGCAAGTTGTTGCATGATTTGCACGAAAAGTGGCAGCAAGTATCTAGAAATGAATGCAAGTTTCTGCAAAAATATTCTGAATGTTTGAGCGTGTTTGTTTCTTTCGAAAAAACTAAGCAACCTTTGGGAAAACCTATAATTTGGGTCGGCCTTCTTCAGAATTTTCAGGGTCTAGTGACCGGACAAAACGAAAGAGGACTGAAGAATTACGGGCAAGAAATACGGGAAAGACAGGAAGAATTTACGTATGCCACTCAAATGAACATCGGATCATCTGGGAAATCAGATGCTGCAAAAAGTGTCCGTGATTTGGGACTGGGGAGCTTACCTAAGGCCAAGAAGTATAAGGAGTCAGTAGATACGAATAGAGAAAGGACTTTACCTGCCGATGCTGCTCTGTCGCCCATTCTAGAACTAAAATTATCGAAATCGCATTATCAGGGGCTTCGTAATAGAAGCAAAGAGAACAGCTGTGATTTATTTCTGCCGTATAAAAGGCCATATCAAGCTAAGCTCAAATGTTATCCTCCTAAGTCAGATATTTCTGTTACTGAATGTAGTGCTGAAGTAAAATTGCAGGCTTTACTGTATCACAGAGCTGATACGATATTATTAACACAAATGGATGTTGTCAAAAGTTTGTCTGCTGAAAATGTTCGTAACTTGAATTTATTTTGTAAGTGGGGCTGCGATGGCACTTCCGACCAAAGTACGTAAAACCAAAAGTTCACCAATGATGATAGAAGCAAGTCAGATGCTAATATTTTTTTACCTCAATCGTTCCACTGCAACTTGTATCAGACGAACAAGAAACAAACGCAAGGATAGTTATACGGAAAAATCCGAGGCCGTCATCTCCTCGTTTTTGCAGACCAATTAGAATTCCATTTTTTTTTCACGAGAGTCCTGAAGCTACTCGTGAGGAAATGGAATAAATTGAACAGCAAGAGAAAAATGTTGTCCCTCCCGAAAAGATATTAGATGGAAAAGCATTAAGAGTTTCTTTCCGACTTGCTTTCACCATGACAGACGTTAAAGTTTGTAATGCTATCGCGCGTAATATATCTCTTCAACGATACTATTTATGCAATCCACATTCAAAAGAACTTAACAATATCGACGCAATTTTAGAAAAGCAAACCTTTGAAGATCGTCTACAGTTTGGATTGTCAACTTTACATGCGTGGATACGGTTTTTCTAATGCTGTTTGCATGTAGCATATAAGCTTGGAATTAAAAACTGGCAAGCGAGTAGTGATAAAGAATAGGAACAAGTAACCATCCGAAAAACCAATATACAGAAGGACTTCCATATGGAATTAGGTCTGATATCGATCGACCAAAGCCTGGTTTCGGTAGTTCGAATGATGGGAATACAACTCGAAGATTTTTCGAAAACTCAAGCATTTCTGCTGCTATCACAGATATAGATGAGATATTGCAAACAATCTCGAGAAGCCTCGAATTCAATTTCATAAAATTCCAAGATTATGCCTTGCAGACTTGCTACTTGGTGCAGCTATATCCATGGTTCTACATGCCAACTTCGGTACATAAGGTATTGATTCATGGCGCAGAAGTGATAAACTCAACTGCACTGCCGATAGGGCAGATGTCTGAAGAAGCCCAAGAGTCTACTTATAAACTCATAAAAAAGCTTCGGGAACAATGGAAGAAATTTTTACGCCTATTATTAATATCAGATTCATTTATTTCAAGTTTGCGTGAATTGTCTTGAAAAATCTCGAAGTCGTTGCTCCCAGAAGCAGTTTCATTGTTAGTTGCGTCACGTATACCAGCAAGTACATTAAGCTCGAGCGATTCAAAAGTTGAATCACATTATTGTGAATCAACTATTCTTCGGATGACGATCTATGAACTTTGAATCAACCGATTGTATGTTTTATTGTATTGTACAACATATGGGTATATTTTGTATTTTCTCTATAAAAGTGATGAATGTTAAATCCGTCATTTTGTTTTATTTCAAATTTTAACTTCGGATTCATAATCAGCGGCCCCGAAAACCAGCGAGTACTGACTTTCAGCCGAATTTATAGCGTTTTAGACTTTTGGCCAGCTTTTTGGGATTTGGCCCCACTGTGCGAAAGGGGCTTACCACTGGGAAACCCCCACTCCGTGTCGCTTTTTTTCTTGTCCTTAGAACCTCTGCTTCGCCGTATTGCTGATCAGTTAAGTGGCTGGAAGAAATTGGGAGAAACCTTCTCGGTAGGAGCGTACGCGGATGATGTTATGGTATTGCTATGTCATGTCGATGATATATCTTTGCTCAAGTACTTATTCGATCCCTTTTGTTATCTTACTTGGGCCCGCATTAATGAACGAAAATGTACCCTATTATCATTGCAGGGTTTTCAACACGTTGTTCAAATGGCTCTGAGCACTATGGGACTTAACATCTGAGGTCATCAGTCCCCTAGAACTTAGAACTACTTAAACCTAAGGACATCACACACATCCATGCCCGAGACAGGTTGGTTCAAATGGCTCTGAGCACTATGGGACTCAGCTGCTGAGGTCATTAGTCCCCTAGAACTTAGAACTAGTTAAACCTTACTAACCTAAGGACATCACAAACATCCATGCCCGAGGCAGGATTCGAACCTGCGACCGTAGTGGCCAACAAGTTGTCATTCCATGGGCAACGGTTGGGAATTACCTTGGAAATGGCTGCTTTAAATTGGCGGGAGGTGACGAATCGAATTCAAGGAGCAATTCGTGAACACAAACGTCGTCCCCTTAGTCTTCTTCACAAAGTGCGGATCTTTGATTCCTATTTTTTCAGTAAAGTATACTACGTTGCACAAATGTTCTCGCTCTCCGCGACGATGGCGCTAAAATTGTTGCAAATGTCCGGTCGTTTCCTTTGGAAAACTCATATTTTTCGACTTCGGTATGAAGTTGTTGCAAGGTCTGGTCCCGTTGGAAGGTTGGGACTTCCTAATATCAAAGTGAAAGCTTCAGTACTGTTTATAAGGCGCATCGTTTTAACATGTACTCGGGCATCTCTCTTATTTACATGTCTTCGACCGGCCAGTCTGACTGCTCCTGCCGGATCAACTCTAAATTGCGGCATGTACGTGAATTTTATTTTATAATAAGTTTTCTGGGAGCTGACATTTTATCAGACACACACCTTACCACCAGATCCTTGCTTTCTCGTTGGGGAGTACAATCATCCCTCTCCCCAACTGAAATGGCCTCGCCATTGGTATTCTGCAAAACAGTGTGGTTTCCCGTTAGTCTTCCTATCCTCCCGATGGAAGTCGCCTCATCTGATCCCGACCAACTAACGCCTCTATCACATTAGTCTTAGTCCGACTGGTCTTTGTGACACGTCATCAACCTGGTACATTACCACACAGATTTGTCTCTTGTGGGCGAGAACACTGGCACTGGATTTGCCGACAACTGGCTCTGCTTACCGATCAGCTGAGGCTGCTTTCTCGCATTATCTTCTTCTGTGTCCAGACTTTTCCGTTTTCCCTCGACCAAAACTAATTCGATAATGTCGCTCCTCAGACACTACATCCACTATGTAATCAGGTGTCACAACAATCCCGAACCCCTTGTTTTTCACCAGTAGATGGTGAACGCTCGTTAGAAGTGGAAGAGGCTTCCCCGTTATCGTGTTTTATTTGCTAATATATTGCACCTTGTTTTTAATTGTTAAGGAATTGGATAGCTCTTTCTTTGTTTTCATTTGCAGCCTACTCTCATTGTGCTCTTCCTACGGAAAAATTTGATTCCGTGGAATTTTTGCCCAAGTTTTCTTTTCAGATAACAAATAACAACAAAAATAAAGAAGAAATTTCAGAAATTATAAAAATGAAATGCAATAAAAAAAATAAAAAAGCGAATTAAAAAGTCCCTTATTACCATGTCCAAGTGAATGACCAGCACAGGCTGCGGCTAAGCCATCCTTTCTTGCAGGAGTTCTGCAAGCTTCGGAGGAGAGCCTCTGTGAAGTTTAGAAGGTAGGAGATGAGGTACTGGCAGAATTGAAGCTGTGGGGACGGGTCGTGAGTCGTGTTTGGGTAGCTGAGTCGGTAGAGCACTTACCCACGAAAGGCAAAGCTCCCGAGTTCGAGTCTCGGTCTGGCACACAGTTTTAATTTGCCAGGAAGCGCCCCTCGTATTATTCGTTTCCCCAGTTCCTTATTTAATTCTGAAAAAGAACTCATGATCACTATCCTTCGTATTCTCAATCTCCATATCCCCGGCTGAATTAGGATTTTCCAAATGGCGCGTCGGTTCTTCGATGTTACTGGCCATGGCTAGCGAGACAGGGAAACAACACATTAGAAGAATCGTACAGCTGTTAAATTTTGTGTAGAGCGCCGCCCGACGCTGATTCTCGTGGGTGCCACTGTGCGGTACCCGCTACTTGAAGTCGTGTACCCGCTGACGCCGCCGGAAGCTGAGCTGCTACATACAGCCGCTGCCGGTCGCGATCACTCCTTCGCCAACCCACGGGTACCACGTCATCGAAGAGATGCGGTCTCATAGCTTCCACAGTCGCACGGAACACCGCAACCGTCCGTAATCTGGCCCACAATTTTATCCTTAGTTCTGCCTACCTAACAAGCTAGTTCGGTAGACAGCCCCCAAATTATGAGCTGACACTCCGGACCGAGAAGCAAATTGTTAAATTTTCAATTTCTGGTGGAACAGTTAAGTGCGTAACCACATCTTCACTTTATGTTCATTTGAAGAGGACTAGTGCATACACTTACGTAAGCGAGACACAGGATCAGTTATATTTTTATAAAAATTTAATACTTCATATTTTAAATCAGCTTAAATACACGTTCCTTCGAGCCAAAGGGGATTCCGTCATTTCAAAACAGGCTCTCCCCACTATAGACACAGATTATTCGATGAACTGATAGTAATTTTTCTAGAATACCATTTTGTAAATAAAAATTCCTTCTCTTGCTCCACTGTATTTGTTTCCCCCAGGCGCACTTCGTCTTTTTTCAAGCAGAAAATAAAACCCTGCTGAATGATCGAGTACTCATGCAAAACAATTCACTGGTTACCCTAATAGATAAAATAACAGAGTAACACCACAACAGAGGACTATTCTCATAATAATAATAATAATAATAATAATAATATCACGTAACTCCTTTTCTACTCCCTTGTCCATGAACCTATCTACAAAACATTTAAACCAAAACTTAAATCAGATGAATTCTAAAACTCTCAGCCATTCTATGACAGCTTACATTCGTATTCAACATTCTACAACTCGCACTAAATAACCACCTATACCCCCACCTTCACAAAAAAAGATAAATCCACGCATATACAGGGTGGAGAGAAATTCTGTCACGAAATTTTAGCCCTGGATAGCTGATGCCAGTAGGAACGAATATTACTAATGTTGTATAGGTCGACAACGCACCATTTTTAAACTACGGAAACTTGCCACCGCGTGCTCCGATTGGCCGGGGAATTGCCCTCCTGCCATTCACCGGTTGACACATACATCTACATCTACATCTACATCCATACTCCGCAAGCAACCTGACGGTGTATGACGGAGGGTACTTTGAGTACCTCTATAGGTTCTCCCTTCTATTCCAGTCTCGTATTGTTCGTGGAAAGAAAAATTGTCGGTTTGCCTCTGTGTGGGCTCTAATCTCTCTGATTTTATCCTCATGGTCTCTTCGCGAGATACACTTAGGAGGGAGCAATACATTGCTTGACTCCTCTGTGAAGGTATATTCTCGAAACTTCAACAAAAGCCCGTACCGAGCTACTGAGCGTCTCTCCTGTAGAGTCTTCCACTGGAGTTTATCTATCATCTCCGTAACACTAAATGATCCTTTAACGAAGCGCGCTGCACTCCGTTGGATCTTCTCTATCTCTTCTATCAACCCTATCTGTTACGTATCCCACACCGGTGAGCAGTATTCAATCAGTGGGCGAACAACTGTACTGTAACCTATTTCCTTTGTTTTCGGATTGAATTCCCTTAGGATTCTTCCAATGAATCTCAGTCTGGCATTTGCTTTACCGACGATTAATTTTGTATGGTCATTCCATTTTAAATCACTCCTAACGCCTACTCCCAGATAATTTATGGAATTAACTGCTTCCAGTTGCTGACCTGCTATATTGTAGCTAAATGATAAAGGATCTTTCTTTCTATGTATTCGCAGCACATTACACTTGTCTACATTGAGATTGAATTGCCATTCCCTGCACCATGCGTCAATAGGTTGCAGATCCTCCTGTATTTCAGTACAATTTTCCGTTGTTACAACCTCTCAAATGGCTCTGAGCACTATGGGACTTGACTGCTGTGGTCATGAGTCCCATAGAACTTAGAACTACTTAAACCTAACTAACCTAAGGACATGACACACATCCATGCCTGAGGCAGAATTCGAACCTGCGACCGTAGCATTCGCGCGGTTCCAGACTATAGCGCCTAGAACCGCTCGACCACACCGGCCGGCCTACAACCTCTCGATATACTACATGATCATCCACAAAAGGCCTCAGTGAACTTCCGATGTTATCCACAAGGTCATTTATATATATTGTGAATAGCAACGGTCCTACGACACTCCTTGCGGCACATCTGAAATCACTCTTACTTCGGCAGATTTCTCTCCATTGAGAATGTCATGGTGCGTTCTATTATCTAGGAACTCTTCAATCCAACCACACAATAGGTCTGATAGTCCATATGCTCTTACTTTGTTCATCAAACGACTGTGGAGAACTGTATCAAACGCCTTGCGTAAGTCAAGAAACACGGCATCTACCTGGGAACCCTTGTCTATGGCCCTCTTAGAATCGTGGACGAATAGCGCGAGCTGGGTTTCACACGATGATTCTTTTTCGAAACCCATGCTGATTCCTACAGAGTAGATTTCTAGTCCCCAGAAAAGTCATTATGCTCGAACATAATACGTGTTCCAAAATTCTACAACTGATGGACGTTAGAGATATAGGTCTATAGTTCTGCATATCTGTTCGACTTCCCTTCTTGAAAACGGGAATGACCTGTCACTGCCCCAACGTGATACGCACACATGTAGAATAGGTTTTGCTGTTTGTCTCAACCTCACGTCAGAGGCATTCAGACGTAAGCTTCGCTTCGGAGCACACACACGTCACCTGCGATTGAGTCATAAGTTTCAGTAAGCATGGCGGCACAGTATTCGTCTGAAGAACAACGAGATATGGTTTTTGTTTATACACCAACCGAAGGTAATGCGCATGAAGCTCGACGGATGTATGAGGAACGGTATCCAGCAAGACGCCACTCACACCCGCAAACGTTTACAGCAATTGACTGGCGACTTGTCGAAACAGGCTCGTTAGTGGGAATACCTCGAACACGACCGCATGCTGCATTTGAAGATACCGTTCTCTAGCGCTTCGAGGAAGCACTTACGACAAGTACTCGAGCGATTGGACACAACGTGGGAGTCACTCATCTGTTAGTCTGGCAGGTTTTGAGGGATGACGGCCACCATCCATTTAGTTTCCAGGCCGTCAAAGACCTAAATCCTGTGGCGGACTACGAACCCAGGCTAGGGATTTGCCGGTGGTTTCTGCGACGTATTGCACGAGATACCGACTTCCCCGCCATTGTGTTGTTTACCTACGAGTGCACCTTCCATCGGGATGGCCTTTACAACACTCTAAACGTTCATTACAGGACATGGAGAAATCCTCACGTCACGTCCGTCCACGGACACCAGGAAAGATTTTCGCTCAACATTTGGGCAGGCATTGTGGTTGACCATCTCATTGGGCCGGTCTGTCTACCACCTCGACTTACTGGGGCAAAGTACTTCACTTTTTGCAAGAAACTCTACCTGGCCTACTGGAAGATGTTCCCCTGGACATACGGCTACACACGCGATTGCGGCATGATGGGGCTCCCGCACATAACAGTCGTGTTATGCGTGGATATTTAAATGAACTCTTCCACGCCCGGGTAATTGGCAGATGTGCTCGTATGACATGGCCCCCGCTATCACCAGACCCCATTCCACCGGTCTTTCGCCTGTGGGAATTCTTCTAGTTCACCCACACGGACGCGAGCCACCTAGAAACGAAGAGGAAATAATGTATTGCATTCAACATGCGGCCAATGACATCAGGGCATGTGTAGCCGTATGTCCAGGGGAACATCTTCCAGTAGGCCAGGTAGAGTTTCTTGCAAAAAGTGAAGTACTTTGCCCCAGTAAGTCGAGGTGGTAGACAGACCGGCCCAATCAGATGGTCAACCACAATGCCTGCCCAAATGTTGAGCGAAAGTGTTCGGAAAAACACCGTTCGACGTTACCAAGCTTGTGTCGCGTCAGAGGGTCGCCATTTCGAGCTCCTCCTTAAAGTAATCAATGTCCTAGCTACAAAAAAGTCCATTTTCAGAGCCGACACAATTTATAAAAAACTTTCTGTACGCGAACTAACAGATGTTGATGGGTTTGTTCCAAGTACATCTTATCATGGAACTATAATGGCTGTGTCGGGACCCCAGCGGATTCGCCCCCAGGACCTGAGAGTGGAAGGCTGGCGCGCTACCACCGAGTGTACGGGCCGCCTTGGATACGTCGCGACCTCCGGCAGGCAAAGCATTCGCGGTCATGCGTCGTCCAGGGCATCCGGCAACAGGGCAATTCCGCGGCCAATTGGAGCGCGTGGCGCCGTTTCCGTAGTTTAAAAATTGTGCGTTGTCGACCTACACACTTTTAGAAGTTTTGGTCCCTACTGGCATCAGCTATGCAGGATTAAAATTTCGTGACACAATTTTTCTCCATCATGTATATACTCTCTCTCTCTCTCTCTCTCTCTCTATCTCTATCTCTCTCTCTCTCTCTCTCTCTCACACACATACACACACACACACACACACACACACACACACACACACACACACACACACACACGCAGACAGACAGAAATGAATAGACGTTAGTCTTCAGCATATACTTCGTTAGGTTGGCCAGATGTATGCAAAAAAATGAAACAGCATGATACAGGGTGTTTCAAAAATGGCCGGTATATTTGAAACGGCAATAAAAACTAAACGAGCAGCGATAGAAATACACCGTTTGTTGCAATATGCTTGGGACAACAGTACATTTTCAGGCAGACAAACTTTCGAAATTACAGTAGTTACAATTTTCAACAACAGATGGCGCTGCGGTCTGGGAAACTCTATAGTACGATATTTTCCACATATCCACCATGCGTAGCAATAATATGGCGTAGTCTCTGAATGAAATTACCCGAAACCTTTGACAACGTGTCTGGCGGAATGGCTTCACATGCAGATGAGATGTACTGCTTCAGCTGATCAATTGTTTCTGGATTCTGGCGGTACACCTGGTCTTTCAAGTGTCCCCACAGAAAGAAGTCACAGGGGTTCATGTCTGGCGAATAGGGAGGCCAATCCACGACGCCTCCTGTATGTTTCGGATAGCCCAAAGCAATCACACGATCATCGAAATATTCATTCAGGAAATTAGAGACGTCGGCCGTGCGATGTGGCCGGGCACCATCTTGCATAAACCACGAGGTGTTCGCAGTGTCGTCTAAGGCAGTTTGTACCGCCACAAATTCACGAAGAATGTCCAGATAGCGTGATGCAGTAATCGTTTCGGATCTGAAAAATGGGCCAATGATTCCTTTGGAAGAAATGGCGGCCCAGACCAGTACTTTTTGAGGATGCAGGGACGATGGGACTGCAACATAGGGCTTTTCGGTTCCCCACATGCGCCAGTTCTGTTTATTGACGAAGCCGTCCAGGTAAAAATAAGCTTCGTCAGTAAACCAAATGCTGCCCACATGCATATCGCCGTCATCAATCCTGTGCACTATATCGTTAGCGAATGTCTCTCGTGCAGCAATGGTAGCGGCGCTGAGGGGTTGCCGCGTTTGAATTTTGTATGGATAGAGGTGTAAACTCTGGCGCATGAGACGATACGTGGACGTTGGCGTCATTTGGACCGCAGCTGCAACACGGCGAACGGAAACCTGAGGCCGCTGTTGGATCACCTGCTGCACTAGCTGCGCGTTGCTCTCTGTGGTTGCCGTACGCGGTCGCCCTACCTTTCCAGCACGTTCATCCGTCACGTTCCCAGTCCGTTGAAATTTTTCAAACAGATCCTTTATTGTATCGCTTTTCGGTCCTTTGGTTACATTAAACCTCCGTTGAAAACTTCGTCTTGTTGCAACAACACTGTGTTCTAGGCGGTGGAATTCCAACACCAGAAAAATCCTCTGTTCTAAGGAATAAACCATGTCGTCCACAGCACACTTACACGTTGTGACCAGCACACGCTTACAGCAGAAAGACGATGTACAGAATGGCGCACCCACAGACTGCGTTGTCGTCTATATCTTTCACATCACTTGCAGCGCCATCTGTTGTTGAAAATTGTAACTACTGTAATTTCGAAAGTTTGTCCGCCTGAAAATGTACTGTTGTCCCAAGCATATTGCAACAAACGGTGTATTTCTATCGCTGCTCGTTTAGGTTTTATTGCCGTTTCAAATATACCGGTCATTTTTGAAACACCCTGTACATATAGTGAACTCAAAGTATTTACACCTTTAAAGCACAGATTTTGATCAAATATATATAATTAGCGGCAGAAAACTAATAGTGGATCACAACAATAAGGGCAAAGAAGATGAAAAGTGGGAAGAAAGAAGTTCAGAACATAAAAACATGCTTATGTTTCATAAACAAAGCTGTAGTGCAACCTCCATAGTGTGACCAGATGAGAGGAAACGCAACTAAAAACAAAAAGAATTGTAAGTAATGACTTATTCACATAAAAAGCGATACGTTAATTGATTTATCATATATAAATACCATATTTATAAACCAAACTGTATCATTCTAGATCCGACTGATGATGCCTTAAAGTGGAAAAGAGAGGAAACGCGTCTTGGAGAAATAAAATACAGTGCAGCAAGGGAAGACGTTTTTTATTTACGAAACAAATATTTCTGTGCTTGCTGCGGAGGATGGCTACGGAGAGAAACTCGTTACCACTAAATATCTCTGGAAATGTTCATACGATTCCTTGAGGCCACCGATTTGGCGCTCATGCTACTTTTCCAGCCGTGTAGGCTAACACACAACCCGCCACGTTGGGCTCCCAAGCTAACTGCAGCGACACTTTCTGCACAATCCACCCATCATTTTGCACGACAATGCGCGGGCGCATACAGCGCAAGCTGTGGCTGCTCTGTTCGGTCGATGGGTCTGGGAAGTACTGTCCCATCCAACATATTCCCCAAACTTAAGCCCTAGTGACTTTGATTTTATTCCGAAGATGAAGAAACCACTTCGTGGCATTCGCTTCAGAACTGTTCCACAGATTCGACAGGCAGTAGACCGTTCTATTCGCACCATCAACAGAACAGACTCTGCGAACGGTACACTACGCCTTCCACATCGCTGGCAACGGGTTCTGCACAACACTGCTGACTACTTTGAAGGACAGTAACAGGTGCAAACATGTAACACTTTTGTATCGGTTGTGAATAAATAGTTGCCACTATTCAAGTTCGAACGCTTGTAGTAAAGGCTATTGTCAAATCGGTGTTCTTTGAACGATTTATTAATTTTGCCAGAAATTAAGCTTATGCTTGTCATTTTGGTAAATTTGCTATTGGGAATAGTAAGATTGTTGTCGCACTGTTGAAATTTACGAATCAAATAATCAACTTCATTAGTTAAAAAAGCTGGCTTTGGCAGTTTGGTTTAAAATGTTTGGTTCTTTATGGATTGCATCTGGTTCCAGAGATAATTTAAATATTCTGTGAATCACGGATTTGAAAAGGCCTTTTTTTTATTTAGAAGGATCACATGAATTTGCATTAATAATTACATTAATAGCATACTAATCTTGTTTTTACAATATAGCACCAAAACAACAATAGTATTAACTTCTTAGATCAAACCATTTCAAATTGTAGCGATAAGCATTGATTCACTCTTTACATGAAGTCATTTGCCACTGATGTAATAATTAATGCAACTTCATGTTTTTTCAAAGTACAAAAACGCCTTTTTAATATCTCTGGTTCACAGTATACTCAAATTACCTCTGGAACTAAACAACTAAATATTTTAAAGCATATTTCCAAAACTAACTGTTATAATCTTGATGCAGTTGACTATTTACTTCGTAAAGTGCGACAATTTGACAACAATCTAACTGCTCCCAATGGCAAATTTACCAAAATAATATATATGGGCTTTATTACTAATAACCTTTTGCAGAATAGGCTAAAACATACAAATCAGGTGTTTATAAAATATTATGTAAAGATTAAGACAAACGGTACACTTTCCAGACCGGTCGGAACTTCACTACTCATTATAAGGAATTCACTTCGAGTACGTCTTGTAAGGAATCAATACTCGGTCAACACCTAACACATCGCAGTCATTCAGAAGGATCTATAATGAGTAACTTAAAAGTGCTTGATAACGCACTTAAAGGATTTTTACATAACACATTAGAAGAGAGAGAAATGTGTGGTCACAAAAAAAAAAATCCTCATCCATACTCAACGAGCAATGAGACATCGGAGAAAAATATTTCTGTGACCTCTTTGAAGACTTACTATTAAATGTTCCTTATCTTCTGTCCCTCTTTTATTCTTTCTTTTATTTTTTATGCAATATTTTGAAGATTGTGTATAGCTTTGTTCATTTTATTTCAAACTATTCGCTGATTATGCTTTTACTTTTTATTCATGACTGTTTTAATAGTCGTGACAATTACTGTGCAGTGCCGCCTTTGCTCTTGTCTAACTAAAGGACACTATTTTACTCCTGATCGTTTTCATTCCTCTTTTGTTTCTTCACACTATGTTTACAGTTCTTTCAAACTTCAGTTTCCTATACCTGTTGTTTTATGTTTTCGACTACCTCGATGGGTCAATTCTGTGCCATAGTTCTTTTGATGTTACTAATTGTTCCATGCTTTAGGTGTTATGTACCCTAATTTACTTGTTATCTTTTGGTCAATTTTATCTGGGCAACTCGTGTACTCGTGTGTATTAAGAAAAGTTAGTTATCTCAGTGATCTGGAAAGTTAAACGAACTCTGCGAGTGCATTGTTAATTATAACATTATCAAAGAAACCCATACATACACACATGGAAATGGAAAAAGGAACACATTGACACCGGTGTGTCAGACCCACCATACTTGCTCCGGACACTGCGAGAGGGCTGTACAAGCAATGATCACACGCACGGCACAGCGGACACACCAGGAACCGCGGTGTTGGCCGTCGAATGGCGCTAGCTGCGCAGCATTTGTGCACCGCCGCCGTCAGTGTCAGCCAGTTTGCCGTGGCATACGGAGCTCCATCGCAGTCTTTAACACTGGTAGCATGCCGCGACAGCGTGGACGTGAACCGTATGTGCAGTTGACGGACTTTGAGCGAGGGCGTATAGTGGGCATGCGGGAAGCCGGTTGGACGTACCGCCGAATTGCTCAACACGTGGGGCGTGAGGTCTCCACAGTACATCGATGTTGTCGCCAGTGGTCGGCGGAAGGTGCACGTGCCCGTCGACCTGGGACCGGACCGCAGCGACGCACGGATGCACGCCAAGACCGTAGGATCCTACTCAGTGCCGTAGGGGACCGCACCGCCACTTCCCAGCAAATTAGGGACACTGTTGCTCCTGGGGTATCGGCGAGGACCATTCGCAACCGTCTCCACGAAGCTGGGCTACGGTCCCGCACGCCGTTAGGCCGTCTTCCGCTCACGCCCCAACATCGTGCAGCCCGCCTCCAGTGGTGTCGCGACAGGCGTGAATGGAGGGACGAATGGAGACGTGTCGTCTTCAGCGATGAGAGTCGCTTCTGCCTTGGTGCCAATGATGGTCGTATGCGTGTTTGGCGCCGTGCAGGTGAGCGCCACAATCAGGACTGCATACGACCGAGGCACACAGGGCCAACACCCGGCATCATGGTGTGGGGAGCGATCTCCTACACTGGCCGTACACCACTGGTGATCGTCGAGGGGACACTGAATAGTGCACGGTACATCCAAACCGTCATCGAACCCATCGTTCTACCATTCCTAGACCGGCAAGGGAACTTGCTGTTCCAACAGGACAATGCACGTCCGCATGTATCCCGTGCCACCCAACGTGCTCTAGAAGGTGTAAGTCAACTACCCTGGCCAGCAAGATCTCCGGATCTGTCCCCCATTGAGCATGTTTGGGACTGGATGAAGCGTCGTCTCACGCGGTCTGCACGTCCAGCACGAACGCTGGTCCAACTGAGGCGCCAGGTGGAAATGGCATGGCAAGCCGTTCCACAGGACTACATCCAGCATCTCTACGATCGTCTCCATGGGAGAATAGCAGCCTGCATTGCTGCGAAAGGTGGATATACACTGTACTAGTGCCGACACTGTGCATGCTCTGTTGCCTGTGTCTATGTGCCTGTGGTTCTGTGAGTGTGATCATGTGATGTATCTGACCCCAGAATGTGTCAATAAAGTTTCCCCTTCCTGGGACAATGAATTCACGGTGTTCTTATTTCAATTTCCAGGAGTGTATTTCTCTGACTTCAGTCACTTAAGCGTTGCATAAGGTTACGTCTAAGATTGCCTCTTTAGTCCGTTCGTGTATTAAATTATGTGTCTCCATGATGAATAGACATTTATCTGCTTCAAAATGCCAAACTAGTGCAGTAACAACACAGTCATATTGAGTTCTACACGAGTTCTGTTACGACTGACAATTGAGACGTTTGTTACGTCATTCTTTATTTTATTTTCTAAGGTTTGTGGCAGTTTACCCTAAAGAATCAGAGAAAAAAAAATCTGCTTCCATGTTTCTCTATGCCAGTGTGCTGTCTCTGATGGCCTTGGATGTTAAACACGTCAATTACAGTAGTAAGGAAATTTCACTAAGTGGTGTATGCTTGTTACAATTGCATCACCAGTCCATAACGTCATCACATCATCAGTTCTTGATAATAGCTTACCGAAACAGAATAATAGATTTGAACGATCGAATTCATGGAATCCGAAATAAATACGAAATTTTTCGCGGTCTATGGTACTGACGTCGGCGTTATTTCGATAGATTACGTACTTCTGATGGTTAAGATGCTGCATGCTTCGAGGATAGGACTCCGAATGTGGACAATACAGATTCTCTTAAATGGTATATTTATTAACAGCGGAACTCCTGGTGAAGCCTGAAGAATTTATTTATCTTAGTAATAGGGGATTAAACCATATGTCTGGCAGGTTTTAGTTTCCTATTGACTTTGTTATAGGACCTTAGCTAAGATGTGAAGCTGTGTAAGTTTTGTCTAAATGGAATAGCGGGTTAGGTATTTGCTATTAACGTAAACGGAAGCAATAGTCCGAAATATTCGGTTAACATAAAGGAACCACATGGTGAATGACATTCACCGTGCAAGTAATTTGCTAGGCTGTTTAGTGTGACATGGTCAACCACTGCCTATTAGTCTTACGACAAAAAATGAACTCACATGCAGTCCCTTGGACTGACAGCCAAATAAGAGTATAATGCTTTAACATACTCGTATTTTTGTCTGTAGCTGAAATAATTTTAAGCACGAATTTTAAGCGTTAGCGCCGGTGTGGGTGTGTGTGTGTGTGTGTGTGTGTGTGTGTGTGTGTGTGTGTGAGAGAGAGAGAGAGAGAGAGAGAGAGAGAGAGAGAGTGAGTGAGTGAGAGAGGAAGAATGACACGTTGATGTTAGTTGATTTTCATTAGGACATAGTTAATACAATGATTTTTTTTTCCAGCTTTGTGTGATGCAGGATGGCTGGTTAATTGGTGTCTGGAGGTTATAGAAATAGAGAGAGAATGCAAAATAACGGACTGCCGCTTCACTGTTTTATTGCTTGTTGCACTTCCAGCACTTTGACTTGCATCTACTTCAACTTCCAGTAGCTCCTCAAAGTGCAGCGAGAGTGTCCTCATGAGTCGAATTAGTGAGGAGGAAATTTAGAGCCCGTTAATTATTCCTTTAAATGAATGAGGAAAACGCAGATGCCACATTAAGTTTGGAAAAAAATGTGGATAACCCGTATTCTTATCATTCCAAGTCGCTATAGTTGTGAGACGCCTCTCCTGTTTCTGGGAAATGATGTGTCCGAGGTGTACGTAAATCTTTATGATTGAAAGAGAAAGAAAAACTTCCAGCACTTTGACTTGCATCTACTTCAACTTCCAGTAGCTCCTCAAAGTGCAGCGAGAGTGTCCTCATGAGTCGAATTAGTGAGGAGGAAATTTAGAGCCCGTTAATTATTCCTTTAAATGAGTGAGGAAAACGCAGATGCCACATTAAGTTCGGAAAAAAATGTGGATAACCCGTATTCTTATCATTCCAAGTCGCTATAGTTGTGAGACGCCTCTCCTGTTTCTGGGAAATGATGTGTCCGAGGTGTATGTAAATCTTTATGATCGAAAAAGAAAGAAAAACAAAAGGTAAAAGTTTAGAGTGTCTGGCTCCGCTTCTCTTTTCTTCATGCGGCTTTATTTCAGTGCACTGAGTCCTGAGTGACTTCCAATAATCACCTTTTTCAGTGCTAAATATTAATAAAAGCGTCTTCTAAATACTTCGTTTCGACACTAACTCTACATTACAATATTTACATAATGAAAGAGATAGAATTCGCAACGGTAAAATATAGTGGAGTGATGCAGCGTATAACATAGGTATTCCGTTGTTAGGTATAAATTTCGGCAACCGCTCGCCGTTACCGCGAGAGCCTTCATAAATTTTAAAAGCGACGTCAGTGTGTGCCGCATTCGCGATCCCCACGGCCCGACCTCTCTTAAATTTAATGATCAAATTTACAGAGTCATTCGTCTCGCCAACGGACGGAAACAGCAGTGCTGAGCCGGTGCTCCCTTTGCACACGTAACTGGCTGCCTGGCCTTCGCAATTAGTACTCCTTTTCGCTTCTTTTTCCGTTTTCATCTCTGCGCATTACAGCTCGAAATTATGAATTAAAAAACATACCGCTGCTGAAATGTCAGAAATTAAGGCCTACGCGGTCCGCAGATATACCGATGTAGGGAGCGCCGTACGTTCATCACGGACTGTTTGTCCATGTTTACTATTCTCACAGGAAACTCATAGAAGTCGAAATATTTAGACCCATTTTTGAGAAAATTCGAATAAAAACATTTTCGAAGCATTGAGTAAGAACCCATCCTATCTTTCAGCTTCTGTAAGTATTGAAACTGTCTGCTAACAGAATGCAAACAACAATAATATGGCGGAGCGAAATTCCAATATGTTTCTGTGTAATATAATTGTTCACTGCTACCCCAGTTTCCTCAGTTGCTGTATGTAGCGAGGAGTTTAGTCTTGAATTTAGAGTCTAAGGATGGTTCAGCTTTACGAGTTGTCTCCAGCGATAACATTAGAGTACGTTTGACTTAGCATATTGCTTCCACGTCACGAAATTAAGAGCCGAGAAAGTCTACCCATCACAAGTTCACTGGCCGAAAAAGCGTTAATGACGTTCACTCGGCAGAGATGCTGCAAATTTAAGCCTGACATTTTGTTGCGTAAGTGTTTGAATATGCAGTGTTTGTCTTCACACATAATCTGCTGTCTTCTTGAAACCGGCAACAAATGTCAGAGACAAGATTAAATCACACTTGAAACTTTCATTCTTGAAAGCACACGGAAAGGAATCAAGCAGTGTGTACGCATTTACCTCAAATGAAGACTAATGAATACTCAAATCGCAGAAAAAACTACAATTTTGACGAAAGCACTGATTTTCCCTAAGTACTCGTAGAGATTCACGCAGCATGTGACATGCACTTTGAAGTTTGCCTGAATGAAGCGGCATGGCTTTTAAAAATTACCTAACTACCAGAAATAATCTTTCAAACTAAACCCCGACGGAACAGGCGGTGAAAGCCCAACGGCATCGACCAGCCGCCGTGTCCTTCTCAACCCACAGGCGCCACTGTACGCGAATATGGAGGGGCACGTGGTCAGCACACCTCTCTCCAGGCCGTATGTCAGTTTATGAGACCGGAGCCGCTACTTCTGGATCAGCTTGCCAACAACGCTCTGCAGACCGGATGGTCCACAGTCCAAGTTTTATCCCAGCCCGACCGCACTTAACTTCGATGATTTGACTGGAACCGCGTTACCACTGCGGCAAGGCTGTTGGCCCACAATCGTTTCACCACACTAAACACAAAATCAGCAGCATAGTATTAGAGCTCATGTGTAGGACACAGCAGTGCGCCAGTAAAACAAGCTATTGGTTTAAGGTGCATCATGAGATACGAATATTTTTAGTGCACTCAGGTGAGTCCCTGTTCCGGAACTAAATCCGTTATTTAAAATCTGTCCCTGGAATCTGTCCCTCTTCCTCCCACCTCCATTGAGTCAAAGGCCACGCCACGCTATCCGCCGTCACTTTCGGCAAGTAAGCCAGTTTCTGTGGCAGTGCACATGTGTAAGGCAACAGTCATTTATCTATCGCTCTGTTTATGAGTTGATCAGGAGAAAAAGTGACTAGTTGTAGTAAAAGGTACTCGCCGGCATGCACCATATGGTGGCTTGCTTAATATGTACGTAGATGCAATATCGACCAGGGGACTATTAATCTGTGGGCGCTGACCAACTGTATAAGCGTTCATGTTAAAGAAAATGTTATCAATCCGTTAAAAACGATTGCTGGAAATAAGATAGAACAGAGTCTAACTTCCCCCCAACGACGAGGTCTTTCGAGATTTTGAATGGTTACCATAAGAATGCTTGGTCAGAAAAGTAAGAAATGTTCTTGAGGATTAACAGACAGCTAAATAAACATCTTCTCTTGGCAATTACTACGAAAGTTATCAACGCGGAGAAGTTCAACACATTTTAGTATTTAAATAATTCAAAATTTACTAGTCTTACATTACATACTTGGTTCGAGCGGCGAATGAAATACATCAGTAACCTGCTGAAACGTCATATATACACTGTTAGTGAGAATATATCATGCAAAAGGTATACATTGTCTTCAGACCAGATGCTCAAAGTTAGCTGCATTCATCCACAAAAATATTTAAAGACACGTTGCTTCATATCCCTGCGAACTATTCTCAAAATAGCTGCATGCACAGTAACAAAATGTTTCAAATGGCTCTGAGCACTATAGGACTTAACGTCTGAGGTCATCAGTCCCCTAGAACTTAGAACTACTTAAACCTAACTAACCTAAGGACATCACACACATCCATTCCCGAGGCACGACTCGAACCTGCGACGGTAGTGGTCGCGCGGTTCCAGACTGTAGCATCCAGAACCGCTCCGCCACCCTGGCCGGCGCACAATAACAAAAGCAGCATAAATGCATGCTTCTAGTTCTTCAACAGTTAGAGGTGGAGTGTAAGAAACGTATCCTTTAAAGTACGGCTAGAGGAAGAAATTCAAATTGTACAGGTGCACCATCATGTTGGGATCATCACCTCTGCCGAATATGAAGTAAAATATCTTCTAGTGCTTTAGATAAATTGTTTGTAGAAAAAAGCATTATACTTATGAGCAATCGAGGGTCTGCCATCAAACAGAGACCCAAAATCCTATCTCAAAATATTTCGGTCCACACGTTGAGAATAGTGTTGACCAAATACTGATGTTTGCAGGCAACCTGCGGGTTTCTTGTGCATAACATGGACATTCTTATGTGATCGCAACTACATCGCACTACATTACAATGTTTTTGAAATTATGGTAGTTTTCCTGTTGTTGTAACCACTCAGAAAACTGCATACCTAAATTTCCGTTCCTAAGGAAGAGGTGTTGGGTTAAATAATGACGAATGCTCCTCATCCCTTCCGCGTGTAACATGTCAAGAGGCATACGTAGCGAGAAATGTAGCTACCTCACTATATCACATGTACTTCGCTGGGCGTTTTAGCGTCCAGTTAAATGATGGCTTGTTCGTTCGCTGGACTATGGATAGCCGGTGGGCGGCTCCTACCTAACGTTTGTGTACAAAGAGGTCTTGTCTCTCTAAGACGACTCTACGGACGATGAAACATATTTTGGTCTGGATGACGTCAACCAGTGTACAAGCAACGACACCAGCCTTCGTAACTAATGCATCAAGAACCAAATGTAGATCTAAGTACACCGTATAACTACCACACAGCTGTACGTGAGTTATAGGAAGTAGTACGGTATGTATACGACAGTGGAGTGGAGACCGGTATCTGTTCGTTACTTACCACAACTCCCTGCCTGTGGAACAGCGCATGAAAAGCTAAAAACAATATTCTAAATAGCGTGCTGATGCCCAAAGCGCGTGTCATTCGTCTTACATAGAACATTTCGTGTTGGCTTTACGTATAGACCAACAGAATGATTCACAAAGCCGCGCGGGATAGCCGTGCGGTCTTGGGCGCCTTGTCACGGTCCGCGCGGCTCCTCCCATCGGAGGTTCGAATCTTCTCTCTGACGTGGGTTAGTTTAATTTATATTAAATAGTGCGTAAGCCTACGGACCGATGACCTCAGCAGTTTGGTCCCATAAGACTTTGCCACAAATTTAATTTTTTTTTATTCACAAAAAGAGGACGCATATGAATATGATATTCTTAACTGCAGTGCCAAAAGCTGGGTTTGTATGTTACTCATGACTTCTAGAGAAATAGATTTTGTTCTAAAGTATTCAGTTCCACTCCAATGAAGCTTCCTCCGTGTTGCTAATATAGAAAATCTTTTTCATATTTCCATAGATGTAACTAATTATAGTAATAATGGATGGCAATAAATACTAAAATACCTGATCATTTCAAACTGAAAGCTAAATGGAAGACTCGTTATGTGATTGTGATATTTAAAGTTCCAACTGAGTTTGGAAGTTATATATTGATGAAGTAACCCTGAAATTCGGTGTAATGGACGTGAAAGTGGCAAGAACGAAATTTGGTAGTAACCGATGGCTTCAATAGCAGCGAGGTTTTAGGAATCTGGGTTCGAATGTAGCAGATGAAGTGGTTTGAAATTATACTCTAAAATGAAGTGGCTGTGTAATGCCTAGTTGAAGGATAAGTACTCAGGAGAAGTAGAAATTCAGTAGTGGAAGACAGACAAGCAGAGACAGACCAGAAATAATGTGAGTGGAGTTAGTTTTCCTTTCTTTGCGAGAAGAAGTGTAATTGTAGAGGAAAAATTCTTGCTGACAATGCACCAAGAAACATGGAGAAGTGTAGTGCATGGCAGGAGGATTCTTAAAGCAAAATAGATTTTTAAAAGTGAAAGTAGGAAGATTAGAGTTTAACGTCCCGTCGACAACGTGGTCATGAGAGACGAAGCAAAAACTTGGATTAGGGAAGCTTGTCGAATCGGCCTTGCCCCTTCAAGAGAACCACGTTGGCATTTATCTTTAGTGATTTAGAGAAGTGACAGAAAACCAAGACCTGGATGGCCGCAAGGAGGTTTAAGCCATTATCCTCTCGAATGGGAGTCTAATGTGTTAACCACTGCGCTGCCTTACTCGGTTCAATCAAAAGTGGAACAGAGAACTGATAGACTGATATTTTTGTGTCAGTGCTAACTAACTGCACGTGTCATATGTAAGGCCTGCTGTAACTACTATATAACACAACTGACAAACAACGTAGGCTTAAATTAAAGAATAAGAGGAAATGCGCACACACTCAAAACAAAACCCAGCAGCTCGAGCATTATAACTACTCTATTCATAACACTAGCTGGGAACTGCTGTCATATCTTACCGAATGAACATATTTGCTTCCTAAGTAATTACAGAATTGTTAAACTGCAATTTTTTGTCGTTCATTTTCTACCATAATGTGCACAGAACTACAGTATTGTCAAAAATGCAAGTAATCGCACTGTAAAGAACGAGTGTGCAAATTTTTCTCCAGTCTGTATATTTATTAAAGTCGGTCGTCGTTACAAGCTCTTCTAGTTTCTCATCTTCTTTTTAAAAATTTCGAAAATAACACTAGGGCAAAACCATTATAAAATCATCAAGGGATTAACACTAGTACAGAAAGGAGTCACATACCTATACTGAACAGTCTGTCACAAAATGATACATGTCTTTGCATAAAGTAGTAGCGTTTACGACAGTATTGTAATATGTTCTTCCAGGTGACAACTTCTTCTATATTGAAGACTATCTTCTGTGAAAATTTTAGAATTAACATATTGGGATCTAAATATTACTACTAATTTCATTATCTGTAATTGTCTATGAAATCAAGTCATTTCATTATATTATACCTTAAAAAATTTACCCCGTAGCATATTTCTGCATCCTATAGACACCTCAAAACTGTCTCTACGGAATAAGATTCGTGTAATTAACTGAAAAACGTGGTGAAGAGTTTAAGACAGTGGACGCCTGTTTCGGAGGCGCTTGGTTTGGATCCGTGTCTGATCGTCTAGCCTAGGTTATCTGTGGTTTCTCTAAATCACTGATGGAAAACGCATGTTATACCATTGGCATAAGAGTTGTAAACTGTCGTAGCTTTGTTGGGAAAGTACCAGAGATCCAAGCGCTAACAGAAATCACAGAGCCGCGCTGGGTAGCCGTCTTGTCTTGTCACGGTGCGCGCGGCTCCCGCCGTTTGAGGTTCGAGCCATCCCTCTGGCATGGGTGTATGTGTCGTCTTTAGCGTAAGTTAGTTTAAGTTAGATTAAATAGTGTGTAAGCTTAGGGACTGATGACCTCAGCAGTCTGGCCCCATAAGACCTTACCACAAATTTTCAGTTTCCAAAGCACTAATGCTCAAATCGATATTGGCACTGAAAGCTGGCTAAGGCCGGAGATAAGTTCAGCTGAAATTTTTGCAAAGGACCTAACGGCGTTCAGAAAGGATAGGCTAAACACAATTAGTTGGCGATGGCGTGTTTGTTGCTGGTAGAAGTAGTTTATTTTGTAGCGAAATTGAAGTAGATACTTCTTGAGAGTTAGTATGGGTAGTGGTCATTCTTGGCAACCCGAATAAAATAATAATGGGATCCTTTCACCGACCTCCCGAATCAGATGGTACAACTGGTAAAAGGCTCAAAGAAAACTTGAGTCGGATTTCAAACACATGCCCGATTCAAACAATTATAGTTGGTGATGACTTCAATTTGCCCTCGATATGTTGACGGGAGTACGAGTAAAATATCATTCTTAAGTGTACTAAACGCACTCAAAAATGATTCAAATGGCTCTGAGCATTATGGGACTTAACATCTGAGGTCGTCAATCCCCTAGAACTTAGAACTACTTAAACCTAACTAACCTAAGGACATCACAAACATCCATGCCCGAGACAGGATTCGAACATGCGACCGTAGCGGTCGCGCGGTTCCAGACTGAAGCGCCTAGAACCGCTCGGCCACACTGGCCGGCTAAACGCATTCTCTGAAGATTATTTCGAGCTGTTAGTTCATGAGCCCACTCGAATAGAAAACGGTTGTGAAAACACACTTTACCTCTTAGCAACAAATAATCGTAAGCTAATAACGAGCTTCAAAACGTATACAGGGATTAGTGAACACAGGGTTGTCGTGGCGAGACTGAATACCTTAACTCCAAAATCCTCCAAAAATAAACAAAAAGTATACCTCTTCAGAGAAGCAGATAAAAACTCGCTTGACCCTTTTCTGAGAGATAGTTTTCACTCCTTCCAAATTAACAAAGTGTAGTACAGATGTGGTTTGAACTGAAAGAAATAATACCGACAGCAATTGAGAGATTTATACCAAATAAGTTAACAAACGACGGAGCTGATACCCCTTTGTACTGAAAACGGGTTAGAACACTGTTGCAGAAACAACGAAAAAAGCGTGCTGAATTTAAACGAAAGTAAAATCCCCGAGTTCGGCGATCCTTTACAGAGTGTCGTAATTTAGACGCACGTCAATGAGACATGTTTATAATACTTTCCACAATGAAACGTTCTCTTGAAACTTGACAGAAAATTCAGAGAGAGTCTGGTCGTATGTAAAGTATACTAGCGATGAGGCGCAATCAATCCTTTCTCTGAGCGATGGCAACGGAAATAATATCGATGACTGTTGTGTCGGCTACTGTGGAAGTCAGCACTGAAAAAAACAAGTAAAGAGAGAAGTTCCAATAGCCAGTGGCAGGAATCCAAAATCACCTGTACAAAAGAGTTTCTAATGAATAGAAAACTTTAATTCGAAAAAGACAAGAAACTTAACTTCTCTTGATACCTATGCTTCCTGTGTCTCCTACATCCAATTACATTACTCGCTATTACTACTCGCAGACGCAGGCTAAGTATGGCATTCGTATTGTATTGTATTGAACTGAGGACTTAGAAACGACGGAGAGGCTTCGTCCCCGCCGTAGCCCTCAGTGGTACCCAACCCCACAACTGGCTTCAGCAGTCCACTCACCCCACCGCCGCCTCACTCTGAAAACCCGGGTTATTGTGTGGTTCGGTCCCCAGTGCGCCCCCCCTCCCCCCCCCCACCCTCCCCTCGGACCGTCTCACACAGACGAATGTAACCCCAGTGTTTTGCGTTGTAGAGTAATTACGGTGTACGCGTACGTGGTGACAGTGTGTACTCATCAATCGCCGACATAGTGTAACTGACGTGGGACGAGGGGAACCAGCACGCATTTGCCGAGGCAGATGGAAAACCGCCTTAAAAACCATCCCCAATCTGGCCAGCACACCAGACTTCCACACTAAACCGCCGGGCGGATTCGTGCCGGGGACCGTCACGCCTTCCCGCCCGGAGTCGTTTTCCTATTACTCAGTACTGATGCTCTCGAAGATTGCGACAGAACTCGAAGAGGACGAGCGAGAGGTGGCTGGTTAAACCAGCGTTGACAGGGGGCACTGAACTCTGTCTTCATGCAGGTATGGCGTTGCTCGCTCTTTCCATTGCTGCGCGTGTCAGCGCCTTCTCGATGCCTTTTCACGGCGCTGCGCTGGTCGGTGCAGTTGATGCTTTAGGACTGCACAAGAACAGTGCTGCTAAAGCAAAGTTACTAAACACAGCCTTCCGAAATTCCTTCACCAAAAAAAAAAAAACAAAAAAAAAACGAAGTAAATATTCCACAATTCGAATTTAAAACAACTGCCAACATGAGTAACTTGGTAGTAGATTCCATTGGAGTAGTGAAGCTACTTAAATGACTTAATAAAAGGAAGTCTTCTGGTCCAGACTGTATGCCAATTAGGTTACTCTTACAGTATTCTGATGCAATAGCTCCATGGTTCAAATGGCTCTGAGCACTATGCGACTTAACTTCTTAGGTCATCAGTCCCCTAGAACTTAGAACTACTTAAATCTAACTAACCTAAGGACATCACACACATCCATGCCCGAGGAAGGATTCGAACCTGTGACCGTAGCGGTCGCCCGGTTCCAGACTGTAGCGCCTAGAACCTCACGGCCACTCCGGCCGGCAATAACTCCATACTTAAGAGCCATTTACAATCGCTCGCTCTACAGATCAGTATCCAAAATGTGGAAAGTTGCACAGGCCACATCAATACTCAAGGAAGGCAATAGGAGTAACGCATTAAACTACAGGCCCATATCCTTAACGTAGATATTCAGTACGAATGTGGAACGTATATGGTGTTCGAACGTTATAAATTGCCTCGAAGGAAATGGTCTATTGACACACAGTCAACATTGATTTAGAAAACATCTTTCTTGTGAATCATAACTAGCTCTTTACTCACAAGAAGCGTTGAGTGCTAATAACAAGGGATTTCAAATTGAATCCGTATTTAAAGATTTCCAGAAGGCTTTTGACAATGTGGCTCAAAAGCGTCTGGTAATCAAATTGCGTGCTTATGGAATATCTTCTCACATATGCGACTGGATTCGAGATATCCTGTTAGAGAGGTCACAGTTAGTAGTAATTGACTGAAAGTCATAGAGTAAAACAGAAGTGATTTCTAGCATGTTATAGGACCTTTGCTGTTCCCTATCTATATAAATGACGTAGAAGACGTCTTAGGTTGTTTGCAGGTGATGCTGTCGTTAATCGTCGAGTAAGGTCGTCAGAAATTATCAGTATTGTGCGAAAATTGGCAGTTGACCATAAATAATGAAAAGTGTGCTGTTATCCACATGAGTGATAAAAGAAATCCGTTGAACTTCAGTTACGCGATAAATCAGACAAATTTAAATGTGAAATTACAATTAAATGAACATCCTTAGCTGCTTACAGGCGTTGACATACGTCAACGGGGACAGATGAACATGTGTGCCCCGACCGGGACTCGAACCCGGGATCTTCTGCTTATATGGCAGACGCTCTATTCATCTTTTTTTTCTTTTTTCCTTGTAAGAGGTCCGAGCAGATGTAATTTCGAAGAATTGCTCACGCGCTGCCTGCGATATGTAAGGTATAAGAGAATCTCAGACCAGAGAGCAGTGTTGACTGCAGTAGGAACTGTGTAGCTGTAGGAGTAAGTTGTAGGTAGCGATCAGTCTGGTCTGGTGTATCGTGTTGGCTGGGCTGGCCGTGGTGCAGTGATGCCGGAGCCTGAGCATTATTGTATAAGGTAAAAGCAGCCTGGCGCATATGTAGTATTGTTATCTCAAGTCCCATGTAAGTGTTTTAAAAATGTCCTAATAATAATCTTTCTCATAAAAAGTAACTTTTAACAACCATTCATTTCAATTTAAAGAATTTACTAATTTCTGCAATCCATGATCATCCCGATTGTTGCAAAAGAAAAATCAGTTGTTTCTTTTCATAAATGACAAATCTATCGGCCAGTATTGCACAGGGCTATGCCAGAAAAATTTATTGTAAGAGCAGATATAGATGCGTTATCCGGCGACTTCATTGAGGTAAGAATTTTTCTTTTTTTTATTCAGAATGATCTATCAGGGCCATGACGCAGCACTGCTTACGTCCCAAATTTACCAGGTTAAATCGACAGTCAATTATTGAAAATTTATAAGTGAGCGACAATTTTATTGAGAGGTTAATCACATTGTATTATTGGTAGGTTTCGGAAATTTTACTGTTGAGAGGTTACACCAAATGTGAATATTATTTATATTTTTTATATTTTGTGGGGAGGTTACACTTGTCGACAACCGGCCAGGATCGTATTTTTGTGAATTTCTGAGAGGTAGTCAGTTATATACCTGCTCTTATTTACTTAAATGTAGTTTGCATCTGGCGCAAAGCATTTACTAACTTGTCACTCTTTATTTCACAGGTCATCGGCAATTTATTGCTCCTTGTTGTAATTGTATTTGTTCCATTTTTGTTTTGACTTTGATTGATTTTGTGCTTAATATTGATTTGTGAAAATGCCGCGAAAATCTGTTAACAGTACATCGCGATGTGCAATGAATGAAATAGCCGACTCGAATAATTTGACCGTTAATACTTGTAACACTCAGTGTAATCCTTTAATTACTGATAATCAGTGGGTACCGACCACTAGTAATGATTTTAATTCTAATGATGAGCAAACAAATTCAATTATGTCCAGAATAAATGTAACAACTGATGACGCGGCACGTTCTGATACAATGAACGCTGCCCAGTTTGACACACCCGGTTTGCAAAATTTGAATTGTGAACAGATAAATTTTTCTCACGAAGATGAACAGTGTAGTCAGAATACGTCAGATTTATTTCATTCCGATGTAGTGGCCAACAGTGCACATCCGATTGGCAAACCTTTTCAAGAATCACAGAATGACCAAATGGTTATACAAAACGTGACAGATGCAGATACACCAACACACAGCATAGAAAATAGAGTCGCTAATTTTGGCATGGATCAAGTTATGGCAGTATTGCTACAACTCAATGAAAATTTCAAACAACTTAATGAATCGAATAAGCAACTGAATGAAAAACAGGACAACCTTAATCAATCGAACAAACAACTTAATGAAAAACAAGATAACAATTTCAAACAGCTTAGTGAACAGATTACAGCCATTGCCGTGGAATGTCATGATACTAATGAACAATTACACGAGGAAATTAAGACTTGTGCTAGGAACAGTAGTGAAGAAATTAGATCTCGGGCACAAGAATTAAGTAATACACATGCAGCCACAACGAAATTACTTAGATATGAAATTAGTGCAGTCGCTAAACAATGTTCTGAAAACGCAACACTGTTACGCGACGAGTTTAAATTAATGTCAGCAGAACTTTCACGCACACTGGATGCGAAAGTAGACGCGAAATTTGACCAGCAGAACAGCCAAATTGACGAACGTTTTAATCACCACCTACAAAACAGTGAAACGCGTTACAGGAAATTTATACAGGAACAGAACAAAGTAAAGAAACAAGTCATGGAAACAATTACTGCACAGAGACAGGAAGATAAGCGTAAATTGTTTACGAAAGCAAAAACATTCGTAGACAACAGCATTGCTACAGTATCAGACGAAATTAATACTATCAAACAGTTGAACACTGAATTGCATGATGAAATCTCCACTCTTAAAACAAAAGCAGACACTCACATAGTAGACTTTCAGACAATGACCAGCAGACTTGAACAGTCGGAATTAATACAGGATCCCGATGCTATTAAAGCAAACGTTAAGAAATTGAACAAAACCACCCGTAAAATCAAAAAACAAATTAATGCCTGTGGCACTAAAAATGATGATCAGGTTAAAGCATTGACTGGAAAATTTGATGAATTGGCCAGTCGTATTGAGGTTATCGAAAATAACAACGACATCAAATCAGACGATACGTCACCAGTTTCGCTTAATCAAACACCTGAATTCCTAAATTTACAGCAGACAGTCAGTGAGATAGGTTCGTCCAACAATACATTACGTAGAAAATTGTCGTCTTTACAGCAAGAAGTGACAGAAATAAAAAAAAAATTTCAGCCTCTAACACGGCATAGCATACGCCACATTCCGAACATTTCTCACACTCACACAGCCAGTATAATTTAGGTAATATACAGAGTACGTGAGTTAGATTGCGAACAGTCACAGACAAACAGACTAGCATACAATCCTGAACCTGTTCAGACATTCAGAGACGAAAATTTTTATTACAAGCACTTTCTATCCGTTAGGAAATTTAAAGTATTTTAAAATGACAGAACACAGATTCACCCTTTGGACTGGATACGACAATTTGCTTTTGTATTTTCATCAGCTTGGCCTGTAATGCAGAAACTAGAATTGGCCTAGATACAACAATTTGTTTTTGAATTTTCACAGGCATTGCCTGTAACGCAGAAACTAAAATTTATTTGCAGCACGTAAGAGACCTCAGGGGATTCATTATACTTCGATGAATATGTGCCGTAGCGTGCACAGGGCCCCGAGCCGTAGTAGTGCTATTTCATCTTTAGTTTTCTGCACTGCTGCCTTCTCTTTTACTATCCTTTATATCTATCAAAACAGCTCTTCGACTATCGACCTATCTAGGATTAGAAATGAGTAAAGAAAACCTGATATGACAAGTTTTACCGAAAGTGACAGTTTTCATTATCAGCAATCGTAGACACACTTTGGCAACAATAGAGGGTTTTCCCCACAACAGCAACAAAACCAGTTGGTTAGCACACCTAATCAACAATGCAGTCTGCAAGGTCAACCAAGCTTTAATGTTTCGCCGCCTACACGTATAGCGTCGGCTCCGCCAAATAGTAACGCACAGTAACAAGGAAATCACTACGTACAGAAAACACATCATTTCAATTCCTATCGCAACGCGCCGTATAGCAATGACTATCATGACAGACGTAAATGTAATGAACACAATTTTCAGCGTACATTTAATAACAGTCGATCTTACCAACAGCAGAATCAACCACAACAACAGATTATCATGAATGAACCAGACAGTCGGTATCATCCCGAATGTAATACGTCAGGAAGAAATAACAGAACAGTTCAAATAGTTGAAATGTCACAGCATCCTCCCGCAAATAACAGCACGTCAGAAAGAATTTGACTAGATACAGTACAGGTTGCATCTTCCAGCAACGTAAGCACTACTTTTGCCCCGCAGAATGCTGTTCACGAAAATGTTATTATTTTTGACGACATCCGAGACACTCTTTTGCAGGAAAAACCAGTTATTCAAAAAACCATTTCCCACCCTGTCATTGAAGTAAAGATTGGATCATCCAAATTTTCAGCAGTAATCGATTCTGGATCACCTATGTCAGTTATAAATGAAGAAACTTTCAACGAATGTAACAAAGAGAATACCTATCCTACGTTACCATTAGGCAAAACTAAAGTAAAAGGAGCAGTATCTGGTAAAGGAGTAGATGTAAAGTTACAGACACACTTATCATTTTGTATTGCAGGTCATACGTTTCACTCAAATTTTTGGATTGTTCCCTTATTGACAACAGACGTTATTTAAGGTACGAATTTTCTGGTACAACATGACGCAATTATTGACTTTCAAAATTCCTATTTAATGTTAAAGGATGAAAATGTACAACTGGCATTAGAATTTCAGCACTCTTTATCTGTAGAAGAAAAAACAATTAGGTTGCTTGGTTTGGGGAAGGAGACCAGACAGCGTGGTCATCGGTCTCATCGGAATAGGGAAGGATGGGGAAGGAAGTCGGCCGTGCCCTTTCAGAGGAACCATCCCGGCATTTGCCTGGAGTGATTTAGGGAAATCACGGAAAACCTAAATCAGGATGGCCGCACGCGGGATTGAACCGTCGTCCTTCCGAATGCGAGTCCAGTGTCTAACCACTGCGCCACCTCGCTCGGAAAAAAACAATTAATCGAACAGAGGTCATTTCTACATCGCGTTACATAGACTGTCATTTGACATTGTTCACAGATACGTACGTACACAATTATAATACACCAGACGAAGCCGACTGTGACGCTATGCAAATGATATCTGATAAAGTTAAACAGAACAGTGCAAATACAGACGACGAACGTACTCAACTATGCAATATTCTTTTACAGCAAGCTCCAGTTTTTGACAACATCCCTGGTACTATGTCCGGTTTTATGTATGAATTTCAAGTTAAACAGCACGACACGTTTAAAGCCAAACATTATTCCATTATATATATTCATAGAGAACAAGTTAAGAAAGAATTGCAAGCTATGCTCGACCAAGGAATTATTGAACCGGCAGTTAGTCCGTACATAAACCCGATCCATATTGTTAAGAAAAAGGATGGTTCACTTCGCCTCGTACTTGATTCGCGTCACATCAATGACATTATTATTAATGAAACAGATCGCCCACAGACACTAGAAGAACTTCTAGTGAAATTTCATGGTCCTGCTATTTATTCCACGTTAGATTTGAAATCGGGATTTTGGCAAATTCAGCTCCATCCGAACTGCAGAAAGTACACAGCTTATCTCTGTTTTGGTGACTGTTATCAATTTTGCAAATTACCGTTCGGTTTAACTATTTCTTCAGCAGCATTTATTCGCGGTTTGAATACTATACTCCCGACAGAACTTAAAGACCGAATCACAACGTATGTAGACGACATTCTTATTGCAGAAGCTAACTGGTCTGAACACAATCTGATTCTTGAACAACTGTTACAAACTTTTCGTGCACAAGGACTTACAGTTAATCTTAGCAAATCGCACTTTGGCAAAACTTCTATAAAATTTCTTGGACATGTAATTTCAACAGAAGACATTGCGCCTGACCCGGAAAAACGTCAAGCTTTACGTGACATTACTGTTCCTACGACGAAGAAACAACTACGCAGCTTTTTGGGTTTAATTAACTTTTTCCGTAAATTTATTCATTAGTCCGCTTCAGACACCCCTAGATTATGCCAATTGACGGGTAAAAACGCTATTTGGTCCTGGGATAGCCAAGCACAATCTGAATTTGTCAATCTGAAACAAGCTTTGTTGAATGCACCACCTTTATCACACCCAGATCTAACTAGAAATTTTTCCATTGCCACCGACAGTTCTAACACCGCTTTAGGCGTACACATTTGTCAGGTAATTGAAGAAAATGGCACTACAGTAATTAAAAGCATCACCTTTGCAAGTCGCATTCTGTTACCTGCTGAACGCAATTATTCTGTTACAGAACTTGACACATTATGTGTTGTATGGGCATTTACGAGATTTAGGCATTTTCTTTATGGAAGACATACGACCGTTTACACAGATCATAGAGCTATCCAGTTTTTACTTTCAGCAAAATTTTCACATGATGGATTAAGCAGATGGAAACTTTATTTACAGGAATTTAATTTTACAATTGTTCACATTCCCGGTACACAAAATATTGTAGCAGACGCACTATCCCCTTGTCTCAGCAACAATCAGCAAGACATCGCAACCAACTTCTACCAAGCAAATTCTAGCGTCATGTATATTCAACAAGTCGCATTTGAAAACTTCATTTCATCGTCATTACGAGACATAGCACAAGAGCAGAGCAAAGACAACGTGTGGAAAGAAATTAAACACCTGTGACAAAATAGGAATAATGTTACCATCAGAAACCATTACACTGTACGAAATAATATTCTGTTTCGCCGCTCTCACCCTGACAGCAACAACTGGTTACTATGCATTCCTGACGAGCTTGTTAACAAATTAATTTGGTATACTCATTTAAGTTACACACATTATGGAGCCAGAAAATGTTTTCTTATAGTGAGACAGAACTGTTATTTTGCGAACATGGAGAAACGTATTCGACGAGTTTTAGCGTCATGTAAAATCTGCCAGAAAGCTAAATCAGGCACGACTTCACATATTCCTCCGTTACATCCCATTGTACCCGTTAAATTGAGACACATGGCCGCTGTAGACGTTTTTGGTCCGATTCCCAGAACTAATAGAGGTTTTTGCTACATCTTTGTCGCTGTTGAACTCACTTCGAAATTTGTTACCTTCACTCCTTTACGCAAAGCTACTGCTAAAACTGTTTCGAATGCATTTGTAAAACATTTTTTATTCCATGTAGGACATGTACTGAAAGTAATTTCCGGCAATTGATCACAATTTCTATCTGCTATATGGACACGTATGTTACGAACAAGAAACATTTCTCCGATCTACACTCCTGGAAATGGAAAAAAGAACACATTGACACCGGTGTGTCAGACCCACCATACTTGCTCCGGACACTGCGAGAGGGCTGTACAAGCAATGATCACACGCACGGCACAGCGGACACACCAGGAACCGCGGTGTTGGCCGTCGAATGGCGCTAGCTGCGCAGCATTTGTGCACCGCCGCCGTCAGTGTCAGCCAGTTTGCCGTGGCATACGGAGCTCCATCGCAGTCTTTAACACTGGTAGCATGCCGCGACAGTGTGGACGTGAACCGTATGTGCAGTTGACGGACTTTGAGCGAGGGCGTATAGTGCGCATGCGGGAGGCCGGGTGGACGTACCGCCGAATTGCTCAACACGTGGGGCGTGAGGTCTCCACAGTACATCGATGTTGTCGCCAGTGGTTGGCGGAAGGTGCACGTGCCCGTCGACCTGGGACCGGACCGCAGCGACGCACGGATGCACGCCAAGACCGTAGGATTCTACGCAGTGCCGTAGGGGACCACACCGCCACTTCCCAGCAAATTAGGCACTGTTGCTCCTGGGGTATCGGCGAGGACCATTCGCAACCGTCTCCATGAAGCTGGGCTACGGTCCCGCACACCGTTATGCCGTCTTCCGCTCACGCCCCAACATCGTGCAGCCCGCCTCCAGTGGTGTCGCGACAGGCGTGAATAAAGGGACGAATGGAGACGTGTCGTCTTTAGCGATGAGAGTCGCTTCTGCCTTGGTGCCAATGATGGTAGTATGCGTGTATGGCGCCGTGCAGGTGAGCGCCACAATCAGGACTGCATACGACCGAGGCACACAGGCCCAACACCCGGCATCATGGTGTGGGGAGCGATCTCCTACACTGGCCGTACACCACTGGTGATCGTCGAGGGGACACTGAATAGTGCACGGTACATCCAAACCGTCATCGAACCCATCGTTCTACCATTCCTAGACCGGCAAGGGAACTTGCTGTTCCAACAGGACAATGCTCGTCCGCATGTATCCCGTGCCACCCAACGTGCTCTAGAAGGTGTAAGTCAACTAACCTGGCCAGCAAGATCTCCGGATCTGTCCCCCATTGAGCATGTTTGGGACTGGATGAAGCGTCGTCTCACGCGGTCTGCACGTCTAGCACGAACGCTGGTCCAACTGCGGCGCCAGGTGGAAATGGCATGGCAAGCCGTTCCACAAGACTACATCCAGCATCTCTACGATCGTCTCCATGGGAGAATAGCAGCCTGCATTGCTGCGAAAGGTGGATATACACTGTACTAGTGCCGACATTGTGCATGCTCTGTTGCCTGTGTCTATGTGCCTGTGGTTCTGTCAGTGTGATCATGTGATGTATCTGACCCCAGGAATGTGTCAATAAAGTTTCCCCTTCCTGGGACAATGAATTCACGGTGTTCTTATTTCAATTTCCAGGAGTGTATATATCCAAGTATCACGCTTCATCGAACCCTTGCGAACGTCTAATGGAAGAAATTGGTAAACTATGTAGAATATACTGCCGTAAAAAACATATTGATTGGTACACACACATACTCTCATTCCAGGATGTAATTAACTCCATACCAAATGAATCTACTATGCTATCTCCGACTGTTATATTGAAATATGTTTAACCACCCAACAAAATTACATAATTAGTATCCTTTCCTACATCTCGACGACTACGCCACCATGAAATAATTGACATTGCACTCAACAACATCAAACGTGCCGCAGAGCGCCGGAGAAGACAGCAAAAACAGGTTTGTACACGCCGTGACTTTCACATTGGACAGAAGATATTAGTACGTACACACTATTTATCCAACAGAGGAAAGAGTAGATACAGTAAATTTGATCTTCTGTACGCAGGTCCATATCGAATTCGCACCATTCCTCACCCCAATGTAGTACATGTCGAAACTTTGAGAACCAGAAAAAGCAAAGGCAATCACCATGTCTCCAATATTAAACCCTTTATTGAATGAATATACTTTATGATTTATCACACTGTAATCCCATTTCCTGAATTTTATATGACCACTTATGCAATTATATTTATATGAACACTTACTGATGATTATCATATTTTTTTCTGGCAAGTGCCCGGCAAAGTAAGGTTAGCAGGTCGATTTTCCTGTCGTTACACATCAGGCCGTGCACATTTTTCCAGATAAACTTACATATTTTATGACCACTTATGCAATTCTATTTATGTGACTACTTACTGATGATTATCATATTTTTTCTTGGCAAGTGCCCGGCAAGGTAAGGTTAGCAGGTCGCTTTTCTTGTCGTTATACATCAGACCGTGCACATTTTTCATTTTTTGTGTATGTATGATTGTTTTCCTATCGAAAGCAGAATTTTTGTCTGTATGTACTATGTAATCTTTAAGATATAACAAACACCAGTTGACTTTGACATTTTGCCTTATGATATCTCAACATCGTGACTATTTTACATTTTTTGCTACTGCATTATGATACTTTGTATACATTTTTTGCACTTGAAAACTGTCTGTGTTTTTGACATAATACGTTTTCTGCCATGATATGCTGCATGCTTAGTTGTATCACTAGAAACAAGTTTTTATCTAATGGGTATATGATTTAAATGCAAGATATTAATCCTTATTCATCATTTTCAGAAAGCAATAACGTGTACAAGAAATAAATTAAACAAACCACAGTGGTTTACTATGAAATGGGAATTTTACCATCGGAATGAACGAAGAAAATGCAATATCTTGTCATGAAGAGTAAATTGATCAGAATTAACAAGCATTAACCAGAATATACTATACACATCGTATGATAGCAGTCTTGACTAATTATTTTTCTTTCAGAATACGAGGCGATTGATGCAGGCTGTCAGACAGAACTACACATCTTAGTTTTAGTGATGAAATACGCTAGAAATAAGAAACTCTATTGTATGAATAGTTGTATGAAGTGAATGGCAATATGAATAATGAATAGTGAAGTGTCCCTTTTGCAGATGATAACAAATGATGATGAATAATTGTATGAAGAGTATGCTAATATGAATAATGAGGTTTTTCTTTGCAGGTGATGATAGTGATGAAGTTATGGTAATACGAATAATGAAGTTTTACTTTGCAGATAATGATGATGATGACGTTTATATATTTACTATTAGTTAAGAAATGCTATGTAGTTATTTAAGTAATTGTTGCAGTTCCTTTTGACAGTATGTCTTATGTCGCATGGTATAATGACTGAATGTTTTGGAAAAGACAGCTAGAGTACATACATATTGAGTACACGTTTCATTACCTGTTAATTCGAAGTTCACTACTTTTCAGCATAATATGCGTTTCTTCTTTCAGCTCAATAACCCATTTTGTATTTTTTCCAGGAGAAGCTATTCATGAAATTAATGTGCAATAAGCAGTTAGTCATTAAACCTGTTCCAGTACTTGCATTTTCTTTATCCATTTGTGTGTATCATTCATGAATGTCATCACATATACTCTACTTGTTTCATAACCTTGCTACAGCTGACTCATGACGAATGACGTTATTAATCCTTATTTCCAGCAATAAGTCAAAGCACATATTTTCATGCCCCAGCAATTATCGATCCCAACGCAATGCATTGCTAACTCAAAAAAAAAAGCATTACCAGTCCCAACTATTACCAGTATACAACCAAATAATGCTACCAGTTTAGGATATATTTCTAGTCCTAAATATAATGCAAATTTCTCAGATGTATTGAATCCATTATATCTATCTATTATTGGACCACAGACCTTGAATAATAGTTACAGTGTGTTACATTTTAAATATGTCCTATGTCACTTGCAGGATGAGTTCTGAGTAATACTGAATGATGTTTTGTAATAATGCATAAATTCTATGCCAATAATTTCTGTAAATAATATTTTTGTTATACTCTATAAATGCTATGCCAATAATTAACTCTTGTTTTGAATGATGACTTCTGAATAATACTGAATAATGTTTTGTAAAACTATATGAATACTTTGTAACTGGCCAATGAGTGCCAATAATTACTGCAATCAGATGAGTTATGAATAGTGTTTTGTAATACTCAATACTTGCTACATGGTTAGTAACTGACCAATGAATGCCACTGTTTACTGTAATATGATGACTTATGCATAAATGCTATGCCATTACTTAACTCTTGCTTTGAATGATGACTTCTGAATAATGCATAAAAAAATGCTCTGTAACTGGTCAATGAGTGCTAATAATTACTGTCTATAGATGACTTGTGAATAATGTTCTGCAATACTCCATACATAGTACAGAAATGTTTAGTAACTAACCAATGAGTGCCAATAATTATTCAAATCGGTCGATACACTAATGTAATTCTCAATGATGACTAGCATAAGACTTAATGTTCTTCACCTTCTGACCTAATTACCAGAAAATACTGCAATATCCGTTTGTCCTGTCCATCCCTATGATCATGGAGCACTATATTTGGTTTTTGCAGTAATTCTACGTTGATGTGTGAGTATGGATTCTACAAGAATGTGGTGTTGACATATCAAGCTGTCCACCACCTTGAACGATGGAGAGGTCATTACGGTCCTACTGTTTGGTGTACCTAATGTACTACCAAAATGATAGCATACAATATTAATACAACATTTCAGTGTCCTGGCTACACTGATAAATATTTCAGGGAAGAGAACTTCAGATTGTCTCACTTGGTGTTGTGCTTCTGTAGAAAGATATGGACTTTCGGTGCAACTACGTGCAACCTACTGTGCTACAACCATGATGCAATCCTTCCCATTCCTTTCCTAGTTCCTAAATATGCTAAATACTTTTATAGTGCGTGTGCACTTCATTTCAATTGTTAATATGATCAGTCGTTCTAAATATGCTAAAGAATTCTACAGTGCGTGTGCACTTTATGTCATTGGTTAACATATTTTGTACTCAGTGCGTGTGCACTTTATTTCACTCCATGATATGTTGTAAAAATGCTAAAGACTTCTACAGTGCGTGTGCTCTTTATGTAATTTGTTAATATATTTAGTATTCAGTGCGTGTGCACTTTATTTCACTTCATGATATGTTGTAAAAATGCTAAAGACTTCTACAGTGCGTGTGCACTTTATGTAATTTGTTAATATATTTTGTATTCGGTGCGTGTGCACTTTATTTCACTACATGATATGTTATGTAAAATATTATACAATGCGTGTGCACTTTGTCATTTTTTAATATCTTTTGTACTCATTGCATATACATTTTGTCATTTCTTGATATATTCTGTACTCAGTGCGTGTGCACTCTATCTCATTACTTAATATATTCTGCACTTATCAATAATGTATATACTCTGTGACTGTAGACTTAGTAACTAAATAGATTTCAGAAAAAATTGTTGCTCATGGCAAGTCCAATTGACTCACCATGGCTGCCAAATTTATGCCCCCCCAGTGGAGGGTTATGTAAGAGGTCCGCAGATGTAATTTCGAAGAATTGCTCACGCGCTGCCTGCGATATGTAAGGTATAAGAGAATCTCAGACCAGAGAGCAGTGTTGACTGCAGTAGGAACTGTGTAGCTGTAGGAGTAAGTTGTAGGTAGCGATCAGTCTGGTCTGGTGTATCGTGTTGGCTGGGCTGGCCGTGGTGCAGTGATGCCGGAGCCTGAGCATTGTTGTATAAGGTAAAAGCAGCCTGGCGCATATGTAGTATTGTTATCTCAAGTCCCATGTAAGTGTTTTAAAAATGTCCTAATAATAATCTTTCTCATAAAAAGTAACTTTTAACAACCATTCATTTCAATTTAAAGAATTTACTAATTTCTGCAATCCATGATCATCCCGATTGTTGCAAAAGAAAAATCAGTTGTTTCTTTTCATAAATGACAAATCTATCGGCCAGTATTGCACAGGGCTATGCCAGAAAAATTTATTGTAAGAGCAGATATATATGCGTTATTCGGCGACTTCATTGAGGTAAGAATTTTTCTTTTTTTATTCAGAATGATCTTTCAGGGCCATGACGCAGCACTGCTGACGTCCCAAATTTACCAGGTTAAATCGACAGTCAGTTATTGAAAAGTTATAAGTGAGCGACAATTTTATTCAGGGGTTTATCACATTGTATTATTGGTGGGTTTCGGAACTTTTACTGTTGAGAGGTTACACTAAATGTGAATATTATTTATATTTTTTTATATTTTTTGGGGAGGTTACATCCTTTTCTTTTCATTTTGTTCGTTGTTGAGCGATGTGTTTGGTCGTTGCGGACGTCACATGACGTCCGGTCAAGTTCGTTTTGTTGATCCTCCCTCTGAGTTTTTTTATTACAGAGGCCAACCAGCTCTCTCACCGAACACGCTGAGCTACCGTGCCGGCTAAGTGAATAAGGATGAAATGATGATGAAAGACATACAACACCCAGTCATCTCGAGGCAGAGAAAATCCTTGACCCCGCAGGGAATCGAACCCGGCACCCTGTGCGCGGGAAGCGAGAACGCTACCGCAAGACCATGAGCCGCGGACAGCCATCTGAGCCACCGAGGACACAGAGCATAGCGCAACTGCAGGGATTTATCTCTGGCACGCCTCCCGCGAAAGCCACATTCTCAACGTATTGTCCCGCACTACATTCGTAGTGGTCCAAAATGGTTCAAATGGCTCTGAGCACTATGCGACTCAACTTCTGAGGTCATCAGTCGTCTAGCACTTAGAACTAATAAAACCTAACTAACCTAAGGACATCACACACATCCACGCCAGAGGCAGGATTCAAACCTGCGACCGTGGCGGTCGCTCGGCTCCAGAATGTCATTCGTAGTGCCCCCGCCCATTATACTCATTACTCGCGGCGCGTTGCCAATTCCCATAAGAGTTCGGGCACTGTTTGTGCATTCGCACAGAAAAAGAAGATGGTCAAGTGGCCGGTGAGCCTTAAGTATATGTTTACTAAAGTGGTATCTGTTCTTTCGGGTTCGAGTCCCGGTCGGGGCACTCATTTCCATCTGTCCCCGTTGACGTATGTCAACGCCTGTAAGGAGCTAAGGGTGTTCATTTGATTGTAATTTCATTCTAACGAGCTGCTTGGTCACCGACCATCTTAGTAAATCTAAAGGTTGTAAATTCAACTAAATGCCTAGGAATTACAATTATGAAAACCTTAAATTGGAAAGAACACACAGAATATGCTGTGGGGAACGCGAACCAAAGACTGCGATTTATTGGCAGAACACTTAGAAGATGCAGCTGATCTACTAAAAAGACTGCCTACACTACGCTTGTGTTTCCTCCTTTGGGGTACTGCTGCGCGGTGTTGGATCATTACCAGACAGCATTTACGGAGTACATCGAAGAAGTTCAAAGAAGAGCAGCACGTTTTATGTTATCGAGAAATACGGGAGAGTGTGTCACGGACATGATACAGGATTTTGGTGGACATCATTAAAACAAAGACGTTTCTCGCTGCAGCTGCACGTTCTGACGTAATTTGAATCACCAACTTTCTGCTCCGAATGCGAAAATACTTTTTTGACGCTGACCTGTATAGGAAGAAACGGATATCATAATAAAATAAGGGAAATCAGAGCTCGCACGGAGAGATACAGATTTTCGTTTCTTCCGCGGTCTTCGAGAGTGGAATAATAGAGAATTAATTTGAAGGTGGTTCGATGAACCCTCTGCCAGGCATCTAAGTGTGATTTGTAGAGTACCTATTTAGATGTAGATATAGATGTACGTATATCACAGCCACTATAGTACTGCGGCTGAGGTAGCGCTTTGTGTCTCGAATGCCCGACGTGGACGAAATACCGTACACTGTTTCTTTCCTCGGATTTAGTACCGGCGGAAACGGTTGCACGAAACAAGCAGGTAGATGTTATTATGAGTAACAGGTTTGCTCGCGAGCTGTGGAGGCGAGGTGCTTGGCCTGAGCGCCAGGCGGGACACAGGAGGCGTGTTAGAGACAAGGGCCGATCTCAGCAGCTTTGACGAGCTATTGTCTCACGACGCGGGGCGCCGTCGGCGGCTGCTGCGCTGCGGGACACACGGCTGCCCCAGACCCAAACAATACGTGCCATTCCTCAATAAGAACATGTTGCAGCATTGTGCCCACACCCGTACTACTTCTGATATCTCTGTCGAGCACCTCGGTGGGAACAGTCATGTAACCACTGCAAGCTCCTTTACTTGTTAACTATGTAAACTCAAACTCTTAGGCAGTAATAATCCACTACACAATGAAAATTACTGTTTTAATATTTACTTTTGCTCTGTATCCATTTATGCTATGGTGTGGAACGGACTACTAAGATATCCAGCCGGCCGGGGTGGCCGAGCGGTTCTAGGCGCTAGTCTGGAACCGCGCGACCGCTACGGTCGCAGGTTCGAATCCTGCCTCGGGCATGGATGTGTGTGATGCCCTTAGGTTGGTTAGGTTTAAGTAGTTCTAAGTTCTAGGGGACTGATGACCTCAGAAGTTAAGTCCCATAGTGCTCCGAGCCATTTGAACCATGTAAGATATGCAACACGGAAGTGGTATCTGAAATGAGACTTAGTGCTGTTATTTCCACGCACTGTGCGTCACATTGTAAGTTTACTCAGCTGCAAGCTATGTTCGTCATGTAACTTCAGCCGGCCGAAGTGGCCGAGCGGTTCTAGGCACTACAGTCTGGAACCGCGCGACTTCTATGGTCGCAGGTTCGAATCCTGCCTCGGGCATGGATGTGTGTGATGTTCTTACGGTAGTTAGGTTTAAGTAGTTCTAAGTTCTAGGGGACAGATGACCTCAGAAGTTAAGTCCCATAGTGCTCAGAGCCATTTGAACCATTTTTTCATGTAACTTCCTGGCAGATTAAAACTGTGTGCTGGACCGTGACTTGAACTCAGGACTTTTTTCCTTCGCGGGCAAGTGCTCTAGCCAAGCACGAATCACGACTCCTCCTCACAGCCCCAGTTCCGCTTGTACCTCGTCTCCTGCCTCCCAAACTTCACAGAAGCTCTCCTTTCACAGTGATTGCCCATATTCGGACATAGCTGTATCTTATGCTTTCATGTGCCGAGGCTGTATTTCAAGATTACAACATTATTAAATGGTTACATGTTTAATTCAGCGGGTAAATAATTTACTAGATGTCTTATGGTAAAAAACCAAATTATTGTAGTGACTGCTAGTTCCGTTTTGTACCTTCATTAACATATCAGTGTGAGGGATAGTACCTGCACTTCCCTCCATATTGGGATCACCTCTAGTAGTTTGATTCAATAAAACGTTAACTGATTCGCGACATTGTTTCTCTTAAATTTGCATCATCTTACGGTACCTTCCCTTCCCTGTACGTCACCGAGGACCGAACTTACTGCCTCTTAGGGGTATGGTAAACAGCTGAGCCAACACCGCACACTAAAAAGTAACATAGTAATGGCGTTCTTAGGCAAAGACGTTATTTTTATTAATCTTGGCTCAATATCGTTAAATCGACAGAAATTATGATTCTGTTGCAACTAGAATTTTAACGTGCAACCAGGTTTCCAAAGCCCGCCAAGATTTTTCTGTAAACTCACAGTCTCTAGATGAATTATTTCATAAACCAAGTTTTATTCTAGGAAAATTATACATTCTGGGAAGCAGGAAAAGACTGAAACACCAAATTTTTGATAGCATTATACTTTAAGATACTGCCACTCTAGAAGTCGACAATTCTGGATAAAATAACACCTATAATATGTTATTTTAATTCATCAACACACGCATTCAAGTATTTCCTTTTAACAGTTCTTCCCTTATGTAAGGACTTTGACAGGCAATTGTAATTGAATTTACGTGTTCCTACTGCTTCTGAGCAGCTATAATTCATTAGGTAGGTGGTTTCATTATGGCTAAACGATTTGCTGTCCTTTTAACGTGATGGATATGAAAGTCACTCTGCGCTACATACAAAAGATGTGGTAGCGCACGTGTGTCTGCAACATAACTCTTATTTAGGCGAGCTCATCGGCCGCCCAGTATTGGTACGACGTAGGATGAACTTCTCGTATCGCTCAGGGCTGGCGGACAACTCCAAGGTGGTCAAAGTGCCGTAACTGCTCCAGAGGAAGGGACCATTGCTAGCGAGCCCAGGTGCGAGCACAAAGGCTTGCCCATAAACGGGGAAAATATCCGTACGGGGAATTTTGACGCTTCAGAGGACAGACAATGCTTCAAGAAATGGCTAAGTGCCAGACAAGTTGAAAGATGGCTTCGCACAACACTTTGAGAGTCTATAATAATTTACAGCCAAATATTAATGCAAATATGAATACATCGGTGATCCCGAAAAATGAGTTGCATCCAGTGACACAACAGTATTTCAATATCTTTAGAGCTACAGAAGTTAATATTTCACAGCAAATAAACATTTTCACAATGAACCACTGAATTAACAACTTTTAAACGCTTCATTTAATTTCAACATATGGTATGTCAGATGATAGCTTTGCAGTGTAGCTGTTTTCCCTGAACGGTACATATTTGTATCTCTTTTATTTCTTTACTTATTACGTTTTTAGTATCTTTTCATTATGTAAATGTTTGTCAGACCATCATATTCTCCACATTTACGCAGCAAGTGAATACTGCATCAATACGTCATATTATACCATGTTTGTCTATTGAATACCTCGTATTTTATCATGCTTGTCTATTTATTTCATAAACTGTTTACTATTTTGCTTGTAACTTTACTTAAATGTTATTGCAAGTGCTATAAAAATTTGTTCATTTAAAAGCGGTCAATCACATGTGTTAGTGGACACCACAACTGACAAGGAAACCAAAATAAGCTTCTGTCAAGAGGGCATGAATAATTGTTTATGCTACATTTAACGGCAGTTCTTTGTCATTTAATGTGAGCACACTTGCGCAAGAGTAATGGGTTATTTATTTATGAAAAACCTATATTTGTAATTATTGAGAATGACCTTAGAGCGACCGAATATTTATAACATTTCTTTGTTTAAATATTGTTATAATATATTAGTTTAGTCTGGAAAGTTGTCAAGTAGAGTCAAATGATGTCTGTAGAACGTAAGAACGATATATTTTGGTTGTACAGCGTCCAGCCAATGGAAAAGCAGATAATAGCCGATCACTGCTGGAGTCAAGTGGAGACTGGAACTTTCCCAGTGAAGAGCTCAAGGGAGCGATTCTGGCGACTTTGTGCCAAGTGCTGGAAGAAGGCTGATCTGCCTATGGTAACAAGGATGATTCAGTCGTATAGGTGGCTGATCATGGCAGCTACAGTACTCTAACTTCCGAAGAAACTGAATGTGCTCCAGAGCAGGAATCTAACGTATTCCGTATGTATCATGGAACTGAGGATAGATCGAATATCAGTTACCATCTTTGTATTGCGGGTGATAATTTGTAATTCATCATGTTACACTCTCAACTTTTTGAGCTAGTGAATATTTCGTGTATTGTGATTACCAAAAGGACTTACTTTCGTGAATCTTCGATTACTGTACAGTTTCAGGATTTTGCTGCCATTCTCGTAACAATCTCAACGGAACATTACTACATTTGACAAGGGCATTTTCTGTCTGTACGTTAAGTGAACATCGTAGAACCACTTCCCGTTTATTTAAGATGTCTTTTCTTGAATAAACATTATTCGATGTATAATTCTCTGTCGTCTGCATCAATTGCCAACGTCAGAATAAAATTCCTGTTATTAAGTTATTCATTTAACTTTTATTTTGTAGTCCAGTGGATTTTATAAACTCGCATTTGTAGCCAATGCATAAATTATTTGACTGCGCGATTACAGCTACAGGTTATTATTTGCAGCGAATTAGCTGAGGGGCATGAAAGCAGATGCGTGCGGCTTGACCCTATGATTACATCGAGCTATTCTTTTCAAACAGAGCTGTGCCTAAAGTACGAATAACCAGAGATAAATACTCAATGGATATGCTCGGGTGGGATGCTCTCTGGTAGATCAACAACTGAGCAGTAACCGTTAGATACCGTAGCATGTTTCATACAATATATCGAGTGTTTGGGCGTGCGTTTGTGCATGCCTGCACGGGTGTTTTTCTGAGTGAGGAATATTGACTGTCTTTAGCACGCCTATGTGTGAATATTTGCGGGGTGATTAAGATTTGGTTGTTGAAGATAGCAGACTTAAAACATTAGAACGGGCTCGTCATGGATGCATTGACTTAGTACTGAGTAGTACTAAACGAAATCAAAATGAATAGTTTAAGACTGTGACTAATGCTTCACATGACTTGCAAGACATGTGTATTTCTAACGGTACACTTAACCTCTGTAAAAGATTACTTAGCTCCGTAGAGGCGTCTGGTATGTTTAGTGCTATTAACAGCTTATTACAACAGAGGCCTCGTGTTGCAATAGTCGCCATGTACATTTTCTGTCGGCGCCATGTCAGCAAGAAGATCGCCATGAATAAGTGACAGCTGCTTCAGAATACTTCTTGGATATTTTTTCAGTTTTTTTTTTTTTTTTTTTGGAGATGTCTGGATCGAGTGATGCCTCAAGTTTTGGACGACAAATTTTCGATGACTTCCACCATCATCATCGTGGGGCGCCGCCTGTCAAAGCAGAAGCTGTTGCTGTATATGTATAACAAGCGAATGAATTTTGTGAAATGCTATTACATTAATAAGCGGTGTAACGGCCAAAATGTTGAATATATAAATGCAGACGTGGATTGTGTTGTACAGGTGCAGGATATCAGTTTGTAGTATGGAGTTCCGCGCCTGTCACACTTGGTCAGTCAATAAAGGGACTGTTAATGCTGGTTATGGATGAAGCTCAAGTTGTCGTCTGATGATGTCCCATATGTGCTCGTTTGGAGACAGTTCTGGTTATCGAGCAGGCCAAGGCAACATGTCGACGCCCTGTAGACCATGTTGGGCTACAACAGCAATATGTGCGAACGTTATCCTGTTGGAAAACACCTCCTGGAATGCTGTTTATCAATGGCAGCACAACAGCTCGAATCATCAGACTGACGTACAAATCTGCAGTCAGGATGTATATGATAATCACAAAAGTGATCCTGCTGTCGTACGAAAATGCACCTGAGGCCGTGAGTCCGGGTGTTAAGTCCACTGTCTATGGCATGCAGACAGGCTGGTTGCAGCCCCTCAACTGGCCTCCACCTAACGAACACACGGTCATCACTGGCACCAAAGGAAAAAAAAAAAAACAGCCTTCATCAGGAAACACCACGGACCTCCATTCTGCCCTACAGTGAGCAAGGGCGTCAGGTTCGGAGCTGTCCTTGAAGTAACCGATTTGTAACAGTTCGTTGCGTCCCTCTGGTGACAAGTGCTGCCCGAATTGCTGCAGAAAATACAATATGGTGGGCCAGAGCCATATTGCGAACGCGATGGTCTAGGCTCTCGGTAGTACCACGTTGTTGTCTGAAGCTCGGTCTTCTTGCGACCGTATTTTCCCGTAACCACCGCTGCCAGCATCAGATGCGGTGGCTACACTCCTGCCAAGCCATTCTGCGGTATCGTAGGAGGAACAGCCAGCTTCTCAACGATCTATCACATAACGTCGCTCAGAGCCAATGGGGTATTGTTAATGGCGTCTTTGTGACCTTAAAGGCATTCTTGATTAACATCAACTCACCACGTCCAGTCTCAGAGGAAACTAAAACTCACGACCGATACAGAGTGTACTTAAAACAAAGCTGATTTGCATCCTCATAGTGGCGCTACTACCGCCACTCTGATGTGCCTGGCGCGAAATGTGAATAGACATCATCTTTCAAATGTAGGAACACGCCTTCCAGCTTTCGTTTATGTAACACAGCTTCTTCTTGGTGCTGCAATATTTTTACATCAGTATAAATAATTGTCAGTATATTACAAGACAGGATACCGCCATCAACGATGGGAAATTGTTGATAGTGCACCAGAAAGTGAACAACTCTATTTATTTATCTTTAGTTTCTCATTATTGAGTGAACGATTCCAAGCGTCATCAAAGGATGTCTCCATTTAAGTTTTTTATGATTATAGGCTCAATGCCGGTCGGGGTGGCCGAGCGGTTCTAGGCGCTACGCTCTGGGACCGCGCGACCGCGACGGTCGCAGGTTCGAATCCTGCCTCGGGCATGGATGTGTGTGATGTCCTTAGGTTACTTAGGTTTAGGTAGTTCTAAGTTCTAGGGGACTGACGACCTTAGAAGTTAAGTCCCATAGTGCTCAGAGCCATGTTTATTTGAAACTTTTAGTTACACCTTTCTTCTACTTTTCTACACAGTCGTCGCTCCAACTTCGACATTTATCATAGCATCGTACCGACTGTGCAGCACCCGGATTACAGAAGGTTAGTACCTCCAAGTATGGCAAGAGAAAGCCATTAATACTTATATTCCCCTGGGGTGCAGCTGAGATGTTGAAGTGTGGACGCATGGACGCAGAATGGTTAGTCTATACTGACAGGCGTAGTCTACTTAGTGGTTCAATAAGACGATGCAGAAAACATCAGGCCATACAGTTTGTGACATCTTCGTGGGAAGGCTGTTCAGTGCAAAGAGAAAAACAATCAACACGTTGATGTGTGAGCATATTAACCCTGGTAATACCGGCAGGGGTGGTGGGAGGGGGGGGGGGGAGGAGGATACATTACGCACACCTTTTGAAAAAATTGTAATCTACTCATGTACTTTATACACTGATGGAAAAAAAATTGTAACACCATTGTAATCTACTCAAGTACTTTATACACTGATGGAAAAAAAATTGTAACACCAGAAAGGAACTGTTCAACATAAGCTAAAGTTCATAGGCCTGTTTTTACATCTGAAAGACGATGAGTATTAAAATTTCGCATCAGTCGCATAAGAGTGGCTTTAGCAGCGCCATTATGAGGATGTGTATCAGGTATGCTTTAATTACTCACTGTATCTGTCGTGAGGGTGACCTTTCAGACTGTGAGTGATGAGTTTATGTTAGTCAACAACGCCTTTAAGGCGACAAAGATGCCAATATCAACACCTCACTGAGTATGAACAAGGTCGTGTAACAGGGCTACGAGAAGCTGGATGTTCCTTCTACGATATTACAAAAAGGATTGGCAGTGTTGGAGCTACTGCTGGCACCGGTGACCACGGCAATGTACGGTCGCAAGAAGACTGGGATCCAGACGGCCACGTGACATTAGCACGAGAGGAGGCCATCGTGTTTGGCGCATGCCCCTGGCGCATCATACTGCATGTTCAGCAGCAATCTGAGCTGCAGTTGGCACCAAAGTGACACAAGGAACTGTTACAAATGGGTTACTTCAAGAACAACTCCGATTCAGTCTCCCTGTAAGGTGCATTCCCCTGACCGCAAATCACAGCCACTTCCGACTTCATTGGTGTCAGCCGAGAGCTGACTGGAGGGCAGCGTGTAGGTCTTTGTGTGTTCTGATGACAGCTGGTTCTCTTCCGGTGCCAGTGATGACCGTGTGTTGGCTAGACGGAGACAAGTTGAGGGCCTACAACCAACACGCCTGAGTGCTAGACACAGTGGACCTTGCACCTGGAGTTATACTGCCCAGTGTGATTTCCTATGATAGCAGGAGCACTCTCGTGATTAACCCACGCAACCTGACTACAACTTCGTTCGTCAGTCTCGTGATTCGATCATTAGTTGTGCCACTGATGAACAGCGTTACAGGAGGTGTTTTCCAACGGGATAACTTTCGTGCTTGGCGCTATTGTAAACTAACATGCTCTACAGAGTGTCGACATGTTACGTTGGCCTGCTCGATCACCATATATGGGACATCATCGATTGACACTCGAGTGTCATCCACAATCAGCATTAACCGTCCCTATATTGACTAACCAAGTGCAACAGACACGGAATTCCATACCACAAACTGATATTCATCACTTACACGACAAAATCCAAGCACATTTGCATCCTTGCATTCAACATTCTGGCGGTTACGCCACTTATTAATGTGCCGGCATTTCACATTTGCAAAGGCTTAGCTCGTACTTACATTAACCTGTGATCTTGCAATGATAATCACTTAAATATATTACCTAAACAAGTTTTCCAGACATTTCGTTACTATACATTGATTAATTTTGATCATGCTTTTTGTTTAACTGTGTATTTTAAAATTTCTGACCACCGACCTACCTTCGACATAAACCCGTTCCGGCGGCAGCGTCACCTGGCGAGGGGAGACTGCTAATCTGACACACACACACACACACACACACACACACACACACACACACACACACACACACACTACATATGGTATCAATGGTCGTGCTGTCCGTGTGTAGAATGGGGAAGGCGCGCTATCTATCTCAGTTTGACCGAGGGCAGATTGTGATGGCCCAGAGGCTCGGCACGAGCATTTCGGAAAATGGAGGATTTATCGGGTGTTCGAGGAGTGCTGTGGCGACTGTCTTCAATACGTAGCGAAACCAAGATGAAACCAGTTCCAGAAGTCATGGTGTTGGGCGGCCACGCCTCATTACAAATGTTGGACGTCGTAAGTTGGGCAGACTGGTAAAACAGGACAGGCGGCGAACTGTGGCAGAACTAACATGAGGCTTTAATGTTGGGCAAAGTACAAGTGTGTGTGAACACACATTGCACCTAGCACTCCTAACGATAGGCGCCGGCCGGAGTGACCGACCGGTTCTAGGTGCTTCAGTCTGGAACCGCGCTACCGCTACCGTCGAAGGCTCGAATCCTGCCTCGGGGATGGATGTGTGTGGTGTCCTTAGGTTAGTTAGGTTTAAGTCGTTCTATGTTGAAGGGGACTGATGACCTCAGATGTTACGTCCCATAGTGATTAGAGCCATTTTAGCGTAACGATAGATCTCCACAGCCGACGACCCCCATGTGCCAATGTGCACACTACGACATCGAAAAATACGAGTGAAATGGTCACGTGTCCGTCGGCACTGGACAGTGGCGTAGTTGCAGGGCGTTGCATGGTGTGATGAATCCCTTCTTCGTCATGACGATGGGACGGCGCGAATCTGTCGTCTTAAAGAGCTCCTTGACACATCTAGTGTTGGATAGAGACCAGGTGTCGGCGACTTCATTACACTCTGGGGAACATTCACGAGGGCGTCCATGGTTCCAGAGGAGGCTGCAAGGCACCATGACGGCCAAGGAGTATGGCGCGCTGGTTGCAGATCACGCACACCTCTTCATGACGATCATCTTTTCCGACGACAGTGGTATTTTTCAGCAAGATAGTGCACCACGTTATAAGGCCGGGAGTGTGATGAAGTGATTCGAGAAATACAGTGGCGAGTTCAAATTGATGTGCTGCGCTCCCCCCCCCCCCCCCCCTCCCCCGCCCAGCCTGCTTGCTAAAATATTACATTGTCTTTTACTTTTCAGCGAGCTAACGTCCGTGGGACTGTCAGACAGCTGGAACACACAGCCAAAAAGAATGCAGGTCTCTGGCACCTATGCCAGAGTTCCATGGGGTTAAATAATTTTAGACCAATATTTTCAGAGTTAGCCTTATCGTTCCTGTGGCTGTTAAAAAGGATCCCTGGAGGCAATGGGACCCCAAACATACCCGAAAAATAATATAGATGATAATCATTCTAGAGACGTGACGATCCGCACATGGAGAAATCTATTGGCATAAAAGACTTCGACAGAGAGTGGACTGCAATAGTCCGGCGACTGGGAACGAGCATCTCGGAAAAAGCGAAGTTAGTCGGCTGTTCACGTCCTACCATCGTCACCATTTATGGGAAGTGGTTGTAAGATAGTGTAACCACGTGTAACCCACAGGATGATGGGTGTCCACGCCTCACTGCTGTACGTGGAGGTCAGAGGGTTGCTCGCTAGCAAAGCATCGGACTCGGCAGCAAACGACCCCTCCATGTTCCTATGTCGTTGCAACGATATCGTCAGTTGCGATTTCTCTGGCACGATATCCTTGAGATTCGACGAATGGAGACAAGTCAACTTGAGGGATGAATTATGTTCCTGGTTTTACCTGGTCGATGTTCGTGTGCAGATATGTCGCCATCCAGGAGAGCAGCTGCACGAAACATGAATTGCGCCAGATAACCAGGCTGCTAGGGGTATTATAATGCTATGGGGTTCTTTCACCTGTGCTACCATGGGGCCTGTGGTAGTAATCGAAGGCATATTCCAGGTGATGGACTACGTGAATATTATTGTGAACTATCTGCATCCCTTCAAGTTTGTTGTCTTCTCCGATAGCGATGGCACCTTCCAGCAGGCTAACTGCCCTTGACACAAGGTGAGACTCGTGCTACAATGGTTTTAGAAGCATGACAGTGAACTCGCTTTGACGTCTTAGCCATCAAATTCGCCCGTCTGAACCTGCTGGATCACTTCTGGAACGCTACCGGAAGGCAATTCCCCTCCCGTAATTTACAGAAAATGTATGATTTGTGTGCAGAAATCTGGTGTCACATACCTCCGGGAACCTACCAAGAATTTGTCGAATCCATTCCACCCAGAATTGCCATTTTATTGCGTTTCGAAGGGGGACCAACAAGCTGTCAAACACGTAGTCATAATCTTTCAAACAACTTCCGGGAATTCAGTCAGGTAAGACTTTCAGCGACCGCCGACATTTCGGTGGGAGAACACCCGGCCATTTTCAAGGCAACTGCCAATGGCGGGGTGTTCTCCAGCCGAAATATCGGCGGTCGCTGAAAGTGTTACCTGACTGAATTCCCGGAAGTTATTTGGAAATTGTATACGCCAGGAGAAACTCAGGTCTCACGTAGTCATAATGTTCTGGCTCATCAATGTATTATAGCATAAGGCGTACTTTCGTTGAAAGAATGAAAGGTCTAGTAAGAAGGTGACGCTTTACCTCGTACAGCATGATGGCATGGCAGTGACTGTAGAAAGAATAGATCAGCATTATAAAACAGATTGACGCATAGCCCGGTCATTCTTTCACCCCGATCCACCGTCATTGAACAACAAAGAAACACTGTTATGCGCTTATGAGTTACTTTTCCTGTACCCCATGGCTTACGATGGGATGTCACCACCAATTTCTCGAAATTTCTCGCTCTTTCTGCTGTCACTCTGCTAACCAAGGTCTACCACACGTCATCAAAGCTTTCTTCTGCGGCGCAGACGAGCTCGTTAGATAGCATAAATCTTTTCATCCACTCTCGCGCTTTAATAAACTACGCAGAGAACAGACTTGAATCACGTCACATGCAACACAAAAGGTATGCAGCAGGACATCAGTGAAGTTTGAAATGTAGGTCGGAAGTACTGGAGAGAGTGGAGCTAGGAGGGCGGATCGTGAGTCAAGCTCCAAGATGCTACTCCAGGCGGGTGTAAATTGAATGTGCGCAACGGAAAATGCTGAACGCGAAAATGAAGATTTGGCCCTGTCTGACTACCTCTGTAGCAGATCTTAGGATCTCTTAGTGGTGATATTATATCGTCCTACTTGCTCTGTAACATACAAATTACAACATAAACATAAATGAATGATTCAGGGAACTAATAACTACAAAATGATAAATGCTGTATCTGCTTATACATTTATTGTAGATTAAACCTCCTTTATATATTACAAATGTTTATATATCAATGTCCAATGGACATAGAGAGACACATGTGAATTTCCTAACTAATATTAGTGATCGATTGCGCAAATCTGCCCCTTTTTATGGCTATGCAATTTAATATAAATAACGCGAGATCACTGACGTCATCTACGTACCAAACACTAGAAGACACCACTTTCAAAGATGATCTACAGGGGTGTGCAATCTCAGTGGAAAATAAAGTTACGTGATCAAAGCTGTTTAGCTTTATAGCCCTGATAAGCCGAAGCAGTTAGCAATATCACTGTATGTCCTGCGTCCGGTCCGTCGGAGTGATGGTTCTCGTACACGTCTGCGACGACAGAAGAACTCCAGGCACAAGATATAAGAACAACTCATTCAAACACTAGGATGGCAGAAGACGGTCCTCTGACTAGTATAATCCTCTCCTCTCTGTCTTCTACAGACGGGAAACGCGATCTCCCAGCCTCAAGGGCGGAGTTCAGATAACGTCTCAACGTGAGTATAGGCAGAAGAGGTGCTCTCAATCACTGATCGCTGCGTACTTAACGACGACCCCTACCCGGAGGCGAAGTCCAGGATTGTATGATTTCGCAACAGTACAGTGCCTAACCATTCTAACTATAAACTCTTCTGAGAGCAAAGACAGAAAGTCCCTCTGTACCAACAAAAGCTGATACTAAGCGACCGTCAAACACAGGCGCTCAAAACGGAAGACATCTTTCACTCCACCGCTAGCTTCCCAGCATAGGTCGGCTCGCCTCTCATGTAATTGCAGAAGGCGAATCACATTCTCGGAACCGCAGACTATTCCCCCTCTCTGCAGATTCTTCCAAATGCTGACTAACCATATTTTAGACTTTTGTCGTCCAGCGCGGGAAGTTTTCGAGGAAATACCTATACCTATTAACTAAGAATTCATACAACGGTACGCTTCTCAGAGTAAAAATTCTCCGAAATACCTCAGCCCGCATGATTTCCGGTCTAACGCTTCATCGTTCCTCTCTGTGGCGTCCAAGATTTTCAGAGTTTCCGAAGTATTATCCAGTTATCCTTCCGACCCGCTGGCCTCTCCTGTATTGCGCTTAACTGCTCAGGTGCCCCGACCATCCGTCTTGGGATACTTCCTGTGTTAAGCAGACAAACACACCTGCGCGGGCGTTTCCACCAAGGGCCTGAGTTATGCCTCCTGTTTCATTTTCACTGGCGTTCCAGCCTCTGCTAGTATAGGCAATCATTCATTACGCTGTTTTGATAATAAGGATAATCCATCACCTTTCATGCAGTAAACGTTATCTACTATTTACAAGGTGTACGTGACAATGCCAGTCTTCTTTAAATATTCATAAGTACGATTTATAACCTACCACATGATACCTAATTCCGGTTTTAAATCACAGCAAAGTATGTAGATGAGTGCTTGTAAGGTGCGAAATCATAGCCACCTTACAAAACTTGGAGAGCTCAGTCCGTAGAACAATTGCCTACAAAAGTGTATGATTTCTGATTTGATGCTCAGGCCAGCACGTACTTTTAATCTGTCAGTAACTTTCAACACACAAGAGCATCTTTCGCAAACAACATGAGCTCTGAATTTTCACAGACGAATGATAACAGACATTTACATTTACCATTGTTAACTTTCTACAGTTTGTCCACCTAAATTAGTTCATAGGTCTCGTGTGAACTATGTAATCAGTGGAGACTTTTATTAATGATTTTTTATTACATTAATCAAATGTGTCTCTTATTTGAAACCTTCCTCACTTTTCACTCACAATTCTTTTTAGTTTTATAATACCAGTAAATTCATCGTTACTTCTTATACAGGGTGGCAGTCAGTCAAGGAGTATTTAGGGAAATGGTTTTAGAAGTTTCAAAGGCCCCAGTCAAGTCTTTACAAGTATTCTCTTAAAGCAGCTTCCACTGTTGGTATGTGATACAAGTAGCCTGCCTTTCAGAACCGATGCAGCTCTGTCCAGTTCATGCTGCTGACAAGAGACGCCCTCACCCTCTGGTGAAACTGCTACCAAATTCACGCCATATGCTGTAGCCAATAGCGTGTGTGTGTGTGTGGACGCTGAAGGGCTCTGCAGCGCAGAACACTGTTACTTCTCTCCCTTGTACTCCAGACCTCGAGCAGAACAGAAGTATCTCTTGGGAGGCAGAGCCTCGAAATAATTTCCCTTTATTTGACCTAATTTCCTATTCTACCGTCAGCCCTTGCGCCACCTATTTTGTATCTGTGTCGATATTTCTGTGTCATCTTGCAGTGTTATATGTAAAATGTTGTACCTGTCATGTAAATTCTTTGATTATGTGTACATGTTCCAGTCATGTGAAACTTTTGAACGAGGGTGTTTGAAATGTCCTTGTTGATTTAAATAACTACTGAAATGATTGTTATATAAAGTACTGTAAATGACTTGGTCCATAGTTAGGGAACATAGTGTTGAATATAAAAGATGCGTGGAAGCCCCACAGCTACGGAAGTAGCCCGGAGAAATGGAAAATGTGTGGTTGGAGCGCAAGTAGCAACGCGTCCTTCGTAACGGGCTGAGCAGTGGTGTGGTTAACATCTCGCTAGGAGAAGTGGATCATTGTGGCTCATATTCCTGCAGTTTTGAAGCCAGAAGACCTGAAGGGCAGTATTTATGGGCATCGGATGCTGCATTATCATGACATGGTTTTTGGCCCTATAAATACAATTCCGACGCCAAGACGATATGTAACAGGGCGAGACCACCTGTATTTCTATGATTGTATCGCCACCAGGTTAATGGCCACTGCAAACTACGCCACCAGTGTCACCAGCCTTCCACTAAATTATTTATATTTGGCTGTATGTAAATGGACCAGGTATTTGTGAAACTTAGTTGATTTTAATAATAATCGTGGTGTTACTAAAAAACTTGTAACCTCCCCCTCTCTTATCGACCTTAATGACAGTGAAAAATTAAACCGCTTGTACCTAATGGAAATTTGGGAAAAAGCAATCGTCACCGAAGTCAATTCATCGGTAAAGAGGGAGTAAAGGGTTACATCTAAATGAAAGGAAAAATGCAAATGAAACTGGTGGAAATTAATTTTGAAATGGGGTAAAGTTAATAAAGGAACTAAATGTGCGCCCGTTATGTTAACAATTAACTAGCGGTAATTAGATATTTGAGATGTGTGGGAATTTACGGTCGCCAGTCCTAAGGACAATTACTATAGTAACTGAAAAAGAAAGGTTATTACACATATAATTAGCACTAGAAGCGTGGCAACTGAAGGTTGACACATGTAGTGTGAAAACTGAAAGTTTGTCAGAAGTAATAAATTTCGCTGCACTCTGACTTAATTTAGCAAAAAAATTAATAAAACCGGAAAATCGAAAGTTAATTTAGTGACTGAAGTTAATAGTGAGCTTTCTTTCTGAAGCACATCGAAACTCAGTAAAATACGGTTAGTCTTGGACTACCTCAACAATCATTTCAAAAGCTACTTGACTCTACGCAATTTAGAAATAAGTGATTTAACTCCGAACTTGAATTAAATGATTCTGAACAATTAACAATAGTAAAATTTAGTACGTACCAAGCTGAGCTGCAGTCACAGGTAAGCTAAAATACGGTAACAAAACTCTCACTCTTAATTTGTGCTTGTGTAATCTAAATATTGTAGCCAGCTATGAATACCTTAACTGAACTTTGAAATTAAAGCAATGATATCGAATGATGCTGGCGTTTGAATTTCAACGACACTCGGGTTCATTCCGGAAAAGGAAGGGACCCTGCTTGGCAATGCAATTGGGACAATGAGCAACAAAGGTTCATGCTAAGTAGCTGTAATTTTGTGATGCAACAATTTTAAAAGTTTGAAAAACTGAGGTCTGCCATACAGTTCTAAAACTTTACGTGCTTCCATTCTTCCTTGTTGGTTGATTGAAGGTTTGAAGCCGTCGATCGAGGAGGTGGCGACAGTCACCCATTGTCGGCCGTCGCTGTTGCAGAAGCTGGATGTTGGCGCGCCTTCTTCTCGACACCGTCACCAGACGAAACGGGCTCTCGATGTGCGCCTGTAATGCTTCCCGTCCGCGACACCATGTCAGAAACTATCATCGCAAGTCGAGCGCAATTACATGCTGCCAAACCCCGAAAGCTCGGCAACTCGCGGGAGCTTCACACAACACACCTCCTCCACTGCACCACCCCAGCCAGACTCCTCTCTGCCCGCGCTCCACGCGACAGAGTTAACAATACCAAAGATCCTAAACACTTTGGTTCTCCACACGACCTATCGATGTATTCGTTCGATAGCAGAGTTTTCCCTAGGCCAGACCCAGCGCATAAATACAAATAATATTCACAAAACAAACCAATTATAAATCGACATAAATGCATGTATATACAAATAGTAAACAATTACAATATACAAAGACACAGAAATGTCATATGTTGAGGTAACAAAACAAGGAAAAAGAATTATAGTACAATAGATGGAAATAGGAGGATATGCATTTCCGGCGTTACACATGCCCCACATTGTCTGAGGATGTTCGTGTAACCTAAACAGACTCAGAAAATGTCCTAAAAAAGAAACAGCGGGAATGCATCTGCTCAAAACATCAACAAAATTTAGCATTCGTCTAATTAACCATAACTCAATTTTTGAGACCATAATAATTGAGTGGAGACACTCCTAATCTTATTCCACTCCGTCAACTTGCACAAAATAAAACAGGTTGACAACATATTAAAATTCGTAGAAAACTTAGAAAATGGTTTAGCTATTCTAAAATCATCAAAATTCGTAACAGTATGAAGAATTGGAATTCTATTTACAAAATTAACCAGAGTACATGGTGATAAAAAAAACAGGTATATCAAAATTCGTAAATTAATAATTAATTACACAGAATACACATGTTACATAACCTTTTCATAATTAATACTCTCGGCATGAGAGTCCACTTAACGCTAAACAAGAAAATAATATACAGCAGATCGACAAAAGCATAAATATTGACAGCAGAATTCTTTCACATCAGCTGTCCGGGAAGAAAAACAACTCCGCCTTTCGTACCCGCAAGTACAAAGAATGCCGACAGCGGCACAAGAGCCGACAGCGGCACAAGAGCCGACAGCGGTTCCGCCTCGCTAGTATTGTTGCACCCGCCTGTGCGGCACGCTTGATCTCACTCGCCTGTGTAACGGTATTTCCAGAACGTCCGTTTCACTGAATTCTTTAGGAAATCTCACTCCCGAGTAATCTCGAGGAGTCCCTTAATACTATCACAGTGGATCACAGTGGATAACTCAACACTGTCCATCATCACACGCGTGTACTAGCCTGAAACTGAAAACAGCGTCTAAGTACATCGGCAATGACTAGTAAAACACACATTCATGAAATCTGACAGCTAGTTACAAAAGCATATTTACATTCCTTAATCTACTGTGACTCAGCTGAAAACTTAAACTAGCAGCTTGGATTTTTCAGATGATTACTAATCAGTTACTCTTAAATCATTTAGTCAAAATTAATTTCTTATTAATTACAACTTCTTTAATGTCCTCTTGGTCAGGCAAAAGCATGGAAATCTAGCAAACCGTGAAATATTACACTCTATATTTACATACTGTACAAATTACCCATTCTGTGGTATTAATCAATCCTAGGTTGGTACAATTTCAGGTCTACAATGTTCCGTATACCTAATAGTTTTCCAGAGCTTGGATACTCTAAGCAATAAGCATTTGTGTGAGGTATACCAATGACTTTATATGGTTCATTATAAGCAAACTTAAATTTAGAGATTTCATGGTCTATCTCGCTCGATTTCTCGTGAGCTTTTACCAGTACTAAGTCTCCGATTGCGAACTTAGCAAAACGCGCTTTAGCGTCATGACGACGTATGCGAGCATCGGCTTTTAGCTTCATTACTTCTCGCAAACGATCTTTTTTCACTCCAATACTAATGTCAATCCGTGGAGGGAATTTGATTATCTCTTCCACTAAACTTTTACTTCTGTCATCCAACAGGATTTCCTCTGGAGTAAATCCCGTCGATTCATGTCTCAAGGTGTTCATAATTCTCTTAAATTCTGCTTATATTTGCCCCATGCCCTATGGTTGTGATGGCAATAGGTACGGCAAAGTCGGCCTAGCTCGCGCATATACCTCTCAGCGGGATTCCCAGCCGGACAATAAGCTGAAGTATGGATCACCTCGACCCCATTACTTTCCATGCCTTCATTCCACAACTTAGAAGTAAATTGTGTCCCATTGTCTGATAGAATCGCCTTGGGCTTGCCAATATGAACAAAATAATCGTTCACAAGCTTGCTATAGACCGCTTTGGCTGTAGCTTTCCTAATCGGGTATAGTTTGATGAACTTGGAAAAAGCTTCTAGCACTACTAAAATGTAGGCAAAGTTTCCTGATGACTTGGGCAAAGGTCCGTACAAGTCCACGCACAGTAATTCAAAGGTGTCGTTAGGCCTTATACTTTGCATAGGACCACGACTCGTACAGTTGGTAACCTTCACCTTTTGACATAAATCGCAAGTTTTCACTCTGTCAGTAACGCGTTTTAACATGTTAAAATACGCTACTTCACTCAGCTTTTCCGTACATTTCTTTGGTCCACAGTGACCATACGCCAAATGGTAGTAGTCTATTATTTCCGTGACGTATTTGGTGGGCCAGCATACCCGCCAAATATTACTATCTTCACCATTACGTATGTACAAGATATGATCGTATATCTTGTAATACTTCCTTAATTTCTCTCCTTCTGGACTCTTTTCGTCATATCGGGTTTTCACCATATTTAAACAACCATCCTCGTTCTGATGACGACGTAGATTCTTACAGATGTTCACTATTAATTTGCGTCCCTCAACTTCTTTAAAATAGTATAATTTGACCACTCCATTTGACTCATCTTTCAATACATCTTGATTAGACTCGGGCAACCGCGACAGCGCATCCGCTACGCAATTGTCGGTCCCTTTTACGTAACAGATGTCATAGTTAAATTGCTGTAAATACAGCGACCACCTAGTCAGTCTTCCGTGAAGTAGTTTACAATCCTTCAGATAAGTGAGCGCCTTATGGTCCGTATGAATAATCACCTTACGGTCCCATAGGTAACCCTTGAACTTTTTGAATCCCCACACGATAGCGAGACACTCTTTCTCAGAAATCGTGTAGTTTCGCTCACTTTTTGATAAAGTTCGACTCGCGAACACTATCGTCCGGTGTTCCTTATCGTCTCCTTTACCAAATTCTTGGAACAGTTCTACCCCCACCCCGTAATTCGACGAATCCGTTCCCAGATGGAAGGGTAGCAATAGATCAGGATGAAATAGTATGTTATATCTTAACAACTCGTCTTTTAATCTCTCAAAAGCGGCCTTACACCCGTCAGTCTACACAAACTGAACATTTTTGCGTAAGAGGTTATTCAAATTTTCATCATTAAACGCTTGTCCTTTAACAAATTTACGGTAAATTCCTGTTAGCCCTAGAAAACTTTTTAGCTGTTTCCTAGACTTGGGTGGAGGACAATTCCTTATTGCCTCTAGTTTCTCTGGGTCCTTCGTAATACCAGCAGTGGTAATTACATGCCCTAAAAATTTCAGTTCCTGCTTCACAAATTCGCATTTCTTTAGCTTTAGAGTCATTCCGCGACGGCGCAATGCTCTAAAAACTTCATCTAACAGGTCACAATGGTCATGCCAAGTGGCATTGGCCAACAATAGGTCGTCGACATATACAGTTAATCTTGAACCCAAAGCCGGTCCTAGCACTTTATCTAGGGCCCTGATGAATACGGACACAGTTATACTGAGTCCAAACGGCAGTACTCTATACTGATAACACCTGCCCGCAAACAAGAAGGCGGTGTATGGCCTAGATTCTTCTTCGAGTTCTATTTGCCAGTAACTAGCCGTCAGATCGAGGCTAGTCATGAACTTAACGTCATGAAAACGTTGCAAAATCTCCTCCATACTCTCTGGTCTGTCTGTTTCGCATTGAACGACCCTATTCAACGTGCGTGCGTCAATCACAATGCGCACACTACCATCCCGTTTTGCTACAATCACCAAACCGTTATTGTATGGACTCGTACTTCTTTCAATCACTCCCCATTCGATCATCTTATCTATCTCCCGTTGCACTGCTTCCTTTTTGGACAGCGGTATAGCATACGGTCGCACGAAGAATGGTTCGTGCGGAATTACATGCAACTTGCATTTATATCCTTCCACAAGTCCCGGTTTGTCTGAAAACACACTCTTATTCCTCATTATTACTTCATACAGTCCTCGTCTTTGTTCGTGTGTTACGTTTGACACACCGTCTACAATACTTTCCAATTCACTTTCTACACTATTGTCAATGACGAGATTCCTCACATTACAGTAGTTCAAATTCATACCTACGTCAATACCATCCGGCCAGTTAACAATGTGTATAGGCTGGTATTGCCTATGCACACCGTCTCCTGCCTCGTCAAAGCTAAATACTATTGCTTTATCTTGTGAGGTACATGTCAAAGTTTTGCTTTCGCAATTGATCACTGCACGGTACTTTAATAGCCAATCTAGCCCGATAATTACTTCCGTAGTTAAGTCTGGTACGACGACAAACTCTTGTTCAAATCGTGCCCCACATATCTCGAAGTTGACAAAAATCTGTTTTGTGACCGGTTTACTGGCCTTCCCAGTAGCACCGATAATTTTCACTCCTGTTACTGGCATAACTACGATGCCGGGTCTGTCTTTCAGTAACTCAAATATTTTCCCAGATACAGCACTCAATTCTGCACCAGTGTCAATCAACACGTTTAGTTGTAGGTCGTGCATATTAACAGACACTACTATCTGTCTACATTTGTCCTCGACTGTTTCTTTATTTTCCCACAGTAAATCCTCGTCTATATCCAGGTCATTCCAGAAAAACCATTCGGCTTTGATCCTAAATCCTGCTTATCTGGCGGCTTTTTCAGCCTCTGTTCACATACAGTTTTAATTTCAACACGTTTGTCCTGAGGCTTAGTCTGTAGCTCCGCCTCCAATACCGAAACCTTTTCCTGTAACTCGTCAACTAGTGAGTGTTGCTTCGCTATCAATTCACTAATTGTCACCTTCGTTGATTCCTCTTTGGTCAGATTGATCTTATCTGCCAATCTACCTGGAGGAATGTGCCCAGTAGTATCTGCAATTACTTCCTCTGGATCTGCGCAACCCACACTGCTATCGTCTGACCGTATAATGTCAGCTCTAACCTCATACACGCTGTAATCTATGTGCTTTTCTACCAATCGTGTCCGGCTATCACTAAAATTTTCGTAATCTTTCTCCTTAATACTCTCGCAATGTTTAAACTGAAGGTTTGCGTCGGATGGGTCGGCTACTTCTACCACTATAACTTTCGGTAAAGTCTGCCGGTTAGGGCCAGAACTTTCTATCACTTCACAAACACTATCTCCTGCGGGACGAGACGCGGCAAATCCTGCACGCGCTCCCCATAAACACTTCTCCCATACAGACCCCTATTATCTCTTAGTTCGTCGTATAAGTGACCGAACTGCCTTAACCAGACCTCATCCCCCTCTGCATCCCCTCGCTCGATGACGGACGTTTTATCCGACATTTGAGCTTCTCTTAACACTTGTAACTCATTCTTTAACTCAATCTCTAGTTTCGCTGTGGGTGTTACAGCTGCCACTTTATAATCGATTTCCGGAACACTTCTTAAATTGTTCTCACTGACAGTGAATGTATTTTCTACTGCCGTGTATACAGCTGATCTACTACTTGTGGGCGCACTCCTTTCTCCTAACGCTGGCACACTCTCCCGCCGTTGATTATTCCATACGGAATTTTCATAACGACGACAGCTGGGTTTTCTCCTGTTATTGGGCCTCCAAAATTTCTCCACGACCGGTCGGCCCCTCACCGGCGCGGCTAATGGTTTCCCTGTTTCGTCCCAGCAGCTACGCTCCCCGGATGCTGCTGAGGCGGCTGATCACACCCTCTGGCGTTATTACTATTCTGCGAAGCCCGTATCACGCTAGTATGATACTGGTTTCCGTCATTCCTGTTATTATTTGCATTGTACCGATTGTCATTACGGCCCGAACCACTATTGTTATTGCTGCCAAGATTGCGGTATGCATTATTCCCATAGTTATCGTTGTTGTGGTTGCTTTGGTACCCGTTGTTCTTACCACGGCCTCTACCACTGTCGCGATTATTGCGCCAATAGTCCTCGTCCTCAACTCTTTCCTGGAAATCATTGATTGTCCTGTAATTGCTTCCTACGTAGCGTTTTGTATCATCTGGAAGCTTCTTGTAGAGTTCCCAGACTATTTCGGATTCTGTGCGGCGATCACGCAAATATTCTAACTTGCGGATCCAGCCCTCACAAAACTCCTTCATCGAGCAGCGCGAATTCGCATCGAAAGGCCTCGATACGACAAATTCGCGCCGGACACTTTGCTGTTTTTGCTCTGACCAGTATTCAGCCAGAAACAAATTTTTAAACTCGTCAAAAGTCAGGTTCGTAATGTTGAGGTTTAAGCCCCAACGCTTGGCATCACCAGCCAACACATCAATAACCGCATTAATTTTTCTCTCATTAGTCCATGATGTGGGTAAAACTCTTTCACAATTTTTAATGAAATCCGTCGCGTGTATACCGCCTGTTTTCAAGGGGTCGAACCGCTCCTCTTTCGTCAACAATTCCGAACTATGTGCACAGATTGGCACATAGCTCTGTTTTTCGTCAAGTTTCCTTTCTAATTCCGACACTCTCGTAATTACTTGGCAAGTGGTTGTCGCAAGCGTTTCTACTTGCCTTTTTTTTTCTTCGCAGGTATTAGCCTGCTTCGTCACTTTGGCATCTACTTCGGATACTAAAGCCTTTAAAGTTTCCACCTTCTTTTGATCCTCTTTTTTCACTAATTGAATTTGTTCCGTCACCTTATTCTCGATGATCGGAGCAATTGCTTCTCCTACACTTTTCTCGATTCTGCTAATTTCGGAATAAAAACGTGTACTTATGCTCGCAATTTCCGCCTGAATACCTATCATTTCCTGTTTAAGATTACCGATTTCAGTATTACTCACAACAATATCTTCTTTGATTTTATCAACTTTTGTGTTAACAACTCCAACATTGTTGTTAACAACATTAATAGCTTTGCTCTGACTGTCTAGTTTTCGTTCAATTCTTTCAGACTGAGCTTCTTGCTTGACAGCCTGAGCTTCTTGCTTGGCAGCCTGATCTTCTTGCTTGGCAGACAGAGCTCCAATTTCTGGCGATTGACTCTTGATTTCGTTAATCAAAACATTCAATAAATCAGTTACATTCCCGGAAACTACCGGTTTTACTTCCGTAGCGGCTTCCTCTTTAATTGTGCCCCCGTATTCGTCATCAAGGGATTCAGATTTGATTTTCACTTCCAATTCCGAAACATTTTCTAAAGTTTGGAATTCCATTTCTGCTCTTTGTTGCGTTTCGGCGGTCGCGTCTTTCATGCTAGCCGCCTGCCCCTGAACAATGGGTACCGCGGTGCGCGTTTCCCACTGTTCGACCGATTGTTCCGTATCCAAGTCTACCAAATTTTGGCAATTGTTGCCTTCACTCATTTTAATAATTTTCAATATAAATGCCAAATCTCAAATTAATTAGGATTCCTCACACTAATATTCTCGCTGACGTATCGACCATTTCGTAACCAGTACTTTGTTACGAGATTTGCACAATGCAAAATTCGTGTCCAGAACAACCTCAGATTCGAAGATTGTCCTGTCACCAGGTCGCCACGTGTAATCTCCCCCTCTCTTATCGACCTTAATGACAGTGAAAAATTAAACTGCGTGTACCTAATGGAAATTTGGGAAAAAGCAATCGTCACCGAAGTCAAGTCGTCGGTAAAGAGGGAGTAAAGGGTTTCATCTAAATGAAAGGAAAAATGCAAATGAAACTGGTGGAAATTAATTTTGAAAAGGGGTAAAGTTAATAAAGAAACTAAATGTGCGCCCGTTATGTTAACAATTAACTAGCGGTAATTAGATATTTGAGATTTGTGGGAATTTACGGTCGCCAGTCCTAAGGACGATTACTATAGTTACTGAAGAAGAAAGGTCATCACACATATAATTAGCACTAGAAGCGCGCCAACTGAAGGTTGACACGTGTAATGTGAAAACTGAAAGTTTGTCAGAAGTAATAAATTTCGCTGCACTCTGACTTAATTTAGCAAAAAAATTAATAAAACCGGAAAATCGAAAGTTAATTTAGTGACTGAAGTTAATAGTGAGCTCTCTTTCTGAAGCACATCGAAATTCAGTAAAATACGGTTAGTCTTGGACTACCTCAACAATCATTTCAAAAGCTACTTGAATCTACGCAATTTAGAAATAAGTGATTTAACTCCGAACTTGAATTAAATGATTCTGAACAAGTAACAATAGTAAAATTTAGTACGTACCAAGCTGAGCTGCAGTCACAGGTAAGCTAAAATACGGTAACAAAACTCGCACTCTTAATTTGTGCTTGTGTAATCTAAATATTGTAGCCAGCTAGGAATACCTTAACTGAACTTTGAAATTAAAGCAGTGATATCGAATGATGCTGGCGTTTGAATTTCAACGACACTCGGGTTCATTCCGGAAAAGGAAGGGACCCTGCTTGGTAATGCAATTGGGACAATGAGCAACAAAGGTTCATGCTAAGTAGCTGTAATTTTGTGATGCAACAATTTTAAAAGTTTGAAAAGCTGAGGTCTGCCATACAGTTCTAAAACTTTACGTGCTTCCAGTCTTCCTTGTTGGTTGATTGAAGGTTTGAAGCCGTCGATCGAGGAGGTGGCGACAGTCACTCATTGTCGGCCGTCGCTGTTGCAGAACCTGGATGTTGGCGCGCCTTCTTCTCGACACCGTCACCAGACGAAACGGGCTCTTGATGTGCGCCAGCTAATGCTTCCCGTCCGCGACACCATGTCAGAAACTATCATCGCAAGTCGAGCGCAATTACATGCTGCCAAACCCCGAAAGCTCGGCAACTCGCGGGATCTTCACACAACACACCTCCTCCACTGCACCACCCCAGCCAGACTCCTCTCTGCCCGCGCTCCACGCGACAGAGTTAACACTACCAAATATCCTAAACACTTTGGTTCTCCACACGACCTATCGATTATTCGTTCGATAGCATAGTTTTCCCTAGGCCAGACCCAGCGCATAAATACAAATAATATTCACAAAACAAACCAATTATAAATCGACATAAATGCATATATATACAAAGAGTAAAACAATTACAATATACAAACATACAGAAATGTCATATGTTGAGGTAACAAAACAAGGAAAAAGAATTATAGTACAATAGATGGAAATAGGAGGATATGCGTTACCGGCGTTACAAACTCTATCTTACACCCGTGTTTATCCCAAATCACCATCCTGGACATGAATCCTATCCTAGTAAATTTAATACCGAATGCTGTAATTTACTACAAGAAAGCGGTTAAAATTGAATTTAATGTTGTGTTATCATTTTCACAGCCCATTATAATTTGAGTTTGTCGAAAGACTGCTTATGAAAGCACTTTTTTTATTTAAACAGTTATAGTTTGTTGTGTTTTCCTTAAATGATAATTAAAGATAAGAAAACTTACCATTTCTTATACATACTGGTGTCCGCCCCAATAGCTGAGTGGTCAGCTTGACGGATTGCCGTACGACGTGCCCGGATTCGATTACCAGCTAGGTCGGGGATTTTCTGCTCTCAGGGGCTGGGTGTTGTGGTGTCGTCATCATCATTTCATCCCCATCCGGCCCGCAGGTCGCCCCATGTTGCGTCGAATGTAATATGACCTGCACCAAGCAAGCCAGACTTGTCCCTCAAGGGGCCTCCCGGCCAATGACGCCAAACGCTCATTTCCATACATATTGGTGTTGTCTTGTTAATGAGCATGGTTCTTCTAACCGTGAAAGTTTAAGAGTCCTCATGTACTAGGCTAGTTAGTTACTGAGGCAATGCAAAAGCTCCTTCAGAGCCCGTGTGGTTAGATTTTTATTCTGTTTAGTTGCTCCAAGCCGAGTTTAAGAAAGAACTGTTTACTGTGTTATCAAATGGTTCAAATGGCTCTGAGCACTATGGGACTTAACATCGGAGGTCATCAGCCCCCTAGAACTTAGAACTACTTAAACCTAACTAACCTAAGGACATCACACACATTCATGCCCGAGGCAGGATTCGGACCTGCGACCGTAGCAGTCGCGCGGTTCCGGACTGAAGCGCCTATAACCGATCGGCCACCGCGGCCGGCTACTGTCTTATCTATTCTAATGCAAGTTGGTTTTTGCACAGGCATAGATACCCTGTATTAGGCAATGAAGTTACAGATTATGATCAAAATTCAGACCCCCTGGTTTAAATTCAGAATAATATCAAGCTTTTCCCTGTTCAGTATTGCTACTAGTTTCATGTGTGTCGGTAATTGGTTTTATAAACTGCTGCATCTAGTTCATTTAAGATACTTGTTGTTGAGAGGCATGTGTTACTGTTTACTGTGTCATTGGCCTTTTGTTTGTTAGTAGCATACTTATCTGCAAGGTTAGATAACTATGTTGTAGTATGAACAGTTATAAGGAAAGAGATAAGTGAGTGTGTGTGTGTGTGTGTGTGTGTGTGTGTGTGTGTGTGTGTGTGTGTGTGTGTGTGTGTGTCAAGGAAAATTACGTTAACCTTAGTACTGCCTTCTGCTTTATCATTTTGCTTGACACAGGAATGCCTAATTCGGCTGGCGACCTGTTTTACTATGTAATGTTAAAACTTGCTTTTGTGCTGGGAGGACGTCTGTTTCTGACCCACCGTTTACTGTTGGTTATACTTCGCTGGAGTGTTTCGGAAACGAATCCCAGTCTGATTGTTCCGTTTCCATTAGGTTATATAACGGTCAACAGTCTCAAAAATTCCTCCCAGAGGTATAACGTTAGCATCGATTATCGTTTAACGTGGTCAGAGGTAGCGTTACACCCTGGATGCCCACTCACAAGTCCTGACTGCTCGACCTCCTGTACATCGTTCTCAGAAGCGGGATCAAACAACTTCCTCCAATTTCCCCTTCCTGTACAGCGGCGTCAGAATCGCGTTTCGTTCCCAACGTTCGGTCTATATGGTGGCCATTATTTTTGGTTCCTGTTTGATGTTGTGTGGTCGTCAGTATTCGCCGCTGTTGTTCTGCTGCTAGCCGATCCTGTGTGCCGTAGCGCGTCGGCTATGATACCGCGCCGGACGCTACTAGCTTCGCTCTCACTGGCGTCCAGTCAAAGCCCACTGCTCCGCCTCGCTGCCTACCGCAGCGCGCCACAAAACAGGTACCGTGCTGCACTTCACAGCGCACATGCGTGCTCCTTGCGCGCCGGCTCCATTTGACGATCGTAGCCAGTTAACCTTCCTAAGGCCGGTATTACACTATATAATTTCTTTGTCAAATATCTTTGTCCAATATCTTTGCCAAAGATATTTGATGGTGTAGTAGAGAACTTTGTCAAATGTCGTCCAATATTTGATCAAATCTAACGCCTCGCTGTAGATTTGATCAAAGAAGTCGCTTGTCTTCTGTTCACTGCAATATGACATGTTACCACATGGAGCGCTAGCATCGCTGCAGCATATTGTCGTCTGTAGTGTTTTAAACTTTTAATAAACATTGCCCGTAAATACAATTCGTGTGTGCCGACAACTACAAAATTAATAGAGATATATGAAGCTGATGAGGCGCTTTACAACGTGAGGCACGCTGAATACAAAAATAGATTAAGAAGATTGGAGACCTAACCTAACCTAACCTAACCTAACCCAACCCTCTCCTGTAGCAAGGAATCGGAGTGTTATAGTGAGCCTGTCTTCTTCAGATGTAGCAGTTCTTAAGTTAATATTGTGTTTTGTGATATGAGGATGCACTTCATTGAGGACATACAGAAATGTATGCTCATCCACTCTTAAGTAATTGATGTACGATTTGACGTCCTCCACTATAAGATCACGTAACAAGTTTTGTTGAATGTTTTTATCGTGTCGTCGAAAAACCCACGGCTTCACCCAGGTATGATTCCTTTTTTCCCCCGCTTCTCTTCCGCATGTGCACACAGTGCCATTGTGGTACACGCAACTGCTGCGGTTAATAACAGGTTGATGTTGTCAGCCATCTTGAACTTTTACGAAAAATATGATGACAGTATAATACCCCCTCTAGCGCTACGTCAAAGATCTTTGTCAAATATATTTGACGGAATATTTGATCACATCTTTGATCAAATCTTTGACAAAGAAATTTGATAGTGTAATACCGGCCTAATGGCCTTTCGCTAACTCTCACGCTGTGTCACGGTGGCACTCACAACAGTCGGCAGACACAGTCGTCAGAAGTCGCTCAATAACGTCGGACGACAGCTTGCTCACGGTTCGTGCTATCTCATTCGCCAGTTTTTGGCGGGGTCGATCAGGCTGAGTTAGGTTACAATCTATTTTGTGTATGAAGTAGATTAGATTTTAACCTCCAAGGGTGGGATGGATACGACGGCGCCCTTGTGCTTGAAGACGAGGTCTGCAATGCGGCGTTTGCTATTAAAAAGATGCCGAATGAGCTGTATCTGTGTCGAAAAGAACGCGTCGAGTACTGTACACTCTGTCTTCAGTTATAGTAACTGCCAGACAAGTTTTACGAAATACCCATGTATTACGAAAATATGTAGTTTCAATGATACCCCTCACTTAGGATCTCCCCAAAAATACGTTGTTCAGAGGATGGTTTATTATGATACGTTGGCGACTTCGGTGTATAAAGGTACTGGCAGTGAGGTTATGAGAACATAATGGCTAATTTACGTGGTGAAAGTAGATGTTTCTAGCCGCGTCAATTGGGGATAAAATGTCGAGCTTTCGACGATAGCCTCCACCGTCATCGTCAGGAGCAACTGACTGTCTTCACTGCTGATGTGGTGGCCTTACATATCCCGTGGGCGGATTCTGATTGGTCGGCTTCTGACTGGTCGACGATTACGTATTATTGTCGCAGACGGTGTCAATGTCTACACTGGTGGCGCCACCACTTCCGTGGGAACGTAAACACTCCAAGGAATGTCTCTGCTGCTTCTCTGCATCGAGCGCTCTTTTCCATGCACCGCTCAGATAATATCCGCTATCACAGTTAAAGTTCTTCTCGTTCATTCTTACTTCAAAGCCGCGCTGGGTAGCGGTGCGGTCAAGGGCGCATTGCCACGGTTACTTCGGCTTCCCCGTCGGAGGCACGGGTGTGTGTGTTGTCCTTAGCGTAAGATAGTATAAGTTAGATAAAGTAGTGTGTAAGCCTAGGGATCGATGACCTCAGCACTTTGGTCCGTTAGGAACTCACCACTAATTTCCAGACCTTATTTCAACACAGCTTCCTTAATAATGGAATGCCAGTATTTGGAGGCATGGAACAAAATTTTTGTTTCATCAAACAGTATTGTTTGTTAGTGAGGCTGAGCTCCGCAATTGCCGATTTCTCTAGTTCTCTATTTTTAATATGCCGTTAGTGTTCTGCACAGCTGTCGCAAACGGTACGAATGGTCTGACCTATGTAATTGCTTCCACACTCACAGGAGATATTATAAATCCCAGGGACCCAGAGGCCGAGACTGTCCTTAACAGGACGCACCACCTCCTTAATTTTCTCAGGAGGACGAAAAACCCACTCTACCCAGGACTCTCCCTCTTTTACTGAATATAGCGCCACAAATAGGAAGAACCACGCTCGGTGGTTCCTCCTGCAAGTGTGCAGCATTTTGACGTTTCCTTTTCTTGGAGAATGCTGCCATTTTTTCAGAACACGTACTTCAGATGGTTAATTTAGGACTTCAAGTGGTCCTTGTCAGAAACAAATTTTTCTCTATATACTAACGTATTAAAAACGGCTCTGTTGTGGACAGGTTGACGGAAACTCTGTGCATTACGATATAAATCGGCATGCGTCGGCTTGTGGTACACAGAGTGGCCGAGACGCCTATCCGCCTGTCGTTGTGCTAAATCGTCTATGAATGGCAACTTCCCTTCCTCTCCATCTCGACAGTGAACTGGATGTTCTACTTCTACATGGATACTCTGCAAATCACATTCAAGCGCCTGGCAGAGGGTTCATCAAACCACCTGCAACATTTCTCTATTATTCCAATCTCGTATAGCGAGCAGAAAGAATTGTAGGTAGGCTGTTTGGTTTTTATGTTGGTAACGTCACGTAGCGCTCTCTATAAAGTCACTGACTGTGCTGTGTGCAGTCTGTGGCTGGTTTGCGTTGTTGGAATTTGCTATTGTAGTGTTGGGCAGTAGGATGTGAACAGCGCGTAGCGTTACGCAGTTGGAGGTGAGCCGCCAGCAGTGATGGATGTGGGGAGAGAGATGGCGGAGTTTTGAGAGCGGATGATCTGGACGTGTGTCCATCACAGACAGTAAATTTGTAAGACTGGATGTCATGAACTGATATATATAATATGACTTTTGAACACTATTAAGGTAAATACATTGTTTGTTCTCTATCAAAATCTTTCATTTGCTAACTATGCCTATCAGTAGTTATTGCCTTAAGTAGTTAGAATCTTTTATTTAGCTGGCAGTATTGGCGCTCGCTGTATTGCAGTAGTTTGAGTAACGAAGATTTTAGTGAGGTAAGTGATTCATGAAAGGTATAGGTTATTGTTAGGCAGGGCCATTCTTTTGTAAGGATTTTTGAAAGTCTGATTCCGTTGCGCTGAAAATATTGGGTGTAAGTTTAAGCACAGTCATTTGTAATTTTTCTAAGGGGAAGTTTCATGTGTCGACCCTTAGCCGAGGATACTTCACTGGAATCTTCTGATTTTTTCTTGTAGTTTGTGTAATTAGTGTAGCTATTATTTATTGCTAGCGCGTAATTATAGAGAGAATTTCCTTTGTAGTTGTAGTTTTTCATTGTTGTACAGTAAAACAGTTGTGGCATGCATGTAGATTTGCACCAAATATTTCGCAGCTGCGCTTGCAATTAACGAGATATTATTTTCAGTGCTTTGTTAATGTGTTTTCTTATTTTTGCTCTTCAAATTGTGCTTTTCTGTGTTATCGTGTGAAATATTGTGACAATAATGGCGTGTGAAAAACGTAATACTAGGCTCCAAAGTAAACTGAGAAATGACAGTGAAGACGAAAGCAGTGTGTTAGCGCCACCGTGTAATGAATTAACTAATGTTCAACATAGTAATTTGGTAATTGTGCATAGGCAAATGGAGCGGGCGACAAATAATGGTGTAGACAATGAAAAAATTAGTGAACGGGGAACCATTATCGATCGATCGCTCGGCAACAGCTCTCCTTAGGAATCCGAAATGACAGGACATAATCTTGCAAATACTGTAGATTCAGGTTTTGCGTCCTCACCGTTTTCTCAAATAAGTCAAGACACATTTTCTGCTTTTCAAAATGCGAATATTGCCGGATCAAATGCACTGCCGAATAGCACTGAGGAACATGTTTCAGACACCAGTGCATTTTTATTACAATTAATGCAACAAATGGGACAAAAGCTTCAAAAGTTAGACACAATGGAACAAAATCTTCAAAAGTTAGACACAATGGAACAAAATCAGAGACAAACATAGCAGATGTTAGACATAATGGAACAAAATCAGAGACAAACACAGCAACAGCTTCAAAAGTTAGACTCAATGGAACAAACGCTTGAACAAACACGTGAAAGTTTAAATGCTGAGTTACTTAAAATCGAATAGAAATGTCAAAAAGTCTGTAATGACGTAAAAACACAAATTTGTGAGCATTTTCAACCTGTTTTTTCGCGTCATGAAAATGCATTACAGAATCACGAAGCAGCCATAAAAGAACTGTAAAGTATTGTTCATGAAATCACGACACCTTGCAAGCTAAAATTGACTCAGTAGCATCTATCGATTCGGTAAAACTCAGGAAAACTTAAAGGACACGGTAGATGCGATTTCAACACAAATGGACACACTGAAACTTGGTTCAGAAAAACACAGTGAGGAAATAAGTTCACTATCGGAGAAAGTAGCCGAACTTTCAGATGAGTTCAGTAACTTATCTACAAAGGTAGATAATGATCTGAATGACACAAGACCCGTAGCCTTCACTGACACAGAAGTGTATGAACAAAGTAGAAAATTCAAACAAAAGCATAATCAAATCAATTCACAGTACAAAAGAGAAATCCGGGAAGTACAAGATCAGTTGGCACAAGTAGTACAAGAATTACATATTTCAGAAGAGACTCGCGCTCCAAAACGGGAAGAGGGAATTCGAAATAATAACACAGGGCATTTCGGAAATTATGAAAGAAATTGGCAAGGCGCACTGAATTTTGAAATGGAACCGCCGAAACGAAGTAACAATGACCGATATGCAACACGCCGACAAGATGATTTTGACTATAAGCTGTTCATTACTACATGTAAATTCAAAACATCTAAGAATTCTGCCAACGACACTGATTCACAAGCATGACTCCATCAAGTCTCTCATTGTTTTCCTCCCAACTGGTCATTGGAGCACGGTTAGAGTTTATGTGTTTCTACTTAGAGAATGAACCAGCTGTAAGACTGCGATCGGTCATTCACGATAGTCATAGTGAAGGAGAATTTTATCATGCCTTCCTCACAGCATATTGGTCTCAAGCTACTCAAGACCGAGTAAAACATTGCATCATAATGATGAAACATTTCGAACAATCTGAATTTTCCAGTCTCGTCAAATATTTCGAAGACATGTTACATAAGAATCAGTATCTTTCAAACCCATACAGCCCCTCAGAACTCATCCGCATTTGCTTAACCCTAGGATGCATATACAGGGCCTCCGAGGACCTTGTATGTCTTCATTTTTTAAAAATTGTGTGATTTTTTGTTTGATTTCAATCTGCTTTCCAGTACTCTTTCACTAACACTGTGACATTCCTCCTATCATGTCTAAATGAGATAACTTTTGAATTTTTTTGTATAATTCAATACATTTAGCCACACACCGTGAATGCATAAGCAGGGCTTTAGAAGCCCTCACAAATTTATAAATGTTCTTTAGCCTATATTGTCTTCATCATTTGTTTGGGAGCAGTTATTAATTCAACAATAACTCTAGTGGTATTTCCAGAAAAGGAATGCCAACAGCAGCAGTAACTGTAGTAGTAATAGTGTAACTAAAAATAATACACACTACTTTCACATATTGGCGATTTCGGTGTATTATTGACCTTTTTGCTATCAAATGTTTTAATATTGCATAGTATTGTTATCCTGTGCTGCTCTTGTCAGCCTCATTGTTGCTATGGTTTATTTGATGCTGCAAGGCCCATATTATTACGAGTATGACTCATTTAGTGCTGCACAAGCTGCAGTTTGAGAGACACGCCTTTTGCTATGGCTTCGACACGCAAAGCAAGAGAGTCAGTACGTGCAAATGCAGCTAATTTTGAAAGTGTTGTGGCTCAGTGGTTTGAAGAAGATGATTCTTGCGAGGAAGGAAATATTTTTTAAGATGCAAGTAGTGAGAAATCAGCCAATGAACCTGCAGATGTGAATATTGAGGCAGATGACAGTCCTTCCGATAATATTACTTCATCAGAATCTGAAAATTAAGAACCACCACAAAAAGGTATAGAAGACCACACATACATTAGTTGGAATGGAACGATTTGGAAATTAGATCCTCCTCCAACTTTTCGTACGCCTGTCCATAATATCGCAAGGAAGACACGTGGTCCAGACTGTGGTTTGAAAACCTGTAAACCTAAGGATGCCTGGGGCTATTTCATCTCCAAGGAAATACTAGAGGAAATCATCAACCGCGCAAATATTGAAGACAGAAGATTGGCTGCTTTACGTGGTAAAACGTGTAAAAACGTTTCGCTTGCTGAAATGGAGGGTTTTCTTGGTCTTTTACTGATGTCTGGTGTTGAGGAGAGTTGAGATGTCGCTATTAGAGAATTATTATTGTATGAAAAGGCAAATACTACATATAAGGCCACCATGTCAGTAAATAGATTAGAGGATATAAGGAGAATGATTAGATTTGATGACACGTGAAGCTCGATCTGCAGATGACAAACTTGCAGCTGTTCGCTATGTATGGGAACTATTTCTTGACAAGTGTAGAAATAGAATGATTCCCAATGATTCGCTCACAGTTGAAAAACAGCTAATCCCATTCCGAGGAAGATGCAGCTTCATCCATTATATGCCCTCTAAACCAGCCAAGCATGGCATAAAAATATTTTGGTTATGTGATGCTACATCTGCATATGCTTTAGACGGAATTGTTTACACGGGAAGGAAGCCCCATGAACCTATTCAGAAAAAACTTGGATTGAATGTGGTGAAGGATCTTGCTAAAAGTATTTAAGGATCATCAAGAAATAATACTGTTGACAACTTCTTTACTAGTGTGCAGCTGGCAGAAAAGATGCTTCACAAGAAAATTACAGTGGTGGAGACAATGAAACAAAATAAACCAGAAATTCCTGATGAGATGAAAACATCTGCCTCAACCGTGATTCATTCATCTTTGTTTGCATTTAGAAGTGACATTACAATGGTGAGTTGTGTTTCCAAAAAGAAAAAGTCTGTAGTTCTCATTAGCACAATGCATCACGACAGAAACATTGGTGAAACTCATGCAAAAAAGAAACCAGATATAATAAAGTTCTATAACTCTACAAAGGGTGGAGTAGATCAAATGGACCAGAAAATTAGTTATTACACTTGCAAGAGACAAACAAGAAGATGGCCATTTGCATTATGGATGAATATGATGGACGTCGCAGCAATGAACAGTGGAATTTTATGTTCCGCCCAACATCTGACATACCATAGTGGAAGAAGTGATAAAAGGCGTTTGTTCCTAAGAGATTTAGCAGAGGAAATGGTAAGACGACTAATGGAACTTCGTATTCAGATGCCTAATCTTCCAAAGAAAATCGTTGATGCCATGCAAAGATATGGTATTCAAAAAGACGTCATATTGCCGAACCAACTACCTGTTTCAGGAAAAAGAAGAAGATGCAATTATGGTCCATACAATAAAAACAGGAAAAGTGCTATGACATGCATGAAGTGTAAATCCAACATTTGTAAGGATCATAGTGGCGTTCTTTGTGCTTCTTGTTTGTCACATGTTGAAAACTTAGAAACATGCAACAATGAATAACAACTTTTTGTCAAAATATTGCCTATATACATAATATTGTGAATAAAAAGCATGTTTTAATTGAAGAAATTGGTTGTAATAAATGTTATAAAATGTAAACTGCAACTTGTAAGTGAATTAATAAAATTATTTGTACGTGTTGTATGTAAATTTATGTAACTAATAAAAATTCACTTTGAGTTTTTTAAAAAATTAATAAAATGTTAATCAGGCCCACCAGATCCTGTTACTGTATGTTTGGAATCTTTCAGTATGACAATAAATTTGACAGAAATAAATTTAACTCCAAACAATGATTACTTGAAATGAGGAAAATTTTAAATTAGAGCAGGGCCTTGGAGGCCCTACATATGCATTCACGTGCGTTTGCGGCACCATGCATCCTAGAGTTAATCAAATTTCCTGAACATTTACGACATATTATTTTGGCAGGACGTTGCAAAGACGACATTGAAGCTTTTCAGGGACTGTTACAAGAATTGGAAATTGACACTGACAATCGCGGGATGCGAAAACAGGAGCACAACAATTACAGGTCACATCTGTCACAATTCCGGGATGACAGAAATAATAACTGGACACGACAAGGCTATTCTTACAACTTAAATCATAACCAAAACAGACACCACCCGTACGACAACCGGGACAACCGTTGGCACAGTAGTAATAATTACAGGGGAAGATCACCTCTCCACGGTAATGACTATCACAGAGACACTCAGAGAAACAGACAATATGGGAACCAAAATAATTATTATCAAGGGAGACAGAATAACTTCAGACGCAATGGTCCACCGTACAGTTACGATTCAGGGAGAAATTCTCCACCACGTGACCGACAAGAAAGAAATTATGGAATCTACCAACATGACGACAGACGATGTAATCGTAACGACAGATCTGAATTGCATCAGAACTGGCGGGATTCAAACAGGGCACTGCCCTCTCGGCAAGGTGAATTTGTAGAAGTTATATCTCCAAATCCCAATAACGACGGGCGCCGACAAAGGAACAGACAATGACTCGCACCGGCTGGCTCAGGGAAAAATAACATAGACGCTAACGTTGAGAAAAATTTTAGATTTCCTTACTGACGTATACAACATGATAATTGCTTTGAAGTTGAAACTCTGTGCACTAGAAAGGGTAAAAGATTGTACCACATTTCACATGTAAAACCGTTTATTGAAAGATAATCTGCTTTTTAACTTAGCCTTTGCCATAAAGTTTTTCACTTCACGTTACTAGTACTCTTTGTCACACTTAGAAACTGTTAACATGCAACTATGTTTTAAAGTTAACTATCCAGTCTAGAACCTAGGGAACATATTTAGACAGTCATTACGAAGGCATTGTCATAGTGAACAGACGACACAGTGCTGTTGTGTGTATATTCTTCCTTGTTCGTTGCATGATTACATAACGACTACAAGGCTTGCGTACTTAGAACATATACCAGTACTGCCAATGCAACATTTTGATTTACTTGAAAATACATTCTGGATTTAAAGTACTTTCTGAGAGATACCAGATGACACAGTGGTTAGTTTATTTGACAGCTACACGATTATATCACGACACTACTAATGTGTGACACAATATACATTGTTGCTTTTGTGCTGGATCTGTTTTATATCTGCACAGCTTTTATGAACTCTTCTGGAAAGGAAAACATGTTTCAGTAGTAACTTTTGTGGTGTAGCTACAATGAGAAAGCCTTTTCCGTAGCACAACAATACGTTACAGTACAGTACTTTCTTCATCACGGCAATAAACGTAATAACTACGATATCTTCACGCATAGCATTTCACTTTTGTTTATTACGAGGTAAGTACACTGACTTCTACATAACTTTGCTTACGGACGACGATAATTACGACACTTGGCACATTTTTTACCCTTAAGTAATGACAGAGATTATCTTACAACAAGACGCACGGTTTAACGCTACAGTACATGTATGAGTATAAATTTTGTACTTAAAACATTTATTTTTAAAGATTTTTAAATTACAAAGAGACGAAGGTTTTCCGTGATATATTTCATTCCATCACTGTAATCTGTAACACCTGAATATAATTACATTGATCCTCAGGGAGCACACACCTACTTTGTGTACCATGTGTTTGGCAAGCACAAGGAGCCCTAGCTAATATGGTATATGCTTATACAGGTTTACACATCGGTACCATACTTCTGTAACACAGAATTACACAGCTATCTGATCATTTAACTGAGAGAGACAAACATTTTTTTACTATGTCACTGACACATGTTTACGCAATTACACAGATGGACAACTTCACACTTATGAAATTGTATTTTGTCTGTACTTTGTGAACTGTTCATATTTTTTTGGAACCATTGTGATACTATGAGAGCTTTGAATGATGTATTTGGTATGGGATCGTAATTTTTAAAGTACGTTTGCCATATATAATACTATTGAAATGAGCAGAGAATTTTTTTTAGGTTTTGAAAGTATTGGAGGAAGCTACGACGGTTTTAAGATTTGACTGAGGTGTTATGATGTTATTATTACGACGACAATGTGTATTATGCTGTTGAGATATGTTTATGATCAATAAACTGATGCTATATGAGGAATTTGATTATGCTACATATTTATTATGACGAAATATTGAAGAAGTGTCGACGAATATGTATATGTGTAATAAGGTAAGGAATAATGAGTAGTGGTTAGGGACTCTGATTTGTGAAAAAGGATGTTGGAAACCAAGAATCGTACTTTAAGTGTTATGAAGTGTGTGTATATGTGTGAATGTATCACAATGCTGGCGAAAGTTTTTTGGACACTGTTATATTTATAGGATTTTGTTTCTACACATTTGTAACGCAAATTCTCGACCTGTGAATTTTTTTTAATATGAGACTGTCACTGTAGTGCAAACTGCTGTCGTAAATATTTCGGTAGTAAACCTAAGTTACCTTGACGTAATGCATTGTGGGTACCCAGCTGTGCCACCTGCCTGGAAAAAAGTTATTAGGTGGAGAGACAAATAGGCCATTAACCTCGCTATTGACATTCCTTTGCAGAAAGCATCGCAAATATGACACGCTATTACTTGGAAACATATGATTATACTGTGGAGCATGTACTTTGTGCTACTTATTGAAATGCATATGAATTGATGTGAAATATTCTTACATCTGCACACCTGATTATGACAAGTGTCTTTCTACGAGAGTTGAGAGAATTTATACTGACTTATGAAATGCCACATGGCTATTGAATGATGCTTTTATGCTTTGCTTTACATAGTTGCTTATTTTATTTGATATCTGGTTTCCAGCTGTGTTGCAGCATTGGCTTTATAAAATAAAAATTAAATGCATTTGCTAATGTGAACACTTTGTCAACAGATCTATTAAATAATAATTTTATGATCCACATTCTTCGAAAAAGGACCACTTGGAAAGGAAAGAACAATAAGAAGGGACTAATAACAGTAACTGCGTACATAATTTTCTTTTCAAGTACTTGGTAATGTTTTTGTACAATAAGTTGTGGTGCACCACTTTAATGACATAGACATTAAGATGTGAATAGACATTTCCCTTATCTACATTGTTGTCTTTAGTGTACTGTTTTTTTCTGTTTGAGCTTTGTCATGTTTAGGTATAAGTTACTGCATTTGCTGCTGCTGTTTGTCAGGCATTGTCCTACTGAGTTTTACCTTGCGTTAAGCCAGTTTTCCTACTGATTAATTTTTCTTGTTTGCTGCACATTGCCTTATATTAATTGTAATATTGCATTTGCTTTGCAAATTTAGATTTACTGCTGCTAGCTTTGCCAATTTGCATTTTTTTGTCATTGCTGTTGGTGTTAATTTGCTATGTGCTGCTGCATTGCCTCGTCCCTTAGTATATGTATCTGAGCTCAGTAGATTTAAGTTAGCTTAAGAGGGGGTAGACTATATAAGAAACTATGAGGAATAGGGAAAGAATTCATTGAGAAGTTATATGAAAAAGATTTGGGCAAAAATGAGTATTGTACAATGAGAAATATTTATTTGGAAGAAGGATATGAACACAACGTGAAGAATGAAGGGAGATCTCCAAGAAGTAAAGAAAGTTTTGTTTGCAAAATACTGCAGTAAAACAAACCCTTTCCCTTCCTTTTGTGTTATTCCGCTATGTGTTTTGTACCCTTGTGTATTTGTGTTTTTCCTGTTTTTATGTGTTTATCTGATGAGAGTTATGTTGTAGAATTTTTCTAATACTATCTTATTTACTTTGTAAAGATGTTTAGACATTATTTTCGAAAGCTATTCTGATCTTTTATGTATTTACTTATGTCTTAATTCCTGTAACACTGATGTATGTGTGTATTTCTATTCTTTTGTAAAGCCTGTATTACTACAAATGTTATTTGTATTGTTATGTTTTAATGATGTTTTCTGTATCTTTGTAATTGTAGTCTCATGTTATAAAATTGAAATGGACACCAATTCATGAAATTAAGTAACTTGTAAGCATACATTTCACTGCACACGTTTCTGTTGGTCATAGTATATGCACAATTTGTGAGAAGTTGGGACTGTTATTGTTTGCACGTGTGTTAATAATTCAGCAAGGGACTGGTTAACAGCATTGCTGGTCCTAAGGACATTTCAACAAACTTTTTTGTGAGTGCACAAGTGGTGGTTCATGGACTTGCTATATTGTCCACAAGACTCTTCTATGGTGATTGTGCACCTGCACAGTCGCAACAAATGGCTGCTGGCCGTCTCTACAAGGACTACAGTGGGTCTGCATTTTTGATGGCCCACCAATATCTTTATTTCTACAAGGACTGCAGTGGATCTGCAACTCTGGTGGTCCACCAATACCATAATCTCTACCAGGACTACAGTCGGTCTACTCTGTGATGACCTACATACCAATATTCTTCAAAACTTCGACTGACTCTGCTGTGGGTTTGCTCTGTTGTGGCCCATTACCTGTCTGCATGTCAAGAGTCAGCATTGTCTTTCCTTTGGAAGGACAAGACTACTTCTTCAAGACTGCATGGAAATCCACTACTTACGTGTGCATTTTCTTTTACTGTTCAGACTTTGAGGAAAACACTGCAATTTTACTGTGATGAACGATCAGGACTGTCTTTATGAACTGTGAGAAAATCTTTGCTTTTGACCAACAGCGTATTAATAAGTGTGTGCATATGATATCTTTGTTATTGTAATTATGAAATTTTTTTTCAAATCATTATTGGCCACTGCCCAAAACAATTTGTAAAATTTTTTGTGGGGAGCATGGGGGCTATGTAAGTAGGCTGTTTGGTTTTTATGTTGGTAACGTCATGCAGCGCTCTCTATGAAAATCACTGACTGTGCTGTGTGGGCAGTTGGATGTGAACAGCGCGTAGTGTTGCGCAGTGGGAGGTGAGCCGCCAGCAGTGGTGGACGTGGGGGGAGAGATGGCGGAGTTTTGAGAACGGATGATCTGGACGTGTGTCCATCACTGGCAGTAAATTTGTAAGACTGGATGTCATGAACTGATATATATATTATGACTTTTGAACACTATTAAGGTAAATACATTGTTTGTTCTCTATCAAAATCTTTCATTTGCTAACTATGCCTATCAGTTGTTAGTGCCTTAAGTAGTTAGAATCTTTTATTTAGCGGGCAGTATTGGCGCTCGCTGTATTGCAGTAGTTCGAGTAACTAAGATTTTTGTGAGGTAATTGATTCATGGAAGGTATAGGTTATTGTTACTCAGGGCCATTCTTTTGTAGGGATTTTTGAAAGTCAGATCGCGTTGCGTTAAAAATATTGTGTGTCAGTTTAAGCAGAGTCATTTAAAATTTTTCTAAGAGGACGTCTCGGAATGAATACCTGTATCTTTCCGTACGGGCCCTGATTTCCCTTACTTCATCGTGGTGATCGTTTCTCTCTATGTAGGTTGGTGTTAACAAAATATTTTCGCATTCGGAGGAGAAAGTTGGTGATTGGAATTTCGTGAGAAGATTACGTCGCAACGAAAAACGCCTTTCTTTTAATGATGTCCAGCCCAAATCTTGTACCATTTTTGTGACACTCTCTCCCCCATTTCACGATAATACAAAACGTGCTGCCTTTCTTTGAACTTTTTCGCTGTACTCTGTCAGTCCTATGTGGTAAAGATCCGACACCGTGCAGCAGTATTCTAAAAGAGGACGGACAAGCATTGTGTAGGCAGTCTCCTTATTAGGTCTTTTACATTTTCTAATTGTCCTGCCAACAGAACGCAGTAATTTAATTTAATGTCAAGTTCCGTTGGACCAAATTGAGGAGCAAATCTCCAAGATCATGGAACGTGTCAGTACATGAACTTACAACATAAGAAGTAATAAGAGATAAAAATAAATGTTCATGATTCTGAAAGAAAATCAGTCCATAAGTTTAAGCAAACGCTATCAGCAATACAATGAGAATCATCTTAATTTTTCAAGGGACTCCTCGACAGAATAGAAGGAGTGACCCATGAGGAAACTCTTCAGTTTCGATTTGAAAGCGCGTGGATTACTGCAAAGATTTTTTAATTCGAGTGGCAGCTTATTGAAAATGGATGCAGGAGTATACTGCACACCTTTTGCACAAGAGTGAAGGAAGTCCGATTCAAATGGAGGTTTAATTTCTGCCGAGTATTAACCGAGTGAAAGCTGCTTATTGTTGGAAATAAACTAATATTGGTAACAAGAAACGACAATAAGGAATATACATATTGAGAGGCCAATGTCAAAATACCCAGACTCGTGAAAAGAGGTCGACAAGAGGTTCGTGAACTCACACCACTTATTGTCCGAACCGCCCGTTTCTGAGCCAAAAATATCCTTCTAGAATGGGAAGAGTTACCCCAAAACATAATACCAAACGACATAAGTGAATGAAAATAAGCAAAGTAGACTAATTTACGTGTCGAAATATCACTCACTTTCGATACCGTTCGAATAGTGAAAATGGCAGTATTACGTCTTTGAACAAGCTCCTGAACGTGGGCTTTTCACGACAGCTTACTATCTATCTGAACACCTAGGAATTTGAGCTGTTCAGATTCACAACATCCTTTACTACCAAGCTAGAGTCATCAGCAAACAGAAATATTTTCGAGTTACCCATAATACTAAAGGGCATATCATTTATATAAATATGGAACAGGAGCGGCCCCAACACTGATCCCTGGAGCACCCCCCACTTGACAGTACCCCACTCAGATCCCACATCACAGCCGTTATCAACATTGTGAATAATGACCTTTTGCTGCCTGTTGCTAAAGTAAGAGGTGAACCAATTGTGAGCGACTCCCCTTATTCCGTAATGGTCCAACTTCTGGAGCAATATTGTGTGATCAACACAGTCAAATGCCTTTGTTAAATCAAAAAATACGCCAAGCGTTCGAAACTTTTTGTTTAGCCCATCAAGTACCTCACAGAGAAAAGAGAATATAGCATTTTCAGTTGTCAAACGACTTCTAAAGCCGAACTGCACATTTGATAGCAAATCGTGTGATATAAAATGATCAATTGAACTTACACACTCAGCCTTTTCGATAACTTTTGCAAACACTGATGGCATAGAAATAGGTCTAAAATTATCTACATTATCCCTTTCTCCCTTTTTATAAAGCGGCTTTACTACTTAGTACATTAATCGCTGAGGAAAATGACCATTCCTAAAGGAAAAATTACAAATATGGCTAAATACAGGGCTAACATGTGCAGTACAGTACTTTAATATTCTACTAGACACTCCCTCATAACCATGAGAGTCCTTACTCTTCAGTTATTTGATTATTGTCTCAATCTCCCTCTTGTCTGTATGACAGAGGAGTATTTCAGACGTCAATCTCGGAAAGGTATTTGCTAAGAAAGTTATATGATTTCCTGTAGATACTAAATTTTTATTTAATTCACCAGCAATGCTCAGAGAACGGTTGTTAAATACTGTACATATATCTGATTTATCAGTACCAGGAATATTATTACTGCAAACTCACTTTATATCGTCAACCTTGTGCTGCTGACCAGACACTTCCTTCAAAACTAACCATATGGCTTTAATTTTATCCTGTGAATTAGCTATTCTATTGGCATACCACATACTTTTTGCGTTGCTAATAACATTTTTAAGCACCTTACAATACTGTTTTTAATGGGCTACTGTAGCTTGATTGTGACTACTTCTAACATTTTGATATAATTCCTGCTTTGTTCTACATGATATCCTTATCCCACTTGTCAGCCAACCGGGCTGTCCATTACTGCTAGTACTCCGTTTAGAATGTTCTAATGGGAAGCAACTCTCAAAGAGCATGAGAAATGTGTTACGAAAAACATTGTATTTATTATCTATATTATCGGCACTATAAACATCTTGCCACTCTTGATCCTTGACAAGTTATGAATAACTCTCTATTGCTGTTGGATTAAATTTCCTACGTAGTTTGTAATTAAATACGACTTTGGTTAGAGTACAAAAACCTTTTAGTGTTAAAATTTGTGCATCATGGTCTGAAAGGCCATTCACCCTTTTACTAACAGAATGCCCATCTAGTAATGAAGAATGAATAAAAATATTGTCTATGACTGTGCTACTGCTCCCCTGCACCCTAGTTGGAAAAAAACACAGATCATATGAATTTAGGAGATCTACGAACATCCTTTTTCTTGCACAATCATGTACAAAATTAATATTGAAGTCACCACATAGAACTACTTTCTGGTACTTCCTAGAAAGTGAATCAAGTACCCTCTCCAGCTTAAGCAAAAATGCTCTGAAGTCGGAGTTATGGGACCTATGAACAACAGCAATTTGAAGTTTAGTTTCACTAAATTCAACTAATGCTGCACAACTTTCAAATATCTGTTCAGTGCAGTGTCGTGTTACGTCTATGGACTGAAATGAAATACTGTTTTTTATGTACGGAGCCACTCCCGCACCCCGCAAGGAACTCCTTGAGAATCAGCCAGCTAATCTGTAGCCTGGTAAAGGAAGTCTCTGAATTATTAAATTATTTAAGTGGTGCTCTGATATACCAATAACTTCAGAGTTAACATCTATTAGCAGTTCACTAACTTCAGCTCTAATACCTCTTATATTTTGATGAAATATGCTAATTCCTTCTCTACTTGGAAACATTACATCCTCTGGAGGTGAGCCCTTAGTTAGAGGCACTTCCTTTAAGCAGGTATACCTATCAGCTGACTTCAGTCTAAAAAAGGTGCAGTTCTAACACCAACCACTATAGGAATTTTTCCATGAGTGATACCACTACCACCACCACCCCCACCACCCACTACACTGTCACCTATAAGCTTAGGCAGCCTCCGCTTCCCATACCTATTGAGGTGCAGGCCATGCCTAGTGAAACTCCATCTACTGATAGACCCAACTGGCACCACTGAGATGTGATCCATGCCCTCCGCCATCAGTGCCCTCCCCAGCCCCACATTAACGTGCCTAACAGCCGCATTAAGGTGAGGCCGATCATGACGCTGAAACAGTTGCACGAAATTCACATTAGTACCACCAGTTTGAGTAGCTATCTTAACCAAGTCACCACTGACATAATATTCCCGTCCCTATCGAGAATGTTCCCTGCTCCACCCACTATCACTACCTGATCCTCTTTAGTAAAATTCTTACATAACTCCCCTATGCTTTCAGTCACCAGAGCTAACCCTGCACTAGGCTTCACAATGCTGGTGACCTGGTACTCACTCCCCAACACTTCCTGCAACTGCTGGCCCACACCTCTACCGTGGGAACCACCTAGCAGCAGAACCTTCTTTCTGCTAGACTTTGCAACTACCCTAGTCCTCCTAATTGCTGAGGACTGCTGCAAGTTACCTACACCTACACCTACGGCTACACGAGGCTCCTCTCCACTCAACTCTGACAGTTGGTCGTATTTATTGCATGTATGCAAAGTAAAACTGTCTGAGTACCTCCTCTTCCTAGCTTCCTTCTTGCCAACTGCCAGTTCCCATTCCCCACCACCCTTCACCTTCCTCAACCTATCTATTTCCTCCTTTGCGCATTGTAACTGCACCTGAAGGGCACAGATCTTACGCTCCTGCTCCTCTATTAACTCGTTTCTACTGCAGATTCTACATTCCCAGGAGAGGATCTCCCTAAAATGACCACTGGTTCCCCACTGCATTCCCCCCAATGAAAATACTTTGAACAAATCCCACACTGTAATCCTATTCGCACAACTACGACAGAGACCACACTTTTCACTCATGGTAAATTTTACAGTTACTGAAAAAAAAACTATACGTCTACGTTACCAAAGTTCAGTTACACCAGTAGAACTATTTAAGAACTAAGAATAATGGTCTCGAAATTCTCTGCCTACTAAGAAAGGCTTGTATTAATACTACTACAACACAGCCGATACCAATACCAGCAAAACTTCACAAAATCATTAGCTACAACCAAAAAACTAAAACTACCACTGTGACACTAAGCGAAGTTAAAACACTATATGAAAATTTTACTGAAATATTTCACTAGAAAGAATAATAAACGTCAGTTGAAAACTAAAGCACGAAAATAACTAACGACTTCAACACACTGAAAACTCTCTAAAACACGATTACAAAAGTTTATTAAGCCGTTATTTCGCCACAAACGGCACGCAACACCGCTGAAATCTATTAAATTTAATAATTGTATTACAGAGCACAAATAAGTTTGTCAGTACTTAGCTTATAACCGCTACAGCTGCAGTGCACGCCGCAAAATGTAAACACACTACTGAGGCGCGAGGCTTAGACGAACGACGAAAGCAGACTCACAAATAACAGACCACTCGAGTCAATAACACAGGAAGAAAGACTGAGATTACTGAAAATCCACTAATAAGTTACTTTTACGGCAAATATTAAAACAAATAAACTTTAAAATAAGTAAATGAAGTCTAAAATTTATAAAATATTAACGAGCTATTTCAACAGCAGTGCAGCAAACGTGACGTCACACCAAAAATCCTTCCCCACAACATTATCTGTGTGTTTCTTCCAATTTAAATTGTTTTTGATTGTAATACCTATGGATTTAGTTGAATCTACGGCTTTTAGATTAGACTGATTTATCGTGTAACCAAAGTTTAACGAGTTCCTTTTAGCACTCATGAGCATGACCTCACACTTTTCGTTATTTAGGGTCAACTTCCCCTTTTCGCACCATTCAGATTGTTACGCCATCGCCAAGGTATCTCCTGCGGGCCGACAACACGTCTAACTCGGCACAGGACTGAGGTTGCCTATGCTCGAACGCATGAGCAATGGTAAACATTGGCTGTTTTGGAAATAGACATTCCACCTACTACTTCCTGCAGAGGGAGTTCGAGATGGCCTGCAGGAAGTTTTACTACACCAACATCTGATTGGCTGACCAATCCTATTTAAAGGCTACGTCTTCGCCATTGGAATAGGTCTTCTAATTAAGTGTATGTGTGTTATAACGGACTCTTGTGGGAAACTTAGAACTTATCTTTTGTTGCCTCTAGTAGGAAATTCTTATTGGCTTTGTGATTGTGACTTTTCGTTGTTATTTAGTCATTTCCATGTAGACGCACGTAAATAAGAGTTGTGTTGTAAAAATGTTCGAATTGCCCGTTACAACACAAGTGACGACGAGTTTTTGCCTGCGTGTTTCTTCATCATGGCTGAAATAGTGCTTCAGCAGCTGATCCAAAGTGTACACGACTTACTACAAGGTTTTCAAAAGTTTTGCCAGACGTCTCAGGATACACAGGAACGTTTCTTTACGGAACACTGAAAAAAACCAATCGGTTCCGCCGCTCACCCCCCCCCCCCCCCCCCGCCCCCGTTTCCCACTTTCAATGAGGATACTGAAGACTGGGAAACATACGAGAAGCGGCTCCTGCAGCATTTTCACTTCCATCCGGTTGTCCAAGAGGCTCGTCGTTCCTACTTTTTGTTCTGGAACCAGTCCAAAGTGTATGTTCTCTTGACGAAAATACAACCTCGACCTCTGGATTCTTTGACTTTCTGCCAGATTTGTGAGGTTCTCGCGGCTTACTGCCGACGGCGGTTCCACATATTGGCCACCTGGGTCGAATTCTACCAGTGTCGCAAGAAGGCAGTCCAATTCTATCGCCAGTAGGCAGCGGAACTGCAAGGTCGCCGGGACGTTACCTTCCTCGTCGTCAACAATGCAGCCACAGCAGACCTCTTTGGGTTGGATGCCTTCCATGCCTTTGACTTCGTCATCGACGACAATGTTCATCCTGTGTCTTCCCAGGTTCAGTTTCCGGCCGTCGATACCTTGTGCACAGAATTCCAGGATCTCTTCTCGCCGGGCATTGGCTGTGCTCAAGATTTTCAGGCTTCGCTCCAGCTGAGATCATCTGGCCACTCACAGTACTTACGGGCTTGGCAGGTACCCCTTGCCCTCCAGCATCCTGTTAAACAGGAACTGGATCGTCGCACCATGGAGGGAGTTGTCATTCTGGTCCATTACAGTTCATGGGCGACACCCTTGGTCGTCCTCAAGCTACCAGGTGGGCGTCTTTGGGTTTGTGGCTACTTCAAGGCTATGCTAAACCCTCAGCTAGAGGTTGAAGACTATCCCCTTCCCTGTCCTGAGGACCTGTTCTCCAAGATCGCTGTGGGACAATTTTTTTCGAAGATCGATCTTGCCAAGGCCTACCACCAAATAGCTTTTCATGAGCCTTCTACTCACTTGGCCATCGTCAACACACCGTTTTGTCAGTTCCGGTTGAACTGCCTCATGTATTGCATCGCTAGTGCACTGGCCATCTTTCAGCGTTACTTGGGACAGCTCTTGCTGGATGTGGCCGGATGTATCAAGTACCTCAACGACATCGTCGTCACTGGCCGTACTGTGGATGAACATCTCAGCCACCTGCGACACTTGCTCCTGTACCTGTGGACAGCTGGCCTCAAATGAAACTTTGCTAAATGCTCCATTTTTCAACCTGCTATTCCTACATGGGTCACATCATTTCTCGCGATAGTATATCGCCTACCTCCTCCCACATCCCAGCTATAACGGCCCTTCCTCGTCCGTGCGATGTCCACCAATTGCAGTCTTTCCTGGGTAATGTTGCTTACTGTCGAAAGTTGATTCCCTCCGCCACCCACATTGCGGCGCCCCTCCATCACCTATGACGAAAGAATGTGCCTTTTCATTGGTCCCTGGATTGTGAATCGGCTTTCCAAACTTTGAGGCGGAGGTGGCACTATGTGGAGTGTCTCATGCTGTATTACCCCTCTCTTCCTCTCCTCTTGGCTTCTGACTCCTCAGACTGGTTTTGGAGCTGTCCTTTCGCACCGTCCACCCGGTGGATCGGAACGACCCATGGCATACACATTTAAATCACTTACCGAGACCCAATGCAAATTTTCTGAAATTGAGAAGTAGGCCCTAGCCACCGTGTTTGCCTGTACCAGATTCCTCCCGTACCTTTACGGTAGGTCTTTTCGCTTTATTACTGACCATAAGCCCCTCGTGGCTTTATGTTCTCCATCAGCCCAGTTACTCACGAAGACTTCCCTTCGACTGCAGCGATGGGCACTATTCCTTTCACGTTTTAGGTACACCATCCATTTCCGGCCCATCTCCCAGCATGCCAACGCCAATGCCTTGTCTTGACTCCCCTCTGGCCAGGATTCAGCGTGAGATTCATCAGACCTCCTAATTTTTCAGGTCAATGATGACATACAGGATGAGTTTCAAAAATGGTTCAAATGGCTCTGAGCACTATGGGACTCAACTGCTGTGGTCATAAGTCCCCTAGAACTTAGAACTACTTAAACCTAACTAACCTAAGGACAGCACACAACACCCAGCCATCACGAGGCAGAGAAAATCCTTGACCCCGCCGGGAATCGAACCCGGGAACCCGGGCGTGGGAACAGAATGTGTTTGCTGCATTTCCAGTCACAGCTGAGAGGGTGGCCGCAGCGACGACCACCGATCCGCTCCTGCAGCTGGTTCGCCGCTGTGTTCTCCACAGCTGGCTGACACTTCCTCCGCCTCACGCCCAGGCTGCCCTCTGAGTCTTCTTCTCCATCTGCTATCAACTGGTGGCTGTCAACGGGGTGCTCCTCCATGCAAAACATGACGCCAATCCACGAGTCATTGTACCAACTTCCCCGCGGTCCTGGATTCTCAATGTCTTACATCAAGGTCACTGGAGTATTGCCTGGACGAAAACCCTCGCACATTGCCATGTCTTCTGGGTGGGCATGATGGCAGATTTGAAGTGCATGGTCTGGGGTTGTCAGCAGTGTACCCAGGCCCTTCCCAGTCCACGCCAGTCCTTACAATCCTGGCCAGCCGCCTCCCTCCCATGGGAATGCATCCATGTGGATTTTGCAGGGCCCTTCCTCAGCGCTTGCTGCTTGCTCGTCACAGATGCCTACTCCTACTTCCCTTTCATTGTCTCATGCTCCTGTATTACCATGGAGACTGGCCCTGTCCAACATATTTTCCATTGAAGGTCTTCCCGTCACCTTGGTCACTGATAACGGCCCGCAATTTTGCTGTCAAGAGTACGCCAAATTCTGCCATGATAATGGTATCCACCATGTCTTTACACCGCCTTTTCATTCACAATCCAATGGCGGAGCAGAGGATCTTTTTCGCACATTTAAAACTTAGATGCAGAAGTACACGGAGGACCATCTCCAGAAGAAGCTCTTACATTTTTTCCCATTTCCTACAGGACCACACCAGTGGGTAACAAGACTCCATTCAAACTGCTGCATGGTGGCCAGCCTCGGACTCTGCTCCATCTCCTCCTGCCACCTTGTGCCTGGCTCGGCGCTCCCCGATAGTCATCTGGATCCATGGTGTGAGCGCATGATTTCGGGTCCCGCGCCTTCTGGCTGCCAGGGGGTCGTTCTCAGGCCCCGTGGTCGACAACTGTTTGACGTCGACCTGGACGACAGGCTGGTTTCGTATCACTGCAACCAAGTCTGTCCTCATTTCATCTACCAGCGGCAGCCCCAAACCCTGGCTTCTCTCTCTCTCCCATTGCCGGCCCACTCTGTGAGGCCTATGTTGCTGCCCTCTCCTCAGATAGTGGGGGATCTTCCAAGAAATGGCCAACAGTCGCCGGCTGCTAGCCCCGTGCTAATGCTGCCTCCCCCAGCCTTGGGACAGCCTCGGAATCTTCCCCAGGTTCCACTTCCCGATCCGTCTTTGGCGCCGTTCCAGTTGGACGACACGGACATTCCCATGCCACTTGCCCAGCTCACCATCGCCTTGCAACCGCCACCACTTCGACATCCCTTCCGCATGGCGAGGAAGGCGGCACCCTACTCATCGGCGGCCAGTTGTCGCCGCCTCCTTCAGGACGACTTACCTGCCGATCGGCCTACGGCACCGGGCTACATTGGTGCTCCTCTCCCCCGTGGTTGCCCGTGCTGCTCCAGCTCTTCCAACGGGGGAGGGGCGTTACGCCGTCGCCAGGATAGTCCCAGCGGGCCGGCAACACATCTAACACGACACAGGACCGCCGTTGCCTATGGTAAACATTGACTGTTTTGGAAACAGGCATTCGGCGTACTTCTTCCTGCAGATGAAGTTTGAGATGACCTGCAGGAAGTTTTACTGCACCAACATCTGTTTGGCTGACCAGTCCTATTTAAAGGCTAGAACCAGCAGCGGACGTCAGTTCACGCCGAGTACCGACCTCAAGGATGTCTCCATGGAAGACTACGTCTTCGCCATTGGAATAAGACTTGGAATTAAGTGTATGCGTTTTACAACAGACTCTTGTGGGAAACTTAAAAGTTATCTTTTGTTGCCTGTATTAAGAAATTCTTACTGGCTTTGTGATTGTGACTTTTCGTTGTTATTCAGTCATTTCCATGTAGACTCAAGCAAATAAAAGTTGTGTTGTAAAAACGTTCGAATTGTCAGTTAAACACAGATATCTTTTCTAAATCGTTTTGCTGTTGGTTTTGATCTTCTGATGACTTTATTAATCGAGAAACGACAGTTTCATCTGCAAACAACCGTAGACGGCTGCTCAGGTTGTCTCCCAAATCGTTTAAACAAATAAGGAACAGCAGAGGGCCTATAACACTACCTTGGGGAACACCAAAAATCACTTCTGTTTTACTCGATGACTTTCCGTCAGTTACTACGAACTGTGGCCTCTCTGACAGGAAATCACAAATCCAGTGACTTAACTGAGACGATATTCCATAATCATGCAATTTCACTATGAGCCGCTTGTGTGGTACGTGTCAAAAGCGTTCCGGAAATACAGAACTACGGAATCGATCAGAAATCCCTTGTCAATAGCACTCAACACAACATGTGAATAAAGAGCTAGCTGTGTCTGACAGGAACGATGTTTCCTAAACCCATGTTGACTGTGTATCAATAGACCGTTTTCTTCGAGGTAATTCATAATGTTCGAACACAATATGCTCCAAAATCCCGTTGCACATCGACGTTAACGGTATGGGCCTGTAATTTAGTGGATTACTCCTACTACCTTTCTTGAATATTGGTGTGATCTGTGCAACTTTCCAGTCTTTGGGTACGCATCTTTCGTCGAGCGAACAGTAGTATATGATTGTTAAGTATGGAGCTAATGCATCTGCATACTCTGAAAGGAACCTAATTGGTATACAGACTGTACCAGAAGACTTGCTTTTACTAAGTGATTTAAGTTGCTTCACTACTCCAAGGATATTTACTTCTACGTTACTCATGTTGGCAGCTGTTCTTGATTCCAATTCTAGAATATTTACTTCGTCTTCTTTTGTGAAGGCTGTGTTTAGTAACTCTGCTTTGGCAGTACTGTCTTCGATAGTATCTCCACTGCTATCGCACACAGAAGGCATTGATTGATTCTTGCCGCTAATATACTTCACATACGACCAGAATCTCTTTGGATTTTCTGCCAGGTTTCGAGACAAAGTTTCGTTGTGGAAACTATTGTAAGTGTTGTGGGTTGGCAGGATAGCCAACACCGGGTACTAGAGGAAGCCGAAAGACACGCGTTTTAGTTCACGTAGGCTGGCGTGAGGTCTGGAACAGGACAAGGAAATTAGACTTTAGAAAAACGGACGTAGCTGGTGGAATACTTAACTTTAATCCATAAATGATGATCGTCGCTCTTGACAGTACACGATTACAGTATCAATAGTAACTGGTACTGGCGCCTTGCTAGGTCGTAGCAAATGATGTAGCTGAAGGCTATGCTAACTATCGTCTCGGCAAAGGAGAGCGTGTTTTGTCAGTGAACCATCGCTAGCAAAGTCGGTTGTACAATTGGGGCGAGTGCTAGGAATTCTCTCTAGACCTGCCGTGTGGCAGCGCTCGGTCTGCAATCACTGATAGTGGTGACACGTGGGTCTGACATATACTAACGGACCGCGCCCGATTTAGAGGCTACCACCTAGCAGGTGTGGTGTCTGGCGGTGACACCACATTCCTCCCCCACAAATCGGCGGACGGTTGTCGCATAAAGCTTCCACCCGCCGTGGGGAGGACCCCATGTTGATGTATGCGATGAGGTGGGGATCCTAACAATAGGCGAGGCTGTGCCTCCCGCACCCTGCCATTCGGACCGCAGGGAGCTAGGAAAGGCCTGAAAACCTGCGCCAGTGTGCATGCCAACATGTGGTGTATGCGCCCGCAGAGAGACAGGAGGGGCCGAAAGGTCGACCTCCATCGGGCCGGGGCACCCGACGGGCGAAGACAACATATGGTCTGGGGCAGGCAAGAGTTCCATGTCGTTGGAGAACTGGTCACGGGAAGCGATTGGCGGCGCGTGACCCAGGGAGGCGCCCGGCGGTTGCAGCGACGCGTCCACTGCAGGCGTCGCCGGCGGGAGAACAGGCGGCGGCGGCGGCGGCGGCGGCGCGTCGCCATGGGGCAAAATGGAAGGCAGCGTCGGTAACACCTGGGGCTGAGGGGAGCCAGTAGATGGGTCCCCAGGGCGCTGACCGGACGAAACCGTCGCTGAAAGCAGACGGGGAGCGGCAGATCCCGTACGACGACAGAGGCGCAGTGGATTGAGATGCCGACGCACCTCACCAGAGGCCCCCAAAACCAGATACATAGAGCGGCCCAGGCAGCGAAGAATGCGCCCTTCGAGCCAACGCCGTGAACTTCGATAGTTGCGGTAGTAGACAACGTCGCCTGGGGCAAAAGCAGGTGTCTGCCGCTGCACAGGAACCTGATGCGGCGGATGTAGCAAAGACATCAAGGTTCGATGAGGGCGACCATGGAGCAACTCAGCCGGCGAGCGACCATCTCGGGGCTGAGAGCGATACGAGGACAAAAAGAGCAATAACGCATCCACCCGAGAATGCGACTCTTTCAACTTCAACATCTTTGACTTGAAAGTCTTCACCAAACGTTCAGCGACACCATTTGACTGTGGCGAAAATGGCGCGGATGTCAGATGTTGAATACCATTGGCCTTGCAGAATGACTGAAATTCTGCAGACATGAATTGTGGGCCATTGTCAGAAACAATAGTCTGTGGAAGACCTTCAATGCAAAAGATAGCGGATAACGCTTGGATGGTGGCAGATGAAGTCGTGGAAGACATCCAGACAACAAAAGGTAAATTACGGAATGAATCTACCACAACCAACCATCTAGCATTCCAGAATGGACCAGCAAAAGTAAGTGCTGCCAAGGGGAAGTAGCTATTGGCCATGCAAAGAATTCCCGTGGTGGTGCTGACTGTTGTTCGGCACACACCATGCAAGAAGAGCACATATTCGTCGTGGCATCAATTCCGAACCAAGTACAGTGCTGACGAGCAAGTTGATTCGTTCTCACTATACACCAATGTCCTTGATGGAGAAGCTGTAAGACAGAGGGCTGTCACGAACGTGGGACCACGACCCTTGACTGGTCATTATCAGAACGCAGCAGCAAAACACCACGTTGTACAAGAAGTCTCTCCTTGTGAGCAAAAAATCGGCGAACCAACGGATCCCCGATCCATGACTTTTACAAGGGCCATTGCGTTGCAACAAAACGCAGAACGGTAGCAAGGACAGGGTCGGCAGCTGTGGCTGTAGCTACACGACGAAAATCAATCAGAAACGATTTTGACCACGTCATCGGTTTCCAAATCAATGAACATGCAAGCAAGTTCGGAGGAATCGAATGCTCTATCCTCAGCAACAGGCAAACGGGACAACGCATCGGCTTTTCCGTGCCTAGCAGTGGACCGATACAAGATATCGTAGCGGTACTGCGAGAGGAAAATGCCCGTCACGCCAAGCTATTTGCTTTTACTGTAATAAAAAACTACATGTTGAAAGTGTTTGCCAGGAAAAGCTCAGATTGGAAGCTCAAAACCATTCCAGGCCCTTTGCTTCGCGCCGGAATCGGAATCGAACCAAGGATACTCAGGCTCGCGACACTTCTCCCATGGAAATTCGTATAGTTCATGCCACTCCGCCCAGTGCCACTCTCTCTAACAGTGACTGTGTTCGTCCCACAAATAGTGTGCGTCGACATCGCCGGAACTCCCGTCAAGTCGCAAGTGATTTTGTACCAGTGTCAGTTTCACGCTGCATGAGACAATTGCTCTTGTCGTCAGCAGGACAATAAACTTATTGTGGACTTGGACATTAATGGCAAAGTGATACCATTCCAGCTCGATATCGGGGCTGCAGTTTCACTGATCAATCACGACAGTTTGAAACTGCTGGGCACACCTCCGTTGCATGCCGCAACTGTTAAGTTAACTAGCTATTCAGCTCACAAGATCCCTGTGTTAGGACAGTGCAGCCTTCCTGCAACATACAAGGGACAAACAAAACTTGTGTCATTTTATATCCTTCGTTCTTCTTCTGCAGTGAACTTGTTTGGTTTCGATTTATTTCAGTTGTTTAACTTATCTATAGGAAATCAGGTCCTATCAGTGAACCAGACTGTGTCTTCGGAAAGTGTTCCTCGTCTCTGTGAAGAATTTGCAGACATTTTAGCATCGGGCCTCAGTTGCGCTAAGAACTATAAAGCACATTTGGAACTGAAAGTAAACGCGCAACCGAAATTTTTCAGAGCGCGCAATGTTCCCCACGCATTGCGTTATGAGGTCGCAAAAACATTACACGATTTGGAATCACAAGGTGTAATTGAACATGTGCAGGCTTCTCTCTGGGCATCACCTTTAGTAATTATGCCAGAACCTTCCGGAAAATTGAGACTTTGTGTGGACTTCAAGGCAACAGTGAATCCACAACTAGTGCCTGCAACTTTTTCTTTACCCCGCCCGGAAGATCGTTTTCACAAACTGTGCCCAGGTAAATACTTTTCGAAGTTGGACCTCGCAGATGCGTACTTGCAAATACCGGTGGACAAGGACTCCCAGCGCGTTTTGGTGGTTACCACGCATCTTGGTTTGTATCGATTCAAACGACTGCCATTCAGGTGTGCATCTGCCCCTGCATTGTTTCAGCAATATCTACAAACTGTTTGTGCGTCGGTCCCTACTGCAGCAAACTATCTCGACGATATTGTGATCTCCGGAAAGAGGGAAGAAGAACATTTAGCCAATCTCAGGACATTATTTCAGGTCTTGCGACAAAATGGTCTTCGCTTGCGGAAGGACAAATGTGTGTTTTTTGCTCGGGACTTACCCTATCTGGGACATGCACTCAATGCCCAAGGCATACATCCCAGTCCAGAGCAACTCCGTGCCATATAACACTTGCCTTCGCCACAGAATTTGAAGCAGCTACAGAGTGTGCTGGGAAAAATCAACTATTATCATAAATACACTCCTGGAAATTGAAATAAGAACACCGTGAATTCATTGTCCCAGGAAGGGGAAACTTTATTGACACATTCCTGGGGTCAGATACATCACATGATCACACTGACAGAACCACAGGCACATAGACACAGGCAACAGAGCATGCACAATGTCGGCACTAGTACAGTGTATATCCACCTTTCGCAGCAATGCAGGCTGCTATTCTCCTATGGAGACGATCGTAGAGATGCTGGATGTAGTCCTGTGGAACGGCTTGCCATGCCATTTCCACCTGGCGCCTCAGTTGGACCAGCGTTCGTGCTGGACGTGCAGACCGCGTGAGACGACGCTTCATCCAGTCCCAAACATGCTCAATGGGGGACAGATCCGGAGATCTTGCTGGCCAGGGTAGTTGACTTACACCTTCTAGAGCACGTTGGGTGGCACGGGATACATGCGGACGTGCATTGTCCTGTTGGAACAGCAAGTTCCCTTGCCGGTCTAGGAATGGTAGAACGATGGGTTCAATGACGGTTTGGATGTACCGTGCACTATTCAGTGTCCCCTCGACGATCACCAGTGGTGTACGGCCAGTGTAGGAGATCGCTCCCCACACCGTGATGCCGGGTGTTGGCCCTGTGTGCCTCGGTCGTATACAGTCCTGATTGTGGCGCTCATCTGCACGGCGCCAAACACGCTTACGACCGTCATTGGCACCAAGGCAGAAGCGACTCTCATCGCTGAAGACGACACGTCTCCATTCGTCCCTCCATTCACGCCTGTCGCGACACCACTGGAGGCGGGCTGCACGATGTTGGGGCGTGAGCGGAAGACGGCCTAACGGTGTGCGGGACCGTAGCCCAGCTTCATGGAGACGGTTGCGAATGGTCCTCGCCGATACCCCAGGAGCAACAGTGTCCCTAATTTGCTGGGAAGTGGCGGTGCGGTCCCCTACGGCACTGCGTAGGATCCTACGGTCTTGGCGTGCATCCGTGCGTCGCTGCGGTCCGGTCCCAGGTCGACGGGCACGTGCACCTTCCGCCGACCACTGGCGACAACATCGATGTACTGTGGAGACCTCACGCCCCACGTGTTGAGCAATTCGGCGGTACGTCCACCCGGACTCCCGCATGCCCACTATACGCCCTCACTCAAAGTCCGTCAACTGCACATACGGTTCACGTCCACGCTGTCGCGGCATGCTACCAGTGTTAAAGACTGCGATGGAGCTCCGTATGCCACGGCAAACTGGCTGACACTGACGGCGGCGGTGCACAAATGCTGCGCAGCTAGCGCCATTCGACGGCCAACACCGCGGTTCCTGGTGTGTCCGCTGTGCCGTGCGTGTGATCATTGCTTGTACAGCCCTCTCGCAGTGTCCGGAGCAAGTATGGTGGGTCTGACACACCGGTGTCAATGTGTTCTTTTTTCCATTTCCAGGAGTGTATATCCCACACGCCTCTTCCATTTCAGCTCCGCTTCATCGCTTACGCCGTAAGGGTGTTCTGTTCGCTTGGACAACGGAATGCGAAAGCGCCTTTCGCCAGTTGAAATCGGCGTTGTTTTCCAATACTTGCCTTACGCCATTCGATCCCCGGAAGCTCCTTTTGTTGATGGTGGATGCAACCGCGGGCATGATTTTAGCACTGCATTTGCTTGCCGGCGCGGTACACGTGGCTGAGAGCCTGGTGGCAGCGGCGCGGACGGGCACGAGGACTGTTTACTGTTCCGTGCAGCTCGCCCGGCCGGCTGGTTAACTGGGTGGCGAAGTTTCAAATGATTTCTGAGCAAAGTCAAGTGTGTCCTGCCGATCCAATATGTCCATTACTTGTTGAAGGGAGGGAATGACTAGTTTCAAAATCTGTTCTCGTATACGAACATCAGAAACGTTCTGTGCAATTGCATCACTCACCATAGTACCTGAATAAGGAAGTCCACATTGACACTCAAAAGCACAATCCCTAGTAAGGCCTTGCAAGGTTGCAACCCACTCCCTATAAGTCTGACCTACCGTACGTTTTGTACGAAAGAAGGTATACCGTTTGGCAACTACATTGACTGATTCTTTGAAATATGCAACTAATGCAGACAAAATTTCATTGTAGGACAGAGTTGCTGCGTTGCGGCGGGGAAGTAATTTGACTATCACACGGTACGTGTGCACCCCTACAGATGATAACAAAAAAGGCTGCCGCTCGTTACCTTGAATTCTGTAGGCGGCGAGATGGAATCCAAATTGGCGTGACCACTCCGTCCAGCTTTCCAGCGCAGCATCAAAAGGACGAGACATTGGTGCAACTGCGTGTTGTGGCTGCGTTAGTGGTGGAGCGGCGGCTGCCGCATCGTTTTGCATTGCACGTTGACCCTGGACGAGCTGTCCAAGGGCATCCCGTAAAGCCTGCGTCTGCTGATTCTGTAAGCGATAAAATTCGGACAGTATATCTGGAGATGGTGGCGAAGCCATTACACAAGTAAATCAGGGCAGTATAGTTACGAACGCGGTGTTGCCTCGTCGCCAATGTTGTGGGTTGGCAGGAGAGCCAACACCGGGTACTAGAGGAAACCGAAAGGCACGTGTTATAGCTCATGCCGGCTGGCATGAGGTCTGGAACAGGACAAGGAAATTAGACTTTAGAAAAACGGACGTAGCTGGTGGAATACTTAACTTTAATCCATAAATGATGAGTGTCGGTCTTGACGGTACATGAATACAGTATCAGTAGTAACTGGTACTGGCGCCTTGCTAGGTCGTAGCAAATGATGTAGCTGAAGGCTATGCTAACTATCGAAGGCTATGCTAACTATCGTCTCGGCAAAGGAGAGCGTATTTTGTGAGTGAACCGTCACTAGCAGAGTCGGTTGTACAACTGAGGCGAGTGCTAGGAAGTCTGTCTAGACCTGCCGTGTGGCGGCGCTCGGTCTGCAATCACTGATAGTAGCGACACGCGGGTCTGACGTATACTAATGGACTGCGGCCGATTTAAAGGCTACCACCTAGCAAGTGTGGTGTCTGGCGGTGACACCACAATAAGCATCTCGCATTGAAGTCCGCGCTAATTTCGCTAATTTAGAGCTTCTGTAAGATTGCCAATCTTGGGGATTTTGCGTTTGGTTAAATTTAGCATGTTTGTTTCATTGTTTCTGCAGCAGTGTTCTAAACCGTTCTGTGTACAAAGGAGGATCAGCTTCGTCGCTTGTTAATTTATTTGGTATAAATCTCTCAATTGCTGCCGATACTATTTCTTTGAATTTAAGCCACATCCGGTCTGAACTTATGTTATTAATTTGGAATGAGTGTAGATTGTCTCTCAGGAAGGCGTCAAGTGAATTTTTATCTGCTCTTTTGAATAGGTATATTTTTCGCTTATTTTTCTAGGACTTGAGGATTACAATATTCAGTCTTGCTACGACAACCCTACGTTCACTAATCCCTACATCGGTTTTGATGCTCGTTATTAACTGAGGATTATTTGTTGCTAAGAGGTCAAGTGTGTTTTCACAACCGTTTACCATTCGCGTGGGCTCATGAACTATCTGCTCGAAATAATATTCAGAGAATGCGTTTAGCACAATTTCGGATGATATTTTATGCGTACCTCCGGAATTAAACACGTATTTCCGCCAACATATCGAGAGTAAATTAAAGTCACCACCAACTATTATCGTATGAGTCGGGTACGTGTTTGAAATCAAACTCAAGGTTTCTTTGAACCTTTCAGCAACTGTATCATCTCAATTGGGAGGTCTGTCAAAGGATCCCATTATTATTTTGTTCCGGTTGCCAACAATGACCTCTGCCCATACTAACTCACAGGGAGTATCAACTTCAATTTCGAGACAAGTTAAACTACTTCTAACAGCAACAAACACGCCACAGACAACCGTGTTTAGCCTATCCTTTGGGAACACCGTTAGGTTCTTCTTGGATGTATAATGTGTTCCATGAATTGTTCGTGAACTTCTGCACCGTGTGGCCAGACCATAAATGTATCGTCAACATAACGATAAAATAAGGATGGACGGATGGGAGCCGAATTTATTGCGGGTTCCTCAAAATTCTCCATAAGGAAGTTAGCCAGTGATGGAGTTAACCGAGAGCCCACCGCCATACCGTCCGTCATTTCATAAAATTTACTGCCATACAAGAAGTAGGTTTCCGTCATCAAGTGTTGGAACAACTTTACAGTTTCAGGAGGAAAAAGACCCGCCAGCATTTTCCAAGTCTCCTCCACAGGAACATTTGTGAACAGCAATATCACATCCAGGCTGACAAATTGTCATTTGGACCAACTCTAATCTGTTTGATTTTCGCAATGAAGATTTGGGAGTTTTTGATGAGATGTTCACAACAGCCGAATATACGAGTCATCAATTTTGATAGGTTTTTGGCCAGGTTGTAGGTATTAGAACCAATTTCACTGACAATAGGTCTCAAGGGAACGTTATCCTTTTGGATCTTTGATAGTCCCCACAACCTGTGACGTCTAGGAGTTCGGACTCTGAAATTTTTCTAACATCATCTGATAGACCGGAATTCTTCAGTAGCTCCGTAGTTTTTCTGCTGTACGTCAAAGCTGCGTTCCGTTTCAGAAATTCGTACGTACAGTCCTCCAATAGCGATGTAGTTTTACTATGATATTCGGTAGTATTGAGAACAGCGATTGCATTTCCTTTGTCAGCTGGTAATACCACAAGATCTTCATCTTCCAGAATTAAACGGAGCCCCACTCTCTCCTCTCTACTGATATTAGATTTGGGAGGCTTAGCTGAGGCCAAAAAGCGACTAGTAATAAGTCTCACTTCGTCGGCATCGTTCTGTGCAAGAAGCCGCACCGCCTGTTCTACTCCACTGATAAGATCCACGTTGGGTGTAGTACTTGGTGTAGGAGCAAAATTAAAACCTTTACTAAGGGCCGAGATGGCTCCTTTGTCCCGGTTCTTGTCCGACAGGTTGACGGCAGTGCGTGCTGCTTCAGACGTTTCAGTACAACAGATGGACGGGCGTCTCGGCCATTTGTGTACCGCAAGCCGATGCATACCGACTTATCTCTTAATGCACAGAGTTTCCATCGTGTTCGGAAGAGAGCCTTTTGGAACACGTTGATTTATAGAGCAAAACCTGTTTCTGACGAGGACCACTTGAAGCCCAAGGTTAACCATTCTGAAAGAATGGCTACTGTGCACGTGATATGAAGGCAGCGTTCTTCAAGAAAAGGAAACGTCAAAATGCTGCACACTCGCAGGATGAACCACCTGTTGCGGTTCTTCCTTTTTGTGGAGCTATATCCAATAAAATAGGAAGAGTCTTGGGTAGACGAGGTATAAGTCCTATTCTTAGTCCTCCTAAGAAAATTAAGGAGATGGTGTGCACTGTTAAGGACAGTCTCGGCCTCAGTGTCCCTGGAATTTATAATATCTCGTGTGAGTGTGGAAGCAGTTTTATAGATCAGACCATTCGTTCCGTTTCTGGCAGCTGTGCAGAACACCAACGGCATATTAAAAATACAGAACAAGTAAATCGGCAATTGAGGAGCATATCCCCACTAGCAAACATGATGAAACAAAAATTTTGTCCTATGCCTCCACTACTGATATTCTGTTATTTAGGAGGCTGTTGAAATAAGAATGAGCGAGAAGAACATTAACCGTGATAGCGAACATTATCTGAGCGGTGCATGGAAGCAGAGCTCGATGCAGAGAAGCAGCAGAGACATCCCTTGCGTGTTTATGTTCTCACGGAAGTGGTGGCGCCACCAGCGCAGACATTGACACCGTCTGCGACAACAGTACGTAATCGCCGACCAACCACAAGCCGATCAATCAGAAGCCATCCACGGACTATATAATGTTACCACAGCAGCAGTGAAGACAGTCAGTTGCTCCTGACGATGACAGTGGACGCTATGGTCGAAAGCTCCCTGCCGCCGTTGGATAAGCAGCTGCAGCAGCAAGTCGTATACTCCTAGCTCACTCATTTGTTACATAGTTTAATTCTTAATTTCTTTGCGTGTTTTTGGTACTTGCATTGTTTAATTCATAAATTTCGGGCGTATTATAGTATTTGAGAGTTGTAGCATCGCGTTTTAGTACCTGAATAGTGTAAATTCGCGTAGTCGTTTGTCTTCTGTTTTTGTTTTGAACGGCCAGTGCCGGTTGGTCACAGTCAGTGTGCTCCCTGCCACCGTTGGATAAGCAGCTGCAGCAGCAAATCGTTTTTTCCTAGCTCACTCATTTGTTACATAGTTTAATTCTTAATTTCTTTGCGTGGTTTTGGTACTTGCATTGTTTAATTCATAAATTTCGGGCGTATTATAGTATTTGAGAGTTGTAGCATCGCGTTTTAGTACCTGAATAGTGTAAATTCGCGTAGTCGTTTGTCTTCTGTTTTTGTTTTGATTGGCCAGTGTCGGTTGGTCACAGTCAGTGTGCTCCCTGCCGCCGTTGGATAAGCAGCTGCAGCAGCAAGTCGTATACTCCTAGCTCACTCATTTGTTACATAGTTTAATTCTTAATTTCTTTGCGTGTTTTTGGTACTTGCATTGTTTAATTCATAAATTTCGGGCGTATTATAGTATTTGAGAATGTAGCATCGCGTCTTAGTACCTGAATAGTGTAAATTCGCGTAGTCTCCTTCCGCCGCCGAGCAGTGTCAGCAGTGCGCAAGTAGCAGCATTACTGCATTTACTAGGCAATCTTGCATTTTAATAACCGTTTAAATTTTGTCGATTTGTTTGCGCTCTCTGTAGATTAGTTCAGACGTTCTTTGCAAAACAGTTTTTAGCATGGATAGGGACTGCAACTGCTGTGTTCGGATGCAGGCTGAGTTGGCATCCCTTCGCTCCCAGCTTCAGGCAGTGTTGGCTTCGGTCACACAGCTTGAGGCTGTTGCCAATGGGCATCACTGTGGGGGTCCGGATGGGGGTTTGTCGGGGACGGCCAGCTCGTCCCACGCATCCCCTGATCGAACTATGACTGTGGTTGCCCGGGATACTGCCCGCATTGAGGCTGATCCCTCACCTGTGGTAGAGTGGGAGGTCGTCTCAAGGTGTGGCAGGGGGCGAAAGACATTCCGGAGGGCTGAACGGAAAGCCTCTCCAGTTTGTCTGACGAACCAGTTTCAGGCTCTGTCTCAGGCTGATACTGATCTTCGGCCTGACATGGCTGCTTGTCCTGTTCCAGAGGTTGCCCCTCAGTCTGCAAGATCCGGGCGGTCGCAGAGGGTGGGCTTACTGGTAGTTGGTAGCTTTAACGTCAGGCACGTAATGGGGCCCCTTAGGGAAATGGCAGCAAGAGAGGGGAAGAAAACCAATGTGCACTCCGTGTGTATACCGGGGGGAGTCATTCCAGATGTGAAAAGGGTCCTTCCAGATGCCATGAAGGGTACAGGGTGCACCCATCTGCAGGTGGTCGCTCATGTCGGCACCAATGATGTGTGTCGCTATGGATCGGAGGAAATCCTCTCTTGCTTCCGGCGGCTATCTGATTTGGTGAAGACTGCCAGTCTCGCTAGCGGGATGAAAGCAGAGCTCACCATCTGCAGCATCGTCGACAGGACTGACTGCGGACCTTTGGTACAGAGCCGAGTGGAGGGTCTGAATCAGAGGCTGAGACGGTTCTGCGACCGTGTGGGCTGCAGATTCCTCGACTTGCGCCATAGGGTGGTGGGGTTTCGGGTTCCGCTGGATAGGTCAGGAGTCCACTACACGCAACAAGCGGCCACACGGGTAGCAGGGGTTGTGTGGCGTGGGCTGGGCGGTTTTTTAGGTTAGATGGCCTTGGGCAAGTACAGAAAGGGCAACAGCCTCAACGGGTGCGGGGCAAAGTCAGGACATGCGGGGACCAAGCAGCAATCGGTATTGTAATTGTCAACTGTCGAAGCTGCGTTGGTAAAGTACCAGAACTTCAAGCGCTGATAGAAAGCACCGAAGCTGAAATCGTTACAGGTACAGAAAGCTGGCTTAAGCCAGAGATAAATTCTGCCGAAATTTTTACAAAGGTACAGACGGTGTTTAGAAAGGATAGATTGCATGCAACCGGTGGTGGAGTGTTCGTCGCTGTTAGTAGTAGTTTATCCTGTAGTGAAGTAGAAGTGGATAGTTCCTGTGAATTATTATGGGTGGAGGTTACACTCAACAGCCGAGCTAGGTTAATAATTGGCTCCTTTTACCGACCTCCCGACTCAGCAGCATTAGTGGCAGAACAACTGAGAGAAAATTTGGAATACATTTCACATAAATTTTCTCAGCATGTTATAGTCTTAGGTGGAGATTTCAATTTACCAGATATAGACTGGGACACTCAGATGTTTAGGACGGGTGGTAGGGACAGAGCATCGAGTGACATTATACTGAGTGCACTATCCGAAAATTACCTCGAGCAATTAAACAGAGAACCGACTCGTGGAGATAACATCTTGGACCTACTGATAACAAACAGACCTGAACTTTTCGACTCTGTATGTACAGAACAGGGAATCAGTGATCATAAGGCCGTTGCAGCATCCCTGAATATGGAAGTTAATAGGAATATAAAAAAAGGGAGGAAGGTTTATCTGTTTAGCAAGAGTAATAGAAGGCAGATTTCAGACTACCTAACAGATCAAAACGAAAATTTCTGTTCCGACACTGACAATGTTGAGTGTTTATGGAAAAAGTTCAAGGCAATCGTAAAATGCGTTTTAGACAGGTACGTACCGAGTAAAACTGTGAGGGACGGGAAAAACCCACCGTGGTACAACAACAAAGTTAGGAAACTACTGCGAAAGCAAAGAGAGCTTCACTCCAAGTTTAAACGCAGCCAAAATCTCTCAGACAAACAGAAGCTAAACGATGTCAAAGCTAGCGTAAGGAGGGCTATGCGTGAAGCGTTCAGTGAATTCAAAAGTAAAATTCTATGTACCGACTTGACAGAAAATCCTAGGAAGTTCTGGTCTTACGTTAAATCAGTAAGTGGCTCGAAACAGCATATCCAGACACTACGGGATGATGATGGCATTGAAACAGAGGATGACACGCGTAAAGCTAAAATACTAAACACCTTTTTCCAAAGCTGTTTCACAGAGGAAGACCGCACTGCAGTTCCTTCTCTAAATCCTCGCACAAACGAAAAAATGGCTGACATCGAAATAAGTGTGCAAGGAATAGAAAAGCAACTGGAATCACTCAATAGAGGAAAGTCCACTGGACCTGACGGGATACCAATTCGATTCTACACAGAGTACGCGAAAGAACTTGCCCCCCTTCTAACAGCCGTGTACCGCAAGTCTCTAGAGGAACGGAGGGTTCCAAATGATTGGAAAAGAGCACAGATAGTCCCAGTCTTCAAGAAGGGTCGTCGAGCAGATGCGCAAAACTATAGACCTATATCTCTGACGTCGATCTGTTGTAGAATTTTAGAACATGTTTTTTGCTGGAGTATCATGTCGTTTTTGGAAACCCAGAATCTACTATGTAGGAATCAACATGGATTCCGGAAACAGCGATCGTGTGAGACCCAACTCGCTTTATTTGTTCATGAGACCCAGAAAACATTAGATACAGGCTCCCAGGTAGATGCTATTTTCCTTGACTTCCGGAAGGCATTCGATACAGTTCCGCACTGTTGCCTGATAAAGTAAGAGCCTACGGAATATCAGACCAGCTGTGTGGCTGGATTGAAGAAATTTTAGCAAACAGAACACAGCATGTTGTTATCAATGGAGAGACGTCTACAGACGTTAAGGTAACCTCTGGCGTGCCACAGGGGAGTGTTATGGGACCACTGCTTTTCACAATATATATAAATGGCCTAGTAGATAGTGTCGGAAGTTCCATGCGGCTTTTCGCGGATGATGCTGTAGTATACAGAGAAGTTGCAGCACTAGAAAATTGTAGCGAAATGCAGGAAGATCTGCAGCGCATAGGCACTTGGTGCAGGGAGTGGCAACTGTCCCTTAACATAGACAAATGTAATGTATTGCCAATACATAGAAAGAAGGATCCTTTATTGTATGATTATATGATAACGGAACAAACACTGGTAGCAGTTACTTCTGTAAAATATCTGGGAGTATGCGTGCGGAACGATTTGAAGTGGAATGATCATATAAAATTAATTGTTGGTAAGGCGGGTACCAGGTTGAGATTCGTTGGGAGAGTGCTTAGAAAATGTAGTCCATCAACAAAGGAGGTGGCTTACAAAACACTCATTCGACCTATACTTGAGTATTGCTCATCAGTGTGGGATCCGTACCAGATCGGTTTGACGTAGGAGATAGAGAAGATCCAAAGAAGAGCGGCGCGTTTCGGCACAGGGTTATTTGGTAACCGTGATAGCGTTACGGAGATGTTTAATAAACTCAAGTGGCAGACTCTGCAAGAGAGGCGCTCTGCATCGCGGTGTAGCTTGCTCGCCAGGTTTCGAGAGGGTGCGTTTCTGGATGAGGTATCGAATATATTGCTTCCCCCTACTTATACCTCCCGAGGAGATCACGAATGTAAAATTAGAGAGATTAGAGCGCGCACGGAGGCTTTCAGACAGTCGTTCTTCCCGCGAACCATACGCGACTGGAACAGGAAAGGGAGGTAATGACAGTGGCACGTAAAGTGCCCTCCGCCACACACCATTGGGTGGCTTGCGGAGTATAAATGTAGATGTAGATGTAGAACTGACGCGGCAAGAAAATAGAGAATGTTTTGCATGTCAGTACCGTCGTGAAAGGCTTCATTCTCATAGGTGTTTCTGTTAAATGATGAATGGATAAAATTTGTGTGTCAGCATCCCCTCCTCTGTACCTTTTGTATACAGCGGACATGCCGCCGCCTTCACACCCCATCCACCTTCTCCAGTACGCCGATGACACCGCCTTCCTTGCCCTTGCCCCCACCCTGCAGCAGTTCCAAGACCTTCTCCAATCCCATCTTGACAGGTTCACCACTTGGTGCAACCAGTGGTTGCTTAAGGTCAATCCTTCCAAAACCCAGGCGATCATTGTAGCCAAAACCACCCCTCCCTTCCGCCTCCTCAACTTATATGTCACCATCTATGGCCGTCCTATCACCCTCACCCCCACCCTTAAGTACCTTGGCGTCAGCCTTAACCGTCGCCTCTCCTGCACCCCCCATCTCTGGACAATCCAAGCCAAGGCACGCTCCCGACACAATCTCCTCAAGCTCCTTTCTGGCCGTACATGAGGTCTGGACTCCTCCACCATCCTCGAACGCCATGCTCTTCGCCTCGCCTATCGCATCTGTCTCCCCTCCCCCACACGGATCCTATATGACCTTATCCCGTTCCGCCACCTCTTCCTCGAATGAATACAGATCTTCTACACCTCCCATAAACTAGATTCTCCTCACCCGCTTGTCTCTCACACCCTCTCCCACCCCTGTCCGCTGCCGCTACTGTATTTCCACGTCCCACCTGCTCTCCATCTCTCCACTCTCCTTACCCTGTCCCAAGGTGGCTTCCGCCAGCTCCCCCTCCCTGATGATGCCCTCCTCCCCTCCATCTACCCCTCCCATCAACTTTAATCCTCCCCTCCCACTTCCTATGTTTTTTCCTCAGGGCACCCTCTCTCCCTTCCCTTCCTCGCCCCTCCTCCCCCAGGCTTCCCCTACCCCCATACCTTCATTCCTCCCCCCATCTCCTCTGCCGTTGGCATCTCTGCTCTCCCCTCTCCCTCCCCCACCGCCTTCTTCCCCACTTGGCAGGTTCCCGGACTCGCACACGTTAAGTGGACATTCGCGCGCAGGAGATCATCGCCATCAGTTTTTCGTGTGTGTGCCGTCGTGTTTGTGATTCAGTGTTTTTCGCCACCCACGCTCCTTCGTTCACGTGTGTCGTCTAAATCATCAGTGTTTGTGCACAGTGCCGACAGTTTTCTTGTTTTTGTAGAGTGTGAACGGCTTCATGTTTTTTAATTACCGTATCTACTGTTTTTTAATCGCCGTTATGTTACTTTTATGTCTTCATTGATTTTTCCACTTACTGTACTGCTTTTGGCTGAAGAGCGGAGTAAAATTAACTGCTGCCAGCCCACCTTGTATGAGGTGCAAACTGACAATAAAGAAAAAAAAAATCAGTAAGCAAGAATTATTTAATTAATGAAAGGTAGATTTATGATTTCACAGCAGCTGACTTCATTCCAAAAACGGTGAATATTAATGCAAAACTAGCAGTAGGCATAATCATATTTTAGTAATGGATACTTCAGTGTTCTTTGAACACTTGCCCAGTGGATTTGAGAAACGAAGTAACAAGAATTCTGCTGGCAGTGTTATTTCAGATTCAGTGTAGTATTAAATAAAGAAAATCCACTATATTACTTTCGGGGCACTTGTAGGAAGAATAGCTCCAAAATTCGGTATAGCGTAAATAAAAAAGCTTTAAAACTAATGTTTAGGACATTGTAAACAGCACCCAATATATCACCCAAAAACCTTGAAACTTTTTTTTTCAGAAGGCAGTATAGCCTAATCACTGGAAAGATGAAATCGCCAGATGTCCAATATCAAAGTGTCACTCCTAGTTTTACATGAGCCAGAATTTCATCTTTCATGTGAGTACCGGATTCTTTAACAGAGCTTCAATCATACCACTTCAAGCACTGTAAATCTGTTTTGCTGAATTTATTTGAAGTTGTGCAGACACAACCTTCATTTCTCTCTTGCCAGTACCTACTTGGTACTGACCCCAGATACTCCAGAATTGATAACACAGCATACGTATGAATGACAGACACGACGTCTGGAGTAAGATACTCTGAACACCTAAAGCGCTGTAAAGTGGAAACACATACGTTCACCTCATCTGCAAACCACTTCATCTAATAGAATATGCAGCCTACTGGCATAAAAACGCCAGTAACCAATAACAATATTTGTAGACAACTAAGGTCCACCTACCGCAACTCAAAAAGGTACACTACAGTAACAGACACACCATCCTTGTCACTTGAACAAATTATTTTTCGAGGTTGTAATCTGCACCTAAAATTCCGGGTAATGATTTTGCCTACTTGTGGTTTCCAATAAATTTGCGATTTCAGTCCATAGATCCCGAACTATATCCCTATTATGATATTTTTCTGCCTCATGATACCACAAATTACTCCTTTGACTCCTTTCTTTCAGTCCATTTTCGTGTCGTGTCGGCCATTATGACCGGAAAAAACAAACTAGTTTGAATTTCATCGATTGTCGTACGAAATCCGGCGGTGAGATCGGCTACATTGTGACCGCGCACGTTGTGGTGCACTGGTTTGAACAGATCGTCCGTCGTCCGTCTTTGGACGATGTCGATCGTCGGCAGAATTCACTGATATCGGTGTCATTGTGACCGCAGCCTGAGCCGCCCGCCGTGACATGAAGAAAACGCGCAGTGCGTCCGTGCCGCCCCTTTGCTACACAAAGCGTATGGAGGCGCTATTGACGGTTGGCGCAGCTTTTTCCTGTAGCTGTCGCCGCCCACAGAAGCGAGCACCAGCTACGTGTTGCACACCTGTATCGTCAAATGAGTGCATAGCCACACTTCCTGGCCGATTCCCATTACAGAGCGGCGTGCGGTCACGCCAGTCGATAGCGTTTTCTGCCATGATGTGCCGGCACGCGCTGGAAGCAGCAGACGATAGTGCTTGCCAATGACGGACAGCCACTGAGGTATGAGGCGGGACCCACTGAAAAGCGCGGTGCATTTGATTAACTGTAATGTGAACCTATACGAAAGAAACAGGAAGTTGGGTGAAGGCATTACAGCTTTTAATTTTCTTGATGATATATTCTTCCACATATTCATTATTCATGTTTTCTTATTTCTGATTTGATGAATTACAGTTCATAATTGTTCCTGTCTCATTTTATAGTCAACAATATTTAGAAACCGATCGCCCCAGAATAAAATCTTGCCGTGAATCTCACAACAGCATCTGGTATTGCAATTAGCAGCAGCTAAATGAGGTTTACTGTATTGATATATTACGTTTCATGCGGTAGCCATCTATGTATAACTGAAAACGTCTGACAGTTGATCCTCAGTATTAGCTGAACTAAGATCATGTATCTTAACCACATTTGACTGCTAGGTATTGAAAAAATCAATGAAGAAGTATCTCTAAACTCAACACCATATTTAAACTGCAATTAACATCATCATAACCTAGATAGACGCAAATCCATCACCTACCCAGCACAGTGGTTCAAGTTAACATGCCATACAACACCACAGATAATGACCAGATTGAAGTACGATAAGATAAAATAAATTATACAGACAGTTAAGAGAGGCCAAAATTTAAAATATGATGAGAGACTGGAATTCGGTAGCAGGCATAGCAAGAGGAAATAGCAGAACATGGTCCCAGAGGATGGAATGAAAGGGGATGTCACCTGGTAGAATTCTGCGCAGAGCATAATTTAATCATCGCCAACACGTTGCTTAAGAATCATAAAATAAGGATGCATATGTGGAATAGAGTTTCCGAAACCAGATATTAAATTTTAAGAGATTTCCAGGTGGCGATGGAGACTCACGATAATTTATTGGTTATGAACTGCAGTTTAAAGCTAAAGAGATAGCAAACGGTAGCAAATTAAGGAGATGGAACCTGAATAAGTTAATACCAAGAGTTTGATGGTAATCTTAAAGGGATCATTAGACAACGACTGACTGACACTGAGGAAGAGGTACCTTTAATAGTAGAAATACCGAAGGTAGCGGAGGGTGTAAATGGGATAGGGGAACAGTAGAAATCCTTGCATAAGACACGATATATTGAATTTAATTGACAACAAGGGAAAATATGAAAATGCAGCAAATCAAGAAGGGGAAGCCTTTTCGCTAACTTCAAATATCGTGTGACCATCCTAAAGCCTGTTAAAGGATGCATTAATGTCGTATGAAAAAACTATTTTTAATTACAGTTTGGGATGGGGAAGCAGGTTAATCAAAAAAATAAATACCGCATTTTGGCAACCAAATGTCGAATCGGCCATTCTATCAAAACAGTTTAAGTGATAACTGGGGAGTTAATTATAATGACTGGTCCTTCATAACTACTTTCGAGACTCGGCGCCGTGAGAATGTTCTTCTAATATGATATATTGTCCTCCAGAGCTTATGGATACTGAAGACGATTCACAAAATATTATAGTTGGTACTTTATGCTAAAATGTTTGGCTCAAAGATGGAATCAAGGGTGTACAATCTTTCGGTAAAAGAAACTAATTTAAGAGAGGTTATATATCCTGCCTGTAAAGACTATTTTAGCGATGCTGGAAAGAATAATAGGCAAACTGGTGTTATTAAATGTAATTATGAAGTATTCGAAACGTTGCAAATAAACAAAATGTCCTAAGGCAAAATGAAATAATTAATATGAGGTTTGTTTGTGTGGCCATCATCCGCAGCAAGCACAGACATATTAATTTTTTAAATAATAAACGTCTTTGCCGGCCGGAATGGCCGAACGGTTCTAGGCGCTTCAGTCTGGAACCGCTCGACCGCTACGGTCGCAGGTTCGAAACCTGCCTTGGGCATGGATGTGTGTGATGTCGTTAGGTTAGTTAGGTTTAAGTAGTTCTAAGTTCTAGGGGACTGATGACCTCAGATGTTAAGTCCCATAGTGCTCAGAGCCATTTGAACCAATAAACGTCTTTTTCTTGCTGCAACGTATTTTACTTGTTCCACACGCGTTACGCCTTTTACTTTAAGGCATGTTAAGTGGAATCTAGAATGATACAGTTTTGTTTGATATGTTGTATTTGTAGTAAAACAGTTTACATATTATTTTTTACATGAATAAGTGATTACGTACAGTTAACCGAGTGTTTCGCAAGTATCTGCGTTTCCTCTCATCTGGTCACATAATGGAGATCACAGTATAATTTCACTTACGAGACATAAGCGTATTTCCAAGTTACGAACATTTTCTTCGCAATTGTCATGTTCTTTACGTTAACTGCTGTGGAGCACTATTACTTTCTGTCACTAGCTGGAGATATTTTACCGAAAACTGTGATTTAAAGTAGTAACTACTGTCTGTTCAATTTATGTCTCTTTCAGTTCTGTTTGTTTATGTACATGTTGCCAACCTAACGAAGTATATGCTGAAAAGTAACATCTGTTCAGCTCTGTTCTCTTTGTATTTATGCCTGCGTGTGTGTGTGTGTGTGTGTGTGTGTGTGTGTGTTTGTTTAGTCAATGCGAGTTGTAGAAAGTTTAATGTGCGTGTATTAGTTGTCAGAGAGTGGTTGAAAGTTTTGGTGTTTAGATAATTTGAGTTTTGGTGTAAATGTTTCATTGAGGGGTTCATGTAAGAGTGAGGAGAAATGGGTTGCGTGGTTTGTTATAACAATAATCTTTTTCTGGAGTGTTACTCTGCTATTTTATCTATTAATGTGAACAGTGACTTTACTCTTACATGAAACATTCAACCACTCTGCTAGTTATTACCTTAAACATTCTATAACTCGCCCTGACTAAACCACCCACCCACACACACACACACACACACACACACACACACACACACACACACACAGAGAGAGAGAGAGAGAGAGAGAGAGAGAGAGAGAGAGAGAGAGAGAGAGAGAGAGAGAGAGAGAGATACTTCGTTAGGTTGGCAGCATGTTTGCAAACATACCAAATAGGAAGGGCAAAGTTAACACACAGTAGTTACGACTTTAAATCGTGGTTTTCGATAAAAGATCTACAGATAGTGACAGAGGAATGATGGTGGTCGACAGTTTGTAACGTGAAAATGTGCTTATGTCTCGTAAGTGAAGTTGTAGTGCGACCTCCAGCATATGACTAGATGAGAGAGAACGTAGATGCCAGCCAAACACTCGATTAACTGTAAGTAATCACTTATTCAAGAAAAAAATATGATGTGAACTTTTTTATAATCTACAAATATCGGTTATCAACACAAATCTGTATCATTCGAGATTCAACTGAAGATGTCTTAAAGTAGAAGGCGAACGCGTCTCGAAGAAATAAAACACATTGCAGCAAGAAAAAGGCGTTTGTTATTTACAAAAGAAGTAGTCAATACCTGTAGGTATTTAGCAATTACATCGTCTGACATACCATGAGGTTCAAGTACAGCTTCACCGGTTGCTCACGTTCTTACTGTTTTGGTGGATGATAAAGCTGTTCCATTTGACTGTGATGCCATTCCGAAGACATCACAGGAGTCACTTTGAGGGTGTGGCGGTGGAACTTGAAGTCCCATACCACCCTCCGACAGTGGAAGTTCAGCTACAGCCATAGCGATGAACAACATTAGGTATCAACATCGGTGGTTTACGATGGTCGACTGGTCAAGTCAATGCTATCGCTGCATCAGTGGCTGTAGGAAGGCTAACGTTAACTGTGGTCGGGATGGGAGTTCTCAAGGATGGTGAGAGGAACTGGGTATCAGTGCCAGTGCCGGGGTGTCGTGGTGTCAATGTATTGTAAACCAGCGACTGTGTCACGTAGGTCATCTACTTTGGCATAGAGACGCCTTGCCTTGTCTTGCATGGACGTCTTGAGAGTGGCCGTGTCCGTTTCCTCCTGGAGGGTAACTACCCTCGTGAGAGAGGGGCATGCAGGCTCCACCGAAGCACCTTATTCTGCAGGCGCTCGAGGGACTGCATCAGGGGGGCACTAATCGTAGCCCACGCAGTGGAGCCGTAGGTGAGGGAAGGGTGGACAACCATCCGGGGCAGCCGGAGCTTGGTGTCGAGGTTCAATTCCCTGCTGGTTAACATTGGGTACAACGCTTTGATCAGCTTGAGTCCTTTTTCGGTTACATTTTCTACATGGTTATGGAAGAGTAGTTTTTATCCATCTGGGCACCTAGGTATTTGGTATTAGCGGAACATGGGACTTGGACACCTGCTATAGTGATGTTGTGGCGGAGGATGGTGCACCGTTTTGTGCAGTAGACTGCCGTACTTTTGGCGGTACTGAAGGCAATCTTGTTGGAACGGCACCAGGTCACTGTCGTGTTCACCTGTCTCTGGAAGCGAGCAATGAGCTGGTCTGTGTTGCGGCCAATGGTATAAAGCGCCGTATCATCGGCGTATTGCGCCAGGTGGCAATGTGGGATGACTGGCACATTCTTAACATTAATGTTAAAAAGAATGGAAGACAACACAGAGCCCTGAGGGGTACCCGTGGACACATGACGTAAGCTGCAGCGTCGAACTTGCTGAGTAACCAAGAAAGTCCAATCGTGGAGGAAATTATCCACGATACTCACATAGATCTCGGAGATGGTCGTCTGTGTCAGCGTTTTGTACTCAAGATTGTCCTGCCAGATCTTGTCATACGCGTTTTGCAGGTCCAGGAAAACCATGGCGTCGACATGGTGGAGTTAAAGGCCTTGCTGGCATGTGCCGTTATCCGAAGGACTCGGAGTTCGGCCGACAGGTGGGAAGCGAATACAAACTGTTCCAAACGGATGGTCCTAGCCGCCGACAGAGGCTGGGAAATAAATGTGTTCCATGTTTCTGTACATCTCATTTCACTTGCTATTAAATGCCGCTTAAAAAATACATCGATCCATTGTAAAAGAAAGATACGAGTATAGGTACTTCCTCATATTTTAATAGATAAAATCATTGAGCGTATTTATCGTGCGACAAAATACATGACTCTTTACGAGCTATCATTTGCAGAAAACCACATTTCGATATCTTGAACCGTTTACGAAATTTGTGGCTGTTACAACCACATGATTTCCGACGATAAGGGCAGAGTACTGGTCGCTACGCACACCCTCTGCGCGTGGCGCGTCCGCTGATATGTCATTTAATATCTAGAACCATGGACCTTGCCGTTGGTGGGGAGGCTTGCGTGCCTCAGCGATACAGATAGCCGTACCGTAGGTGCAACCACAACGGAGGGGTATCTGTTGAGAGGCCAGACAAACGTGTGGTTCCTGAAGAGGGGCAGCAGCCTTTTCAGTAGTTGCAAGGGCAACAGTCTGGATGATTGACTGATCTGGCCTTGTAACAATAACCAAAACGGCCTTGCTGTGCTGGTACTGCGAACGGCTGAAAGCAAGGGGAAACTACAGCCGTAATTTTTCCCGAGGGCATGCAGCTTTACTGTATGATTACATGATGATGGCGTCCGCTTGGGTAAAATATTCCGGAGGTAAAATAGTCCCCCATTTGGATCTCCGGGCGGGGACTACTCAAGAGGATGTCGTTATCAGGAGAAAGAAAACTGGCGTTCTACGGATCGGAGCGTGGAATGTCAGATCCCTTAATCGGGCAGGTAGGTTAGAAAATTTAAAAAGGGAAATGGATAGGTTGAAGTTAGATATAGTGGGAATTAGTGAAGTTCGGTGGCAGGAGGAACAAGACTTCTGGTCAGGTGACTACAGGGTTATAAACACAAAATCAAATAGGGGTAATGCAGGAGTAGGTTTAATAATGAATAGGAAAATAGGAATGCGGGTAAGCTACTACAAACAGCATAGTGAACGCATTATTGTGGCCAAGATAGATACGAAGCCCACGCCTACTACAGTAGTACAAGTTTATATGCCAACTAGCTCTGCAGATGACGAAGAAATTGAAGAAATGTATGATGAAATAAAAGAAATTATTCAGATTGTGAAGGGAGACGAAAATTTAATAGTCATGGGTGACTGGAATTCGAGTGTAGGAAAAGGGAGAGAAGGAAACATAGTAGGTGAATATGGATTGGGGGACAGAAATGAAAGAGGAAGCCGCCTGGTCGAATTCCGCACAGAGCACAACATAATCATAACTAACACTTGGTTTAAGAATCATGAAAGAAGGTTGTATACATGGAAAAACCCTGGAGATACTAAAAGGTATCAGATAGATTATATAATGGTAAGACAGAGATTTAGGAACCAGGTTTTAAATTGTAAGACATTTCCAGGGGCAGATGTGGACTCTGACCACAATCTATTGGTTATGACCTGTAGATTAAAACTGAAGAAACTGCAAAAAGGTGGGAATTTAAGGAGATGGGACCTGGATAAACTACAAGAACCAGAGGTTGTACAGAGATTCAGGGAGAGCATAAGGGAGCAATTGACAGGAATGGGGGAAATAAATACAGTAGAAGAAGAATGGGTAGCTTTGAGGGATGAAGTAGTGAAGGCAGCAGAGGATCAAGTAGGTAAAAAGACGAGGGCTAGTAGAAATCCTTGGGTAACAGAAGAAATATTGAATTTAATTGATGAAAGGAGAAAATATAAAAATGCAGTAAGTGAAACAGGCAAAAAGGAATACAAACGTCTCAAAAATGAGATCGACAGGAAGTGCAAAATGGCTAAGCAGGGATGGCTAGAGGACAAATGTAAGGATGTAGAGGCCTATCTCACTAGGGGTAAGATAGATACCGCCTACAGGAAAACTAAAGAGACCTTTGGAGATAAGAGAACGACTTGTATGAATATCAAGAGCTCAGATGGAAACCCAGTTCTAAGCAAAGAAGGGAAAGCAGAAAGGTGGAAGGAGTATATAGAGGGTCTATACAAGGGCGATGTACTTGAGGACAATATTATGGAAATGGAAGAGGATGTAGATGAAGATGAAATGGGAGATATGATACTGCGTGAAGAGTTTGACAGAGCACTGAAAGACCTGAGTCGAAACAAGGCCCCCGGAGTAGACAATATTCCATTGGAACTACTGACGGCCGTGGGAGAGCCAGTCCTGACAAAACTCTACCATCTGGTGAGCAAGATGTATGAAACAGGCGAAATACCCTCAGACTTCAAGAAGAATATAATAATTCTAATCCCAAAGAAAGCAGGTGTTGACAGATGTGAAAATTACCGAACTATCAGCTTCATAAGTCACAGCTGCAAAATACTAACACGAATTCTTTACAGACGAATGGAAAAACTAGTAGAAGCCAACCTCGGGGAAGATCAGTTTGGATTCCGTAGAAACACTGGAACACGTGAGGCAATACTGACCTTACGAGCCGGCCGCAGTGGCCGTGCGGTTCTAGGCGCTGCAGTATGGAACCGCGAGACCGCTACGGTCGCAGGTTCGAATCCTGCCTCGGGCATGGATGTGTGTGATGTCCTTAGGTTAGTTAGGTTTAACTAGTTCTAAGTTCTAGGGGACTAATGACCTCAGAAGTTGAGTCCCATAGTGCTCAGAGCCATTTGAACTATTGACCTTACGACTTATCTTAGAAGAAAGATTAAGGAAAGGCAAACCTACGTTTCTAGCATTTGTGGACTTAGAGAAAGCTTTTGACAATGTTGACTGGAATACTCTCTTTCAAATTCTAAAGGTGGCAGGGGTAAAATACAGGGAGCGAAAGGCTATTTACAATTTGTACAGAAACCAGATGGCAGTTATAAGAGTCGAGGGACATGAAAGGGAAGCAGTGGTTGGGAAGGGAGTAAGACAGGATTGTAGCCTCTCCCCGATGTTGTTCAATCTGTATATTGAGCAAGCAGTAAAGGAAACAAAAGAAAAATTCGGAGTAGGTATTAAAATTCATGGAGAAGAAATAAAAACTTTGAGGTTCGCCGATGACATTGTAATTCTGTCAGAGACAGCAAAGGACTTGGAAGAGCAGTTGAATGGAATGGACAGTGTCTTCAAAAGAGGATATAAGATGAACATCAACAAAAGCAAAACAAGGATAATGGAATGTAGTCTAATTAAGTCGGGGGATGCTGAGGGAATTAGATTAGGAAATGAGGCACTTAAAGTAGTAAAGGAGTTTTGCTATTTGGGGAGCAAAATAACTGATGATGGTCGAAGTAGAGAGGATATAAAATGTAGGCTGGCAATGGCAAGGAAAGCGTTTCTGAAGAAGAGAAATTTGTTAACATCCAGTATTGATTTAAGTGTCAGGAAGTCATTTCTGAAAGTATTCGTATGGAGTGTAGCCATGTATGGAAGTGAAACATGGACGATAAATAGTTTGGACAAGAAGAGAATAGAAGCTTTCGAAATGTGGTGCTACAGAAGAATGCTGAAGATTAGATGGGTAGATCACATAACTAATGAGGAAGTATTGAATAGGATTGGGGAGAAGAGAAGTTTGTGGCACAACCTGACCAGAAGAAGGGATCGGTTGGTAGGACATGTTCTGAGGCATCAAGGGATCACCAATTTAGTATTGGAGGGCAGCGTGGAGGGTAAAAATCGTAGAGGGAGACCAAGAGATGAATACACTAAGCAGCTTCAGAAGGATGTAGGTTGCAGTAGGTACTGGGAGATGAAAAAGCTTGCACAGGATAGAGTAGCATGGAGAGCTGCACCAAACCAGTCTCAGGACTGAAGACCACAACAACAACAACAATCTAGAGAACTGTGATAGCTATCGTTCTGCACTCAACTTTAAAAAACAGTTTTTGTTATATTGGTTATATTTCACATGCAATAATGTATTAACTAATATGAACCGTACGCGAAGTCTACGCAGTGCGATTTTACTTGAGCACACTCAGTAACATTTCGTCTAGTGCTTTACTTAAAAGAGATACAGCAAGCATCCACGACGAAAAACGAAAAGAAAATCTATCCTTTATCGAGAGAAGGTATCAGGCTCTAAGATGCGGAAGTATCAAATTTTTTTCGCCAAATATTTTCCTTGCATACGAATGATAATTATTTCATAGCTGCCGCCGCGTCCGCGCCAGCGCTTCGACAGAAGTTCGTATGGGCGGTGTTCTGTACCTGACGTCACGCTCAGCGCGTTCTGTGATTGGCGGCGCGGACCTGCAGCGCTCCACACACCAGCGGTTCAGGAGTGACGACTACAAATCGCGACGTAAAGTCGGCTGTGCCGCGCCGTTGAAGTCGTTACCATACTAACCACGGCGCTGCCTCGCGACAAAATTGCGCGGCAGCTCTGGTGGGAACCACTGGCCGAGATGTCGACGTCGCAGGCCTGCCGTTGCTGTCGACGAGCTGTGCGACCCACAGGCGCCACACCACTTTCGCCACCGAGCAGCACCCTACTGCCATCTCCGTCTCATACTTTCGCTGCCACAAAGCCAGCCGCCTCTGCGCAGGCTATGCCGCTGCTGCCCGGATACCGCGTACGTACGGCCCCTCCACGCCGACACCCTTCGCCGCCGCCGCACTCTGCGCGTTGCGATGCGACGAGTGTACTCTTATAAGTTGCTGTGTACTGAGGCACAGTAGCCATTTGTTCAGAGAAGAACGTAGAGAGAGAAACAGGGACACTCAGATCAGTAGATAATAGCCTTGAGTTAAATTTCGCATCTTATGAAGTCTGCCTGTTGTTTGCAGGTATCTTTATGAAAAGTGCGATTTGAATTTTAAATTTTTGTGAGTTTGTTGTTGGGTGGTATCTTGAATGTGTAATTGTTCCTAGATAAGCTATCCAGATGTTTGTGGTTGGATAGTTAATGCCTGTGTAATTGAGACACATACTTACATTGGACCTGCATACTGCAGTATAATTCTTATCCCTGTTTTAAATTCTATTATCGTTTAAGTATTTCATGTTTAGCTGTTCTCAATTAATCTCTAGGGATTGGAAGTTTGCAAAATGTGCTTCAGAACCACAGTCTCTCCCAGCCGCTTGTGACATTTTCTTCTATTTCGCTTTCATGTCATGATCCTTTGTATTTTCTTTCATGTTTTCTATAAGCATCACTTCTATGCCCTCTGATGAAAGTAGGCTCCTACTCCTTGCCCCACAGACGTGAATGCCTTAAGCGTTCTGTAATTTCCTGTGCCTCCAAACAGCCTCTGCAAAGTTTACGAAATCACTGGATCACTACATCCCTTGACTCATTTTTGTTGCAAGACCAGGCACAGACGCTAAATCCGCACCTGGGCCTTGTAAGAAAAGCGGCAAACTATTAGATTCTGGCCGTCCCGGTATTGTCTATCGGATTACTAATGTTACTAAGTGACTTGAGGCCCCAAGCACGATTTGCACTTGTGTTGCCGAAACCGATAGGACGCTGTGGGACGTGCCACATTGCGGAACGAAGGGATTGAACTTTTTGACGTTTCTTCTTTCTGCGTCTCTCTACATTTTCTCTCCCGACCTTTCATTCTTATCCTGTCAATGCATTCAGTTTTTCGTAAGTGGTAGTTGTCTCTAACTGGTTAACTTAATGCACGAAGCTGTGATGTGGTATGTCATGTGCCGTGATAAGAGTTGTAATGAACGATGAAAGAGAACTGATCTCCTGTACTCTTGTAACTTGTTAAGTTACGATATATGATGACATTTGACTACGTGTAATTCCTATGTCCGTTGTTTGAAAATATGCTCTTTCTGTTGTACAGTTAATGTGGAAGCAGAGGAGAATACAATGAACGTTAATTATGCTGCTAACTGTATGAGATAAGATGATTCAGTAATGTTAAACGGTCTATTTTATTCTGCCGCCCCTAGAGGTCAGAGCAGAACCGTTAACCAAGGTTCATTTTACTGCGCAGGTTTTTCTAGTTGAGGCAACAATGCGCTATTTGGAATCGTTTAAGTTGCAGCTTGTGCTGCCTGTGAACGTTTACTATTAGCAGAGACCGCATGGTGCAACCACGTGGATTGACACTGTGGTGTCACCGCCAGACACCACACTTGCTAGGTGGTAGCCTTTAAATCGGCCGCGGTCCGTTAGTATACGTCAGACCCGCGTGTCACCACTATCAGTGATTGCAGACCGAGCGCCGCCACACGGCAGGTCTATAGAGTCTTCCTAGCACTCGCCCCAGTTGTACAGCCAACTTTGCTAGCGATGGTTCACTGACAAATTACGCTCTCCTTTGCCGAGACGATAGTTAGCATAGCCTTCAGCTACGTCATTTGCTACGACCTAGCAAGGTGCCATTACCAGTTACTATTGATGCTGTAAAACATGTACCGTCAAGAGCGATGTTCACCAATTATGGATTAAAGTTAAGTATTCCAGCAGCTACGTACTATTTTTGCTAGTCTCATTTCTCTGACTTGTTCCAGACCTCACGCCAGCCTCCGTGAGCTTAAACGCGTGCCTTTCGGCTTCCTTCATAGTGGGTTGGCTGTCTTGCCAATCCACAACAGGCACAGCTGTCGCCTTGCTGTAAGCCAACCACGCAAACACACACTAACACTTCTCTTCCCCTTCATCGTCTTGTCTGTCATAATTAATCTAATTTTCATATGATTTATAAGTCATTTATTGCATAGGTTTTGCGTGAGCATAAACTGTAATGAATTTTGTAGCAAACGTATCCATCATCTTTTGAAAGCGATTTTCTGTACTGCCTGTGTTTTTAGTTGTAAGTTTTCTTTCATTAAGAATTTATTTGGGATAAAGTACTTACTGAATTGATTATTATCAAGCGTATAAATTTTAAGTGGTAGTAAACTTTAATAGTTTTTGTGAGAAAGAGGGCCCATGTGCATGCCTATTTGCATGCCACAAAAAATTTAACTGATAGCTGATTAGTATACCTGCTTAAATTAAGTCCCTCTAACTAAGGGCTCACCTTCCGAGGATGTAATGTTTCAAAGCAGAGAAGGAATTAGCATATTTAATCAAAATATAAGACGTATTAGAGATAAAGCTAGTGAACTGCTGAAATTACTGATATATCAGAGCACCACTTAAATAATTCGACAATTCAGAGGCTTCCTTTACCACGATACAGATTAGCTGGCTGTTTCTCAAGGAGTTCCTTGAGGGGTGGAGGACTGGATATGTACGTAAAAAACAGTATTCCATTTGACTCCTTAGATATATCAGGACACTGCACTAAACAGATATTTGAATGTTGTGCAGGGGCAATTGAATTTAGTGAAACTAAACTTCTAATTGCTGTTGTTTATGGGTCCCCTAACATTGACTTCAGAGCATTTATGCTCAAGCTAGAGACGGTCCTTGATTCACTTTGTAGGAATTACTAGAAATTAGTTACATGTGGTAACTTCAATATAAACTTTGTAAATGATGGTGTAAGAAAATGGATGTTGGTAGATCTCCTAAATTCATATGATCTAATGCAGACTGTGTTTTTTCCAACTAGGGTGCAGGGTAACAGTACCACAGGCATAGACAATATTTTTATTCATTCTGTTATTAAAGGCGTGAATGGCCTTTCATACCATGGAGAACAAATTTTAACACTAAAAGGCTTTTGTACTCAAACCTATGTCGTATTTGATTACAAACTATGTAGGAAAGTTAATCCAACAGCAATAGAGTTTTTTAAACCTTGTCAAGGAACAAGAGTGGCAGGATGTTTATAGTGCCGATAACATAGCTGATAAATGCAGTGCTTTCCTCAACACATTTCTCATGCCCTTTGAGAGTTACTTTCCATTAGAACGTTATAAACGGGGTACTAGCTGTAATAGGCAGCCTGGGTGGCTGACTAGTGGGATAAGGATATCTTGTAGAACAAAGCGGGAACTATATCAAAATGTTAGAAGTAGTCACAATCAAGCTACAGTAACCCATTACAAAGAGTATTTTAAGGTGCTTAAAAATGTTATTAGGAAGGCAGGGAGTATGTGGTATCAAATAGAATAAGTAATTTACAGGATGAAATTAAAACGATATGGTCAGTTGTGAGGGAAGTGTCTGGTCAGCAGCACAAGGTCGACGATATAAAGTGAGTTCCTAGTAAAAATATTTCTGTAACTGATAGATCAGGTATATGTACAGTATTTAGCAATCATTTTCTGAGCATTACTGGTGAATTAAATAAAAATTTAATTTCTACAGGGAATAATATAACTTACTTGGCAAATGCATTTCCGAGATTGATGTCTGAACTACTCTTCTGTGATATATAGAACGAGGAGACTGAGTCAATAATTAAATCACTGAAGACTAAGGACTCTCTTGGTTATGATGGAGTGCCTAGTAGAATATTAATGTACTGTGCTGCACGTGTGAGCCCTTTATTCAGCCATATTTCTAATTTTTCCTTTAGGATTGGTTAGTTTCCTGAGTGATTAAAGTACTCAGTAGTAAAGCTGCATTATAAAAATGGGGAAGGGATAATGTAGATAAGTTTAGACCTATTTCTACGCCATCAGTGTTTGCAAAAGTTACTGAAAAGGCTGTGTATGTAAGTATAATTGATCATTTCATATCACACGATTTGCTATGAAATGTACAGTCTCGCTTTAGAAGTCGTTTAATTACTGAAAATGATATATTCTCTTTTCTCTGAGGTACTGGATGGTCTAAACAAAAGGTTTCGAAAACTTGTCACCATTTACTTTAGCAACAGGCAGCAAAAGGTCATTATTCACAATGTTGATAATGGCTGTGAAGTGGGGTCTGAGCGGAGTACTGTCAAGTAGGGGGTGACCCAGGGATCATTGTTGGGGCCACTCCTGTTCCTTATTTATATAAAAGATATGCCCTCTAGTATTACAGGTAACTCTAAAATATTTCTGTTTGCTGATGACACTAGCGTAGTAGTAAATGATGTTGTGTGCAACATTGGCTCTCTTTCAAATAGTGCAGTAGATGACCTAAGTTCATGGTTTGTAGAAAATAAACTAACTCTAAATCACAGTGAGACTCAGTTTTTACAGTTTTTAGCACACAATTCAACAAAAGCTGACGTTTTAATTTCACAGAAAGGGCATATGGTTATTGAAACTGAACAGTTGAAATTTTTAGGTGTTAAGATAGATAGTAAGCAGCCGTGGGAAGCCCACGTTCAGGATCTTGTTCAAAGACTTAACACTGCCATTTTTACTGTTCGAACGGTATCTGAAGTGAGTGATAGTTCGACACGAAAATTAGTCTACTTTGCTTATTTTCATTCGCTTATGTTGCATGGTATTATATTTTAGGGTAACTCTTCCCATTCTAAAAGGACATTTTTGGCTCAGAAACGGGCGGTTCGGGCAATAAGTCGTGTAAGTTCACGAACCTCTTGTTGACCCCTGTTCACGAGTCTCGGTATTTTGACAATGGCCTCTCACTATATATATTCCTTACTGTCATTTCGTGTTGATAATATTAGCTTATTCCCAAGACTAACCAACTTTCACTCGGTTAATACTCGGCAGAAATCAAACTTGTATCTGGATCGGACTTTCTTAACTCTTGTGCAAAAAAGTGTGCAGTATACTGCTGCATACATTTTCAATAAGTTACCACTCGATTTCAAAAATCTTAGCAGTAATCCACGCCCTTTCAAATCCAAACTGAAGAGTTTCCTCATGGGTCACTCCTATTCCGTGGAGGAGTCCCTTGTAAAGTTAAGCTGATTCTTTTTGTATTGTTGATTGCGTTTACTTAAACTTATGGGGTAACTTCATAAACATTTATTTTTATCTGTTATTACTTTTATGTTGTAATTTCATATACTGACACGTTCCATGACCTCCGAGATTTGCTCCTCAATTTGGTCGTACGGAACTTCAAGTGTAAATAAATAAATTTATGATTTTTTGAGGTGTTTAAATGTACCGTCTCTCATCTGCTGTGTAGGTATTTGTCATTTGATCATATTAAGAAATTTGCATTATTCAACTTTGTTTTAGAAGTTCGATGTACTGTATTTCACTTGTAGATCTCTTTTATCGATAAGAATTTTGTTTTGTCTGCCGAAAGAATGCATTAGCTTTACCTCTCTAAAGCTTTTCTACAATGCTGCTTTTTACAAGTCTCCTTTGTCTAGTGTTTCATTTTGTTATCAATGATACAAGGGTTGTACATAAAGTAATGCACCTCATTTTTTTCTTCAACAATTCTTTATTGAACGCAATGAGAATTACACACATGAAAGAATGGTGTCTTATCTACACACCCTATTTTTCCACGTAATCTCCATCCCGTTCTATGGCCTTCCTCCAGCGCGAAATATGGGCGTGTGCCCTGTGCTTTACAAATACTTGTCCTGGTGATGGAGCCATTGCTTCACTGTGTGAATCACCTCCTCATCGTCCTCAAAATGTCTTCCACGAATGGCATCCTTTAATGGCCCAAACATCAGCTCGCTGCAACATGTCACGGGTGACAGCCGTGTATAGTCTCACCGAACGCTCCAAATTGTGGAGCTCCGCCAAACCGCCTTCTGATAACCTCACCCTCCGTGCCCGGCAATTAACTGTACTTCTGTCGACAACAGATGCTCAGTGGACTTAGCGCTAGCGTTTGTGAATATTCCCCACAGTCTGTTTCTCTGTACTGATGAATACAATGACAGCACGTTGCTTGTAACGTACTTCATCTACAGACGCCATTTTGAAACTGTCCTGCAGCTGCGCTATCCGTCGGAAGCGACAAAAACTGGCGTTCTCACTCAGGAGACTTCAAATAACACATACGTAATGTTTTGTGTTCATAGCATTGTTTTCGGCTAAGAAAAACAAATGCTGTGCATTACTTTCTGGACAGCCCTCGTAGGATTTGCAGATTTGTGGTATGTATTCTGTTTGACTTTTACTGTTCAATGGACCGAAATACTTCGAATTTTTATGAGTCTTCTGTAACTAATGTTCCACTGCTCTCTAGCTAAGCTGATTCCATTCTCAATTTAGAAACATTTATTTCCATATTTTTCCTTCAAGCTCCACTTATAAGCGTTAAAAGTAATTGCGCGTTTTTAATTCTTATGTCCACTGAGCTGACCATTTCTTTCAGTTTTTCTTTATAAATTTTTCCTGATCTGTGTATAGTAAAATACACATGAAAAATTAATAATTCTCATTATCTAAGGAAGTAAAATGTGAAAATAAATGAAGAATTTAAGATCTCAGTACAATGCATTTATGTCTGGCCAAGATAAGGATAACACACAGACTTAATATTTTTCCCAGTAGTGTATCTACAACACAATGTTATACAACCCTGTTAGAATGATTATTAATAAACTGTTCTCTATGACTACAATTAAAACTAGAAAGTCGGAAGGACAAGACCAGAGACACCACTGGTTGACTTATCAACAGAAAATCACTTTACCCGCTCATGTCTTAACCAGCATAATTTTTTTCTGCAACCTTAAATACAGTACTCCGAATGGCGCTCGGTCCGCATATACTGCAATTTTCTTCGTTTGAGGCGACTCTATGGTGGTTTACATGCGGATCTAAATCGATGGTCAGCGTTTTCTGAATTTTGTGTTTCCTAAAATTTAACAGAGAGATGCCCTCTGTCACTCTATTTCCGCTTCGGAATTAATACAAGTAATATACTAACGATCTGAAGCCAACCTTCGTGTTTACGAAGGTTCGTTTCGGATCGTTTTCGTCTTACAAAACTTACTATCTTCTCATGTACAAATTTGGTGCCAATTTTTGTTGACTGTAATTGGTGTTTAACTTGCTATCAGACAGCAGTGTTTTTTCTGTTTTTACGCGTACTTAACGTCATACTGCTGAACACGTTCCCAGCTGTCCTTTAAGACGAGCACTCGCCGCGCACTTCCTCTTTCCCCTCTACGAGCCGCTACGATAGGCCCCACTTCCCCACTATCCTTCCCAAACGCAGCACACCTTCAGTAATAGCGAGCCGTTCTTCTTTTCTCCACTTTCCTCTGTTCATCGGGATACCGCGTTCTCCACCTTTTGCCAGCTATCGCACCTGTGCCTTGCAGACTGTTTCTACTCCTTCCCCTTACTCATCGAGGCCGCCATCACATCCATTGACGTAACGTACGCCTATCGCCTTGCCTGCCTTGTTACCCACGTGGATGCGAATCGTCTGTCAGTCTGAAGTTTGTTTACGTGCATGCACTTCCGTCATGTCGATCCGCATTCTAGCCTTGAACCATTTTGTAATTTATGAACTGATTATAAATTCACTGCATTCATTCCTTTCCTTTGCGTGAAGTTTTGTGAACTGGAAGAGGATATTTTTAGTTGTGTTGTTGTGGAGATTTATATTTTCTTTACCATATGTAGAGTTTTACCTGTGTATTTTTCCATGCCTATGATTTTATATTACGCCGCTGATGGTCCACTGATAATTCGAAACTTTTAAACCGATGAGAGCACCTGACAAGACGTATAGTTTTTCTTGAACTTTGTTGTAATAGAGAAAAAATAAGATTTTAGCCGATCCCTATTTTCTGTTGATAAGTCAACCAGTGGTGTTCCTAGTCTTGTCCTTCAGTCTTTCTAGTTTTAATTTTAGTCACAGAGAACAGTTTATTAATAATAATTCTAACAGGGTTGAATAACATTGTGTTGTAGATACACTATTGGGAAAAATATTATGTCTGTGTGTTATCGTTATCTTGCCCAGACATAAAAGCATTGTACTGAGATCTTAAACTCTTCAATTATTTTCACATTTTACTTTCTTAGATAATGCGAATTATTAATTTTTCATGTGTTTCCTGCGAAACGGACTTAGATTGGTACCACGCTTTTGGTGAGATAGTGCCTAGTGCTCTTCTGCAATATAATGGATACTAACGATTTGCTACCGATCTGGTCCCTTAAGTACTTTTACTTTACTGTGATCTAATGAGGTGACACATGTTGATGATTTTATTTTGTGGTTCTCGGAATTCGATAAGCATTTAGAGGAGTTTGTGTTTTCTAAGTCGTAGCTTTGTTATGCCTGAGAAGTTCTTACACTATGAGCATTCTCCACAAATATTTAAAGCCATACCAGATCCTCATTTTGCCATCGGACAATATTATGTCGAATCTTGAGCAATAACTTATGAAAAACGTAGAAGCTAACCACTCATCAATCCATTATTATTTGTTGTGCAAACCAATAAACATTATGTGTATCTTTATGTTTTCGGCGTAAAGACTGTTCCATAAAGTTTCTGGCGTGAAAACGTATAAATCCAGCTTCTTCTTCTAATATTTCGGCTGAATACCTTCCAGGCATCTTCAGAGTGAGCCGAAATGACTAACGCTCCAACATTTGCTCGGTCCTTTCAAACCCGAGGACAGGACCACTTCATAAACATCGGGCTTTAAAGGACGGAGCAAATACTGGAGTCACTTCGGTTCACTCTGAAGATCGCTGGACAGTATTCAGCATAAATATTAGAAGAAGTTGAATTTGTGTGGCTGCACACCCGAAACCTCATAGAGCAATAACCATTCTGTCCACAACTCGGACACTTATCAACTTTGTTAAATTTCATTTGCCTAAATTATGTCTAATTAATTTATAAGTAAAACTATTTGTATAATTTTTACTAAGTGATGTGAATGAGGGACTATCACCCAGTAAGGTAATTGAAAATGGTTTTCAGTGTTTTTCTTTTCTGAGATTTTCACTATTACTTGACTGTATTGGCCGTTCATAATGATGTATACAAGTCGAGGCAGTGCCAGTTTATCAGTAGCTCTGGCTAGTTTATGCTACCATTTTTCCAGTTGAAACGACCGTATCACTCTGATCTTGGTGTTACATTTCACTGCATCTCTGTCGTTGTGTATTTCTACGTATTTCAATATGGAATGTTTTGAAGGACTGTTATGAGGTGACATAAAATATTTTAAAGTGACTAGGTAAAATTTTAATAGAAATTCATAGGTTTTGTTGTATAACTTTACGATGTACTAATTTTATCCCTAACTCCAGTAGGTTGTCGGTATATCGTCTTTAAAAGTGACCCAGAGTCGTGGAATCAACATAGAGGGTAAACATTTCAATGATTGCTTTTATGAATTGAAATTTACTTTGATTCAACTGCTTTAAGCGGCTAAACTTACTATTTTGAATAATGTTTAGCTTGGGATTTATCTTTGCACTCTCTTGTTAATCTTAAAACCAGAACTACCCCTTCAGGTGGAAAATCTACTTATATTCATGAGTTGTTATGTAATGTTTCTATAACTCATCATTATTATGGTGGAGTATAAATCACCTGTTCGTATCCAGCAATTAGAAATTTTTCAGTTATTCTGAATAGGGATGTGCTATATAAGAAAGGATTTTGTACTTCTGTATTTTAACATGGGTTAATGTAGATAAGGTTTTTATAGGTTTTATGGTACACCATCTCTTGGGCTTAGTAGCGCAATTCTACATTTCACTGAAATTTTCTTATGTTGTATCCTGTGGAACTTTATGCACCATTACCCATATCTAATACATGGAGGATGTAGTAAGTGTTGTGGCGTAACAAGACAGCTACGCCACACTGAAGTAGCCGAAAGGCACGCCTAATCTCAAGGCTAGAGAAAGGTCTGAAACAGGATACGTAATAAATGGTAGCAAGAAAAGTACGTAGCCGCTATTATACTTAACTTTTAATCCTTGTTGTATACATCGTTCTTGATGAGACATTTCATACGATAACTATCAAACTATGTAAGGCTAATGGCGCCTTGCTAGGTCGTAGCCATGGACTTAGCTGAAGGCTATTCTGTCTCTCGGCAAATGAGAGAAAGGCTTCGTCAGTGTAGTCGCTAGCAAAGTCGTCGTACAACTGGGGCGAGTGCTAGTCCGTATCTCGAGACCTGCCTTGTGGTGGCGCTCGGTCTGCGATCACACAGTGGCGACACGCGGGTCCGACATGTACTAAATGGACCGCGGCCGATTTAAGCTACCACCTAGCAATTGTGGTGTCTGGCGGTGACACCACAGTAAGATTTGCTGTAACTCTCTTTCAATATACTTAATCCAGGTCATACCCAAATTAGGTGTCAACTGAGATGATTTATTATGCTGATCACTCACACTCATTGATTTTCAAATAATTAAGTATTTTCCTATGTGGAGGATAAAATTTATATTTTGGTATTAATTCCACTATGTTGCTTGCAACGAGATTAATATTTGCCCGAAAACACAAACAGCTGCACATTTATGGGGGCACATGTAAACCTTTAAAAGACCAGTGCTGATTAAGTTTGGCCAACATCTACTACTTTACTACACCTTCTTTAGCACTGTAACACTAAACCATTAAAAGAAATTGTGATTCAACAAAATTCCTTTCATTATTTTACTGTATTTACTCTTTTACAATTCCTACTAGTATTATTACATCCTTGTACAAAATTTGATCATTTCATATTTCACTATTAAACTACGAAATACGATATAAACTTCTCCCTTCCCTCTTCCACTAAATAAAATATTGCAACAGCGTCTTCCCACGGCATTAAGCCCCCTACAAACAGTCTTTCCGGAGGGTGTATGACGCCCTTTGTAAACAATGTGAGTTACCACTCTTCTGGAAGTGGGAAGAAATGTACAGGGTGGTAGCTAGTCGAGGGATACTTAGGAGATTGGTTTTAAAAAAAGATATTTCAAAGGCCCTAGTCAAATCTTCACAAGTGTTTTCCCAGAGCAACTTTCTATGTGTTTACGTGGCAAATGTTGCCGCCTTTCAGAACCTAGACTGTTCTGCCCCGTTAAAGCTGCTGAGAAGTGACGCCCTCAGTTGTCCGCTGAAATTGGTAGCAAATTCACGCCATCGGTTTCAGCCAATAGCGTGTGTGGGTTATAGGTCACTTGTGTGGACGCTGGAGGATTCTGCAGAGCGGAACACACGAGCGTTATTCGGAAAATAAGGAACGATCGGTCTCGAAATGGAAACCACAGTGAAAATCAAAACTGTTTTCTTTGCACATTTAGCTACACCTTCCAAGTATTTCTCTACGTAGTCACCGCTCATACTTAGACATTTGTCGGAGCTTTATACCAAATTTCCAACACCATCGTCATAGAAGGCAGCCGCCTGTGCTTTCCGATAATTCTCTACACTGGTCTATAGCACGTAGCCTGTACCCAAGTGTTCTCTTCGTATCCAGCGTTTCATATGAAAAAAGATGATTCTCAGGACGAGCCAATTAGGGCTGTGTTGTGGGTGATCGAACACTTCCCATCGAAAAGGCTGCAGGAGCGTCTTCACTGCCCCTGAAGAGTGCGGCTGAGAATTACCATGAAGAAGGAAGTTCGTGGCAGTTGTGTGAGGTGGGCTGCATTCATTAAGGTGAAGCCTCTCAGTGGGGCCTCCTATTTGGCGGGAGACATTGTTGTTCTAGGCACCTTTACGCGCTCACAGTGCGCTCACAACTGAAAAGAGCGTCTTGATGCTATCGACAGGCAATCTAGAGACACTGCCGGAAACGTCTGTGAAAAGCATCGTCGGATTTTCACAGTGGTTTCCATTCCACGCCCGATCGTTCCTAACTTGCCGAATAGTCCTCGTAGATGCTTCTCTCTATTTTGATACACACCTCGAGCAGAAGAGACGTCTTTCTTGGGAGGCAGAGCCTCTGACGCTGCGCCCCATTATCTGCCACCAACAGAACTTAATATGAAACGCCTTCCCTCCCGTAACCGAACTTATTTAGTTGTTCGACATCCTAGACTGTCTTACACTCGGTAATTTCCGACCCAAGGCGCGCCTTTTGTGCCCCATACATTGAAACACATTCTCTTTATTTTGCCTAATTTCCAGTTCTATCATTTAACGTCAGCCATGGAGCCCACTTGCAAGTCCTGAATGCTCGAACTCCTGTACATTGTCAGAAGCAGGATGCCACAACCAATTCCCCTCTCCCCCGTCATGCACTCTATGCCCTACAATTACATTGTAGAAACATTTTCAAAGGCGGTTGGCTAGTTAGTTAGTTAATTGGTTTATTCGCCCACAAATTATTTACACGTTGATATCTGAGGTCAATCTTAACAAAACGAGTAAAAATTGAGAAGTTCATTAATTCATAGATATGACTTTATCGTTGTAGACAGGTTTATTTTACAAGGGGTTTATATATTCTGTATTATTTTCTATATTCATATTGCTAGCCAATACCAGTGTTGGAGTCACGACATAACACATTTATTGGTCTCAACCACTGCCATCCTGTATCCTGTGACACAGGGAATCTTATAAACTTTATAATTGAGAGAAGCAGCTGCAAATTGACCTTGGTTAGAAGCGGAGGAAAGACAGTGTCTGAATGAAAGAAGTAAAATTGTTTTTAGCTTTAAACACCAAGGCTCACGATCTCGCAAGTCTAATTCATTATACGAGGGGCGTTCAGAAAGTAAGCTCCGATCGGTCGCGAAATGGAAACGACTATGAAAATCCGATAAAGCTTTGCACAGATGTGTTGGGTAGTGTCTCTAGTATAACCCCAGTTAGCATCACGTCGCTCTTCTCATTTCTGAGCTCGCAGTGAGTGCGTAAAGATGTCTAGAAAATAGTGTGTGCCGCCAAGTACGAGGGCCTGGTGAGAAATTTCGCCTGAAGCTATGCAGCTAACATTACATAACTGTCGTGCTGTTTCTTCTTCAAGACAATTCTCAGCCGCATTCTGCAGGGGCAGTGAAGATGCTCCTGCATCGTTTTCAAATGGAAATGTGAGATTACCCACAATACAGTCCGCAATTGTCTCCCCCTGAGTTTCATCTCTGGTCACATGAACCGCTGTCTTTGAAGACAACATTTTGACACAGACAACGAGGTGTAGGCTGTAAGTAGGCTGTTTATGTTTTCTTATTGGCAACGTTACGTAGCGCTCAATATGAAAATCACTGGCTGTGCTGTGTGCAGTCTGTCGCTATTTTGCATTGTTGTCTGCCATTGTAGTGTTGGGCAGCGGCAGTTGGAGGTGAGCCGCCAGCAGTGGTGGATGTGGGGAGAGAGATGGCGGAGTTTTGTAATTTTTCATGAACTGATATATTTATATATGATGATATCAAGGTAAATACATTGTTTGTTCTCTATTAATATCTTTCATTTGCTAACTATCCCTATCAGTAGTTAGTGCCTTCAGTAGTTTGAATCTTTTATTTAGCTGGCAGTAGTGGCGCTCGCTGTATTGCAGTAGCTTGAGCAGCGAAGATTTTTGTGAGGTAAGTGATTTGTGAAAGATATAGTTTAATGTTTGTCAGGGCCATTCTTTAGTAGGAAATTTTGAAAGTCAGATTGCGTTGCGCTAAAAATATTGTGTGTCAGGTTAAGCACAGTCCTGTATAATTGTTGAAAGGGGACGTTTCATATGTCGACCCTTAGCCTAGGATACCTCACTGGAATCTTCTGATTTTTTTTCTTGTAGTTTGTGTAATTAGTGTAGCTATTGTTTATTGCTAGCGCGTAATTGTAGAGAAAATCTCCTTTGTAGTTGCAGTCTTTCATTGTTGTACAGTAAAACAGTTTTGGCATGCATGTAGATTTGCACCAAGTATTTCGCAGCTGCAATTAACTAGATATTATTTTCAGTGCTATTTTAATGTGTTCTCTTATTTTTGATCTTCAAATTGTGCTTTTCTTTGTTATCGTGTGAAATACTGTGACAATAATGGCGTGTGAAAAACGTAACACTAGGCTCCAAACTAAACTGAGAAATAATAGTGATGACGAGCGTAGCTTATCAGCGCCGCCGAGTAATGAATTTACTAATGTTCAAAGTAGTAATTTGGTAACTGTGCACAGGGAAATGGAGCGGGCGTCAAACAATGGCGTGGACAGTGAAACAATTAGTGAAGAGGGAAGCATTATCGTTCGATCGGTCGGCAATAGCTCGCCTCAGGAAGCCGAAATGACACGACACGATCTCGCAAATACTGTAGATTCAGGTTTTGGATCCTCACCGTTTTCTCAAATAAGTCAAGACACATTTTCTGCTTGTCAAAATGTGAATGTTTCCGGTGTAAATTCACTGCCAAAAAGCACTGAGGAACATGTTTCAGACACCAATGCATTGTTATTACAATTAATACAACAAATGGGACAAACACAGCAAAAGCTTCAAAAGTTAGACACAATGGAACAAAATCAGAGACAAACACAGCAAAAGTTAGACACAGTGGAACAAAATCTTCAAAAGTTAGACACAATGGAACAACACCAGAGACAAACACAGCAACAGTTAGACGCAATGGAACAAAATCTTCACACCACGCTTGAACAAACACGTGAAGATTTAACTACTGAGTTACATAACATTGAATCGAAATGTCAAAAAGTCTGTAATGACGTAAGCATTTTCAACCTATTTTTTCGCGGCATGAAAATGCATTACAGAATCACGAAGCAGCCATAAAAGAACTGCAAGCCATTGTTCATGAAAATCATGAGACCTTGTGGGAGCCAGCACTGTCTTTCCGTTGGAAGGACAACACTACTTCTTCAAGACTGCATGGAAATCCACTACTTCCGTGTGCATTTTCTTTTACTGCTCAGACTTTGAGACAAACACTGCTACTCTCCTGTTATGTACGATTAGGACTGTCTTTAGGGACTGTGAGAAAATTTGAGCTTTTGACCAACGTTGTATCAATAAGTGTGTGCATTTTATATCTTTGTTACTGTAATTGTGAAAAATTTTTGTCAAATCTGTATTGGCCAGTGCCCAAAACCATTTGTAAAAAATTTTTGTGGGGAGCATGGGGGCTATGTAAGTAGGCTGTTTATGTTTTCTTATTGGCAACGTTACGTAGCGCTCAATATGAAAATCACTGGCTGTGCTGTGTGCAGTCTGTCGCTATTTTGCATTGTTGTCTGCCATTGTAGTGTTGGGCAGCGGCAGTTGGAGGTGAGCCGCCAGCAGTGGTGGATGTGGGGAGAGAGATGGCGGAGTTTTGTAATTTTTCATGAACTGATATATTTATATATGATGATATCAAGGTAAATACATTGTTTGTTCTCTATTAATATCTTTCATTTGCTAACTATCCCTATCAGTAGTTAGTGCCTTCAGTAGTTTGAATCTTTTATTTAGCTGGCAGTAGTGGCGCTCGCTGTATTGCAGTAGCTTGAGCAGCGAAGATTTTTGTGAGGTAAGTGATTTGTGAAAGGTATAGTTTAATGTTTGTCAGGGCCATTCTTTAGTAGGAAATTTTGAAAGTCAGATTGCGTTGCGCTAAAAATATTGTGTGTCAGGTTAAGCACAGTCCTGTATAATTGTTGAAAGGGGACGTTTCAAGGCCAGCGTGGAGAATTGGCGGAAAGCACTGACGGCTGCCTTCTATGATGAGGCTTTTGAAAAGTTGGTACAACGCTATGACAAAAGTCTAAGTCAGAACGGCGACTACGTAGAGAAGTAGCTGAAAGGTGTAGCTAATTGTTACAAGTAAAACATTTCTGATGTTCACTGTGGTTTGAATTTGGCAATCAATCGGAGCTTACTTTCTGAACAGGCCTCGTATGACTGAGCACGTAGCTCTTACTGACAAAGAAAAGAATGGAAAAAGGCTAACAACACTTGAATAGGTTTGGTTCACCATTTTACCCATACTACAGTTAATTTTCCCAGACGTTATGTAAAATGAAATCCATCTGTGCTCCTTCCGAAGTGCACCCACAGTTTCGTAAAACGCAATTCTTAACACGGCTGATTCGCTGGTTGCAGATGCAGCTCTCGCCTTCGCCGTACGCCCCGGCAGCGGATGCAAATTTCGTACTCCTGCCGTCTGCCTCCTTCGTCCAGCGAAGGCCTGCACACCAAATTAACCGAGAGCCGAGCACAGAGTCCATCCTGGTCTAACAACGTGCACTGAGCAGCTACCGAGGCTCGCACACTGAGTCCAGTCTCTACTAAAACCTCTCTGCCAATGGATACGACTTCAAGACGGCTACTCTCGACCTAGCATTGGAACAGTGCCTGCTCACCTCACCCCAGACCAATCGCAAGGCAGACACGAGAAGCAGCTCCCATTCAAAGTGATTTGTAATACCCACGTGTCCGAGAGAAACAGCCAATGAGATTCGCTGTCACCTATGGCAGAAAGGCCGCTCAAAAACCATCCTTCCTTTCCCACAGTATTTCATCCGTATACCAACCATGTTATTCTGTGTTGCTTATCTGATATCATGAATCCAGAGAAGATTCTGTAAGATTCTGAGAGTTCTACTGCTTGGATTCTTCCATTGTCAGCCAGATTAAAAAACAGCACCGACTGGCACCTACTCGTCTGGCCTCTGAAACTAAAGTTGGAGTCCCAGCTCCACCCCTCTTCATTGTCTCTTCTTGCGTCTAAGAAATGGGCTGTACAACCAGTGCAGCAAAGCACAAACAAGACAATTACTTCCTGCTACCTGTGAGACATCCACCGACCATCCATGCTGTGTCTGAAACCGACATCACAGCAGCTAGCTACATACCCACATGGCGTTACTTCGCCAGTCACCTGCCAGACAGAGTAACGCTTTCCAATTCGTCTTTCACAAAACAGCCAAGTGAACCAAACGCTCTCCAGAATAATACCCCAGAGTAACACATGAGCTATCGGAATCTTAGCTGCAAGATAAAATTATGGAAAGAATGTACTGAAGAACTATTATACTTGAACCTAATAGCCACTGATTTATTGATAGAAAACCAAAGTGGAACTAAAAGGAAACAAAATCGCATGAACAGGAATTTGTTTTGTATCAGTGTGGAAGTGAAATGGGAACTGAAGTCCCGGACTAGAAAGCCGTCTCACAACGCAGCTTCCATGGCGAACGATGTCGACACTGGGGAGATTACCCCCAAAAACAGAATGTAAAATTTCCCGACTCATTTCTCCCCAAGCCACTTGACATGAAAAGAAACATAAAAAAGGGTTCAAATGGCTCTAAGCACTATGGGACTTAATATCTGAGGTCATCAATCCCCTGGAGTTAGAAATACTTAAGCCTAACAAACCTAAGGACATCACACACATCCATACCCGAGGCAGGATTAGAACCTACGACCGTAGCAGCAGCGCGGTTCCGCACTGAAGGACCTAGAACCGCTCGGCCACAGCGGCCGGCCATAAGAAACGGTGACAAATAAGAAAAGTAAAGGTATTGTGGTCTAATCTCCACTTAAGCATTCATCCCACACTTAGTCAACTTGAGCCATCTTCACACTCTCACTCAGTGCTGATAGAATCTCAACACAATTTGTTACACAATGAGTCCAGCTCTTAAAACACAGTCAATCCTTATCAGCCACAATAAAGTTACAGAAGGTAAACTTTTTTACAAAGGTCAAATTTCAATGTTGGATTTCACACATTCACACTCTCTCATCCTATGATGGCTCCAGAGTTTTACTAATAATACTATTAATCTTTTTATATTTGCATACTCATCCACTTGTTAACCCAGCCACACTGCGATATTTCATTCACTTAACACCCACCCCTATAAACTCATACATACCTATCAAAGGTTTAGAGTTGCAACTTAAAGGGTTAGAGTTGCAACTTAAAAAAGTCATAAAACATAACACAAACCTCACTCATAGTTACCAACATTAGGCTTATCTACCCAAATGATAGAACTATGTTTCATTAATTACCATTTACTCTCTAATGCAAACCATCAATCATTGTGTTTAAGGGGAGTTGGAACGCCTAATCCCGAAAATGTTAAATTTAGTGACTTGGCTTCCCTGTATTTCAGTAACCACTGTAGCCATTGATATGAAACTTTTACTGGACGTTAAACTGTATGTTCTAAGTCTACTGAACTACAGTAATTGTATTTCAGCCACTGCTTTCGGAAATAGAATTTTTTAATAACATGGTTAAACTTTTGTGTACTTTTTTGTACGTTATCCTAAATAATTTTTATTATACGTAACATTATGTTCTTCTTTTAGTTCAGTAGACTCAGAATATGTATGTTATTACTCCCAGAAAAATTTGAGGGTTCTACTCGAAGTGGTTTTTGAGATTTAGGGAAAAATGCAACAGAACGGCTTCTAAAGTTTCAAAAGACTGTAACTCACTTAAGGTATGCTTAATTTTTTATTTTTAGTCACTCAGAAGCACCCTTCACTATACTGTACACCATCCTGTTCATCTTCTTCCCAGTGTTTTCTTATTTTCTTCTTTTTGGACTCCTTAGTGGCCAACTGCGCTGCATACTCCGCTTTATAAATGCAAACCTTCTCCATCCGTTCAAGTTACCTGATGCAGTTTGCTTCTGGATTAATTCCCATATGCTACAGCACTTTCACCCTACCAATGTTGACATCATTAAAAGCAATAACAGCATCACTAACCCCCCCCCTCTTTAGTGTCTACATTCCACCAAAAACATTTTTTTGGTAAGCGACTCCCTATGAGATTATTGAACGATTCACTGGGATTTTGAGTCTGACCTTGTAGACACTTCTTCGGTAATTCAGGCTTTGCCAGGTCTCTGTAAATAGGTTTTATCATATCCATGACTGATGCTGGGATGGAATGTTTATGGCTGTATGAACTGTTTGAATACTGGGCCTTTCAGCAATTGCACCATGTATCAGGTCCAGGTGCGCAAAGGTGGTATAACGGTTGTTCATCAGTTGTCAGCCTGTGGAAGAAGGTAGCCCATACTGCCTGCTTCATTTTCAACAAATCCTCAGTATTATTTCTAATGGCCATCCTATAATACTGCTGTAGTTCATCAATCATTTTGTGTGTCAGCCTGCCTTTTATGGTTTTACCATCAGAAACTTTCTTGTCTCTCAAACTTTGTTTCAACTTCCTAAACCTGGTGCCCGTCCTCTTCTGGACATGACGAACACATTCCAGTTTTGTGACAATCTTCTCACCATAAGGCTGAGTGACTACTATACTGTCATATGCTTTTGAGACTCCATCACCTAAGAACTTAGTGTATCACACTCCCCTTTCGTTCACAGATCGGCTAAAAATTTCAATAGCCGCAGAGGCCTACATAACACCACTTGTTCCTTCATATGGCTTTCTTCATTCCCAGATTTACACTTATAATAATGTTTGGTTAAAATCTGAAAATATATTACCTTTCCAGTGTCCACACTGGACTCTGTAGCAACAGAATTCTTAGAAATGTAGCCATGCTTCTGCCTAAACCATCAAAAGCTACTGGTATGTCAGTCATACCAACATTTATTTCAACAGCTTCGTTTGCAGCAGCCTTCATTGACTAACATACAACAGATTCCACAGCAGCTCCAATAAAGCCTACATACTTGTTGATTGTACAAGGTGGGCTGACACACAATGTTTCTGCTGCTCTGTGTCCATTGCCAATAGCTCTCAATCCATAAAACCACCTAACATTTACTTCAAAATAATTATCCCTACAGTTATCAGAATTCCAAATTTAATGAATATACACTCCTGGAAATTGAAATAAGAACACCATGAATTCATTGTCCCAGGAAGGGGAAACTTTATTGACACATTCCTGGGGTCAGATACATCACATGATCACACTGACAGAACCACAGGCACATAGACACAGGCAACAGAGCATGCACAATGTCGGCACTAGTACAGTGTATATCCACCTTTCGCAGCAATGCAGGCTGCTATTCTCCCATGGAGACGATCGTAGAGATGCTGGATGTAGTCCTGTGGAACGGCTTGCCATGCCATTTCCACCTGGCGCCTCAGTTGGACCAGCGTTCGTGCTGGACGTGCAGACCGCGTGAGACAACGCTTCATCCAGTCCCAAGCATGCTCAATGGGGGACAGATCCGGAGATCTTGCTGGCCAGGGTAGTTGACTTACACCTTCCAGAGCACGTTGGGTGGCACGGGATACATGCGGACGTGCATTGTCCTGTTGGAACAGCAAGTTCCCTTGCTGGTCTAGGAATGGTAGAACGATGGGTTCGATGACGGATTGGATGTACCGTGCACTATTCAGTGTCCCCTCGACGATCACCAGTGGTGTACAGCCAGTGTAGGAGATCGTTCCCCACACCATGATGCCGGGTGTTGGCCCTGTGTGCCTCGGTCGTATGCAGTCCTGATTGTGGCGCTCACCTGCACGGCGCCAAACACGCATACGACCATCATTGGCACCAAGGCAGAAGCGACTCTCATCGCTGAAGACGACACGTCTCCATTCGTTCCTCCATTCACGCCTGTCGCGACACCACTGGAGGCGGGCTGCACGATGTTGGGGTGTGAGCGGAAGACGGCCTAAAGGTGTGCGGGACCGTAGCCCAGCTTCATGGAGACGGTTGCGAATGGTCCTCGCCGATACCCCAGGAGCAACAGTGTCCCTAATTTGCTGGGAAGTGGCGGTGCGGTCCCCTACGGCACTGCGTAGGATCCTACGGTCTTGGCGTGCATCCGTGCGTCGCTGCGGTCCGGTCCCAGGTCGACGGGCACGTGCACCTTCCGCCGACCACTGGCGACAACATCGATGTGCTGTAGAGACCTCACGCCCCACGTGTTGAGCAATTCGGCGGTACGTCCACCCGGCCTCCCGCATGCCCACTATACGCCCTCGCTCAAAGTCCGTCAACTGCACATTCGGTTCACGTCCACGCTGTCGCGGCATGCTACCAGTGTTGAAGACTGCGATGGAGCTCCGTATGCCACGGCAAACTGGCTGACACTGACGGCGGCGGTGCACAAATGCTGCGCAGCTAGCGCCATTCGACGGCCAACACCGCGGTTCCTGGTGTGTCCGCTGTGCCGTGCGTGTGATCATTGCTTGTACAGCCCTCTCGCAGTGTCCGGAGCAAGTATGGTGGGTCTGACACACCGGTGTCAATGTGTTCTTTTTTCCATTTCCAGGAGTGTATATATATATCACTTATAATATATATATATTATATATATATATATATATATATATATATATGTATATATATAATTTTATTCGAAGAATTGCAAATTTTATAAGATAAAAATCCAAAAATGTGAAAAAAATTTCTGTTCCAACTACCCTTACGTAAAGTAACTAAAAATAAAAGCTTCAAAATTATTTATGAAGTTAAATTCTAATAATTGAGTCACCGTTTGATAAGTAAGCTGATCAGTGATTTTTCTTAATTTCACATCACGGAATAAATTTTTACTCGCAAAATAAAAGTAATACATTTATCTCAGAATAACTAACACGTATAAAAAAATTAGTAAAGGTGAAAATCTTGAATTACATATATTGTACATTTTTCTGCTTGCACAAGGATACTCAGCTCCCCAACGATGGCAATCTAAATTGTTTATGTGGTTCTGTCAGATTTGTAAGATGATTCACAAGAGACTTTTGTTACTTAATTACATATGCATATGGATTACCAATGTAGAATTTAAATTATTTATCTTGTTCACTTACATCCGTAGTGTATTTCTTAAGAGAGCTGAATTTAATGCATAGCATAAAGTGAAAATAAATCATGTTAAAGACCTCTCTCTGGGGCCCAAAACATCACTCCACTTCCCTAACAAAGAGCTCTGCTTTTGATCGCATGGAGTTCTGTACTATCACTTCACACAGGCGCGAATTCTTTTCATGTCGTCAAGCTTAATAATCTGCATTGGTACGTTAATCGTTGGTCTGACGTTGTGTGGCAGGAGGCAAAATTTCATGCACATTAGTGGTGGAGGCTGTAGCCTATTGGCAAGACATTTAGGGCATGAGGTACGGATTTCACTGATGAGTTGTAGTATTACACCAGAGGAAAAGTTTGATTATTGACAAAGTATGTTTATTCATTATGAGTATAGTCTGCAAATCATCGAAGGACACACTGGGCCATAGTCTCTCAAAGAGGAATGGAAGGTTTACTCTATTGTTGAGTACCATGATGGTTCGTCTCCCAAGGGGAAGGTTGCTTTTTAAGAAGACCAAGAGACGAGGATTTTCTGCCATCTGCGCATTGCCATTGTACTTAGAAAGTGGCACGTCATACTCATTTCTCATTATGAGGAAATTTCTTTAATTAGGCATGTCCAGTTTCTCAGCTGTCAGGCTCAGCGGATAATAACAGGAAATAAAGGGTATCGTCATGCCCAGGACTTCACGCAGGTATTGCTTGGATGCAGTAAATTGTCCAAAAAATGTATGCTGCTTCTTAAGCATCTGTCTCCTCCTGTAGGCCTTCACATCGTCGAGCTGCCTTATCTCTCATTCTCGGTTTTTGTTGTGTCAGCTGCTGTGAAATGGGTCAGTCGAACGTGATGTTGCTGGTTCCTGCTGGCAAGGTAGGGGCTGCCCAGCTACCACTGCTGTGATGCCTTCACAGACGGCACGTAGCCACATGTCACCCCACAAAGGTGTCAGCACATGTGTTATGCCGAGCTCCCCAGTGAGCCTCCCCTTGAGTGTAGCTGCCATTGACGCCCCTTTTGTGTCCGCCAAACACTATCGGTAGAACAGCGCTCGCAGACCACCTCCTGCTGGGAACCAAGCCCTGTAGCTTCATTCTGCGCCAATCCCCCGTTCCACATATCGGTGCGGCCTTCTGTACAAATAACATTTACCATTATCTAATATTGGCTGTATCTATGAGTACACACACTTTCTTAATTCCATTAACAAATGAATTTGTAAAAGAACTATAACTTATGTTCTGTTAACCACCTCAGACATTAAACCAACCAATTAAAGAAAATATAATACTTTACATACACTTATTACAAACTATTGTTTTTGCAAACAGAAGTTATAAAAATAGCAACACCTCCTCTAATCTTAGAACATTTGAGACATCTTTATTTATTATCATTAACTTTATACATTGAGATAGTCTCTTAGTTAAGGTCATCCTGATCTTCTATGTCCTAACCAACATAAGTCCAACACTTCTGTATACACTCACTCCCTCTCAAATTAGTTAGTGGTTGGTGTTGTTGCCTAAAAACTAGTAGTAGTCACCATTTACCTTCCCATTTCGTGCATTTCCTCTCTCTACATGCTACTATTCCATGTCGTAGTGAGACAGATGCTACTCTATTTTTGCCAGTACCTGATGTTAATCCTTGTCCTCCTCTGCTAGATTAGATGCGTGTATTGTTTATCTTATTCCCTACTGTACAGGTATTTTCATACATGCCTCAGGTAGTGGTTGGAAAACATACTGTTATTCGTGCTACAAAGAATTGGAATGACACATTCTATACCCCTTTTCTTTCTCACCTTCATATCTGGTCGGGCTTTATCGTCTCCTTAGCGAATCATTCCCTCCGTCATCGTTGATCCTCATTTAGTAACTCCATTCGATGGCGACACCTCGTTGTTGTTCATGTAACATAAATTTTCTCGTACCCCATAACCCTTGGCATTTTACTTGTCGCTATTTTTCCTAAGAACACGTCGCGAGCACTGTTTCTTTCACAATACAATCAACAAAATTTTCAAAATTTTCAAATACATATGTTGTATTATCTTGACTTACCCCATCACCGCCATGTCGTGTCCACTAGCTGATATTCGTAATTCTGACCATAACTTCTTTTTTGTTAGTTCCTTCACATAGCTCAATGTCCCATTCCTCTCTCTTGTTTTTAGCTCTCGTTATGCTTTCTCAGATCCGGACTGGATAATAATTGTGATGTTCACCTGTAATATTTTGTTAACCCGCCAAAGCTAACATTACGACATCCCTTGACTAACTAATTCTGCTGCGCAATGTTTGATGCACAACGTCCCATTTTGATACCTCCAATGTTTTATACAAGCAGCACTAATGGAAAATTGCGGGCAGTTTCTAAATTTGCCCCCTTCGGAGGTATGTAACCATCTTCCTCCTATCTCTAATTCCCTTAAAATTGGCGGTCGCAACGGGGATGGCTAATTATTTAAATCCATGGTCAAACAGTTCCTTAACTCCGACAAAATATGCCTAACTATCCCATTCTCCTTAAATGCTCCCAGATCTTCCTAACTAGCTTCTCACAAAACCTACTATTTAGGTCGGTAAGGCTCTCCAACTTGGTTTATCTTTATTGACAGAGCCCTTAACAATTTATGATCAAAGGGCCTTTCATCTTATTATTGAGTGAATACACAAGACTCCATGGATGCTGGCTTATGTTCTTACGCACCTTCTTCGCTTACTTTCTGTTTCAACCTGTTCCGAATTTCTGATCATAGCTCTACCCTCGTGTTTTCTTTTCTCTTTGATCCATTTTCTTAATAAGTTAGTGCCCACGTAAACTACTAACTGTAAACATTACAGCACATTTAATATGGACACAATTACTGTCTCAACACTCGAAATTTACACACATTTTCCCAGGTCCTAATTCTACACTATTTCCTAACGCTTTACAGAAGATGTGAAAGTTAATACATGGTGTTGACTAAATAGAATGATTGAGAATGTAATAAAATTTATTAACAACAAGTATTTCTCAAAAGAAAAAACATACACAAACTATAGTTGTTGATTGAATACTGTAAACAACCAACAATTGGCTTGAGATAACAATAGACAAAGATCCTGGGTGGGAGAAGTGAGTCAAGTACTCTGGCACTAAAAATGTCGATAACACAATCTGAATTGATCTTATACAGGGCAGACTTTGAATGATAATCTACAGAAGTTTCTCAATTTAGGTGCAGCTGAGAGCAAGTGGCAATTGAGGTATGTACACCCTGACAAGGTGGGAGCAGCAGTACATTACCCTGTTTGCTTAATGCGCCGATATAAATTACAGCGGCAGTGGCGAGACGTGGAGGCGGCCATGAAAGAAATGCAAAAATCTCACGGTCTAGCAATCAGGCAGACGGATCGCAATTCACTCTCTACCAGAGCCCTGAAATCATGGTATATTTCAGTGTGTGACACACCCATTCATTGGTCATACCAAGGATCAATTTGGCTCACTTATACGACAGAGCGCACAAGGATACCAAACGTCGAGACTGGTAAACCAAAAACGAATGCCGGCCGAGGTGGCCGAGCGGTTCTAGACGCTACAGTCTGGAACCGAGCGACCGCTACGGTCGCAGGTTCGAATCCTGCCTCGGGCATGGATGTGTGTGATGTCCCCAGGTTAGTTAGGTTTAAGTAGTTCTAAGTTCTAGGGGACTGATGACCTTACAAGTTCAGTCCTATAGTCCTCAGAGCCACTTGAACCATTTTGAACCAAAAACGAATAAGTGTGCCCTCGGCAATCGAGTAATCCGAGACGTTTGAAGTCACACTGTCAGTACTGTAAGAGGTTCACCACAGGCTCTCCAGTCTAACTACCTGCAAGTGAATTTAGTTTCAGGACAGGTCCAAAGCACCAACCACACATGCCAGAGCTTTGACCAGGAGATGCTTCTAGACCGAACTCCAGAACCCGAGTGCTTCACACCTCTCGAGATAAGAAAATTCCGTTTTCCCGCAATGTGCACGAACGACCCCATCTTCACCCCATCTTCAGCCAATCACAGGGCTTTATTGGTGCTAAATCTTCCCTCCAACACGACAGCCCAAACTCATGTCGAACCAGCGCAAGAGTTAAGAAAATTGCATCTCAAAAAAACAAGAAACCTCCAATTACTGGCTTTTTTAAGTTTCCGCAGAGGGGGAACATGGTTTTCCCCAAAGTCGTGTCGCTTCCTGTGGCAACGAGGGAACAGATACAATCTTAAATATCCGTCTCTAAATCGCCTGTGCCTTGGAACATGTTAGTCGTAGTTATAAGGTATAATAAAGATTCTATCTCTAAATGTTTCTGAGGCACCGAAGTTTCTTATGCGACTGAGGGGGCTGATGGAAGTGTGTCACAGGCCTATTTGCAGTATCAGCGAACACGAAAACTTGTGAATTTTTATTTTGTGTGGCTCTGAACACAATGCTCAGGTTTACAACTTCTCTGTGTAGATGCATCCATTCAATCTGTCGCCTCCAGCCCAGCCTTCCGCTGGCGCCGCAGCAGGTAGCTTAGCATTGTTCTACTGGAGACCTGTCTCGACTAGGGGCTGCCCTGTGTGCCCTGTACGGCTGTGGACCTGTCCAGCAAGATGTAATAATGGATGGTCTCACTACCAATTGCTTTCGACTTCCAACATGCCCTTTTTTGTTACTTAAGAACTATAAAAATACCTCATGCTTTTAGCTCCCTACCAGGCTCCATCAACGTCTGCTCAGGCTGTTAACTTTCTATATTCTCGCTCAAGGTGCATAATGTTGTAATACAATTTTTAATTTGTAACCTAATACCTCTAATCCATCACATTTCTCACTTTCGATCCATAACTCAGGTGGATAGTTCCCATCTTCTTAACCTCTGTTCTGCAGGGTGGCTATAATTAAACTTTTGCTAGTTGAGAAGGTCGCACATAAGAAACGATTGATAGTAAGGCACTGAAAGTTTGTGGAAGCATTTGTAAGGACAATCGGAAGAGAAATAAATAATTAACCATTCAATGAAACACATTTTAATTTCGAAGTGGGAGGGTAACATTTTTAATTGTGTACCTTGTTTACGTTCCAGGTTACAATCGTTGCTCAATGTGACAACCATCTGGACTCATGATAGCCTGTAACCGTGCTAGAGATACCATTTCAAAGTTTTTCACAGCAGTTTCCAACCGGCGGACCATGGAATGTTCACCCGAAGTGACACACCTCATGTACTTCTTGAAGATCGCACGTTGTGTCCAGCATTCTCAGAGGTGGTAACAGTAACGTCTTCAACAATTCGTAGCGCAATTGGCCGTCAGCCTCTCCCAGGAGCAATTCCCAAATTGCCAGTTCATTCGAATTTCTGAATCACGTTCTCCAATCTCGGTGTGGAAAGGGTACCTCTCCATATTACTTCATAGTGTCGATACTCGCGAAGAGCAGCAGCAGTACCGCCGTCGTTTTGATAAATTAGCTTTATGAGTAATCCCTGCTCACCTTGTCCAGTCACATGTTGACGAGTTCGCAATTGTACTGCACAATGATGGTTGCGTTTCACCCTGCGGTGCACTGCAACGGTAACGCCGACCACCTTAAACGGTAATCAATGCGAACGTTAAACTTCTGCGAGGAACTTTTTGAGAAAGAAGTGGCCGTGAGATAAACTAATGGGAACAGAAGAATCAGACTGGGATTCGTTTCCGAAACGCTCCAGCAGAGTATAACCAACAGTAAACAGATGGGTCAGGAACAGCACAAAACCAAGTTGTAATATTACGTACTAGTATCGGTCCCTAGCCTAATTAGGCATTCTTGTGTCAGGCAGTATAATAAAGCAGAAGCAAGTGCTAAGGATAACTTAACCTTCCTTGACAGACACACTGAACTCTTTCTTTATATCTGTTCACAGTACAACACAGTAACCTAACCTTGCAGATAAAAATACTACTAACTTGGAAGTCAGAGAAACGGATGCCTAATGAGATAGTAAACAGCGACATACACTATGTGATCAAAAAAACATACGTTTTTCGTATGAGGTGTACTGTGCTGCAACCTGTTGCTAGATACTCCACGTCAGCGACCTCAGTAGTCATTAGACATCGTGAGAGAGCAGAATGGGGCGGTTCGCAGAACTCATGGGCCTTGAAAGTGGTCAGGTGATTGGGTGTCATTTTTGTCATATGTATGCACGTGAGGTTTCCACACTCCTATACATCACTAGGTCCACTGTTTCCGACGTGATAGTGAAATGAAAGCGTGAAGGGACACATACAGCACAAAAGCGTACAGGCCGACCTCGTCTGTTGACTGACAGAGACCGCCAACAGTAGAAGAGGGTCGTAATGTGTAATAGGTAGATATCTATCCAGACCATCATGCAAGAATTCCAGACTGCACCAGGATCCACTGCAAGTACTATGGAAGTTAGGCGAGAGGTGAGAAAACTTGGATTTCATGATCGAGCAGCTCCTCATAAGCCACACATCACGCCGGTAAAAGCCAATCGACGCCTCGCTCGGTGTAAGGAGCGTCAACATTGGACGATTGAACAGTGCAAAATCGTTGTATGGAGTGACAAATCACGGTACACAATGTGGCGACCCGATGGCAGGGTGTGGGTATGGCGAATGCCCGGTGAACGTCATCTTCCAGTGTTTGTAGTGCCAACAGTAAAATTCTGAGGCGGTGGTGTTATGGTGTGGTCGTGTTTTTCATGGAGGGGGCTTGCAACCCTTGTTGTTTGCGTGGCACTATCGCAGCACTGGCCTACATTGATGTTTTAAGCACCGTCTTGCTTCCCACTGTTGAAGAGCAATTCGGCGATGGCGACTGCGTCTTTCATCACGATCGAGTACCTGTTCATAATGCGCGGGCTGTGGCTGAGTGGTTACACGACAATAACATCCCTGTAATGGACTGGCCTGCACATTGTCCTGACCTGTATCCTACAGAACACCTATGGGACATTTTGGAACGCCGACTTTGTGCCAGGCCTCACCGACCGACATCGATACGCCTCCTCAGTGCAGCACCCCGTGAAGAATAGGGTGCCACTCACCAAGAAACCTTCCAGCACCTGACTGAACATATGCCTGCGAGAGTGGAATCTGTCATCAAAGCTAAGGGACCGCCAACACCATATTGAATTTCAGCATTACTGATGGAGGGCGCCACGAACTTGTAACTCAATTTCTGCCAGTTGTCTGGATACTTTACGAGGTGTGGCTAGAAAAAAACCGGACTAGTACTGTTGAAACAATAAAACGAATGCAATAAGGCTGAAAGTCGCGTGGCCTGTCACGTGATTCTCGCTCCGCCTACTGCTCGAGTTTCATCTGCCTCCTGCACTCAGTCTGCCCGTGGCGTCTGTTTTAAGTAGTTGACGTTTTGCCTGTGCGTCGGAAAATGTTGAGTGTACAGAAAGAACAGCGTGTTAACATCAAATTTTGTTTCAAACTAGGAAAATCTGCAAGTGAAACGTTTTTAATGTTACAACAAGTGTACGGTGATGATTGTTTATCGCGAACACAAGTGTTTGAGTGGTTTAAACGATTTAAAGATGGCCGCGAAGACACCAGTGATGACACTCGCACTGGCAGACCATTTTCAGCAAAAACTGATGCAAACATTGAAAAAATCGGTAAACTTGTTCGACAAGATCGCCGTTTAACAATCAGAGCAGTGTCTGAGTTAACAGGAGTTGACAAGGAAACTCGTACATCACATACTGTATGACTCTCAACAACACGTACCTTAAATGAACTAGATGCAGTAGTTTATAGAACCAATCACCAACACACATGAAACTAACACCAGTACTAAACAAGACAGCGCATGAAATGATTCTGATTTAAATCCGGGTGTCTATTAATGATCATACTCTGTAGCATCACTACTTAGTACAGGGTCTCTATGCCCGTGCATTAACCAACTTGCATTAGAATAGCTGACACAGAAAATATTTATTTCTTAAGCTGAGTTTTAAGCAATTAAACAGAATGTAAATCTAACTACACTGGCTCTGAAGGAGTCTATGGTTTCCCTCATTAACTAGCTAGCCTAGCATATTAGGGCTCTTAAACTTTCTGGGTTTGAATAACTATGCTCATTAACAAAACTACACAAGTACGTATGAATAACGGTAAGTACTCTCAGCAATAATTATTAATTAAGTTTAGCACAACAAACTATAACTCTTTAAATTGCAAATGTACTTTGATAAGCAGTGTTTCAACCTACTCAAAATATAGTTGTCTGTGAAAATGCCAACACAACATTAACTTCAAGTTCAAACACTTCAGCTCCATATTATTGTACTTTTAACTAACAACTTTACTATTTTCAGGCAGCTTTTCAAGTAAGGCAAATTATTTAAGAAAATGACTGCTGATTGATTTAAAAATGCACAGGAAGTGGAGTATTTCTCAGACTATAAAACTGAACTTTAAACACTATAGCTCCACACATTAGAAAGCAATCACAACCATTTTTACAGCTGCCGAATAAGACTTTCCATAATAAATTAGGACACTCGGAATTAAATTCACTAGCATAGCATTGATTTGGGATAATCACTAGCACAGCATTGATTTGGGATAATCACGGGTGTAAGATAGAGTTTTAACAACACCACGATTATGATTAAAATCAACAAAATTTCACATATACCTTTTCCATTTACAGAGTGCTAAATATCAACAATTTAGTGGAAAGCTGGTGGCAATGGTGGTTGTAATTTTCAGTGGCTGTTAACATGGCGGCGATGCAGTCATGGCAATACTGTTGGCATCGCCTTGTTACAGATCTTCTTGGCGACGGAATTATGTTTGTACAGGGCGAAAAACGATGCCACGATAATAGTATCACCTAGTGCAGCATCCGAGGCCCATACATACTGCTCTTAAGCTCCCTTGGCCTCAAAACTCCGAGATTATGAGCCACAATGATCCGCTACTGCTAGCGAGATGTTAACCACAGCACTGGTGAGCCCAGACTCCTTATTCGTCACAAAGAACTAGTTGCCACTTGCACGCCAACGACGCCTTTTCCACTCCGCCAGGCTTCTTCCGTAGCTGCGGGGCTTCCCCACATCTTTTACATTCAACCCTACGTTCCATAACTATGGACTAAATCATTTACAGTACATTGTATAAAAATCATTGCAGTAGTTATTTAAATCCACAAGCACAGTTTCGACAACATCGTTCAAAAAGTTCACATACCTGAAATATTTAAACATAGTCAGAGAATTTTCATGAAAGACGCAACACTCTACGTAATCAACACTACAGACTGCCGTAGAAATATCGATTCAGATACAAAGTAGGTTGAAAATAGGTGTTACAGCCCTATCATTATTTACGCCTAATGGCAAGTAATGACAGTAACATTACTAATAACGCAAATCCTGCAGTGCACAGTCTGAAAATCATTCCTGTATAGTTGCTTACATAAACGGTAAATTGTTTTTCGTAAGTTGTCTGGTTACCTACTCTCCAGGTCAGTTTGATCTTAATTTGACCTTTAAGGTCATTACGTGATCATAAAGGCCATATACACTACTGGCCATTAAAATTGCTACACCAAGAAGCAATGCAGGTGACAAACGGGTATTCATTGGACAAATATATTATACAAGAACTGTCATGTGAGTACATTTTCATCCAATTTGGGTGCATAGATCCTGAGAAATCAGTACCCAGAACAACCACCTCTGGCCGTAATAGCCGGCCGAAGTGGCCGTGCGGTTAAAGGCGCTGCAGTCTGGAACCGCAAGACCGCTACGTTCGCAGGTTCTAATCCTGCCTCGGGCATGGATGTTTGTGATGTCCTTAGGTTAGTTAGGTTTAACTAGTTCTAAGTTCTAGGGGACTAATGACCTCAGTAGTTGAGTCCCATAGTGCTCAGAGCCATTTGAACCATTCTGGCCGTAATAACGGCCTTGATATGCCTGGTCATTGAGTCAAACAGAACTAGGATGGCGTGTACAGGTACAGCTGCCCACGCAGCTTCAACACAGTACCTCAGTTCAACAAGAGTAGTGACTGGCGTATTGTGACGAACCAGTTGCTCAGCCACCATTGACCAGACGTTTTCTGTTCAAAAAATGGTTCAAATGGCTCTGAGCACTATGGGACTCAACTGCTGAGGTCATTAGTCCCCTAGAACTTAGAACTAGTGAAACCTAACTAACCTAAGGACATCACAAACATCCATGCCCGAGGCAGGATTCGAACCTGCGACCGTAGCGGTCTTGCGGTTCCAGACTGCAGCGCCTTTAACCGCACGGCCACTTCAGCCGGCCGTTTTCTGTTGGTGAGAGATTTGGTGAATGTGCTGGCCAGGCCAGCAGTCGAACATTTTCAGTATCCAGAAAGGCCCGTACCGAACCTGCAAGATGCTGTCGTGCATTATCCTGCTGGAATGTGGGGTTTCACAGGGATCGAATGAAGGGTAGAGCCACAGATCGTAACGCATCTGAAATGTAACGCCCACTGTTCAAAGTACCGTCAATGCGCACAAGAGGTGACCGAGACGTGTAACCAATGGCACCCCATACCATCACGCCGGGTGATACGCCAGTATGGCGTTGACGAATACACGCTTCCAATGTGCGTTCACCGCGATGTCGCCAAACATGGATGCGACCATCATGATGTTGTAAACATAACCTGCGTTCATCCGAAAAAATGACGTTTTGCTATTCGTGCACCCAGGTTCGTCATTGAGTACACCATCGCAGACGCTACTCGTCGAGGGTAACCGCAGCCATGGTCTCCGAGCTGATAGTCCATGCTGGTGCAAACGTTGTCTAACTGTTCGTGCAGATGGTTGTTGTCTTGCAAACGTCTCCATCTATTGACTCAGGGATCGAGACGTAGCTGCACGATCCGTTACAGCCATGCGGATAAGATGCCTGTCATCTCGACTGCTACTGATACGAGGCCGTTAGAATCCAGCACGGCGTTCCGTATAGCCCTCCTGAGCCCACCGATTCCTTATTCTGCTAACAGCCATTGGATCTCGACCAACGCTAGCAGCAGTGTCACGATACGATAAACCGCAGTCGCGATTGCCTGCAATCCGACCTTTATCAAAGTAGGAAACGTGATGGTACGCATTTCTCCTCCTTACACGAGGGATCACATTAACGTTTCACGAGGTAACACTGGTCAACTGCTGTTTGTGTATGAGAAATCGGTTGGAAACTTTCCTCATGTCAGCACGTTGTAGGCGTCGCCACCAGCGCCAACCTTGTGTGAATGCTCTGAAAAGCTAATCATTTGCATATCACAGCATCTGCTTCCTGTCGGTTAAATTTCGCGTCTGTAGCACGTCATCTTCTTGGTGTAGTAATTTTAATGGCCACTAGTGTACATGTTCATCACATGCACACATGACGTTTCCAATAACCTTGAGTGTATGGCGTCATCAAGGTGAAGCAAGTGGGATGTAAATTTAAATAATAAAGGTGGGGTTGCTTACATTATAGTGCAATTGCGTTGGCCGAAAAATTTTAAACCCCTTCCTCCATATCGCCAACCAATCACACAGTGCAGTATTTTTCTTTTGGTTATACTTAACTTTAGTTCAGTAGCTTCTTTGGGTGAAAAAAGTTACGTAAGCTTCTTCCGCTTATTTGTGTAAATTGCTGCTATTCAGCACACACTGCTGTCAGCCATGCTACCGATACAACTACCAGTTTGTGCAGAGTAACATATAATCTGTGCATAGTCGTGTGAGCGGACTGACAGCTAACGTGTCACATTTGAAATGTGACGCCGCACCGGACGCAAGAGATGAACATTATCGCTTGGCTGCGCTTTGCCTCTGAGAGGAACGCTTTTCGAGCCGGGCCTGTGGCAGCCGTCTTGGAACGTGTCAGCGACATCCGATTCGCGCATACTACTATTGCCAGAAATTCTCTCTTGCCTCAGCTGCAGCGTTGTGCCCACAGTGTAATTTACTTCGTCATGTTATGCATTGTCTTCTACACTGTCTGGACAGTAATATGATACATACACACCACGAGTTTCAGCACGAATGCTACCGTTAAAATATGTGTTACCTTTATAAACATGTCTGACTCGCATACACTCTGTTGTATAGTAATCTAGGAATTGCGTGTTTTATCAAAACGTATACTTTTACGACAGCTTTGTTTCATTTACTTCGTATGGATGGGTATTTTGTTTACTACAGTTTTGTGCTCTAGAAACCTTCTACAGGTCGCAGCACGTAATCTTCTAGCAGATACGTTCTTGGGTTCGTATATTGAACTGCTCGGATTCTGAATAGGACAGTTTGGGGAGAAGCCTTTCTTGAAAATCGTCTTATGTTTACTACTTCTACAAAAAACCACATTTTTGAACTTAGTTTTTCGCGTATCGATCATCTTGATCCTGTTATATGTAGCAGACAAAACGCTGTCATCTTTCAAGTCATCAGGATTAAATTAACTGTTCTATGTTTATTGTGCCTCTAGTGACTGACTAGAGGACTAGTGACTGAGCAGAGGAACGTTTACACATTTTTCCTTTCAGAGTGCTATCTGCTCGCTATACAACTGAAGTTTTAAAGTCTGAAAGCGGGGAGTAGTGATTTCTTTTATATTTTTCCGTTAGCTTCTTGAAATGAATATTGTAAACTTCCTGACCTATGTCTGTTTGTAAGTGTTTCGGTATCCAATTACTCTTTCCATATATTTTTCTAAACCTGTCTACAACGTCAGTGCCAGTTTTACTCTTTAGAGTAGCAACTCATGAATACTGGAAGTATACATCAGTTATATTTATAACGCGAATTGCATTTGGAATATGCAATAAGTTCAGCCAAATCAACTTGATGAAGGTCATCAATTCCTTTTGTGATAACAGTTCTCCTCTAAAAAACTCTGCGTACTGGGCGATGCAGTTCTTCGTCTGTTCCAGGTTTCATGTTGATTAAAAACAAGTCAGCAAGATCACGATGGAATGATGCCTCAACAATAAAATGTTTCTTTGTGTAAGGTGGTTACAACGGTCTGAGAACCTTGTGAGGGTGATGTGGTGCTGAGAAATAACTGTTAAGAAAAAACTTCGATTCGTTGCGCGGCTTCCGAGTTAGTTAGCCATTGATGTCGTTGAGCGAGCAAACTGAAGCAGCCTGACAGACACGTTTAGTGTCAATTGTTTACATAGCGTAGATAGCGCACGAGACTGCTCAGCCTTTAGCTAGGGTTTGATCCTTATTACCATACCCTGTCCAATTTCTTTAATGTTGTCTTCTTCGGTTATAGAAAACCAAACGAAGATCACGTTTGGCTACACTGTCTCGTCGAGTCGCTTGAATCTGCGAGCGCAGCAGCCAGATTGGCTAACTTCGAAACTAAGCAATTTCCCCAATTTTTGTCTTAATAATTATTTGTCAGCACATCCTCTACTGCAAAACCCTTACAAGCTTTTTAAACTGTTTCTAACCACCCTGTAAACATTTCAGAAGAAGAGGGTGGGGGTGGGGGAACAAAAAAAATGGTTCAAATGGCTCTGAGCACTATGGGACTCAACTGCTGAGGTCATTAGTCCCCTAGAAGTTAGAACTAGTTAAACCTAACTAACCTAAGGACATCACACACACCCATGCCCGGTGGGGGAACAAATCAAAATACTGTACACATCTATTTTTTATAAAAAGAATTACATTTCTCTGACCAACAACAAGGCTCACTGGACTCCAAGAAATATTTATATACTTTTGTCTTAGATCCTTTGCAACTGATTATTACTTCCAAGGAGAAAATAATAGTGATAGATAGCTGGTTTTTTACCCAAGAACTAAAAATACTGACTCGACTTCAAAGCCTCGCCGATGTTAGGATTACTGCAGACGAAGCTCTGACTTACTTAGAAAATAATGGGTGGCAGAATTAGGCTGTAGTTTTGTGGAAGCAACTACCGTGGCAACAGCCAAAGGCGAGTTAGAAACCACTGAAAATATGAATCAGGGTTTACTGGACTGAGATGTGCACCTAGTTCCTCACTACTACGAGTACAGTATAGGCTGAAATTTCTGCCTAACCATCACCATTTCAGTCCCTCCAATTCCTTGAAAATTTATGTTGGGACATTTATCAGAACAAGGTACCAACCCACGTCCTTCTGCAGTCTTTTGAGATCTTAGATGAGGTTCCAACTGCAATAATGTTGCTCCAGATCAGACGTTAGACCATGACAAAATGTTAGGTAGATTTAATTTAGCACCAAAGTACCTAATTACTTGGTAAAAGTAAAACTCTTAACAAGCTGCATAAAATGAATATCTATGAGCAGATGACCAACACGAGAAGTATGAATGTTTTGCTCTGAACGGGTTTCTTTCTCAGCGTCTACTAGACGTAATGAACGTGTTGTCAGCACTACGCATAATAACAGCAGTACATCTGCGAGGATAATCTCTTCACTAAACAGATGACACACTTAAAACTGAAAGTCTCTAACACGAGAAGCTTTTCCCCTGCTACCTCTGCTGTTCGCCAAGTTTTTGTGACGCACGATAACAAATGATCTCCGACTACATCAAAATACGGACAACGACGTCGCAATCGATCTTGGTAGCTCAAGAGCACCGCAGTATATCACGAAGAAATGCGAAGGTCAGAGTGTCTAGCTCTGTGTTACGTAAGACATAACGAAAACCATACGTCTTGTTGATTTATCGACAGATGTCACTAGAAATAAATGTATTTTGTCTTTCAGTTATATGAATCTGATAATGAATGACCTAATGTCAATATTGGAGATACGCCGTCTAATTACTTTATTACAACAGAATGGATTGTTTTGGATTTTTGCAGTATGCAAGAGATGGAATTGTATTCGTGAGTGCATGTTGATGAACCGACAGCAACCAGCCAAGGTCGCCATGACTACAACATTTCATAAACATGGGATTAACAAAATCTGGTTCTACAGATTAATCCAGAAATATTAGTTGAGATTGACAGACTTCCAGTTGCAGTAAACATAGCCTCCGTTTAAATTTTTAAGTTTCCCTTAATCTTCCACGATCATTGATTTGAAGTAGTTACATATTGCCCAAATAGATAATAACTGAATGCGATTGCAAATGTTAGTGGGCAAGGTGGAAAATTTCAGGCACTTATTTAGTAATTAGGTTCCTTTATGTAATATGGCAGGGCAAGCCGAGGAAGGGATCCGGATGCGTTGTTCCTCTGCCAGGACACTGCCTTATAAGGAAGAGGTCATCCTGTGTGCAGAAAGAGTGCCGTCTACGTCAGATTATTATTGCATGACCATCGCGGAAAACGAATTATTGCTTAGGCTGGTAAAGATCTCACCAACTAGAAGTATATTCTAGACACACTACTAAATATACAATGCATTGACAAGGTCATGCGACAGCGATACGCATATTTAGAGGTGGCACTAGTACCACGTACATAAGGCGTAAAGGCAGTGCGTTGGCGGGGCTGACATTATGCTTATGTGATTCATGAGAAAATGTTTCCAACGTGATTATCGCCGCACGATGAGAACTAACACATTTTGAACGCGGTAATGTAGTTGGAGCTAGAAGCATACGGAGGTTCCATTTTGGAAATTGTTAGGGAAATCAATATTCTGAGATCCACAATGTTATGAGTGTGCCGAGAATACCAAATTTAAGGCGTCACCTCTCACCGCAAACAACGCAGTGGCCGACGGCCCTCACTTAACGACCGAGAGCAGCGGCATTTGCATAGAGTTCTCACTGCTATCAGACAAGCAACAATGTGTACAATAACCGCAGAAATCAGTGTGGGACGTATGACGAACGTATATTTTAGGACAGTGCTGCTATAGTAGCTGACGACCGACGCGAGTGCCTTTGCTAACAGCGCGAGATCGCAGCGCCTCTCCTGAGCTCGTGAACATATCGGTTGGACCCTAGACGACTGGAAAACTGTGGCCGGGACAGATGAGACCGGATTTCAGTTGGTAAGAGCTGATGGTAGCGTTTAAGTGTGACGTAGACCCTACGAAGGCATGGACCCGAGTTGCCAACAACACACTGTGCAAGCTGGTGGTGCCTCTATCATAGTGTGGGCTGTGTTTACATGAAAGGTACTGGGTCTCCTGGTCCAACTGGACCTACCATTGACTGTAAACGGTCATGTTCGGCTACTTGGAGGCCATTTACAACCATTCGTGGACTTCATGCTACCAAACAACGATTGAATTTTTACGGATGGCAATGCGTCATACCACCGGGCCATAATTGATCGCATTTGGTTTGAAGAACTTTCTGGACAGTTCGAGCGAATGATTTGGACATGCCGATCGACCTACACGTATCCAATCGAACATTTAAAGGGACATGATCGAGAGATCAGTTCGTGCACAAAATCCTGCCCCGGCAACACTTCCGCAATTGTGGACGGCTTTAGAAGCAGTATTGCTCGATATTTCTGCAGGGGACTTCCAATGGCTTGTCGAGTCCATGCCACATTGAGTTGCTGCACTACGCTGTGCAAATGGAGGTCCGATACAATATTATGAGGTGTCCCATGGCATTTGTCACCTCAGTGTAGAACACTGGCGACCCGTCTCGGCTTCACACATTTCGGTATGTGTCTACGGCCGGACGACTTGTCTGACTTAGCGGTAATAATAATATGCAAAACCTTCCTCGTGAGTCAGTCAACCTGTTAGTGAAGACCGTATAAACTTCGTTAACTTGTTGCAGAGACTGGTCTCCACATACAAACAGAAAATCGCTGCTGGAGATTTTAATTTATACTATGTGTAGGTAAAGGAATATAACAAAGAGCCGGAGAGGTTATATATGCCACAACCACGACACTCAGAGGAGAGAAGAAAGTCGCTGAAAGGGCTCGCTCGTGTTAGTTCTCCAGTATCGGCCCTGTCACCCCCCTTCAGAATGGGGACGCACAGCAGACAGTTGTAGCCCGTCGCAGTTACCGACGCACTAAAGACCAAGCTACTACTTTTGGCCTCGAATTGCGTAATGGTCACGCTCTCCGTAATGTGCTGACGTCCTTGAAAGGACGTGCTAAGTCGATGTGCACGAGGTCCCATGTCCGATTGGAAGCAGACACTCGAGAGGAATATATACCGGATTCGACCGATTTAGTCTTGTCGGCGTCAATGCTCCGGCGGTAGAAATGACATCTTTCCCGTCTTTCTTGCTTTTTGAACTCGTGATCGGAAGCTATCAATAGAGGTGACAGAATATCAGCGTTGTTTAGCGGTGGACCGCAAGTAGATTTTATATTGGTAACTACTCATAGACAGCGACCATGGTAGCAATCGTTGAGTCTTCTCATCCTGTAGGTTCAGTCATTGGCTAAAAAGCGAAATTACAGACTTGTGGTCCGTGAGCAGCTGGAATGTTGTTTCCTACAAGAAGAGGTGGAGTTATTCATACCCTAAACAGTAGTACTATACTTTTTTCTACTGTAGTTGGCTGTATTCCAACTGTACAGCTGTTTGAAATGCTTATGCAACAGGTTGTTCCGTGCCATTAAGGACTTATGTGACATAACAGTACTTATCCAGAATTGCTAATCATCTGTCACCAGGACTAAATGTTTTCTTGGTGTAAATGTGACCACGCAGAGGGAAGCCATCTGTCACATTTTTGGCCTCAAGGACGCTGCCTGACAAGCAGCGGAAGTCTGAAATTTTTCTCCCAATTTCAAAGTTGGTTGAGGCAGTATGTTGCTTGCGCAGAATTTGGTACAAATTTGCCATAGCCATCTTCCTTACCCAAGAGAGAATACTGCTTCTTCAACTTTTTTGACGCAGAGTATTTATTATCATTCTTTTTGAAGTGAGATATTCTCTGAACATCTTTATTCACTACGAGGCCAATGTAGGTTGGAAAAACTACACTAGGTACTTCCCAGAGGTAAAGAAAATACTAAAAAATGTTACTGGTCTACCTATATGAATACAGATAACGTTGATTGTTATTTGGATGATTACTGTGCATTATCAAACGACGTTTTGTAACCTCTGAAGACGATGAAGCGATACACTACTATGTTTCAGCATTGATTATGGATACAGTGTTGCAAGGAATGGAAAACACCAGATTATTAAAAATATCGTTTTAACGGTGTAAACTTAACATTTAACTTTAAATGAAACGGGTTTAAAACAAATACTAAATGAGTGTACCATATCTAAGTGTAGCAGACCCGTATTAAGGGTTAAATTGTGTTCTGTGGGTGTAGCACTGCTACACCTCCTGAACACAATTTATCCCTTAATACGGCTCTATTGCATTAAACGTAGTGCACATATTTAGTATATGTTTTTACGTAATTAATTAAAAGATGGATATTAATTTTACTCAGTTAAAACAACATTTTTAATAATCTTTGATTTTTCCATCCCCTGCAAAAAAAGTGTTCGTCCTAGAGAAAAAACTTGATGAGATAATTTTTGCTCGAAATTGTCTCGAAATTCGAATTCTACTGGGAAAATGTTTTGCTATAAGTCGTGGTTTTCGAGTCATTCACGAGAAACATAAAAGGGAGACCTTTAAACATCTCACTCCCACCCCCACTTCAATGCTCATAGGCTTCGGTCAGAATTTTTCATTCATTAGACTCCCTCCTACCACTTTACAAAAATTTGCAACTACACAAATACCTTCGCCCTGTCAACATTCTTTGGTCTTCATTGGCATGGCTATCTGTATTGCGTCGTGTGTTTACTTTAGCCTAGACATTTGGTGAATTCATATATCTATTCCGATTAGGTTCACTGGCACTATTGTGTAATTGTGCTGCAATATCTATGCATTTTGATGTAGTATTATAATCAGTTGTCTAGAGCGCACTTCAGCCACTCCCACGTCAACGATGGGTACCCGTTGTGCAACTGACGAGTCCACACGTTGTGCGGCAAATGCAGTTTTAGACGATTGAACTGTGTGGAGAATCTCGCTTAAACTAGGGTCAGACTTTCTAAGAGCGCTAGCCCGAACTTCTTTGTCGGTTTGTTAAGCCCACAATCACATTCCGAAGCTTAGTGTCGGCATAAGACGTGTTAATCTGAGAGCTCAGAATATTGCAATGGCGACTAAGTTTTATCGCACTGGTTCACCTTCTTCTGACATAGGTTCTCCTTCTTCTGACATAGGTTGAAACGTAGTCTAGCGGCCACTGCACCCACTTACTTCTCGAAATTGCTGGATAACGAACTACACAGCTTTCATGTTCTACGCGATGCCGTAATTTGCGAACCGGCTCGTAAATGTCACTACCAGACGTCAATAATCCGCATCCGTTACCGAGGTCGCTGACGGCCGCCTGTGCCGTGCTCTCGTCTCAGGATACGCTTGTTCCAGTTCTAGTGGTTGAAAATTTTCGCCGGCTATGTTTGGTCAGCACGGCGAGGAGAGTTGGTGGCATAAAGCTCTTATCATCAGTCTTTCTGCCAACGCTGTGCGTTAAATTCCAAATCTCTCCGCTCTGTTTCGTAAAGCGAGGGCACGTGAACTCTGTTGATAGTACTTCCGCCCGTCGGATGCAGACGTTAAGCTCGGTGGCGCTAATGCTGCTATTCAAATGCACCGGAAACGCTTTCTCCTCCCCCCCCCCTTCCCTTCATCCATTACAAAAATGGTTCAAATGGCTCTGAGCGCTATGGGACTTACCTTCTAAGGTCATCAGTCCCCTAGAACTTAGAACTAATTAAACCTAAGGACATCACACACATCCATGCCCGAGGCAGGATTCGAACCTGAGACCGTAGCGGTCGTACGGTTCCAGACTGTAGCGCCTAGAACCGCTCGGCCACCTCAGCCGGGCTCATCCATTACAGTACAAACCTAATACTACATTGCACAAGCACTAATCGCAGTGATACACTCCTGACAGATCATTGCCGGTCGGAGGAAGGCAATGGCAAACCGTCAAGTTTAGAGCCTTGTCTAGAGCGGTAAAGCAGATTTTATTCATCTGTTTCCCTGCGTTCATTCCCTCAGTATGGCACCACTTTGACTCGACTGAGATGTCAATAACAAATCGGAATAAACATTAGTATCAGAATTATTGCTTGCCTTGCAAAACAGCCGAAACAGTTCGAGATATTCCAAGACTCCGTCGAATCCTAACACACTGTGAACCTAGATGGTTACTATGCTGGTTGGGCATCAGCTGCTGCAATTAAATAAACTTTGTTTACACGAGGGTTTGAGCTGCATTCCACTACTTCCGTGTCGTAGCTTGACACAGCCTAGCCAGGCTGCTGTCGCCAGTCATATAGTTCAAATGGTTCAAATGGCTCTGAGCACTATGCGACTTAACTTCTGAGGTCATCAGTCGCCTAGAACTTAGAACTAATTAAACCTAACTAACGTAAGGACATCACACACATCCATGCACGAGGCAGGACTCCAACCTGCGACCGTAGCGGCTGCTCGGTTCCAGACTGTAGCGCCTAGAACCGCACGGCCACTCCGGTTGGTGCCAAATAGTGTATGCAAATGAAGACCAACGTCAGGTAGATGCCCAGGAAAGCCCAATAAAGATCCAACGTTGCCACTGCAAGTAACGTGAACTCAAACCATAAACATTTATTTTGAAAAAGTCCTGCGAACCTCTTACGCAGCTGAAATGAAACACACCTGAGAGAAACATTTGATTATTATTGTATTGTTATTATCAAAATATATCTACAACAGGCTACACTTATATGCTGGCACACTGACTGTCTTACCACGTGATCCGGCCATTGTGGCGGAGCGGTTCTAGGCGCTAAAGTCTGGAACCGTGCGACCGCTACTTTCGCAGGTTCGAATCCTGCCTCGGGCATGGATGTGTGTGATGCCCTTAGGTTAGTTAGGTTTAAGTAGTTCTAAGTCTAGGGGACTGATGACCTCAGATGTTAAGTCCCATATTGCTTAGAGCCATTTGACCCATTTTACCACGTGGTGTAACAGGCCATTCACATACCATGCGCTGTAGGGAAACAGAGGTCCATTACTCGTTTCCGATTGTTCGTGTTGTAGGGAATCGGGAGTCACCTTGAAATAAGTAGCGACCCTCTGTAGACACGTAGTGCAGTGAAGACTGTTATGATGATAAACTTGTATCACAGCATCGTTTGAGGAAATGGACTGTTCAGTTCAAGTACATTGTTAAATGAGTAAAAGAAACGAGAGATGTGAAATAGTATTTAATACAGTGAACTGGTTTTCGTGAGGCATGAAGTCAAAGTTCCATCTCGTCATTCAAATTTAGGTTTCCTGTGGCTTTCTTTTATAGATGAAGGCGAGTACCTGGGTTGTAACTTTCCTAACACAAGAAAGATTTCCTGTCCAAACTGAGCGAGTAAAGTGATCTGACCCTTAAATCATATCATCAGTTATTCCTTCTTTTTGAGATTTATATATGCAGACACAAGCGACGAACGAAAATTTTCATTCGTCGCTCCAGCCGGCCGAGGTGGCCGAGCGGTTCTAAGTGCTACAGTCTGGAACGGCGTGACCGCTACGGTCGCAGGTTCGAATCTTGCCTCGGGCATGGATGTGTGTGATGTCCTTAGGTTAGTTAGGTTTAATTAGTTCTAAGTTCTAGGGGACTGATGACCTCCGAAGTTAAGTCCCATAGTGCACAGAGCCATTTGAACCGTTTGGCCATTCGTCGCTTCATTCTGCATACATACATAACAGATGTTTGAGGCCCCCCAGGGTCTTTGGAATAGTTTCATTTGATCTAAGCACCTATGCTTGGGTTTCAGGCAGGATCTTCTGTTTCGTACGATACTGAGCTGGTACGCCAATACACGCGGAGACCTTGTGCAATGCTGCTCCTAATTACGGTGGTTAGCTTTGTAGGTATTTTAAATAAACTTCCTTTTTCTCTCTTATTACTTTTTATAATTCGCCATTCCATACTCCTAATCCTTCTATTACATTTTTAAAATCTTGTTCCCAGTGCCTCAAAATCTGCCTTCTGAACACCACTACTTGCATTTTCCCATTCTTAATTAACATCTTCAGTGGTGGGTTTCATTAGCAGATGATCATTTTATCTCATTTCGAATATGGTACACTTTCCTCTTGTAAAAATTGTACTTTCAACGTTGGTTCATTATTTCTGTGAGTTTTACACTCCTTCTCCACCTTGTTAAAATATTCATTTTAGAATGTGCTAAATAATAGTCAAAATAGGTGGTCGCTTCCTCGACATATTTTTGTATCGGTTAACAGCAACGTTGTTTTCCTGTCAGCTATTGCATAATTAATTAACGACCTTTGACAACAAATTGACCCTGTATGCTATTTTGAGATAAATGTTAGAATTTTCAAGTTATTAAAAACTGTCGGTTGTCTTATTTCTTGCCATTTTTATTTAAAATAATTTCCAATTGGGTACTAATTACATTAGTGATAGGGTGGTTCCCTACTCTTGCTTTAAAATCTCCAAGTAAAATCATAGTCATTTTTATTTTGCTCACCTATTTCATTTACAAAATAGAATAAAGTTCTTTTTCTTCTTCTTCATTTCCATCTTCTGGTGCATATGCTGAACCCCCTGTCAAGTAGCCTCTGTCAAAATTTAATCTTATTGGCATTATTCATTCCTTAATAAAAGTGTATGAGTCTATTTGAGATACCCATCATTTGTTCACAAATATGGCCACTGCCACTTGATGTCTCCTGTCTTGCCGTACTCCTCTGTAAGACATCATCATAAGAATAAAGAGCACACATAACTGTATCAGCATATTTATTATCATGTATAAATTTGAATGTACACCATGCATTCCTTCTGAGTGCATGATGCACAGGCCCAACATCCTTTTGTATAATGATGCACTAATTGAGCCTATAAACGATACACTTTAACACCATTCTACATTAATGCGAACAGTTAATGAACTTCTGAAAATCGAGTCTGCAACAGCTGCAGTGTTGAGTGATAGTATTGCATCCCTCAATGAAAATCTCAAACATCATAATACGGAAATTTAAACAAACAACTAAATTCTCAAAACCAATTTTACAAGAGGTGTTCAATAAGTAGTGCAACACATTCCTTCTCTCGGCCAATTTCGATTGAAAAAATGCGGAATTTACAGTGGGAAATCATGGAATATTCCTGGTTCAGCTCGTACAGTTTCATTAAGTTCCAGCAGGTGACAGCGCTATACTTAGCCTTCAGAATGGCCTATGTAATGGAGTCGCGTTCGAAGCAAAGAGCTGTCGTTGAATTTCTTTTGGCGAAAAATCATAGCATCGCGGATACTCATAAGCGCCTACCGAATGTCTATGGAGACCTAGCAATGAACAAAAACACGATGAGTCATTCGGCGAGACGCCTCTTATCATCATAATCAGGTCACGCTATCCTGCCCATCTCCCGCGTGCTAGCTGGCCGCACAGAACTGCGATCCTGTTGGGTTGGAACGTGCGGACACTCTCATTCGAGCTACTCTCCGGAACACTTCGCTACTCCACTGGACGTAGTGCTGACATACTCGTCCACTAGCTGGGGTGCTAAAAGTGTGTGCCCGCTGGGTTTCTCACCACCTAACAGAAGACTGTCCTCAGAAAATTGAAGTAACGACTTCAGGGTGTCAGTCAAGTCTGCGCACCTGAGAGGAGCTCACGAAACTTAATTAGACTGTTTTTCCTCATATACCCTGCGGCCCAGATTTCGCACCTTCCCTCTGCTTGGTCCAGTGATGGATACAATACGTGGGAATCAATGCATGGATGATGGGGGGGGGGGGGGGGGCTTATTAATGTAGCCAGACATTGGCTCCTAGAGTTGTACCGTATGGGCACACAGACCATCTGTGAAAGGTGGCGTAAGGCCGGCACATTAACGGAGATTATGTTGAAAAATAGTGTTTTGTAACCAAAAGAGTGGGAAACAATATAGCATATTGGATTCCTCGATAAAATCAACCTGCTTCCAGAAAGAAATGTGTTGCTTTACTTTTTGAACGCCCCTCGTAGCTTGGTTACATTACCATTGAATGAATTAAAACCATAAATGTTCGAGATGGCAACAGTACTAGAGGCGTTGTGGCTCACTTGTATATGGTAACAGCAAATTTCTTCAGACGAAAAAAAAATTCGAAGACATAAAGCTAGTCTGAAAGTACACTACTGGCCATTAAAATTGCTACACCACGAAGATGACGTGCTAGACACGCGAAATTAAACCGACAGGAAGAAGATGCTGTGACATACAAACGATTAGCCTTTCAGAGCATTCACACAAGGTTGGCGCTGGTGGCGACACCTACAACGTGCTGACATGAGGAAAGTTTCCAACCGATTTCTCATACACAAACAGCAGTTGACCGGCGGTGCCTGGTGAAACGTTGGTGTGATGCCTCGTGTAACGAGGAGAAATGCGTACCATCACGTCTCCGACTTTGGTAAAGGTCGGACTGTAGCTTATCGCAATTGCGGTTTATCGTATCGCGACATTGCTGCTCACGTTGGTCGAGATCCAATGACTGTTGGCAGAATATGAAATCGGTGGGTTCAGGACGGAAATACGGAACGCCGTGCTGGATCCCAACGGCCTCGTATCACTAGCAGTCGAGATGATAGGCATCTTATCCGCATGGCTGTAAAGGATCTTGCAGCCACGTCTCGATCCCTGAGTCAGTTTGGAAGACAACAGCCATCTGCACGAACAGTTCGACGACGTTTGCAGCGGCATGGACTATCAGCTCGGAGACCATGGCTGCTGTTACCATTGACGCTGCATCACAGACTGGAGCGCCTGCGATGGTGTACTCAACGACGAACCTGGGTGTACGAATGGCAAAACGTCATTCTTTCGGATGAATCCAGGTTCTGTTTACAGCATCATGATGGTCGCATCCGTGTTTGGCGACATGGCGGTGAAAGTACATTGGAAGCGTGTATTCGTCAACGCCATACTGGCGTATCACTCGGCGTGATGGTATGGGGTGCCATTGGTTACACGTCTCGGCCACCTCTTGTTCGTATTGACGGCACTTTGAACAGTGGACGTTACATTTCAGATGTGTTACGACCCGTGGCTCTACCCTTCCTTCGATCCCTGCGGAACCCCACATTTCAGCAGGTTAAAGCACGACCGCATGTTGCAGGTCCTGTACAGGCCTTTCTGGATACAGAAAATGTTCGGCTGCTGCCCTGGTCAGCACATTCTCCAAATCTCTCACCAATTGAAAACGTCTGGTCAATGGTGGCCGAGCAACTAGCTAGTCACAATACGCCAGTCACTATTCTCGATAAACTGTGGTATCGTGTTGAAGCTGCATGGGCAGCTGTGCCTGTACACGCCATCCAAGCTCTGTTTGACTCAATGCCCAGGGGTATCAAGGCCGTTATTACGGCCAGCGGTGGTTGTTTTGAGTACTGATTTCTCAGGACCTATGCACCCAAACTGCGTGGAAATGTAATCACATGTCAGTTCTAGTGTAATATATTTGTCCAAACAATACCCGTTTATCATGTGCATTTCTTCTTGGTGTAGCAATTTTAATGGCCAGTAGTGTATGGAAGTTAAATACTGTCTTAAAGCCCGTTTAGTATGTAACAGCGTTTTCAAAAAATGCAAAGTTATCGGGATGCAGGAAGCTATTCAGTAGCAATTAGGATTGCTCAAATTAGAAGAGATAGAACGAGATCATTCTTTCTCAGAAACTTTCGAACCTGTAAATGAAAGTCATTACAGGCGGTCAGATACACCAGATAACATGGATGAAGACAAAGGAGGATAGAAGAAGAAGACGAAAAAAGGAAGAGGAAGGAGAAGAAGAACATTCTATTACTGATTTCTTTAATTATTACATGGACAATGTGATAGATGGCAAATGCAGAAAGAACAGGGAGCAATCTTTTACCCTGAAGAGCACCCAATAAGTTTAACCAAGCATGAAATACAGTTGGGAAACGAAAATTTGAACACCACTTAGTTTGGTGGATCTAATACTCACAAAAATTTTAAACCCTGACAAGTATTTTCCAAAAGAGGTACTAACGTATTGCGAAATATTACAGATGAAAAATGTTCGTAGGGGAGACAACACACACATTGACGAATAAGAAGCCCGAGCTGTGGGAAATACAGAAATACTATTAACTTCTAGTTATCTTGTAGAGATAGCCCCAGCAAAGAAATCGGTATTTATGGCAAAAAAATGAAGAATTCATCTCTGCATGATATACATGGGGCGGAAATTAAAAAAAAAAAAACGACTATTTCTGCAATCGGTAAGCAAAATGCTCGCTGCACTTTTGAACATGTTCATGTCACCTGATACTTCCACATCCTGAGGTCCATGGACATGATTATACGTTGCCCAGTCTCACTGCTGAAGTACTTCCACTAGCGTCTCGGCGAAATATGCAGTGTTCAGACGGAGCAACGAGTTAACGTCAAGTTTCTTCTGAAACTGGGTTGTACTGCTGCAGAAGCACATGTCATTTTAAAGAAAGTGAACATAAGTGAATGTTTATTGTGAGTTCAGGTTTTTGAGTGGTTCGAAGGGTATAGGAAGGGACATGAAATGACCGAAGACGAATCTCAACATAAAAACAGGCAATAATATCGAAAAAAATCAGTAAAGTGATCCGTCAGAATCGTCGTCTGAGCGTTCGAGCTCTTGATGAAGTCACAAGAATTAACAGGGAAACTGCAAGTCAGATATTTGGTGAATCATTCAATATTCAACAACTTTGCACAAAAATGGTTTCAAAACTTCTCATTCCAGAGAAAATGGGAGTCGAGAATGAACGTTTGTGGTGACATTTTAAATAACACTTTTAATGAGCCATAATTTTTAGACAAAGTGATTACTTGTGACAGATCATGGTTTTTTACTTACAGTCCTGAAGCAAAGCTCCAAACAGCACACTGAAGATCTCAACCTGACCAGAACAAAATAAGTGAAAATGAGCAAATCAGAATTCAAATTCGTGATGACATTCTCTTTTTGAATATAAACGTAGAATTGTCTGTGTTTATTCGGTGCTTGAATGTCACCCAAACATACAATATTGTTACATGGAATTCTTGACTGCTGTTCATGAACGACTGAGGAGATGAAGATCCGATCTGTGAAACAACAGTTCCTGGTTCAAAATGGTTCAAATGGCTCTGAGCACTATGGGGCTTAACATCTGTGGTCATCAGTCCCCTAGAACTTAGAACTACTTAAACCTAACTAACCTAAGGACATCACTCACATCCATGCCCGAGGCAGGATTCGAACCTGCGACCGTAGCGGTCCCGCGGTTCCAGACTGAAGCGCCTAGAACCGCACGGCCACATGGGCCGGCAACAGTTCCTGAATGCTCCATCAAGACAATGGACCAGTCCAGTCTATCTTGTTTTTAAAGGCGTTCTTTGCAAACTACAGCATTGCTGTGTTAGTACTACCTGCTGTATTTGCCCTACCTCACCTCTGCGACTTCTTTTTAATTTTCTAAGTTGTAATCAGCACTTAAGGGGACAATATTTGACATTGTGAAATTAAAAGCGAACGAATTTCTCAAAATGCTGAGTGTAGTCGACGTCAGCACTGCTTTGAACAGCGGAAATTTCGTATAGAGTGTTGTATTGATCGGCGAAGAAAGTGTATTGAAGGTCATACACTTTGTGATGAAACTGATGATCGAAACAGTCCTGTAGAAAGTATCCAGTTATTTAATTGACACATGATGTTCCACATGAACTAACGGAAGAGTTACATCTGCTCACGGCTGCCAGGATGCAGCTCAAATGAACTCAGACATATCTATCATTTCAGGCATCGAAGAAGAATAACAATTTTAGAGATAATAGTATTAGAAGTTCACAAACTTGCACGCAAAGCATTCCCACACAGGCACTTTATAACACACTCCTGGATATTGAAATAAGAACACCGTGAATTCATTGTCCCAGGAAGGGGAAACTTTATTGACACATTCCTGGGGTCAGATACGTCACATGATCACACTGACAGAACCACAGGCACATAGACACAGGCAACAGAGCATGCACAATGTCGGCACTAGTACAGTGTATATCCACCTTTCGCAGCAATGCAGGCTGCTATTCTCCCATGGAGACGATCGTAGAGATGCTGGATGTAGTCCTGTAAAACGGCTTGCCATGCCATTTGCACCTGGCGCCTCAGTTGGACCAGCGTTCGTGCTGGACGTGCAGACCGCGTGAGACGACGCTTCATCCACTCCCAAACATGCTCAATGGGGGACAGATCCGGAGATCTTGCTGGCCAGGGTAGTTGACTTACTCCTTCTAGAGCACGTTGGGTGGCGCGGGATACATGCGGACGTGCATTGTCCTGTTGGAACAGCAAGTTCCCTTGCCGGTCTAGGAATGGTAGAACGATGGGTTCGATGACGGTTTGGATGTACCGTGCACTATTCAGTGTCCCCTCGACGATCACCAGTGGTGTACGGCCAGTGTAGGAGATCGCTCCCCACACCATGATGCCGGGTGTTGGCCCTGTGTGCCTCGGTCGTATGCAGTCCTGATTGTGGCGCTCACCTGCACGGCGCCGAACACGCATACGACCATCATTGGCACCAAGGCAGAAGCGACTCTCATCGCTGAAGACGACACGTCTCCATTCGTCCCTCCATTCACGCCTGTCGCGACACCACTGGAGGCGGGCTGCACGATGTTGGGGCGTGAGCGGAAGACGGCCTAACGGTGTGCGGGACCGTAGCCCAGCTTCATGGAGACGGTTGCGAATGGTCCTCGCCGATACCCCAGGAGCAATAGTGTCCCTAATTTGCTGGGAAGTGGCGATACGGTCTCCTACGGCACTGCTTACGATCCTACGGTCTTGGCGTGCATCCGTGCGTCGCTGCGGTCCGGTCCCAGGTCGACGGGCACGTGCACCTTCCGCCGACCACTGGCGACAACATCGATGTACTGTGGAGACCTCACGCCCCACGTGTTGAGCAATTCGGCGGTACGTCCACCCGGCCTCCCGCATGCCCACTATACGCCCTCGCTCAAAGTCCGTCAACTGCACATACGGTTCACGTCCACGCTGTCGCGGCATGCTACCAGTGTTAAAGACTGCGATGGAGCTCCGTATGCCACGGCAAACTGGCTGACACTGACGGCGGCGGTGCACAAATGCTGCGCAGCTAGCGCCATTCGACGGCCAACACCGCGGTTCCTGGTGTGTCCGCTGTGCCGTGCGTGTGATCATTGCTTGTACAGCCCCCTCGCAGTGTCCGGAGCAAGTATGGTGGGTCTGACACACCGGTGTCAATGTGTTCTTTTTTCCATTTCCAGGAGTGTAGAAGGATTGGATGATTTATGGCAGGCAGACCTTGTAAAAAAAATACTATTTCATGACTAAATAAGGATTTCAGCTATGTTTTAATAGTATTTACACATACTCAATAATGCCTGAGTCTTACCTGTGAAAACAAAGACTGAGAATGAAGTTACATGAGTTTCTGAACAATTGCTGGAGATGGGGACAAATAAATGTCATTTAAGCCGTAAAATAGATCATGGTTTTATAATGATTTATAACACATATTTCAAGACAATAACGGATCAGTATGGAACAGATGTGTGGATGCATTTTTGGAAAAGTAATTAGCACATGGCGGTAAGAGAAATAATATGTTGGATGAGGCTTTCAAACTGCATGACACTGAATATGCTGCAAATAAATAAGGATTGGCAGAACATCACACTGCAGATCGATATGTAGCTGGTAAAACCAAGCAACTAAGGGCAGGACTGGACATAGGTATAGATCAATGTCTTGTAGCATTTTCAGTTGATAAAGCATTGCACATGGAACCTAAATTTGGTGCTGGAATGACTTTCTAACACGAGATAACCGCACCTTATCTCCCACTTAAGAAGAAAAAAAAACAAAGATGTTGAACAAATTGTATCCAGTCATTGTTGCCAGCAGCCAGAAGTGTCCTGAAGCAGAAAGGACTAAGAAGAAGAAGAAGACGAAGAAGAGGGGGACTGGTGCTGAGTTCTACCACTACCTCATATATTGGGCGGAATCATGGAACTCCTAATTCTTGTCCTGGAGGGGGGGCTTTCACTTGTTCGATCATTAGCTGGAGCAGCATCAGTCATTGCTCAAACAGTGAACAATGAACACATCGCTAAAGAACAGCTTGACAAAGCGAAAAGACACAATGTTATGGCGTAATCTGCCACTGTCAGGAAAGGACGTTATTTAAAACCACACAGTATAAGACTTGGACTGTTCATTACAAAGAAGCTCCTAGCTATACTAACAGATCCAAATACAGATCTGCTTAAATTAGTCAAAAATACAGACTTTCTTAAATTAGTCAAAAAATTCCACATTCCAAGATTTCTTGAAATGTTTATGCAGAACACAATGCCTAAGAAAAATGGTTCAAATGGCTCTAAGGACTATGGGACATCTGAGGTCATCAGTCCCCTAGACTTCGAACTACTTAAACCTAACTAACCTAAGGACATCACACACATCCATGCCCGAGGCAGGATTTGAACCTGCGACCGTAGCAGCAGCGCGGTTCCGGACTGAAGCGCCGAGAAGCGCTCGACCACAGCGGCCGGTGAATGCCTAAGACTATGTGTAAATCTAAAGAATGCAGGATCATAATTTTAGATGTTGCAGGAGGATCAGGAACTCATGGCATTGCGTATGTTAAAAAGAGGTAGAATAACATCTACTACTTTGATTCATTTAGGCATTTATACCCACAAGAGGAACTGAAACATTATTTTACCATCAACCTTATGATCTACAATTTTCGACGCTACTAAAACTGATGACTATCCGTCACGCCTGTTCCACCACATGTTTCTCCTGACGACAGCAAAACATCAAGCACCATGCACATCACGGTATCATTTGAGGTTTAGATTTTATATCGTATACTCCGACTTTACATGAAGAATCAGCAGTTCTACACATTAAATACAATCCACTAATTGAATTAAGCCGGAGATAATGTAGTATTCAACTGACTGGGCTGGAAATACGCAGTAGCATTCCTAATGTCACTAAGGTGAACGGTAGACAACAAGGATCAGTCAAATGAAAATGAGACAGATGGAAAGAGGTAGGTAAACTCTTTCTAATCTCATAACTAACCAGCATAACTGCTGGCACATTTATCCCACACTCAGACAAGGTGATGAATGCCTTCATGAAAAAACGATTGCGTTTACCTACGAAATCATGACTGTGCCCAGGTGTGTACTTCTTTGAGCGAAGCAAGTCATCAGTCACAACTGTCTTTCATCAGGGCTCCAAAAATACAGGAATCCAATGGGATATGATAAGGACTGTATGTAAGGGATTCTCAGCAATACTTCTGCAGCGTAGTCGAAGCATTTTCGATATGTTAGCGGGTATTATGCTGCAATAGAATGGTGACATCCATCAACACTCCTGGGCATTTGGACTTGATAGTGTGCTTCATTTAACACACAGTGGTAAGTGGACACTGTGCGCTACGACCCGTTAGATTACTTATTCACTCCTCATGGGAATTGTGCAACAAGTTATACACATGAGTGGGTGTTGCATGACATCTAAAGCATCTTATGATGATATCTCAAAGTGCAAACATTATTATAGATACACAAGGCTTCTATGATGAAAGTGAATAGTTTTCATTCTAGGATACTGCCTTCATTGCAATCACAAATCTTGGCCATGTTTATACAGTGGTCTCCACAAACATTGTGTCACTGAAATCAATAAGAGGAGTGAAGTGTGCCAAGACATTGGAAACAGTGTTATGGCTTATGGCTAATTACCACTGAATATATTGGGATGATCCGGAAATAGCTTAAGATTATACTGACACCGTTTCAAATGTTTGATCCCATAGACTCGATTACGCACGTCAGAGGCAGTGAGTAGCCTTCATGAGTGCATAATATTTACAAGGAGGCTGCAATGCGGAACCTGTAATCCCACCTTTCCCCACTTGTCCAGCAGCTGAAACAGATGTATGGAGAAGACGTTAGTTCTGTGAGTGGTCGAGAGAATGTAATATTATTTTCAAGCTGGGATACAAATACCCTCCATGTTAGCCGAGAGCGTCAGTCCGCTGTTAGAAGGTGGGGCAAGGCCGTCGTGCCTGTGTCCCGCCTGTTACCGCACCGCTCGCGCGAGTGTTTACCTGTTTACCTTCCGTTGCGGCGAGTGCAACGCGCACGTCTTCCGGTAGTGCCATGGCACACTCGTACCGCAAGTCCACAATTAAGATCACATTTCAAGCGGGCTACACAAGATCTCGAGCATTTGAAATTGAACGTTTCATCCGAGAAGAACTTCAGATTGCACCTCGAGACATCATTGGGATCCTCTTTTCTATTACAGTGTCGTATACATAAAACTGATCAATGAAGACGCGTGCACTGATGTGTGCAGACACACTCATGGACTTAAATTTAAGCATCCTGATGGCCACTCTTTTCTGGCACTTTGACACCATTAAACTTCTCAGCAAACATCTGACCACACCGTTTCCACGACTTTGTTGCCACGTAACGAACATCCACTTTTCACTGCACCACTCACAGTGAAAAAGCCCGCACTACGCGCTGAACTGATACGGATCACGTGGCGGGCGGACACGTAGTGTGTTTGTCATGGGGTGTGGTTATATGCATACATTCACGTCCAATCGTATCCGCTACTTCGGGTCACTTTTATTTTCCACACCCTGTAGCTATTATCATCTATGCTAGGTCCTATGGGTCATTCAAGTAATTTTTTGACTTATGATATGACTAACTTCGTCTCACAATGCAGCAGAAAATTTCTCCTCCCATGCGCGGAACTTAATGGAAGATGCTGACTTTTGTCTACTGTAATATACAAGCGTTCAAACACCCTACGTCGACAATGTTCAGGAATCAGACATAAGACCATCTTCTTGTAGCTCGTTTCACAGAATATTCTTTGACTACCTTGTCCATTGTATTGACACCCCTTTGATAGTGTTATAATGCAAAAATTATGTCTGATTTGTAGATTTCAGTATCATCTTCTACATTCGTGTCATGATGCTTGTTCAAATGGCTCTGAGCACTATGGGACTTAACATCTAAGGTCATCAGTCCTCTAGAACTTAGAGCTACTTAAACCTAACTAACCTAAGGACATCACAAACAACAGACATCCATGCCCGAGGCAGGATTCGAACCTGCGACTGGAGCGGTCGCGCAGTTCCAGAGCGAGGCGCCTAGAACCTCTCGGTCACACGGGTCAGCATGATGCTTGTTGGTAAGCAAAATTACAGCACAATCTTTCTTCGGGAGATACGGCACCAACATAAACTCATTTTGAAAAACGGAGCTGTGGCGAAACAAGCGCTGTATCATTGTTAAAGGTACAGAGGCGAGTGATCGATCCGGGACTTACCCAGTTCAGAACTACTAGCGCCACGTCATCATAACATCCCTGGGCGTAGAATATGAAGTATTGAGCCATAATCTAAGAATGAAATTAAAAATTTAAATAACTTTTTCAAACATAGTCAGCATATACTTCAATATATTAAGGATAACATTCTGAAGTCTAAGAATGAGCTAATGAATGTGTTTCATTTCTTGACGGGTACTGGTCACACTGTTTTGAGAGAATTTTGGAGTGGTAAACATTTACTACAGGTCGTGAATTAGAGTTTTCTAGACAGTGGGTTTTACGGCTGTCACATCTAACGGAAATGATGAAGCCGTAAATGGTTATCGTGGTACTAAAAGGTAAGCTGCCTTAGTATTGGCAGAAAAGAATCATTTCCGGACCTAGAGATAAAGTGGACACATTCATTGAGTTCAAATGGTTCAAATGGCAGTGAGCACTATGCGACTAAACTTCTGAGGTCATCAGTCGCCTAGAACTTGGAACTAATTAAACCTAACTAACCTAAGGTCATCACACACATCCATGCCCGAGGCAGGATTCGAACCTGCGACCGCAGCGGTCGCTCGGTTCCAGACTGCAGCGCCAAGAACCGCACGGCCACTCCGGCCGGCCATTCATTGAATATCTGGAGCGAGTACAAAGAGCAGCTGCTGCTGAGGAGCAGTTGCAACACAATAACAGGTCTTCTAAAAATGATGTAAACAACCGAAATAATGACAGTGGGAACGTGACTGTCAGAAACATGGAGATTCAGAACTCAGAATACAAGTTCTAAATATCATGGTCAAGGCCGTGGTAGTGCAAGGTTAGGTAGACAGCCACCGCGCTTTCGCAACATTTATTATGACGAAGGCAGCAATGTAAACAATGTGCAGTTGAGACAAGATGGAGGGCCGAATGCTACCCGATGTGGTTCTGAATAGAATGAACACAATAGGCCGCGTATGTGAAACTAAGTCTCGTCTATGAGGAAACGGGCGCTCACCAGGCGATGTCACTAACACAGCCAGTAACAAAAAAACAGGCCATACAGTCAGCACACGCAAACCGATGACAGCGGTGATGGAACAGGAACAGACAGTACCAGTGATGTGCTAAACCACTCATTATATAGCCGACAGCATTTTGCGCACATTAGAGAAATGGGTAGAAAGAAGGGAAAAGAAAGCGCGACAGATAATAGGGAGAAACAAAGTAACGGCTTTGAATCAGATAAGGACGAAGATGAAGTAAAGTCTTCCAGCTTCGGCAGTAACGGCAAACTGAAGGATAAAGTTTTGGGAGAGAAAGTAGAATCAGTTTTCCAGGATTTGAAGCGGAGGAGTTGTTAGATGTAAGGAAAATCAACAACAATGATGTCCGGAAACCTATGAGCTGTGCCCGCATCTCGTGGTCGTGCGGTAGCGTTCTCGCTTCCCACGCCCGGGTTCCCGGGTTCAATTCCCGGCGGGGTCAGGGATTTTCTCTGCCTCGTGATGGCTGGGTGTTGTGTGCTGTCCTTAGGTTAGTTAGGCTTAAGTAGTTCTAAGTTCTAGGGGACTGATGACCACAGATGATAAGTTCCATATTGCTCAGAGCCATTTGAACCATTTGAACCTGTGAGCTGTATTGACTTGCCGCAGACTGTAAAAGAAGAGACAGGACTATCGACTACAATGTTGTGCATTGACGTAGTTGCTCAGAAATAGAGAGTAGTTTAGCTGATGTGCAGCAAATGAAAGTAGAGGACGTCGTCAAGTGATCTGATTTAAATTTGGACAGGTTGGAAAAGGCAGCTGAAAATGTAGAAATTCGTGACCCAGTGAATCTAAGAATGAACATAGTTGCAACTGAACAAAATTACTTTAGTTAGAAACAGATTAAAAAACCTCTTAAAACTGGAATAACTCACCTTACCATAAAAACTAATATCTTACGAGTATAAGCACGTTGGCTTCTTGATAGTGGCAGTGAAGCAAGTGCTTTGTCGCAAACATTCTTTGTTCCTAATAAGAATGAACGAACTATTATGAAAGTAAGTACAGCACGAAGCTTTAATACCAATTAGTACAGGTCACATAGTAACAGATCATCCTTGTTTAATCATGCTCGGTTTAAATGTGGAGATGTTAACTGTCACAGATATTTTAACGATATATCAACGAAAGATTGACTTTAATCAAAGCCACTTACTATTAACTTTACCAGATTCTCTAGTAATCACAGAGCCTTTAGTGGGATACTATGTGAGCAGTAACAAAGAAGCATGAGAACTGCCTATTGGAGTAATGTGAAATAAGGGATACTTGCAGGAAGATACTGAATTCGAGAATAATGTGCAAGATGCTAATGCGGAAAATAATTATATCCTCAAATACACAGAGGCTAAGAAACAGTCAGTAGATCAAATTTCTGATAAGAGCTTTGCACAGAAATGACGGAATGACGCAAAATCAAAACTAAACAAAAGTCTAAGAGTTTCAAAGGAAACAAAAATGTTTATTCATGTTTAACAAGGACAATCCGGGATAACAGGTAAGCCACATTCTAACGCATACTGTTTGGAATACCCAAAAAGTAAGAAAGAACTAGGACTGCAAACCATTGTAGGCATGAAACCTTTCAAAACTAACTGTAATCAGAGTCAGTACGGAGTCTGCCACTCTTTGATGGATACACAGTATGGTGTGCTGTGCGGTCCCAGCTGGATGAAACTTTATTTCCTTTTCATCTTTCATTCCCCTCTTCTGTCATATCTGTAGTAACGAATATATGCCTCATATTGTAAATATGCTAATAGTTCATAAAATCTTCCTAAGAAATAAGAATAATTCCCGAAAATGACTATACCTGAAATATGACTTATAAGAAAATATGCGAGTTTGCTGTAGTAAAAAATTCTAAATGTTAAAATAACAGTGGGTAACTTCTGAGTACCAATGATAGAAAAATAATGGCTAAAGTAAATAAGTAATAAATGAGATTCACAAGAAGGATTAAAAGTAAAATGCAGGTACTTCGTGTTAAGAGAAGTAATTGAAGCTGGAAGTTCCCAAAATGTGAAACAGTGAACTTTGTATAAACTAATAATTGTCAGCTGGAAGTAAGATTGTCTGTAGGTAAGAGGGTAGTAAAATGGTGCCATTTGAGGCAAGTCAAAGCGTTTTGATATTATTTAAGCAGACGTGTCGAAGTAATGTGAGGATCACACCAAAAGCATATGTAAATAATGAAATCAGCAGGCTGACGCAAGTAAAAGCGAGAACGAAGTGTCGGAATATATGGATAAAGGAAAATAGGAAGAAACAGGATTAATGAAGTCAGTAGGCTCACATATATGGATGTATGGTAAAATGGTGGAAAGTTTGGCAATTCCCTAGCGTCTCGTAAAAAGAGTGGGGAACACGTAATTTAGTTTAAGGCAGATGGTCAATTAACAGATAAATATTGACACATACAGACAACAATGCAGGTAAACGACTGTGTTAAGAAATGGAGATTGCAGAGTAGTGGTATATTATAACAAAACAGCTTTTTAATTATATGTGTAACAAAGCAAGTAACTGCTGTCGAAGAAATGACTTCCTTAGCATCCTAATATGTATGGTAATTGAGCCATATGAAGACAGAACTTGCAAAGGTTACTCGATTTTCTATGTAAAGCAACATCCAAGGTTATAAAATAAATGGGAAACTGGCCCAAAATGTAACTATTTTAAAACCGTATGTTGACTTTCTGAGCGTAATAGCTATGGTTAAAAACGAATTGCAGAGTTCATGAGTCAAGCTTAATAATGAAGTAGTAGGTCACAGTTTTAGAAAGTGACGCATTGCCTACAATTTAAAAAGTTTATGATAGTTTACCGAATAAAAAGTATGAAAAATCTTTTTGATAATTTCTCAATTGCTTATTTTAATTATAGAAGGAAAATAGAAAATGTAACGTATTGCGTCCTCCGTTAAATGAAAGTTGAGAACAGAGGCTGAGGCTATGTTGTCTGTTAGTCGGTTTACGTGAAGGCGTCATGAAAGGTAGCCTACAAGCCGTGTTGGAGAAGGAAACGGGAAGGACATGTACAAAACTGACTCCTCTCCTTTCCCTTTTCGTAATAGAGTACCATGAAGAAGCCATAAATAATAATTTTCCACCCTCTACCTTAAGTGAAAGTAGTTCATAAGGACACGCAATGCAGTGCCTATGACTGTGATTAAATGACTGACTACTGTAAGCCGAAATGGTTTTGTGTGTTTCTCTCGCGGGTAAACACCGAAAAATCTAAATCACAAAATTAATATTGTAATAGTCGAAAATCTTATTTCATGTTTCTACGTTATTTATGCACATGATATATAATAGATTTTTACAAATCATATACATAAAAAACGGAGAAACATGAAATAAAATGTTCGATTATAATATATGTATATATATATATATATTAAAAAAATAAATAGAGGTTGATGTGGTGAAACAAGCGCTGTTTAATAGTAAGAGATACAGAGGCAAGCAAATGTGTCAGAGCTTAATCAGGTTCACCACTACTAGCGCCACGTCATTATAATGCGATTGTGAGTACCATTTAAAGTGTTGCGCCATAACCGAAGAACAATTAAAAATTAAAATAACTTTTTCAAATTCTGTCAGTGTCTGATTCAGTATAAGTCTCAGAATGGTCTAATGAATATGTTTCTCTAAATATATTATTTTTTTTTTAAAAAAAGAAGTGGAGCTAAGTAATGAAGGTAGAAAGCAAAAAATGTACAGAATGTGCAGATGCATGTCACAATCAAAAGTTAAAAGTTTCAACTTGATTGGGGCAATATTTTGGTCAAAATCGTTTCTTGCACGAAAATTTTAAGGTGCTAAATATTAGACTCAGAAAGATGAATAATCATGTGTAGACTCAGTCTGATATAAAAACATCAACTATGTGACTCCATTAAGCTACCTCTTTTAGTTTTCGTGTTATGCACAAAAATCGAAATTCGGAACGAAAACATCATTATTTGCATTTTTTATAGAAAGTTCTAATAACAGCACTCGAATACAATGATGAAATAATACAATTGTATCAAGTTTCCAGACTTTATTATTAATAACAATCATTACAAGGAATCTTAAAGAGGCACTTCAGAGGTCATGTTCTACTGTCAGTTCAGTTCTAAAAATTCGAGGAGGCAAAGTTTAAATGCAGTTGAGGTAAAACTTTTTCACTAACTAAAGCCAACTTTTCTCTAGTCATACAAAAATTAATAAGATTGCAAATTATTAAACGACAGAGATATTAATTATTACGTGTTCAAGAAAGGAGCTATTTGGATGCTGCTACCTGTGCCTAGAGCGATTGATAGCAGGTGTCTCGTTCGGCGATCGGCTGCGCGCATATATAAATACAGCCAGTGATTCAGTGAGAATAGGCGCTTCTCAACGATATATCAATCTGTCCGTGTCAGCAAATGCTTGTGTGCGCTGTGCCTCAGATCACATCACGGCTAGATAGCTACCAAACACGTTTTCAGTACAAGTAGGAACTGAACTTTCGCGAAGATTGAACAGCGTTCTGGATCATTTCGGTTTCACGGAAGTAACTGTTTGAGAGCTCCCGTAATGTTGAGAAAACTGCGTGGCAAATGGAGAGATTATTTTCCACTTTTAAGGTGAGCAATGAAATTTTAGTGATTAGAAGTCAGGGCGATAGCAGTAAGTAGAGATCGCCTTTGAATTGGTAATAGTCCTCTTTCTGATAGGGACGTTATTATTATGAGGAATATTATTATGTTTGTCGGTGTGAACTTTAACTGAGTGTGTATGTAGGATCCAACTCACAACTTTCCTTTACAGTCATAGTTCCTGATCCCGTTGAGCGGATAGCAAGTAGGAACATTTTCTTACAATGACTATGAAGAGTGATGTGGACTTGCAGACTCGAAATTATGGTCAGTATGATCTCCATCGCATTCTAGCTGTCAGCAAAAATATGTTTCAGGCTCTTGGAAAACGGCGACAGCTATTTAACCCACCGCCTCGTAAAGACAGATGATAATACTTGCTTTATTGGGTCAGGCAACAAAGAGTTCAGTGTTTCTTGCTTATACTTCTTTACTGTTACACAGTGAGTCAAATTTATCTTGTAAAGTTGAACTGCAAGTGGAAGAGCAGTAAGCTAATTATCACTGCTAATGCCATAACCTCCTGTAAAAAGGCTACTTAGATCCATCGCTATTCTTGTCCCTGATTTTTTTTCTGGGGTATTAACTTCTTTTCCAGTATACACTTGTAAGTTGAGTGTATAATTTGAGTCGGCATCAACCAGAGCCCACACTTTCACCACGCACTTTACAGGTTTGGACTTCATATAAACAACAAACAGACAACGCCCTCAGAAAGAAACACTCTGTTCATCTACTCTAAGATAAGAATGCGGATTATAATTAGACTTGCAGTGTTTGACAAACAGTGTGTGGACATTTCTGATAGTACGGAATTTATCATTATTTATGTGTTCGTGTCTTGTAATGATGTCACCAAATCTGATGCACCTAGATAACTGCTAAAGTCGACTTCGAGACAATGAATCAAGGAAAAACCTCTGTTTTGCGCATAGGCTCTGTGGTTCACAAAAGTTCTATGGAATTCTGTTTAGCTTTAAGAACACCCATAGTTATCATAATCCCTAAAATTGGGTACATTCAGCCCATCTGTTGGCTACCGTCGGTTCTGCTTTCCTGGGTGTCTTGCGTTCCATTCCTCATAATCTTTAGTGGTACATTTTACAAGAATTTTTCAAGCACTTTCGTCAAAGAACCGCTTGAAAACCTCACTTACTGATTCAAATGGTTCAAATGGCTCTGAGCACTATAGGACTTAACACTTACTGATTCATTTCCACTAGATACTGTTGTAAGTCCTGGAAGCACTTCGGTAACATCATTAACTGCTCGACGCGTAGCTTTGGGTTGATTTATAGACCAAGACATTTCATTTTTACGTATGTAATTTTTATCATCTGGTATATTATACATATATTTCATGTGATATTTCTTCTTCTACCTCAAATTCTTATTTTCTGATGATTCCTTTTTCACAGTCACTATTTATTTCTTCACTGTCATTATCATTCTATATCATGGAAGATGCATCAGGTTTCTTAGCTCACATCAGTCATTGTACCTTTCTCACATGTTTATTTCACTAAAAAAAGCAGCACTCATAAGCTCACAGATATGCGCCAAATAATAAACTGGAGAAAGTCACACAGAACAATAATTACTATTAATGCTCTCAGCAATAAACGTACTGAAATATTTATCAAGATACGTTTCCATTACTGCATATCAGTCTCCAACATGTCGTGCATCATGTGCTGGCACACGTGCCCGAAATTTGTTCAATGGATACAGTCGGCAACATGTTGCGGTGCATGCGCCGGGTACAAAAATGTTACAAGCGACTGCAGCACACAACATGTGCCTCAACTTGTGCCATCCACTATGGAAACAGAATGCAACAAATCCCCTGAAGATGAGCGTACACAATACAGTCTGTAATCGCAGTCCACACCTGTGAGAATGACGTCAAACGTGCCCTCTTGTTTGGGGTTGTGATATTTCACTTCTGTGTTGATAATGTTTGTTTTACCATGGAGTGCTCTGAAAGCAAAGTGGTGAAACTTATCCGTACCAAGATTATAAATGCGAAAGTGACTCTCACGTTTTCACGACTAAATTGATGAAACGATTTTGTTGAAATTTGGAATGGAGATAGCCCTAATCCGGAGAAAGAACATAGGGGACTCCAGAAAGTTGTTTTATTGTTACATTAGGGTACTACTAATACTTTTAATATGATATACATGAGTGGGATGCAGACGACGCCCACGTGGACATAGGTGACTCTGAGTGTTTTTGTAGATTTTTCTGTGATGCGAATCCAGTGTTTACTCGTGCGTGCCATTTCTGACATTTGAAATCAACTGCTACACTACATAGTAAATCTGGACATTTTTAAGGATAAATTTTGTTCAGATACAATAACAAAATCCGTCACTAAACCCTAAAATGCTGTATAAAAGTATTACTTCGGGAAAGACTTAAGAAACAAATTATCATTATTCTTATTATATTTGTTGTTGGAAGGTGTCTGCCTTGAGCAAAACACAAAGCAATCTCTTCTCTTGTTTGCCAGACATGTTTGGCTGAAGTTTCAGCCTCAACAGAGGGCTATTGCTTTTTTCCATTAAACAGGAAAAATGCTCTTTTGTAGTTGTACATATAAAAATTTAAGTTTTCAAGACAGTTCTTACAAATTTGAGGAACAGACAAAGTTTTGTATATATACCTTGTTACCACATACTGCGGTGTTCCTAATTTTTGATGTCTTTTATTGCACTGTTTTTCTTTCACAGTTTGTCATCTGAAATAATATAGAACTTAAATGTATTTACTTAAATTTTACAACTGAGTATATTATGGCTAGACTTAACATTAACTAATTCGATGTGAAAGATTGTGTGTGTGTGTTTGTTTGTGTTTTTGTGTGTTTGTTTGTGTGTATGTGTTTGTGTGTATGTGTGGGGGGGGGGGGGGGGGGGGGAGCGGTTGTGGTAAGTGTGTTTAGGCTGGTGTTGTCTGATAGTTCTTTGAGGACAGAGAATGGAGTTTCATTGCAGAGCTGGCTATTCATTTATTAATTTTTTTTGCTTTCCCTATGGCTTTTTATATTTAATACTTTTCTTAAATTATTGAAGAAAATTTGAAAAGGTGATATTATCTTTTTTAATTTCTTGCTTTTTGTAATGTCCACGCCAAAAAGGTGCTGTCAATCGTCATTCTAAAACAAATTTTGGTATTTCGTACCAGGCGCCTACCGTTGCCACGAAAGGTAAAGTAACAGAGCTGTACATTTTTCGGTCAAAATCGACAAGTCACAAAGAAACGTTGGGGAACACAGCATCTGATTCAGTGTACAAACACACTTCCTATTCAGACTTTTATAAATGTGTTACATATATCGCAGGTAATTGCAAACAATACACAAAATGACACATAACATCTTGCTGGAACTTATCACTTCGGAAACACAGCCTTAGCACTGGGATTATTGCCAACTGAACGAAGAGAAATCATATCCTGAAACAGAAATCTCTGTATAACGCTGACTACCAAGTCAACAGAGATCCTATTCTGCAAAAATAAATATTATTTTCATGTTATTCACTTCTTGATATAGGCAACAAAAGAGACATGAGGTAACGAACGTATCTGACGATAACAAAAATTTTCAAGACGTACAACTGCAGATTTCCTGTCAAGAACAGGAATAAATAGAGATTTGGAATCTCGAATGAGCCCACATGGTAGTCTGAAGGCTGATAAAACTAGAAAGGTATAACATATCATTAAATGCTGTGCTACGTGTTTTAGCACGAATAAAATACACATTTAGTACTAAAAATGCAAGCACAAGTTCCCTACAGAGGCTACGCTTTTTATTTTTTTTAAGTTTCTGCTTCATCTTTACAATATGCCAGTAGAAATAACTATCTTGCATTTTATGATTAGCACTGTGTTGGTGATGACTGTAGCGTGATGACGGTAGCGTGATGACTGGCACGTGCAGGTGAGTGGGTGAATGTTGAATGTAGGCAACGTCAGCGCCACAGAAATTGGAACAAATACTTTTTTTGAGTCGAGGGGAATCTTAGGCAAACTAATGAAGATAAAGTGGCGATATTAGGTCATAAGTTATAGCGATAGAGATAATGTTGATGTAAACGTAGAGGCAGCCATGTTTTGATACTCATTACCCAATTGGGTTATAAACTATAGCCATTGACATTATTAGGTGATAAAGTAGACCTAAATATACACAGAGAATCTGGCAATTTTGCAGACTGCTCCAGATCTCCCAGCCATAGGACAATACCTTATCCTCTATTTTTGAATTTCCTGTCATTTACACCTTACTCAAGTGGCCTAGATGGGTGTAGTAGGATGGAAATGGGAGTGAAGGGGTAGGGGGAGGAGATCTGGCAACAACAGAGTGTGGATCAGTTTGCCCCTTGTTCCCTGGCTTGGGGCTACGATGTCATTGGTCTTTCGAGCATTGAAAGTACTCAACTACGCACACAACTACGACAGTTTGTCAAAACCTATGTATGGCGATATCAACAGCCCACCATACAGGCAGATGTTGGATGTGGTCTCGTATGTCAGATGTCTATATCGTGAGATGAAATGAGAATTCTACTAAGATTTATCATTGGCAGACGATATAGGAACCTACTGTCGGATTATTTGCATCTGGTTGCTCACCTGCGGTATCAAGAATGCGACTTTTATATTAAGCAGCGTGATGCAGCACCTTATCGCTTACAAAATATATCAGAATGATTCGAGAATTTATGTATGGATATAAGGCTGGCTGTGGGGTCGCCGTAACCATTCTGAGCATACTGAAGGGTCGCCAGTGATGGTGAAGACTCGGGCAACGTCTGATGAGTGCAGTTGCAGTCAGGGGTGTGACGTGAGTGGCTGTAACAAGCTGGTAGGCCCCGTGGAATCTCTGCTGACAGTAAGACTGCCCTCCATTAATTTCGGTATAAGACTTGCCACAGCTCAGCGAGACAAAGGCACCTCACTCTGTTGCCGCTAGCCAGTGATGAATAAGTGCGGCAGTTTTCGGCATGGATGCTGGGCAGGTGCTCTGTGATGCTGACCGAAGGCCTGTGGCAAGCCGGCAGCCTCAAGCAAGACATGGTCGCGTCGTCCGCTGGGTCCCACATACCTTGGTAACGTAGAGCCTTCGCGGCCGTCGGCTCCGCATTAGTGTTCTTCGCGGTGGAGCAAAGAGACAGCAGTGTGCGGAATTCGACTCACTGTCTCTTGCTCTCACAACGGAGCCAAAAACTCTTGGCATTCTGAAGATTACATTTTGCAGTGTTTTTTGAGCATTGGAGTCCAACGCCTCAGACATCTTCATTATTAGACAGGTGCGTGCCGAGTAAAACTGTAGGGGACGGGAAAAACCCACCGTGGTTCAACAACAAAGTTAGGAAACTGCAGCGAAAGCAAAGAGAGCTTCACTGCAAGTTTAAACGCAGCCAAAACCACTCAGACAAACAGAAGCTAAACAATGTCAAAGTTAGCGTAAGGGGGGCTATGCGTGAAGCGTTCGCTGAATTCGAAAGTAAAATTCTATATACCGACTTGACAGAAAATCGTAGGAAGTTCTGGTCTTACGTTAAATCAGTAAGTGGCTCGAAACAGCATATCCAGACACTCCGGGATGATGATGGCATTGAAACAGAGGATGACACGCGTGAAGCTGAAATACTAAACACCTTTTTCCAAAGCTGTTTCACAGACGAAGACCGCACTGCAGTTCCTTCTCTAAATCCTCGCACAAACGAAAAAATGGCTGACATCGAAATAAGTGTCCAAGGAATAGAAAAAAAACTGTAATCACTCAACAGAGGAAAGTCCACTGGACCTGACGGGATACCAATTCGATTCTACACAGAGTACGCGAAAGAACTTGCCCCCTTCTAACAGCCGTGTACCGCAAGTATCTAGAGGAACGGAAGGTTCCAAATGATTGGAAAAGAGCACAGGTAGTCCCAGTCTTCAAGAAGGGTCGTCGAGCATATGCGGAAAACTATAGACTTATATCTCTGACGTCGATCTGTTGTAGAATTTTAGAACATGTTTTTTGCTCGCGTATCATGTCGTTTCTGGAAACCCAGAATTTACTCTGTAGGAATCAACATGGATTCTTGAACACCGATCGTGTGAGACCCAACTCGCTTTATTTGTGCATGAGACCCATAAAATATTAGATGCAGGCTCCCAGGTAGGTACCATTTTCCTTGACTTCCGCAAGGCGTTCGATACAGTTCCGCACTGTCGCCTGATACACAAAGTAAGAGCCTACGGAATATCAGACCAGCTGCGTGGCTGGATTGAGGAGTTTTTAGCAAACAGAACACAGCATGTTGTTCTCAATGGAGAGACGTCTACAGACGTTAAAGTAACCTCTGGCGTGGCACAGGGGAGTGTTATGGGACAATTGCATTTCACAATATATATAAATGACATAGTAGATAGTGTCGGAAGTTCGATGCTGCTTTTCGCGGATGATGCTGTAGTACACAGAGAAGTTGCAGCATTAGAAAACTGCAGGGAAATGCAGGAAGATCTGCAGCGCATAGGCACTTGGTGCAGGGAGTGGCAACTGACCCTTAACATAGACAAATGTAATGTATTGCGAATACATAGAAAGAAGGATCGTTTATTGTATGATTATATGATAGCGGAACAAACACTGGTAGAGGTTGCTTCTGTAAAATATCTGGGAGTATGCGTGTGGAGCGATTTGAAGTGGAATGATCATATAAAATTAATTGTCGGTAAGGCGGGTACCAGGTTGACATTCATTTGGAGAGTCCTTAGAAAATGTAGTCCATCAACAAAGGAGGTGGATTACAAAACAATCGTTCGACCTATACTTATTGCTCATCAGTGTGGGATCCGTTCCAGGTCGGGTTGACGGAGGAGATAGAGAATATCCAAAGAAGAGCGGCGCGTTTCGTCACAGGGTTATTTGGTAAGCGTGATAGCGTTACGGAGATGTTTAGCAAACTCAAGTGGCAGACTCTGCAAGAGGGGCGCTCTGCATCGCGGTGTAGCTTGCTGTCTAAATTTCGAGAGGGTGCGTGTGTGGAAGAGGTATCGAATATATTGCTTCCCCCTACTTATACCTCCCGAGGCGATCACGAATGTAAAATTAGAGAGATTCGAGCGCACACGGAGGCTTTCCGGCAGTCGTTCTTCCCGCGAACAATACGCGACTGGAACAGGAAAGGGAGGTAATGACAGTGGCACGTAAAGTGCCCTCCGCCACACACCGTTCGGTGGCTTGCGGAGTATAAATGTAGATGTAGATTAGATGACCTCAGTTTTCAGAACTCCTTGTCATGTTGATACCGTAAGAATTCAACAGGCTTTAAGTTAGATGAATGACTTGGCCAAATTGTATTTTTCAGTTCCCCACATTCATCTTTTCTATTGACATATGCCGTGTATAGTTAAGAAGCATTTTTGGAATCGCTGTCCTGCTGCAGAACAAATCCGCTACCAATAAGTCTCTTGCTAGATGGAACAGTGTTGTTAATCAGTATCCAGTGATATCCTTCCTTCTTTAGCTTTCCATTAATTCGCACTAGATTTCGACTTCATCACACGCAAAACATCCCCACACAATGACTGACTTTCCACCATGCTTACGCGATAGTGTCACATTCTGACCCTTTATACGTTCTCCACGAAGTGGACGTACAAACATTCGTTGATGGCTTCCAGTTACTTCGAAGTTAGATTCATCCAGTAATAAAACCTTGGACCATTGCTGCACGCTCCAGTTTTTTATGTTGCTGAGCCCATTGAAACCTTTTTCACCTCATTTTGTTTAGTGTAATAAACGTTTTTAGGCCTCTGCACACCCCTTTAAACCTTGTTCAAAAAGATAGCGCTGCACTGTTGAGACACCGAGTGGAGCTTCTCGCATAGTATTTACTTACTCACGAATTTCAGGTGCAGCACGAGTCCTCTGACGTTTACTCTGTACACATATGAGCTACTCTTCCCATTATGATTTCATTCAGTGTCTTCCAGACCGCGGAAAGCTAGCATTGGCAATAATTTGCTTGTACTGCTGGAATGTGTACACCAACGTAGATTGGACTACACTGACTATTGTTATTGTCCTCCTTGAATAACCTACCTGATGCAGAGTTCCCGTTACAGTAGTTATTTTATTTTCCAAACACCTGCTTCCGTCACATTACAAAGTAATATGATATCATCGTGATCAAGCTACAAACACACTGCTACATGCACACAGTGTACGAAAATTAATGTAAACGATTGCTACCCATACAGTTGAAGTAATGAGGCCTACTTCAATGGAACCATATTAGGAAAGGCACGTCAGTGTTGTTGTGGATATTCATCAGAGTCCCTCTATGCGAATGACCAATGAAACACACTATAGAGGCCCTTAGTCTTCACATGTTTATACCTCTTTTACTGTCGAAACGGGGATATGATCGAATATTTAAAACGAATTCCTATTTTAAACACAAATCCATGGTTGTGACAGGTGGTTGAAAACTTTTAACTGGTAATGTAGGTCTCTTTCAGTTACTTCTGCGTTCTCTCTATTCCTTCAAAATGCTTCAATTTTTCACGAAATGCAATCCTAGCAGCTTCCCGTGTCCCCTTACAGCCTACACCTTCTGGGCGGCAATGTTCCTCATCCAGAATGTCCAATGTGGCCAACAATGTTTCTTTCAATAACTTAACTTCCTCGGCGCCACAAGTATCTTAGTTTATGGGTGCTACCTCGCCTCCATCCATGTCTTGTATGAACAAAATACTAAGTTTCGCCAAACAACACACTGTATCCAACACTTCACTATGTTCCAGCGGTTCCAATATACATAACATATTGCCGGCCGGGGTGGCCGAGCGGTTCTAGTCGCTTCAGTCTGGAACCGCGCGACCGCTACGGTCACAGATTCGAATCCTGCCTCGGGCATGGATGTGTGTGATGCCCTTAGGTTAGTTAGGTTTAAGTAGTTCTAAGTCTAGGGGATTAATGACCTCAGATATTAAGTCCCATAGTGCTCAGAGCCATTTGAACCATTTTTACATAACATATTACCTCGTGAGTCAGGCTCCACATTCATCCATAGCGATTTCCGGTGCCACTCGACACAAAATCATGCGAATGAAGCCTCAGTGTCATTCTTCGCTATTTAATCGGATTGCCTCATATGTTAAACGCTCTTCGCGAAAGATCAACGTTGACAACAGCTTCCTCTAGCCGGAACATCTTCCCAAAAAGCTCGAATGTATGTTATATAAGGTCAGTTATGGAATGATCTTGATGCAGAAAGCATAACCCTAGGATCATGTCGTAGCTCTCACTTACATGAGACACCAATCACACACATTGCCTAGACTCAGTTGCCTGAAACGGAAAATTCATCGTTACTGACCCCACAGGTCGTATATAATTAACCCTACTCCACGAACCTGTAGCGTTGTGGGTTCCAATGCATCCTACGTACTAACTATCTTGAGGCCACTGACACATGCGGACCTGCACCCAACAAAACTATTTACTCTCCACATTTTCTTACATATATTATATCATATTTTAGCCCCGCATTCGTTTTTACTGATTTAATTTTTACCGGGATCTCCAGTATTCCGGCCTCTAAGGTTCTCTCTTAAGTTAGTGGACATTTTCTACGCCTCTTCCCCCCCCCCCCCCACCCCCCCAGGCGACCTCTACCATTACCCCTACAACCTACACTACCCCAACTACTACTCCCATTAAACTGTTGGTAGCCCATGCAATACCCATCACTCCTTCGTGGTTGGTAGCTTTGGCTCTTCATATGCTGCACACGGGAACAATTAAAACACTTCACATTTGATGCAAACACACTTCTTTGGTCCCTTACACCTGTCCACCATTCGATTTCCTCGTATTCCAGTGGTACTCTAACCCCTGCACGAGGATCTTTAGGCTCCACTGTGCACACCCTCCTTCACATTTTTGGTGCTAAACCTCGCAGAACAGCCATAAGTGTCTGTTGCTCGGCTTCCTGTAGTACCACTCCGTTTACCTCCTTACTCTTGTGACAATTCGTAAGTATGAACATTTAACTTCCTATTTCTGTCTGCTACTATCTCATTATGCTTTCAGGATACTACACGCAATCGCTCACGAAAAAGCCGTGAACTATTTTGTATCCTATATCTCTACACCAACCCCTGTCTCAGTTGACCAAAAGCGTCTGCATTGCGTTGTGCTTTCGTGCACCGTTTGAACAACTTCGCATCTCCCCATAAACACAACCTTGCAGTCTGGAAGAATTGTTTATTTGAGCAACCTCCTGTGTTAGTGGATGGTTTAAGATCTTCTATAAACACTAAACATCCTCAGATGAGCTATCATAAAAGAACGAAACAAGTTTATTAACAGCTGGAGCCACTCCTAGAGTCTCTGATTCAACAATTCTATCACCCCATATTTTTCTACCAGTTTATTATCCGCAACCATTCTACGTGGCCATATTTGAGCTACCTGATTCACTAATCATTCTATAACCTGTTCTATGACGACACAATGTTTATCCGTTGCCTCACCGGCACTCATTTTTACGACTCAGACAATAAATCAAAAGTAACACAAAACAATAATCCATCACGACCATAGACTGAAGACTCCGCAGCAATTTGTATTTCCGTTCTATTTGTTATGGGTATTCATGAGCCACCTGGACTCTCCACACTGTCTAGCTGTGTTCCCAAAACGCTTACATGAGAAGCAAATCTCTGGTGGCTGAGCCGTGGTAAAAAAAATTGCTGTTTTGAAGAGCGCGCCGCAGCGCGTATTGTGAAGCAGTCGCCCTTCGTTTCTGGCGGTGGCGCCGCTGTGGCAATCGCAGCTTTGGTGTCTCCGTCTGGCGGGAAGGGGAAAGTTTGCTTGTTCACGTGCATTTAAGGGGCGCTATGACCTTACCAGTCGGTCCGTCTGGGTCAGTCTCTCGTCCCCAGCTTGCTAGTCTGTCTCTCGTCCGCATTTGTTAGGCATTTAGTGTCTGTCTGTCGTTCGGATCAACCTTTAAAGCCGGCAAAATGAGTCTTCCCACTCCGCCAGTAAGAGAACTCAGCGAGTGGTCGCCGGGTGGGGGCTTAGTTCCTGCATCTGAGTCTGCGCGTTAAGCCGCCAGTCTGCTCGAGTTTGCTCAGGCAATGGTCATTGGCGGTTGGATCGATCGGTTGGTCGGTCGCGCACTGAGACACAAGATGACTTGTCGGCCTTGAGCGTCGGCGCATGTGAGGTCGCCACGTGAGTCCAGTGGGCCGCGGCGTATAGCGAGGGGTTGTGGCTTCGTGGTCGAGACGAGAGCAGCTGGAGTCAACCCACGACATCAGTCTGGCCGGTGCGAGCTGCGACGCCGTGAGGCGGGAGATCGGCGCGCCTTCCTGCATCCGTTGAAGCGGCGGGCAGCGGACCGTTCGGGAGAGCGATTTGGGGGTGCTGCGCCAGGTCTTCTCGAGAAATCGCAGTTTATTAGAAGTTAAGTGATTGGTGATATATTGTTTGTTTTACTCTTGTTAAATTCTACTTGTTTTCTTGGTGAGGTCACCAGCCGTTTTGCTTTGGGGTCGTCCCACCATTCTTCTCCGTTTGCCCACCTGCGGGAAGGTGGTTGTTTATAAATTGGGTGGTCCGTTTCTCCCTTGTGGAGTAGGGGCGGGTTAGAGCAACCTGCGGTTCGGGTTTTTCTGTAATATCCCTATCAATCTGCCGTACGTTAGTAGCTGCCGCTGTCATGTTTGTCGGATTTGGTGTGTTAACGAATTTATTGCTTGGTGTGTAACGGCCTAATACCTGAAATTTGTTTTGGTCTTTGGAAACTTTGATATTATTGCCTATGATCTTAAGAGGCGGTATCTGTGTACTGTAGGGCATCTTAACTATTGTTTGGCCAACCTTTTAGAATTTTATATAAGATTGCATTTCATGGGCTTTTATTTAAATGATCATTTTAGTCTATAAAGTTGCCACCCTTTCACCGTAAGACTTTTCTTAGAAGTTGCACCTTCGGTGGCAAGGTTAATATTTCAATTGTTAGTGTTTTGTACCATTTCCATTCCTCCTACGGAAGGTGCATAGTTGTGTGCTTGTGTAAATTGTTAAAACTCTTAGTTCAAAGTTATCTGGTGTGTTGCAGATTTGCACCAGTGTAGTCTTTCAGAGGCTGTTGTGAGCGGTCGTAACTACGGCCGTGTCAAAAGGGAGAAGCAAGGTTCTCTGCCTGAAAGCTCAGACAGTCAAAACTTGTTTCATTCTGCCTCTGAATAAATTGTAACTTTGATATTTAGATGGTGCTGTTTGATTATAATTTTAAATCTGTTTCTTTTAAAAAATGCTTTTGCGCACTATTAAAGTGAATAAAATTGCCATTTGTTAAAGGAATTTGGTTATGATTTCATCAGTTAACCCCTGGCAACTACTTCCATGCTTACATAGTGTGATTACATGTGGTAATGTTCTTGATGAATCGCTAGTAAATAAAATAAACTCTTAAGAATATTCTTTGAAAATAAATCACGGTTCAGTGGCTTTCTCACAACATCTTCTTACCTTCGCTAAAAGACTTACTAGTTTTGTTAAGACTGGGTAGCACTTTGATCCATATCCGTGAGTTATAACCGGAAGTTGAGGGACCTTTGATTCCTCTGAATTGTCAGTGTCTCGTGGACTCGTTAGAGCAGAGCATCGTATCGTTCTCTTTCACGAAGCAGGCTGATGACATACACTGTTAGGTTTGCATCTTAAGTTCGTTTCCTCATGAGAGTACTCTAAATTTGTTTTCGTTTGTTTGCGAGAATCAGTATACGAGGCATTGATGAAAAGCAATGGCTCTGATTTTTTTGCGCAAACTTTTAAATATTTTTATACAAAAAGTTATTCACACTCTACATCCTTAATCCTCATGTGTATATATTTATTTCTCAATACAGTCGTCCAGGTAAAGAACAAATTTTTGTCTTCAAATAGAAGAAATTAAGATCTCTCCCGCATTCTGGCAAAGAGCGAATTCCTTTGCGACGAATGAAAATTTGTATGGAGGCCAGGATTCGAACCCTAGTCCGCTGTTTTCAAGACATGTGCGTTAATCATCTCCATCAACTCGTCACAGTGGTTACACGTAACTGGGTGGAGTACTGAAGAACGCCTCCCCCCTCAATCCAAATTTCCATTTGCTGGATTGATTGATTTATTTATTTATACGTCAAGTTCCGTAAGACCGAATTGAGTCGCAAATCTCCAAGGTAATGAAACGTGTCAGTACATGAAATTACAAGGTAAAAGTAATAACAGATAAAAATCAAATGTTTATGAACTCGAAAAAAGTCAGTCCATAAGTTCAAGTAAAAGCAATCAACAACACAACAAGAATCAGCTTAATTTTTCAAGGGACTCCTCGACAGAATAGAAGGAGTGACCCATCAGGAAACTCTTCAGTTTCGATTTGAAAGCGCATGGATTAATGTTAAGATTTTTGAATTCGTGTGGTAGCTTATTGAAAATGGACACAGCAGTATACTGCACACCTTTCTGCACAAGAGTTAAGGAATTCTGATCCAAATGTGGGTTTGATTTCTGCCAGGTATTAACTGAGTGAAAGTTGCTTATTCTTGGAAATAAACTAATGTAGTTAACAAGAAATGACAGCAAGCAATATACAGGGTGAGTCACCTAACATTACCGCTGGATGTATTTCGTAAACCACATCAAATACTGACGAATCGATTCCGCATACCGAACGTAAGGAGAGGGGCTAGTGTAATTGGTTAATAAAAACCATACAAAAATGTACGGAAGTATGTTTTTTATCACAAACCTACTTTTTTTTAAATGGAACCGCGTTAGTTTTGTTAGCACATCTGAACATACACTCCTGGAAATTGAAATAAGAACACCGTGAATTCATTGTCCCAGGAAGGGGAAACTTTATTGACACATTCCTGGGGTCAGATACATCACATGATCACACTGACAGACCCACAGGCACATAGACACGGGCAACAGAGCATGCACAATGTCGGCACTAGTACAGTGTATATCCACCTTTCGCAGCAATGCAGGCTGCTATTCTCCCATGGAGACGATCGTAGAGATGCTGGATGTAGTCCTGTGGAACGGCTTGCCATGCCATTTCCACCTGGCGCCTCAGTTGGACCAGCGTTCGTGCTGGACGTGCAGACCGCGTGAGACGACGCTTCATCCAGTCCCAAACATGCTCAATGGGGGACAGATCCGGAGATCTTGCTGGCCAGGGTAGTTGACTTACACCTTCTAGAGCACGTTGGGTGGCACGGGATACATGCGGACGTGCATTGTCCTGTTGGAACAGCAAGTTCCCTTGCCGGTCTAGGAATGGTAGAACGATGGGTTCGATGACGGTTTGGATGTACTGTGCACTATTCAGTGTCCTCTCGACAATCACCAGTGGTGTACGGCCAGTGTAGGAGATCGCTCCCCACACCATGATGCCGGGTGTTGGCCCTGTGTGCCTCGGTCGTATGCAGTCCTGATTGTGGCGCTCACCTGCACGGCGCCAAACACGCATACGACCATCATTGGCACCAAGGCAGAAGCGACTCTCATCGCAGAAGACGACACGTCTCCATTCGTCCCTCCATTCACGCCTGTCGCGACACCACTGGAGGCGGGCTGCACGATGTTGGGGCGTGAGCGGAAGACGGCCTAACGGTGTGCGGGACCGTAGTCCAGCTTCATGGAGACGGTTGCGAATGGTCCTCGCCGATACCCCAGGAGCAACAGTGTCCCTAATTTGCTGGGAAGTGGCGGTGCGGTCCCCTACGGCACTGCGTAGGATCCTACGGTCTTGGCGTGCATCCGTGCGTCGCTGCGGTCCGGTCCAAGGTCGACGGGCACGTGCACCTTCCGCCGACCACTGGCGACAACATCGATGTACTGTGGAGACCTCACGCCCCACGTGTTGAGCAATTCGGCGGTACGTCCACCCGGCATCCCGCATGCCCACTATACGCCCTCGCTCAAAGTCCGTCAACTGCACATACGGTTCACGTCCACGCTGTCGCGGCATGCTACCAGTGTTAAAGACTGCGATGGAGCTCCGTATGCCACGGCAAACTGGCTGACACTGACGGCGGCGGTGCACAAATGCTGCGCAGCTAGCGCCATTCGACGGCCAACACCGCGGTTCCTGGTGTGTCCGCTGTGCCGTGCGTGTGATCATTGCTTGTACAGCCCTCTCGCAGTGTCTGGAGCAAGTATGGTGGGTCTGACACACCGGTGTCAATGTGTTCTTTTTTCCATTTCCAGGAGTGTATAAACAAATACGTAATCAGTGCCGTTTGTTGCATTGTAAAATGTTAATTACATTCGGATATATTGTAACCTAAAGTTGACGCTTGAGTACCACTCCTCCGCTGTTCGATCGTGTGTATCGGAGAGCACCGAATTACGTAGGGATCCAAAGGGAACGGTGATGGACCTTAGGTACAGAAGAGACTGGAACAGCACATTACGTCCACATGCTAACACCTTTTTATCGGTCTTTTTCACTGACGCACATGTACATTACCATGAGGGGTGAGGTACACGTACACACGTGGTTTCCGTTTTCAATTACGAAGTGGAATAGAGTGTGTCCCTACATGTCAGGCCAATAGATGTTCAATGTGGTGGCCATCATTTGCTGCACACAATTGCAATCTCTGGCATAATGAATGTCGTACACGCCGCAGTACACCTGGTGTAATGTCGCCGCAGGCTGCCACAATACGTTGTTTCATATCCTCTGGGGTTGTAGGCACATCACGGTACACATTCTCCTTTAACGTACCCCACAGAAAGAAGTCCAGCGGTGTAAGATCAGGAGAACGGGCTGGCCAATTTATGCGTCCTCCAAGTCCTATGAAACGCCCGTCGAACATCCTGTCAAGGGTCAGCCTAGTGTTAATTGCGGAATGTGCAGGTGCACCATCATGCTGATACCACATACGTCGACGCGTTTCCAGTGGGACATTTTCGAGCAACGTTGGCAGATCATTCTGTAGAAACGCGATGTATGTTGCAGCTGTTTGGGCCCCTGCAATGAAGTGAGGACCAATGAGGTGGTCGCCAATGATTCCGCACCATACATTTACAGTCCACGGTCGCTGTCGCTCTACCTGTCTGAGCCAGCGAGGATTGTCCATGGACCAGTAATGAATGTTCCGTAGATTCACTGCCCCGTGGTTTGTGAAACCCGCTTTATCGGTAAACAGGTAGAACTGCAACGCATTCTCTGTTAATGCACATTGACAGAATTGCACTCGATGATTAAAGTCATCACCATGTAATTGCTGATGTAGCGACACATGAAACGGGTGAAAGCGGTGACGATGCAGTATGCGCATGACACTACTTTGACTCAGTCCACCGGCTCTCGCAATGTCCCGTGTACTCATATGTGGGTTCATGGCAACAGCAGCTAACACACCAACTGCACCCGCTTCTCCTGTGACGGGCCTGTTACGGGCCCGTTTGCGTGCTACGACCATACCTGTTGCATACAGTTGGCGGTAGATGTTTTGCAATGTGCGGCACGTTGGATGCTCTGTGTCCGGGTACCGTTCTGCGTACACCCTGCAAGCTTCAGCTGCATTTCGTCGACACTCGCCATCATCTCCGCCTTTTCAGAGTTCGAATACACCATGGTCACAGTTCCTACAACACTACACTATCACAGACGTCTGGTAACACGGTGTACTACAGTTGGTCTGCGTGCGGAGACGAATGCAGAATAACAATCAAGCGCTACATGCGGACACTGCGACAGCTAGACCAAACCACAACAGTGCACTACAGCTACACTCGTAAACACGGTCGTCATCGCAAACATGTCCCTGCAGATGCTGCTCGCCGACCGTGGCCCGTGTTTGTTACAACATGCAACTGAACGTCTGAGGTTTCAAGCGTCAACTTCAGGTTACAATATCTCCGAATGTAATTAACATTTTACAGTGCAACAAACGGCACTGATTACGTATTTGTTTATATGTTCAGATGTGCTAACAAAACTAACGCGGTTCCATTTAAAAAAACGTAGGTTTGTGTTAAAAAACATACTGCCGTGCACATTTGTATGGTTTGTATTAAACAATTAGCCTAGCCCCTCTCCTCATGTTCGGTCTGTGGAATCGGTTCGTCAGTATTTGATGTGGTTTACGAAATATATCCAGCGGTAACGTTAGGTGACTCACTCTGTATATATTGAGAGGCCAATTTCAAAATACCCCGACTCGTGAACAGGGGTCAACAAGATGTTCGTGAACTTACACCACTTATTACCCGAAATACCCATTTCTGAGCCAAACGTATTCCTTTAGAATGGGAAGAGTTACCCAAAATATAATACCATACGACGTAAGCGAATGAAAATAAGCAAAATAGACTAATTTTCGTGTCGAACGATCATTCACTTCGGATACCGTTGGAATAGCAAAAACGGCAGCTTAAGTCTTTGAACAATATTCTGAACGTGGGCTTTCCACAACAGTTGACCATCTCTCTGAACACCTACAAATTTGAACTGTTCAGTTTCACTAATCATATGCCCATTCTGTGAAATAAAACATCAGGTTTTGTTGACATGTGTGTTAGAAACTGTAAAAACTGAGTCTTACTATGATTTAGCATTACTTTATTTTCTACAAGCCATGAACTTATGTCATGAACTGCACTATTCCAAAACGAGCCAATGTTGCACGCAACATCCTATACTACCAAGATAGTGTCATCAGCAAACAGAAATATTTTATAGTTTCCCGTAATACTAGAGGGCATATCACATACATAAATAAGGAACAGGAGTGTCCCCAACACTGATCCCTGGGGCATCCTCCATTTGTCCGTACCCCACTCAGACCCCACATCACAACCATTTTCAACTTTGTGAATAATGACCTTCTGCTGTCTGTTGCTAAGGTAAGAGGTGAAGTAATGGTGAGCTACTCCACATATTCCATAATGGTCCAACTTTGGGATCAATATTTTGTGATCCAGACAGTCAAACGCCTTAGTTAAATCAAAAAATAGGCCTAGCGTACGAAACCTTAAGTTTAATCGATCTAGTGCCTCACAGAGAAAAGAGAATATAGCATTCTCATTTGTTAAACGACTTATAATGCCGAAATGAACATTTGATAGCAAATTGTGTGATATAAAATGATCAATCATCCTGAAATACACAGGCTTTTCAATAACTTTAGCAAACACTGATGGCATAGAAATAGGGCTAAAATTGTCTACATTTTTATAAAGCGGCTTTACTACTGAGTACTTTAATCGTTCAGGAAGCTAACCACACCTAAAGGAAAAATTACAAATATGGCTAAATACAGGGCTAACACGTGCAGCAGAGTACTTTTATATTCTGCTAGGCACTCCATCATGTCCATGAGAGTCCTTAGTCTTCAGTGATTTAATTATTGACTCAATCTTGTCGTTGTCTATACCACAGGGGAGTAGTTCAGACATCAGTCTCGGAAAGGTATTTGCCCAACAACTTATATGATTCCCTGTAGAAACTAAATTTTCATTTAATTCACCAGTAATGCTCAGAAAATGATTGCTATATTCTGTACATGTATCTGATTTATCAGTAACAGAAATATCTTTACTGCGGACTGACTTTATATCGTCGACCTGACCAGATACTTCCTTCACAACTGACCATGTGGTTCTAATTTTATCCTGTGAATTAGCTATTCTATTTGCATACCATTTACTCTTTGCCTTCCTAATAACATTTTTAAGCATCTTACAATACTGTTTGTAATTGGTTACTGTAGCTTGATTGTGACTACTTCTAACATTTTGATATAAATCTCGCTTTCTTCTACATGATATCCTTAGCCCACTAGTCGGCCACCCAGGTTGCCTATTACTGCTAGCACCTCTTCTAGAACGTTCTAATGGGAAGCAACTCTCAAACAGCTTGATATATGTGCTAAGGAAAGCATTATATTTATCATCTGTGTTATCGGCACTATAAATATCCTGCCCCTCTTGTTCCTTGACAAGGTTCAAGAAACTCTCTGTTGCTGTTGGATTAACTTCCCTACATATTTTGTAATTATATGTGACATTTGTTTGAGTAGAAAATCCTTTTAGTGTTAAAATTTGTGCATCATGGTCTGAAGGGTCATTCATCCATTTACTGACAGAATGCCCATCTAGTAATGAGGAATGAATAAAACATTGTCTACGGCTGCAGGGCCGGTGTGGCCGTGCGGTTCTAAGCGCGTCAGTTTGGAACCGCGTGACTGCTACGGTCGCAGGTTCGAATCCTGCCTCGGGCATGGATGTGTGTGATGTCCTTAGGTTAGTTAGGTTTAAGTAATTCTAAGTTCTAGGGGACTGATTACCTCAGTACTTAAGTCCCATAGTGCACAGAGCCATTTGAACCAATCTACGGCTGTGCTGCTGGTCCCCTGCACCCAAGCTGAAAAAAAAAAACACCGTCTGCATGAGATCATATGAATGCAGGAGATATACCAACATCCTTTTTCTTGTACCATCATATACAAAATTTATATTGAAGTCACCACATATAACTAATTTTTGGTACTTCCTATAAAGTGAACCAAGAACTCTTTCTAGCTTGAGCGGAAATGCTCAAGTTTAGTTTCACTAAATTCAACTGGCCCTGCACAACATTCAAATATCCGTTCAGTGTAGTGCCGTGATACATCTATGGAGTCAAATGGAATACTGTTTTTTGCGTACATAGCCACTCCCCCACCCCTGAAGGAACTCTTTAAAAACAGCCAGATAATATGTATCCTAGTAAAGGAAGCCTCTGAATTGTCAAATTATTTAAGTGGTGCTCCAATATACCAGTAATTTCAGAGTCAACATCTATAAGCAGTTCACTAACTTTATCTCTAATACCTCTTACATTTTTGCAAAAACAGACATAATGTCTGATAGGATAGCCGCAGTCAGTGATTTTATGATGTAACTTTTAATCCCTCTTGATTGCAAAATGTTTATTCATAGGACCGGTTTCGGTTCCTCTAGAACCATCTTCAGATCTGATTCTTCGGTTACAGGAGTAACCCGTCCAAATACAGCAAGTTTCACATGCTGCGTCACATAAAAAATTTCTATGTGACGCAGGATGTGAAAGTTGCTGTATTTGGACGGGTTACCCCTGTAACCGAAGTATCAGATCTGATGATGGTTCTAGAGGAACTCAAACGGGTCATATGAATAAACATTTTACAATCAAGTTGGATTAAGAGTTGCTCTTATATTTTGATGAAATATGCTAATTCCTTGTCTACTTGGAAACATAATGTCCTCTGTAGGTGAGCCCTTAGTTAGAGGGACTTCCTTTAAGGTAGTATATCTATCAGCTGACTTCAATTTAATAAAGGTGCAGTTCTAACACCAACTACTACAGGAATGTTTCCATTAGTGATACCACCACCCACTATACTGTCACCTATAAGCTTTGCCAGCGTCCCCTTCCCATACATTTGAGATCCCGTCCATGCCTAGTGAAACCCGATCTACTGATAGACCCAACTGGCACCACTGAAATGTGACCCGTGCCTTCTGCCACCAGTCCCCTCTCCAGCCCCATGTTATCGCGCCTAACAGCCGCATTAAGATGAAGCCTATCATGACGCTGAAACAGTTGCACGAAATGCACATTAGTGCCACCTGTTTGAGTAGCTATCTTTACCAGGTCACCATCTACATCATATTCCCCATCCATATCGAGACTGTTCCCTGCTCCACACACTATCACTACCTGATCCTCCTTCATAAAATTCCTACATAACTCCCCTATGCTGTCAGTCACCTGAGCTAACCCTACACTATGATACTACCAAAGAAGCGTCCCCCAACCCTTTTTCCTCTTTTTGCTCATCGCATCATGCGAAGTCTCGCACGATTTAGGGCAAAGCGTACTCGCTCTGAATGATCATATTAGCCTTGACGGCGCGTATGAGGAGTGTCTCTTCTTTCTCATACAGATATACATTGATAAGCCAAAACATTACGACCACTGCCACTGACCACCGCGAAGATGAATGCCGCCCGGTGGCGTTCCGGGCACTTGACGCTGTAATATAAGTATGTAAGCGGAGCAGACACGGACGGGGTATCACCCTAGCGAAGATATGGGCTGCAAATGGGGAAAACCATTGAGATAAACGACTTTGAGAACGGGCAGGTTATTATTACGCATAGCCTGTAGTTGGAAATCTACGACTCTTGACAGAACGTGGGCTTCGAAGGCTTCTCTGCTCTGTAAAGTGGGATGGATTGTCGTCCGTGGCATCTCTGCCGAAAGAGCACAATGCTGGTGCGCGCATAAGTGTTTCAGATCACATCGTTCATAGTACATTGTTGAACGTGAGGCTCTGCAGCAGACCACCCCTACGTGTTCACACATTGAGCCAACGACATCGTCAATTTCAATTGCAGTGTGAAATGGACCATCAGATTCGACCGTCGGCCAATGGAAACGATTCGGCTTTTCTGTCGAATCTCAATTTTGCTACGCTAGGTCTATGGTCGTCCTCACAAAGACCGTCATGGAGATGAACGGTGGCTCGAAACGTGCATCGGGTCTCGGACGCAGGCTAGTGAGAGCTGTAATATGCAATGGGAGACAGACGTTCTCTCCGCTTGCATGGGACTTTTGGTTGTAATCCAAGACACGCTGACAGCTGCGAACCAACTGTATCCCTTCATGCTTGATGTCATCCCCCAGGCGATGTCATTTTCCATCAGTATAACTGTTCGTGTCTCGAAGGCAGGGCCGTCCTGCAGTGGTTTGAGGAGTATTATAGTAAACTGACGTTGATATGTCGGCTAGCACATGCAACTGATATAGATCCTATGGAACCCATTTGGGTCGCTATCGGGCGCAATCACCGAGTACGCAAACTAGTGGGCTGTTATTTGCGCGAATAATATGGCCAATGCGTAGACATCTGATGTCACGTACCTCCACAAACCTACCAATGACCTGTAGGATCCCTGATTTGCCGAATCAGTGATGTATTTCATTCCAAAGACAGACAAACAAGCTATGAAGCAGGTAGTCATAATGTTTTGACTCATCGATGTACACTCCTGGAAATGGAAAAAAGAACACATTGACACCGGTGTGTCAGACCCACCATACTTGTTCCGGACTGCGAGAGGGCTGTACAAGCAATGATCACACGCACGGCACAGCGGACACACCAGGAACCGCGGTGTTGGCCGTCGAATGGCGCAAGCTGCGCAGCATTTGTGCACCGCCGCCGTCAGTGTCAGCCAGTTTGCCGTGGCATACGGAGCTCCATCGCAGTCTTTAACACTGGTAGCATGCCGCGACAGCATGGACGTGAACCGTATGAGCAGTTGACGGACTTTGAGCGAGGGCGTATAGTGGGCATGCGGGAGGCCGGGTGGACGTACCGCCGAATTGCTCAACACGTGGGGCGTGAGGTCTCCACAGTACATCGATGTTGTCGCCAGTGGTCGGCGGAAGGTGCACGTGCCCGTCGACCTGGGACCGGACCGCAGCGACTCACGGATGCACGCCAAGACTGTAGGATCCTACGCAGTGCCGTAGGGGACCGCACCGCCACTTCCCAGCAAATTAGGGACACTGTTGCTCCTGGGGTATCGGCGAGGACCATTCGCAACCGTCTCCATGAAGCTGGGCTACGGTCCCGCACACCGTTAGGCCGTCTTCCGCTCACGCCCCAACATCGTGCAGCCCGCTTCCAGTGGTGTCGCGACAGGCGTGAATGGAGGGACGAATGGAGACGTGTCGTCTTCAGCGATGAGAGTCGCTTCTGCCTTGGTGCCAATGATGGTCGTATGCGTGTTTGGCGCCGTGCAGGTGAGCGCCACAATCAGGACTGCATACGACCGAGGCACACAGGGCCAACACCCGGCATCATGGTGTGGGGAGCGATCTCCTACACTGGCCGTACACTACTGGTGATCGTCGAGGGGACACTGAATAGTGCACGGTACATCCAAACCGTCATCGAACCCATCGTTCTACCATTCCTAGACCGGCAAGGGAACTTGCTGTTCCAACAGGACAATGCACGTCCGCATGTATCCCGTGCCACCCAACGTGCTCTAGAAGGTGTAAGTCAACTACCCTGGCCAGCAAGATCTCCGGATCTGTCCCCCATTGAGCATGTTTGGGACTGGATGAAGCGTCGTCTCACGCGGTCTGCACGTCCAGCACGAACGCTGGTCCAACTGAGGCGCCAGGTGGAAATGGCATGGCAAGCCGTTACACAGGACTACATCCAGCATCTCTACGATCGTCTCCATGGGAGAATAGCAGCCTGCATTGCTGCGAAAGGTGGATATACACTGTACTAGTGCCGACATTGTGCATGCTCTGTTGCCCGTGTCTATGTGCCTGTGGTTCTGTCAGTGTGATCATGTGATGTATCTGATCCCAGGAATGTGTCAATAAAGTTTCCCCTTCCTGGGACAATGAATTCACGGTGTTCTTATTTCAATTTCCAGGAGTGTATATGCGCCGTGAAGGCTAATATGGTCATTCAGTGCACTGCACTCTTCACCCGACCTCGTATGGGATTTCACGTGATGTGGCGAGCAAACAGAAGGAAAAGGGCTAAGACAAGCTTCTTTAGTAGTGTGTGGCAAATGGGAAATTCGATAAAGGAGGCAAGCGCACTTGGATACTCCGTGCAGTTGTATCCAAGTACTATGCAAACGTGGCACAATTGGTTAACGCAAGCAGGGGACCCGGTTGCAAATGCCGCCCTCGGTACAAATTTTCAATTGTTGCCAATGAATTCTTTCATTCTCGGAGTATAGCAGAGATCAGAATCTCTGTTTTCTGAATATACTCTATGTCCGGCTGCGGGGTCAAACACAGCTCCGAGTTGTAGAATCCCGCTGTCGGTGAGACTGACGTCGTTGCAGCTCGGTGTTGAGCGTAATCGTGCAATCCAGACGTGTGGAGCTACCGAGTCTCCAGGAGACGGACAGCCCAGAGAGCTACAACACAAGGAATAATCCCTTCTCCGTTTTTGGCAAAATCAGTGTGTTAGTGTTTTCTGCATCTACATGGATGCTCTGCAAATCACATTCAAGTGCCTGGCAGAGGGTTCATCGAACCACCTTCACAATTCGCTATTATTCCAATCTCGTATAGAACGAAGAAAGAACGAACACATATATCTTTCCGTTCGAGCTCTTATTTCCCTTATTTTATCGTTATGATCGTTTCCCTATGTAGGTCGATGTCAACAAAATATTTTCGCATTCGGAGGGGAAAGTTGGTGATTGGAATTTCGTGAGAAGATTCTGTCGCAACGAAAAACGCCTTTCTTTTAATGAGGTCCTGCCCATATCCTGTATCATTTCGGTGACACTCTCCGCCATATTTCGCGATAATCCAAAACGTGCTGCCCTTCCTTGAACGTTTTCGATGTACTCCGCGTCAGTCCTATCTGTTAAGGATCCCACACCGCGCAGCAGTATTCTAAAGGAGGACAGCCAAGCGTAATACCAAAACCTTAATAATAATAATAATAATAATAATAATAATGTGTCACATCTCCAATTAATTTAAATCTTCTGTTGCGCCACGCTCCTTCATTCAGATGGACACTGATTCTGCTGGACCAACTTTCCTCCTATTCCTCAGAGGAGCATTATGTCTACAGAGTCCACGTAAGCTTTGTTAGCGAACTGAGAAATGTGAAATGTCTTGTTCACAAACTCATCTCAATACATTTTACGTTTCTGATTTCGCCAGCAAAGATTATGGGAGTCTACCAATCAACCAGATGCCCCTCAGATGATTATGACCAGGAATAGGAGGAAAGAAGAATGATTGTCCTTCTGGATGGAAGGACATGGTACAAAAGGAGATTTTAAATTAAGTGGAGATGTAACACTGCATCATCATAATTAACAAAGTTTTAGCTTTTTTTAAGAAAAGTAAACGCATTGATCTTGCCTGTCCGGAAGAACAGACACCACTCATATAGAAAGAACACATTGCTCCCAGCGCGAGACCAGTTCGTTCATACCATCACTGTGGAATGTTTGACTTCGTTGACGTAACCACAACCTCTGCTTGCACCGCTTCATCACGACCAAAATGAGGTCCTAGAAGGTGTTCTTTATGTTCTGGAAACAGAGGAAAATCAGGTGGGCCCATGTCGGGACTATATGGATGATCGGTGTCAGTGAAATCAAGGAGTAGAATTGCAGCAGACGTCACAGCATTCGTGAGTGGTACGGCATTGTATTGCTGAAGGAGAGGGTGCTCCGCGTGTGAACGAACTCTTCGAATTCCAAACTCGATTACAGAAAGCTGTTTCTCACTGACCGACACAGTTACGTGTCACATCACCATATTACACGCTACAGTTCGAAGCCTTGTAGCGGCAGAGGACGGCGAAAAATTTAGACATGAAGAATGAAGGTATAGGATGCGAATATAGTTTGTTTTACTTAAGAACCTTTAAGAGTTTACACATCAAAAAATCGGAGGCATTAGCTTTCAGCACGACCTAGTATGTTTAAATTTATTATGTGCTCCCATATGAAATCCTCGGTTTACAGAAACACTATTGTGCTGTCTAAGGTGTTTTTATACAAGACAGCGGGTAAAAAATGGCGTATAATGCTTAACTTTACAGTTTTACTTTACTTTTTACTTTGCTTAACTTTGTTTTCTACCGAAACATTGTTTCATGCAACATCCTCTCATATTTACGATCTTATGGAATACTTCCTCTGCTTCGAAACTGATTTTTTACTGTTACTGGATTGTGCTTTGAAGCATACTTAATACTTCATTGGGACGGGAAAAGCTTACGCACTACCGCATTTTATCTTTTATAGACGTCGTTTTCGCAGTTTTTATCTAAATGTAAGTTCCTCACTCATTAACTAGCAATTGATTTTTATTTACATTTTCTTAATATGGCATAATGAAATTTTATGAATCACTAGAGCTTCCTCTGTTACTGTTAATATATCGGAAACAGCCTCTGTCCATATTACCACGACTTAATTAAAACTTTGCTTTTTGTAACTGAGGTAATTAATTTAGATACGTTTAACTTTTTCCCTCATCTTATTGAAACTGACAGTGCACGCCACACAGTAGCTCAGCCGGAGGCGTTGTGAACTTGGCAGAAGTTCATTATGCATAGTGGTTCAGCAAATTAATTTCTTTTTGCTGCAACATAATAAAAATGACGCAAGTTCTCTTCAGTTTTGCAGTTCAGCACTACGTATAAAGTAATGGTCAAACGCGTATTTTTTTAAAGTACAGGCTGCTTATTCGACAGGATCTTGCACCCGCAAATACATTCTGTCTTCGAACAACACCGACCGAGACAGCGCAGTGGTTGACACACTGGACTCGCATTGGGAACTACGACGGTTCTAATCCGCGTCCGGCTATCCACATTTAGGTATTCCGTAATTTACCTAAAATAGCTTAAGGCAAATGCCGAGATGGTTCCTCTGAAAGGGCACGGCCAGTTTCCTTCAACATCATTTCCTCATCCGAGCTTTTTCTCCGTCTCTAATGACCCTGTTGTCGATGGGACGTTAAATAATAATCCATTCCTCTTTTCTATTCAACAGAAATTTCATGACATATGTTAGTCCGCAGTACTGCAATTATGCGTGAGGACGTATCGATAATCGCAACTGGAGATAAATTGCACGATATTGCCATTTGTGTGACTATTGGTGAATGGTTGTCAATGATTAGGCAGCCCGAATCAGACGTCGTTCACCATGTTCTACACATTCTCAATCGTGAATGGGCTAGGTGATAATGCTAAGCAGATCGTGCCGGATAACGCGAGAAGTATGTGCACGGGCATTGTTATATTGGAATAGTACATCCTCTTGACCATCCAGTAACTGCAACAGAACTAGATGGCTCCTGTACTTGATTTACATGCACTGCTCAGTAGTCACTCAGCAAAAGTTTTGAGTTACCTAAGGCTGTCGCTGATACCCATAGCATGGGGCCTGCAAGCGAAGATGGAAGGCGGCAATTTAACGTCCCTGGGCACCAAAGTCATTATGGATGGAGCACTAATTCAGGTGGGACACGGTTGGGAATAAAATCGACCGTGTCGCTTTCAAGCGATCCATCCAGACGTTTAGCTTAAATGATTTAAGAAAACCATGGAGTGCCCGAACGGGAATTCAGTCCTGTTAATTCCAAATGCACTTGACGGCACCACCACCTCGCGCGGTATGAAGCGAGAGCTGGGGCAGCACGACTCTACCTATCACACCCCACGGTGGTCGCTTTCCTGGTCGGCAGATGACCGGCACTGGTTTAGAGTAAAAGTCTACTCTTGTCACTGATGATATTTTGTGACACCACCTCTCCTACTGCATCTTTCGCCACTAAGATCGGGAGTGTGACGTAGCAGTCCAGGCAGGAATCGTATGCCGTCACTGTATTTCTCTTGTATATCCTTGTCCTACCGCTTTACTACTCACTGAAGTGATAAAAGTCATTGGATATCTCTTAATGTCGTGTCGCTTGGTTAGTTGGTTGATTTGGGGGAGGGAACCAAACAACGAAGTCAGTAGTTCCATCGGGTTATGGGAGGCTGGGTAAGGAATCGGGCGTACCCTTTCAAAGGAACCATCCCTGCATTTGCCTGAGGCATTTTAGGGAAGTCACGTGAAACCTAAATGAGGGTAGCGGGTTTGAACCGTTGTCGTCCATGTCGTGTGGACCTCCTATTGCCCGGCATAGTGCTGCAGTCCGATATGGTACGGACTCAATATGTCGTTGGAAGTCCAAAGCAGAAATATTGAGGCATGCTGCCTCTATAGTCGTCAATAATTGCGAGTGTACTCTCGGTTATGTCCTATAAATGTTCGATGGGATTCATATAGGGCGATCTGGGTGGTCAAATCATTTTCTCGAACTGTCCAGAGCGTTCTTCAAACCAAACGCGATTAGTTGTGGCAAGGCGACATGGCGAATTGTCATCCATAAAAATTCCGTGGGTTGTTGGGTGCATGAAGTCCACGAATGGCTGCAGACAGTCTCCAAGTAGTCGAACATAGCCATTTCCAGTCAGTGGTCGGTTCATTGGGACCAGAGGACGCCGTCCATTCCACGTAAACACAGCCCACACCATTATGAAGCCACCACTGGTGTGCACAGTGCCTTGTTGACAACTTGGGTCTATGGCCTTTTGGGGTCCGTGCTACACTGGAACCCTACTATTAGCTCTTTCAGTCTGTAATCGGGACTCATCTGCCCAGGCCACGGTTTTCCAGTCGTCTAGGGTCCAGCCGATGTGTTCACGAGCCCACGAGAGGCGCTGCAGGCGATGTCGTGGTATTAGCAAAGGCACTCCCGTCGGTAATCTGCTGCTATAGCCGATTAACGCCAAGTTTCTCCTCACTGTCCTAACGGAAACGCTCATCGTACGTCCCACATTGCTATCTCCAGTTATTTCTAGTAGTGTGTCTTGTCTCTTACCACTGACAGGTCTACATAATCAGCCAGTGCGTTGTCCGTGGTGTGAGGTAATGCTTGAAATTTGGTATTCTTGGCAGACTCATGACACTGTGGGTCTTGGAATATTGATTCCCTAACAATTTCTGAAATGGAAGGTGTCTTGCGTGTAGCTGCAGTTACCATTTCACGTTAGAAGTCCGTTAATTCCTGTCGTGAGACCATAGTGACGCCGTAAACCTTTTCACATGAATCACCGGTTTACAAATGACAACTCCACCAACGTAGTGTCCTTTTATTTCTTGTGTACGCGATACTCCCGCCATCTGTACATGTGCATATCGCTATCCCTCGACCTTTGTCACCTCAGTGTATAGTATCTACGAATACACAAAAATGAGACGCTAACGTTTAATTCGTACTCTTCCGCTGCAATATCATCTGGAATTGTTACATAAATATCTTATTCTCTGTGATTTTCTATGCTTGCACTAACATTCCTTTCATCTACGTTATGCGCGAGCAGTTTTACAAATAAAAAAAATCATCGAGGAACCGATGTAACAATGTCTTCTTGTTCTACAACAATACAAAGCAGTAAAGGATGTGTAATTTTCAGGCCAATGCCGCTATATTTTTGTATGACATGAAATGCGAATGGAGATATACAAAATTATCTAGTATATCTCTATACAGTTCTGAAAGATGAAATTTATACCTCCTTCCAAACATTCCCCCATTGCGCAGTCCCTTATTTGGAAATTAGGTAACGTTTTTCTGTGTCGATATTGCACGAAACTTGTGTGTTATTTGTGAGGTGTAGATTGTTTAGTGACACTATTTTTTCCTCGTCTTTCTATCACAAGCATGAGAAATACTAGCTCAATAGGAACAACGTGCACATGCTCTTCAAAGGTATTATTAATGAACAAATACGTCTCAGACAACACTTCATTTCCCAAAGCAAAGTGTCAATACTCGGATATAAGGATAGATTAGACGGCTCCACTTAATCTTGGTATATCCCCCCCAGCTGTGCAGCCTCGTGCTGCTCGACTTTTGCTCGACTTGTTAAGAGATTTTGTTTCTTGGTTTTATTAGCTAATTTCCAAGCGTGGTATCTAATAAACATTATTGGACCCAAGTTAAATTAAAATTTTCATGCATCCCCATTTACACGGTTAAACCTAAGATTTATAGGTTGTCGATTCAACTAAGCACCTAGCGATTACAGTTAAGGACAGCTTAAAGTGAAACAATCACAAACAAAATATAATGGGGAAGGTGAACTGAAGTTTTATTAGCCGAATACTTAGAACGTCTAACAAATCCACTAAAGAGACAGCCTTCACTACACTTGTCTGCCATCTTCTGGAGCATTTCTGAGCGGGATCGACAAAGAACATCTAAAAAGTCCAAAGAAGGGCAGCCATTCTCTGTTATTACAAAACATGGAAGGAGATGTTACGGATACTATAAAGGAACTGAGGTGGCAATCATTAGAACCAAATTTCATTCACGAATTTTCTCCTAGGAATACCAGAATGTTTTGCTAACTACCACCCTCATATGGTGAAACGACCATAGTGTAAATGGAGAAGTCAGAGTTCTTAGGGAAATATTTAGGTTTTAATTTTTTTCCACGTGGTATTTCAGAGTGGAATGGTAGAGAAGTAGTCTGAAAGTGATCCTATGCACCTTCTGCCAGACCCTTATGTGTGAATTGGCGAGTAATCATACAAATGTAGATTCAGAAGCAAATTAAGAACAATTTGATACTTCGCTCAGTTATATTTTTCGTAATTCTCTTGTTCAGCATAAGTCGCTCATTAGGTCTCATCACTGTAACTTGGCTTGACCATCACTGTTGTGTTAATTACATGCAACGCTCACGCACTTTAGAAAGGTCACGGTTCATCATGTATTGGCATTCCCACTGTCGCTGCCCGCCGTCTTGTGGCTGTACGTCTCCACTTCTCGTCCCACGAAACTTACTCAGAAACAGAATAACTGGCTTGGGTATATAGTATGTATCCATTTTTGTGTGTCTAATGGTAGTATATCTGTGTAAAAGTACGCGACGAACTTCGGCAAGAAAGAGCATTCCTAATGACAGCTTTTATAGATATTTGTGTACTTTTACATCTGATTTATAAGATACAGTTAATTATTATGGCTGCGCGGAGTGGCTGCGCGGTTGGAGGTGCCATGTCACGGACTGCGCAGCCCCTCCCGCTGGAGGTTCGAGTCCTCCCTCGGATTGGTCCCTTAGAAATTCACACACATTTGAACATTTTTAAAATATAATGTCACCTACAGTAACTGGGCGCTATAATTCTTTTATTGAGGGTAAATAAGGGTAAGACATAAGAGTGGACTCGAGCTGCAAGGAAATATAAGGGATAGTGAAATAAAAACCAGACAGATGGAAAAAAGTAAGTAAACTGTTTAATATTTCAAAAGTAACCATCATAATTGTTTATATATTTATTCCACTGTTGGACACTACGGTCAATGCCATCATAGTGAAATATTTGCAAATTTCTACCGAACCGTGATTGAACCCAGGCGATCACCTTTTCGTCCAAAGTGAATCGACAGTCACGAATGCCTTTCTTCAGGGCTCCAAAAACGTGTAATTTGCATGCTGAGAGGTCGAAACTGTATGGAGGACGCATAAGGTCTGCCCAGCAAAACTTGCGCAGCGCAGCCGAAACATGTTATTGGGGGGGGGGGGGGGGGGGGGGCAATACTGCAACAAAATGGTGGCGTCCGTCAACATTCGTGGCCATTTGGACTTGATGGGGCGCTTCAGTGTTTGCGTAGAGCCCCCGTACCGCTGTGCGTTCATTGTGGCGTGGTGTTCCAGAATGTCAATGAGCAGCGGGTCCTTGCTGTCAAAGATAAATGTCATCATGACTTTCCCGGAGCTGTTGTGCCTGTTGTTTCGACTACTCCACAGAAGTTCGGCTGGGAGGACTTTAAACATCCTCCATACTGTCCCGATCTTTCTCCATTCGTTCCACATTTTTTGATTCCTGAAGAAAGACATTCGGGGTCGTCGATTCGCATCGGACGAAGAGGTGCATGACTGAATACTATCAAGGTTCTGTTGGCAACCGCAGACATTTTACTATGTAGATACTGACCGTCGCTTCTCAAAGTGGGGTACATGTCTTAACAGTTATTACGATTAAATTTGAAGTAATAAGGAGTTTACTTACATTTTTTCTTCTGTCTTGTTTTGCATTTGACTGTCTCTTACGTAGGAGAACGCAGTAGAGGAAGCATTGCAGAAGAGGAGACCGTCGAGGAGAGAAGCTGACAGGAAGACGAGGCTGTCCCTCGTATCATCTATGCCACTAAGTAAGTGAGGACCGTGTGGAGTTAATAAGAAGCATGGCTTTGTTTAGGGTCTCGATTCCCATGGGAGCATTTCCTGTGAGTTCAATCAAACTATTCCTTTTATAAGGCTCGGTGCAATATTAAAACATGTTGCACACAAGAAAAGATGCTTTCTCTAATAAAATATTATCAAACTTTGTGAGACCTGGGTTCCTCCCTGGATGTACAATGTTCGAATAACTTAAGGGAATTCTGCCGAGAGACGTAGTCGACAACCGCCGATATCTGTACAGGTGCACACCCTATCATCCTCAAGGCCAAATTGCTGCAAGTAAGTGCTGTGCAAGGAAATTTAGAACTTTCGTTTGCGGAACAGTTCTAGAAAGATAACAAACACACACACACACTGTAAACACTAGCGCACACCCACAACCAGAGACGACGAACGCCAATAGGGGTATTTTTCCCTAAAAGCTGGCCAAAAGTACACTTTCTAAATACGAGTAAATCTCGCAATGAAATATTTCCTGTGATAGCCGGATATAAGGGGCATTGCTGAGGCAGTGTGTCAGTTGCTTATTGTGCACTGATACGAGGTAGAGCTACTCTGTATTTACGTCTCTCTTGCAGTGCACCTGAAGCTTCTCTACTGGCCTGTAATCACTCTTCGTTTCTGAACATGTTACAGCGTGTTTTTGATTGAAATCCAGTGAAAAACGGCATGGATTCCGAAGATCACGGCAGGCACCGTTAGTTATAATTACCTCCATTCATATTATTTACTACTTTTACTAGTAATGTTTTTGTTGTAGTTCAGGGTGTTTCCTTGCACATTTGTTAATGTAATGTGACAGAAAAATCATCCTTCCACTGAAAATTTAAAAAAAAGCCGAGGAAGAAAGAAAAATGTAAGTAAACTCTGTATTACTTCAATTGTAATCACCGTAACTGTTAAGACCACTTTGAGAAGTGATGGTCAGTATCTACACAGTTAAATGTCTGCGGTTGCCAACGGAACCATGATTGTATTCAGGCCTGCACCTCTTCGTCCGAAGCAAATCGATGTCTTTCTTCAGTGCTCCAAAAATGTGGAACGCATGGAGACAGATCGGGATAGCTTGAAGGATGTTAATGGTCTTCCCAGCGAAACTTCTGTGGTGTAGTCGACAGAAAGGCATGTCAGCTACGGGAAAGTAATGTCGACCTTATTCTTTGACAGCACGGGCCCGCTGCTGATTGACGTTCTGGAACACAACGCCACAATTAACGCACAGCGGTACGGAGACTCTACGCAAACACTGCAGCGCGCCACCAATTCCAGAGGAAAAGTAACGCTGACGGACAGCACCATTCTGTTGCAGGATCTTCCCGCCAACATGTTGCCAAGGCTGCAGAAGTTCCCTGGGAAGACGTTATGAGTCCTCCATACAATTTCGACCTCTCAGCACACAATTTCCACGTGTTTGGAGCCCTGAAGAAAGGCATTCGTAACTGTCTATTCGCTTCGGACGAAGAGGTGAACGCCTGGGTGCAGTCATGGTTCCGAAGACAATTGTAAATATTTTTTTATGATGGCACTGACTGTAGTATCTAACAGTGGAATAAATGTATTAACAATAATAACGATTACCTTTGAAGTATTGAACATTTTCTTACTTTTTTCCGTCTACATGGTTTTCATTTCACTGTCCCTTTTATTTCCTTGCAGCTCTCGTTCACTCTTATTTCTTACCCTTATTTTTCCTAAGCAAAAGAGCTTATAGCTGCCAGTTTGATTTTACACATTTCTCTTAGATTACTGAGTTGCCAGCTATAAAAAACGTAATCTCTGACATGAATTCTACAAGTATGTTGTTTTTGTCGTGGGCCTTTAGAATGTCAAATTTATTTTAGGAAAATGCCTCTATAACCATATGAAGAGATGTTCTGTAAACGACTTTCTAAAAAGATTGGACTTTGTGAAGAAAAGAAAGGTTTCAAACATAAACTGTCTTATTTAAAGTCACAATTAAAGAAACGATGGCTTGCTTCACAAAAACTTACAAGCACCTTCTTAAAAGTAACCATAACAGGCTACAAAGCTCCATTAAAATTCTACGTTGCAAAACTCGAGATGGTGGGCCATCAAAGTAGCTCTTAGAGTTAAGCGAACGCGTAGAGCACGTAAGACACAGCTTCTTAGAAACAATTTTTGTCCCACAGAATTAACGTATGCCGCTGAAATGAGGATCCGAGAATCTGGAAGTGTAGAGGGTTTCAAAGTAGTTTAAGAGAGTACTTCATCTTCTACACGATAAGCTAAATACAGACAAGCATTAGATCGGAGTCGTAGAGATTTCCAAGCAAAAAACTGACTTTCACATATACAAACCATGTTAATTTTTGTGAAAGCCTCGTTGAGAAGGAAACAATACGAAAGAATCCGTATAGCTGTTAAGAAGGTCTATCCTTGTTGTAGTACACTTCAATAGGCTAAAGAGCAGTGCTACCGTGTGACTGAACACATCAAGTCACTGCCACATGAGCGAAGATTCAACTTCTAGCCCTGCTTAGTCACATACGTGAGGGATTAATATTATATTTTAAAGCGGTTTTAAATGATATTCCAAATGATGACATAAACGTATTGGATCTTATCTAGAAATGGGGTTCTGATGTTTCACAGCAAATTCAGTTTAAACAAAATTCTTAAAACATCCATGATTCCGATGTGAACATATTTCAATCATTTTTAAAGCCGCTCCAATTTATTTGTCGCACGAATAAAACCCTCACTGTTTGGAAATATCTTACACCATATTCACCTCCCTGCTGAAGATTGCGAGGCATCGTCTGGAAAATACACACATAAAAAAAGTTTTGTATCACTCCGGTTCCCAGAACTCCTGAAGATAGACGACGATGACTCTGGATATTGTATCACAGACACAGTTCTTTGACTGTTCAGAGATGTCACTAAACCCGCCCAAAGATGTAAACTGCCATGAATGAGCAACACATATTAGACGGAGGGGGTCCGACAGCTGATCAGTTCCAGTCATTCCACCAGGTAGGCGGAACACGGCTCGTGTTGTCTTTAGTTCAGCCATACCTAGACGGTCAATACCGCGGTTCGATGGAGTCCGCTTTGTTACTTTGTGCCAGGAAGGGCTCTCAACAAGGGAAGTATCCAGGCGTCTCGGAGTAAACCAAAACGATGTTGTTCGGCCATGAGGGAGTTACAGTGAGACAGGAACTGTCAGTGACATGCCTCGCACAGGTCACCCAAAAGCTACTACTGCAGTGGATGTCCGCTATCTTCGGATTATTGCTCGGAGGATCCATGACAGCAACGCCACCATGTTCAATAATGCTTTTCGTGCAGCCACAGGACGTCGTGTTACGACTCAAACTGTGCACAATAGGCTGCATGACGTGCAACGTCACTCCCGACGTCTATGGCGAGATCCATCTTTGGAACCACAACACCATGCAGCGCGGTACAGATGGGCCCAACAACATACCGAATAGACCACTCAGGATTGGCATCACTTTCTCTTCACCGATGAGTGTTGCATATGCCTTCAATCAGACAATCATCGGAGACGTGTTTGGAGGCTGTCCGGTCAGGCTGAACACCTTAGACACACTGTCAAGCGAGTGCAACAAGGTGGAGGTTCCCTGCTGTTTCGGGGTGGCATTATGTGGGGCCGATGTACACCGCTGGTGATCATGGAAGGCGCCTTAACGGCTGTACGATTCGTGAATGCTATGCTCTGACCGATTGTCCTACCATATCGACAGAATACTGGCGAGGCATTCGTCTTCATGGTGACAATTCGCGCCCACGTCGTGCACATCTTGTGAATGACTTCCTTCAGGATAATGACATCGTGGGTTAGAGTAGGCAGCATGTTCTCCAGACATAAACCCTATCGAAAGTGCCTGGGATTGATTGAAAAGGGCTGATTATGGACGACGGGACCCACCAACCACTCTGAGGGATCTACCACGAATTGCCGTTGAGGAGTGGGACAATATCAATCAACAGTGCCTTGATGACCTTGTGGATAATATGCCACTACGAATACAGGCATGCATCAATGCAAGAGGACGTGCTACTAGATATTAGAGGTACCGGTGTGTATAGCATTCTGGGCCACAACCTCTGAAGGCCACACTGTACGGTGGCACAACATGCAATATGTGATTTTCATGAGCAGTAAAAAGGGTGGAAATTATGTTTATGTTGATCTCTGTTCCAATTTTCTGTACAGGTTCCGGAACTCTCGGAACCGAGGTGTTGCAAAACTTTCTTGATGTCTGTACAAAGAATCGTACCTAAGAACTAAAGAACCTAATTAGAATAGCATTCTTTTGTTTTATATCACGTTACAAAGTACGTAAATACGTCATCATCGTACACAACAAATACGTTCCCTACGGTCTCACAGTACAGAAAATACCCAATACCAAATACCAATTTTGGCCCAGAACTACTGATACCTAACTAACCTAAGGACATCACACACATCCATGCCCGAGGCAGGATTCGAACCCGCGACCGTAGCAGTCGTGCGGTTCCGGACTGAAACGCCTAGAACAGGACGGCGTCCGCGGCCGGCTTGTGTGTGTGTGTGTGTGTGTGTATGTGTGTGTGTTTGTGTTTGTGTGTGGAGGGGGAAGAGGGGGAAACTGTAAACGTGTCGCATTCAAATTGCAATTCAAGGCGCTTTTAATTAAAACGGTCTGGGAAACAGATATAAGATTGTAGTGTCCTCAGAACACTTAAGAAACTATCGTTGTACGAGGCCAAAATGAATTGTTCAGACTTGGCGTTTTCCTTAACTGGATTCTATTTGTCGGAATTTGACCCTCCTGCAATGCAATTTTCTTTTTAAATTTAGCCGGCCGGGGTGGCCTAGCGGTTCTAGGCGCTACAGTCTGGAACCGTGCGACCATTACCGTCGCAGGTTCGAATCCTGACTCGCGCATGGATGTGTGTGATGTCCTTAGGTTAGTTAGGTTTAAGTAGTTCTAAGTTCTAGGGGACTAATGACCTTAGAAGTTAAGTCCCATAGTGCTCAGAGCCATTTGAACCATTTTTTTTAATTCATCCCCACCAAATCAGAAATAAGCTGTCGCTCACCGTGCAATGTCTTACTGTGGGCAGTGTTCAATCAAGTCCACTTAAAATGCGAGGTCTGCAGTGTACTCTGGATGTCCTGTTTTTTGTTCCTGCACTCTTTTTAACGTCGTAAATTCTACTATAGCGGGTTTCAAATTGAAGAATCGTGCCACCTTGCTTAATCAACGTACTTTTTAGTACTATATAAACTCTTCATATTCTTCGTTCACTTTCATCGAACACCTTTGCAAATGACAGTCGAATAATGTTTGCGACTTCGGACATCTTACTATCCATACCACCAGTTCTTCACACGTTCCATGCCTGAAAATTTGGCCCATAATGATTCTTGAGAGACAGAACAATGAATCCCTTGTATCCATCGTTGTAGTGTTTTGCTCTTTCACTGTCAACTAAATCTTCGCATTCTTTCTGCATGGTATTGTAATGTCGTTTCGTAGCAAATTTGCAGCACCCGTGGGTTGTGCCACTGCATATAGATACAGAGAAGTTTCGTCGCGCTCTTCTGTCAATTCCATTCAGTTTTAAATACTTGTCGCAACAGATCGCTAGACACCCTCTTTTTGTGCAAACAGCCACAGGACCTGTGAACGTCCTTCATACTACAAACAGAAACCGAAGGGTAAACAGCACTGACGCCACTGTTCTGCCAAACCGAAGAGCGATGTGCCCACAGTAAAATTCCACATCGCAATATGAAATTAACCGTTTTCCAACGCATTGCAGGGATGGTACAGCAACCAGTAATATACGTTGATGAATCGCTCGAACTTAGTTGCAGGGATGTTTTTATTAAATATTGACACGGACTAACTGTTTCATCATCATCTACGGCATTCCAAAGTGACTAGTGTGTTAATTAATGGGAGTGACTAATATTTGGTACGGTGACGTTCCAGTGTATTTCTACTTTGGAAATCAGTGTGTGCATTCCATTATTATAAGGTAGGAATAGTACGTTTCTCAGCTAATTATGACCGCTCTTATAGAAATATTCTTATTTCTCCATTCCATGTGCTTACTGGCAATTTTCTCTCGCTTCTCGTGTTGTAGACATGATGGTTTCTTCAAAACTTACAAGTGGTTTACATGGAGGACAGTGGTTTCTGGAGGGGCCGCCTAGACCACTGTATCATTTTGTTGGCTCTACAAGTAATTCAGTCAGTCCTTCAACAAGTTTATATAAGTCCCCAAACTGAGGTCATCTGTTAACGCCGTGGAGACAGCCTTTTAGAAGTTGGTGTGGCCAAGTAGATTTTCCCGCAGATCGTAACAAAGAGGTACACTTGTGCCACAAGAGTGGTTGTCCTCTTTACGACCGGTTCTTAGAGTGTCGCCCATGTGCTTTAGTACTTGAGAGTACACGAGAACTTGCATATTACGGGAAATTATGGTGTTTTCTGAACACGAGCTATCCGCTTTCATATTACAGACAGTCCCTTGTCTAACTGTTGGCGGCAATCCACTAGTCTACAGCCGCATCTCTCTGACAGTGACCCGATACATGTACTATCCAAATCTCCACGATTTGAGAAATAAGACAAGTGCGATTCTAAATGTGTCAGCAGGTCTTGATGCGTCTGAGACCCTGTCGACTAAGCACACGTGCACATCTTCGCACAGGCTCCAGTAAAATAATCATTACTAAAATTTCGCCGGCCGCGGTGGTCTAGCGGTTCTAGGCGCTCAGTCCGGAACCGCGCGACTGCTACAGTCGCAGGTTCGAATCCTGCCTCGGGCATGGATGTGTGTGATGTCCTTAGGTTAGTTAGGTTTAAGTAGTTCTAAGTTCTAGGGGAGTGATGACCACAGATGTTAAGTCCCATAGTGCTCAGAGCCATTTGAACCATTTTTTTAACTAAAATTTCTGTTACGTCCCCTAAATTTAGAAAAAGTTCACTGAAAATCGTTGTTAATCTAATTCTTGCAGCCAAAGACTTCCGGTGTAGGAAGCTACCCTCATTCTGCCGGCGGCCTCGTCAAAGACGGAGAAGGCGCGGACAGAGGTTTTTACCCTTGGGGTGGAAAACTGCCCCTAAAGGGGGACGAATCAGCAATTATCAAAGGAATGGGGATGCGTAAGGCAATGGAAACCTCTGTATTAAGGAACATACCGTTTATCTACAGGACATGTGACCAGTAATTGAATAATTAAGAACGTAGTTTGTATGTGTTACTCTGAGATGGAGAGACAGGCGCAGCAGAGGAATCGTTGGTGGGCCGCATCAAACCATTCAGAAGATCGATGACTCAAAAAAAAAAAAAAGCTGGTTCTCAAAAGTTTGAGTTCTAGCACTACAAAGAAAATGTAATTTTGAAATTTTTCACACTGCGTTTATAATTATAGGAAGCAACGGATACAAAAAGAAATCGGCAAGAATTGGTTTAAGAAGGTGTTTACGCTTTGGAATATAAATGTGAAATTTTTCAAAAAATTAACCTTGATTCTTGTAGTAAGAAACGACTACAATATGAGACTGGCAAACATTAAACGATCAGCATTTTAAGAAGGCGGTTTCACTTTCGAAACACGAAGAAATTCAGTTTCAAATCATCCTTAATTTCATGCTATATACTTGAAAGAAAACTCGTATTTTTCCTACACAAAACTCTACATCTCGAAACATCCATGAACTCATAACGCCCAATACAAGTTACAGTCCTAAATAACCAGCAAAAATGGGCCTAAAATTGATTGAACTTTGTATCAGAATGTACGGTCCCACCGGTTTGTCTTATTTCCATGATATTCATTAAAGCAGTACCACAAACGCAATTGACGTTATACTAACGCAGATATACTTACATTCACTGCCAGTGATCTCGTCAATACGACCACCATAAAAGAAATGCAGTCAGAATCTCCTGCAATCACACGCCGACTGTTGGTCTAAAGGCTTTCAGTGACAGCTAAAATACATGCTTTCGTAGAAGTACCTCAGTGTGCCACTAAAAATCACTGTCTTGCAATAGCGTCGGTGGTTTTCTGCGAAAGGCACCGGTACTTTAAGAAATTATTAAAGTCGTGGTTTCAGACCGAAACCACTGGAACTCAATCCTTTAAGATAGGTATGTCACGATTATTAATAATCCCGTCTCTGGTTAAACAAGATTCATCTTGTGAAAAATGCATACTCAGGAAAGTGTCCATCAACTCTACAGAGCTGCAGCATCCATTGGCTCAACACCAACAGGGTACGGAATCGGTATGAGTTAAAGACTTTTTGTCTATCTGTGAATGGTAGGACTGTTCTTATTTTACATTCCGCACTGCACAGGATGCGACAACCATTTCCCTGTAATTGATAGACTGCCGAACGAAGGATCCTCATACACGCGAGAAAGTACCGCTTCTTGCAGGTTGGAATTCTGTAGTCCTGTCTGCTTCACTAGTCTCCCCTTTTGCTTGTTCCTACACGAAAACAATGCCAGATAATTCCGCAGCCTGGTATAATGCTACTTCACTATGGTTGGCAGGTCGTATATTTCAACTTGTAAGAGCAGGCTGCAGTCTTACATACGTGTCCAGTCTATTACCCCATATGGTATACGCCTGCTTGTTGTTTGAGTTTACCAACCCTATAATGGTAGCCATGACGCACATTGTAAATCAGTCTATTACATCTCACAAACAACGATTTGTGGATTCCCGTTTTCCACTTCGAAAGTAACCCCACAACACCAATTGTTACAGAACCTTCCACTCAGTCGTTTCTGTACCTGAAGTATTTATATCAAACTGATATATCTACACTTGTCCATCTTCCCTGAAAGTTTGTAATACAGTCATAGAAGCACACGGTATCTTCGAATCCAATGAAATAAACTGAAAATGCAGTAGTGTGAAAAACATATTTCACGTAATTTTTATAACCCCCACGTTCTAGCAGCGAAGTACTGTTGGGGTGACCTGCCACTACCAATACGTTAGTACAACTGGTCGAATGGCAGTCATATTTTCACGGTACTTCAGCTGCTCAGTACCTGTCGCATTAAAGCTCTTCTGACTAATTGTTGGTACAATGCGATGAAAGTTACAGCAGGTAATGTTATGCAAGTTACACCACAGAAGCACGAAATATGACCCACCGCGGCTATTTATATTTACAATGCTCTTTCTTCATTTAAATTACCAGCATTTACAAATGTCTTCCATATTGTTAACTGACTGATATGGGATTTACGGAAAAATTGCTTACTTATGAATTACAGCACGCACTTGAGCGCTACTTTTGCGTCCATAAAAGAAAACTAGTAATAAGTTACGCCAAAATATAACCTCTCATGCTGCATGACGATGAATACTCGCAGTTCGAACGCACACTTCCATCATCTTGTCATCAGTCATGTCCTAATACAATCACTTCCCAAGTCTGATTATAAACCGTATACGGCATCATGCACATATCACAGGAAACTATCACTTTCGTAGCAAATGCCGAGTGCGAACTCTGAATCATTCACAGCAAGGCTTTTCGGGCGCAACGCAGCCGCGAAAACGAATTTGCCGGCAACAAAATATTCATGTGTATTTGGACAAGCACTCACTAGACGACAGTGGCCAGTGGTGGTGGGTGGTACATGCGCCATCAGGCTGCTTCTGTTTGAGTTATAAGTGATGCAGGAACGCGTGCGGGGCGGACAGCAGCCACGGTTCTCGTGCTGTCCGCAGTCAGTCAATGGCCATTGATTGTATTGTGCAATGAATGACCATTCAGTCCAGTGCGCATTCCAGGAAGCAAAACGAAGAAATTTCACCTATTCATCAGGTTTTTGTACCGTTCTCATACTCTTTATGAAAAGCATGTTAATCCCAAACGCTCATTGAAAATTTCAGTAGTTAGAGAAAAACTAACAGAGCATTTCTTCAGTCAGTACAGTTACGTATCAGACTGGTGTTGACGTACGGATTAAAATGTAAAAACAGGAGATACTTTCTTCTCTTTTGTTTATACAGTGCTTAATTCCCATAACACAATTCATTACAATAAGATTTCAGACCTCTTTTGAAATTTAAGGCAAAGTTGATGAACTTAAGGAAATTATCAGACATAAAACTGTTTAAAATGTAGTACATATAAATCAACTGTCATTACTTTGGTACAACCGTTATCATGGTAAAAATTAATAGACAGATATGTAGTCCAGTTGGACACTAATTTAAGAGCAAATAATGGCGTGTTGCCAACTAATACATAAACTAAACCGCAAGCAATTGCACAAATTTAAAAAACAAGTCACGAACACGTAACTGCAGAAAACAGAACATGGGGCGATTCAAGTTAAGTGTTTGGTCGACAATGAGATCCATAGCGGTGGTATCAATGGTAAAATCGTGTCACTAAGTTACACAATTTGTCACTGTCAAAAGGGCGGGGTGCGACGAGTTGTATATTTGATGACATTTTCTAAGTCATTTCTAAGGCATTGAATAAATTTGACCCCTCTGCACACTTTTATTTCCTTTTCACAATAAAATTGCAAGCTGGTGAGTCACTGAATTTTTAGTATGTTGTTCGTCGATAGGCGATCCCTTCTTACATACTGCTGAAGGTGTCGGTGTATGTTTTTCACATACTGACATTTGTGTGTATTTGATCTTCGTAGCCGCAGTAGTTTTGAAACTTACGTTACGATTGATAATGATATAGACGCTGTTTATAATTAAACTTTCGCTTCTTGAGAGGGCTCTATGGAAAACAAGTGATCGTTAGGCGGGTGATGGAGCCCCTTAGGGAAATAGCGGGAAGGTCGGGGAAGAAGGCCAGTGTTCACTCTGTCTGCTTGCCGGGGGGTCTCATCCGAGATGTGGAGGAGGCCCTGCCGGCGGCGATAGAGAGCACTGGGTGCACCCGACTGCAAATTGTTGCTCATGTCGGCACCAATGACTCCTGCCGTCTGGGTTCAGAGGTCATCCTCAGTTCGTACAGGCGGTTGGCGGAATTGGTGAAGGCGGAAAGCCTCGCTCGCGGGGTGAAATCAGAGCTAACTATTTGTAGTATCGTTCCCAGAACCGATCGCGGTCCTCTGGTTTGGAGCCGAGTGGAAGGCTTAAACCAGAGGCTCAGACGATTCTGCGGAGATCTGGGGTGCAAATTTCTCGACCTCCGCTATCGGGTGGAGAAATGTAGGGTCCCCCTGAATAGGTCAGACGTGCACTACACACCGGAAGCGGCTACAAGGGTAGCGGAGTACGTGTGGAATGCACATGGGTTTTTTTTAGGTTAGATACTTCTCTCCCTAGGCCCGACAAGACGCCTCCTGAGACGCGGCAAGGTAGGAGTAGGCAAAATGCAACAGGGAATAACAATATTAATGTGCTAATAGTAAACTGCAGGAGCGTCTACAGAAAGGTCCCAGAACTGCTCTCATTAATAAACGGTCACAACGCCCATATAGTACTAGGGACAGAAAGTTGGCTGAAACCAGACGTAAACAGTAATGAAATCCTAAACTCAGATTGGAGTGCATACCGCAGAGACAGGCTGGACAGTGAAGGGGGAGGCGTGTTTATAGCGATAAGAAGTGCAATAGTGTCGAAGGAAATTGACGGAGATCCGAAATGTGAAATGATTTGGGTGAAGGTCACGGTTAAAGCAGGCTCAGACATGGTAATTGGATGTCTCTATAGGCCCCCTGGCTCAGCAGCTGTTGTGGCTGAGCACCTGAAGGATAATTTGGAAAATATTTCGAGTAGATTTCCCAACCATGTTATAGTTCTGGGTGGAGATTTTAATTTGCCGGATATAGACTGGGAGACTCAGACGTTCATAACGGGTGGCAGGGACAAAGAATCCAGTGAAATTTTTTTAAGTGCTTTATCTGAAAACTACCTTGAGCAGTTAAACAGAGAACCGACTCGTGGCGATAACATATTAGACCCTCTGGTGACAAACAGACCCGAACTATTTGAAAAAGTTAACGCAGAACAGGGAATCAGCGATCATAAAGCGGTTACGGCATCGATGATTTCAGCCGTAAATAGGAGTATTAAAAACGGTAGGAAGATTTTTCTGTTTAGAAAAAGTGACAAAAAGCAGATTTCAGAGTACCTGTTGGCTCAACACAAAAGTTTTGTCTCAAGTACAGATAGTGTTGAGGATCAGTGGACAAAGTTCAAAACCGTCGTACATAATGCGTTAGATGAGTATGTGCCAAGCAAGATCGTAAGAGATGGAAAAGAGCCACCGTGGTACAACAACCGAGTTAGAAAACTGCTGCGGAAGCAAAGGGAACTTCACAACAAACATAAACATAGCCAAAGCCTCGCAGACAAACAAAAATTACGCGAAGCGAAATGTAGTGTGAGGAGGGCTATACGAGAGGCGTTCAATGAATTTGAAAGTAAAGTTCTATGTACTGACTTAGCAGAAAATCCTAAGAAATTTTGGTCTTATGTCAAAGCGGTAGGTGGGTCAAAACAAAATGTCCAGACACTCTGTGACCAAAATGGTACTGAAACAGAGGATGACAGACTAAAGGCCGAAATACTAAATGTCTTTTTCCAAAGTTGTTTCACAGAGGAAGATTGCACTGTAGTTCCTTCTCTAGATTGTCGCACAGATGACAAAATGGTAGATATCGAAATAGACGACAGAGGGATAGAGAAACAATTACAATCGCTCAAAAGAGGAAAGGCCTCTGGACCTGATGGGATACCAGTTCAATTTTACACAGAGTACGCGAAGGAACTTGCCCCCCTTCTTACAGCGGTGTACCGTAGGTCTCTAGAAGACCGTAGCGTTCCAAAGGATTGGAAAAGGGCACAGGTCATCCCCGTTTTCAAGAAGGGACGTCGAGCAGATGTGCAGAACTATAGACCTATATCTCTAACGTCGATCAGTTGTAGAATTTTGGAACACGTATTGTGTTCGAGTATAATGACTTTTCTGGAGACAAGAAATCTACTCTGTAGGAGTCAGCATGGTTTCGAGAAAGACGGTCATGTGAAACCCAGCTCACGCTATTCGCCCACGAGACTCAGAGGGCCATAGACACGGGTTCACAGGTAGATGCCGTGTTTCTTGACTTCCGCAAGGCGTTCGATACAGTTCCCCACAGTCGTTTAATGAACAAAGTAAGAGCATATGGACTATCAGACCAATTGTGTGATGGGATTGAGGACTTCCTAGATAACAGGACGCAGCATGTCATTCTCAATGGAGAGAAGTCTTCCGAAGTAAGAGTGATTTCAGGTGTGCCGCAGGGGAGTGTCATAGGACCGTTGCTATTCACAATATACATAAATGACCTTGTGGATGACATCGGAAGTTCACTGAGGCTTTTTGCGGATGATGCTGTGGTGTATCGAGAGGTTGTAACAATGGAAAATTGTACTGAAATGCAGGAGGATCTGCAGCGAATTGACGCATAGTGCAGGGAATGGCAATTGAATCTCAATGTCGACAAGTGTAATGTGCTGCGAATACACAGAAAGATAGATCCTTTATCATTTAGCTACAAAATAGCAGGTCAGCAACTGGAAGCAGTTAATACCATAAATTATCTGGGAGTACGCATTAGGAGTGATTTAAAGTGGAATAATCATATAATGTTGATCGTCGGTAAAGCAGATGCCAGATTGAGATTCATTGGAAGAATCCTAAGGAAATGCAATCCGAAAACAAAGGAAGTAGGTTACAGTACGCTTGTTCGCCCACTGCTTGAATACTGCTCAGCAGTGTAGGATCCGTACCAGATAGGTTTGATAGAAGATATAGAGAAGATCCAACGGAGAGCAGCGCGCTTCGTTACGGAGATGATAGATAAACTCCAGTGGAAGACTCTGCAGGAGAGACGCTCAGTAGCTCGGTACGGGCTTTTGTTTAAGTTTCGAGAACATACCTTCACCGAAGAGTCAAGCAGTATATTGCTCCCTCCTACGTATATCTCGCGAAGAGAGCATGAGGATAAAATCAGAGAGATTAGAGCCCACACAGAGGCATACCAACAATCCTTCTTTCCACGAACAATACGAGACTGGAATAGAAGGGAGAACCGATAGAGGTACTCAAGGTACCCTCCGCCACACACCGTCAGGTGGCTTGCGGAGTATGGATGTAGATGTAGATGTAGATGTAGAATCATTGAGGAAATATTTGTAGGGACACGTGGAAGAGATATAATGAATAAACCACTGGAAGAAAAACATTTTAAATTCCAGATAAGAGGGTAACATTTGTTAATAGCGTATCTTTTTTACGTTCCAGGTTACAAACGTTGCTCAATCGAATATCTACCTGGATCCACGACACCCTGAAACCGCACAACTGCTGCCCGAATATCTCTGGTAGGATGTTGGATACCTCCTTCGCTAGTGTCATGTTCAACAACCAACCTGTGTTAGTGTCACGTTGATAAACTTTGTGCTTCAGATAATCCGACAGTCAGAAATCACGTGGGTTCAAATTTGTACTAACAACGCAAATCCTGCTATGCACAGTCTGAACATCGTTCGTATAAAGTTTTGTACTGATACGGTAAGGAGCTTTCCGTATACACTGGCTCAAGTAGCGAAAATTTAATTATAACCTGCCTGTACATGGAAGTATGGATATTCTGAGAGAGTTAAGCGTTGTATTTCTTCTTTGGGTATCTTCAAGTCTAATTTGTTCCATAAAATTTTAATAATCAGAAAGTTTACTATAAATAAAAATAAATTTTCTGCCCAGGTATGCCAGATACCAGCGATGCATTAGTGTACGTTTTTCCTATCCCTTAACGCAACCGCGGCAGTCAGCTACCTTCACTTGTTTATCGTAGAACTCTATTTTCAAGGAGTTCAGTTATCTACACGTCATTTTACCTTGTTGCGTTGTGCTACCTGTTTTATTCTCGATGAGGCATAATTCAAGTCATGCTTTTCTTCTTGTCCAGATCCAAAATTGAATACCCACAAAGAAGTGAAACCCAGTTAACAGAATCTCAATACAACTGAGATCTGTTCCCACGACAGCGCTTCACAGATCCTCTCTTTGCAAAAACAGACATAATGTCTAATGGGATAGCAGCAATTAGTGATTGTATAATGTTACTTATAATCCGTCTTGATTGCAAATTTTTTTTTATTCATATGACCGGTTTCGGTTCATTCAGAACCATCTTCAGATCTGATATTTCAGTTACAGGAGTAACCCGTCCAAATCCACCAACTTTCACACGCTGCGTCACATATGTAGCGCAGCGTGTGAAAGTTGCTGGATTTGGACGGGTTACTCCTGTAACTGAAATATCAGATCTGAAGATGGTTCTGAATGAACCGAAAGTGACGCAGCGTGTGAAAGTTGCTGGATTTGGACGGGTTACTCCTGTAACTGAAATATCAGATCTGAAGATGGTTCTGAATGAACCGAAACCGGTCATATGAATAAAAAATAACAATTTTGCAATCAAGACGGATTATAAGTAACATTATACAGATCCTCTTGACATAATATATATCTATTTAAAATACTTAAAAAGGCAATAAACAATCAGACATGGAGCAAGATCCATGAAACCATGAACTCGAAGTTATAGAGAAATCAAATTAAATGTGTACTATAAACTATTGCAAAACTATGTATTACCTCTTGGAAAGTCACATACAAAGAAAATGAAATGAATTTATACATACCGTGACATTAATGTTACTGGTTTCCAGAAAATCCTGAAAAATCCTATCCTGCATCAGATTCTCCAATTTCTGAAAAACTACGTGCATGTAAAGACGTTTACCCTGACCCTGAAAGATAGTTAAAAGCTGTACACGCTCTTAAGACTGAAGCTCTAATTACCGTGCACAGTGGTATGGATAACACGAAAAATTTACAGCTCTAGGCATGGATCCTAAAGTGAACAATTACAACGGAATAAATTTGATATGAATGGAAAGTTTTAAGGAAACACATCAATATATTTCAATAAAACACGTATCATACGTTTCTAACATGAAAGATTATCAGATGATTTTATATACAGCTATGTCCCTTCTGCGAATTCTACTAAGTTCACTTACTGGTTTCCAGCGTTGCTTGAACAGACAATAAAACATGTCCCTGGGAAGAAACTGACGTTTCAAAATTACAGAAGAACTATTATCTGAATGAATACAGTGACTTTTGGCCTTACAGATACTGAGAAACTCATCCGTCTACTAAAGCAATGAGGAACTTGAAAATGATGATATCAATGATTTGAGCTAACGGTGAGCAAGAGGTGCCCTACGATGCTACTGCTGCTGATGACACTCACTGTAATTGATCAGCATGAGATATGCAGTACGATGCCATCGCAGGTGTGGCTCTGCAGTACAGGATGAGTATCGACCGTCTGTTAAGAATTGCGCCAAATGCGTACGGCTCTCTATATCCGAACGAACACTGCAGATGTGGACAAGATGCGCACACCTCCCATCTCCCAGCGAACTCTTAGATTTTTAGCTGAACTGTACAGACTGCTATCCCTTTCCACCAAACTGGACATTCCCTCCGGTCGCAGAATATGAACACTCAGCCAACCAGTCCTGAGGTAACTAGCCTCGCATCTGATGTCTTCTGAAACTAATAGCTGTGCCAGATGCTTGGCTCTTATTTTTCTGCAGCGTGTGTTTCTCTAGGAAAATATAAGATTGTTATCTTCTGAAGTCACTCATCATAACACGAGCAAGCACCAACTGCCGCTGACCTGGCCCCTCCCTAGCCTCAGATTGCAAGTGCTCAATAGCTGATGTTGTGCCATACGAAAATACACTCACTGGCACAATGGTGGGATCTTTCTTTGCTCTGGGAGGGGACTGAGCATAACTGTAGCATTAAAATATTAGTTCACTTTATTACAATACAGATATATACATTTACTTAACTTTGTGTACACTTCCAGAGATATGTTCTAAGTATTTGCAAATGTCTCTGGCTATTGCAGTATCATTTGGTACACACAAATTTACAATACTACTCACTTCAAGAGTCAGTGACATAATGTTCACAGTAATGCTCTGCCTAAGACATTTGATCCCCTGGTTGCTATTCAAGACATTCCTGTCATCGTTTTCGTTGACTGTGGTCGTTGACTGTGAACTGAAACGAGCGTTCCTCTGCACGGCTGCAAGTAGACGAGCAATTTGTCGTGGCCCATTGACGAGTCCTGAGAGGGAGTGGAAGGACTGCAAGAATGCGCGTCAAAGAACTTACTTGGCAGGAGGTCTCGTGGTCGTGGGCTGCCTTCTGTGTACTTTCTCCACTGAAAAGAGGGCTGTAGGGTCAGTTAGAATATGGAACTCGGCTGGGATCTCAAGGTACACTGGATGTAATCATAAATCATTGCATGAGGATACGTACACTGGAAGCACACCTGGCACATCTGTTTTTTATACAAAGTCTACTAACTGCCTTCTTAGTAGTGGAACTTCTCATAGCTCTCTGAGTCTAAGTCCCAATACAGCAACCGGCCGGTGTGGCCGTGCGGTTCTAGGCGTTCCAGTCTGGAACCGCGTGTCCGCTACAGTCACAGGTTCGAATCCTGCCTCGGGCATGGATGTGTGTGATGTCCTTAAGTTAGTTAGGTGTAAGTAGTTCTAAGTTCTAGGGGACTGATGACCACAAATGTTAAGTCCCATAGTGCTCAGAGCCATTTGAGCCCAATACAGCAGAGGCGGGCGCACCAGACTAAGTGTTGTCTACATGGAAATGAGTCTAAGTCCCCTCGTGGTTGCGCAGCACTGCCCTACAGTCTCACAGCATCATAACTCCAGCTAAATCAGGGCTTAACAACTGGCCGGTTTTGAGCGCGAGTACTCGCGTCTGCTTAGGCACGTGCTCGCGAGCAGGTGCAACGTCGCGGAGTAGGGAGGGAGGGGAAATGCGCGCATACGTTTGAATAGGGCCACAGCGTGCCTATTGAATTCGCGCCGACTGTGTAACTTTTAACGTACTACGATCAGCTATAACAGTCACTTCGCTGGTTAAGAATCATGTCAAGTCGCCGTTGTGTAACCACAACCATGCTTTCGCAGTTCAACCCCCATTAGGAGGAATTGTATCTGTTTACAGAAAAAGATAGAGTTGCAAAATGTTTAGTATGTCACAAAACGCTGAATTCTTTTAGGAAATTTAATTTGCAGCGACATTATATGTCGTACCATGCGAAAGACTACGGAAGTGGAAAATGTGATGGACCAGATCGTGCACAGGAAGTTATTAAACTTAAAAGGAAGCTATCCGAAGAAGATCTGGACGACGAAGAAAAATCAACTGAGGTAGCTCTCAGAGTGAGTTACAAAATTGCTTTGCTTTTAGCAAAATCCCTGCACCCCTTCACTCATGGCGATTTAATAAAAGAATGTTTGGTAGTTTCAGTGGAACATTTGTGTCCATCTCAAGTTGAACAGTTTCGGATTGTGCCATTATCTAACATGACCATTATGCGTTACATACAGGAGATGGCAGACGACGTCCAGAGCCAGCTTGCAAATATCTGTAAAGATTTTACGGCGTATTCTCTAGCTCTGGACGAAAGTGTTGATATCACTGGAACAGCGCAGCTTGCCATATTTATTAGAGGTGTTAATAGAGATCTTCAGGTGAGGGAGGAGCTCCTCGATGTAGTAGCCATGAAGGACACTACAACCGGAGGTGATATTTTAAGTAGTGTTGAAGAAAGTGTTGAAAATATAGGATTGTCGTGGAATTCTTTAGTTTCAATGTCTACAGACGGTGTACCAGCGACGACAGGGAAAAAAATCAGGTTTCGTTGCGCTGTTGAAGAAGAAAATGCAAAAACTAACCGTGCCTAAATAAATAAGGGGCGTTCACTGTGTGATCCACCAGGAAAACTTATGTGCAAAGAGTATCACTGTAAAAAAATTTGATGAGAGTTGTTGTTCGTACAACCAATTATATAAGGGAGCATGGGCTACAACACAGGCAATTAAAAAGCTTTCTTGAGGATGCAGAAAGCCAGTATGGTAGCCTGCTTTATTACAGCGCGGTCCACTGGCTTAGTCGTGGCGAATTATTAAATCGATTTCTTTGCCTATTAGATGAGATAAATATGTTCATGGAAATAAATAACATGTGTGTTCCTGAATTGAAATAGCCTTCATGGAAATGTGATCTCGCGTTCTTAGCAGATTTAACTAGCCATCTGAATGCTTTGAACATTTCACTACAAGGTAAAGATCTGCTAATTACTCATTTTATAGATCGAATACGAGCTTTTAAAATGAAATTGACACTGTAGGTGAGTCAGCTGGAAACAGGAAATCTAGCTCATTTTCCTAAATTATCATCCATGCAAGATGTTCACAAAGACTGTGAACGTTATTCACATAGTTTAGTTGCCCTTAAGGAAGAATTTGATCAACGCTTTCAAGATCTGACAGCACTAGACAGTGATTTTGATCTGTTCTCCTCTCCATATTCAGCGAATATTGAAGAGATTCGTCCTGAGCTGCAACTAGAAATTATTGACCTGCAGTGTGACAGAGAATACAGAGACAAATTTCAGAACAAGAAAAACATTTTGGAATTCTACAGACACTTCCCTCAGGATAGATTTCCTCGCTTGCACGAACTGGCGGCTACAATAATATCAATGTTCGGTTCCACGTATGTTTGTGAACAACTGTTCTCTGCAATGAAATGTAACAAGACGCGCCTAAGAAACGCATTGTCTGATCGAAATTTAAACTGCACGCTGCGCCTACAACGCACAAAATGGTTCAAATGGCTCTGAGCACTAAGGGGCTTAACATCTGTGGTCATCAGTCCCCTAGAACTTAGAACTACTTAAACCTAACCAACCTAAGGACATCACACACATCCATGCCCGAGGCAAGATTCGAATCTGCGACCGTAGCAGTCGCGCGGTTCCGGACTGCGCGCCTAGAACCGCGAGACCACCGAGGCCGGCACAATGCACAAGAACAATTACTCCGAACATTAGACGCAATTGTAAAGGGCAAAAAGATAACCGAGAATCCCACACTTCAGTGACACATTTTATTGTGTAACAGTTCACAAATTAATACGAATGTAGAGGCATACACTAAGCTAGTAAAATTATGTGGCACGCGTACAATCTCCTTTATTTGTTTCATTTGTGGCAGAAATAATTCGTGAGTGATATCCCTGCAGGTGACCGCGGATTTACATTGACTGGCGGCAGCTGTTGTGTGCCTCACGTGACTCTCCCTACTCTCCGCTCTGGTTCGGTAGTGGGGGTAGCGTGCTCGCGCTGTTCCGTGCTCGCGCCTTGCTGCTCAGAGCTTGCTCCGCGAGCACGTATGTTGTGAAACCCTGAGCTAAACCATATCCGACCGACTGACCAGCTGCTCCATCACTGCCATCACTCACACAACACCATGGCGGCTAGCCTTTTTATAGGTGGTGGTGTAACCGGCACCACTTGATCTAGAAGTTTCCAGCACTCCCTAGCATTGCGTGTGTGTCACGTGGCAGCACGTGATGCGTACGTGACGAACAGGCCGTACTGCGCTATGTTCGCTGTGTCCAAGGTTTGCGGCTTCTAACGGCTATCGAGCCTCGTGATGCGGCGTAGTCCGCTCTTCTTAGCAGAGTAAACATTACACATAAGCTACGTCCGGTCACTTCCGCCTTGCTGGTAGCAAGAATTTCCAGGCCTACATCTTACTTGATTTTTAACACTGTTTTCTATTATTTGCGACAAATTGCGTTGGTGCGGAGGAGGTTTAAGAGGCGTGTCTGTGCTGGCGTTGCTCATTCATCTGTGTGGAATGCAGTGAATGTTCTCTTCTGCGATTTCGTCGCGAGGTGCCGACGCTGCTCTCCGGACGCCACCACACCTGTTACACCACACGGCGGGCCCGACTGGAGTTCCTTCACGGAGTCTACACCAGAGACAGCCCACCTGTGCCGATCCCAGAGGGACACTTCTTTCGTTACGTCAGTCACTGTATTGCGTGTTCCATATCCCGCATGGTTCCCGTTCCCATGAACTCACACAAAGCATAGAGAAAAACAAGGAAGACCTGCACCATGTTAAACGCATTTTATATGATGGTAGAAGTCAGAATGTACAGGCTCTATGATCCAGTTCACTTCAATAAAACACTACTACGTATTCTACTACATAATTATCCTCTAACTAGTGTGTTATTCCCATATTAAATGAAAATGTAAAAGTGAAATGACTTGCGGCTTTTGAGCTTGAGCATGTAAATAATAAAGCTGTGTACGATAGAAAATTTCTGAAATACAGAGTTCTTAACAGAGATAACCGTGAAAGAAAAATTTTATATTAACCCGAAGGCCGTCAAATAGAAAAGGTGCTAACGGTACTCAATTTCTATAGAGACACTGCTATTAGCTCGTTTACTGAACTGTGCATATTTTCTACAGATGCGACAGGTTGACATTTAGTTTTGTCACCGGTATTAATTCACTAATTTGCACTTAAAAAACTTTTTGTTGTCTACAGAGCAGGCTCAGTACGTATAAGATATTTTGAAAATGTAATGGATAACACGCAGTTGATGAGAACTGCTTCAGAAGCAATTAGATATTCACATTTTTACTGCACAAATTTTGGAGAAACTTATTCAGTTAGTAGCTATAAATAATAAATGCGTGTAAAACCGTCAACATCTGTAAATTAGTAAATCTTACGTTTGTTTCAGGATCATTCTGAAATCATTTTGTTTCAATCACATCGGCAATCAAATTAAACAAGTCTGAAGAATTATGGAAACACAAAACGAATTACATTTTAATTTTGAAATCAATGGTCAGCACCAGCAAAGTACATCCACACACAACGCTTCCTTCGAAACATAAATCGCTCTTAAAAGAAGTCAACTGGTAGTAGTACGTTACCTGGTGAAGTATTCACCGTAATCAAACATGAAGATCAGTGCCTCTTCTGATTCTAACTCTGTTTCACGCTGCACGGCCTATTTCTTCGTTATATAGAGCAAGTAAAACTTACCACTTTAATTGTCAAGTTCATACACAAATCCTTGTTAAACAGACATTGTTTCGTACTTTCAAAGGCTGATGCAAGATATATAAAGTCTTCAGAGTTTAAGTACACAGTGTAGGGAGCTGTTAATGCACCAAGTATCAACGTAGTTAAGTCCTAATTTAACATTTAATGTCCTTCTCTCTTCAACCTCATTTATTCTCTTAGAAAACATCAACCACTTCTTCCAGTGCTTCCCAAAGATTAGGAAACACCACAAACCAGTAAATTTAAGTCACAGATCACTGTCTATGGTTCTCGCTTGGGCATACTACATGTGATCAATGCAGTTTACGAAGAGCAACTACAACTATATTCCAGAATTATAATACCCCTTACACATCAGATAAAGATTGTATTTAAAACTGGGTGTGGCCGTGATTCCCTCCTCCAGTGACTTACGTCACCAACTGGTGTAAAGCAGGCCTGGCCAAACAGCAGTACAAGCACTCTGGCTGCGCTACCGCCTAGTGCAAACGACTGATTCTGCGGGGTCAGAAGTGGAAAATGAAGGGTGCAGCCGGAAACCGCTAGAGCGAAACAATCGCCTTGTCAGACGCCAAGCAGTTTACTGACAATTCTACTTGCGTTAAATACGATTTAAAAGTAAAGGTTTAAAACTAAACTCCGCCCGAACAGTCCATGAAGGCCCAACGGTACCGACCGGCCGCCGTGTCATTCTCAGCCCTCAGCTCACAGGCGTCACTGGATGCAGATATGGAGGAACATGTGGTCAGAACGCCGCTCTCCCGGTTTACTGGACCGGAGCCGCTACTTCTCAATCAAGTAGCTCCTCTGTTTACGTCACAAGGACTGAGTGCACTCCGCTTGCCAAAAGCTCTCGGCAGACTGTATGGTCACCCACCCAAGTGCTAGTCTAGCCCGAAAGCGCTTAACTTTGGTGATTTTACGGGAACCGGTGTTACCACTGCGGCAACACCAGTGGCTTAAATAAGTTTGCGTTCTTAAAAAAAATTATGAAACCACCATAGTTCAATTCCGAATGCGAAAAGACTTATTCTTTATACATATCAAAGACCCTACGATAGACATGGCTTCTGACGAACTATAGTGCATGCTGGCAGAATTGAAGGCGGCCTTTAGGGACAAAACCGAGTGAAGGGTGACAAGATCTTTTATGCCGAATGAGATTTTCACTCTGCAGAGTAGTGTGCGCTGATACAAACACTTCTTGGTGGATTAAAACTGTGTACCAGACCGAGACTCGAACTCGGCACCTTTGTCTTTCGTGGGCGAGTGCTCTACCAACTGAGCTATGCAAGTACGAGTCACGTACAATCGTCACAGCTATACATTCGGCAGTACCTTATCTTCTCCCTTCCAAACTTCACAGAAGCTCTCCGGCGAAACTTGCAGGACTACTACTCCAGGAAGAAAGGATATTGCAGACATGCCTTAGCCACAGCGTTGGAGAATGCTTCCAGAATGAGTTCGCTCTGCTTGGGTAGCTCGGTTGATCGAGTACCTCCCCGCGAAAGGCAAAGATCCCGAGTTCGAGTCTCAGTCCCCCTCACAGTTTTAATCTGCCAGGGAGATTAATATGAGCGCATACTCCGCTCCGAAACGGAAATCTCATTCTGGAAACATCCGCCAAGGCTGTGGTTAAGCCATATCGCTGCAATATCCTTTCTTCCAGGAGTGGTAGTCCTGCAAGTTTCATAGGAGAGCTTCCATGAAGTCTGGAATGCAGGAGATGAGGTACTGACGGAAGTAAAACTGTGAGAAAGGGTCGTGGTTCATACTCGGGTAGCTCAGTTGGTAGAGCACTTATCCGCGAAAGGCGAAGTTCCCGATTTCGATTCTGGGTCCGGCACATAGTTTTAATCTGCCAGCAACTTTCAGAATCTTTTGTGGTCGATATAATCAATTATTTGAATTTACGAAGTGTCTTAATGCGAGGGGAGAATATTGACGTTTTTTAATTCTTTTTATTTTTTCCTTGTTTTCTTTGGGGTCATCAGTCTTCTGACTGATCTGATGTGTCCCACCATCAACTCCACGTTTGCGCTAAACTCTTCATCTAAGAGTAGCTCTTGCAACCTATGTCCTCAATGATTTGATGGATGTATTCTAATCTCTTCCTTCCCCTATAGTTTTTATCGTGTAAGCTCCCTCTAGAACTATGAGCGTTATTCCCTCATGTCTTAAAATATGTGCTATTATCCTGTCAGGGTTTTCCATCTGATTCTTTCTTCGCCGATTCTACTGAGGACCCCCTCACTCCTTATTTTATGAATCTACCTCATGCCGGCCGAAGTGGCCGTGCGGTTAAAGGCGCTGCAGCCTGGAACCGCAAGACCGCTACGGTCGCAGGTTCGAATCCTGCCTCGGGCATGGATGTTTGTGATGTCCTTAGGTTAGTTAGGTTTAACTAGTTCTAAGTTCTAGGTGACTAATGACTTCAGCAGTTGAGTCCCATAGTGCTCAGAGCCAGCCAATCTACCTCATGTTCAAGATCATTCTGTAACACCACGCCTCAAGCACCTCGATTTTCTTCTGTTACGGTTTTCACACTATCCATGATTCAATGTCAAACAATGCTGTGCTCCAAACGTACAATCTCAGAAATTTGTTCACCAAATTTAGGCGTATGTTTGATACCAATAGACTTCTCTTGGCCGAGAATGCATTCTTGGTCAGTGGTAGTCTCCTTGCTTCGTCCGTCACGGAGTGTTTTGCTTCTGTGGTAGCAGAATTCCTTAACTTTATCTATTTCGTAATTACCTATTTTGTTACTATGTTTCTCACAATTCTGTTACTGCTACTTCCAGTTACTTTTTTCTATCTCCAGTTTATTCTCAGTCCATTTCAGTACTCATTAGATTGTTCATTGCATTCAAAAGATCCAGTAATTCTTCTTCACTTCCACTGAGAATATCAATGTTACCAGCGAATCTTAACATTGATATCCTTTCACCATGAAATTTAATTTCGCGCTACAACCCTCCTTTTAGTATCGTCATTGTTCTTTCGGAGTATAAATTGAACAGTTTGGGTGATAGCCTGCATCCCTTTCTTACACTATTTTAATCCCAAAACTTCGTTCTAGGTCTTCCAGTCTTATTGTTCCTGTTGATTCTTGGACATATTACATGGTCCAGTTACAGTAATGTGACTACCGACTATGTTCGGTGTCAACGCGCAATAAACAGTCACATGAGGTAGGTGGTAGCACTAGCATTGAAGGGTATATAAAGCATGTCGCGGGGTGGGGGAAAGGGGGTCGGAAAACGGGGCAACCGTTGTCGTAATGCAGAAACTAAGAGTTTTATCTTACGTGCAAAAGGGTGGAAGCATTTCTGAAATCTCTCATTATGCAAACAGTTCGCTTGCCTTCATGATTAAAATATGTCATGAATGGGAAATGGCACCATCCAAAAGTAGAGAAGAGGCAATTGTGGTGCACCATGTGACATAGATGACACGTGTGAAGAACGGCTGCGGAAATGTGTACAAGCGAATAGACGCGCAGCTGTTGAGAAATTGGCCGCCCAGATGAACCAAGGGGCTACCAACAGTGTCTCCTCAACAACAGTTCAGCGTACAGGCCTCCTCAGCAGGCATCTGTTTCATGCACGCATGTTGACTGCTGTTCAGCGGAGACGAAGGATGGAATTTCCCCGCAAATACCGTAAATGGGCGTCCACTGAGCGGCGACAGGCGGCCTTCTCAGATGAGTCATGTTTTATGCTCCATCGGAAACATAGCCGTTGGCGTGCACAGCATGAAACATCTGAAAGTGAACACCCTGCCCAATATCGTCGAATGGGTACAGGCTGGACGACTTACGAAGCTGCCAGCAAATATTCTAGGCTACGTCTATGATAATGATGTTTGGTTTGTGGGGCGCGCAACTCCTCGGGCATCAGCGCCTGTACAAAGTCCCAATTTTTACACGGTCTAATTTTTCACGCAATCCAATCGAGCCACTGTCACGAATGATGATGATGAAATGGTGAGGACAACACAAGTACCCAGTCCTCGCGCAGAGAAAACTCCCAACCCGGCCGGGAATCGAACCCGGGACCCCGTGATCCAGAGGGAACAACGCTAGCCACTAGACCACGAGCTGCGGACAGGCTACGTCTATGAAGAATGTTTGTTCAATAAGAAATTTACGAAATATGAGCAATAAACGCTTACATATCCGTGTACCAAACAAAAATATGGGACTATGACGAAAATAATTCAATATACGAGGTGTAATCAAAGTGTAACAGGATTTTCTGCTATTCTTAAGGAATCATTATTTGTTAATCAACACCAGCTTTTTCCCTTCGAAGTAATGCAACACTTGTGCCATCGCTTTTCCAACGTTGGAAGCATATCTGGAACTCACTTTCCGTTATGGTGTTCAGCTACTTCAGCGATTCTGTTTTTATTACATCACTGGTGGCAAAACGATGTTCTTTCACGGTACTATTCATCCGTGGGAATATAAAAATGTCGCAGGGTGATCTCATCGTTCTGGAAGGGACAATGGATCAACACAAGTAAAGTATCCTTAGACACCAGTACACCCCTACATGCAGTTTGTTTTTCCGCGGAACTATAGTACTTACCAGCAGACCAATGGGACGTATCACGCAACTAACAGTGTGTGTGCGTGGTTCGAAGAGCACAAGAATGAGTTTACCGTGCTTCCCTGGCTATCCGATTCCCCGCATTTAAACCCAATCCCGAATCAGTGGAACCACCTCGATCGGGCTGTTCGTGTCATGGATCCTCAACAGAGAAACCTGGCGCAGATGGGCACTGCACGGGAGTCGGTATGGCTCCACATCCCTGTCGATGCCCTCCGGAAAGTCGTTGACTCTCTTCTACAGGTCTCACAGCGGTCCGTGCTGCAAATGATGTTCATTCAAGCTTTTGCGTGGTAGTCACATTAATGGGACTCGACACATTATAGATTCCCTGTCTTCCCCTATAGAGCAGAAGCAAAAGCTTTGACCAGACTTCGTTACGCATGCGAAGCGCATACGTGCTCCAGGGGCATAAATCTTGGCCATGTCTATTCTGAAGTGTGCAGGCAGTATATTATACACTACTGACATTCACAGTAAGAAATAAAAATTTTACAATATTTTAGTATACGAGGTGTGATCAAAAAGTAACGGAAATTTTTTAATTTCACGGGCTTTATACATCCGATTTTCAAATTTCGTGTTCCTGATGCATGTTTGCATTTTCCGCTGTTATGAATATTTGGGTTACTGTTGACAGTCGAAAAGATTATAGGTGTTTTTGAGTGCTTGGTGAATTTTTACTTTCCAGAGACATGGAGCAAAGAACTTGCACTACATTTTGCTTGAAAAATGGAATAAAGTGCAACACCGACTTCGAAACGTTCACTGTGGATTTTGGTGAATCTACAGTGCAAGACAAGAGTTTACGAGTGGTAGAAACGTTACAAAGTGGGTCGAGAAGATGCTGAAAACACCGACCGTCCTGGACGACGATTTTAAAGAAGTAGAAAAAAAAATAGTTCTGGAAAACCGCCGAATCAAATGGTTCAGATGGCTCTGAGCACTATGGGACTTAACATCTGAGGTCATCAGTCGCCTATAACTTATAACTACTTAAACCTAACTTACCTAAGGACATCACACACATCCATGCCCGAGGCAGGATTCGAACCTGCGACCGTAGCGGTCGCGTAGTTCCGGACTGAGGCGCCTAGAACCGCTCGGCCACAACGGCCGGCTAAATCGCCGAATCACCATCAGAGAAGTTGCTAATGATCACAGTATATCCTCTGACTCATGCCAATCAATTTTTTGGATGTCTTGGGCATGAAACCTGTAGCAGCAAAGTTTGTTCCGATATTGCTAAATTTCGACAAAGAAATGACGTTGCGTAGACGTCGCTTAGGAACTGCTGAAAGAAGTCGGCGACGATCCAGAACTTCTAAAGAAGGTTGTAAAATGTGACGAAACATGGGTACACAAGTATGTCGTCGAAACCATGGCCCAATAGTCTCAATGGAAATTGCCTGAAGAGCCAAGACCGAAAAACGTCAAGTTCGATCAGATGTGAAGGTTCTTCTCACTGTTTTCTTCGATTGCAGTGAGATAGTGCATCATGAGTTCCTGCCTCATGGTCGTACGATGAATAAGGAATACTACCTTTAAGTTAAGCGCCGTTTGCGTGAAGCAATCCGAAGAAACCACCAGAGTTGTGGCAAAACCACGCGTGGAAATTGCAACACGGTAACTCTCCCTCTCACCCCTCAATGCTCGTTCGTAATTATTTGGCAAAAACATGACCCCTGCGACATTTTTATATTCCCACGGATGAGTAGTACCATGAAAGAACATCGTTTTGCCACCAGTGATGAAATAAAAACAGAATCGCTGAAGTAGCTGAACACCATAACGGAAAGTGTGTTCCAGATATGCTTCCAAGGTTGGAAAAGCGATGGCACAAGTGTTGCATTACTTCGAAGGGAAAAAGCTGGTGTTGATTAACAAATAATGATTCCTTAAGAATAGCAGAAAATCCTGTTACACTTTGATTACACCTCGTATATTGAATTATTTTCGTCATAGTCCCATATTTTTGTTTGGTACACGGATATGTAAGCGTTTATTGCTCATATTTCGTAAATTTCTTATTGAACAAACATTCTTCATAGACGTAGCCTGTCCGCAGCTCGTGGTCTAGTGGCTAGCGTTGTTCCCTCTGGATCACGGGGTCCCGGGTTCGATTCCCGGCCGGGTTGGGAATTTTCTCTGCCCGAGGACTGGGTACTTGTGTTGTCCTCTCCATTTCATCATCATCATTCGTGACAGTGGCTCGATTGGATTGCGTGAAAAATTAGACCGTGTAAAAATTGGGACTTTGTACAGGCGCTGATGCCAGAGCAGTTGCGCGCCCCACAAACCAAACATCATTATCATAGACGTAGCCTACAATTTGTACAGAAACCAGATGGCAGTTATAAGAGTCGAGGGACATGAAAGGGAAGCAGTGGTTGGGAAGGGAGTAAGACAGGGTTGTAGCCTCTCCCCGATGTTGTTCAATCTGTATATTGAGCAAGCAGTAAAGGAAAGAAAAGAAAAATTCGGAGTAGGTATTAAAATTCATGGAGAAGAAATAAAAACTTTGAGGTTCGCCGATGACATTGTAATTCTGTCAGAGACAGCAAAGGACTTGGAAGAGCAGTTGAATGGAATGGACAGTGTCTTGAAAGGAGGATATAAGATGAACATCAACAAAAGCAAAACAAGGATAATGGAATGTAGTCGAATTAAGTCGGATGATGCTGCGGGAATTAGATTGGGTAATGAGGCGCTTAAAGTAGTAAATGAGTTTTGCTATTTGGGGAAGCGTTTCGGAAGAAGAGAAATTTGTTAACATCGAGTATAGATTTAAGTGTCAGGAGGTCGTTTCTGAAAGTATTTGTATGGAGTGTAGTCATGTATGGAAGTGAAACGTGGACGATAAATAGTTTAGACAGAAAGAGAATAGAAGCTTTCGAAATGTGGTGCTACAGAAGAATGCTGAAGATTAGATGGGTAGATCACATAACTAATGAGGAGGTATTGAATAGAATTCGGGGGAAGAGGAGTTTGTGGCACAACTTGACTAGAAGAAGAGATCGGTTGGTAGGACATGTTTGAGGCATACAGGGATCACCAATTTAGTATTGGAGGGCAGCACGGAGGGTAAAAATCGTAGAGGGAGACCAAGAGATGAATACACTAAGCAGATTCAGAAGGATGTAGGTTGCAGTAGGTACTGGGAGATGAAAAAGCTTGCACAGGATAGAGTAGCATGGAGAGCTGCATCAAACCAGTCTCAGGACTGAAGACCACAACAACAACACAACAACAACAGCCTAGAATATTTGCTGGCAGCTTCGTAAGTCGTCCATATTTAGCAAGTGCAGGTTTCATTAGCACCCAGCCATCTATGTACAGTTGATGATAGAATTTGCGAGAACTCTCCCCTCATCGTTATGTTGAACTCCAAGGCTTTACTGTCTGTTAACTCAGCATAATATGCAAGGAAACGAAGTGCTACCAACTAATTGTCTATGGACGTGAAGAGGAAAAATTATCTTAACTTTGTAAGTCAGTTTGAGATAATGTGGGAGACTGTATTGCTACTGATTTATTTATCTCTGGTAGTTATCTGCTGTGTTTAATAAACGAAAGAAGCAACGCTATTCAGTATGCACTGTACTAACGTGGATCATTTGTGACTTAACATGGTAACATTACGAAGAAGTCTTTTCAATAAAGCAAAGTATCCCAAATTTTCTATAATTTGCAGGGCAATATGTACCTCCGAATTCGAAATAGTCTGTGTCTACGTTCTGTCCGCAGTCATACTGAAGTAGCGTTGCAGTGTTACCACGAAACAATTCAAAGGTAGTAATAGGGGCACATACATAACACAATCCAAATAACAAATGATTCAGTGCCACAATTAACTCAATGCAGTTGACAGAAGCAGAAAAAACAGGCACTAGCAACTGCACAAGCTTTGCACCTTTTGTTCTACAGAGTACCTGATCAAAATAGAATCAAAGCTTATGAGGGAGAAGTAGTCATAGGATATCCTTAACGTCTGTCGATCTTCTTGTTAGTGATTTTTTCACACGTTAAAATCTTTTCTCCAGAGAGATTAGGACCGAAAACTAACACATTCTTCTGCATGAAGGGCGCACACTTCACCACTTGTATGCAATTGCGTCAAACAGCACAGCTTGTTGCCTAGATGATGGCTAAGACAGTGATTTCGCAAAGTAAAGGGTGAAGTAATCTGCAGTTGTTGGAACGAGCTTCCTCGACTCCAGACCATAAATTTGCTGCCTTTGTGTCATCCCTGAAGTGAGAATAATTCAGAATACCTAATGTAAATGATAATTAACTATCGAGTGAATTTTCCAGGATAATTCTGAATCAAATCAGGTAGTAAATCGAATCCCACATAGTTGGTAAACATATTCTACATTATTGCCAGTTCTCCAATAGATTAGCGACAGACAGACCACTTTTGCTTCGCCAATGTGAATCTTGAGGTGACTAGCACCAGAAAAGGTCGCCCTTCGAAGATGAGGGGTCCCTGACGAACTGCACTGACTGGAAGTAGAAGTACGTAGTATACTTAAATTGCCTTTGTTCACATTTCTGTAATTATGATTTGGTTCTAAAGAGTAGTTACGAACAATATGCGGATGCACTGACTGCAACTTGAACGTCACAAATAAAGAGCAGAGTAGATTATTTCAGCTTCTCTCCTGTTCTATATCTATCACACGTATTTTTGGTTTTCTGCCTTAACTGACCAGCAAACTAGAAAACAGATACACTGGAAGCGATTCGCTATTTTTGCGTCAGCAGATGCTGTTAACATTCTGTATAAATTATAATCATTTTAGTGCTATATACTGGAAAACGGGCTACGTTATGAATGCTTACATTGGCGCAGCATCTAATACATAAAAACACGAATAAAAGGACAACATAGCATTGACTGTGGACGTTCGTGTTTTACAATCAAATTTTATATGCCACAAATAACATATGGTTTCAGATCGCGAAAGCAACCGCGTAAGGGAATTTTTTCGCAATAACCAAAAAATAGGACTCAAAAGCCACGAAGATAATTAAACACGTAAATCATCGCAGTGGAAGTTCGATTCGAGCTTCTGACAACATGAAAGGAGAAGCAATGGTAAGGCAATGCATGTGTATGAAATGAGGTCTATGAAATGAATGGAATGAAACCTAAATCATTTCTTTCACAAGTATTTATATTTTGAAATTACCCCCAAACAGCTAGCGAAAGCCAAATACTTGTAATTGAGGATATCTTCGAGCCGTTTATGCGTATTACGGAATCTGGGGATAGACAAAGCTTATATGTTATATGGCCAGTTTGTGTGTGAGATCGGTGCATCGGCGTGTTCACTAAAAGTAATTCTGTCGAAGTGTGTGTCGTTGTGTCAACTCTAAGATATATTCTTTTACTGAAAGGTGAAAAATAACATTCGTCCAATATGACAGTGACCTGTTCTCATCGCAAAGCAAACGGAAATCACAAATGAAAGTGATAAAATTAATTAAATGCACGTCTGAATCCATAATCAACAACAGGATCTAGCTTCCGAAGAAATACTCTGATATGCTTGGTGTGCAGCGAATTCATCGACAAATCGTGGGATATTTAGAACGATAACGAAGTAGCTATTCCTAATTATATACGCATTAAAGATTATGAATGTGACTTTAATTAACATGTTTTTATTTTTATTTTCAACTACTGTTAGATAAATAAGATCTGAAATGATAGAGTGTAATTTTAATGATATGTGAAATGCTTGTTTAAGTCGTAAATAATTTCACAGTATTTCTTGATGCCACTGATGACAAATACCTCTGTGACTATAAAATAGAAAAATAACTACGTGACATTTGATTTGAACACGGAGCACAACATTTCGAACCTCTGCTGTCACCCACTCCGCTACCAACTCGCTTGGTATAATACCATGTTTGTGAACTGATGCGGTAGCATCAAAACTTTAACTGTCATTTTCTAGGAAACTATCGCGTGTTGCCACCTAAGATAGAATAAGTGTTCATTCTTTCACGTAGCAAAGTGTGTTTCACAGAGTGAACTATTGCGGCTCTTCTTGTAAGATACAGTTTCGGCAAAGTGTTGATACAACTCTGCAGCCGCGCATGTAGCATAGAACTCTTGCAGTGTTTCCACACCAGAAACAAAGTTCGGCCAAACCCGACGGGCCCCAGATGAGAAAATAATATATTATCGAATTAATAACTACGTCCTGCATGCCTCGGGATTACTATGATCAAATTAGGTTAGTTAAAATAAGATTAAACTGTATTCGTTCTGTAGAAACTTACATGTTTCATATTCTGTGAGTTGTGGATTGCTAAACTAGTATATCGTTGCTGAGTTTTTCGATGAAACTGTAGGATGATAGTTGGGAATAGCTTTACAATAGGAATGGGGTGACGCACACTCCCAACTGGGGTTACCTGGAGTAACCAAAATATTTAAAATTACTTGAAGGGCTCTTCAGTTACACATATTTGGCGTTTGTTAGCTGTGTAGAGGCGATTTAAGAAGGGAAATACTTACGAAAGAAATTATTTAGGTTTTATGTCGAAATGTTTAATTTATTTCATCGATTTCATTTGATTAAATTCTTTGATCCACCAGTGGTTAACTTTTTCAAGTTATTCCACGATGATATAGAGAATGAGTTCTCTAGTTTCCATGTCTGTTGTTCCTTCTGGCTTTACCCTATTTATATGACTGTCAACTATTTAGTTACTCAAGAGCAGATGAGAAACTGTCTCAGTAAATAAGTTGATGGGCATAGTGACTTTCTTGAAAGCTTTATTAATCCATTCCAATAGTCCCGTGAAATGAAACGAAATGAAAATTACCATTGTCCATTCAGTCAGCCCAAGATACAAGTGCCACCATATTTATAATAGACATCTGTTTTAACAATTACACCTTTATAATTCATATATGAATGTTCTAATACCCTGGAGCTGTCGCTATCGGGAGGCAACCGAGAAACAAACTCTGAGCAAAATGTGCCATCTGCAAAGTACTGAATAAAAATTCCGTCCCACCTAACCTAGGGGTAAGACCTTTTTGTTTCTTTGGTTCCCCTCTGCCTTTAGCTGTCTGAAAATTGTAAAGCTAATTCATAAGTTAATTATTGACAAAGTATCACCATCAGTTATGTTAGAATCAATACTAGTACAAGATCCTTTTCGTCTCTTTGGTTTTCATGGAGTGAATGACACTTTTGCTTAACAATGACACATTTGACATATTGCTGTCAGCATTTTTTGTTTCTTGTCTCCCATTGTCTTCATAACTCTATCTCCTTCCATGTTACCAGAAGCTCTAATCGAACTTTCACTGCAGTTATTCACTTGTTTAATTATCTTTCTAGCTTTTGAGTCCTATTTTTTGGTCATTGCTAAACATTCCCTTGCACGGTTTGTTTTCGTAATTTTAAACTATATGTTATTCACGTATTCACGCCATATGAAATTAGATTACAAAACATGAACGTACAAAAGCAGTGCTATGTTGTCTTTTCACCTGGGTTATTATGTATTAGTGGTTGTGCCTTTACAAGCATTCATAAGGAAAACTGTTTTCAAGCATATAGTATTGAAACAGATATTACCTACGCATAACGTTAATAGCGTCTGGTGATGCTCAGAAAGCGAATCATTTACAGTGAATCAATTTTTTAGTTTGCAGTTCGCTTAAGGCAGAAAACCGAAAGTACCAATGACAGCTACAGAAGAGGAGACAAGCCAAAATAATCTTCCCTGCTCTTTATGTAAGATGTTCGAGTTGCTGTAGGTACAACTGCATATCATTCGCAACTGCGCTTTAGACTCAAATCGTAGGTACAGAAATGTGAATAAAGCTAATTGGCCTATACTACATGTTTTTGTTTCCTATCAATGCAGTGGCAGCCAGCAACTCCTCATATTCGAAGGGCGTGTTTTCCTGCTGCTAGCCAGGCTGACGAAACGTATTCTGCCTGTCGTTAGTCTAATGGAGATCTAGCAATATTTTAGAATACGTTTGGCAACTACGTGACTGTCGGTTTACTTCCTGGTTTGATTCAGAATCGTCGTTGAAAATTTACTCAATATTTCCTTGTTATTTAGCCTAAATACTGTGAATTATCTCAATTTATGACTGAAATAGAGGTAGGAAATTTAAAGTCTGGTGTCCAGGAAACTCGTTCCGACAGAAACTGCAGATTACTTCGCCATTTACATTGCGAATTTTGTGTCTTACCCATCATTGGGATAACGTGCAGGCCTGGTTGAAATCTGCATGGTAGCTTAGTGGTATAGTGCTCGCCATTCAACAGGACGAGTGTTTTAGTTTCGGGCTCTAATATCACTGGAGAAAAGATTTTAACCTGTGAAAGAGCCAGTAGCAGAAAGATCGACAATCAATACAGAAATCTTAAGTCAACTTCTCCGTCATAAGGTTTGTTGCTACTTTGCTTCTGTACACTGTAGATCTATATGTGCAACACTTGTTGAACTGAACAATTGATACGTAGTTGCTACTGTTTCTCCTTCTGTCAACTGTATTGACTTAATTGTGGCATTGAAATATTTGTTACCTGGATTTTGTTATGTATCTACCCGTACTGCTGCTGCCTTTGCATATTCTCCTGGTAACACTGCAACGCTGCTTTAGCACAGACTGCCGACTGAACGTGGACACAGACCGTTGTGAAGCCGAAAGTGCATATTATCCTACTAGTTCTGGAACATTTGTGACACTTTGTTTTATTAAAAAAGACATTTTTCGTAACGTTATCATGATAAGTTCTAATTCATTTGTATTAGTACAGTGTATACGAAACAGAGGTTTTTCTTTCGTTTAGTGAACACAACAGATAAAAATAAGAGACAGGTAAATCAGTAGCTGAATAGTATGCTACATTATTTAACAGTCTTACATTGTTCGGGTAGTTTTTTGACTTTACGCCTGTGGACTATATGTTGGTGGCAGTTCGTCTTCTTGCATGTTACGCTGTGTTAACAAACAGTAATGCTGTGCAGTTCACCACAATGATGAGGCGAATGGTCTCGCGAATTCTGTCGCCGACTGTACTCAGCTACTGCTTCTTATGTACGCCACTTGGTGTCATATTCGTTCACACTAATTCATATATATATATATATATATATATATATATATATATATATATATATATATATATACGCTGGAGACGACGACTTATTATATTAGAACAAAAAATATTTATTGTTTGTGAGAGTGTGTTAACACAAGATGATCCTCTACGACCGGCCGGAGTGGGCGTGCGGTTCTAGGCGCTACAGTCTGGAACCGAGCGACCGCTACGGTCGCAGGTTCGAATCCTGCCTCGGGCATGGATGTGTGTGATGTCCTTAGGTTAGTCAGGTTTAATTAGTTCTAAGTTCTAGGCGACTGATGACCTCAGAAGTTAAGTCGCATAGTGCTCAGAGCCATTTGAACCATTTGAGCCTCTACGTTAGTAGACCCTCGTTGTCAGATACCCCACGTAGGTTTTTGTCACTAATCGTCCGTTATCAAACTGATTTTTTCAGTGAACGTAGCGTGAGTTTTTGGACTTTCTTCTAAGTGATGATCGTTTTTATTGAAGTTATTCCAAGACAGGTTTGTTTTTTTAGCGTCTTCGTGAAGGAGTCATTGATCTTCGTGTGTTTGTATGGCAGACGTGTATTGTCAGCATAGAGGACGTAGCTTAGCTCGGTAAAATCTAGTCAGAAAATATATAGACAGCGACGTCATTATGCCGCTGTCTTCGACAGTTTGACATACATCGGCCGTAGTGCCATCTTTGCGACCTTGAGAATGCAAATCAGAAGTAAGCCTAGGGTCTGTGTTGCTCGTAATGGACTCGAGGAGCACCGACGAGATGTGTAGCGGCTTTCGACTCCAGGTGGCTTTTAATTACACTTTTATTTGATTTGATTTTTGGTGTTAGTTGTTGAAGAAGTGTAAATGAGTACTTCCAAACTGTTATTCCATGCAATATATTCAACACTGAATTCTGAAAATAAACTAATATCAATTTAAATTCATGATACAATTTTAACAAAGGACATGGGAGAAACAAAATTATTATTACAGTTCACTGTTTAGAATTTCACAGTAACGATGCGGAATAAATCTGTAGACAGTCCTCCATATACGTCGTGTCTGAATATTTAGTTCGTACCACGTAAAATGGAAGCAACGCCGGTTGGTAGCTGCTCATCCGACCATATCAGGAGCGAACATCTTGCTAACCACCAATTGTTCAGCCTCATCCGTGTGTCACAACTTCTCACGACAGGTTCTAATTTATGCGGAAGCAATCGCTGCGACTACATAGCAATGGTGGCGGGCGAATGAGATATGGACTTCCCCGTCATTTGGCCCATGTCCAAGCCGGCCGCACCTCACGTGCGCAAGCACTCAGAACAGGAACTGCGCAGTGATCTGAAGGAAAATTAAATATTAAAACAATGTTACAATACTTTCCCAGATAATGTAAAACCATGTTACGAATTTAGGATTTCAGCATGATCTGCTGATTAATTTCCACAAAAATCAACGTTTTCCGAAATTTCGTAAGAGCAAAATATTCATAATACGAAGGTCTAATTTGGGATTGACGGTCCATTTAATACAAACACGTGACGTAAAGATTTTTGTAAATTACTTCTCTTAATATTTGAGTCAGGAATAACTAACTTTTGTGCTAAAACTAGTAAAATCACGATTGATTAAGTAGCGTTTAGAAATAAGCTACAATGATGAAATTACAGCACAGAGTTTATAAGAAGTAATCATGGAGCGGTACGTAATTACAAGCCAATCATGTAATTTTACAGAGGTACAGACAGTGGAACAGAGACAGCTCAGAATTCACGATCTACTCTTGGTTTCATTATAAAACTTTTAGAAATCATAATTCTAGAGTTATCTAATGTATGTCTATACAGAACACACAAAGACTAAAACACTGCTCACAGAAAAATTAGGATAGTTGTTAGTCTTCATCTAAAAACAATATCTGAGATTTTGTAGTCAGAAAAGATGCTGCATGAGCACTGGTGCAAGTTCTTAAGGCGTTATAACTAAAGGAGTTATCTCTGTCGTCCAGTCCGGAGCGTGCCGAGGGTATAAAACGACCAGCGCAATGATATGTCAAGGACATTCGATCGTCGCCAGTCGTCCGTGGTGTATCTTTCTACGCTTCATAATGTGTTGTAATTTGTCCGCTACCACGTTCGCTAAGCTTCGGATGACGTGAAACACCACTGACTTGAGTCTTTTTCGTTCGAATTATAGTAATAGGCAGTGGGCATACGAAAAACCCTTCAAATGATCTTTGGTGTCATATTACAAGTGAGACAATTGCACATGTCATATTTCGCTGATATTAGCACCAGCACTTCCTTATTTCCAGGGTCATTCTGGGAATCATGACACCCTGCCACGTGCCGAGGCCAAGGACGGGAGAATCTGCCCATCATCTCTGCGCTTCTGCAGATTTTGCATGAAGTCCCACCCACCCCCATCCCCACCTCCCTCGACCAGCCCCCTGCTCACCTGGACCCATGGAAGTGAGAGTCAACTATAGTTATCATGCATGTCATATTTTGTTGGCATAAACTTCCTCCACCACACCCCTCTCCCCACACTACACTTAGCAAGTTTTGCGTGAAGAAACACCAGTCCCCAACCTATGCTCTTGCGCTCCAGCACTTCAGTGCTCCCTGACTCCCATTCTACCATGCTACCACATTCACATGCACCTCGTGGCCATGCTCATCAACTACGACTGCATTACTGACTTACAGCGTGACAGTTATTGAACTATATGAAATAAAATCTTCATAAATTCTGAACGGTTTGCGTTAGGACTTTCAAATTGCACGGTTGGCAGCGGGGCATGATGGGAATTAGTATGTGCATGTATGGTTTGGTTTAGCTACGAAGTCCACTTTCATTTCGATTGGTTCGTCAATAAGCTAAATTGGCTCATTTGGGGCACTGAGAATCCGAAATTCGCTATCGAGAAGTCTCTTCATCCTCAACCGGTGACTGTGTGGAGTGCAATGTCCAGTCACGGAATAACCGGTGCAATAATCCTTGATGGAACAATGACTACCGAACGTCACATGAAGATTTTTGAAGATGATTTCCCCCCCATTATCCAAAGTGGCCGTGATTTCGACAAAATGTGGTTCATGCAAGACGGACCTGGACCCCATCGAATCAGGAGAGTGTTTGAAGTCCTGGAGGAGCACTTTGGGGACCGTATTCTGGCTCTGGAGTACCCAGAGGCCACTGGCATGAGGGTCGATTGGCTGCCATATTCTCAGGATGTGAACACATGCGACGCCTTTTTGTGGGTCTATATTAAAGATAAGGTCTACAACAATAACCTCAAAACCATTGCTGAGCTGAGAACAGCTATTCATGAGTTCATCGACAGCATCGATGTTCCGACACTTCAGCGGGTCACTCGGTATCTCGCTATTCGTCTGCGCCACATCATCACCAATGATGGCAGGCATATCGAACATGTCATAGTCTACATACGAATATCTGTAGTGACATTTCAGTAAAGCGTATGCACGCCTTAGTTTGTAACTAATTCGTGGTATTTTCCATTTAGTTCAATAATTGCCACCCTGTGCAAAAATTCGTTGAACGACTGGGTCGCCAGTCCGCACAGTGGTAACTTTGATTTGAAGTTATGTAGCATTCGCCATGGAGTACTAGATCGAGTAGATGGCATATTTCTCTATAAAGAATTAAGAACAAACAATGGTCTATAAAATATAAATAATGAAATAGAAATTATCATTCATTGAAAATGAGTTTTCTACCACAAACATTTTCCTACAACCTCTGAAAACGTAAATAAAAGCAAGTCAACTTTCACCTCCTACTTGCTCATGTTACTAGCAGATGGCTGCACCGTAATATTGATATTTCTCTATAAACAATTAAAAACCAACATTTTCTTGGAAAATATAAATAAAAAATTAGAAATTAATATTTTTAAACATATGTTTCATCTTAGATACCATCCCACAAACTGAGAAATCGCAAAATAATAGCAAATCCTGGTTCCTCCAGTTACCAGCAGATGGCTGCAATGAGAACATCACTCATAGCGATCATAGTTCGATCTCTGTACCACACTAATAAATGATTTCAATACCAATTCAGAAACCCAAGAGAGTGGTAAATTATTTATTTTCTGCATCTAAGACGCTGCAAAAATTCTACAATGCCTTCAAAATACAGCAGCAGTGCGAAAACGTATGATATTTACATTACTTGCTGAGGTTAATATACGAGAAACGCTGTTTTGAATTCACAATGTTGCAAAAAAACGTCCGCACTGTAAAAGAAAGCACGAGTTAATTTTCTCATATACACATATTTGTCAAATTAGTGCTAAAGATTTTCAAGCATTTGCCCCAGTGGTAGATAACAATAGTTGACATTTTATACGTTAGAACCAAAAATTCAGTATCAGAAAACTACCCTGACCGGACTTACAACGGCACAAATGTAAGCCTTAGCTAGGCGGGCAAAGAGACACATTGAATGTAACAAATCAGGCATGCCCTCAAATAAAATATATCCGAGATAGCACAGAAAGTACGTTGTTTACATTGACAGTTGAGGTTAATACATTCTCAAAGTATTCCAGTACGGTACTTGAAAAAGTTCTCAAGCACATTTTCAGGAGGGACAAAGATAAAGCATCGTGTTATTCAGTAGCAACGTTATAGACAAAGCTATTCCCTGCCAGTTATTACTATTATTACAAATGACACAGATCTACCAAAACCCATGTAAGTAACAGCAGTTTGGAGAAGGCTCCCTGAAAGCTTTATGGTCTGTTTTTGTTCAAATTGTTTGTCTCAATATTCTGAAAAGCACGTCAGCAGCGCTGTCCACATTGTTACAAACGTAAAGCGAGTATTCGATTTGTGCGGATGCAATTTCACTAACTATGGCTTGGGGAAATAAAAAACTGTAACCAATTACACCACCAAAAACACACATATAACGCAACTGTCTTATTGATAAAAGAAGAAAAGGGGAAGGTTCTTTATATCACCAAAAATAGGAAATGCATACCTCGTAAACACACGACCAAAGACTGTAATACAGTGAGATGTGACATTTCCAAAGACAGTCTCAGAGTTGATATCTCAGAAAAACTAAAGACCATAATATATTGTGAGACGTCTCACACTTAGCAGTAAAAATTGAATAGTTCCTAATCTAAATTGACTGTTTATACATGTTTATCGTAGTATAAACAAAATCGCTAGGAATATTCGATTTTGTACGCCTTGCAGACACAAAGGGCCGTCAAAATATGCCTAACGCACGACTTTGAATGACTACCCTCTATTGCTATTAAGGCTAAACAAATGTCACAACACTTATTAAAGTGGCGCTGTTCACTACAATGTACTGATATGTAGGTGTGGAAGCCGTTGTGTTATAAAAAAAATTTGTGGATCATAATCGGAAACCACGTCAGATATTCTACCAGCTAATGATGCGGCCTCATCCGGGATATGCGCTTAACATCAAGATCTCAGTCATATAGTCCATGTTAGGGCTTTCAATAAGCAAAGCTCAAACAAAATATCTCTATATATTACGAGTGACGGTACCTCAACACTGAAGTGTCACAGCATGACAGTGCCGGTTTGGACAGGTGAAAGTATCGACGTCGTAATACACGGAAAATAATTTGATTACAGTGACAATAGCGGTGCGGAATTACCAGTAATTGTCGAAATGATGTAATTATATTCCACAACAGAGTGGCTGAAAAGTCATCAAGCACATATCTAAAAAGTCTTGCACAGGTATCAAACAAACAATACATTCCGTAATGGTCTCCAGTCAGGTAGTACCATGTTCAATCACGTGTCTGTTCACTTTATAAAACCTTTAACGTGGTTGCTAATAACATAGCCCACTCCTGAGCTTGTTAACTGACATACTTAATATACTATGTAAGTTTTACTCTACAATTGGAGCTCATCCACGTTAAACAGTCAACCCTTACTTTATAGAAGTACCGAAACTGGCTGGTTCCGTTAATGTGGATTTATAGTGTATTTTTGAGGGATGGAATAAGTGCATTGTGTAAAAATTAATGACGGCATAGGATAGTCTGCAAAAATAGCGGTGTTTAATAACACAACGGTAAATGCCGTGATTTGTGTTGGCAGAGTGCAAATAGCGACGGACAGACTGTACCGACGACTGTATTGTTGAGAACGACGCTTCACCTGTTTTAATATAGCACTTACGTCGAAGTCAGCGTAGTTTATTTTAGCCGTATGCAGATAAAATATAGTTAATGGTCTACCTAGATGCCAGTAGACAAACAGCAAAGGGGCTTCAGATCCAACGCTTGTAGAACTGACGGAGCCACAGTATACAAGTGTAGAAGACACATTACCGGATTGGGTATTCGAATAAAATGAGTGAAACATGCTATAATTGTATGTGTGGTGTCTTTTCGTTCAGGCATACCTGAAAGAAGAGACAAACTTTTATCCCATAGCCATTATGAATGAATACACGAAAAAATGTAGAGTGACAGTAGTTGCTAATGGGCCCTGATTTTTAAATCAATGGGGATAGTCGAACGTTTGCGCTAGACCAGTATTCGAACTCAGCTCTGCTTACTAGAGAGATACGCTGACCACTGCGCCATCCAGACACATTGGTCATCGCCGCTGCCATTATCCTCATTACTCGCGGCATTTCGCCGTTTCCCATAAGAGTTTGAGCGTGGTGGTTCTCAACTTAATTATACATTGCCGGAAAACATTATTACACCTGGAAAGACAACATCGATTTTGATTCGATGGTGGCATATGGCACCAGAGGGATAGTAGATTTACTGATAATGGTTTCAGCGTCGTCCGCCTACAGGCAGCGTAGTGGCATAACTACCAGAGCGCCATCTGTGTGTACTCTTTAATAAGGAATTCTCAGAGCCAGAAGGCCTCGTGCGTTGCAAAGGTGTGAAGCAGGCCGTCAACCATGCCACAGAGACGCACTCGTGCTTCCTAAAGCCAGCTGAGCGAGTTTTAGAGGAGTCAAATTCAGACCTTCCGAGTAGCGAAATGACCCTTTCGCAGAATTGCCACTCAAATTGAGTCTTCCACTCATGCCACAGCGTCGACGTGCACAGCTCTACTGGTGCCGTCAGAAGAACACTTGGAAGATGAAACGGCGCGTCGCGGTGTTCAGCGACGAGAGCAGATTCAGTGTGCACGAAAGATACTATAGTTTGGGCCTTGCGATGTAGACATGGTGAGTGCTGTCTCGCAGAGTATATTAGTCCAACACACACTGCCCCCCCATCCTTCCTCCCTCTCCCATAGGCCTTATGGTCTGGGGTGTGGTAAGCTTTAACTCCCGTTCACTTTTAGTGTTTCTGGAGGGGATGCACAGAGTATATAGAGAACTTTGTTAGCCTTGCTATTTTGCCGTTCTTGCAAAAGGAATGTGATATGTTGTTCCAACTAGATAATGCTCGCTCACACACTCCTCCTTAAGTTCAACATGTTCTACAAGACGTGCAGAAACTTTGAAAGGTCTTGAATATCAGCACCGCTTTCAGAATAAATTAATGCATCAACATTACACGATCCTGCTACACACAGCATTCCAGTGAGAGAGAAAGTAGTGGGAGACAGAACGATTGATGATCGTCAGCGACGCGAAGCGACAACTCTGGTTATGTCGTTCAGGCTGTTTCTCACACCCGTCTAGGTAAATGTTCGACTAGTTCTCCAATAGAAAAACAACATACACACTGGTAAAACATGAAAACACATAGCACTTGGTTAATCAACTCATAGATGGTTAACGTAACGATGTGATGAAAGAAAGGGCAGAACTCTAAAACCAAGGTGAGCGAGATTCCATGTAGGGAATAATATCGGAACAAAACATATAATAACACATTTATGTTTCTGAATAGTCAAAATTTTTAACATTATACATTTTGTCTCAACGACTGAGGCTGATGTGCATAGAAATTGGGTTTTGATGCCCAGGATTGTCGGGTATTTTTGCTTTATGGGGGGAATGTATTGGGGAGCACTCTGCTTTGTGACGCTAATTGGGGAACTACTTGAATGAGAAGCAGCGGCTTGAAGCTGTGAGAGCGGTGGGCTGATCACATGCCGCTGCAAAGCGCATCCGACGGCGCCGTTGGGTGAGGGTGACTCGGCAGCCGGTCGCTAACGTGTGACTTTCAGGCCCTAGCCGCCGAAATAGCTTTTAACACTATGATGCAGCGGATATTTCCTTCTCTGCATACAAAATAACTAACACGTCTACCATATTTTCCATGTTTAAAAAGTTTTGTTAATACAAAGTGGATCTGAACTCTATCGGCAACTTGGTCGTAGTGGGTTGCTCTGAAAATATTGACAACAGAGGTCCGGGATCGTCGGGAGCTCGCTACAAAGTAATAACGTAATTATTATTTGTTCGGTTTGTCGCCCCGGTTATACTAAAATACATTCATAACATTTAACAAGCCTGTAATACGCTATCAGCAAATCGTGCAACACAAAATGCAGAGTAAGCAAAAACCCTCGTCTATAAAAGTGCTGTGATATTGCTGCCATCTGTGCGGGAACAGCTGCACATGGCGTCTTTCTCACGCTCTTCTGTGGTATTCAGTGAACCCAAACAAGAGATGCATATCGTCCAAAGTTTCATCGTAAACCTATCCATTCTGGTGTATAACACTGGTGACGTACTACTAACTGTACTGGAAAAAGAATCCCGGAAGATAACAGAGATGAGAACTGAGTGCCCGCTAGAGTACGAAGAATAAGTAGGACATTAGTGTTGCGGCTGTAAGGAACAGGGTTGTTGCAATAAATTCCTATTCTCCTCAGTCCGATCCAGTAAATACTCATTAATTGTTGGACTTATCCACTTAATCTCCAGCACTCTTCTGTAGCACCACACTGCTACTCTCTTCTTCCCTGAACTGCTTTACGTCCACTTTCCATTTTCGTACAAGGCCAGTAATACAGATACAAAAATAAATCGTATTTCCTTTGATCCTTTACCTCAATTTTTGTAATACAGGTAAAAGATAAATTGGGGTAATAATTCCAACGGAATGCATTTGCTCTGTAAAAAGCCATCGACGACCTTGAGTCCCTTGCACCAGAATATACAGAAAATACCCCTGGACAACCTCCGATATTTTTGTCCTTGAACTTCGTGTTCACACTGTTGTTATGTGATATATAAACTTACGAAAATTTTGGATCACGAAGCCTCATATTACTTCGTGATAACAGAAAGAATAACACGAGGAATGATGCAACAGAATAAGGACGTTGGAAGTGACGAAGTTCAGTTGTATTACTGTATCTGCAATATCCTCTGTGTTGAACGTATCTGTCAAAGCAAAATTGATTGTAGAAGCTATATTGTAATCTAAATCAGTCCGTTTCGGAGGCAGTACCAATTCTGCGACGCAGTACATTCTCAGATGGCTCTGACTGGAATGGTAGCTTCAGATCCAAAAGATGAATATGGGAATAAGCATTGGGCATACTAAAGACTTGGACTGAGGTTCTAGCCCCCGTCTGGCACGCTTGCAACAGACGTCGAAACATTGAACAAACTATTTGAGAGGTTTTTCTCGTACAGTTGATCGTAGCAAACACTCAGGTTTGTTCTTTCCGGGGCAACTTCGTCGTCAAAACATATCGCTCTTGAAATAGCCCAACTTGTGCTGTACAGCCAGAAGATCTTCATCTAGCCACAATTCTGTCTTTTTAAGTAATAAAACATCTCTTAACGAAATATTCAATAAAAATGTGTCCAATGATTTTATTCAATTCACGTGCAGTCGCACAGAATGGTGAGTATGTAGTATGTGTAAGGTTCATACTTTGGAAACTAAAGTCTCTAATACTTAATGTGAAACTGTCGCTCTTCAGTGACTACATGTGTCAATACGGGGTAAACATTACTAAAATGGTTCAAATGGCTCTGAGCACTATGGGACTTAACTACTGTGGTCATCAGTCCCCTAGAACTTAGAACTACTTAAACCTAACTAACCTAAGGACATCACACACATCCATGCCCGAGGCAGGATTCGAACCTGCGACCGTAGCAGTCGCGCGGTTCCGGACTGCGCGCCTAGAACCGCGAGACCACCGCGGCCGGCAAACATTATTAAAACCACCAAACTGCGGGGACGAATGTTTGACTGTAAACGGAGGAAAAAAGATTCTATGAACATGTGTTCGGAAATGGACGGTGTGGGTCCATAGACAAAAAATCGTCCCGGAACACAGTTCAGAGCTGCATCGCATCTACGTCCCAGCAGATGTTCAAAGAGGCCTCCATGTGATGCAGTGTCATGCAGGATACACATAATCCCACTTAGGTTTATACCATTATGGCTGGGCACTTGCCTGACGCATGAACTAGGTTTCGTATCAATATCCTGTAGAATTCGGTCATCCAAATTTGGTGTATGCCTCCCTCGTCATAAAGGACCCATTATCACAAAAACACACAGAAAAGGCTTAAATGTTGTGTGATGTTGTTCATGTCTGTTAAGGTACTTATTTTGGTATAGACGCACTACCTCTTGATCGTATCCATCTGATTCGCCGTACTCAAACACCATCTCGACTTGTTCGAGTCATTAATACCAGAGCATTCTGGTGCTTACAGTACGCTGTGTCAATCACACAACCTGCAACGTACAACAGATGCATCTACCATGGGAACGACGCATTTCCGGACATATGTTCATAGGACCTATTTCCTCCACTTCCAGTGAGCAATCCGTCCCTGCAAGTTGTCGGTTTTATTAATTTTCACCCTGTATATGTATTTTGCCGTATAGCAATGTTTAAAATTAATTTCATTTTTCTTTTATATGGACACTGGATCACACATTAAATCCCTTTTTATTAATCGCTTAGTAATATTTACACAGATTTCATTTTACGTCGTTCGTCAAGAAGATATTTTCTATACGTACTATGCGTTTTATAGATTGGTCTGCATTACGTACTGAAAATGAGAGGAAGAAACATTAGGATTAACGCCACGTCGACAGACAGCTCATTCGAGAAGAAGCACAAACTCCGATTACGAAACTGTGGTGAAGGCAATCGGCGGTGCCAGTTAGAGCGGTTTAAGAAAATCACGGAAAACTTAAATCTGGATGGCCAGGAGGAGGTCAGAACATTGGCTTTCCCAAATACGAGTCTATGACTTACCAACGCTCCACCTCACTCGGTTCTGTTATACAGCATGATGTTACCTTGTTTCGTAGTTTCCGAAAATTTTAAATTTTCTCAGCGGCTGGAGCACACCATACCTCACATAGTACAGCACATCACTCCAAATTATAGTTGACTTTCGGATATTGAAAGAAGGTATTCGTGTGCTACTGTGGGTTCATAATTGATCCAAACTTGGTTCTTTAAACTCAGTTTCATTTCAAAGCGCGAGGACGAAGTAAGGAGCATAAGATACTATTGAATGATTATAAAAATCAGGGCAAAGACTGGTTCTTGGCAGAATATAGCGAGAGTCCTTAACGTCAGAAGCACAATGCAAGTGAACCAAGATCTTACAGTCTGCTTTTCCTGAGTTTGCGGTTTTTATGGTAAGCTCTCTCAACTAAAGCACCATCACAGGACCGCACGTTCTTGGTGCTACGTGGTAACCTGCTCGTAGCTCGAGTTCGAACTGTAATCCGGGCACGTCCCTTTCTCAGATATGAATCGAGAAATAAGCGAGACATGTGCGGACTCGGAACAAGCCACTGAATTCCAAACTACGTTTGTGGAAGTAGCGGAAAGAGGAAGCGCTTTTCCGCCGGCCAAGCGGCAAGCTGTCGTCAGCTGCAGCGACCCTAATGAGCGATGACCGACCCACTCTGGTAGTTCGCAATAACGCATCCCTTATGTCTCAGCCGGGGCTCCACAGGGATGAATTTCTCACACGTCAGTTCCTTCACCACTACCCCTACATGGACGTTAGCGTTTTCACACCCCTGAGTTGGGAACTTCTACTTACGCGACTTTCAAGATAGCAAGAAGTGAAATTATTCGTACGAGAGTTGCTCAGCTTTTAGCTGAAGAACTTATAATGATGTCGACGAAGAAGAAACGGCCCCAGAGATGTAGGATATGGAAATGGATTTATTGCTGTAATCGTTTGGGAACATCAAATACGCTGATCATCGAGTTATCTTACAAGGACGACGTTTCCTTAATTATTTACGAATGAATAAAATCAATTTTGAAATATTTTTGAGTCGTATGTCTGGTTCTGTATAAAATTCTGGTATGAGTATGCGAGATGCCACGCCAGCTCGCATTAAATTACAACCAGCATCGAAATAGGTCGCAGGTTGGAATCCTGCCTCGGGCATGGATATGTGTGATGTCCTTAGGTTAGTTAGGTTTAAGTTGTTCTAAGTTCTAGGGGACTGATGACCTCAGTAGTTAAGTCCCACAGTGCTCAGAGCCATTTCTGCCGTTTTTGAGCATTGAAATATCGGGCAACTGGATTCACTGCAATATATGTTTTGCATTCCGGAGATCACTGTTCTTAAATTTTTATTTCATCTTTAATACACGGAAGGCACATCGGAAAGTAAGGATTTAGTCTGAAAAGTTCAGCTTTATTTTTAGTTTTAGAGTTAGTTAAGTTAGTTAGGTCGCAGGTGCAGCAAACATACGTTTGCTTTACCTATATTGTACTTGATTTTGTAACCAAACGCCCGCATCTCGTGGTCGTGCGGTAGCGTTCTCGCTTCCCACGCCCGGGTTCCCGGGTTTGATTCCCGGCGGGGTCAGGGATTTTCTCTGCCTCGTGATGGCTGGGTGTTGTGTGATGTCTTTAGGTTAGTTAGGTTTAAGTAGTTGTAAGTTCTAGGGGACTGATGACCATAGATGTTAAGTCCCATAGTGCTCAGAGCCATTTTTTTGTAACCAATCATGGTACTACAGTGTAGAACAGTAATTAGTCAATGATAATGTCAATGTGAACACCTTTATATTTGCATAGGATTTTAATGAAGGTCAGTAGTAGTTTGAAATCTCTAAAGACACAAATAAAGTTCTATTTCACGAAAATATTCACACTCAAATACTAAAAGCAAAATAATTTACTATCATTGTACTGAAATAAAAAATATTTTTACAATATTGACTATTCTGAAGTACTTTGAAAGTCAGCAAGTTTATCATCTAAGTTTCAATACTTTTTAACTCATTTCATCACCTTTTTTTCTCCTTGATTGTGATTTCATTCCCTGCTCCATATGGGCAGGGGAGAGCTGGCAGCGACACAATCCACCACTCTTCAGCCGAGTGGCATGACAGCTAATAAAAGGAGAAAATTATACACATAAAGGCGATAAAAAGGGGACATAAACACAGAGTAAGGGGAGACAACGGAGGTAAAATATCCACTGACACAGAGACTTTAATGGGGGAGGGGGCAATTAAAAGACGTCTACATAAAGTTAACAAACACAGTTGGCGATTGAGAGAACAAAAAAGACGTTGAAGTCACATGCTCAGGTTACAAGTTGGCCACAGTATTAAAACACTCCAGAACAAAGACTCCTTAAAACTACTTTAAGAGATGAAGCACACACGACAAACAATGAAGACTACCAGAAGGGACCTGGCAAGCAAGAGGCCTGAGAGGATGGAAAAGGAGGGGAGAGCAAGGTGCACTAGAGAAGGGGGCGGGATGAAAAGGATAGGGGTTCAGGGGGTGCACCAAGAGGAAGGAGACAGGTGGGGTGGGGGATGAAGAGGGAAAACAAGGCAGGAGGGAGTGCAGAGCCATTGAAGGGGAGCACAGGAGGGGGAGGGGGTGTAGGAGTGGAAATTTGCTCAGGAGAAGAGATGGGAGGAGAGGGAGCCCTGAGGAGGAGGCATGAAGAAGGTGGGGTTAGAGTTCGTAGGAGGGGTAGATGTCAGGGTGGAGCTTACCATCTGGGAGGGGTAGGTGCTGGAAGTTGCATTGAGAAAGGAGGTGGCAGATGTGGAGATGGAGAGAGGGCAGGACACAACAGCAAAGGTGCAGCAACAGGCTGGGGTGTGGCGAGGAAGGGGCTCACCAGGGGGTGGGGGAGGGATCGATTCGGTGGACAATATACAGGGTGCAGATGTGTTCAAGGAAAAGGAGAAGGTGGGGGAAGGGGTTGAGGTCATAGAGTATGCTCATGGGGGATGTAAGGAGGATATGGAAGGCGAGGTGGATTGCATGGTGTTCGTGAATTTGGAGGGCACTATAGAACCTGGGAGGCGCCAAAAACCAAGCAGCACTGGCATAACAAAGGACGAGGCGGCTCAAAGATTTGTAGGTGTGAAGGATGGTGGAAGGATGCAATCCCCAAGTCCGGCCGTACAGCAGTTTCAGAAGGTAGAGTCGATTGTGGGCTTCGTGTTGGATTGTAAGGAGACGGGCAGTCCAGGTGAGGTGGCAGTTGAGGGTGAGGCCAAGGTATTTGAGGGTAGGAGTGAGGTGGATAGGATGGCCATAAATGGTTAGCTGGAAATCATGGAGACTGAAGGAGCAGGTGGTGTGGCCTATGATGAGTGCCTGGGTCTTGTAGGGGTTGATACAAAGGAACGACTGGTTGCACAAAGTAGTGAACTGGTGAAGGTGGGTTTGGAGGGTACATTGGGACCTTTGAAGGGTAGGATAGAGGGCTAGGTAGGAGGTGTCATCAGCAAATTGGAGGAGATGAACAGTCGGGAGAAGTTTGGGCATATCAGCAGTGTACAGGAGATAAAGGAGAGAGGAAAGGATGGAGCCATGGGGCACACCGGCTGAGGGATAGGAGGTACGGGAGTAGGAATTGTGGATAGTGACATAGGAGGGACGACAGGAGAGGAAGGAAGCAATGAGATGGACGAAATTGATAGGGAGAGCATACATCTAGAGTTTGAAGAGGAGCTCAGGATGTCAGACATGGTAGTAGGTGTTCTGGAGGTCAAGGGAAACAAAGACAGCTGATTGATGGCGGTTAAGTTGGAGGGAAAGAAGATTGGTTAGGTTAAGGAGCTGGTCGTTGGCTGAGGAGGAAGGCTGGAAGCCACACTGGGTAAGGTGAAGGAGGTGGTGCTTGTTAAGGTGGTGGTGAATATGGCAGGAGAAGATGGTATCAAAGATGTTACTGTACACAGAGGTGAGGCAGATGGGACAATAGGAAAAGGTATCAGAAAGGGGTCTGTTGGGTTTAGGGAACAGCAGGACACATGAAGTCTTCCACAGGTTGAGGTAAAAACCAGTGGAGAGAAGTACATTGTACAGGGTAGCAAGGACAGCCAGGAAGGATAGGGGGATTCCTTGAGGTGGTGGTAGGCTATAACATCATGACCAGGGGAACTGTTGGGTTTGGAGTGGAGGACGAGTATGATGTGATGTGCGGTGATGTGAGTGTAGATGTATGAGGGGGTAACTGATCCAACTACTAGAAGTTAGGGGCAAGCGGTTAGACAGAGGTATCAGTGTGGTTAAGGATTGTAGGGAAAAGGAAGTAATCAAAATGGGGATCGTCAGGAACAGAGATGACCTCGGAGAGTGGGAAGAAAAATGGTTAGCCTTACTGACGTTGTCAGGGAAGGATCGATCGTTGTGGAGGATAGGCTAATGTGGGGTGGGATGACTACCAGTAAGGCAGTGAAAGCTGACCAGTACTTGGAGATGTTGACAGGGAGTGTGAAGTGAGGCGTGTGCATGTCTGGCGCCAGTCCCAGCGTTTCTTTGCTGTAAGGATGTTCCGGATATGTCACTAATTTCAAGTGGAGACTGAGTGTATCACAGTCACGGGTGTGGAGGAAAGAGCAGTAGAGCTTATGGGATTCACAAAGAAGGACAGCCTTCAGAGGAAGTGTAGGGCAGTGAGGGTGCATGAGTTTGGTAGGGACACTGGCCTCCACAGCATCAGTGATGGTCTTCTGAAGGAAGTAAGAGGCATGGGTGATGTCAGCAGGACAGTGAAAGGTGGTGAGGTGGCTTTCGATATGTGAGGCAATGGATTCCTGGTAGGCATCCCAGTCAGCACGGTGGTTGTTGTGGACAGACTTTGGAGGACCAGCTGAGCTGAAGGCTGCAGGGGGCCCACAGACAGAGCAGACAGTGAGAAGGATGGGAAGGTGGCTACTACCAATGGGATTGAGGACGTCCATGGTGATATGATGAAGGAGGTTGGGGGAATCGAGAATAACATTGGGTGTGGAGTTACTTTCCGGATGGATGTGTTGTGGGAGAGAAACAAGGTCACCATGGAGGGTGGCAAGGAACTGATGCCACTGCCAAAGTGTGGCAGGGTCTTGGCTGTGGATGTTGAGGTCGACAGCAATCATGTAGGTGGACAAGGTATGGCCAACATGGGAAATGAAGTCATAGGGGAGAGGATCTGTGGGACAGATATAGATAGTGGCACAGGTGATGGTGAGGGAGTGAAAAAACATGCTGATGAGAAGGTGTTCAGTTGGGTCATTGAGTAGGGGTTGATGCCGGACAGGGAGAACCCTGAGGTGGCCAATAGTGACCCCGACTTGGGCGAGGGGAAGGGGATTGCCGGTGCAGTGAAGGAGATAGGGAGAGGTGCGGACAACATGGTGAGGTTGTCAGAAGGTTTCATTAAGGATGAAGGAGTCAACCTGGTGCTGGGATAGGGAATGCATGAAGAGGTATCTGCTGGCTGGGAGGAAGCGACTGTTGAGGTAGAAGAGACTATACAGGAGGTGGTAGGGGGGAAGGAAGTGGGGTGAGGAGAGAGGGGCTTAAGCGATGGTGTCTAGGTGTGTGAAGGTAAAGTGGGGTTGGCTGTGGGAGTAGGTGGTGTAGGTATTTAAATGGGAAACAGAGCGGGCGGCGAGGGAAATCTGCTGGAGAGTGTTGGGTCGCTAGAAGGGGCTGATGTCTTGCAGGACGATGGTTAGGAACCGAATGACGTCTTCTGCCATAGGGAGAGGGTGGAGGGAATTGTGGGGGTGGATGGACCTGTCGATGGTGCGAACAGGGACAGTGAGCTCAGGGTTGGTGGGAGGGGGTTTTGCTTTGCATTTGGAGGCATAGGGTTCATTGCAGGTGTTGCAGGAAGGGGGCGAGGTGAGTTTAGGACACTTTTTAAGGAAGTGGGAGGCTTTACAATGGGGGCAGGTGGGGGGGGGGGAGGTTCTTGCACTTTTTGGTGAGGTGTTCACTGTACAGGAGACAGCGCTGGCAGGGGTAGGATTGAGGAGGGGAATGGGATGGGTCAATAGGGTGGCAGAAGTTTAAAATCAGGGCCCCCTGTGTGAGGTGGAGATCGATGGAGGAGGTGGACTCAGTAAAGATACACACAAGCAAGGTAGGGCCAGAGGAGTTGTAAGTACAGTGGGCCAAGGGAATTTCCAGGGCGTTGTGAGCTTTCGGATCCGCCAACACCTCCACTGCCATGACCACAGGGCTGAGTTTTGTGATCAAGGTGGTGAGGGATGGTGGACAACGAGGGGGTTTGGGCTGATTAGGAGAGAAGGAAGTAAGGGAAGGGATGAGGGATGCATGGGGGTCAAAAGTGATGTGGGGAAGATGCCCAAGGACATCAGAGTCTCTGCAAGGGATAAGTTGAGTAATGGGATCACTGGGAATGTATTTTCAGATTTCAAGGGTGAGGGTGCAGACGAAGGTATACAGGGTGGGGGCTGGGGAGGTGGGAAGAGGGGTGGTATCCATGTTGGGATCAGAGGGAAGTGGGGTAGGCTGTGGTTCTCTGGAGGAGGGGGTGGAGGTGAGGTCACCACTTGGTCGCTTCAGAGATTTTGTGACGGGTATGGCATGGGATGAGGGACTGGATGAATGGGGATGTAGTAGAAGGCAGTCCTCTCTTGTGAGTCGGTAAGGGGTTGGGGCGCTGTGTGGTGGCGACTGTAGTGCGGCAGGTGGGTACTCGGGTGGGAGAAGCAGGAGTAGTTGTACTGGGGCGGGTAGGGAAGGAGAGAAAGTCACCTCAGTGGGCGACAGCAGTGGGAGGGGGGCAGGAGTAGGGGCAGGAGCAGGGCAAGGAGCAACGAGCAGGTGGGGATACAGGGATGAGGAGGAGACAGAAGGGGAGGAGACTGTGAGCAGGGGAGGTGGATGAGATGGGTTAAGCCCAGAGGGAGCACTCCACGAGGTTACAATGGGGGCAGGTGAAGGAGAGGTGTAGATAATGATGGTAGGTAGGGTGTCAATGATTGAAGGCGGCGTCCACTGGCGACAGGAGTCGCAGAAGTGCGGAAGGAACTAAAACGGGAGTCGGAGAGCATGACGACAGCGGCTGGCAGACAGACAGATGGCAACGGATGGAGGCTCTGCCAAAGCGACGATACACCCTGTACCAGGCAGTGTAATTCCTCGACTTACAACCGAGGGGATCCAACCCTAAAATGGGCATTTCGTCACTTCACACGATGGTTACTCTGTTGCATCTGTTTAATGTTTTTACATTTAAATTCTGAGGCATTACTTTTCATTGCGTCCTCATACACTAATACACTGCCGAAAAAAAACATTGTTTACTATTTTATAGGTTTGCAGTTCACTCAGAATTCTTTGTTCTAACACTGCATGCGGAGCACATGAAATGATTACATTTACACGTTAATAGGTCAAGCAGTTATGAGGTACGAGGAATCTACCACGCTGCAACACCCATATTAGTGCGTGGTGTAGCCTCCTAGGGTGAAAATGCAGGAGCTTCTTGGGATTCGTTATGTCCTGCCTGTTGGACCTGTTGACGTATTTCCGTAAGAATTGTTGGTTTACTAGTAGCACGAGTTACTTCGTACCCGATTATATCCCATACGTGGTCGATTGGAGACAAGTTCGGAAAGCCGGCTGGTCAAGGAATTTGCTGTACGTCTTGCAGATGTCGTTGAGTTTTCACGGGCAGTGTGGGGCCGGACATTAACCTGCTGGAATAATACATCATCTTGCTACTGCAAGAATGGCAAAAGAACGTGTCTAACAACATTCTGCAAGTACTGAGCGCGGTTTAGCGACCCTCCAGAAACTCCAGTGGTGCACGAGGTTTGTAGCTTATCGCACCCCTGACCATGAGATATGGAGGGGGGCCTGTGTGTCTTGGACGAATGCACTCTACGAGACAGCGCTCACCACGTCCAAGTCGTACGCGCAAACGGCTATTACTGGCGTGCAGGCACACTCTGCTTCCGTTGCTGAAGATCACGGCGCCATTCCAGCTTCCAAGTGATTGTCTGACGGCACCAGTCGAGCCGTGCACGTCGAAGCTGTGACGAGAGTGGAAGATGGGCTGGGGGTGTGGTTGTCCGTAGTCCCACTGCCACATACCGGTTCGCAACAATTCGTGTTGAAACGTCTGTGTAGTAACCATACAACTTCACCAAACCAAGCCCCGGGCGTCTCGTGAAGAGCGGCGCGGAGTCCACGTTGCCGTCACCTGAGTCCGAGGACGAGTAGAGGCCCTTCGAGGATGGCTCCGCTATGCTGGCGGCGGTGGACGATGACGCGGTGGCTACGATGACACCTGTGGGCTCGCTCGGCGTGAACTGCCTCTCCAGGTTTTTTTTTTCTTTATTGTATTTCAATTCCCCATCGGGGCGGGCTGGCAGCAGCATATGCGCTGCTCTTCAGCCGAAAGACATAGAACAAAACAATAGAAGACATTTAAAAACAGCAAGGAGAGAGAAGAAGGCGAACATAGATATAAAAAAGGGAGAACATCATGGAAGGCAATAGACAAAAAAACGGGGTGACTGTAAAACGGAGATAAAAAACTGTTTAAAAGTAGCACACACAAAAAGCCTCACACTGTGACGATTAAAAGAACACAAGGCACAGTACGACAGGAGCATAAAGGTAGCGACGGATGGCACAGCACATAACGTAACACTGATGGCGAACCTCAAGGCAGTACACAATTAAAATCACACCTCTTGACGCACACGAGAAACAGCACTAAACACAACACTGATGTGGCACACTGATGATGATCAATACAGAGGATCTGCCAGGTTCTAGGAGAGGAGGGAGACCTGAAGAAGGGAGGGAGGGGAAGAGATGGGGGAGGGGAATGGGGGGCGCGCGGAAGAGGGCCAGGTAGGGAGGGATGTGGGAAGGAGAGAGGCAAGTATGGGGTGCCGGGTCTCAGAGGAGGGGGGGATGGAGGAAAATCCGCTCTGGGAGAAGGAGGAAACAGGAGAAGGGGGCCCTGGGGTGGGGGGGGGGGGGGAACAAGGCCAGGTTATAGTTGGAAGGAAGGGTAGATGTCAAGGCGAAGTTCGTCATCCGGGAGGGGGAGGCGTTGGAAATTGCCCTGATGAAGGAGATGGAGGGTGTGGAGGTGGAGAGATGGAGTGCCTCTCCAGGCTCCTGCGCCAGCTTAAATACTGCTCGGCGCATGGATATGGCTGTCTCTATTTGCAGTCACGTGTGGAGCAGAAGGAAAGAGGCCCGCGGCTGTAGCGACCTCTTGCGGCCCCGTGGACGCCTCCTGGTGGTCTCTGGGAAGCGTCTGTGTTTCCGGGACGACCGGCCAGGCTGACCCCTACTCGGTCCGGGGCCCGCTGCACCGGTCTGCTTCGCGGGAGGCGACAGTTGCAGGCGCTTAGTGTGGACACAGTAGTCTGAGCCCGCAAGCCCTCTACCTGTACTGTCGTAGCTATAAGATCTGCCACTGCTGCCCTTACAATACGACTATCGTGGAAGGCGTCTGTGCTGCGTGGACGCCCAGAACCTCGTCTACGGGTGTAAGATGATCCAGGTGACCACTGATGCCAATCGAGCGGTCTAAGGCGCTGCAGTCATGGACTGTGCGGCCGGTCCCAGCGGAGGTTTAAGTCCTCCCTCGGGCATGTGTGTGTGTTTGTCCTTAGGTTAATTTAGGTTAAGTAGTGTGTAAGCTTAGGGATTGATGACCTTAGCAGTTATGTCCCGTAAGATTTCACACACATTTGAACATTTGAACTGATGCCTACATCGTTGAACAATTGACGCAAAACGTCCAACTTGGGTGACAGTTCTCCGAAAGGACCATCCCACCATTTGGAAGGCCACAATTTAACCCCTTTCAAAAGGGTTAATTTGGCTGTAGGGAGCCCGAGTGCGTCTCCGTGGTCTGGTTGCCTGCTTGCTTCACACGTTTGCACCACACTGAGTCTTCTTGCTGTGGGTATTCCCTGTTAAAGGGTAGACACAGATGGCGATCTGGTACCTAAGCCAATATGCTATCTGTTGGCGGACGACGTTGAAACAGTTATCAGTACGTCTACTATCTCCCAGGTGGCATATGCCGTTATCAGATCAAAATCGACGTCGTCTTTCCAGGTGTACTATTTTTTTTCCAGCAGTGTATATACATATATACACCCATTTTTATGAAATGTAAGAATACGCATTAAACGATACGTAAAATCACAAACGAAGTCCGAGTGTACCAGAGTATGGAGTGCCACAGTGTGAACGTCAATGAAGTGACATCTTGCACTGTAGAGGCTTAAAAAACACTATTTAAGGAATTTTCTGGAGCAGTTTTAAGCAGAGAAATCTGCTAACAGATTTTTAAATGAACACACCGCCATTTGAGTTGTTTGTTCAATTATGACCCAGGTTTCGGCCTTTTATGTCATTTTCTAGTGATTGAGTTTAGGGAATTAACATATATTGCAGGACATAAACTCCATCACTTTGAAATGGCATACAAGGCCGAAACCTGGATCGTCATTAAACAAACAACAATATAGTCAAATGGTGGTGTGTTCATTTAAAAATTTTTGTGTGACTATGTCTCAGCAACATCAAAAAGTGTTGATTTCCTCATAAGTTAACAAATACATAACGAGTGTTTCATATAGTTTTATAAATACAAAGTTCGTTCCTGTTGTTCACTTTATACCACTGACTAAAGAATTGTTTTAGAGAAGCTACTATTAATTCCATGTAGCTTGTTGCTTACTTGCGCTAACGTATAAAGTCAGTACAATCACTTTTCTCTATTACAGTGAACTTAAATATTTCTTACATGATATCTATTTTGTATTGTTTCATATTGAGCGTGTTGTGTGTACGCATGGCTGAGATTACTTATATCTGCGCTTAACCGGGGTTCTGCTTCACAATGTTACTCTAACGGCCCCCCTCCTTTTCTTGGGTGTGCTTTGACAAGTGAAGATAGTGATACTTCCTGCGCTCAATATATTACAGTCTTAAGTTTCCTATCAGACAAGCGTAAGTCCCGTATCTGAAATACAAAAATTTTATTATGTGGTGTCGAATGTTTGCAACGCGTTTGCTAAATGGCTCTGAGCACTATGGGACTTAACATCTACGGTCATCAGTCCCCTAGAACTTAGAACTACTTAAACCTAACTAACCTAAGGACAGCACACAACACCCAGCCATCACGAGGCAGAGAAAATCCCTGACCCCGCCGGGAATCGAACCCGGGAACCCGGGCGTGGGAAGCGAGAACGCTACCGCACGACCACGAGATGCGGGCACGCGTTTGCTGATTTGATACTCACTGAATGCATTGTGACGTATTTATGGATTTGTAAGTAGATAACCCGCAGAATTGTGACTTGTAGTGAAACCTTCGTGCGGGGCTATGTCACTATAACAGTTGGCAGTCACTTTCGATGTAAGCTTGAAGCATTGGCACCTAAGGTATCCATAAAGCTGATATACTTCCCACGCGAAGGCTAGACTAGCACTTTGGAGGACGACAGTTCAAATCCCTGTCCGGCTGTCAAGATGTGGGTTTTAATTATTTCGCTAAGTGGAGCCTGCGCTGTTTCCTTTGAAAGGACCTACAGCTTTCCTTCCTCATGTTTCCCCAAACCGAGCATTTCGTCCGTCAATAATGACCTTGACGTTGAAGGAACGCTGTACCCTAGACTTCACTTTGCAATAACACTCAGTTAGACCTTTACAAAATATCAGCCTTGAGCAAAGCTCGTGTGTGTGTGTCTGTGTGTGTGTGTGTGTGTGTGTGTGTGTGTGTGTGTGTGTGTGTGTGTAAGGTAATGTAAAGTTGTACGGTTTATGTGTGATTGATGATATTTAACTCGAGCAGTAACGACATGGAGACACCTTGGAGTAGCAATATAAGCAAATGTGAAGAAGAAAGACAACACAAAATCAATCTGTGTAAAGATGTTGACGACAAAACTCCTCTTCGGCTCGCTCTAATATTAATTATACGTGACCAGCGTCGACATTTGTCATTCACTTTTGCCGTGTATCCTGTCTGACATGTGTTCCATCTGCTAAAACTAGACGTAATATCCAGAACGCACGTCTTCACATGCAATAACACAGCAAAATATTTTTCTTTTGTGTGCTACAAAGATACATAGAAATTCGGCTAATGTATTAGACGGTGCTGCAGCCAAGGACTTGTGGGACACTGATGAAGAGATTCCCTGTGCTATCCTACATGCAACACTGTCGTTGGTGTTGAAATTTCTCATTATCATGCAACAATGGAAGACGTTAAGGCTATAGGTGATGGATAACAAGCGGTAGTCGATAAAATTGACAATATGGCCGTGGCATAACTCCTTACAGCCATCGAGACGCGACAAAGTCAGGATAATCCTACTTCGAATATGACATTGCTCTATAACTCACGGTAATCTCCTCCAACGAGAGGAACCTGCGGTCTGCCATACTTGTGGCCTGTTGTTTTCAGTGGGCCGGTGTACTTAACTGTGTTTTGTTTAGTCACGAGAGTGCAGCCATTGACGTAACTGGGTATCCGCCAACACAAAAGACCGAGGATGATGGGTGTTTGAAGGTTTTCTGTGTTGTTGGAGCTCCTCCTTAAACTATGCGGAGGTAGTATCCGACCAGTAATGATAAGTATCTTCAGTCTGTTGGTAAGGGATTAGCCATCCATATACGCCAGCCACTCAAAATATCGAAATAACTGAGAAGGAAGAGAGACAAAGGTGGGAACCAAGTGCAAATTACATCAACATATCGCAGATATCTAATTTCTACCATGTGTATGGGAAAAGAGTACTCACTTTTTAGAATAACTGAGATAAAAAATATTGAAAGGCGGTTATTAGTAACTCTCTTTCACGAAATTTCTTGATAAATGATAACCGTGTGTAGGTGTCTACACCATGTTGGTATCATGTTAAACGCATTCTCCTTGTATCTTAACAACAGAAGGCAGTGGGTCACATCAGCATATGAAACAACTGCGACAGAACTAAATTCAACCTGAGGAAACATTAAATAGGGTGCCTCGCAAGATTCGGTGGTTGAGACCCCCCACTCGTTCTTTACCTATACATATTATTTCGTTATTTTTTGTTTACATTCGTTATTGGGCTGCTTATGTTCTTGGGATGTTATTCGTCTAATGAAGCTAAATGAAACGTTGCTTGCACTGCGCCATAGGTGTTTCGCTTGTTTCTATCTGTGAGCTATCTTAGCGGTCTGTAATATATGCTTGTTTTTGTGTATAATAATTTAATTACATAATAATTACAGATTTGTCACTACACCACATTTTGTTCTTACTCTTTGGATTTTTAGTGACAAACTACTTTTTGTAGCAGTTGTTTCGTGATGTTAAATTAGAATTTGCCTCGTCTTTCGATTTGTGAACTTACTGGTGCTTATGAGCCGCCCTAGAGCTGTATTCATTTCGTTTGCGTATCCACGAGATCTAATTTACGAACAAATTTCGACTTAGCATTTCACTTTCACTCTTCACTGGGTTTCGGTTGGTTTGTTTAATACGCTTTTCTTCGCACGCGTGTGTGGCGGGGTGCGTTTTTGTTGTTATTCAGTCTTTGCATGTTCTACACTCCTGTTTGTTATTATTGTTGTGGCTAACATGATCAGATAGTTGTTATTTATACAAATTCCTACTTTCTGGCTCATTAGACGAGTGAGATTACTGCTGAGCATTCGACAGACCTTTGCAATTGTCGCAACGACCTGTATGGAGTGACCTTGTCGATGAACAGTTTGCTACTCATAAGATCACTTGAATCTAATGAAAGGTGGCTGCACTGTGCCACTGCGCCAGAGATTGCGCCAAAGAGTACTATTAAGCCGCCTCCACAGTGCTTGTCGAGAGATCGTAGCGGGCAGTGTGTGTTTAGAGTTCATGGCAGTCAGTGCTTGTTATGAGATTGTAGAAGTCAGTGTTTGTTGAGAGTTCGTGGAAGTCAGTGCTAGTAGAGAGCTCGTAGAGGACAGTGCGTGTTAAGAGTCGTGCCGAGATGTGCTAGTGGGCACTGCTTGTCGTGAAGTCGGAGCGAGATGTTGTAGTAAAGAGTGTTGTTCCATGTCTTATGCAGTTATTTGATTGGAGAGATAGCAGATGTTTTTGTAATGAGTGCATTTCGTCAATATATATGAAGGTAAAACTTACAATGTTCTTTTATTGGTTGTGTATCTGAAATAATGTGTCACTACAGGTTCAGTCAACAAAGCATCTGGCTTGTGTTCTTGGATTAGAGTGTAATTGTGATTTTCTTGCGTAATTATAGTTTTTCTAAATTTCTTTTGGCACGTCAGTATAGTTGGTATTTAAAAATTCTTGTCTTGTTGGAAAAGAACCGTGCCAGATGTGGGCGTTGAGTCACACTCCCACATACAGAACAGTTACTCTTGTGCTTGGATTTTGTAGGTTTTATAGTTGCTGGGGACTTAATTAATTAATTGTGTTTACGAAAATCTACTTACATTGTTTGTTGCAGTCAGATAGCGTAATAATACTAGTCAGGGCCAGCCGATTACGAGACACTGCGTAATCGGACTAACAGCTACTAAAAATATTTTCAATCAATATATTTAATTAAGCCCCCATGCACGTGGCGACCGCTGCTTCGGATCGTCCCTTGGATTCTTCTGATTGTGAAAATTGTAGACTGTAGTATTGTTGTAGCAATTTGTAGTTTAGTAATTGTAGGTTATATTGCATGTGTAGATTTGGTAATTGGCATTCTTCTAATGGTATTTTTCAAAATTTAATTTTATTGCCTTGTATACGCGTTTGACAAATTAGTGCAATTATTTCAATTGTCCGATCAATCGTGTTTGAGGGAGTCATTGCATGTGAATGGTATTGTTGAGATAAAGAGTCACCGTGTGTAATTTTCGTACAGTGACGAATCTTTCGTATATTTTGTAAATGATTACGCGATCAATGAAAAAGGCAAAAATGATGAATAGTGAGAATAACGAAATTGTTGACATGGCGAACTCGCCAACAGAGGAAAACAGTATGATGGATAATGAGGTGGAAAACAATGTGATAAGTCGGGAAAATAGTCCGGAACCATTTCGAAATTTTTCTCAATCAGAAAATTCACAGAATACGAGAGTAACGATAGAAGATTTTGGAATAGTATCGAACACAGATAGCTTTACAGCCATGCAGAAGGAAGCTGGTTTTGTGGGAAATGTGAGGGGTGAAAAGAATTTTGAAACAGTTACTATGGAGCAGTTGATGGGTGCAATATTAAATCTGGGATCACAAATGGGAACAATGGTAACACGAATGGAAACAATGGAAACACAGATGGGAACTTTGCGATCTGAAATTAAAACTGATATGGGAACAATGGAAACACGGTTAGGATCTGAATTTAAAACAGAGATGGGAACTTTGACAACACGGTTATGCTCACGAATAGGGACATGTTTCAAAAATACGAATGATGAATCAAAGAAAGAAATTAGAGAAGAAGTACAACCGATTTTAAATTCTCACAATAATAGTTTAATTTCAACAGAAATCAGACAAGAGGAACAGGACAGAGAACGGGAAGAAAGAGATCGCGTGATAGTACAGAAATTTTCAGAGTTAAATTTACAACGTGCACAAGACAAGGAAGAAATAAGTGAAAGAATCGAGGAATCCGTACCAAATGACAGAATAAATAATCTAACACGACAATATGAACAGTTAACTACCAAATGTGTCAATACTGAAACCCGAGTCGCGACACTTACGGAAGATGTAAATAAACAGAAAGGACAATTAAGTGACTCATCGGAAAGAGTTGAGGAGATCTCAGATAAATTGACAAGTCTTAGTTTAGCAGAGGGGTTTGAAGAAAGTAATTTATTTCATTTACGGGATGCAACAAGAGAGCGCCAGGCGCGTGAATTTAACAATAATCGTCATTGGGACTGGGACAGACGCGGTAGGTCTTTGTCGCCACGAGGCGAAAACGTTGACTATAAACACTTTTTGACTGTCCGGAAATTTAAGATCTTCCGCAATTCTAAGAATGACATACATCCATGTGCATGGTTAGATCAATTTGCGTACGCACTTCCGCCAGATGTGCCAAAAAGTCACAAACTGGAAATTATGTGCGGCTATTAATGTCCTCAGGGGATTCACTACTCTAAGTGAATATGTGCCGTAGCGAGCATAGGGCCCCGAGCTGTAGTGGTGCTATTTCTCTTTTAGTTTTCTGCACCGCTGCCTACTCTTTTACTATTCTTTGCATCTGTCAAAACAACTCTTCGACTATCAATCTATCTAGACAGTAAGTGAACAATAACCGGATATGACTGTTTTACCCAAAAGTGACTTTGGAAATTACCGATTGGACTTACTGTACCTATTGCAGCATTCATTCGCAGTTTAAACTAAATGTTACCTGTTTATCTTCGTGACAACATTACTTCTTATGTTGACGACATTCTTATCGCTAAACGTTCTTGGAGTGAGCACAACAAAATTTTGGATTCATTATTGCGTATTTTTGCACGAGTTGGCATGACAGTGAACTTAGAAAAATCTGAATTTGGTCGCTCTCAGGTGAAATTTCTCGGTCACATTATTTCTACAGAAGGTATTCTTCCTGATCCAGTGAAATTAGACGCTATTCGTAATTATGCTGTTCCTAGCACAAAACGTGACGTTCGTAGTTATTTTCCTAGACGCTTTGTTAGTTTGGACGATTTGACCACACCTCGTTTTTGCGATCTATCTGGAAAGTTTCTTTTTAAACGAAAATCGGTCGACAACTTCGTTTGGTTAGTTTGTATTCCTGATGAGTGGGTCAATAAATTGATTTGGTATACGCATCTGAGTTATGCACACTTTGGTCCCCGAAAATGCTTTCATAAATTACAAGAAAATTGTTACTTCAGTAATATGGAAAAACGTATTCGATCTGTTCTTGCCAAATGCAAATTATGTCAAATGGCTAAGCCTCCAACGATTTCTCACAGAGCACCGTTGTTTCCCGTCATTCCAGCGAAATTAAAGGAGATGGCTGCAGTCGATTTGTTTGGTCCAGTGGTTCGTTCTACTAATGGTTTTGCGTACATTTTCGTAGCAGTGGAGTTGACGTCAAAATATGTTTGTTTTACACCTTTACGCAAAGCAACAGCTCGTTCAGTATCTAACGCTTTTATCAAACATTTTCTTAAAGAAGTTGGTCATGTTGATAAGGTTATATCAGATAATGGATCACAGTTTCGTTCTAAAATTTGGCTTCGTACTCTACAGCGTCGTAAAATTAAACCAATTTTCATTTCACTTTTTCACCCTCAATCTAATGCTTCAGAGAGATGGATGAAGGAAATCAATAAATTGTGCCGTCTTTATTGTCATCAGAATCACAGAACTTGGGATCAGTATCTTCATATTTTTCAAAATATTCTGAATGAACTCCCTAATGATTCAACTTCTTTACCGCCTCTATTGATATTAAAAAATAAAGTACCAACAAATCGCATTTCTGAAATCGTTCCTTTTCCGCCTTCACGGAAACTGCGGCATTCTGAAGTTGTCAACCTGGCTCTGCAAAATATTGCATCTGCGGCTGCTAGAAGAGAGAAATCAGCGAAACGTCCTGGTCGTTTAAAAACTTTTTCAGTTGGTCAAAAGGTATTAATTAAGTCTCATCGTTTGTCTCATAAAGGAAAAGGCTTGTGTCGCAAATTTTTTCTGCTTTATAACGGTCCATATAGAATTCGTAAAATTATTCATGATAACACTGTTGAAGTAGAAACTCTTAAATCACGACGCTCTAAAGGAATACATCATATATCAAATGTTAAAATTTTTGTGGAATGACATACTTGTGAGAAACTAACAGCTACATGTAAACATGCGGAGAGTACAAGGATACCACGCTCTGTTTTGGCGGCGGCACATACTCAAAGCAACAGTCAAGTCTGCGCGCCGCACAAGGCAGTCGTTGACCGCGAACAATAGCTTCCTACGTCACGCGCCCACAGCTGATCGAGCGCTCAGTGCGAATGCACTGACAGCCGTAAACAAATACACAGTCTAATTTCTCCGACTAAATTCAGTATAAAGCTATAGTGACTTGATGAATTATGTTATTAACATTCAGTATTTTTCAGGATACGGTTGTATAAAATATTTAAGAACTTCAGGTAAATTCTGTGTGTCTCCGACGTTAAGAGGACTTGCTATCGAGAGATTTTCAGGAAGAATGTAATTTCGAAGAAGAAACTAATAAACTAAAAAGGGTAACTATTAATTGAGTTCATTTTTCAGGTAACATATTTCCACTTAGGTACGTACTTTAGACGTAATTTGCTGCTCGCGATTACGTGATTCATACTTTGTGCTAAATTTTATGTTCTATGAATTTACTTGTGAAGCGACATGCTTGCGTACATTTACTGATTTTGACAATTATTATTAATGAACTGGGTTGTAACTTGTATATATTATGCATCGCTTGGCTGCTATGCTTTTTCACTGATGTCATATTTTTCTATTATGTGCCTGCTGTGCTTATTTATTTAAATTATAATTGTTATCTGATTAATTGTGCTGACTGTGATTATGTATGTATGTTGTACTTTGTCATTTATCTGCTTGCGCCTTCATGTTTACTTATTAAGATGACATTTATTTGCTTATGCTGATATGTTGCTAATGACCTGTTTATTACGTAAGATATATATTTACTGCTATGCGTATGGATTACATATTTACACATTTCTGTTTTGTTGCCATAACTGCTCTTTAATTTGGTGTATAGAAATGCTGATATACTGTGTATAAACATAGAGTTTAGGTCACACTAGGGTATTAATTATAGATTATTCGCTTGGCAGAGCCTCGTCGTGGGAATTGTGCTGCATCCACTTGTTGACATTCTGTTCTCTACTGGTATATTTACTCGCTATTGCAAGTTTTGCTTACGCTCAGTGCCATATTTTTAAGATAAGAAAATGAATTGCTATAATTCGACGAACGACATTAGTACAAGAAAGTCATTGAAGTCACATGAGCTGAGGTTTTATGGAAGCTGTATAAATTTATGCTAATAGGAAGGAGGCTAACGACATGACAGACCGAAACTAGGTTTAGACCATTGACAATTATTAGACTGCATTTTTCGTAAGCAATTGAAATAGGAAGTGACACTTGACACAAAAAATACTCCACATGTTTGCTTCTGCTATGATTCTTGAAGTGGTGTACACACTGTGAAACATTATGATTATTCACACTCCGTAATCGTACTTAATTACTGAGAGTTATTCGAACTAAGTCTGTTACAGGTCAGGTATGCATTTCTTTTATTTAATGATGGACAAGGAACCAAAATGTATCTTATAATTTATAATGAGTAGAAAATTTGGGTCAGATGGATTACACAGAGGTTGTGTGTGGACACTGTGTCTTCGGATTGTATGGGATGCTGAATTGAAGTTGCATTAGGATTTTATCTGTACTTGTTCGAGGAGACTGACTAGAGGAAAGAGTTGTGTTGGAAGTGAAATGATATTGGTGCTGAGGTTTATATTTATCGACGTATTATTGAGGTACTGAGAGTATATGAAGTTGATGATTATTGGAGTTTTTGTGGACAAGAGGTAAGGTAAATGATATTGATGATAAGAGTTATATGTATCGACGTATTGAAGAAGTATTAGTGACATATTGAGATTATGTGATGCTGTTGATTATTGGAGTTTTGGTGTATAAGAGGTAAAGTAAGTGAGGAGCATATTTTTTTTGGTTGGTCTTATGGAACAAGGAGGATGAAGATAGCAGACTAGAACACTAAAATAGAAGGTAGATAGTCTATACACACACTTGGTTAAATCACTAAGCAGTATATACTTTTTTTTTGAAGAGAGGAAGTAATTGCATATCGTGGCTCACTGACAGTTGTTCAACAACAGTACATTTTGATCTGGCTTGGCAAACATTGGTCTTGACATGATGACTATGACGTTGACTAACTATTATTGACTGTTATACATTGCTGCCAGTACTACTTGATACACATGATGAACATCAGATTTTGACAGAATTACATTTACACAATTAACACTATTCAGTTACACAGTAGTACTTAATGTGGATGAAAGATGAGTGAGTGTGTTCTGTGTGTTTTCCTTTACTAATCCTAACCACCTATCTCCTAAGTATTATTTTATTTGTTGGTAGTGGCTTGCACTGACACCCATAAATATTATAGGTTTACTGGTATTTGTGTATTGTAATAGTTAATAGGACAATTATCTGACATCATTTGTGTGTTTGTTATGATTTGTATGTTACTGTAAAAGCATTTGTATGTGCATTCAAACTATTGTTCATGCCTGAACTGTCTAATTAGTGAAGATAAATATTCTTAACTGTTACCTGCACTTTTCAACATGATGTGTGACATTTAGTCGTGTTTAATTTCTGCTGATGAACTGTGTGATCAGTGATTGTAAAAAAAATTATGGACTGTTACTTGTACCTTTTCTACATGATTGGTGCCAGCAGGACATGTTTAATTTCTGCTCATAAACTCTGATGAACAGTGTGATCAGTGCTAGTGAGTTTGATGGAACTGCTTCTGCTGAGAGATGTGACTTTTTGCTGTCTGCACCTACTCAATATTGCTGGGTGCCACTGACAGACTGCGTCTACTGAAGAGATGACCCCTGTTGCTGTGTGCACCTGATCAACATTGCTGATGCCACTAATGGACTACTTCTACTGAAATAATGTCACTTGTTGCTGTCTGCACCTACTCAATATTGCTGATGCCACTAATGGACTGCTTCTGCTGAAATGATGTCACTTGTTGGTGTCTGCACCTGCTCTCAACATTGCTGGGTGCAATTGATTGACTGCTTCTACTGAAATGATGTTACTTATGAACTGTTTCTACTGAAATGATGTCACTTGTTGCTGTCTGCACCTGCTCAACATTGCTGGGTGCAACTGATGGACTGCTTCTACTGAACTAATGTGACTTGTTGCTGTGTGTACCTCTGCAACTTTACTGGGTGCCACAGATGGAACTGCTTCTACTGAAATAATGTCACTTGTTGCTGGGTGTACCTGCTAAACTTTGCTGGGTGCAACTGATGGACTGCTTCTACTGAAATGATGTCACTTGTTGGTGTCTGCACCTGCTCAACATTGCTGGGTGCATCTGATGGATTGCTTCTACTGAACTAATGTGACTTGTTGCTGGGTGTACCTGGTAAACTTTACTGGGTGCAACTGATGGACTGCTTTTACTGAAAAGATGTTACCTGTTGGTGTTCTTTTTTTGTATAAACTAATCATTGAAAGCATTTTATGTGAACATTTGTATAAACTGATTTTTTGTATATTGTGTAAACTATTATGTAAAGCCACATGCATGAAAAGAAGTTGTATTGCTTACTGTACTTTATATATTAGGTTAGTAAAAGGTCAGTGCAAAGCCAAAATTTTAACTAATTATGTGATATTTAGGTATTAATATTATCTTTTATTTTTGTCTGTATTTTTCTGGACGAATTTGGTGGCATTTTCACCACCAATGCTGGCAAAAATACCATCAAATTCTGGCCTGTGGAGGAGGGGCATATGAAAGGTGGCTGCACTGTGCCACTGCGCCAGAGATTGCGCCAAAGAGTACTATTAAGCCGCCTCCACAGTGCTTGTCGAGAGATCGTAGCGGGCAGTGTGTGTTTAGAGTTCATGGCAGTCAGTGCTTGTTATGAGATTGTAGAAGTCAGTGTTTGTTGAGAGTTCGTGGAAGTCAGTGCTAGTAGAGAGCTCGTAGAGGACAGTGCGTGTTAAGAGTCGTGCCGAGATGTGCTAGTGGGCACTGCTTGTCGTGAAGTCGGAGCGAGATGTTGTAGTAAAGAGTGTTGTTCCATGTCTTATGCAGTTATTTGATGGGAGAGATAGCAGATGTTTTTGTAATGAGTGCATTTCGTCAATATATATGAAGGTAAAACTTACAATGTTCTTTTATTGGTTGTGTATCTGAAATAATGTGTCACTACAGGTTCAGTCAACAAAGCATCTGGCTTGTGTTCTTGGATTAGAGTGTAATTGTGATTTTCTTGCGTAATTATAGTTTTTCTAAATTTCTTTTGGCACGTCAGTATAGTTGGTATTTAAAAATTCTTGTCTTGTTGGAAAAGAACCGTGCCAGATGTGGGCGTTGAGTCACACTCCCACATACAGAACAGTTACTCTTGTGCTTGGATTTTGTAGGTTTTATAGTTGCTGGGGACTTAATTAATTAATTGTGTTTACGAAAATCTACTTACATTGTTTGTTGCAGTCAGATAGCGTAATAATACTAGTCAGGGCCAGCCGATTACGAGACACTGCGTAATCGGACTAACAGCTACTAAAAATATTTTCAATCAATATATTTAATTAAGCCTCCATGCACGTGGCGACCGCTGCTTCGGATCGTCCCTTGGATTCTTCTGATTGTGAAAATTGTAGACTGTAGTATTGTTGTAGCAATTTGTAGTTTAGTAATTGTAGGTTATATTGCATGTGTAGATTTGGTAATTGGCATTCTTCTAATGGTATTTTTCAAAATTTAATTTTATTGCCTTGTATACGCGTTTGACAAATTAGTGCAATTATTTCAATTGTCCGATCAATCGTGTTTGAGGGAGTCATTGCATGTGAATGGTATTGTTGAGATAAAGAGTCACCGTGTGTAATTTTCGTACAGTGACGAATCTTTCGTATATTTTGTAAATGATTACGCGATCAATGAAAAAGGCAAAAATGATGAATAGTGAGAATAACGAAATTGTTGACATGGCGAACTCGCCAACAGAGGAAAACAGTATGATGGATAATGAGGTGGAAAACAATGTGATAAGTCGGGAAAATAGTCCGGAACCATTTCGAAATTTTTCTCAATCAGAAAATTCACAGAATACGAGAGTAACGATAGAAGATTTTGGAATAGTATCGAACACAGATAGCTTTACAGCCATGCAGAAGGAAGCTGGTTTTGTGGGAAATGTGAGGGGTGAAAAGAATTTTGAAACAGTTACTATGGAGCAGTTGATGGGTGCAATATTAAATCTGGGATCACAAATGGGAACAATGGTAACACGAATGGAAACAATGGAAACACAGATGGGAACTTTGCGATCTGAAATTAAAACTGATATGGGAACAATGGAAACACGGTTAGGATCTGAATTTAAAACAGAGATGGGAACTTTGACAACACGGTTATGCTCACGAATAGGGACATGTTTCAAAAATACGAATGATGAATCAAAGAAAGAAATTAGAGAAGAAGTACAACCGATTTTAAATTCTCACAATAATAGTTTAATTTCAACAGAAATCAGACAAGAGGAACAGGACAGAGAACGGGAAGAAAGAGATCGCGTGATAGTACAGAAATTTTCAGAGTTAAATTTACAACGTGCACAAGACAAGGAAGAAATAAGTGAAAGAATCGAGGAATCCGTACCAAATGACAGAATAAATAATCTAACACGACAATATGAACAGTTAACTACCAAATGTGTCAATACTGAAACCCGAGTCGCGACACTTACGGAAGATGTAAATAAACAGAAAGGACAATTAAGTGACTCATCGGAAAGAGTTGAGGAGATCTCAGATAAATTGACAAGTCTTAGTTTAGCAGAGGGGTTTGAAGAAAGTAATTTATTTCATTTACGGGATGCAACAAGAGAGCGCCAGGCGCGTGAATTTAACAATAATCGTCATTGGGACTGGGACAGACGCGGTAGGTCTTTGTCGCCACGAGGCGAAAACGTTGACTATAAACACTTTTTGACTGTCCGGAAATTTAAGATCTTCCGCAATTCTAAGAATGACATACATCCATGTGCATGGTTAGATCAATTTGCGTACGCACTTCCGCCAGATGTGCCAAAAAGTCACAAACTGGAAATTATGTGCGGCTATTAATGTCCTCAGGGGATTCACTACTCTAAGTGAATATGTGCCGTAGCGAGCATAGGGCCCCGAGCTGTAGTGGTGCTATTTCTCTTTTAGTTTTCTGCACCGCTGCCTACTCTTTTACTATTCTTTGCATCTGTCAAAACAACTCTTCGACTATCAATCTATCTAGACAGTAAGTGAACAATAACCGGATATGACTGTTTTACCCAAAAGTGACTTTGGAAATTACCGATTGGACTTACTGTACCTATTGCAGCATTCATTCGCAGTTTAAACTAAATGTTACCTGTTTATCTTCGTGACAACATTACTTCTTATGTTGACGACATTCTTATCGCTAAACGTTCTTGGAGTGAGCACAACAAAATTTTGGATTCATTATTGCGTATTTTTGCACGAGTTGGCATGACAGTGAACTTAGAAAAATCTGAATTTGGTCGCTCTCAGGTGAAATTTCTCGGTCACATTATTTCTACAGAAGGTATTCTTCCTGATCCAGTGAAATTAGACGCTATTCGTAATTATGCTGTTCCTAGCACAAAACGTGACGTTCGTAGTTATTTTCCTAGACGCTTTGTTAGTTTGGACGATTTGACCACACCTCGTTTTTGCGATCTATCTGGAAAGTTTCTTTTTAAACGAAAATCGGTCGACAACTTCGTTTGGTTAGTTTGTATTCCTGATGAGTGGGTCAATAAATTGATTTGGTATACGCATCTGAGTTATGCACACTTTGGTCCCCGAAAATGCTTTCATAAATTACAAGAAAATTGTTACTTCAGTAATATGGAAAAACGTATTCGATCTGTTCTTGCCAAATGCAAATTATGTCAAATGGCTAAGCCTCCAACGATTTCTCACAGAGCACCGTTGTTTCCCGTCATTCCAGCGAAATTAAAGGAGATGGCTGCAGTCGATTTGTTTGGTCCAGTGGTTCGTTCTACTAATGGTTTTGCGTACATTTTCGTAGCAGTGGAGTTGACGTCAAAATATGTTTGTTTTACACCTTTACGCAAAGCAACAGCTCGTTCAGTATCTAACGCTTTTATCAAACATTTTCTTAAAGAAGTTGGTCATGTTGATAAGGTTATATCAGATAATGGATCACAGTTTCGTTCTAAAATTTGGCTTCGTACTCTACAGCGTCGTAAAATTAAACCAATTTTCATTTCACTTTTTCACCCTCAATCTAATGCTTCAGAGAGATGGATGAAGGAAATCAATAAATTGTGCCGTCTTTATTGTCATCAGAATCACAGAACTTGGGATCAGTATCTTCATATTTTTCAAAATATTCTGAATGAACTCCCTAATGATTCAACTTCTTTACCGCCTCTATTGATATTAAAAAATAAAGTACCAACAAATCGCATTTCTGAAATCGTTCCTTTTCCGCCTTCACGGAAACTGCGGCATTCTGAAGTTGTCAACCTGGCTCTGCAAAATATTGCATCTGCGGCTGCTAGAAGAGAGAAATCAGCGAAACGTCCTGGTCGTTTAAAAACTTTTTCAGTTGGTCAAAAGGTATTAATTAAGTCTCATCGTTTGTCTCATAAAGGAAAAGGCTTGTGTCGCAAATTTTTTCTGCTTTATAACGGTCCATATAGAATTCGTAAAATTATTCATGATAACACTGTTGAAGTAGAAACTCTTAAATCACGACGCTCTAAAGGAATACATCATATATCAAATGTTAAAATTTTTGTGGAATGACATACTTGTGAGAAACTAACAGCTACATGTAAACATGCGGAGAGTACAAGGATACCACGCTCTGTTTTGGCGGCGGCACATACTCAAAGCAACAGTCAAGTCTGCGCGCCGCACAAGGCAGTCGTTGACCGCGAACAATAGCTTCCTACGTCACGCGCCCACAGCTGATCGAGCGCTCAGTGCGAATGCACTGACAGCCGTAAACAAATACACAGTCTAATTTCTCCGACTAAATTCAGTATAAAGCTATAGTGACTTGATGAATTATGTTATTAACATTCAGTATTTTTCAGGATACGGTTGTATAAAATATTTAAGAACTTCAGGTAAATTCTGTGTGTCTCCGACGTTAAGAGGACTTGCTATCGAGAGATTTTCAGGAAGAATGTAATTTCGAAGAAGAAACTAATAAACTAAAAAGGGTAACTATTAATTGAGTTCATTTTTCAGGTAACATATTTCCACTTAGGTACGTACTTTAGACGTAATTTGCTGCTCGCGATTACGTGATTCATACTTTGTGCTAAATTTTATGTTCTATGAATTTACTTGTGAAGCGACATGCTTGCGTACATTTACTGATTTTGACAATTATTATTAATGAACTGGGTTGTAACTTGTATATATTATGCATCGCTTGGCTGCTATGCTTTTTCACTGATGTCATATTTTTCTATTATGTGCCTGCTGTGCTTATTTATTTAAATTATAATTGTTATCTGATTAATTGTGCTGACTGTGATTATGTATGTATGTTGTACTTTGTCATTTATCTGCTTGCGCCTTCATGTTTACTTATTAAGATGACATTTATTTGCTTATGCTGATATGTTGCTAATGACCTGTTTATTACGTAAGATATATATTTACTGCTATGCGTATGGATTACATATTTACACATTTCTGTTTTGTTGCCATAACTGCTCTTTAATTTGGTGTATAGAAATGCTGATATACTGTGTATAAACATAGAGTTTAGGTCACACTAGGGTATTAATTATAGATTATTCGCTTGGCAGAGCCTCGTCGTGGGAATTGTGCTGCATCCACTTGTTGACATTCTGTTCTCTACTGGTATATTTACTCGCTATTGCAAGTTTTGCTTACGCTCAGTGCCATATTTTTAAGATAAGAAAATGAATTGCTATAATTCGACGAACGACATTAGTACAAGAAAGTCATTGAAGTCACATGAGCTGAGGTTTTATGGAAGCTGTATAAATTTATGCTAATAGGAAGGAGGCTAACGACATGACAGACCGAAACTAGGTTTAGACCATTGACAATTATTAGACTGCATTTTTCGTAAGCAATTGAAATAGGAAGTGACACTTGACACAAAAAATACTCCACATGTTTGCTTCTGCTATGATTCTTGAAGTGGTGTACACACTGTGAAACATTATGATTATTCACACTCCGTAATCGTACTTAATTACTGAGAGTTATTCGAACTAAGTCTGTTACAGGTCAGGTATGCATTTCTTTTATTTAATGATGGACAAGGAACCAAAATGTATCTTATAATTTATAATGAGTAGAAAATTTGGGTCAGATGGATTACACAGAGGTTGTGTGTGGACACTGTGTCTTCGGATTGTATGGGATGCTGAATTGAAGTTGCATTAGGATTTTATCTGTACTTGTTCGAGGAGACTGACTAGAGGAAAGAGTTGTGTTGGAAGTGAAATGATATTGGTGCTGAGGTTTATATTTATCGACGTATTATTGAGGTACTGAGAGTATATGAAGTTGATGATTATTGGAGTTTTTGTGGACAAGAGGTAAGGTAAATGATATTGATGATAAGAGTTATATGTATCGACGTATTGAAGAAGTATTAGTGACATATTGAGATTATGTGATGCTGTTGATTATTGGAGTTTTGGTGTATAAGAGGTAAAGTAAGTGAGGAGCATATTTTTTTTGGTTGGTCTTATGGAACAAGGAGGATGAAGATAGCAGACTAGAACACTAAAATAGAAGGTAGATAGTCTATACACACACTTGGTTAAATCACTAAGCAGTATATACTTTTTTTTTGAAGAGAGGAAGTAATTGCATATCGTGGCTCACTGACAGTTGTTCAACAACAGTACATTTTGATCTGGCTTGGCAAACATTGGTCTTGACATGATGACTATGACGTTGACTAACTATTATTGACTGTTATACATTGCTGCCAGTACTACTTGATACACATGATGAACATCAGATTTTGACAGAATTACATTTACACAATTAACACTATTCAGTTACACAGTAGTACTTAATGTGGATGAAAGATGAGTGAGTGTGTTCTGTGTGTTTTCCTTTACTAATCCTAACCACCTATCTCCTAAGTATTATTTTATTTGTTGGTAGTGGCTTGCACTGACACCCATAAATATTATAGGTTTACTGGTATTTGTGTATTGTAATAGTTAATAGGACAATTATCTGACATCATTTGTGTGTTTGTTATGATTTGTATGTTACTGTAAAAGCATTTGTATGTGCATTCAAACTATTGTTCATGCCTGAACTGTCTAATTAGTGAAGATAAATATTCTTAACTGTTACCTGCACTTTTCAACATGATGTGTGACATTTAGTCGTGTTTAATTTCTGCTGATGAACTGTGTGATCAGTGATTGTAAAAAAAATTATGGACTGTTACTTGTACCTTTTCTACATGATTGGTGCCAGCAGGACATGTTTAATTTCTGCTCATAAACTCTGATGAACAGTGTGATCAGTGCTAGTGAGTTTGATGGAACTGCTTCTGCTGAGAGATGTGACTTTTTGCTGTCTGCACCTACTCAATATTGCTGGGTGCCACTGACAGACTGCGTCTACTGAAGAGATGACCCCTGTTGCTGTGTGCACCTGATCAACATTGCTGATGCCACTAATGGACTACTTCTACTGAAATAATGTCACTTGTTGCTGTCTGCACCTACTCAATATTGCTGATGCCACTAATGGACTGCTTCTGCTGAAATGATGTCACTTGTTGGTGTCTGCACCTGCTCTCAACATTGCTGGGTGCAATTGATTGACTGCTTCTACTGAAATGATGTTACTTATGAACTGTTTCTACTGAAATGATGTCACTTGTTGCTGTCTGCACCTGCTCAACATTGCTGGGTGCAACTGATGGACTGCTTCTACTGAACTAATGTGACTTGTTGCTGTGTGTACCTCTGCAACTTTACTGGGTGCCACAGATGGAACTGCTTCTACTGAAATAATGTCACTTGTTGCTGGGTGTACCTGCTAAACTTTGCTGGGTGCAACTGATGGACTGCTTCTACTGAAATGATGTCACTTGTTGGTGTCTGCACCTGCTCAACATTGCTGGGTGCATCTGATGGATTGCTTCTACTGAACTAATGTGACTTGTTGCTGGGTGTACCTGGTAAACTTTACTGGGTGCAACTGATGGACTGCTTTTACTGAAAAGATGTTACCTGTTGGTGTTCTTTTTTTGTATAAACTAATCATTGAAAGCATTTTATGTGAACATTTGTATAAACTGATTTTTTGTATATTGTGTAAACTATTATGTAAAGCCACATGCATGAAAAGAAGTTGTATTGCTTACTGTACTTTATATATTAGGTTAGTAAAAGGTCAGTGCAAAGCCAAAATTTTAACTAATTATGTGATATTTAGGTATTAATATTATCTTTTATTTTTGTCTGTATTTTTCTGGACGAATTTGGTGGCATTTTCACCACCAATGCTGGCAAAAATACCATCAAATTCTGGCCTGTGGAGGAGGGGCATATGAAAGGTGGCTGCACTGTGCCACTGCGCCAGAGATTGCGCCAAAGAGTACTATTAAGCCGCCTCCACAGTGCTTGTCGAGAGATCGTAGCGGGCAGTGTGTGTTTAGAGTTCATGGCAGTCAGTGCTTGTTATGAGATTGTAGAAGTCAGTGTTTGTTGAGAGTTCGTGGAAGTCAGTGCTAGTAGAGAGCTCGTAGAGGACAGTGCGTGTTAAGAGTCGTGCCGAGATGTGCTAGTGGGCACTGCTTGTCGTGAAGTCGGAGCGAGATGTTGTAGTAAAGAGTGTTGTTCCATGTCTTATGCAGTTATTTGATGGGAGAGATAGCAGATGTTTTTGTAATGAGTGCATTTCGTCAATATATATGAAGGTAAAACTTACAATGTTCTTTTATTGGTTGTGTATCTGAAATAATGTGTCACTACAGGTTCAGTCAACAAAGCATCTGGCTTGTGTTCTTGGATTAGAGTGTAATTGTGATTTTCTTGCGTAATTATAGTTTTTCTAAATTTCTTTTGGCACGTCAGTATAGTTGGTATTTAAAAATTCTTGTCTTGTTGGAAAAGAACCGTGCCAGATGTGGGCGTTGAGTCACACTCCCACATACAGAACAGTTACTCTTGTGCTTGGATTTTGTAGGTTTTATAGTTGCTGGGGACTTAATTAATTAATTGTTTTTACGAAAATCTACTTACATTGTTTGTTGCAGTCAGATAGCGTAATAATACTAGTCAGGGCCAACCGTTTACGAAACAGCGTAATCGGACTTACAGCTACTAAAAACTAAAAAGTATTTTCAATCATATTTAATTAAGCCCCCATGCACTAATTACAGATGTAGTGCAATGGATAACTTAGTGACGTGAATTATTAAACATTGATGATCTTAACACATATGAAACATGGGTTCTGTAACTCAGAAGGGTGATAAAGATATAGGATTAATTAAACTAGTGGAAGAAACAATGCTCACTATAAAATCCTATTTTTTACGAGTACCTGTAGACCTCCAGTTAAAACAAAGTGCACAAATGAGAGACGACGGTAACTTTCATAAAATATCAAGACAGGTTACAATTGAATTAAGGTATTAACTCCTTCACAAAGGTCAGACAATAAATCTGGAATGAACAAGTTAGAATCAGCACTCGTTTAGCAAAGCAACTAAGTTCGTGGATGCCACACAGTGATTGGTGATTGTTAATCGAGAAGGAAGGAAATAAAAAGTGAAAGATTCACGCAAGCACCTACTGCCTAGATTGAGCGCATATTGAGCCTGTGATTACTAATAAGCGTACTAAAAATAAAATGTCAAAGTCGTAACGTTAATATGAGGTCTTTTCCTGCCTTCTGCAACTCAGGTTGCGAACGCTGCTGTTGTTCACCATAGGTTGCTTAATATTACTGGTGCCAACCAGTTATTGTTGTGGTGGCTGGAAAACTGTAAGAAGAAACCCCTTGAGTGAGATGTCACAAAAGACCAACCACGTTTCCTGCATTCGACGTCCTACAGATCGTCTTCTACGCAACCACAATACTGGCTGCTAATGGTAACAGTGGCGGGTCTGGACGTATCCAATAGTGAGCACAGCGTATGGCTACGGAGCGTAGCTGAATTACTTAGTCTATGAGTAACTAACAACAGAGCAACAGTGCTAGTGGTGTAGATACAAAGCAGAGCAATGGGAATGGTAAACAAAGCAAACATTACATTATATTTACGACAACGTTTCGTCAGAAAGGAACCCAAGCAATTTCCCAGAGTGAGAAAGTAATGGCAGATGAAATATTAGCGTTTCTGCAAAATCAGTCACTGGAATGATGGTGTCGTATACGCTCGACTGTGTAGAGAACGTACGCGAATAATATAATGATAACGATAGGTGCTTACCAAGTGAAAGTGATGTTAAGACAGGTATCGAGGCATGCACTTCATCATCCTTGTCGGTCAGGGAGCCACCAATCCCGTCATCAGCGAAAGGCAGTAAAGGCCAATCTTGTCCAAGGAGCGGGTACTGAAGATAATTACGCACATGGAAGATGATTCACAGTAAAAATACAGTTGTAAACAGCTTTCAGTAAGTCAGCAGCAAAATGAGCGGGTAGTGCATAAAAAAAACTACGGACATTCGAGCGAGGACAAGGCGCACTTGTTACAAAAACTAGTTTTTACTCGTTTTAAAAACGCTCGATACAATTTACAGCATGTCCGTAATAGTGATATTCTACATTATGCACATCAAACTGATCACGACATATATTACAGCGATTTCATTGGATGCAGTGGATGGTTGCGTAATGGCAAACAGTAACACAGAATTGGAAGACGTAAGATAATGAAATTTCAAACAAAGCGCCAATTTGTCAATGCACACCAGACTGTGGAATCGGTCCTAAAATGTTTAGATGAGATAAACAAATTTATCACATCGTTCAGTAAGGAATTTGTTTTCAGTTCCGACCAATCGTAATGTGAAGAGGAAATACACTCCTGGAAATTGAATTAAGAACACCGTGAATTCATTGTCCCAGGAAGGGGAAACCTTATTGACACATTCCTGGGGTCAGATACATCACATGATCACACTGACAGAACCACAGGCACATAGACACAGGCAACAGAGCATGCACAATGTCGGCACTAGAACAGTGTATATCCACCTTTCGCAGCAATGCAGGCTGCTATTCTCCCATGGAGACGATCGTAGAGATGCTGGATGTAGTCCTGTGGAACGGCTTGCCATGCCATTTTCACCTGGCGCCTCAGTTGGACCAGCGTTCGTGCTGGACGTGCAGACCGCGTGAGACGACGCTTCATCCAGTCCCAAACATGCTCAATGGGGGACAGATCCGGAGATCTTGCTGGCCAGGGTAGTTGACTTACACCTTCTAGAGCACGTTGGGTGGCACGGGATACATGCGGACGTGCATTGTCCTGTTGGAACAGCAAGTTCCCTTGCCGGTCTAGGAATGGTAGAACGATGGGTTCGATGACGGTTTGGATGTACCGTGCACTATTCAGTGTTCCCTCGACGATCACCAGTGGTGTACGGCCAGTGTAGGAGATCGCTCCCCACACCATGATGCCGGGTGTTGGCCCTGTGTGCCTCGATCGTATGCAGTCCTGATTGTGGCGCTCACCTGCACGGCGCCAAACACGCATACGACCATCATTGGCACCAAGGCAGAAGCGACTCTCATCGCTGAAGACGACACGTCTCCATTCGTCCCTCCATTCACGCCTGTCGCGACACCACTGGAGGCGGGCTGCACGATGTTGGGGCGTGAGCGGAAGACGGCCTAACGGTGTGCGGGACCGTAGCCCAGCTTCATGGAGACGGTTGCGAATGGTCCTCGCCGATACCCCAGGAGCAACAGTGTCCCTAATTTGCTGGGAAGTGGCGGTGCGGTCCCCTACGGCACTGCGTAGGATCCTACGGTCTTGGGTGCATCCGTGCGTCGCTGCGGTCCGGTCCCAGGTCGACGGGCACGTGCACCTTCCGCCGACCACTGGCGACAACATCAATGTACTGTGGAGACCTCACGCCCCACGTGTTGAGCAATTCGGCGGTACGTCCACCCGGCCTCCCGCATGCCCACTATACGCCCTCGCTCAAAGTCCGTCAACTGCACATACGGTTCACGTCCACGCTGTCGCGGCATGTTACCAGTGTTAAAGACTGCGATGGAGCTCCGTATGCCACGGCAAACTGGCTGACACTGACGGCGGCGGTGCACAAATGCTGCGCAGCTAGCGCCATTCGACGGCCAACACCGCGGTTCCTGGTGTGTCCGCTGTGCCGTGCGTGTGATCATTGCTTGTACAGCCCTCTCAAGTGTCCGGAGCAAGTATGGTGGGTCTGACACACCGGTGTCAATGTGTTCTTTTTTCCATTTACAGGAGTGTAGATATGAAAGGAACCCTGGGAATCAGAGCTTCCAAGAAGGTTATATCAAGATCGGCTAACAACTATACCTCAACAGATTTGTACAAAATTATGCCTACTGTTAATCTGGATGGAAAATAGTCTGGGATATTTACGTCATAGCAAGCAAGAGTGGGAAAATGGAAGTAAGAGAACTACAACTATGGCATGAGCACATCCTTTGGCCAATAGGCGGTCGAAATGAATCGCTTTTGATTCATTCCTGGTCTGCTTATAAAAATCATACTCCCTTACAGCAAATTATATCTCCTGAAAAGTGTGACATTGCAACTGATACCACCTGGAACCAGTGGACAAATTCATCTTCTGGATGTTTATTTTTCCCGTGTCTATAAAACACATTATCGCACTATCTGCAAGCAGTTTCACGATAATGTCCGCGACAGACTATTTCGGTTGCATGCAATCCCATTCCATCAGTTCTTATCACCCTCTTACACCAGTATGGTTCCATATGATTCGATGTGCATTCCTCAAAAGTGGATACATAGCTGAACGTCCGTCACTGCTTACAATTCCCCAGGATTTCGCCTTCGATCTTGATGGTGCGAGGCTTTGTGATGACTGTCGCGAGTCATTTTTCATTCGGTGATCATGCTGCAAATTAATGGTTTGTTTCGAAAATCTCTCGAATATTGACGACGTCCATTTCGTGAAATGTAATACAAACATTCCACTGAATGTTGATCTCTAAACCTCCCATCTCCCACACACACATTTTATGTCACCCTCTTGATACACATTGTTAGGCATTTTAAGTTGATATTTTTCATGCCATAAATGTTAACATAATGCTTAGTAAATGAGCCTTACTAAAGACTGAACTTGCAACCTCGCACTCCAGGGGTTCCTTGTAAGTCACCTAGCCTGCACCAAAGGCTGCTCTACCTCAGTGCTCGTAGCGGAAATCCCTCACTCGGCTAAAGAGTCCCATGCTGAGTCAGAGATGGAAGTATATTGTACAGAACACTCCCAGCAAGATATGAATTTTCATTCTTTCTTTGTGTGTGGGCCTTGATTTCCAGAAGCAGTGGTTCTTGCAAGTGGCGACCAGTGAGATTCATTCTAATAAGGCAGCAGTCCCCTCCCATACTGAAATTTAATATGATTAACCCATTGTGAGAATCTTTTAGTGCTGTGCTCACAAACAGTCAGCTTCTGACTCTCATTATCTCTCCTATTATGTGTGCCCGCCAATAAAACTACAAAGGTGAGGTCCGTTCCCCACTCCAGAGTTTATTTATGTTAACCATTATATTATCATTACAATTTATTAGTAAAAAGCAAAATCCTCGTCTAGTTTGGCACCAGCCTGACAGCTGCCGAGGCGATGCTCCCAAACACAAAAGATGCCTGGATGACCTCTTCTCACTTCACCTCTTATATCTTACCTCTAAACTGTCCGTTGCCCAGCGTTTCCCTCATTCCGAGACTCCGGCTCATTTCTTTACAATTCAGCACGTCCCATGGCTCTTGGCCTCTGTGAAAGAGTCTCGACACGCCTCTGGTGCTGGAAGGTACACCAGGTAAAAACAGTGTTTTGTTACACAACAGCCTCCGGTAGCTTAGGACGCAAGCGCTGTAGCCAGTCAGGAAAACGTATACGGCGCCAGTCCGCCGGGTCTCTGGTCACACACAATCCACCATTCCCAGCAGCTCCTTACCTGGGGTCTCATCTCCCACAGCTGTGACGGCACGCGCATATCTCTTTGTGTCTAATAGCTCGACACTGGTCCTCTGTCTCTGCTTTGCGACGCTTTGCTCAACTCACTATTAATTCAAAGAGACTCCCAAAAGCCGATTTAAGTAACAGTCGAGAAGTAGACATCAATATGGAATCTTAAGGTTACATATGGCAGCCACTGGCATTACCTTTATCATTTCTCGTTCTCTCACCTTACAATAAGAACTGATGTAGATTTGGTGGGTTTATCAGTTAAATGGAATTTGATTATGATGTGTGGCAGTTCCAATAAAAAATGGTCTCATATCACAAGGTCTCTTTGTACGTGAAAGTTTTTCTGTAATGTTAGGAGCGTTTTGCTGTTATTGATAATCTTAACAATTTCGTATCTGGTTCGATGTTAAATGGCTATATCCATTCTCTATTAGGTGTTTAGAGAAGGTAGAATGCCTACTTCCTATTTCCAGTTTCATATGTGCTCTTTATACATAATTTTGAAATTTCCAGATCATTTCCAGATACACTGGTTAAAAGTCTTGAAATTTAATCAGGTATATACCAGCTTCTTGTTATTTATTACAATTTTGTATTGGTGTTTGTAAATGTGACTGGAGTGTTTTGCAAATTTTGAAAAAAAAAGGGGTTCAAATGGCTCTGAGCACTATGGGACTTAACATCTGAGGTCATCAGTACCGTAGAACCTAACTAACCTAAGGACATCACACACATCCATGCCCGAGGCCTGATTCGAAGCTGCGACCGTAGCAGTCGTGCGGTTCCGGACTGAAGCGCCTAGAACCGCTCGGCCACAACGGCCTGCGAAATTCTGAAAATTTATGGTAAGATCATATGGGACCAAACTGCTTAGGTCATCGGTCCCTAGATTTACAGACTTCTTAAACAAACTCAAATTAACTTACTCTAATAAGGTGCGTTTACACTGCGATTTGTATCGGCACATGTATGAGATACATGTATATGCGACTTTGCGACATGTATCGCGACTTGTGTGAGTTGACAAGTATCAATTTCATATATGTATGAGCGTGCGTTTACACTGATTTGTATCACTGTGCGATGGCTTCCGACGACGATTTGGAAGATTTCACATTTTTATGTGCTGGTACACTTGCTCTTTTGGAAGATGATAGGAAGAAAAGGCGGAGGAAGCGTAGATGGTGGCAGAGAGAGTTTCTACGCAAACGCGCTACTCACGGAGCTTACGCAATGCTCGTTCAGGAATTAACGCTAGAGGATGGCGCATATTTTAGAAATTATGTTAGGATGAGTATGGAGGATTTCCGCGGTTTGCTATCTCTTGTTGCTCCTCTTGTGTCCAAAACCAACACAAACTTTCGGGAAGCTATTCCACCAGAGGATCAGTTGGCAGTAACACTCCGTTTTTTGGCCACTGGGGATTCCTTTTCGACGTTAATGTATCTGCATAGAATATCAAAAAGTGCCATATGCATCATTATTCTTCGTGTTTGCGAGGCCATTGTGCAAGTTTTATCCCAAGAAGTGAAGGTAATAGTTTTATATATATATATATCAGAGTATGTAATACATTATATAATTTTTTCATGCATCTGGCACGTATATCAGTTTTTAACTATTATTCCGGCGGCCTCGCGTGATAATGTTGACAACGGATGCTAATGCCGACAATCGTGTGTGAGACGTTGGCATTAGCAATCGCGCGACAATGCAAATGTTTCGTCATGAAATCTTCGTTTTACGAGGGCAATTACTTTTAACGAGCGGACGAGGGTACATACAAGTAACTGTCAACCAGGAACAGCAGCACAAATTTTCTACCGCGCCGTTGATGTTGCCAACATAACCACGTGAGGATACTGGAATAGGAACTAAAATTTTAACGGCACATACAGTTTGCAGCATAAATTTCTCAAAATTTGCTGAAATGGGTTAGCTTTTAGTTCTTTGGATCGACTGACATGCTTCACTCAGTAATACAATATCACAATTTCTAAGGAGACTTTCTTCACAGTAAAGATATCCAACAACATTAATTTGTATTTAGTTTCATTAAGTAGTACTTGACAGCACATTACGGGCATATTTCAACATTTATACATGTTTTTAAAGAATCCATAAATTATGATGCATTTGCATCTATTAGTTCATCGTTTGCCTCCTGCAAACATCTGTATATTCCGTTCTCAAGTCTTGCCATAATTCTAGTATGGCCATTTTCATAAAGAAATCTGAGCTTATTGGCGACCAAGTCACCCAAGTGGGTAAACTGGTCCCTTTTTCTGCCTGCTAAATTGTCGCCAACTTTTCTTGAGGTCTGTAAAAGACCTTTTCGGTCTTCATCCAGGTCACTCCTCGCTCTCTTCAGTGCACTTGATCTACCACTTCCACTCGCACTTGGAGTGGTACAGGCTGACACGGTTGCACATCCACTTTCATGTGGAGGCACAGAGATGACTGGAGTGGTTTCCACTTCCACAATGTCTTGTGGGGGCGTGGCAAATGTCACATCCTCCATTTCTGTTACATCGAAAGGGAAACTAATGCTTCCTTCTCCTTCTCCTTCACCATCTCCTTCTGTGGCTGGGGCTTCCATGACCTTTAAAATACATAACACATTTCTAAGGCAAAGTGAGCTATATGTTATACACACATTATAATCAAAGTATCTTAATGTATTTAGAATTTTTTTGAGTGTCCATGCATAAATTAAATTAAAAGAGTAACAATTTTCTTTCCAGCTTCCTGCTGCTGCAGAGGAATGCCTGAAAATTGCCAAAGAATATGAAGAAAAATGGAATTTCCCCAGGTGTTTGGGAGCTATAGGTGGGAGGCACATTGACATTGTGGCACCACCCAACAGTGGAACTGTTTATTTTAATTATAAAGAGCGCTTCAGCATTGTTTTGCTAGCAATTGCTGATGCTAATTATAGAATAATTTACGCTGATATTGGCACGCAGGGGATGATTTCAAAATGTTAGAAACCAAAACTCTAAATATACCACCATCAACTCCTCTTCCTGGTAGGAGCAAGCCTGTTCCATATGTTTTCGTCGCTGACGAAGCCTTTGGCCTAGAGGAAAATATTGTGAAACCATTTCCAGGTCTGCATGAAAAAAATAGTTGGCAACGTATTTTTAACTATGGAGCATGCAGGGCAAGAAGAGTAGTCGAAAATGTATTTGGGATTATAAGTGCTGTTTACAGAGTGCTGAGGAAGCAAATGCTTCTCAGTCCGGAAAAGGCTACAGTGGTGGCACTAGCCTGTGTTTATTTACATAATTTTCTTCAAAACAGAAAATCTCAAAGGTATTGTCCAGCAGGAACAAACGACAGAGAGGGAGATGATGGCAACGTAATACCTGGGTCCTGGAGGGACACCCCTACAGTGCTGGAGCCACTGCCCAGAACTGGCCGAAGAACTTCATTGCTGAATGACAACAGAAGAGAATATGCCGAATACTTCTGCAGTATTCAGGGCTCCATCCCATGGCAGTATGGAAAATAAGTTCCACATCATTGTTAAATGATGACATAAAGTAATATGCTCTATTCTTCTGCAGTATTCAGGACTTCAAACCATAGCAGTATGGAGAATCATGTTTTTCAGTGAAATTGTAAATATTCACATTATGTAAAGCATTAGCACGAAAAAATGTTGCCAAATATATGATTAATAAAATAATATAACAAATTTACTTACTGGTACTACTTCATGTGTGCTCCTATGAGAGAGTGGTTTGTAATTGTGTCTTATGAACTGCATACTTTCAAAAGCATACCATGAAGAGTGGTACACATTGCTTGTAGCACTTCCAGTTCCTTTGCGTCTCTTCCTTTTCGCTAACTCGCGACTATATTGGCTTTTTAAATTATGCCACTTGTCCTCACATTCCTTCTTTGACACGTTAAATGCCTTGGCAATTTCCTCCCACTCGTCGTACCTTTTCTGAGTGTTCTTATAGTCTCCTAGTTTCACATCCCATATACAGGGATGCCTGCGCACTGCCTCTATAAAATGCAGTGTATTTTGTTTTGACCAAGAAGTCATGGCAAATTTTAAAGTATTACACGCGGGCACAACACACGACACAATACACAAATAACTACACAACAAACGGCAGTCGGCACCTCCAAAACTCAAACAGCCGCCAAAGAGAATGGTACTACGCATGCGCTAATCGTCAAAATAAGCGGCAGGTGACAAGACGACAGGAAATGATAGTACTGCGCACGCGCGAGTTCTTAAAATGTCGCTCATACATGTCGCGTATATGGCCAAAAAGCGATATACAAAATGTATACGCGACATGTATGAGCTCGAGGGTCCGCATACAAGTTCTGTGAATTTTTGTATGAGGTGATGTATCGCGACATGTCAAATTGACATGTCGCTCATACATGTCGCGATACATGTATCCCAGTGTAAACGTACCTTAAGGACAACACACACATTCGTGCCCGAGGGAGGACTCGAACATCCGACGGGGGGAGCCGCGCGAACCGTAGCAAGGCGCCTAAGACCGCTCGTCTACCCCGCGCGGAAACTGGAGTGTCTTTCTTGTTCTGCATGGTATCTGTAATGCTTGTTTCTTCAGTATATTTACTATTCTGTGTTGTGCTATGTGTCTGTATGTTAAAGTGTACCATTTCTTTTTGTTAGCCATGACACGGGTGTTTCTGTTCAGTGGTTTTGTGTGTACTACAGTATCTATGTTATTTGTAGAGCTTTATGGTGCTTGTGTACTCTGTAGATTTTCTTTTTTCTTCAGTTTTGTTTTAATTTTGTAGTTGTGTTTATGTATTATATGGGTGTTAAAGCCACTGTGTTTGCCTATGAGCTGTATTTTCTTGAATGCTTCTTCATAGTTTTCTCTGCTGAGTGGGATTTTATTCAGTTTTTGTATCATGTGATGGAAAACTGTTAGTTTGTGGTTTTATAGATGGTTTTACGTGGCACGTATAGTTGTGTCTTTCGTTTTGGATTCCTGTATATGTCAAATTTGTGCTTATTGTCATCCTGAAATTTACAAAAAGCCAACAGCAATAGACACAATCGGAGTACTATCATTCATAAGATCGGTCACAGATTGAATCAGCACAGTATTCCGAAGACGCAGTATTGATACGGTGTTTACACTAAGAGGAACTGGGCATGAATATCTGAACACTTCAAAAGACATACGTAGGCCGCTTGCTACAGCTGGAGTATATAAATTATGTGGCACGTTTAGTCAAGGGCACATAGGAATTATAAAAAGAAGCAAGTGGGAGAACTGTCAGAAAATTGTGAAATAAAATCAAGAGTAAGACGAGGGAATGGTTTGTCATCCACTACTTTTTAACTATCCACTGAAGAGTGTGGATAGAGAATGGAGGGAGGCCATTTAAGTACTAAAGGTATACAACTAAGAAGAAAACGAAACAAGATCAGTGTAGATTATCTAGCATTTAAGATTACATGGCGATTATTACAGACTCAACTGAAATAGCAGTAGAACAAATCACAGAACTACAACGTCAAGCAGAAAAAGTAGCATTACGAATAGCATTCGAAAAAGAAAAAATCATGACCAACGCTGACGATGCACTTCAACAGTTTAAAATAAATAACAACACAGTATCTAATGCTGCCTGTTTTAAATATCTGGTAGAATAATGGACTTAAGAAAACATGATGGAAAAGACAGTAATACGGTCTACAATACATTAATTGGATAAGGCCTTTCGAATGACAAAGAAACATATACACAAAGAGATATTTATCATGGAACAGAAAACGGAAAAAACCATGAAACTGTGGCCAGACCAAAAATACTATATGCAGGGAAAGCTCTTAAACTGATTACTAAGGGAGACCTCGAAAAACTATAAAAACTGGAAGAAGACTCCTAAGAAAAATACTAGGACCCCAAAGAGACCGTGAACCTAAATACAGATTGAGATACAATACTGAACTGTAGCTGAAATTTGAAAACTGAACATATGCAATAAGAAACAGGAAATTAAAATTTTATGAGCACATACGCAGGATGAACAGTGACAGAATCTTAGAATTACGAAGTGTTTGACTTACTAAATAATCCTAAAACCCATGACTGAGAGAAGGTCGATGAATCCTCTGCCAGGCACTTCACTGCGAATGGCAGAGTAATCATGTAGACGTAGATGTAGGAGAGAAATCGAGAGATGTGGACACAATACGAAACACAACGCCTATCAAAGAAGAAACAGAAAAGACTTGGCTTCCAGGACAGGAAAAATTGGATTATTGTAAGGAAGGGGATACAAGAAGAAAAGGAACAAAATTCGTGAAGCACAAAAGAAGTGCGGGCGCAAAGGGAATAAATGGTAAAACAAAGAAACAGAATAAGTATTATTTCACCGTACCACCTAAGAACTTTAATTGAGGTATTAAAAAAAATATTCACCGGAGAAAAAATTATTCATCCACAGGCGGCATAACGGTAATACCGTGTAACATCGCCTGTAACAGCCAGAATTTGGCGAGGTACTGATACCACAAGTTCCTCCAGAAGAGTCCCGTACTGCTTAAGCCGCTCATTGCCTAATAAGACCCGTAGAGGTCAAAATTCCAGGGTCGTTTATTGCTACGTTTTACCCACTGTTCCACACACGGCCAGACATATACTGAGAGATTAACATTGGATGATTTACAGGATTACTTAAAGCGTGATACGGGGCCCGATAATGCATCAAACCAGGAGGGTGTACGTCCAGTCCTTTTAACATGGATGTTGTCATCTTGGAAGAAAGAAGTCTCCAGTGCATACTCGTCAGATAAATGTCGATGGAAGAGAAATATTTAGTCACCGAATATTGAAATAAATAGTCTAGTTCAAGTTCACGTTAAACTGAATGAGTGAGCGTAAGTCACGGTACCAAAAATACCCTTTAACCATCCCAGAACCACCTCCAGCCTTAACTGCAGTCTCTACCCACTGCACACTCAATGTCTCACTGGGGTCTCGGTACACTCATCGCCTTGGATCATTTGAAAATAGGCAAAATCGCAACACGTCGGACCAAACTATACTTAGATATTGCCGAGTTTCAATGTTTGTCTCACCGAGAATGCAGAGGCATGTGTGCTGCTGTGAGGCACCAGACACCAGATGTCCATTTCATTCATTTTTCTTCGGTCCGTACCTGGTTGAGTTGGATTCAATGACAGCAGCAGTTACTGTCGGTTAAGACTTCAATTTTTTTATACATCGTATATTTTGCCGTCTCAGTTGCAAGCTCAAATAAAAGATACAAAAGAATTTAAATACCGTCATAGTTCCTAAAGTCTCTCGCGACGAATATGTCGACAATAGGGGCGAGAATCTGTTTATGACCACTGTTTTTACATCGTGTTAGATGGCTGACAGTGGGGACCAGTCCTTTTTAGACACGTTGAAAAGTCCGTGTTGAGAAATTAACAAACCGGTTAACTTCCTTTACGCTGTGGTTGTGGGCATGTCCAGACACGAGAGTGTCATTCAGTCACATTTCCTTGTTTATCCAGGTTAATCAGTTGATCCCATACGTCAACTATCATACACACCACTTCACTACCACAACGTACGTTAGGGCTGGTGGGTCACATGACTCTCTGATGCCAGTTTTACACCACGTATAGCGCTCTAAAGCGACCAATGTGCCCTTTTAAGGGGATATCTGTTATTTTGTCTAGTGATTTTAATGGTAACCATTAGAGTATTTACATAAAATAACTTTGAAAGTATAAGAGAAGAGGCAGGGTGGCTAGGTGGTGCGAACAAGTATTATCCCAGTCTTCTACTGGGTTCACATTCGTCCGATGGTCTCCGTATGGTCGTCCAACCGCTTAAGCTGGTCCAAAGCAGCCTGAAACCCAGTAAACGCGTGACCCACCCGAGTGGTCTGCACGCGCCTACGCTGTGTGAAAGAGAGCGCGAAAAGACTTCGCAAAGGTTGGCGGTAGTTGCCGGAAATGAGCGATGCTGTTTAATAACACGAGCGAGTGAGCGCTTGGGCACAGTCATGCAGATATGACGCGCTTGCACGCACTTGCACATAGGCTGCGAATGTGCAGTGTGCGCATGCCTAACGTGCTTCCTTTACCACCAGAGTTGGGTAACATTTATTTGAATGACGAATAACGAATGCAGATAACAATTATAATTTGTTGTTCGTGAATAGCAAATAAAAATGTTTACCCGAAATATTATTCATTTAGACGAAGAAAAATATTTATTCGTCATCTGTGAATAAAAAGCGCGACCAATAATAGATAAGTTTGAAATCTAATAGCATTTGCAGCTAAGTTCTTTTTCATTTATTTAAAAACTGTATATTTTGTTGCATTGAAATTACTTTTCAGAACACAACTGTTTTCAAACATCACCTCAGAAGGTTTATTTGAGTTTTGGAAATTTGCCGTTGTAACACACTAAAGATTGTGTGCTCTATACCTTGTAAGAGGATATCGGTTTGTTATAAATCCTGAAAGTGTTTTTATTTCAGGATAACAATGTAATACATTCAAATCACGACCTTCTTCACAAAAAATTGAAAACTCACCAATTAATTTTTAATTTCTGGCAAGTAATTTCATTGCGATTCCATGCTAGCTTCAACTTCGACATCACGTTCAAAATAAATTTTCTTTTTACGTTTCCTTTAAGATTTCCTTGGCTGTTATATGTTTATAGTCATATGAAATACTCCCTTGGTCATGGACAGCAATACAAGTAAACTATTGGTTTTTAAAATGTAAGTAAGGCATTCCTGCAATAACGGCAGTTGTTGGAAAAAGGCTAAATCAATCTTTCAGCCGTCTGCTGACACTTTCACAAGAAAAAAGTTACCATCGTGCTGCAGTATTCTGAACTCTTTTCGGTGCTCAAACACAGTCTCCCTTCCAGAACTTTTCAATCTCAAAACTCTATGTAACTGTTTGGATTCACTTCGGATCGAAAGCTCTTCCATCTGACAGCGCAATACTTAATGCGTGTTAATTCTAAAACACTTTCGGATGATTTCAGAAGACTAGGAGCATTCCACAAATGTTTCAGATTCTGTTTATGTTAGACGTTAGCAGCAATGTACAACAGAAGAAGGTGTTGTAGGTTATGTGTTTCCGTTGGCCGCATTCTCATTTTTGGTGAGTTATGTAGAGTACTTCGATATGTTGGAAGAGGGAGAGGAGAAGTACTGTGAAGTGCGGTGTCGGTTGAACTGGGCCGCGTTGGCAGTGTAACTGCTAAGCTCGTCCGCAAATGTAATTTTACGTTGCATTCGTTACGCTGTAAGTCAAGTTAACTGTGCTCAACACTCCATTGCTTTACGAGGCATGGTGCTGTACCTTGACTTATATTAGCCTCTGATACGACTAATACAGCAAGTAAGAGGGACACCTTGATTTTCACATGTGCTCCGAAACACGGTGCTAGTTTCACTTGAATCGACAATTTTATCATCGTTAGAGACGAAGGAAGCGATAAGTAAGAGAAAAACGGTGGATAGAATCTATGCCGTATGACACCTCTCAAATCCCGTCAGTGAAAACTTCACTCAGTTGTTTTTATTAAGAGACCAGCAGTCTGACCGACAAGCTGAACGTCGTTCCAGCATGAGAATAACGCATCTCTTCTCACCGCTAGACCTTGTGCTTCCTTCCTCTTTCCAGCTAATGTATCTGACGGTACCAATAGTAAGAAATTCTATTAGTTCATTTACCTGATTTACTCACTAGAGCCTACAATGAAGCTCAACTGGAATGCGTGTCAGTGTCAGTGAGATTTTATCTGCGGACTGAATGCGAGCATTATTTCATAAGCTACTCATTCAGATAAATTTGCGGTCCCACAACTAAACCAGTGATCTGTAATAACGTTTAATATCCGGTTATCATTTTAATTTTCGTTATACACAATCACACTCGGTCACTGAGGTAATGTTTGATAAATCTCAGATGAACAGCATACATTTTCTCCGTAGAAAACATGGAAAATCGACAGCTACGAAAAAAATTATAATCCTAAGTGTATTCCAACGCTTGGCGAATCCATTAGCGCCGCTACGTGGGGACGGAGCTCTACAGAGCCCAAGTTCCCGTGGCAGGGCCACTCGCCTGTTGTCCTGCACTGAGTGCGCCACAACGTGATGGAGAGTGAGGGAAATACTGGCCGCGAACTTTCAGCAACGAGTGCGAAACGAGTGATGGCGAATGTAGGCCCGTCACGCAGAATCGTCACACTGGCGCAGTGTTCCACTGCAGCCGCCACGAAAGTGCACCGCTTCATTACCGGATGGACATGGCGTTGTACTGTCCATAAAATGCGTATCTAGTGAGGCAAACAGCCCGGAGAACGTAACGAGATTACTTGACCATTCTCATACTAACCAAACGAAGCGGACTAGAAAAATAGTGCTAGCCATATTAAGAAGTAAAGCTGGTCACAGTATATATTGAACCACTGTGAGTAGACTATGAAAATATTTCAGCACATCCATGAATCTAATCACTACATGACTAAGAAATGCTTGAATTTTAGAAAAACGATGCGGCCTGTGAAATATCTGGCTTCACATTGAGGTAAGATGTGTACGTGGTTAGCTATAAAATACCAAAAATAACTCATGCATACGAATTTGTCGGTGAGAATCTTGGTGTTTGTGGGGTCTTGCCCACTCGTCGCTAATAGGGTGCCTACGGGATACAGCGTTCCGGTAATGCTATACAACAATATTTCAAACAAACAACATTAGTACACTACTGGTAATTAAAATTGCTACACCACGAAGATGACAGGTAGATGATACTGTGATATGCAAATGATTAGCTTTTCAGAGCATTCACACAAGGTTGGCGCCATTGGCGACACCTACAACCTACCGACATGAGGAAAGTTTCCAACCGATTTCTCATACACAAACAGCAGTTGACCGGCGTTGCCTGGTGAAACGTTGTTGTGATGCCTCGTGTAAGGAGGAGAAATGCGTACCATCACGTTTCCGACTTTGATAAAGGTCGGATTGTAGCCTATCGCGATTGCGGTTTATCGTATCGCGACATTGCCGCTCGTGTTGGTCGAGATCCAATGACTGTTAGCAGAATATGGAATCGGTGGGTTAAGGAGGGTAATACGGAACACCGTGCTGAATCATAAAGGCCTCGTATCACTAGCAGTCGAGATGACAGGCATCTTATCCGCATGGATGTAACGGATCGTGCAGCCACGTCTCGATCCCTGAGTCAACAGATGGGGACGTTTGCAAGACAACAACCATCTGCACGAACAGTACGACGACGTTTGCACCAGCATGAAATATCAGCTCGGAGACCGTGGCTGCGGCTACCCTTGACGCTGCATCACAGACAGGAGCGCCTGCGTTGGTGTACTTGTAACCTCCCCACCATAATTTTAAATAGGACAGAAATAATAAATGAATGGGAGCCAAACGTAACCTCCCTAGCAATTAAATTTGATGACAATAAAAAATGAGAATCGCTACTACTAGCGTACTCCACAACGACTACTACTGTACTGCTCTGCATGACGACAACTAGCGAACTCCACGACGACTACTACTGTACTGCTCTACATGACGGCTACTAGCGTACTGCACGCAACGACTACTGACACAGTACCGCTCGTAACACTCGCGCGGTCAAGCGCATACTAACCACGATAATAGGCTCTCTGGTCAAAGATTTTAACGTGCCTCACCATCGCTGCTACGTTACATACGTGTTTCATACTCAACGACGAAACTGGGTGCACGAATGGCAAAACGTCATGTTTTGGATGAATCCAGGTTCCGTTTACAGCATCATGATGGTCGCATCCGTGTTTGGCGACACCGCGGTGAACGCACATTGGAAGCAAAACCCTACATTTCAGCAAGATAATGCTCGACCGCATGTTGCAGGTCCTGTACGGGCCTTTCTGGATACAGAAAATGTTCGACTGCTGCCCTGGCCAGCACATTCTCCAGATTTCTCAACGTCTGGTCAATGGTGACCGAGCAACTGGCTCGTCACAATACGCCAGTCACTACTTTTGATGAACTGTGGTATCGTGTTACAGCTGCATGGGCAGCTGTACCTGTATACGCCATCCAAGCTCTGTTTGACACAATGCCCAGGCGTATCAAGGCCGTTTTTACGGACAGAGGTGGTGGTTCCGGGTACTGATTTCTCAGGATCTATGCACCCAAATTGCGTGAAAATGTAATCACATGTCAGTTCTAGTATAATATATTTGCCCATTGAATACCGGTTTCTCATCTGCATTTCTTCTTGGTGTAGCAATTTTAATGGCCAGTAGTGTAGTTTTAGTTTTATTTTCAGGAAAGCAAACTGACAATACTTAAATTGTGGTATACACCACTTCTAACAAACACCGAACAACGCGCTCCAGTACGCGGCCGCCAAATACATCGCTGGCCGCACTTCTCTGGGCGGCCCGCTGCTTCCATCGCTGGCCGTCTCCACACGCACGCTCCCTTACGTGGCCGAGAAATACATCGCTGGCCGCACTTCTCCGGGCGGTTCGCGGCTACCATCGCTGGCCGCCTCCTCGCGCGCGCGTTTGTCAGCACACAGCAATTGGCTACGCCAGGAAACATTGCGATTGGTTTTCCCTGGAAAACAGCGACCCCAGCCGACGGCTCCATTAACTAGCAAGCCTTATATAAACCCGGCCGCCGCCGCAAACGACAGTTCTCATCGGGAAGTGCAGTACGCCGTGTTCCAGCTGCTTGTGGATGACTCGCCGCACCACTCGAGGTTACCTGGCTGCTCGGCGGAAAATCTTGCGACTTCACTTGGAGAGACTGAACTTCACTGGACTTCGGAATAATTACGGGACGTGCACCCGTACATTCGGACATTGGTATAACCAAACTTTAATTCTGCATTACTTCTGAGTGTGAGCCTTGGTAGACGCTTGGCTAACATAATTGAAGGGGTCGGAGAGATATAGTCATAAGCCACATCGAACTAGTTTTGAGATACAGCGAGTATAAAGTTCCATAGAGGTCTGAAAATGTTTAATACAAAATAGAAACCTCATTTCTACTGCAAACACTTGCTTAATACTTGCGAAGCATGTTGTTAAATAGTCAACCCTCTGCATGCTATAAAATATTAATTTTAGAGTGATTCTAATTAAGATTTAGTCAACGGTGGCTTATGACTCTATCTCCCAAAAAATTGTTTAAAACATAAAGTATGAATTTGTAAGGATTTATTTTAACTACTCTTACACAGCAAGCAGAATATATAATTTTTACACATTAATATATACACATCAGGTATCTGAGATGTATAAATTACTTTTTTCATTTATACAGTTACATCAAGGAAGTTCCTCTACCTCATTATTGTACACTTTATTTCCAGTATATGACCGAAAGAAATCTTGATTTGCTGCAGGTATGTGTGACATAAGAGACAGTACATCATCAACTTCTTTCTGGTTAATTGGTAGTGGCTTTCTGTACTTTATTGGCAGCTGATATGGATTTGGTTCAACTAGTCTTCCTTTCTTTTTGACACGAATACCCACTGACGTGAAAGCTCCTACGTCTGAATAAGAGTGCTTTACACTTAGCTTGAAGGGATCTTCAGACTCAAATTGAGTAGCTTCACTGAAATGGTGGGGATCTCCATACGTGGATTCTGTACGTTTTGAGGTCAATGTATTCAGGCTTTCCAAACTTCTGAAGTCTTCTCTTTCAATTTTAGTTACAATGAAATGTTTTGGACTCGCAGATTTTATTACTTCTGCCCATTCATCTGGAGTGTACACTATTGGACGTCTGTTTCTTGCATACCGTACAGTGCAATCAAAATCACGATCGCAAGGTAGCATGGTGTGACCTACCACAGGGAAGTAATGCTGGACAGAATCAAATCTTTTGGTTGAAACAAGGGACCTTTCCAAAGCAATAATAGTCCAATTCTTTGTCTGACCCTTGCAGTTGTCTGTGATTATGTGGAGATGTTTTGTCTGAGGATTAGCTATCTCCAAGTACTTCAATAAGCAGCTCCCAACCTCATCTGAACCCCGTCCTCCATCTTTCTCGCTCCACAGAAACATATAATCCTTATTTGATCCACAGTCGTGGATACCATAGTTGTATGTCCATATTTTCCTCTTGTAAAATGCTCGACCTACTGTTAGTTTAGGTGTGGGGAATGTTTGCTGCATGTCCATTGCTATCACATGATGCTCCTTCGAATTTTCTTTAGCCAGAGCAGTTAAAGACGCAATCATATTTTGTCCTCTATCAGCCTTTTTGAGATGCAGTTCACATTGTTGTTTCTTTTCTGTGACTCCTTCTGCGCATAATTTTGGGTTATTTATATTAGAAATCCATCACCTTTTGAACAGGTGTCACTTTTTGGTAGTTTGAAGCCTACGTTAAATTCAGATACAAAAATTCTCTGAATTTACTTCCAGATACTGCAGGAACCTGCTTTTCCTTGCAGTATTCTGAGTATTTATCTCGAAATGAGGAAGCAATTGTGAGATCGCAATCCAAATACAGTTTATTGGAGTTCTGTTGCCTACTGTAATGACTGTTATATTTCGGTATGGCGAAGAGAAATTCTCTAACACTTTGTACAGCTTCGTCTTGAAATTTATATGGGTAATTTTCATGTTTTCCACAAAGAAAAAAAAAGATGAGCTTATATCCTCTTCTTAATAGAAATATTTGTATAGTACTCAGTTTGAGTACATCCATAACTTATAGCACAGAGTAACATGCAAACCTCTTCCATCTTCTTTTGGCACTAAAAATCCCTGCTTCATTTGATGTTGCGATTCCTCACCTTTCGTGCATGTATCCGTAAGCCATGAACCCTTAGGAAAGCTTCCTTGCAGATCATGACTTTTATTCCGCATACCGTCACATTATAAGAAAATGTAACATCCCGGGATGATATTTTCTTGGAAGTCTTTTTTGGATAGCTTTGAAAGAAATTATGACAAATATAACAAAATGAAATAAATGTACAAAATATTAAACCATTTGTATTTAAATAGTGAACAAACCTCCGCTTTTTCGGTTCCATTTTCATACAGCTCATCAGGTAAGTATTCGGGGCATTAAAGTTTCTTATGTCCCAAAATGCATGGAAAAATGTTTTCTTCCTCTGCAAGCAGTATTGTGAATAATTTATTTGAACAAGTACAGGGACTTCCTATAGTAGCAGCCTCAACAATCTTGTGGGTTTTTAAAGACTTATACTGCTGACCAGCATTTCGTCGACGTTTTGCTTTATTTTTCTTCCACTGATCAATATTTCACTTTCTGTTCCGTGAAGGCTTTGGTTTTTCGGGTGATTCTTCATCTATTCTACTTATTTCAAGGTATAATATGAAGAGCAAAATAGTCTAAGAATTTGCGTGAGATATAGTCATAAGCCACACAAAATATTAAATTTCGCTAAAATCACATTAATGAGAAAATATTTTTTTACACATCTTTTGCCTTTGAAACTACATTATTGCACCATTAAGCAGTAATATAAATGTGCCCATCAAGTTTCATCATTAACACACAGGATGGCTGTCAAATGCGTTGCCAATTTTGAGAGGAACAAAGTCATAAGCTACAGGAAATTAATCACCAGAATTAAACCGTTTTATTTCCTTACCGAAACATCATCTGAGCTGGAACTGCTGGTCAATGGATGCCAAGATTCATCGTTGTCATGATCCAAAGGGTAAAGCTCTTCACTTCCACTACCGTCTGTGTCAAATATGCGTTGAAGACCCGAAGACGCTTCAGACGTTCCTGACCCACCTGCCATTTTGCCGTGGCTTGTGACTATGTATCTTCTGAAACTACCACCAAATGGCACAGCATAGAAGTGCACTCCGTCATAGCCTGCCATCTGTTGCAGTAACACGGAACTTTTTCAACTCATTGTGAAGAAGACATTGTTAAGAATGTCACAACATGAAAAACTCAATTTCGTGAAAGTTGTGGCTTATGACTATATCTCTCTGAGCCCTTCAATTGTTAAAAGTGATTTGTGATTTAATAAACCAGACTGAAGACGTTATTGTTTTATTCCTGGTTATAGCATAAATCTACTACAGCAAATGTCGCAAGCGAGAGGAGACGTGAAAACAGTCCAGTTCTTGGTACGCACAGAGTCCAACGAAACACGTGAAGCTGATAGCGCAGCACTAATCCCATTGCAGACTCCGGCCGATTTTGTGCGGTCGAGGCTAGCAGCATATTCCGAGGCATCAAGGGATCACCAAATTGGAGGGCAGCGTGGAGGGTTAAAATCGTAGAGAGAGTCCAAGACATGAATACACCAAACAGATTCAGAAGGATGTAGGCTGCAGAAGGTACTGGGAGATGAAGAAGCTTGCACAGGATAGAGTAGCATGGAGAGCTGCATCAAACCAGTCTCAGGACTGAAGACCACAACAACAACGAGGCTAGCAGGAGCTGCGTTTACATGCAGCTGTTGTATGGGGCGCGCCTGGCACGGCGCGGTCCGATTCCGCGCACCATTGGTCGCCGAGTCTTCACAGCCATCTCTGCTCTTGCGTTCCACCTCTTCGTTCCGGCGTTTGTGGTTACGCCAGAATAGTGTTAATGCAGCAAATTTCACTCGAAAGAAGTGTGTGACATTCGCAATAGATGGCGCTCTAATAGTCACAAATGTATAAGTACGTGGTATCACGTAACATTCCGCTTCGTGATACATCATCCGTGTTAAAATGGACCGTTTACCAATTGCGGAAAAGTTAGATATCGTGTTGACGTGTGGCTATTGTGATAAAAATGCCCAACGGGCGTGTGATATGTATGCTGCTCGGTATCCTGGACGACATCATCCAAGTGTCCGGACCATTTGCCGGATAGTTGCGTTATTTAAGGAAACAGGAAGTGTTCGGCCACATGTGCAACGACAACCACGACCTGCAACGAATGATGATGCCCAAGTAGGTGTTTTAGCTGCTGTCGCGGCTAATCCGCACATCAGTAGGAGACAAATTGCGCGAGAATTGGGAATCTCAAAAACGTCGGTGTTGAGAATGCTACATCAACATCGACTGCACCCGTACCATATATCAATGCACCAGGAATTGCATGGCAACGCCTTTGAACGTCGTGTACAGTTCAACCACTAGGCACAAGAGAAATTACGGGACGATGACAGATTTTTTGTAGGCGTTCTATTTAGCGACGAAGCGTCATTCACCAACAACTGTAACGTAAACCGTCATAATATGCAATATTGCGCAACGGATAATCCAAGATGGCTGCGACAAGTGGAACATCAGCGACCATGGCGGATTAATGTATGGTGCGGCATTATTGGAGTAAGGATAATTGGTCCAAATTTTATCAATGGCAATCTAAATGGTGCAATGTATGCTGATTTCCTACGTAATGTTCTACCCACGTTACTACGAGATATTTCACTGCATGACAGAATGGCGATGTACTTTCAGCATGATGTATGTCCGGCACATAGCTGACGTGCGGTTGAAGCGGTACTGAATAGCATATTTTATGACAGGTGGATTGGTCGTCAAAGAAGCCATACCATGGCCCGCACGTTCACCGGGCCTGACGTCCCAGGATTTCTTTCTGTGGGGAAAGTTGAAGGGTATTTGCTATCGTGATCCACCGACAACGCCTGACAACATGCGTCAGCGCACTGTCACTGCATGTGCAATCATTACGGAGGGCGAACTACTCGCTGTTGAGAGGAATGTCGTTACACGTATTGCCAAATGCATTGAGGTTGACGGACATCATTTTGAGCATTTATTGCATCAATGTGGTATTTACAGGTAATCACGCTGTAACAGCATGCGTTTTCAGAAATGGTAAGTTCACAAAGGTACATGTATCACATTGGAACAACCGAAATAAAATGTTCAAACGTACCTACGTTCTGTATTTTAATTTAAAAAACGTACCTGTTACCAACTGTTCGTCTAAAATTGTCAGCCACATGTTTGTAACTATTAAAGCGCCATGTATCACACAGCGAAAAAGCTGGTCCAACTAAAACATTCATCCAGAATGAGATTATCACTCTGCAGCGGAGTGTGCGCTGATATGAAACTTCCTTAAGATTAAAACTGTTTGCCGGACCAATACTCGAACTCGGGATCTTTGCCTTTCGCGCGCAAGTGCACTCCCAACTGAGCTACCGAAGCACGACTCAGGGCCCGTCCTCACAGCCTTACTTCTGGCAGTATCTCGTCTCCTACTAGGAAGTTTCATATCAGCGCACACTTCGCTGCAGAGTGATAATCTCATTCTGGAAACATCCCCCAGGCTGTGGCTAATCCATGTCTCAGCATTATCCTTTCTTTCAGGAGTGCTAGCTCTGCAAGGATCGCAGGAGAGCTTCTGTAAAGTTTCGAAGGTAGGTGACGTGGTACTGGCAGAAGTACGGCTGCTTGGGTAGATCAGTTGGTAGAGCAATTGCCCGCGAAAGGCAAACGTCCTGATTTCGAGTCTCTGTCCGGCACACGGTTTGAGTCTGCCAGGAAGTTTCTTTCTAAAAAACATTCATAGTTCTTTAGGTACTAAACGAATATATAATAAAAATGGGGGTTCCTATTTTAAAAAAAACGCAATTGATATCCGTTTGAATTGTGGCAGCGCCATCTAGCAGCCCAACCATAGCGCCATCTGGTTTCCCCCTTCAAGCTAGACAAGTTTCGTTCTTTGTAGTTTTTTCGTTTGACGCTTACTTCGTGAGATATTTGGCCTGGTCACGATCAATGGACCACCCTATATAGCGTGGACGCAAGGTTGACGTTTGCAAGTCAGTTATTTTAAATCTCAATAAAGTTACAAGAATTACTTTTGGTTGCCCTAAACGTATCTTTGACAAAGTACATCACTGTTCTGTATTTACTAAATCTGGTGACACAGTATTATACTTATTCCAGCTTCTTATTAGCGTCTCCTGTTACAACTTACAGCCACAGGCCTTGGCGGAGTGGCAGGTCACCAAAGTTAAGCACTGTCGCGATGGGCGAGCACTTGCGCGGGTGATCGTCCAGTCTGCCGAGAGCTGTTGGTAAGCGGGGTGCACTCAGCCCTTGTGAGGCAAACTGAGGAGCTACTTGGTCGACAAGTAGCGGCTCCGGTGTCGTAAACTAACATACAGCTAGGAGAGTGCTGTGCTGACCACATGCTCCTCCATTTCGCATCGAGTGACACCTGTGGGCTGTCGATGACACGGCGGCCAGTCGTTACCGTTGGGCCTGTTCGGGTGGAGTTTACTTTTGGTTTAGTTACAGCCCAACTTACCTCATCTGCATCTTTTCACCACAATTACCGTTGCAAGTAAGGTGAGGATATATCTATATTAGGCACCTCATAGTTGTATATTCCGGCTGTCAAAAATTACAAGTCTCTAAGCATGCATAGTAGATAGATGGATATGAAACACCCTTAAAATGCAAGCAGAAATAGGTGCATACTTGAGCTGTCCGATAAATCTCGTTTCAGTAGGATCATCGTCCGTATGAAGCAGACATTTCCCAATCAATTTCTTGACCTGTCAGTAGTTAGTCCGCCGTTGTTGGAGGTCTTTACGTGCCCGCATTGTCGGACGAATACGGTTTCAGTCATCGACTAGCCGTAAGATATTCTCATTAACTTATTCCTATTCTTTCAACACTTTCGTGAATCACGGTCAGTGAGATTAACAAAAAGGCTATGTTCGAATGCTTACACTAGAAATGTAAGGCTGTATATACATGCGTTAAGAGGAGAAAGACAGAAATATGGAAATATTAAAGAGATCGTCGGAGAAACGGGAAGCATTTCTAAGAGGAGACCTCAGAAAGTAAGTTACACATGCTGTCTGACACTCAGATCATTGCGAGCAAGAGAGGCGTATTGTCAGAGGCGGTTACATGTTCTGGGTTCCTTGGGGACACAGATCTGCTGTGGCACGGGTGACAAATGCATCACACTTTGCGAGTGAAATGGCGCGGCAATTGGAAACGTACTCCACAGCTGAATTCTCGGGGCAGTACGATTCTTGTGGCCAAAATGTCTACATTGCACACAGACTCTCTTTGCAGTTCTGGTGGTATATATGTGTAATGCGATGTCGCGCTCAATCGTAGTGAAACGGTTGCAATGATTAAGGCCATCACAGACGTTGGTGATGCTGACTGCAAGTTCCAGATGTTGCACCATACGATTTACATCTTTTCCGAAATCTGGAAGAATACCTTGGGAGAAAGAAATTTTCCTGCATGACCGAGGAGTGGGTTTACATCGTCGAATTACTGAACAATCGATTGATCGTTACGATAGTTGTTTATGGAGGCTTGGTGACTATATTAAAATTAGTATTATGTGTCTGTGTCACCCTTAAGTGTAGTGCAGCTTTGAAAAGAAGTTACATGGCCGGCCAGAATTACATGAAACTTAGTTTTCGGAGTCCCTAGAGCTCAAATGGCAACCCCGCGCTAAGAAAAGAAGGGAAAGCTGAATGGTTGAAGAAAATTATGGAAAGACTCAACAGGGGATATGAACTTGAAAGTAATTTTATAGAAAGGGAAAAGAAAGTAGATGACTATGAGATGGGAGGCACGATAGTGCAAGTAGAATTTGAAACAGCACTGTCGAAACAAGGCCCTGATGTAGACGATACTATCCATAATTATTACGATCATTGGGAAGAAACTACTCCATCTAGTGTTCTAGATCTATGATGCAGGCTACATACTCTCACACTTAAAGAAGAATGTAGTAATTCCAGCTCCAAGGAAGGTAACTGCTTATATGCGTGAATATTATCGAACTATCAGTTTAATAATTCAGGGTTGTAAAATATGTTTACGAAATATTTACAGAAAAATTTATTTAAAAAATTGATCTAAAAAATTGAGAATAAATGGTTAATTTTTTTGTGAAACAGTTTGTCTAAATTTGAGGAATAAAGTACACGCAGTGATAAAAAAGTTTCTGTTCTTAGGACACATTAACCTCTTGACTACATGTCGATGCTTATATACCCACATCGGAGACGCTCTGGGTTGCACATACACCGCAGCAGTAGTTTCAAACGGAAACATTATGATCGCACCTTATACATAAGAGAACCACTGGGCGTGCCTTTGAACCATGCACATAGTCCTACTGCAGCTGAGATCCCCATACGTTAGTGACGGAAGGAGACCACTGAGTATGATTCCACCAGACGAACATCCAGTATTACTGTTTGAAATTCTAATCGGTACATTGAATTTTCAATTCTCAATCGGCACGTCATTTGTTGTGCATGATTTCGAGCGTAATTCAAAGGCATGTGAATTGTTTCTCTAATCGGTTTTAATCCTTGTTTTTAGACAAATCATTTAATAGAATATTTGATGGTATTTCTCTCAAAATATTTTACTTATTTTCAAGCGTTGTTGAATAACACTGGAACGTAACGTTTTAAATCCGTTTTTACAAATTTAGACCTCACGCTGGAGAATTTAAAATCCCATTTATCCAATATACACTCTTCCTTTGCCTGTAAAGATTTAGACAAATTTCTCTCAAACAGATAATTACATTTTTCTTAGTTACCGTGACTTGCTTCAAGCAATGAAATTATTATTTGCACAAAAAGCCCTTATGTTGATCAATCTGATAACCCACTTGTGCATTTCCGAAACTTTTATCTGGCTACGAAAATTCTGGCAAGCATCCATTGTCCAATTTCTAGGAAATATTCTGTTCTCTCTGCTCAGACATCTGACCCAAAACTGGTAGAAACCGACATCGAGGAAGAAAGATTTGAGTCCAAGGAGATATAGAAATCCGCAAGTCAATCTGATCCTATGACATTTTTGGAAGATAATTTAAAGACAACAAAACTTCGTTAACAGGATTTGTAGGTTTAGAGCAAGCTTTTCATAATGTGGCTCAGGAAAAAAAAAAAAAAAAAACTGGCATTCTACAGGCCGTAACGTGGAATGTTGGATACCTTTATGGTGTAGATATGTCAATACGTTAGTTAGTTGTATGTTACATAAACTATTTGAACGAGTCTTATATAGAAATCATGTAGAATGAGCCAGTTTACAGGATACGTACACATGTCTAGTGTTAATATGGATAAATACAATACTTTTTAGTCCTTCTCATGCAATTACACTTAAGAACTAGGTTTTATCCTTATTTTTTTTAGCAAGCTACCAGTTTTTAAACAGATAATCACCCATCAGATGTAAGTTATGTTATCGGGCATATGCTCAAACATTTTTACTGCTGCATATTGAACTTCTTTCTGAGCCACTGACAGCATTAGTAAAGGGGAATAAATGTAAGTCCTTCCTCAACTCTTTTAGGTAAGGACATCACTATTCTTCTCAAACTGTGATGAATTATTTATGAGTAATTTAATTAGGGAATATATATGTGTTGTGGTGGTGCCTTTAAAATGCCTAATTCCTTGCAGAGGTACCTACATGACGACCACAGGTGCACAGCAGATATTATTGTTACTGCTCAGTTTTGTATAATCAGTACATTCGTTCTAAGTAATGAGCTGCCCCCGAAAATCATTCCATAACACATTATTGAGCGTATGTATGCAAAAATGTCAGCATGTTAATTCGTTGTTTCCAAAACTAGCAGTTATATGGAGAGCTAAAATAGCTGAACTTAATTGTCTGAAAATTTCAGTGATATGCTCCTTCCAATTCAATTTTTTATCAGTACATAAACCCAAAAATTTGGAACATTCTACCCTGTTTACTGACTTCTGTCCATGTGCTACATTAATTACTGGCATGATTAGAGTTTTGTACAGAAATGAATACAGTGTATTTTTCAAAATTTAGGGAGAGTCAGTTTTTGGAGAACCACTTAATAAGTGTTTGTAAAATATAATTTAACAACTCTTGTGTCCTCTGTCAAAATTAATAGAGGCAAAATTTTCAAAGTACCGCATAAAAAGTCTTCGAAAACATTCCTAACAACTTATTATTGGTTTATTATCGATTGCGTAGGGACCAATTCAGCTTGTTGAAAATGAAGTAGAAGTTCATAAAAATATACGACGGTTGGAACTTCAATAGCTGGTAATATTGTATTATTTAAGGCTTGTAAGATTCAGGGAATAAATAACATTCTCAGTCGAGCAACCCTGTGGTCTGGTTTGAGGCAGCTCTCTATGCTACTCTATCCTGTGCAAGCTACTTCATCTCGAAGTAACTACAGCAACTTAAATAATTCTGAATCTGCTTTACTGTCTTCATCGGGTAATCTCCCTCTACAGCTTTGTACCCACCGACACATCACTCCATTACCAAATTGGTGATCCCTTGATGTCTCAGAATACGTTTTATCAATCGATCTCTTCTTCTAGTCAGGTTCTGCCACAAATTTCTTTTCTCCCCAATTCTGTTCAGTACCTCCTCATTAGTTACGTGCTCAAGTTACGTGATCTAGTCTCTTCTTGTCTAAACCGTTTATCATCCATGTTTATCATTTATCATGGCTACATTCCATACAAGTACTTTCAGAAAAGACTTCCTAACACTCAAATCTATATTCGATGTTAACAAATTTTTCTTCTTCAAAAACGCTACTCTTTTCATTACCGGTCTACATTTTATATCCTCTCTACTTTAGTCATCATCAGTCATTCTGCTACCCAAATAACAAAACTCATCTACTACTTCAAGTTTCTCATTTTATTATCAATGCCCTCAGTGTCAGATGATTTAATTTGACAACGTTGTATTGTCTTTGTTTTGATTTTGTTGATGTTTATGTTATATCCCTTTTCAAGACACTGTCCATTTCGTTCAACTGCTCTTCCAACTCCTTTGCTGCCTCTGACAGAATGACAAGAACATTGGCAAACCTTAAAGTATTTATTTCTTCGCCCTGAACTTTAGTCTTGATCAGAATTTTTCTTTCGTTTCCTTTACTACTTCTTCATGTACAGAATGAGTAACACTGGCAATAGACTACAAGCCTGACTCTCTGTCTTCTCAACCATTGCTTTCCTTTCATGCTCATCGACTCTTAAAACAACCGTTTGGTTCCTGGAAAAGTTGTAAGTGGCCTTTCGCTCCTTGTATTTTGCACCTGGTACCTTCAGACTGTACAACATTGCCAACAGCATTCGTTAAGTCTACAAAAGCTATAAATGTAGGTTTGCCTATCCTTAATCTATTTTCTAAGAGGAGTCGTGGGATCAGTATTGCCTCACGTGTTTCTGTGTTTCTCCATAATCCAAACTGATCTTCCCTGAGGCCGGCATCTACCAGTTTCTCCAATCTTCTAAGACGAATTCGTCTCGTTATTTTGCAACCATGACTTCTTAAACTGGTAGTCCGGTAATATTCACACCTGATTTCTTTGTAATTGGAATTATTACGTTCTTCTTGAAGGGTCAGGGTATTTCGCTTGTCTCATTCATCTTGCACACCGTATGGAAGAGTTTTCCCATGGCTGGCTCTCCGAAGCCTGTCAGTACTTTTGACGAAATGTCGTCTGCTCCCAGAGCCTTGTTTCGTCTTAAGCCTTTCAGTGTTCTGTCAAATTCTCCTCGCAGTATCATATTTCCTAAATTATCTTCATGTACATCCTCTTCCATTTATATAATACTGCCTTCAAGTTTATCCCCCCTGCATAGTCTCTCTATATAATGCTTCCACCTTTCAGCTTTCCCATTTTTGCTTAGGACCCGTCTTCCACCTGAACTCTTAATATTCGTACATCTGCTTCGCTTTTCTCCAAAGACCTCATTAATTTCCTGTAGGCGGAAACTAACTTTCTCCTAGTGACAAATGCTTCTAAATCCTTACATCTATATTCTAGCCATTCCTGCTGAGCAATTTTGCCCTTCCTCTCAATCTCATTCCTTAGATGTATGTTTTCTCTTTCGCTGGCTACATCGGCTGGATTTTTACATTTTCTCCTTTCACCAGGTGTATTCAACATCTCCTGTGGTATCCAATTATTTCTATTAGACCTTGTCTTTTTACCTGTATGATTCTCTGCTGCCTCTGCTAGTGCATCTCTCAAAGCTACTCATTTGTCTTCTACTGTTTTCCTTCCACCTGTTCTAGTTAATTAATGCCTAATTCTACCTCTGCAATTCTCCACAATCTCTGGTTCCTTCAACCTATGGAGGTCCCATCTCCTTAAATGCCTACATTTTTCCAATTTCTTTAGTTTTAATCTACAGTTCATAGTTAATAAACTGTGGTTAGAGTTCATATCTGCCTCTGGTAATGTTTTACAATTTAAAATCTGGTTCCTAAATCTCTCTCTTACCATTACATAATCAACCTAAACCTTCTTTTGTCTCCAGGTCTGTTTCACGTATACAATGTTCTTTCATTATTCTTAAACCGAGTGTTAACTATGATTAAATTGTACTATGTGCTATGTGCCTTCCTAGTTCATTCCTTTTCCCCACTCCATAGTTACCTACAATGTTTCTTTGCCTTACTCTTCGTACTACCGAATTCCATCCTACATAACGATTAAATTATCATCTACCTTAAATATCTAAATAATTTCCTTTATCTCCTCAAACATTTCTTCAATCTCTTCATCAGCTGAAGATGTAGTTGGGGTATAAACTTATACTAATGCGATGAGTGTTGGCTATGTGTCTATATCTTGCCTACAATAATGCTCTCACTATGCTGTTTATAGTCGCTTACATGCATTCCTTTGTTCTTGTAAATTATTAAACGCACACCTTTAATAATCCTTTTTGATTTTGTATTTATAACCCTCAATTCACATGATCAGAAGTCCTGTTCCTCTGCCACCGAACTTCACTAATCCTCAGTATATAGAACTTCAATATATCCATTTCCGTTTCTAAATTTTCTTACCTACCTGCGAGATCTAACATTCCACTCTCCGATCTTTAGAACGTCAGTTCTGTTTCCCCTCAAGACTACATCTTGTTGAATAGTCGCCGCCCAGAGACCCGAATGGGGGACTATTTTACATGCGGAATAGTTTACCCAAGAGGATGCCATCATCATTTAGCCATGCAGTAGAGCTGTTAAATGCTAAGTACGCTGTTTCCACTTAAATGTGAGAGTACTCTTGAGTACATTACTTTTTGAATATTTTGTAAACAGAGGTCAGTTAGGAAACTGGAAGATCATTATTTAAGTCTTCCTTGTTAGCTTCATTATGAAGATGCTGAAATCTCCAAATTTGAATCTGTCTGGAAAACTTCACTGTGCCAGTGACGGATTACGTAAATCACTGAGAATATTGCCTCTTAAGTTACAGCAGTTTTTCAGAATTCTGTTTGAAATTCAGTCAACACCTTAAGAACTTTAGTTTTATAGAATTTTCATATTTCTATTTATTTCAGTGAAGGATGTCGATGCTACTTCTAGAAGCTTAAAGTTTTGTGGGGTCGCTTCTTTAATATGCTATCTTACTCCCTCAACTGAACCATTTAATCCGATATTTGCTGCTACATTTAGAAAGTGCAGATTGTGAAGTATCAGTCACAACACTGTCATTTGGAGAGTTATTGTTAAAATTACACCAAGCTTGTGAATTATGAGTCACAATATTGTCATTTGGTTTAATTGTTATGGCGCTTTGTAAAGTGACTGGCTGTCCTGCCTCCATTTCACAAATTCCCATATATTTTTAATCTTAATAGAAACATTGTTAATTTTTGCCTGGATGTGCATACTTCTGGAAAGTTTAATGACATTCCTTAAAATACTACAATGTATTCTGTAGTATGTAAGTATGGCTAGATCTTAATTTCTTCTGGTCCTCTTCCTCCTACATCAGGTCTTAATTCCCTTACTTATCCATGGTTTACTTGTCTTTTGATTGATTTTTTGGATACCTTTCTAAGAAGCGATTTTCGAATAATCACGCAAGTTCACTATCGAATAAATAGAGTCTGATATTAGCAGCTCTCTCTACATGTACCTCATCCCATACCACCACTTTTAACTTACTCTTAAAACACAGTATTCTTTTCTGGTTAAAAAGCCTCACTCCCTTGTATGAACCTGTCCAGGGCTGTAAGGTACCATATTGTTATTTCAGTTATTTGTGTATCATGTCAGACAGACCATAAACAATTGGTTCATATCACTTTTTTAGCCTGAGCGCTGTCTATAATTATGTTAGCAATCAGTAGCCTCCAATCTTGGTGCACATGAGTTGAAAAATTTAGTAAGGAAATTAGATTTAGGCACCCAAATAGTGGCTCCATTTCATTTTTTCTGTCTGTATCTTTTAATAAATTTACATTGAAATCTCTAAAAACTACTAACTATTTCTTCACATCTGAGAGACAGCTCAATAAGGTACGCAAATTTTTCATAAATATTTGAAAGCATATAGAAGAGATCTGTAGACTGTTGTACTGTATTACCAGAGAAGTATTCTGTAGTGGCAACTCACAAGCGCATACCTCCAGGTTCTGAGCACCACAAAAACTGTTTGATTCAGAGACTTTCACTGCGTTGAGCCTCCTCTTTTTCCTTCATTGCCACAGGCAACTATCACATGCGTTGAGACTCCTTTTCCCGTGATCACTCTACATGAAAATGAAGCTAGTCTACAATCCCTGATATTTAACGTCTGTGTCCCTGCGGTTACGTGGTATTCAGAGAGGCACAGAACATCTATTACTTCAGAAGTTTACACAACTTCTAGGCATCCATAGACTTCACCTATGTTCTTTTTCACCCGTCTAATGTTGTGATGAAACAAATTAATTTTCCTTTTCTGGAAACTTCACACATGTTATTGTCTTGTTACGTTTTAGTTCTCTTCAAGACAGCGTGTGACATGACTCGAATCTAGAAAATGTGCCCCTCTGAATCCAGTACTGACAGGGATTTTGTCTTCTGTGCTTGTGGTGCCCCTTAAACGTTCTGCTTAACTAATCTGTCCTTATCACTCTCATTCAGGTGCAGTCAGTGATTTGTGTATCACCATACCCAATAGCAGCAACACGTACAGCACGGGTATGAGATTGTTCCAGTCGAAAACAATACAATCAGTTCTTTGTTTAGATAGCTGACAGCAGTTTTAACCCAGTACTGGTCATACGTCTACAAAATCTACACTACCACCACATGAATATGTGCTGTTGCTGCACTATACTAAACTGCAAGCTAGGCTATTTTCTGCTTCTCTCATACTGTAAGTATCTGATCCTGTTCATCAAAGTCTCTGCACAAAGCCAAACGTCTCTGTCACTTGTCTGAGCTTGACACTAGGTTTAACGAATACTGTGACCTGCTATTGTACATCAGTCGTTTAGTGTATAATTTGGACTACACCTTTCTCATGACTACTACCTAGCAGCAGTACTCAACCGACGTAACATTAAAGTTGTTCCTACGAGTCTACTGGACTCTATTTAGCTCAGAAACTGGTTGAGGTTCTGTCCTTTTACAGGTAACAGGTGAAACTGATTGCTAACTGGTATCTGAAATGTGATTTCCGAGACATTCACCTTTTGCATAGTATTTGTCACCTTTTCCTATCAGACATCGGCTCTTACTCCCTTCAACCTATCTAATTCAAAATACGCCGTTTCTCATTCTGCCTGAAGAGTACAAATCATTCTTCCCTGTTCCACGGTTCTCTTGTCCAAACCAAATAATCTACAACTCGACGGGAGAGCTGTCTCTATTACTCCACTGTCTTCCTCGCGACAATCACTCCTTCCCCCAGTGAAATAACAACCAATACTATTGAATAGATCCTCCCATACTAACTAGCCTACGATAACATCGTCATTTGTCACACATGACATTACTTTTACCGAAAAGCAAAAAGCACTGGCACCCCCTTAAAGTTTAGTGGGTAAGTAGGTAATAGTCAAAACTTCTCTTTCGATGATCTGCACAGCAAACTACCAGGTAGCAGGTGGACGTAAAACACGAGAATGTAAACACAAAACAGATATGCGCCGAATGTATCTTTTAAGGCCTCGACAAAACTCTTCCATCAGCTGTGCAAGATGTATGAGTCGGACGACATACCCTCAGACTTCATGGATGATGTAGTAATTCTGATTAATGTAGTAATTACCGAACTATCACTTTAACAATTCATGGATGGAAAATACTAACACGAATTATTTACAAAAAATGGAAAAAACTGGTGGAAGCCAACCTCAGGGGAGATTAGTTTAGATTCCGGAGAAATGTAGGAGCACGCGAGGCAATACTGACCTTGTGACGTGTCTTAGAAAATATGTTAAGGAAAGACGAACCTAAATTTATAGAATTTATAGACTTAGAGAAAGCTTTTGACAATGTTGACTGGAATACTCCCTTTGAAATTCTTAAGGTAGTAGGGGTAAAATACAGGAAGCGAAAGACTATTTATAACTTGTATAGAAATCAGACGGTAGTTATACAAGTTGAGGTGTATCAATGGGAGGCGATGGTTGTGAAGGGAGTGAGACAAGGTTGTAGCCTACCCTCATGGCCGGTATCTGTGGCCGAGCGGTTCTAGGCCTCTCAGTCTGGAACCATGCGGCTGCTACGGTCGCACGTTCGAATATTGCCTCGATGTGTTTGATGTCCTTAGATTAGTTAGGTTTAAGTAGTTCTAAGTCTAGGTGACTGATGACCTCAGAAGTTAAGTCCCATAGTGCTTGGAGCCATTTGAACCTACCCTCATGTTGTTCAATCTATACACTGAATAAGCAGTAAAGGAAACAAAAGAAAAATTAGGATTAGGAATTGAAGTTGAGGGAGAAACTTTGAGGTTTGCCGATGACATTGTTATTCTATCAGAGACCACAAAGGACTTGAAAGAGCAATTGAACGGAATCGACAGTGTCTTGAAAGGAGGATATATGATAAACAGAAACAAAAGCAACACAAGGATAATGGAATGCAGTCGAATTAAATCAGGTGATGCTGAGGGAATTACATTAGGAAAGAAGACACTTAAGGTAGTAGGCGAGGTTTGCTATTTGGGCAACAAAATAACTGACGATGTCCGAAGTAGAAAGGATATAAAATGTAAACTGGCAATGGAAAATAATGCATTTCTGAAAGAGAGAGACTTGTTAACACCGAATATAAATTTAAGTCTTAGGAAGTCTTTTCTAAAGTTATTTGCCTGTAGTGTAGCTGTGTACGGAAGTGAACCATGGACGTTAAGCAATTTTGACAAAAGAGAATAAAAGCTTTCGAATTGCGGTGCTGCCGAATAATGTTGAAGATTAGACGGGTCGATCACGTAATTAATGAGGTGCCACTGAACAGAAACGGTTAGACAAGAAATTTGTGGCACAGTTTGACCATAAGGAGGGATTGATTGATAGGACACATCTTGAGACATCAGCGACTCACCAATTTAGTATTGAAGGGAAGTGACTTGGGTTAAAAAATTGTAGAGGGAGACCAACAGATGAATACAGTAAGCAGATTCAGAATCATGTAAGTTACAATAGTTACATGGGGAGGAAACAGCTTGCACAGGGTAGAGTAGCATGGAGAGCTGCATCAAACCAGCCTTCGGACTGAATACCACAACAACCACAATGATTTAGTTAGTAGAAGACACGAAATGAATGAAAATATCAATGAATTATATTTTAACAACAGTCGTAAGCAAAATCTATCTGGAAATTATTAAAATCAATGTAATGTATCCAGAAAACACAAAAGAAGTAAACGGCTACCTGACTTTGACACTGGAATGCAAAACCCCCACAGCCATTCACTGAAGTTAGTTTTTAAATCGCAGAATAAACGAAATGATTGAAAGTTAAGGACGGATGATATTTCCAAGATCAGTATTAAACATTTTACATACAAAATTATGAAAAGAACTGTAATGTTTTCAAAACAACAGGAAACGTTCTGCAACTGATAATGCTGTCGTGAGAGGTCTAGGACAATGTGGCCGTCTGCCACGACTGCTGACTTTCAAGACAATTTAAAAACAAAGACTGGCTGCTTGAAGTGGTAGGATTACTTAAGTGCGGTGGCAGGAAGAATGAGTCTTCTACGCAGATCAGTGTAGGTTTATCACCACAAGATTAAGTAGGGGTAACGAAGGGATAAGTCTAATAACGAATAAGAAAACAAGAATGCCCATAAGCTGCTGTGAGCACAGGAGCTACTGCATTAAACTGAAGAAATGAGAAAGCTGCAGCGCGTGAAACACGCGGAAGGAAATACAGACATATAAAAATATGAGATTGATCGGAAGTGTAAAATGCTAAGTAGGAGAAGCTAGAGGACAACTGTAAGGATATAGAGGAACGCATAACGTGGAAAAAGAAAGATACCACCAGTAGGAAAATGAAAGAGACCTATGGAGAAATGAGAAGAAAATGTTTAAATATGAACAGCTCAGTATTAAGAGAAGAAGGTATAGCTAAATAGTGGAAGAAATATATAGAGGGTCCACCTATACAAGGGAAACAAAGTTGAGGACAGTGTTATAAAAAGAGAAGAGGAAGTAGGTGAAGATGAGAGTGGAGAAGCGACACTGCAAGAAGAACTTGACAAAGAACTGAGCAGACTTAAAGCCCTTGGAGGAGACAGTGTTGCCTATAATTATTGAACTTAGAACTAGTTAAACCTAACTAACCTAAGGACATCACAAACATCCATGCCCAAGGCAGGATTCGAACCTGCGACCGTAGCGGCCTTGCGGTTCCAGACTGCAGCGCGTTTAACCGCACGGCCACTTCGGCCGGCTGATGCTTGCATGTCCGAAGGAATAATGCATCGTCCTTAACAACACAGGCACTGCAATGTAACATATATCGACTGATACCAGACAGCGATTTTCAATTAAAATGTACTCCTCTGTACGGGAATTACATAAAGTGTGTGTGAGTACAGGTTGTGACGCAGGAACGACGACGTATGGAAGTTTGAGGTTGGCCGTGAGCTGTGTACGGATAACCAAAGCGACATCGGGACGGTAGCTCAGCGTGTTCGGTCGGTCGCTGGATGCCCTTTATAATAATTTAAAAAAATGTGACTGAAGTATTCAGCGATGAACTTGAAGGGATACCACGTGACGTCTGCCCAGATAAAATGACGAGAACAATGACGAACAAAATGAAAGAAAACAAACAGATGGCTTAGGCGACTTCTCGCGTAAGGCAGGACAAACTGTTTGGAGTCCCAGTTCGGTACAAATTTTTACTGTCATTATTCCTGTATACACCTGATGGTGTTCGTATTAGCAAAACTACGAAGGTATCTCATACATTTCGCAACGACTGTAATCGCCGCAGCGCCTGTTGCTTCGGACATGCATGCTTGTCCGAACGAACATTGCATCGTACTTCTTAACAACACAGGTACTGTAATACCGTATTTGTCCACCGATACCAGGCAACGACTTTCAATCAGAATGTCCTCCCCTGAACGAGAACTGCATAATGTGTGTACGAATACAGTTTCTGACGCAAGAACGACGACGTATTGGTCGTGTGTCATGAACGGATAGTCCAAACGGTTAAGGTGACCGCTTGCGTAAAGCAGGAAATCCGCTTTCGAGTCCTGGTCCGGCACAAGTTTTCACTGTTGTCATTCCCTTTTTCAAAAATGCTTCAAATGGCTCCAAGCACTATGGGACTTAACAGCTGAGGTCATCAGTCCCCTAAACTTAAAAAAAAAAATGGTTCAAATGGCTCTGAGAACTATGGGACTTAACTTCTGAGGTCATCAGTCCCCTAGAACTTAGAACTACTTTAACCTAACTAACCTAAGGACATCACACTCAACCTTGCCCGAGGCAGGATTCGAACGTGCGACCGTAGCGGTCGCTCGGTTCCAGACTGTAGCGCCTAGAACCGTTCTGCCACTCTGGCTGGCCCCTAAACTTAGAACTACTTAAACCTAACTAGCTAAGGACATCACACACCCATGCCCGATGCAGGATTCGAATCTGCGACCGTAGCAGCAGCATGGTTCCGGACTGAAGCGCCTAGAAACGTTCGGACACCGCGGCCGGCATTCCCTTATTCAGCTGACGGTTGTTCATATTCGTAACTGTGAATACATTTCACGTATAAATGAGATAGGTGGTATACTCCCAGACTACAGGACGAATGTAATAATTCCAGTTCCAAAGAAGGCAGGCGCTGACAGGTGTGAATACTACCGACCCATCAGCGCAATATGTTATGGTAACCAAACATTCACACAAATTATCACCAGAAGGAAGGGAAACTGGTAAAAGCAAATATTGGTAAAGATCAGTTTGTGTCCCGGAGAAAAGTAGGAACACGCCGAGGTGGTACTGACGATGCTGAATTTTGTAAAGATGGGTTGAAGAAAGGCAAACGCGTGTTTACAGTAATTGTAGAGTTAGAGAAAGTGTTTTACAATTGTTACTGGAGTACACTCTCTCAAATTCTGAAGGTAGCAGGGATAAAATGCCCGTTATTTCGAACCTGTACACAAATAAGACTGCAGTCATAAGAGAGGCAGGTCCTATGAAGGATATACATTACTTGAGAAGTGAGTGACACCGAATTGTAGTTCATCCCCTACGTTATTCAGTATATAAGTTGAGGAAGCAGTAATGGAAACCAGAGAGAAATCTGGGAAAGGAATTGGAGTTAATGGGGAAGAAATAAAAAGAAAATTATGTCTTGCCGATGACATTGTAATTCTGTCAGAGACGGCAAAGGATTTGGAAGAATAGTTGAATGCTGTGGATAGTCTCTTGAAAATAAATTATGAGATGAACATCAAGGGAAACAAAAGAAGTTTAATGCGGTGTTGCCGAATCAAAACAGACGATGTTGAGGGAGCTATATGAGATAAGGAGGCACTGAAATTAGTAGGTGAGTTCTGCTCTTTGGGCAGCAAAATAGCTGATGATGGTCTAACTAGAGAGAACATAAAATGCTGAGAAGAAATAGCAATAAAAGTATTTCTGAGAAAAGAATTTTGTTAGCATTAAATGTAAATTTATGTGTTAGAAACTCTTACTTGAAGGTATTTGCTTGGCGTGGAACTTTGACTACAAGCAGTTCAGACAAGAGGACAATGGAAGTTTTAGAAATGTGGTGCCACAGAAGACTGCTTGAGATTATATGGGTACAATTGAAATTTAAAGAAAGAAATTTAATGCACAACTTGACTAAGAGAAGGGTTCGATAGATAGATCATATCCTATACCAGCAATGAATCGAGAGTTATGTGGCCCAGGGAGGTGGGCGGGGGGAGGGGGGTGGGGAGGTTAAATATTGTTGAGGGTGACCAAGAGAAGAATAAATTAAGCAGGTTGAAACGGATGTAAAAGAAAAATTAGGTGTACTATCCCTGTCGGGCATTCAGCACCAACTGGCCACCTTGTCATTCTCTGCCAGTGACGTCATTCATATGTGAAATGGGGGATCATGGGTCCAGTACGCCGTTATCCCGGGCATTACCAGCATTCCAGACCATAGAAACGCAAATTCTCACTCAAATAGCTTGAAATAGATGTAAGTAGCAGTAGTTATGAAGAGATGAAGAAACATCCCGAGGACAGAGGAACATGAAGAGCTGCTTCAGACCACTCGCCGGACTCATGATCAAAACTGGCAAGCGGATCTAAAACAATTATATAAAACCAGTAATCTGTTCAGTTTAATGTTTCGTATTCCTATAACACAATCAAGAGCAGCTGAAGTACGCCTGTAGAGAGTAGATGTATGCCGGAAAAAAGCTTTCTACATAGCTCTCAAAAACTATGGATTGTCATAAACAGCATGCAAGTGTTGTGGAAGACTGTTCGAAAAGTTGCAGCATAGATGACAGGACCGATTGCGGACTTCTGGGACAGAGCCGAGTGGAGGGTCTGAATCAGAGGCTCAGACGGTTCTGCGACCGTGGAGGCTGCAGGTTCCTCCACTTGCGCCACAGGGTGTTTGGGTTTCTGGCTCCGCTGAATAGGTCAGGTGTCCACCATACGTAGGAGGCGGCTACACGGGTAGCAGTGGCTGTGTGGCGTGGACTGGGCGGTTATTTTGGTTAGAGGGTCTCGGGAAAACACAAGAAGGGCTTCAGTCACGAAGGGTGCAGACCGAACACAGGAAGAACGTAGATACAGGAACCATCGGTATAACAGTTGTAAATTGTTGTAGCTGTGTTGGGAAAGTACTAGAGTGCCAAGCACTAATAGAAAGCACTGATGGTCAAATTGTTATAGGCACTGAAAGCTGGCTACAGCCGGAGACAAGTTCAGCCGAAATTTTTGCGAAAGACCTAACGATGTTCTGAAAGGATAGACTAAACACGGTTGGCGGTGGCGTGTTTGTTGCTGTTAGAAGTAGTTTATGTTGATGGGAAATTGAAGTACATAGTTACTGTGAGATAGTATGGGCGGAAGTCATTGTTTCCAACCGGGATAAAATAATAATAGGATCCTTTTACCGACCTTCCAATTCAGATAATACAGTTGCTGAAAGTTAAAAAAAAAACTTGAGTTTGATGTCAAACACGTGCCCGACTCATAGGATTATAATTCGTGGTGACTTTAATTTACCCTCAATATGTTGGCGGCAATACACGTTTAATTTCGGAGTTACACCATAAAACATCATCCGAAATTGTGCTAAACGCTTTCTCTGAAAATTATTTCGAGCAGTTAGTTCATGAGCCAACGCTAATAGTAAACGGCTGTGAAAACACACTTGACCTCAAAGCAACAAATAATCCTGAGTTAATAACGAGCATCAAAACGGATACAGGGATTAGTGAACACAGGGTTGTCGTAGCGAGACTGATTATTGTAACCCCTATATCCTCCAAAAATAAACCAAAAATATACCTATTCAAAAAGCAGATAGAAATTCACTTGACGCCATTCTGAGAGACAATCTCCATTTCTTCCAAATTAATAATATAATTGTAGACCAGATGTGGCTGGAATTCAAAGAAATAGTATCGGCAGCAATTGAGCGATGTATACCAAATAAATGAACAAACCACGGAGCTGATCCTCCTTGGTACACAAAACGGGTCAGAACACTGTTGCAGAAACAACGAGGCAAACATGCCAAATTTAAACAGACACAAAACCACCAAGATTGGCGATCTTTTACAGAAGCTCGAAATCTAGCGCGGACTTCAATGCAAGATGCTTATAACAGTTTCCACAACGAAACTTTGTCTCGAAACCGGGCAGAAAATCCAAAAAGAATCTGGTCGTATGTGAAGTATGTTAGCGGCAAGAAATAATCAATGCCTTCTCTGCGCGATAGCAATGGAAATACTATCGAAGACAGTGCTACCAACGCTGAGATACTAAACATAGTCTTCCGAAATGCCTTCACAAAAGAAGACGAAGTAAATATTCCAGAATTCGAAACAAGAACAGCTGCCAACATGAGTAACGTAGAAGTAAATATCCTCGGATTAGTGAAGCAACTTCAATCACTTAATAAAATCAAGTCTTCTGGACCAGACTGTATACCAATTAGGTTCCTTTCAGAGTGTGCTGATCCATTAACTCTATACTTAACAATCAGATACAACCAGCCGCTAGACGAAAGATTCGTAGCCAAAGACTGGAAAGTAACACAGGTCTCAGAAATTTTCAAGAAAGGTAGTAGGAGTAATGCACTTAATTACAGGCCCATGTCATTAACGTCGATATGCAGTTGGATTCTGGAACATATATTGTGGTCGAACATTATGAACTACCTCGAAGAAAACGGTATGTTGACACACAGTCAAAATGGTTTTAGGAAACATCGTTCTTGTGAAATACAAATAGCTCTTTATTCTTAGGAAGTGTTAAGTGTTATTGACAAGGGATTTCACATAGATTCCGTATTTCTCGATTTCCGGAAGGCTTTTGACACTACACCACACAAGCGGCTTGTAGTGAAATTGAGTGCTTATGGAATATCGTCTCAGTTATGTGACTGGATTTGTGATTCCCTGTCAGAGAGATCACAGTTCGCAGTAACTGACGGAAAGTCATCGAATAAAACAGAAGTGATTTCTGGCGTTTCTCAAGGTTGTGTTATAGGTCCTTTGCTGTTCCTTATCTGTATAAACGATCTAGGAGACTATCTGAGCAGCCGTCTTAGGTTTCTTGCAGATGACACTGTCGTCTACTGACTAATAAAGTCATCAGAAGATCAAAACAAACTGCAGAACGATTTGGAAAAGATATCTGAATGGTGCGAAAATTGGCAGTTGACCCTAAATAACGAAACATATGAGGTCATCCATACGGGTCCTAAAAGGAATCTTTTAAACTTCGGTTACACGGTAAATCAGTCAATTGTAAAGGCCGTAAATTCGATCAAATACCTAGGGATTACAATTACAAACAACTATAATTGGAAGGTACAGATAGAAAATGTTGTGTGGGAAAGCTATCCAATGACTGCGCTTTATTGGCAGGATACTTAGAAAATGTGATAGATCTACTAAGGAGACTGCATACACTGCCAAGATGCTACTCCAGGCGGCTGTAAAATGAATGAACGCAACCGAAAATAATGAACACTGAAATGGATTTGACCCTGTCTGACTACCCCCTGAAGCAGATCTTAATGATGATATATCTTCCTTCTTGCTCTTTAACATATAAATTACAACATAAACATAAATTGGTGATTAAAAAACTAATAACTATAAAATGATAAATGCTACTTCTGCTTATACATTTATTGTAGATTAAAATCCCTTTATATTACAACTTTTTACACATCAATGTCCAATGGACATAAATAGATACAAATGAATTTCCTTACCAATACGATTGATCAATTGCCCAAATCAGCTCCTTTTCTCGGCTACGTGATCTAATATAAATAACACGAGACGACTTACATCATCTACGTACCAAACACTAGAAGACACAACTTTCAAAGATGATCTACAGTGGTGTGCAACCTTGTTGATGTTGTTGTGGTCTTCAGTCCTGATACTGGTTTGATGCAGCTCTCCATGCTACTCTATCCTGTGCAAGCTTCTTCATCTCCCAGTACCTACTGCAGCCTACATCCTGCTGAATCTGCTTAGTGTATTCATCTCTTGGTCTCCCTCTACGATTTTTACCCTCCACGCTGCCCTCCAATACTAAATTGGTGATCCCTCGATGTCTTGTGCAACCTTAGTGGAAATAAAATTTACGTGATCACATCTGTTTAACTTTATAGCCCGAATAAGCCGAAGCACTTAGCAATATCTCCGTATGTACTGCGTCCAGTGCGTCAGAGTGATGATTCTCGTACACCTCTGCGACGACAGAACTACTCCAGCCACAATATATATAAAAAACTCATTCAAACACTATGACGGCACAAAACTGTCCTCTGACTAGTATAATGTAATACTGTCTTCTCCTCTCTGTTTTCTGCAGACGAGAAACGCGAACTACCAGTCAGAAGGACGGATTTCAGATAACGTCTCAACGTGAGTATTGGCAGAAGAAGTGCTCTCAACCAGTGAACGCTGTGTGCTCAACGACGACTCCCTACGTGGAGCCGAAGTCCAGAATCGTGTAAGTTCGCAACAGTACAGTGTCTAACCGTTCTAACTACAAAATCTCCTGAGAGCAAAGACTGCAAGTCTGTCTGTACTAACAAAGTTGATACTGAGTGACCATCAAACCGAAGCACTCAAAACGGAAAGACCTCCTCTCTCCACCGCTGGCTTCCCAGCAAAACTCGGCTCGCCTACCTCGTAACTCAGAAGGCGAATCATATTCTGGAAACCACGGAATATTCTCCCTCACTACAGTTTCTTCTGAACACTGACCAACCATCTTTTAGTCTTTTGTCATCCAGCGCGGAAAGTTTGCGAGGAAATACCTGTACTCATGCAATGGAACGCTTCTCAGTGTAAAATATCCTCGGAAATAACCCAGCCTGCAATTTCCGAGGTAGCGCTTCCTCGTTCCTCTCTGCTGCGTCCAAGATTTTCAGAGTTTCCGAAGTATTATCCGGTTATCCTTCGGCCCCACTGCAATACGGGCTGGCCGCCGCTGTATTGCGCTCAGGTGACCAGACCGTCCGTCTTGGCACTTCCCGTGTGAAGCATGACCAACACACCTGTGCGGGCTTTTCCACCCAGGACTTGAGTTACGCCTGCTGTTTCATTTTCACTGGCGTTCCAACCTCTACTAGTGTAGGCAATCATTGATTGCGCCGTTTTTATAATAAAGACACTCCGTAACCTTTCGTGCAATTAGCTTTAACAATTATTTACAAGGTGTACGTGACAATGTCAGTCTTCTTTAAATATTCATATATACGACGTACTGCCTACCAAATGATACCAAATTTCGGATGTAAATCACGGCAAAGTATGTAGATGAGTGCTTGTAAGGTGCGAAATTATAGCCACCTTACACACTACGCTTGTCTCTCCTGTTTTAGAATACCGCTACGTAGTGTGGGATCCTTGTCAGATAGTCCGCAGCTCGTGGTCGTGCGTTAGCGTTCTCGCTTCCCGCGCCCGGGATCCCGGGTTCGATTCCCGGCGGGGTCAGGGATTTTCTCTGCCTCGTGATGACTGGGTGTTGTGTGATGTCCTTAGGTTAGTTAGGTTTAAGTAGTTCTAGGTTCTAGGGGACTGATGACCATAGCTGTTAAGTCCCATAGTGCTCAGAGCCAGCCTTGTCAGATAGGACTGACGGAGCACATCGAAGAAGTCCAAAGAATGGCAGCACGTTTTGTATTATAGCGAAATATGGGAGCGAGTGTCACTTAAAAGATAGAGGATTTGGGCTGGACGTCATTAAAAGAAAGGCGTTTTTCGTTGCGACGGAATCTTCTCAAGAAATTTCAATCACCAATTTTCTCCTCCGAATGCGAAAATATTTTGTTGACGCCGACCTACATAGGAAGAAACGATCATTACAAGAAAATAAGGAAAATCAGAGCTCGTACGGAATGATATAGGTGTTCGTCATTTCTGCGCGGACCGTGCGGCTGGTCCCGTCGGAGGTTCGAGTCCTCCCTCGGGCATGGGTGTGTGTGTTTGTCCTTAGGATAATTTAGGTTAAGTAGTGTGTAAACTTAGGGACTGATGACCTTAGCAGTCAAGTTCCATAAGATTTCACACACATTTGAAAATTTTGAACATTTCCACGTGCTATACGAGTTTGGAATAAGAGAAAATTATGAAGGTGGTTCGATGAACCCTCTGCCAGGAACTTAAATGTAATTTGCGGAGTATCCGTGTAGACGTAGATATAGATGTAGATGTATGTTGCACAGTGCTGCACACTATTTTTCAGTGATAATTGAAGAAGTACTCATGAAACAAAATCTATGTACACGGCTTAAAAAAAGTTCAAGACAGTCAAGGACTATGTTCAACGGCACCAGGGTATAATATGTGCATACGGAGGGGCTGTAGTCTTAGTCATTCATCTGTCACAGTCATCGGATGATACTTAGGAGGCCTTTTTATTCTAATGTAACGAGTGTTGAGTGAAACCATTCGTGGAACTCAACATAAAAAATAGTTAATATTTGTTGAACGGTCGAGGATGTGCTTACAATAGAAGACTGAAACTTAACAAATCTTGGGAGAATCTCGAAATTGAAGTGAAACATAACAGAGACTTACGTTCGTTTCGAGTCTGAGTAAACAAGGAAAGAAAGCTAGAAGGCCGGAAATGGTTTCCGCTGAGCAGGTATGGAGAGGGCCTACTGACAATGCCTCGATGGAGAGCTGGTAGTTGGATTCTAAAGTATACAGCTGGCTAAAGGCAGACACAGAACACACTGAAATAACATCAAATGAGGATAGGAAGACTGGTTTAGTAAATTCAATTCACAGAGTACAACACATCGTATAAAAACTGTCAACAGTAGTCATAAAAATATTTACAATTAATCCATTAATTCTACCACAAATGTTTGCATTTACTGTATGATATATATCATTATGAGATGTTCAAATGTGTGTGAATTCCAAAGGGACCAAACTGCTAAGGTTACCGGTGCCTAGACTTATACACCACTTAAACTAACTTACGCTAAGAACAACATACACCCGTGACCGAGGGAGGACTCCCACCTCCGGCGGAAGGGCCGCGCAGTCCGTGACATGGCGCCGCCTAACTTTTTGATGCACAATAAACCAAATGTCCGGTAATGGCACTGCGCAGTAATCATCATCACGAAAGCGAATATTACATTGTTACTAAATATTCTACAATAGTAAGTTTATATTATAAGAAAAGATAGAAATATAGCAATATCTTATGTAAATCAGTAATTTTCAAGCATTATAGCACTGAAGATGGCTATATGTAGCTAAAATCTAGATGTGCAAGAATAATAAGAACCAGTGGCTGTTGCTACTGATTGCTGCTTCCTATTCTTTCTTATAATAATATGCAATGGCTGCGCACAACGGCTCCATATGGAGTCAAAGTTGGTACTAAGTTTATATATATATATATATATATATATATATATATATATATATATATATATATATATATATATATAAGGGAGTCGAACCAGACCGTTCTCCAGACTTGCACTGATAAAACGAAGCAATATGTATTTATTAGTGAATTAGTTTATTAATCTGTGATCAATTATGATTACAATATCAACGAAGGCACGCTAGAAGCACAAAGATGTCACTGTTAATGAGAAATGTAATTAAAAATGATAGGAATTAGTGTCAACACCCTGCCAATTAGAATAATTTTTTCGTTGCAGGATAGTTACTATAGAAATGGTGGTCCATTTGCATGTATGGTCAACGTTATGTAATGTGTGTAACTTGGTGGGTAGCAATTCGAGCTCTCCTTGGATGAAGGGTCACGACGTTGCGTGATGTTGATGGTGGAAGAGACGCTCTTGTGAGCAGAAGAACGAAGAGAAGGAGAAGAGTTCGGGACATCGATAGAGAAGGAGACACTCTAGTTTTCTGCCATTGGAGAGTATGGCAAAATGGTGTGATATAATTTATGTACAGACATTTCGGATCGCTTATCTGATCTAAGTTATGGGCATCTAAGAATCCAGGCGATGCAACTGATGTAATGAAAACACGTCGTGGCTTGCCTGAGTAGGGATTCTGTCATCTTTCGAGTCACACTAGATCCTTCAAGGTCTGTGGTATATTTCAAGAGTTACTCTATTTATGTGTAAAACTGCTTGTAGAACTACTATTCAGTAGGAGTTACTACCTTAACGAATATATCATCTGTTTTTAAAAGTTAAATCTTCAATGTTGCAAATGACTGTTACAAGTGTTTCTCTGTTAGTTTGTCTTAATTTATAATTCGCACAACTTGGCTACCCTCAATTATTCGACCTCAGGGCTACCTTTAAATAAAATGTGTTGTCAATACAGCAACAGGACGGAAAGAAGACGGTCTACGGCTCGCCTCTAGGACATCTACGAACCACGTTTTGTACAGAACCGTGCATTTACCTCTCTGTCACATTAAAAGCAGAACAGTAACATCGTACTATGCAAGCAGTATTTGAGCTGAGCTTACGGGCGAAAAGTGTTTCGAACTTTCATTCTATGGTACAATCATGAACCAACAACGAGTACATACTCCGGCTGAAAAGCTTCAACCGTCTGAATGGATGAACGTGTCGACGGATTGCTACTCATGTTGGGCACAGTAAGTGGTGCGCAGCCGCTTTCAGAGTGGTCTGTGTAACAGTCCCACACCCGCAGACAATGTTCGGAACGTCTCCTAGTGCACGTTAACGTCGATGCATTGTGCGAGCAGCGGTGGCCAGTGTAATACGATGCAGGGACGAAGTCTTGACACGAGTAGCAGCTGCTGTGTGTTCAAAGACTATTGAGAACCATTCGTCTGGAGAAGGACTAAGAAACGTGTGAATCTAACTAGGATACCAATGACACCAAGACGCCACCAGGCTGTTCTGCTGCCATGAGACAAAAAATGGTTCAAATGGCTCTGGGCACTATGGGACTTAACATCTGAGGTCATCAGTCCCCTAGAACTTAGAACTACTGAAACCTAACTAACCTAAGGACATCACACACATCCATGCCCGAGGCAGGATTCGAACCTGCGATCCTAGCAGTCGCGCTGTCATGAGACAATCGACTAGCGAGTACCATAGCGCTCTATTGTCTTAAGTGATGAGTGTAGGTTGTGTCTGTATAAGAGTGATGGAGATACACGTGTATGGTGTAAACCTGGTGAGCTGCCTATTCCAGACTGCATTCACCCACGACACACAGATTCCTTCCCAGGTTAAATGATGACCGAGGGCGGCGGGCACCAGCTACAACTCGCGGTCACATTCAGTGTTTATGAAGGACAAAATGACCAGTACCTGCTGTATGAGTATTGGCTATGTTGTTGTCCTTGTGATACTGCGACGAAACGTGCTCTTCTTGGTTTACAACAACTGCCCTGATCCGCAAAGTCACCAGAGCTCTTGCTAACTGAACACTTATGGCACGTGATGAAACGGTAACTTACTTGTTCTCCTGGGCGTCCAAGAACCATTGACAAATAGCAACAAAAGCAGCAAGATACTTGACGCAATCCATTGCAGGACGCCGTTTGGCACCCTTATGATCTTTTGCTTGCGAGAGAACACGCATGTGTTACCGCTGGCGGGAGGTACACTGTCTCTTGACGAAACTGACTGTGCGCCGCTTACTGCGATGCGTGTGTTTCATTTGGTCCGAATAATATATACTCCGGCAGTGGTCGGCAGCTCGTGGTCTCGCGGTAGCGTTCTCGCTTCCCGAGCACGGACTCCCGGGTTCGATTCCCAGCGGGGTCGGGGATTTTCACCTGCCTCGAGCTGACTGCGTGTGTCGTCTTTCTCATCATCATTCATCCCCATTACGGTTGAAGTAGGCAATGGCAAATACCTTGCCTAGTACGGCGCTGCGGGTCTTCCGCATCGCTCCCTTACGCTCTGGCAAGGAGTGTGGGGCTTCACTCCTCCAATGATGAACTACCTGATGCATCACTTCCAATAAAATGACCTTGCTTTTAAAGGTGTTTCATTCTGTTATCAGGCACTGTATATGGTGATGGTTATTACCAATATGAATCTCCTGAGGTCAGAAATAACGCAGAAACTTGAATATTTAAATGAGTGTTCAGTTTTCTTATTGATTTTATGTGTGATACGAAGGTACAAAAAATTCAAATGGCTCTGAGCACTATGGGACTTAACATCAGTGGTCATCAGTCCCCTAGAACTTAGAACTACTTAAACCTAACTAACCTAAGAACATCACACACATCCATGCCCGAGGCAGGATTCGAACCTGCGACCGTAGCAGTCCCGCGGTTCCGGACTGAGCGCCTAGAACCGCTAGACCATCGCGGCCGGCTACGAAGGTACAGGAGAGATATTAAATAAATAACGATGACGCGTAGATACAGAAGATTTTTCGATACGTTTTATACGCCACAATCCCACTTCACTAAGAAGTTATTAGTTTTCTCGAAGATAGCGTTCTATGGTATAAGTAACTGCTTTTTGGGAATTTGAATCATACCTCAGACATTATGTCTTAGAAGTGGCTTCACCAGTTACGAGGGCGTACTGAAAAGTAATGCTTCTGAATTTTTTCCAGTTTGCTCAACACTGATGGGGTATTACACGTCATGCACATTACTCCGTCCACCTGTCCGCTTCACTGACGTAAGTCGCTTCCTCTGCCGCCAGAGGGCTCCGTATTGTAGTGTGTAACAATACAGTGTGTAGCGTTAACTGTGTCGGTGCGTCAGAAACAGCGTGCTGTAATCGAGGTTCTAACCGCAGAAAGCGTTTTCTCATACATGGAGCACTCTAACCTTCAGCATGACAATGCAACTCCACCGAAGAGCGCTGCGACTTCTGTAACAATCCGACGCCTTGGGTTCACTGTCATCGATTATCCTGCAGTCGGTCCCGACTTTGCCCTATCCTATGTTCATCTGTTTCCAGATCGTAAAGAACACGTTGGAGGATTTCTTTTAGACAGTGATGAAGTGGTGTAAGTAGAGGTCAGGTTGTGACTTCGTGAACAAAGTCAGCTATTCTGTAGTGATGGTATCAACAAACAGATCTCTCGTTGGGAGAATTGTGTTCGTCGCCAGGGTGCCTATGTTGAGAAATAAATATGTAGACATGAAGAATAGAGACGTATAATCTTAATGAAGTTTGTCTGATATAAAAAGCTCGAAGAGTTTTCACATAAGCAATTCGAAAGCATTATCTTTCAGCACTCCCTCGTGGATGAATTGAGTGTCTGGCAACCTAATTGGTCAGTGTAGCTTTTAGAAAAGCTGTGAAATTTGCATTCCGTTATGTTGACTGTAGAAAGAAGTCAATCCCTGGACTGCTTTTGTCAGTACCGAGATTTTAAACAACATTCAACACAAGTACTAGCTCTCAGTCTGGTGAATGATGTGCTACAGGCAACACGAATATTCCTCTGTTCATACAATTAACTTCCACGCCATATACACCTACCCCTTGGGAACCATGTTGCAGTAGTTTATCAAGGAGATTCTTAGACCTCAGAAGTTCTAGAGAAGCTTCTGGTTTTTTTGAGTAAAATGGTTTACACCCTCGTTGCTCTCAAGTCGCAACAACAATATACTTCGGAATTAAGTTGGAAACTGGCAGTTACGACCACATCCGGGCCACCGACGCTTCTATGCAGTCGCTAAGATAATCTTGGACGTTCTACTGACACATATCATCAACAAATAGAATCTCTCTCACTCGTCCTCAATTTCTGATACTTGGTTCCCATATTCATATTGCTCCGTGGTGCCACGTGTATGTGGTCTTTTTCTTTTTGTCAAAATACTGTCTGCCGGGCCCTTAATCATTGAGTATCTATAATTACAGAAATTTTTCCAATCATTCCAGGGCTTACCAACTGATCAAATGTGTGAACCTTCTTGAAAATCTACACAAGGGTCTTTATGAACAAACTAATTAATTGAATCTGTAGTCAACACTTATTTAAGTAGAGTTGTGGTGTTCCCTCCTGTCATTAATTTTAGTCAACTTAACCATCGTCAATATTACCGAACGTTACGCCTAGGTGAATTAAGCATGTAGTACGAAAGGTGTATGAGGCCTTTGGCACCGGTCAGCACTGCGAGCTGCGGTACTCGGGTGGTCCGCTTTTAAGCTGTGTCGGCCAGCAACACGAAACATTTTATAACATTTTATCTGTAACACAAGTGGCAAATTATCCAGACACAATATTTGAAGAAAATACTAGTAAATGTGATTCCCAGCAGATGGCTGACCTTCTACCACTTTACTTTGTAGACGATGACCTGAGAAATACAATATATCAGTATCAAGAATTACTTGTAATTAATGGGATGTTACCTGTATTTTACTAAGGCTTAGATAAAATATGTACAGTGATCTGCAGTCTATTTCTTCTGTAGCCACTGGATGCACAGCTTTAATTACAGAGACCTCCTGTAGGACTAGTCACCTATTATTATAATACACATTGAAAAAGATACCCTACACTCCTCCCCCCCCCCCCCCCAACGAATACAATTATATAACCCCAACCTCACCCTCTTTTCTCTGACTAGTAACCTCAGGTAGCCTCCTCCTTCAAAACTTGTATAGGCGTGTGTTGTATAACAGCACGCACCAATAATCCGGTCTGGTACCAGCTTAATATGGGTCAAGCCAGCAGTCATCACGACCAGTTTCTATAGACCGTGAACTTCCTCTTGGCCAACGTTGACAGGCGGCTTGTAGATACAGTCACATAAAACACACATTTTTAGCGCGCGTTTCGAAAGCTATCTTTACCAATCTTTACCAGATTGCCACTCATAACGCCCGCTCCTATTATTGCTGTAAGATAAAATAAACAGAAAACCTGTGAAAGAAGACAAAATCTACGTCAGAAAGCTCTCAGCCCTCATTTAGTATAAATGAGAGCTTGTTAACCCATAAGGTGTGGATAGACACAAGTTCAGCCCAACACTCAGAGGTACGTTGGCGTAATGCGACAAGTGTGGTTCAACCCCTAGACGAGTTTGAGCCAAGGCATTTCGACGAAGAGGAAGCGCATGTGAGCCAGAACATCTATAGGATGTTAGTTCGCAACAGTTACCAGGAACCCCCGTAATGCCATTCTCATAATGACGATAATTTGACATTACACTGTTATTATTGTGTGTTCAGTATCACTTGCTTTACTTTCTTAATATTTCAATATTCAGATTGTATACTATAGAACGAAGAGCTGGCAGCTCGCTGCCAGTAGGATAAACGAAAGGAACAGATAAACAAAGAAAAAAAATCTGATTTCGTATCACCCGGTCATGATAGCCGCTCATGTTAATGCGACCACTTCCGGACGGAGAAGTATGCTGGCCCTGCATCGAATCCGCCTGCAGGATTAACGACAAAGTGTCGGTGTGCCAGCCAGCCTGGATGTGGTTTTTAGGCGGTTTTGCACATCCTACTAGATGAATACCGTGCTGGTTCCCACGTTCAGCCTCACACACACACACACTACACAAACATTTAGTACACTTTCTCACTCTCGCGCACAGGATTTACTAAGTACACAAACAGTTTTGGTACAGTGCCTCTGTCCCGGGGTAGGAGGGCGAGGGGGTGAAGAGGAGAATGATGACGTCAGCTGTTTAGTCGTCTTCAACACTTACTCAACATCAGAATCTCTAAACGTCTCCTACAATGTGTAGTTCGCATTACACAGTTCATTCTTACCTAACAGCAGAACTTTCTTGAAAGTTCCTTTTACTGCATTCAAAGTCTGCTCCACTTTCTAACACCCGCATCTACAAGTAGCGCTCTTCATTCGATTCTGAAAGTAGGTAAATCAATTATACATCTAATACTAGCCATCGATGGCCTCAGGGAAAGCCACATAGGCTTGTGCAAATAACCTCGAGAAGAACGATTAGGTTTAAACGTTTCTTCGACGATCAGGTCATTAGAGACGGATGGGGAAGGAAGGGTAAAGTAATAAGATTTGTCGTCTCTAAGGAACCACCCAAGCACTCACCCTAAGTGGTTTAGAGATACCACACAAACCAAAATTCTAATGGCTGGATGAATATCTCACCGACCGTCCTCCTGAATATGAACCTCGTGTATCACTACCGCGCCATCTCGCTCAGTCTAATTTCCTTGAGAGTTTCTCAATGAATACAAATGTTTGAGACACCATTGGTAATATGTCCGTAGTTCATTGTATTTTAGGAAGACAGGACAGAAATAATGACATTATTAATATTTAATTTTTTTAACAACATGGCGACGTTCCAAACTGCCATCATGATGGAGCTCTTCTTCCCCACATTATCGAATGAGAGTGGTAGCGTTTCAGCCGCACTTATCTTAATCGAGAGTTTGACGTACAAGTACCTTTATGCGTGTAGCAAGGTTAACAGATCTACAATTGTAAGATTCTACGAGATTTTATGAAATCAAAAGACTACTGAAGAAACTTGGACTTACGTGATAAATTGCTTGTTCACATAGTGGTCAGTGGTATTGAGGAAAAGGAGTGAAGACAACCAACGCAGTATATTGTACTGAAAATATAACCGTAACTCCATTTGATAGTAGGCTTTTTGAAAATTTATTGTGATGTCTTTAGAACTAAATGGAAATTGTAGTAAATTTATTTTGGACTATCGAAGGCATGTCGACAATTGTTGTAAATTTATATCGAATGTTGAATACGTGTAATGGACTGTTGAGAGTTTGTAGCCCCACACGTAAATAAAAATGATAACACATAAAAATGAATGAAGAAAACAGCCAATTTATAAAGATCCTATGTCTGTAGGAACGTGGTGCAAATTACATTTCCTATTACAACCCTCGATACTGACCTTTTCTCTTGCAATGAAATTGGAACCACAGTATACCTACATGGTAAAAGTGGCAGAGCTGTGTATAACACTGGTATAATACTAACACATTATATAGATGTACACTTCACTCGCATAACAAAATATTTCAGCATTTTTAAGATTAGGACAAATGTGTAAATAAAACTGCACAATGAATACGAAAGGCCACGTTGATCTGTTGTATACAGATCGTTTGTTTTAACTCGGAGCAACTAAATATCTCAAAAAATGCGCATCGTATAAGAAAAGGTCCAGACGTATACTTAATATTTTCAAGAGGAGTACTTGCCTGTTCTAAATCAGGCCATAACCGAAACGGCCCTCCTTCACCCTCCCCCGCCCCCTCCCCTCCTACCACATGAGGGGTCTGTGGTGTCACCGCCAGACACCACACTTGCTATGTGGTAGCCTTTAAATCGGCCGCGGTCCGCTAGTATACGTCGGACCCGCGTGCCGCCACTGTCAGTGATTGCAGACCGAGCGCCACCACACGGCAGGTCTAGAGAGACTTCCTAGCACTCGCCCCAATTGTACAGCCGACTTTGCTAGCAACGGTTCACTGACAAATACGCTCTCATTTGCCGAGACGATAGTTAGCATAGCCTTCAGCTACGTCATTTGCTACGACCTAGCAAGGCGCCATAGCATTTGATATTTGTCTTGAAGCATGTACAGTCAAGAGCGATGTACACCAATTATGGATTAAAGTTAAGTATTCTACCAGCTACGTACCTTTTTTATTAGACTCAACTCCTATAACTGTTCCAGACCTCACGGCAATCTGCGTGAGCTTAAAAGCGTGCATTTCGGCCTCCTCTAGCAACACGGTGTTGGCTCTTCTGCCAACACTTCAGGGTCAACTTTATATTTTCAAATGGGAACCTCACATTTTTGTTGCAGATTCGAATATATATCTAGGTTCACCCAAAACATATCTTACCATTCGTGGTGGATGGCGCTGTAATCATCAAAATTAATTTTTTCCGGCTTTTGCAATTAAGAAGCGATTTATTTAATTCTACAATACGTTTTCGACAAAAATGCAATGTCGAATATGTTTCGTTAATAACATTGTATCTTGAGAATGAATGAAACTGTTCGAATCTAGTCACTAATAAAACTATTATATTCAAATCTGACGGAATTTTGTTCTCAACAGTTCATATTATTGTTATAATTCAGTTCAGTTTTGCAAATTTGTTTGTACAGTTAAACTTTTACGTTTAGTCATTTAGAAGTCTGGCAACGAAGTTTTTAGTTCCCTTCGGTGTTGGTTTCGGTGGGTCTCCACATCATCATAATTCATGATTCTGTCGAATCGCCTCGAAGTTCACCATCAGGGTGACTGATATCGATGTGTTCCTCCGTCCATCCGGCGTAATTCTCGCGCCGATTACAGCACCATCTACCAAGAACGCTAAAAACTTTTTCAGATAAACCCTAGGCACTGTTTGCCGTAGAACGCAAATCTGCAATGAAACTGGGGGTTTCCGTTGGAAAATGAAGGATTTGTGGGGTGGCCAGTTTTTGCACGGACAGGTATCAACTCTTCATCTGAAACATTTTTTTTTTCCGCACGATGCGTATTTTTCGAGATCTTTTGTTGTTCCAGTTTACATCACACACCCCGTATACTTTTGGAAAGAAAAGAAAATGTCTGATCCACGTAAAGAGTTGACCAATAGTAAAGACGATGTGACAATAAATTGAAAAATGCAAGGCGATAGTGCCTATTTGGTAGGGAGGCACACAGATCCCTACGGAAACTGTATGTGACATCAGTGCACACAGAGTCGAGCAGGAGCCAGTAAGTAGTTAACACTGCGTCGCGGAAAGGCAAACATGGTACAAGCAGTATGATTAAAAAGCTTCGGAAGGATATTACTAATATATCAGGGGGATAAGAAGAAGACACTCCTGGCTCCGTAAGAGGTCTGACCAAGATGAAGAATTAAACTTTGTTTTGACAATTGTGAAAACAATATTAACCAACATAATGGAGTACAGTTAGTTTTAGCGTTTTTAATAATACTTTAAAGTTATTTTCCTAGTAGATTCACGAAATTGTGTTAATTTCATAAAAATTTTATGTTTTCCTGCTGAAACTGTATTTCATAGAGTTATATATGTGTACTTTACCTGCCGGCCGCGGTGGTCTAGCGGTTCTAGGCGCGCAGTCCGGAACCGCGCGACTACTACGGTCGCAGGTTCGAATCCTGCCTCGGGCATGGATGTGTGTGATGTCTTTAGGTTAGTTAGGTTTAAGTAGTTCTAAGTTCTAGGGGACTGATGACCACAGATGTTAAGTCCCATAGTGCTCAGAACCATTTGAACCATTTGTACTTTACCTTGATATGTTATTCGTCTCTACCTTCGCCAGCGATGCATCAGCTTTGGTTTTGTTTCATTACTATTTCATGTCCACGAGACTCAGAGGGCCATAGACACGGGTTCCCAGGTAGATGCTGTGTTTCTTGACTTCTGTAAGGGGTTTGATACAGTTTCCCACAGTCGTTTAATGAACAAAGTAAGAGCATATGGACTATCAGACCAATTGTGTGATTAGATTAAAGTGTTCCTAGATAACAGAACGCAGCATGTTACTCCCAACGGAGATAAGTTTTGCGTAATAAGAGTGATTTCAGGTGTGCCGCAGGGGAGTATCGTAGGACCGTTGCTATTCACAATATATATATATATATATATATATATATATATATATATATATATATATGACTTTGTGGATAACATCGGAAGTTCGCTGAGGCTATTTGCGGATGATGCTGTAGTATATCGAGAGGTTGTAACAATGGAAAATTGTACTGAAATGCGGGAGGATCTATAACGAATTGACGCATGGTGCAGGGAATGGCAATTGAATCTCAATGTAGACAAGTGTAATGTGCTGCGAACACACAGAAAGAAATATCCTTTATCATTTAGCTACAATATAGCAGGTCAGCAATTGGAAGCAGGTAATTCCATAAATTATCTGTGAGTAGGCATTAGGAGTGATTTAAAATGGAATGACCAGCCGGCGGGGGTGGCCGAGTGGTTCTAGGCGCTACGGTCTAAAACCGCGCGACCGCTACGGTCGCAGGTTCGAATCCTGCCACGGGCATGGATGTGTGTGATGTCCTTATGTTAGTTAGGTTTAAGTAGTTCTAAGTCTAGGGGACTGATGACCCCGGATGTTAACTCCCATAGTGCTCAGAGCCATATGAAACATTTTTGGTTCATGTGGCTCTGAGCACTATGGGACTGAACATCTGAGGTCATCAGTCCCCTAGGACTTAGAACTATTTAAACCTAACTAACCTAAGGACATCACACACATCCATGCCCGAGGCAGGATTCGAACCTGCGACCGTAGCGGACGCGCGGTTCCAGACTGAAGCGCCTAGAACCGCTCGGCCACACTGGCCGGCGAACCATTTTTGGAATGGCCATATAAAATTAATCGTCGGTAATGCAGATGCCAGACTGAGATTCATTGGAAGAATCTTAAGCAAATGCAGCCGAAAACAAAGGAAGTAAGTTAAAGTACACTTGTTCGCCCACTGCTTGAATACTGCTCACCGGTGTGGGATGCGTACCAGACAGGGTTGATGGAAGTAATAGAGAAGATCCAACGGAGAACAGCGCGCTTCGTTACAGGATCATTTAGTCATCGCGAAAGCGTTATGGAGATGATAGATAAACTCCAGTGGAAGACTCTGCAAGAGAGATGCTCAGTAGCTCGGCACGGGCTTTTGTTGAAGTTTCGAGAACATACCTTCACCGAGGAGTCAAGTTGTATATTGCTCCCTCCTACGTATATATCGCGAAGAGACCATGAGGATAAAATCAGTGAGATTTGAGGCCACACGGAGGCATACCGACAATCTTTCTTTCCACGGACAATACGAGACTGGAATAGAAGGGAGAACGGATACAGGCGCTCCAGGTACCCTCTGCCACACGCCGCCAGGTGGCTTGCAGAGTATGGATGTAGATGTAGATGTCTCTGGAATAACACAAACTCTGTCATAATAGAATTGACGGCTCCAGGAAGTACACGTTATGAGGAAGTGACTTAAGTAACTGTATTTATTATTCTTCGAAACAGTGAATTAGAGCACTTTTACTATCGAATTGATTACATTCATTGTGACTTTAAAAGATTTATTGATATCACAGTGAAAATTTTCCTTCATTTGTTAACGATAAAACCGAATGGTTTAAGAAAGTGCCTGTTCAAACTGGACTTGGAACCGTTGCAAAATGTGCTACGATTTTCATGGATTGAATTCTGCAATTGGTATTAACAACAATTCCGTTTTGACAACGGTATTGCACATGAAAATCGTTTTGTAATAATGTGACAACAGAGAGAACGTTTTTTATATCTATATCTTTCAATCTGTACTAAACGGAGTTCGATAACTTATCCAAAATCTCGGTAAGTTTTCCAATGTCAGATTTTTGCAATATCAGTGAAGTCGATAGAGAGATTGCAATTTACCACAACACGATTAGTATTACGCTTGTAACATTCACAACAGGATGTTTTAAGAACTATATTCCTACTGGTGAAATGGAAATGAGCGTATGGCATCGTTAGCAGGGAGGCCCCTATTCGGGGAAGTTCAGCCACCAAGTGAAAGTCGTATTTCATTCGACGCCACAATGGGCGACTTGCGCGCATGTGATGAGGATGAAATGATGATGACAACAACACAACATACAGTCCAAAAATGGTTCAAATGGCTCTGAGCACTATGGGACTTAACTACTGTGGTCATCAGTCCCCTAGAACTTAGAACTACTTAAACCTAACTAACCTAAGGACATCACACACATCCATGCCCGAGGCAGGATTCGAACCTGCGACCGTAGCAGTCGCGCGGTTCCAGACTGCGCGCCTAGAACCGCTAGACCACCGCGGTCGGCGCAACATCCAGTCCCCAAGTGGAGAAGATCTCAAACCCGGCCGGGAATCGAACCCGGATACGCTTGCATGGGAGGCGAGCACGTTACCACCCAGCTAAGAAGGCGGACTATTCCTAGCAGTAGTATTGCAGAAGAGACAGAAATTTTGTATTTTGTCGGAGACAGGCTTATTTTTGTGTCCTTTGTTTCTTCATGGTACGCGCTGAAGATTATTTGAGGTTGGTACAGCACCTGTTTCTGTATCAGAGCCCGGCGATAAACATCTCAACGCAAATAATTCCTATTTCTAGTCTCGTAATTATGAACTCAGTTGTTTTATATTTGGAGACCTTCTCGTAATTTAAGAAAAAGTAGTCCTTCATCTGTGTGTAATCCCAGAAAAGTGATATTTTTAACTTCTTCAGAAAGTATTTCTTCATTCCCTGTTAGGTAAAACTAGCTTGCCAGGAGAAACTGGTTGCTATGCACGAAACACGTTTGATGTGTCAAACAGGGTACATCGCCGTCTACGGGAAAAAGCAGTAAATGAACAAAGAGCAACGGAAATCCATCACGCTAAACTTCAGATCAGTCATCCACACTCCACAAGGAACTGAGCATCGGTTGTTAGTAACTGGATGTTTCCGAAGAAACAGAATGTATGGAATCGGAAAAACTACGAATATCTATAACCGTTGTTTGACTGAAAAAGAGAAAAAGGGAAGAATGAGAGAGAGAGAGAAAGACAGAGAGGGAGGGCGGTGGAAAGAGTTTTATAATGCAGTGTGAGTTCCGTTGTTGGCGCTTTTGATGCGCTGAGGCGCTGGGTATCGCCTGGTAGCAGAGAACTACTGCGTCCGCCTGGGAGCGGCTGTCGATAGCTGTCTCGCCATTGTACGTCTGGGGAGCCTGTTGCTTCGTGCGGGAAAAAGCTAGCGCCTCCAGTCCCTGCCGATCGCACTCACTTTTCTGTGCTTTACTTCTGTGCTTATGAACTGATTTGAAACAAACTCTCTTGTCCCTTAGAGCCCGAGCGCTGATAAAATGTTCTTTGCGCAAACCTTAAATACACGAGAACTGTACAGTGCGAGGGGCTATATCTTGAACCATTTCGTGTGTTTCTGTTTAAAGAAGAAATTAGAAACTGATCAGAAAATGTATATACCTGCTAGTACAAATTCATCGCTGTGTGTTAACGCCCAATAACGCAGCCAGGAAATTAAAATTAGCATCCTCTTCAACTGCCTGCTGTAGATGGACATTTGGGATGGGGCGAGTACACTGACCGACAATTCCACTTGAAACTCTACCGAGCGAGGTGGCGCAGTGGTTAGACACTGGACTCGTATTCGGGAGGACGACGGTTCAATCCCGAGTCCGGCCATCCTGATTTAGGTTTTCCGTGATTTCCCTCAATCGCTCCAGGCAAATGCCGGGATGGTTCCTTTCAAAGGGCACGGCCGACTTCCTTCCCCGTCCTTCCCTAATCCGATGAGACCGATGACCTCGCTGTCTGGTCTCCTTCCCCAAAAACAACCCCAACCCAACAACAACAACTTAAAACTGTCGAAGGAATACAGATAACAATCAGTTACTTGACCTTTGCCGACAATTTCGTACCGTTAAATGATAGTTAACAAAACTGAATTATTAACTAATATCAAAACCGGCTTAATCTACACGCCGCAGACGATGATCGTGGTACATGTGTAACCTCAAATTCAGCGAGAAACTTTTTCATAAGGCCAGGGGGAAGAAGTTATCACCTGTGTAAGAGCATGTGGATGTCTAACGTCGTCTCGCTTCATCTTCATTTTAGATATTACAGTAACGTATAAACACCTCTTATTGCATGCTTCAGAACACCTAGACGTGGCCTGGAAGGCGCTAGATATGAGAGACCGAAAGAAATAAAGGGCAATCAAATCCAAACGAGACAGATGGGATTAAAATAAGTACACTGTTTATTATTTCAGAAGTAATCGCCATAACTGTTAATACATTTACCACAATGTGAGAGAATACAGTCAGTACCTTTATGGACAAATGGTTGTGGTTGATTATGGGAACATGATATGAAATGAAATGTCGTGTGGCGATTGCCTCCCGTCGGGTAGACCAGTCATCTGGTGCAAGTCTTTTAGTTGACGCCACTTCGGCGAGTTGCGGATCGATGAGGATGATATGAAGATGAGAACATCACAACACCCAGTCCTCGAGTGGAGAAAATCTCCGACTCAGCTGGGAATCGAACGTGGGCCCCTCGCATGGTATTCTGTGTCGCTGATCACTCAACTATGGATTGTCCCTAGACACGCGCCTCTTCGGCCGAAGAAAAACGACGGCCACGAGTGTGTTTGTTCAGGGCACCGAAAATATGGAAATCGCATGAGGATAGATGGGGACTGTATAGAAGATGTGTAAGGGTTTCCCAGCGAAACTTCTGCAGCGTAGTCGAAACAACTTTGACAACCTGTTGGCCGTCGATATGTTTCAAACGAAGAGGTGCACGCCCAAGTACAGTCATCGTTCCATATGCAGCCGCAAACAGTTTTCCATGAAGGCACTGATGATCTTGTCTCACAGCGGCATATATATGTTAACAGCTGGGGTCAGGGATTTTCTCTGCCTCGTGATGACTGGGTGTTGTGTGATGTCCTTAGGTTAGTTAGGTTTAAGTAGTTCTAAGTTCTAGGGGACTGATGACCATAGATGTTAAGTCCCATAGTGCTCAGAGCCAGCCATCATATGTTAACAGCTATGGACATTACTTTTGTAATAATAAACAGTTTCTTACTTGACATCTTGGATTGTCAGGTGTATGCCAGCGTCGTTCTTGCACGATATTTCGGAAACGTAGCTAGTAAACTTCTTCAGGTGCGACCTGAGACCGCTCTTCGAGCAGCTGCAGCTGCGTGGCTTCTTCGCGAAGAAACTTCAGTCTTCGAGTAAAGCGGAGTTCACAACATATACATGTTTTGCCTCCTATTTATTCTGGCGGTGCGTCTTCTAGAGGTGATTGGCTTCTGGTTGTTTCCACTCTGTCTTCTTCTTCAGTTACAGCCTATGCCGTAAGGAGCTGGGGCCAGCGTGTGTTGTCATTGCGCCGTATCTTCTGCCCCAGAGAACGAATGTACCGGTTCTCGGATTGCCGCGCCTGTTCGTAGAAGCGGCGGGCAATCAGACGGACGTGGTCCTTGACTGTGCGGACCTCAGCGAGGTCGTGCAGTGGTCCAGATGGGAAGTCCCGCGGCAGGTGCAGCGCGAGGCGGAGAGCCCTGTTCTGCAGAGATTGTAGTTTCTTCAGGTGGTCGTCTGCCGCATTCCCCCAGACGACGGCCGCGTAGTCGAAGACAGGGCGGATGAGCGCCCTGTACAACGTGACGCCCAGTCGCGGAGGAAGAGTCGACGTCGGGTTGAGCAGGGGGTAGAGCTGGAGAAGTCGACCCCTTGCTTTGTTTACGACGCCCTTCACGTGTGGGCCCCAGGTGAGGCGGCGATCTAAGGTGACCCCAAGATACTGCGCTGTCGGTCGCCAGTTGACAGGACTGCCTCCAACGACGAGTGGGGGCAGAGCTGCTGGGATGACACGACGGGTTGCAATGAAAAATTGCGTCTTGGCGCCGTTGAACTGCAGTTTCCACTTGACGGCCCAATCGGCGAGGGTGTCGACAGCGTGCTGCAACCTCTGGCGAAGTGTGTCCGCGCGCATACTTCGTGAGTAGAGCGCAGTGTCGTCGGCGTACAGTGCTAAATGCACACGAGGGACCGTCGGCGTATCAGCCGTGTAGAGCGTGTACAGGATCGGCCTCAAGACCGACCCTTGTGGCACGCCTGCTCTGATGGAACGGACGGTCGACAGGCCAGTTTCTGCACGTACGTGAAAAGTCCGTCCATCGAGGAAGGACCGTAGCAGACGGATGTGGGATCCAGGGACCCCCATTTCGAGAAGTTTGAAGAGCAGCCCATCGTGCCAGACGCTGTCAAAAGCGCGCGAGACATCAAGGAAGACTGCTCCGAAGTATTCGCGCCTCTCCAGGGAATCGAAGGCTTCTTCCACGAGGCGGAGAAGTTGGTGCTCCGTAGAGTGGCCCTTACGGAAGCCGAACTGGGCATCTGGGAGTAGAGCTTCGGCGGTGACGTGGTGCTGTAGCCTCTTCAGGTAGATGCGCTCGAAAACTTTCGAGATGGCAGGCAGCAGACTAATCGGGCGATAGCTCTTCGGCTGCCGGAGATCTTTTCCCGTCTTAGGAATAGCCACAATCTCAGCATGCTTCCACTGCAGGGGAAAGTGACCGGTGCGAAAGATCTTGTTGAAGATTGCAGCCAGGTGAGTAGAGGCGTCCTCAGGCAGGTGTTTCAACATGGCAGGGGAGACGTCGTCAGGGCCTGCAGCTCTCTTTGGATTGAGGGCTTTCAGAGCCGCCGAGACTTCTTCAGGAGTTGTGGCCTCGATGTCATCATCGCCCTCCGTTTCCAGATAGCGAGGGAGCCGGTCAGCGACCATCTCTTCATGTTCTGCGTCCAGTGGATCCTCTACAGGCTTGAAGTTCTCTTCAAAAACGTCGGCCAGGGCATCAGCCTTCGCGTTTGGTTCGCAGACAGTTCCGGTTGCAGTACGGAGAGGCGGCATACGCCGCGTTCGCCGGAGGAAGTGTTTCGTGGTCCTCCAGGCAGACCCGTCGTCAAGCTGAAGAGTCGCCACACGGCTAGCCCACTCCCGGTTGCGGTGATTGCTCACAGCCACCGTGATTTCGCGCCGCATACGGTTGAGTTGCCGTTTGGTGGCGGGGTTCCGTGTACGCTGCCATTCGCGGTACACTCTGTTCTTCTCGGCAATTTGTGCAAGGAGATCGGGGGGCAGCTGTCGAGAGCGGTCCTGGCGCTCGCGTCTGGGCGGAGCTGGTGCAGTGACGGCGGCGAGGGCGGCGTCCGTGAAGTGGAGGAGGGAATCTTCAGCTTCCGCGTCGTCTACAGGTGGCATCCCAGCGAGGGACTCGGTCAGGGTGTGGCGAAAGAGATCCCAGTTGACTCCAGAGAGTGGCACCCCACGCCTGGGTAACTGCAGTGGGTCGAGGTCGACGTCAAAAACAACTGGCACATGGTCAGAGGAGAGAACATTCCGTGTCGAGGCGAGGATGCGGTGCGGAATGCCTTTCACGACCGCGAAGTCGACGATGTCCGGTTGTCCATTAGCGGGGAAGATGGTGGGATCATAGGGACCCACTACCACGGCGTCATTGCGATCCACGATTCGGAGCACGCGGCGTCCGTCTCTGTTGGTGAGTCGTGAACGCCAGGCGACGTGCTTGGAGTTATAGTCTCCAGCGATGAACAGCTTGCCTCCGTTGGAGAGAAGAGATTCTAAGTCCGCGTCTACCCATGGATGCGACGGTGGTTTGTAGGCAATGAAGGTTATGGCACCCGCTGACGTGTGCGCGACAACTCCAATCGCCTCCAGAGTCACGAGCGGCGGCAGTTGAATCTGGTGGTGACGGATCCCATTCCGTATGTAGATGGCTATTCCGCCGCCGGCAGTAAGCCTGTCAGCACGGTAACAGGAGTAGTTCGGCGCGTTGACGGCAATCCCTGGTTTAAGGCGGGTTTCGCTGAGCAGACAGATGTCCACGGCTTCATCACGAAGAAATTGACGAAATTCGCCAGCTTGTGTGCGTAGACAGAGGGTGTTCCACGCGACGACCGTGAGTCCTCTAACACTTCCCATTATGAGGAGTGGAGGAGCGTCTGGTGGCTGCCGGAGCGGCAATCTTCTGTGCAGCGGTCAGGTGCTGCGTGAGGACATCAAGCAGTTTTGTTGTGCTCGCCACAAGGGCGGTGAGTTGAGTAATCAGACTGGCGATGTCCGTGGCGGAGGTGGCAGGAGCCGTATCTTCTCTGGCGCCGATGGAAGTTGCCCCCTCGTCGCCATTGTATGTGGCTTCTTCTGGGGCGTCGGGTGTGCGGCCCCCCGTCTTGCGCCGGCCGCCGCGGCGTTGGGGGCGTGCACCAGACGTCACGGGGAGAGCAGCAGAGGAGGGGCCCGATGCCGGGTCCGACGAATTCTGCACAGGCGGAGTGGCGCAGTTTAGTAGTGGATGTCGGGCCCCTGCGTCTTCGAAAACATCGCGGGTGTGGGAGTCTTCAGTGCGGCGACGTGCCTGTGGGCCTGCATGGGCGGCGTCAACGCAGTTGGGTCGGCGGGGCGCCAGGCCTCTGGCGACAACCGTGGCGTGGGAGATTGTAGGTTCAGCCTTGGCAGACTTCTTCTGTTTCGCGGCGACTGGCTGGCCTCGCTGACGAGCACTGGCGCGCCTCCAAGCTTCACAGCCGCGGTAGCTGGCAACGTGAGCGCCCCCACAGAGAGCGCACGTTGGCTGCTGCTTCCGAGGGATGGGGCAGTCCTTCGCCGGGTGTGCACCGGCGCACTTCACACATTTTTCAGGCATGGAGCAATGCCGGGCGACATGGTTGATGCCCTGGCACCGGTAGCACTGAACAGGGCCTCTCTTGGCGCGCAAGTCTTCTGTGGTCACCGAGACGTTGGCGAGTCGGGTGAGCTGGTAGAGCTTTCTGTTCTCGATGGTATCGGTTGCGATGACGAGAAACAGGGGCATGTAGTCACGTGATTTGGGCTGCTTCATCTTGACCACAGTTCTGACACTGAAGTCGAGTTCTTCGAGTTCTTCTTTAATGTGATCCGGCTCCATGTTGAAGGGCAGATGCCGGATGACAATCTTCAGGACGCGGTCCGGTGTGGTGGCGTGAGTGAAGAAAGGGATCGCCCTTTCAGATGCCTCCTGCGTGACGCGTCGGTAGTCGTCCGCTGAGCGCAGCGTAATCTTGTACATGTCTCGGCCGGCGACCTTCACATTGTAGACTGCCGTCGTCCAGCTATTGAGAAGCTGTTGCAGCTGCCGGAAGGTCCCTTCGTATTTCAGAACGATCGGCGGAAGTGGCGCATCCCTCCTTGGCGCCGTGGAAGGGCGCGGTGGTTCCTCTGGGGCATCCTCAAGGGCAGCAAAAGTGTTGGCAGTTGATGCCGGCTCGTGGGTGGACAGCACCCGTCGTCGCGCTGTATGGCGGCGCTTCGGGCGAGCGAATCCGTCAGCATCGTCAGCAGGCGGTCGTTTCGATCGCTTCTCAGCCGGGGAGCTGCGCCCACCGGTAGGGGCCGGATCGTCTTCTCTTCTGCTTTTGCCGGATTGCCGACGAGGTGGTGGTACGGCAGACGGCTCGTCTTCGTCCGACTCCGGAAGCGGAACTGTAAGCGCATCCATAGCGATATCCATCATGTCTTCATTCGTTGCGTGGTCCGTCATAAGTGGGGGGCCAGATGGGGCCGCCGACGGAGCAAGCTCCGCCGGACGGCGATCTGCCACACCCTTCGCAGTACGTAGCTCCGTTCGCTTCGACATCTCTCGCGCGAATGTGACGTCGCGTCCGCTCTTCGAGTGGACCTGGTCCAGTATTTATGTCTGTTGCCTTCCCCTCCACCGGAGGTTGCAGGCGTTCCCTGTGCGGTCCGCGCCCGCTCGCTGCAACCTGCTGGTGCGCTGCCGTTCAGTTTTTCGTCCGCTTAGGTTCTGGGCGTTCCCTTTGCGGTCCGCGCCCACCAGACCTGCTCCTGGGTGTTCCATCTCCGGCCTGGCGCATTTGGAGTTCTGTCTGGATTGCCAGGCGCTCTCCCTGTGGTCCTCTCCCGCTTGCTGCGATCGTCTGGAACGTCGCCACAGACACAAATACTGGACCAGGTCCACTAGAGGAGTAGAGTTACGGCTGAGCAGCGGAGGCGCGCACATCGCTGGTGAAGAGCGCCACCTGTGCTGGGCGAAAGGAAGAGCTGCGAAGCTGTGCTCTGGCTGTGACGCGACGCTAGTGCAAATTGTCGTGCGTCGTTTTTACGACTCTGCAAAATTGTCGTGGTCTCTCGCGTCAGAGTACGGGAAGAAACGGACAAAAGAAGAAGACAGTCGTTGAGAAAAAGCCGCCGATGCCGCAACCCAGCAGGAATGCGGGTCTAAAGCGTGAAGAGCATCATGTAGCTGTCCCCCCTCTGTACATTCAGTGCAGTAGGTCGTGGACAGAGATATATGATGTTATAGGCAGCTGCTGCAGCGAAGAAGTAGGCGTTGAGTCACTCGATTCACGCGCCATGGTCCATCTGCAGGCAGCGAGCGCGGCCGACCACCGCGCACTGAAGAACTCTGTGGCCGCCCACATTGTGGATCCACCCAGCGTGGAGAAGACGGCCTGGCCGAAACAGCGCGAGAAGCAATCCGAGGCCCTAGCCAGAGGGCTCTCTTGGATCTGTGACGAGGAGACAGTCCAGGAAGGGCTGACACGTGCCGGATTCCGGTTTGCAACTATCAAGCTGCACAACCGGACGAATAGGAAGAGGCCGCCGCTGTACATCGCCGTAGTTGGTACTGCGACATCTTCGGGTTAAGGAAGCTCCTAGGCTTTCCCGTGACCGCCAAAGCTCTCCCCCTCGGAATGGACCCTAAACCACAGTGCCGAGCCGAGGGGTACGTGGCGAAATACAGCCGCAACTCGCCGCGGTGCGTAAAGTGCGCCGGCGCGCACGACACCCGCGCATGTGACAGAAGAAGAGAAGAGGCGCCGACTTGTGCTCGCTGCGGTGGACCACATGTGGCGAACTGGCGCGGCTGCCATGCTTTCGCCAGCGACGGCTGCGCTGGAGAAAAGACGCACACGGAGATGCAACGACGACGGCACCGCAAGCGCCGACGAACGAAGACCGGACTAGTGAGTAGGGAGGGGGACCGTCCGCCGATTGCAGCGAAGCAGGCGCCGCGGAGGAGGAGGCGATTGCGGCCTTCAAAGCCGCCACGGACGCGGATAGGGCGGCCTTTAAGGCCACCCTGACCGCAGAGACGGAGGAGGCATGCAACCAGCTGCGGCAGTTGCGCTCGCAGGTGGCCCGAGACATCCGTGCAGACGCCGCAGGCGAAGAGAAGACATCAGCCGCCGCTGCCTTGGCGGAGCAGCCGGCGGAAGGACACACCGCGGCGGACACCGAGGAAGATGAAGACTGAATGCGCCGCACCAGCGCCAAAGCCCATCGGCTGTGAGCAGCTCTGCTCCGACGAGTGGGCAACAATTACTTTAAGGACGCTCAAGGACATGGGCTGCGTCATCCACACCACGGGAAAGACGCAGCCACGGCCCTCATTGAGCCTGTCTGCGCAGCCAAGAAGCGAGGAGTGGTGCCACTACGCGGTGACGCATCTCCGAGCGCTTGGCTTCGACGCACGCCCACCAGACACCGATGGACGACCCCCCCCCCCCCCCCCCCCCCCCCCCCCCGCTGGCGAAGTCACAACTGACAGCGCGGCAGGGGCTCTCACAGCACACACTGCAGCACACCGTGCTGCAGCATCGTCTGGGACTGATCTCTTATGACGAAACTTGGCATGACACGGTATCCGATTGCGTGATACCCAACCACTAACATAACCTTACCTTGCACGATCTGTCGCAGACAGCAAGAAACCGCTACTGCCCTTACTACCCAACCTGACACTGTCGCCGAGACTTTTTTCCCTTAGCACTTTTTTCCCTCTGCCCTTAAAAACCGCTCTTCTTTCAAGTTTGATTCTGTCAGCTTCTTCGACCACTTCTATCACCCAGATGCAACCGTATTAATGGATAATCTTACGCAGACGTACGGATAACATCGCAGTTCCTCGTTCCTGCGATCTCCTCGATTCTAAATACTAACAATGCAGAGGTGACAGTAGAGCTTTTGAGTTGGTCACCCCGCTTGTGACAGCGTGCAGGGGCTCCCACCTACTCGAGGAGAAGTCTCAGGTTGCACCTGATGAAGGCTACGAGCTACGTAACCGAAATATCGTCCAAGAAGGACGTTGATATCCGGTAGAGCACCTGACAACCCAAGATGTCATTAGACGGACTGGGAACCCTGAAGAGTTACAGTTTACCTACTTTTTTCCCTGTGTCTCGTCTTCATTTGACTGACCCTTTTACATAGGAAAACTGTGTATCTTGGACATTTTTAAAGAGATAAGCATGTCACAGTTTGGCGGTACAGGGAATTTTATGTGCAAAGTAGGGAATTAACCAAAACTAATACTACCTACTCAATTAGACATCCAGTATATTCACCGTTGCAAATGCAGTCCAATAACTAATGAATTAATAAAAACGCTACATGAGGAAAGTAATAAAAATATTAAAGAAATATGAAAGCCGGCTGGCAATAAGCCGGATGTCTTTCAGCGTCAACAAATAAGGACGACAGTGACATCCTGTTTCACAGACTCACGCCCTTAAGTGTCCCTCACTACTTCTTCCATTGCCAAGCGGTGTGGGAGTCACACGCGCCTGTTGATGGAAGTTGTCTTTAGCGGGTCACGCAAATGCTCTGCTTCCTCTTCGTCACTTACAGGCGTTTGGGTGATAGGTTGGTGAGACATCACTGAATGAGGCTGACAATGACAGCCACCTTCCCAGACACAGTCCTGGAAGTGTCCAAGTCCTCTTCTTTGACAACTCAGTGTTGTCTGGCCATGTGATAGACAGTCAGACCACTTCATGGTAATTGGCTTAGGTGAGGCGCATGCACATACTTCTCACATCACTTGGTAAACAGAATCGGCAAGTCAATGGGTGATATGTCATCTGATCTGCCACATAAGACGGCAGAGGTCTCCCATGTGCTGCAATGCGGCAAAGACTGGATGACCTCAGGTAATAGGCTGTGTGACGTCAGAGTTGTTGAGGTTAGCACTGTGCCCCAGTTTTGCCCATAGCTGGCCGTTGTCAGGGGCCTTGACTGCAACCTTGCTGACTGCCTTGGAAGCCCTGCATGCAAGGTCATTGACTCATCAGTGGTGCTTGATGTTCTGGATTCACAGAGAAGTACAACAGTAAGATATATAGATCACATATCTAATAATTGACCCAAAACCTTTCACATGACGGAGCGATCCTCTGACGATTCCTTAAAGACAACGATCAATGATTTCTAAAACTGTTTAACATTAACTCCTTAGATCTAAAATTTTTAATTTATCATATAGATTTCATGATATAAATTCATCCACAGTAAATTTTAAAGAACATCACATTAGCGAAACAGCGCCAGTGGCCATAACTTACATGAAAACAGTTTGCTATAACAATGATTTGTGCGATTTACGTGAAAGATGTTAACGTTTTCAAAAAGCCTATTTTGGACAGGATTTTAACGTCTCACACGTGCTGAAGCAAAATATTTCGCAGTACAACTTCGAAACGGTCCAAATGCTACAATTGTAAAAGAAATAATTTCTACAGTCAACGGCGAATATGATGTCTAAAAAATTATACATTACAGTGAACCGTGACCACGAGAAGTTAATCCACGTAATGTTTCTTATGCTTGAATTTTAGAATGCTGCAGTGCTTTCCCCAATAAAATGGACTTTACAGAAAGGGTATGATTATTACATATTTTTATTTATATCATGAACACCTTGACTGTTTTATGACATCACTGTTTCATTACATTAGTTGTCCCAAAGTATAATATTACAGATGCACTTACATCTAAACTTATCAACTATATGTAATCAGGGTATGATGAGCTCATGTGAGGGTATGATAGTTATTGTTCACTCACTCACTCACTCTCTCTCTCTCTCTCTCTCTCTCTCTCTCTCTCTCTCTCTCTCTCTCTCTCTCTCTCACGCACACACACACACACACACACACACACACACACACACACACACACACACACACACATATCAGTTTCACAGATTCATTCAGACATGATAGGTGGCATTCACGCACATTTATTTTTCGCATTCTTCACACACTAAAAGACGTGGATTCTTAGCACAAACTACACAGAAACTATTTACAAATTTAGTACATCACATGAATATCCACGAACACCTAGCTACCACACACAGTTTATAACACACACCGTCTCCCAGGTTAGGTATCATTAATGACATTATTCCTCAACACAGATCATGCGAAATGATACTGGCACGTTAGCCTCATCCCTGGAATACTTCTCCATCAGGATTACCTATCATATTGAACAGCATTGAGCACATCCACCAGCTTTTCTCAACACAATCATCAAACATGGGGATTCGGCAACTCTCATTTCAAACATGCTAAAACAACTCTAATATCAATTTCCGCTCAATAATACATCATATAACCAATAGGGCAACTATGACCATTGCTCACCCTCCATTTCATATTTACAGACAACATCAGTCAAGTGAATACATTCATCGCTCTGACATACATTCTGAACTCTAATATTTTTTCCATTCCTTCATAGTAGACGAATACTCACATCAGCCACAATTACTGACTCATTTTAGAAGTTGTCGGTGATACATCTATAGACAATGACAGAGGAAACATTACTAGTTCGAAATTCAATATCCTTATCCCACATCTTTGCTTCACATCAGGCATATAACTACATGTAAATATCTGACAATCCGTTATCATTTCTATATGGTCCACACACTATTTTTACACTACTAATGCTTAACTTGCTGTTTTGAGTTGCTGGAGGAATGGCACCATAACAACCATTTTATTTCTGATATTCACGGCCCATCGTCAGTGACTCATTAGGTGAACGAAGTTATGGTGAAGTCCTCTCGATATTTGCACTGAGAGGGTGTTTACTTCCAGCGCATTTGGGTGCGGAATGCGTCGTGTCTGGAATGCCCTGTTATAAACTGAAGAGCCGAAGAAACTGGTACACTTGCCTAATATCGTTTAGATCTCCGCGAGCACGCAGAAGTGCCGCAACACAACGTGGAATAGACTCGACTAATGTCTGAAGCAGTGTTGGAGGGAACTGACACTATGAATCCTGCAGGGCTGTCCATAAATCCGTAAGAGTACGAGGGGTGGAGATCTCTTCTGAACAGCAAGTTGCAAGGCATCCCATGTATGCTCAATGATGTTCATGTCTGGAGAGTTGGGTGGCCAGTGGAAGTGTTTAAGATCAGAAGAGTATTCCTAGAGCAGCTCTGTAGCAATTCTGGACGTGTGGGTCGTCGCATTGTCCTGCTGGAATTGCCCAAGTGTCGTCGGAATGCACAGTGGACATGAATGGATGTAGGCGATCAGATGCTTACATACGTTTCATCTGTCAGAGTCATAACCAGACGTATCATGGGTCCCATACATATCACTCCAACTGCACACTCCCCACACCATTACAGAACCTTCACCAGCTTCAAGAGTCCCCTGCTGACATGCAGGTTCCATGGATTCATGACGTTGTCTCCATACCCGTACACGTCCATCGCTCGATACAATTTGAAACGAGACTCGTCCGAACACGCAACATGTTTCCAGTCATCAGCAATCCAATGTCGGTGTAGAGCGGCCCATGCGAGGCGTAAAGCTTTGTTTCGTGCAGTAATCAAGGGTACACGAGTAGGTATTCGGCTCCGAAAGCAAATATCGATGATACTTCGTTGAATGGCGCAGCACTGAAATCTGCAGCAATCTGCGGAAGGTTTGTACTTCTGTTACGTTGAACTACTTTTGTCAGTCGTCGTAGGTCCAGTTCCTGCAGGATCTTTTTCCGGCCGCAGCGATGTCGGAGATTTGATGTTTTACTGGGTTCCTCATATTCACGGTACACTCGTGAAATGTTTGAACGGAAAAATCCCTACTTCATCGCTACGTCGGTGATGCTGTGTCGCACTGCTCATGCGCCGACTGTAACACCACGTTCAGACTCATTAAATCTTGATAACCTGCCAGTGTAGCAGCAGTAACCGATCTAACAACTGCGCCAGACACTTGTTGTCTTAAATAAGCTTGGTTCAAATGGCTCTGAGCACTATGGGACTTAACCTCTGAGGTCATCAGTCCCCTAGAACTTAGAACTACTTAAACCTAACTAACCTAACGACATCACACACATCCATGCCCGAGGCAGGATTCGGACCTGCGACCGTAGCGGTCGCGCGGTTCCAGACTGTAGCGCCTAGAACCGCTCGGTCACCCCTGCCGGCCTCAAATAGGCGTTGCCGACCACAGCGCCGTATTCTGCCTGTTTACGTATCTCTGTATTTGAATACGCATGCCTATACCAGTTTGTTTGGCGCTCCAGTGCAAAATCTGAAAAGTTTCTGCATAATTTATATTTATTATTAGACAGTGAACGCAGCCAAACTGTTTCTTCAATATCGAGTTCAGTCTTCTTTATTCCTTTTTAATACGCCTTTTTTCTCCTTTTCACCACTTGCTCGATACGTTTCAAAGCCATATAGACGACAGCCATATGTCACAACATTGGTTCTATTGACCAGGACACAATTCCTTTCATTTTACTGGACATCTCTTTGTTCTTGTATACCGAAACTGGATGCAAGAGAATGGATGCGTTTAGCAGCTTATTGATAAAGTCCCACACATTGGGCGTTTGGTGACAGTACAGACTAAAAATCTTGTCCATTTCCCCCCATAAAGCGTTCTGAAGGATCCACACACCTTTCTCTTCTCTACTGCTTGTGACCAGCTGTGCGACTGAAACTGATGCGCATTATCTGATATCAACCAACTCACATGATGCACTTTTGTAAGAATCCATTTGTGAAGTTAGTGGCAGCTGTCTTCGCTGTAGCCTTCCTCAACGCAGAGAAACACACTAAGCCCTAATTCAGTTCCACAGCTGCAAATGCATAAACAAAATCCAATTCCGTTCGCCCTACTGATCCAGACAGGTCAACCGCGGAAATATCTCGCTATTCCTTTGGTGTTATTGGGTATATAGGTGTGACATAGCAGAAGAATTAGCCTACTGACATGGTTTACACACCGTAATAACCCAATATAATCTTAGCAACAAGTCATTAAAGTAACATGTTTACCATAATTTTTGGAAAAACTTCCTTGTTCCAAAACGTCCATAGATAAGCTGCATGTATCACACAAGTTGGTTTACTAACTCCTGTGGAATTGCCAGAAGCCGGCTTGAGTCTTCTATGTTCGATCAGCAGAAGAAGATATGATCGTTAACCAAGTACAATTGGCGTATAGTTGGCTGACTCCTATCCTGCCACTTTTCTTTGACCTTCTGCAATACCACATCCATTACTTGTTCGTGTACAATTGTGTGCAGTAGCGCCATAACAAAATTATCGAAAGCTATGTTCTTGAGGTACAAAATACTAATATTTTGTAGACATCTTTCATCGCCTTGTATCATTTCAAGTGCAGCGTGGGGAAGCAGCAAGGAATCTGCAGCCTATATGGTCATAGCCTCTGATTCAGACCATCCACTTGGCTCTGTACCAAGGGTCTGCAATCTGTCTTGTCGACGATGCTACAGACGGTGAGTCCTGAAAGACTGGCAGTCTGTACCACTTCAGATATCTGGTATAAACCAGAGAGGGTCTGTTCCAATCCAGAGCGACACACTTCATTAGTACCGACGTGAGTTTCCAAATGCAGTTGGCGGCACCCTATGCTGTTCATGGCATCCAGATGGACCCATTTTTCATTTGGGATGACTGCCTCCAGTATGCACACAGAGTGCACAGTGGTTTCCTTCACGCCCTTAGCACCTACATCCATAACAAGTGCCATTACGCATCCAACTACCAGTAATCCCACCCTCTGTGAATAGCAGGATCTTTCTGGTCGAGAGGCTTCCTCTGAAACAGAGTAAGTTACTGCATCTGGCTCATGATCCATGATCTTTATCAGCCACATATGGCACCAGAAACTTGTTTTTGAGACAGACTGAGGAAGCATTTCGATAGACCTCCCCCCCCCCCCCCCCCCCCCCGTCCCGTCCCAGTAAGTATCACGGCCTGCCGCACCTTGGAATGTTGGAATGATCTTCCACTTGACCACGAGCGTGGGCTCAACTTCAGGGTGGCTAGTAACCAGGGCAGCCACAGTAGTGGACAGGGAACGTGGACCGTGCTGGACGTACCTTTGATCCCTACAACCGGCCCACCACAGTAATGTCCAGCCTCAAGCTGTGAGACCAACGCCAGCACCGCCTGGAGATGTGAGCTAAGGGTCCCCAACTCAGTTAGTATCTGAACACAGCAATCACGATCGCTGTTCATCCTAAAGACGACTGAACTACACACTCACAGTTACTAAAAGGCGGCGCCGTGACTAGTAAGCACACAAACACCAAGAAATTTGCGACTTAAACTACTAAACACGCAAGTAAATCAATGTAATTCGCTGCCCTTTCAAGCTCATAGAAATAATTAACAAAGAAACGCTGTTCTCTCTTGTTGTTCTGGTGGGAAAGGAGCTAACCACCTTACTCAGCTCTCTGACTGGCTTTGGCTGTTCTAACCAAAATAAACAAGCACCTATAGAGATACAGATGGTGCAAATACATACATTCACAGCCGTTAAAACACTATACTGTGCCTATTCAGCACTCAAACACGCAATAAATCTACGAATTAAATTACTAAACAAAAACGTAAGTGAAAATAAATTGATCTGGCTCTGCCTGTGTTGTTACGAAGAACGATGCCTGCATGAATGTCCGAAGGAACAGGCACTGTGTCTACTACAGCCGTCACGAAGTACATGGAATGTATTCGCAGTTGCGAATACAAACAACCTTCGGCTGTATGAAGTAATGACAACAGTGAAAAAAATTCGTGTCGTCATTCCCTTATACAGTTGACGGTCGTTCGTATTCGACATTGCGAATACGCTTCATATGTTCCATGACGGCTGTAGACGCCGCAGGCCTGATCTTTCGGATATGTGTGCAGGTCCAATGAAACACTACATCGCTCTTTTTAACAACACACACACTGCAATATCGTATTTATCCGTCACTATCTGGCAGTGAATTTCAATTAAAATGTCCTCCCCTGTACGAGAAGTACATAAAGTCTGTACGAGTACAGGTTGTGACGCAGGAACAACCATATATGGAATTTGGTTCTGACCGTGCATGCTGCACGGATAGACAAAGTTGTGAAGGCGACACCTCATATAAAGCGGGGAATCCGGGATCGAGTCCCGTTCTGGCACAAATATTCGTTATCGTAATTCCCTAATACAGCTGGTGGTTGTTCGTATTCGTAACTGCGAATACATTTCACGAAAATAAATTGCTTCTCGTTGAAGTTTCTGCAGACAATTCGCAAATGGCCGCTGTTCTCCCCTGTCGTGCTGCTGCAACAAGATCGGCTCGAATTGAAGAAAACATCATTTTTGAATAAGGGCGAGGTGATTCTGATGTACAGAAGCAGCAATGCTGACAGTACGTAGTCCATACTAGTGCGAACGGAAAGACTACTCAAGAACAGACATCACTCGCAAGAATTACTTGAAAAAACACCACAATTCGAAATGAAAAACTCTCCTGAACATTTGGCGAAATTAAGGAAGTAGTTTCCTAACAAAAGAAAAGTGTCTGCCCCCAAACTAGTTTACAAGAAAACATTTGCAAGAGAAATAAAAGTGGGCTTACAAAACCAGTCCGTCCGACAACCACAACAGAGGCCAAAGAACATAGTAAGAGTGTCATCTGCGAATGCCGTGCAGCTAGTAGCATTACTAACCAACCGGTCCGGGAAAAAATTTGTGTCGGGAAATTAATGTATTCTCAAAATTTACAAGCAGAAATCGCCAGTCCAAATAGTTACACGGAGTAACATTGAAATGATAAGGTCAGTAACGTTCCAGCGACTGTCGCATTATTATACATGTGTTCGTTTGCTATTACCTATTAGGTTATTTAGTGGGTAATTACTGGAATCCGACACGTCGATATTGCGCAGCACGGCACGCAATATAGGCCAGCGGGAGGCAACTAGTGTGTGCCTATCTGTGAATGCGTGCGTTAAAGCCACCACTGCCGACTAAAATGGATTTCCAGGAAACCATCGTCATGAACAGTTCAAGTGAAGTTAATTTACGTTATCTCAATTATGTGAGAATCAAGACCGTTTTAAATTGTCATTGTAGCAATTCTAATATTCTACACTTGTGCAGTGATAAGTCAGTATGTAACTGGTACAGAACAAAACCTCACTCCCGAACTTCAATAGATATATAGTTGCGTTCGTTGCCATTCTGAGAACTTATGAAGCGTTCAAGGTACGTACGGGATTAGTAATCACACGGGTATTCCCCATTTCGCATCACCTAACAACACCCTTACGATTTCCCTTCCAGAGCTAAACTGGATGAATATTACGCTCCAAATACCAAAATCGAGTTTCGGCAAACGAACTATGACGCAGACTTAATCTATTACATACGGTGAACTCCGTGAATACTTTATCTAGTGTCAAATAGTTCTTGTCAGTTTACAATTGAGCTATTGTAATGTTCTAAAGAAAGCTTTCAGTGTGAAGGTGCGCAATGCTAAGATAACATGTTTCTTGGTAATGTCTCAACTTTTCTTCCTTCATTTGGTTTCGTTAGAGTCAGTATTTCTTATAAGTCCAGATGTATAAGAGGTTTTGAAACGAGGGTGAGGTAGTCAGCCTACAAACGTCCATCATCGTTTACGGTAGTATGGAAAATGTGCTGTGCATGCTTATCGCAAATAATTTGACAGAAGTTGGATTAACTGCTGTGTTGCACACCAGAGGGAGCTTTACGGTCTTCCTAGTCCATGCTGTAATTTACAAGGACCTGAAAATGGAGAATTACAATATAAAAATCAACGATGGAATGCAGCAGAGTTCATTTTGTTTCGTGCAATTAATGTTTTGCCCTGTCCTTGAATGAAACTATATAACTAACTATCATGGCTGTTTGTAAAAACACTGAAAATCCGAAACAGAGACCCTCTGTGATCAACGTAGTAGGTATCTGTGAAGAGTAGATGTATGTGAAGGGAGCTAGTGCAGCGAAGTGTTGTGCGATTATTTAACGAAAGGAAAGAACATTGTGATACCAGTACTGAAACGTATTATACTCCTACAAAATAACAATCAGCGGGCCACCGAACACATTATCGCCGTTGGTTTGCAAAGTGTATGGACTCAGGACTGCAGAATCATAGTAATTAATCAGAAACGAACATATCTGAAGTAAAAGACATTGACTGAAATACCCACATTCTAGTTTTTTATTCACCATACTGTCTGATCAAATGTCTAAGTTGAGCGAAACCAAGAGTCCTAGAAATTACAAAATGGATTTTTATCTTAATTTTCACAGCCAAACAAAGACTGGGAAATGGACAAATTGAGGACAAATTTACCAGAGTGAAGCTTAGATTTTCAAGAAAGGTTTAACTGCTTGAAAGAAAACAGGGTAATTAAGAAAATCTTCTTTGGTGAAGAGGGCAAGCTGAAATATTTCACGTACAGCTGCTGTTAGCAAGTGAAGTGCAGAAGGTTCGCCTCTTTAGGGCCTAACTATTTTCCCCATAAAAAGTGATACTGGTGTATAAATTTTGGAATTCTTTCTTTCAAGTTGAAAAAATAAAATAAACATCAAATTAAACCCAAATTATAACTCCTCTTCTTTCTCTCGATCTATATATTCTTCATAATAATAGAATGCCAGTCTAAATTTAAATACATGTCCTGCTTTCCGAAGAAAAGATGAAAAAAATAATAAAAACACGAAAAAATGTTTTGTTTTGTTAAATAATTAATCTAAAAGCAAGGTATAAATCACATTATGGAAATATTAGACGTCCCTTTCAATGATGCTAGAACACATGTTCAGCAAATGAGCCACGTCAAACGTTTCACTAACTGTGTTTTATTTCTTATTTTGGACAAACCATTTCACGAAACTTTGACCGTTTCTTTTTCAAATGTTTTATTTATAAGTATTCTCAAATTTTAAAAGGGACAAACAGTGACAGTTGGATAAAAAATAAGTAAACTGTTAATTATTTCAAAAGATATCGTCATAACTATTAATACATTTATCCCACTATGAGACAAGACAGCCAGTGCCTTCGTTGGCGGGTCCACATGTTGCAAGGTTATTTCAACTACACTACAGAATTATCGCTGGAAAACCCTTACACACCCTCCATATAGTTTCGATCTCTCTCCACACGATCTCCAATTGCGGAGCCTGAAAATAGACGTTCGTGGTCGTCGGTTTGCTTTGGACGATTAGGTGCATGCTTCGGTAGAATCGTGGTTCACTAGGGAACGACAAACATTTTGTCATGAAGGCACCGACGATCTTGTCTCACGGTGGAATGAATATATTAACAGTTATGGCAATTGTTTCTGAAATAATAAACAATATTCCTACTTTTTTACATGTGTATCTTTTTCATTTGCCTGGCCGTTACATACTTTGTTGTATACTAATTAAGGAATAACTTTCTGTGTATACTCGTATGTGTTTTTATTTTATACTGACAAAGTACAGCTTAAGCCAGAACTTACATAAACCTAAATTCAAAGACTAGTTTTGGGGGAAAACTGCGTTTCTTACAGGTGGAAATGTTTGTGCTGGCAACAGATAACCTCGTGGGAGATGCAAGGCATATGAAATAGTTGCACTTTCCTACGCTTCTGACGTCAGTGTTGAGTTACCGTTGTGACAAGAAATATGCATATTTTCCCAGGCTGAACCTTATGTTCATTCTTAAAAGTTTCTTCATATCGCTGTCTATGTTAAAATGTCAGGAAGACATTATGGTAGCTTTTCTTGAAACAAAGGTGTCTAACGAATCAACGATTTCACGCATAGTCAATCGTTCCAGAAAAATTGTTAGTGTGAATGAATGTGAACTTTCCAACCGACCTTCAGTGTTAAGTGTTGCCTCCTTGGGAAATATCCACGCATCCTTGCTACGCTCACCAAGAAAGTCGATATGAAAACTGTGCCAGTCAAGTGCAATATGTTACGGGACTGATTACAGAGCTACAAAGAAGCTGAGGCACCACCCGTATCGCATTCACGTTGTGCAAGAGCTTCAAGAAGCTGATAGAGAAGAGGTAGTGTGTTATAGTCAACGGTTTTTGCGTTTCATTCACAAGAGAAGAAATACTACATTATATTCAATGGTTTTTGCGATTCATTCACAACAGTATTAGGGTGTTGGTTAGCGCGAGACCCCATTGCATTCACAGAAGCTAAGAGTTTAGCGTCCAGTTTCGCGCAAAATAATTGTAGGCCTAATTTCTTTCGCCGAAAAAATAACAGCTAAACGTTACCAGAACACGATTATTCACTTAGGCCGGCCGAAGTGGCCGTGTGGTTAAAGGCGCTGCAGTCTGGAACGGCAAGACCGCTACGGTCGCAGGTTCGAATCCTGCCTCGGGCATGGATGTTTGTGATGTCCTTAGGTTAGTTAGGTTTAACTAGTTCTAAGTTCTAGGGGACTAATGACCTCAGCAGTTGAGTCCCATAGTGCTCAGAGCCATTTTTTTTATTCAGTTAGTAGCATTGTTTATAGGTTTGTGAACGATGTTGCTGGCTGCATCAACATGGTGCAACAGCAGACACTGGGAATAGCATCACGATAGTGTTGGTTCCTTGGAGGACACATCATTTCACGTAACTTGTGGCCTCCTACATCCCCGATTTATCTACCCCCGACTTTTTCCTTTGGGGACACAAGACGGATAACGTCTCTAAGAATAACATTCACACAATCGACTCAAACACAATATCGGAGACGATATATCTTGCATAATTGTAGCGACCTCACAACAGTAGCAGCTAACATGAAGAAACGTGCTGAGTCGTCTTTTGCACAACATGGAGGCCATTTCCAGCATCTTCTACGAGAATACGTAAATTGTGATTGAATACAGAATGAGTACATTAATAAAGATTTAATTTTTTTTGAATTCAGTATGTGTATCGCTTGGCTCACCCTGTATATTAATAACAGTCTCATAAATCTGTCGTTTTATGATTTTCATTTTCCTCATTGTAATTGTGTGCTTATTTAATTGTGTTTTACTGCACAATTGATTTAAACTGTTTCGCTTATCACAAGTTAATTTATGGTCTCAGTTGCTTTACCTCTGCTGTTATAAAGCTGTAATTCCAATGTCAGTTCTTCCTGAATGCTTTAATTTGTTTTACTTAAGCCCTTCCCTCTGCCAAACCTTAATCACAGCTTAAGACACATAGCAGCACTGTCAGAGACGTCTGTTATTCCATCTTGTTAAGAATGACTCCTTCTCATTAAACAATCTGCAGCCTTTCGGTACCTTATATTAGCTTGCCCTTCATACACTAAAGCAGGCAGACGATTGTAGCATAGAACCTTGACATCGGTGACTTTAGCGACGCCTACAAAACGTCTACCGGAGCGAATACAGGCCTTTGTCTCCCTACTGGTCAGCAAATAGAGGCGAGTACCCTTCAGACGTCATGAATAGTACATACCTATTACCTATTAGTTTTTCGCGTCAACGTGAATCGTTGTAGTTCATTTTCGGAACTTTAACGGGCTATTGTGGGTGTAGAATTTCCAGTAATTTCTGCTGCCTGGCACGTGACTCGGTCCGTATGCCTCCTCCGATTCTGCCCCTTTTGCAGGTTATATGCTTCTAAGGGTTGAGAGCGTGGCTCATTGTTTGCGCGGTGTGGATGCATATATTTGCTGTGATCTGAAGCTGAATATTCTATTAGAATGAAGGACAGCTAAATGAAAACGAGGCAGATGAAGAAAATAAGTAAACTGTTTATTATGGCAAAAGTAATCAGCTTAACCGTTACACATTTGTCCCACTGTGAGACAAGATGACCAGTGCCTTTATGGAAAAATATTTGTGGTTGTCTATGGAATCATAATTGTACACAGGCGTGTACTTCTTCTTTCAATGCAAATGAGTTTCCTCGAATGTCTTGCTTAAGGACTTCAAAGACACAGAAACTTCATTGGGAGATATCGAGATTGTATGGAGGATGTGTGAGGGCTTCCCAGCGAAATGTCTACAACGTACTCGAAACAATACATACGCTATCTCTGGGAAACTCATAATGACCTTCTTCTTTGACTGCAAGCGCCCACTGCTCATTCACTTTCTCGAACACGGTGTCACAATTAACACACAGCGGTATGTGGACACTGCAAAACTGAAGTCCGCCATCAACTCCAGACGCCCAGGAAAGCTGACGGATGGCATTATTCTGTTGCAGGACAATGCCACCAAGGCTATTTCGACTACACTACAGATTATCCACTGGGAAGTCCTAACGCATTCTCCATACAGTCCCGATCTGTCCCCACAAGATTCCCATATTTTTGGAGTGCTGGAGGAAGACAATTGTGGCCGTTGATTTGTTTTGGACGTGGATGTGGGTACAATCATTATGCCGTGAGCAACGGCCAATATTTTTCCATGAAGACACTGACCGTCTTTTTCACAGTAGAATAAAGGCATTAAGAGTTATGGCGACACTTTTGATTAGTAGACGGTGAAACTTCCCCATTTTTAACAATTATACATGACTGTGCTTAAACTGACACACAATGTTTTTAGCGCAACGCAATCTGACTTTCAAAATTCACTACTAAAGAATGGCCCTGACTAACATTAAACTATACCTTTCACAAATCACTTACCTCACAAAAATCTTCGCTGCTCAAGCTACTGCAATACAGCGAGCGCCACTACTGCCAGCTAAATAAAAGTTTCAAACTACTGAAGGCACTAACTACTGATAGGGATAGTTAGCAAATGAAAGATATTAATAGAGAACAAACAATGTATTTACCTTGATATCATCATATATAAATATAGCAGTTCATGACAAATTTCAAAACTCCGCCATCTCTCTCCCCACATCCACCACTGCTGGCGGCTCACCTCCAACTGCGCAACGCTACGCGCTGTTAACATCCAGCTGCCCCTCTACAATGGCAGACAACAATGCAAACTAGCCACAGACTGCACACAGCACAGCCAGTGATTTCATTTTGAGCGCTACGTAACGTTGCCAATAAGAAAACATAAACAGCCTACTTACATAGAGAAAACATAAACAGCCTACTTACATAGAGAAAATATAAACAGCGTACTTACATAGCCCCCATGCTCCCCACAAAAAAATTTTACAAATGGTGTTGGGCACTGGCCAATACAGATATGACAAAAACTTTTCACAATTACAGTAACAAAGATATAGAATGCACACACTTATTGATACAATGTTGGTCAAAAGCTAAAATTTTCTCACAGTCCATAAAGATAGTCCTGATCATTCATCATAATAGTAATTACACTTTCTCATTAGTAAAAGAAATTGCACATAGAAGTAGTGGATTTCCATACAGTCTTGAAGAAGTAGTGTTGTCCTTCCAACGGAAAGACAGTGCTGACTCTTGACATGCTGACAGGTAATGGGCCACAATGGAGCAAACCCACTGCAGAGTCAGTCGAAGTTTTGATGAATATTGGTAGGTAGGTTATCACAGAGCAGACCCACCGTAGTCCTGGTAGAGATTACGATATTGGTGGGCCACCAGAGGTGCAGACCCACTGCAGTCCTTGTAGAGATAATGGTATTGGTGGGCCACCAGAGGTGCAGACCCACTGTAGTCCTTGTAGAGATAATGGTATTGGTGGGCCACCAGAGGTGCCGACCTACTATAGTCCTTGTAGAGATAATGGTATTGGTGGGCCACCAGAGGTGCAGACCCACTGTAGTCCTTGTAGAGATGGCCAGCAGCCATCTGTTGCGATTGTGCAGGTGCACATTCACCATCAAAGAGTCTTGCGGAGAATATAGCAAGTCCATAAACCACCACTTGTTCACTCACAAAGTTTTTTGGAATTGTCCTTAGAACGAGCAATGCTGTTATCCAGTCCCTTGCTGAATTATCAACACACGTGCAAACACTAACAGTCCCAACTTCTCACATACTGTCCATATACTACGACCAACAGAAACGTGTGCAGTGAAATGTAACTAACAAGTTAATAATATCATGAACTGGTGACAATTACAATTTTATAACATAAGAATACAATAAAGGTACAAAATACATCATTAAAAACATAACAATATAGATAACATTTGTAGTACAGGCTTTACAAAAGAATAGAAATAAACATATACATCAGTGTTACAGGAATTATGACATGAGTACATACATAAAAGATCAGAGTAACTTTCGAAACATCAACTTCACACATGAGCATTAACACAAAACAGAATAAATAATGTCTAACATCTTTACAAAGTAAATAACATATTATTAATGCCAATTATATTTGAGGATAACAGTATTCCTCATCATAGTGAATGTAGCTTAATATTAAAAGAGGAAAAAATTCTATGAAACTGTACACAGAGACAGGAAGAAAACAAATACACAAGGGTACACAAACATATAGTGGGATAACACAAAAGGGAAAGGACAGGGTTCGTTTTCAGTGTAACATGTGGTACTGCAGTCCAACCCAAAACTTCATATATCTTTCCTCTTATTTCATCCTTTGTTTCCACCAAAAAAATTCTATCTAAGCATGCTTTCTGTATTTATATGTTCATACATTTCTTACTTCAACATTTATTTCCAAGAAAATCCTACCTAAACCTGTTTTCTCAATGCATTTCTTCCAATTAATCGCAACTCATTCTCTTAGAGGCTACCCCCTCTTAAGCTAACTTAAATCTACTGAGCTCAGATGCTAAACTAAGGGACGAGGCAATGCAGCAGCACATAAAACAATTAATATAAACAGCAATTAAAAAAATGGAAAATCGCAAAGCAAGCTACAGTAAATCTAAATTACCAAGCAATTCAACACTACAACTAATATGAGCCAATGTGCAGCAACAATAAAAATAAATGAGTAGTAAAACTGGCTTAGCAGAGTAACCCAAATTAAAGTTCAGTAGCACTATGCCTGGCAAACAGCAACTTATATCTAAACATGACATAGCTCAAGCAGAAAAATATTACAGTAAAAACAACAATGCAGATAAGGGAAATGTATATTCACATCTTAATATCTATGTAATTAAAGTGGTGCACCACAAGAAGTTATTCTACCAAAAAGTTACCAATTACTTGAAAAGAAAATTATGAATGCAGTTCCTGTGAAGGTAAATGTCATTTTATGCTCCCTCATTTTTTTAAAAAATTATTATTTACTCGATCTGTAGACAGAAAATATTTATATTAGTACATCTATAAAATTTTATTTTAACCAATGCTGCAGTGCAGCTAGAAACTAGATATCAAATGAAATAAGCAACTATGTACAAAGCAAAGCGTAAGAACATCGTTCAATAGTCATGTGGCATTTCATAAGTAGTAAAAAAATCTCTCATCTAGAAAGACAGTAGTCATAGTCAGGTGTGTAGACAAACTATTTCTTGTCATTTCATTAGGCATTTCAGTAAATATCAGAAAGTACGATATGTTTCCAAGTAATCAGCGTGTCGGATTTGCGATGCTTTCTCTAAAGGAATGACAATGGCCAGGATAATGGCCTCCCTTTTTTTTTTCTTCCTGTGCTCTGAAAGGCCCTCTCTCCAGGTGTCCGACACAGCTGGGTGCCCACGACGCATTATGTGCAGGTGGTCACTTAATTTTCTTACAGAAATATTTACGACAACTTTTTCCGCCACAGTGGCAGTCTCATATAAAAATATATCACAGGTCAAGAATTAGCGTTGCAAATCTGTAGAAAGAGAATCCTATAAATATAAGTGTCCAAAAAAATTTTCGCCGGCATTGTGATACAGCCACGCATTTACACACCCATTTCATAACTCTTAAAGTACGATTCTCAGTTTCCAACATCCTTTTCATAAATCAGAGTCCTTAAACACTACTCATTATTCCTTACCTCATTATACATATACATATTCGTCGACACTTCTTCAATATTTCATCATGAGAAATACGTAGCATAATAAACATTCCTCAACAACATAATACACATCGTCGTCGTAATAATAACATCATAACACTTCAGTCAAATCTCAAAATCGTCGTGGCTTCCTCCAATAATTAAAAAAATTCTCTGCTCATGTCAAAAGTGTCATCTACCTCAAACGTACTTTAAAAATCATGAATCCATACCAAATACATCATTCAAAGCTCTCATAGTATCACAATGATTCCGAAAAAATATGAACAGTTTACAAAGTACAGACAAAATACAGTTTCATAAGTGTGAAGTTATCCAACGGTGTAATTACGTAAACATGTGTCACTGACGTAGTAAAAAAAACATGTTTATCTCTCAGTTAAATGATCAGATAGCTGTGTAATTTGTGTGTTAGAGAAATATGGTACCGATGTGTAAAGTTGTATAAGCAAATACCATATTAGCTAGGGTTCCTTGTGGTTGCCAAACACATGGTACACAAAGTAGGCGTATACCCCCCTGAGGATTAATGTAATTATACCCTCAGGTGTTACAGATTACAGCAATGGAATGAAATGTATCACGGAAAACTTTCTTTGTAATTCAAAAATCTTTAAAAATAAATGTTTTAAGTACAAAATTAATCACTCAAATACGTGTACTGTAGCGCTAAATGTGCGTCTTGTTGCAACATAATCTGTGTGGAAGTGTCGTAGTTATCGTCCTCCGAAAGCTAAGTTCTGCAGAAGTCAATGTACTTACCTCATGATAAACAAAAGTGAAATGCTTTGCGTATAGATATCGTAGTTATTATGCTTATTCGCGTGATGAAGAAAGTACTGTACAGTAACGTAATGTTGTGCCACGAAAAAGGCTGTCTCATTGTTGCTATACCACAAAAGTTACTACTAAAACATGTTTTTCTTTCCAGAAGAATTCAGAAAACTGTGCAGATATAAAACAGATACACCGCAAAAGCAACATTGTAAATTGTCACTCATTAGTAGCGTCGTGATAAAAATCGTGTAGCTGTCACATAAACTAACCACTGTGCCATCTGGTATCTCACTGAAAGTACTTTAAATCCAGAATATATTTTCAAGTAAACCAAAATGTTGCATTAAAATCTCATTAGCAGTACTGGTAAATGTTCTAAGTATGTGAGCCTTATAGTCGTTACGTAATCGTGCAACAAACAAGCAAGAATGTACACACACAATAACACTGTGACGTCTGTTCACTATAACAATGCATTCGTCATTTCTGTTTAAATAAGTTCTCTTGGTTCTTGATTGGATATTTAACTTCAAACATTGTTGTATGTTAACAGATTCTAAGTCTGACAATGCATATTAGTAATGTGAAGCGAAAAATTTTATGGCAAAGACTAAGTTAAAAAGCAGATTATCTTTCAATAAACGGTTTTACATGTGAAATGTGGTGTAAACCTTTACTCTTCCTAGTACGCAGAGTTTGAACTTGAATGCAATTGTCATGCGGTATACGTCGGTAAAGAATACTGGAATTTTTCTCAAGGTTAGCATCTATGTTATTTTTCTCTGAGCCAGCCGGCGCACGTGGGTGCCTGCGGCGCGAGTCATTGTCTGTCTCTTTGTTGGCGCGCGTTGTTATTGGGATTAGGAGACCTAACTTCTACAAATTCGCCTTGCCGAGAGGGCCCAGCCGTGTTAGAATCCCGCCAGTTCTGATGAACTTACGATCATATCGTCTGTCGTCATGTCGATAGTTCCTGTAGTTTCTTTCTTGTCGGTTAAGTGGTGGAGAATTTCTCCCTGAATCGTAACTGCGCGCTGGACCGTTGCGTCTAAAGTTATTCTGTCTCCCGTAATAATAATTATTTTGGTTCCCATATTGTCTGTTTCTCTGATTGTCTCTGTGATAGTCACTACCGCGGAGAGGTGATCTTTCCCTGTAATTATTACTACTCTGCCAACGGTTGTAATACGGGTGGTGTCTGTTTCAGTCACGATTTGTGTTGTGAGAATAGCCTTGTCGCGTCCAGTTATTATTTCTTTCATCGCGGAATTGCGACTGATGTGATTTGTAATTGTTTTGCTCCTGCGTTCCGTGATTGTCAGTGTCACTTTCCAGTTCTTGTAACAGTCCCTGAAAAGCTTCAATGTCGTCTTTGCAACGTCCTGCCAAAATAATATGTCGTAAACGTTCAGGCAATTTGAGTAAGCAAATGCGGATGAGTTCTGAGGGGCTGTATGGCTTTGAAAGATACTGATTCTTATGCAACATGTCTTCAAAATATTTCACAAGACTGGAAAATTCAGATTGTTCGAAATGTTTCATCATTATGATACCATGTTTTACGCGGTCTTGTGTGGCTTGAGACCAATATGCTGAGAGGAAGGCATGGTAAAATTCTCCTTCACTGTGGCAATCGTGAATGACCGATCGCATTCTTACAGCTGGTTCATTCTCTAAGTAGCCACACATAAATTCTAATCTGTGTTCCAACGACCAGTTGGGAGGAAAACAATGAGAGAATTGATGGAGCCAAGCTTGTGGATGAATGTCGTTGCCAGAATTCTTAAATGTTTTGAATTTACGTGTAGTAATGAATAGCTTATAGTCAAAATCATCATGTCGGCGAGTCGCATGTCGGTCATTGTTAGGTCGTGTCGGCCGTTCCATCTCAAAATTTGGTGCACATTGCCAATTTCTTTCATAACTTCCGAAATGCCCTGTGTTATTATTTTGCGGCTTTTCCGTATTTCTAAGTCCCTCTTCCCGTGTTGGAGCGCGAGTGTCCTCTGAAATACGTAATTCTTGTATTACCTGTGTCAGCTGATCTTGTACTTCCCGGATTTCTCTTTGGTGTTGTGTATTAATTTGATTCTGATTTTGTTTGAATTTCCTAATTTGTTCGTACTCTTCTGTGTCATTAAAGACTACCGGTCTTGCGTCAATCAGATTATCATCTACCTTCGTAGATAAATTAGTGAACTGATCCAAAAGTTCGGCTACTTTCTCCGATAGTGTACTTATTTCCTCAGTGTGTTTTTCTGAACCAAGTTTCAGAGTATCTACTGTGTCCTTAAAGTTTTCCTGAGTTTTTGCAAGTTGCGTAACCGAATCGGTAGATGCAACTGAGTCAAATTTAGCTTGCAAGGTCTCATGATTTTCATGTACTATAATTTGCAGTTCTTTTATGGCTGCTTCGTGATTCTGTAATGCATTTTCATGCCGCGAAAAAATAGGTTGAAAATGCTCACAAATTTGAGTTTTTACGTCATTACAGACTTTTTGACATTTCGATTCGATTTTATGTAACTCAGTAGTTAAATCTTCACGTGTTTGTTCAAGTGTGGTGTCTAACTTTTGAAGATTTTGTTCCATTGTGTCTAACTTTTGAAGCTTTTGTCCCATTTGTTTCTGATTTTGTTCAAGTGTTGTGTCTAACTTTTGTAGCTTTTGTCCCATTTGTTGCATTAAGTGTAATAACAATGCACTGGTGTCTGAAACATGTTCCTCAGTGCTTTTCGGCAGTGAATTTGCACCGGCAACATTCACATTTTGACAAGCGGAAAACGTGTCTTGACTCATTTGGGAAAACGGTGAGGACGCAAAACCTGAATCTACAGTATTTGCAAAATTGTGTCCTGTCATTTCGGATTCCTGAGGCGAGCTGTTGCCGACCGATCGATCGATAATGCTTCCCTCTTCACTAATTGTTTCACTGTCCACGCCATTGTTTGCCGCCCGCTCCATTTCCCTATGCACAATTACCAAATTACTACTTTGAACATCAGTTAATTCATTACTCGGTGGCGCTAACACACTGCTTTCATTTTCACTGTCATTTCTCAGTTTACTTTGGAGCCTAGTATTACGTTTTTCACACGCCATTATTGTCACAGTATTTCACACGACAACACAGAAAAACACAATTCGAATATCAAAAATAAGAGAACACATTAACATAGCACTGAAAATAATATTTAGTTAATTGCAGCTGCGAAATACTTGGTGCAAATCTACATGCATGCCACAACTGTTTTACTGTACAACAATGAAAGACTGCAGCTACAAAGGAGATTCTCTCTACAATTACGCGCTAGCAATAAACAAAATCTACACTAATTACACAAACTACAAGAAAAAATCAGAAGATTCCAGTGAGGTATCCTCGGCTAAGGGTCGACATATGAAACTTCCCCATTTTTAACAATTATACATGACTGTGCTTAAACTGACACACAATGTTTTTAGCGCAACGCAATCTGACTTTCAAAATTCCCTACTAAAGAATGGCCCTGACTAACATTAAACTATACCTTTCACAAATCACTTACCTCACAAAAATCTTCGCTGCTCAAGCTACTGCAATACAGCGAGCGCCACTACTGCCAGCTAAATAAAAGTTTCAAACTACTGAAGGCACTAACTACTGATAGGGATAGTTAGCAAATGAAAGATATTAATAGAGAACAAACAATGTATTTACCTTGATATCATCATATATAAATATAGCAGTTCATGACAAATTTCAAAACTCCGCCATCTCTCTCCCCACATCCACCACTGCTGGCGGCTCACCTCCAACTGCGCAACGCTACGCGCTGTTAACATCCAGCTGCCCCTCTACAATGGCAGACAACAATGCAAACTAGCCACAGACTGCACACAGCACAGCCAGTGATTTCATTTTGAGCGCTACGTAACGTTGCCAATAAGAAAACATAAACAGCCTACTTACATAGAGAAAACATAAACAGCCTACTTACATAGAGAAAACATAAACAGCCTACTTACAACGGTTCACTCACTTTTTCTCCATCTGTGCATTCTATGGAACTGATGTCCTCAGCAGTTAAGTCCCATAGTGCTCAGAGTCATTTGAACCGTTTTTTTTTCTCCATCTGCCTCGTTTTCGTTTGACTTCCCTTTATACACTGGACACAAAGTGTGTAAAAGAAGTAACGACCTTTATTTCAAGAAATGAATATCTTAAATCAGAAATTTTTAATCAGAGTAATCTATAAACCACCCAAACAGACATCATATGATCTTTGTGATCAGCCTTGTCCTCGACAGTGTCGCGGGAATGGAATCTTTATGGGAGACACAAATGTAGACCTGCAGTTAAAATCTCACACTGCCTGGAAAAAACAGGGAGACTTTTACTATCTAACGATGTGAAAACTATACCTCTAGATCCAACTTGTCACACACCATATGGACAAATCCTTATAGATACAATAGCAACGAAGTGGCGAGAAAAGTAGTTGACGGCAGTCACACATGTGCTCCATGTCTTTTGACTATTGATATGACATTCCTAATGTACTCAGTACATGCCGACAGAGAATAATCTCACCTAATAATACATAGAAACTTAAACCGGATAACGATGAAGCCCTGTACGGTATCAGTGCAGATACTGCATGATAATGTGCAACCGATGAGCCAATATTATATGGTAAAGTCCGGATTTCAGTCGTAGGCTTACTGCATTGTATGACAGACATAACTTTAAACGATCTGTGAAAGTAAAGAGATCTCCAAATCCATGGATGACTAAGTTAATGTAGAAGATAATTAATGAACTAGACTCTGGACACAGAAGGTTCAAGCGAAATAAAACAATAGAACTATATGAAGCATACAGAAACTTGCTGCACAAGCCTAAGAAAAACCTACGCAACGCTATATTGCGTGTGATTAAAATCCCGAAGTACCGTGGAAAAAACAATGTAGCTTCGGCACAGGAAAGGCAAAAACGAATGCTGTTTTGCAGGCCTCTGCAGACGAATTAAATAAGTCTTTCTCGACGGCAGTCAGTTCTTAAGTTGTGATAAATTATCGGCCACAAGACAGCACTTTCACTACAGACGCAGTTATCTTAAAATGTGCTTGTGGACACATAGCAAACCTTCCCGATGTTTGTTTTATAGTTCTTACAGACATATGTTTTTAGTTATTCGTAAATTTGCTACTAACTGGTAGCAAATCTTAATTTGACCAGTTCTAAAGAATATATACCTAAAGTTACTGACGACATCAAAAATGCCATTAACATGCATGAAGTGTCAATTCTGACACAGACTGATTTCGATCTATTACTTATGGAAATGAAAAAGTTGAACTGCTCAAACAGTACAGTACTGTGGTTCGACAAATAGCTCAAAAGGAGATGTCAACGATTCGTTTAGGGTAGATGTCATTAAGGAAATATGTGCTCTCTCTAGTCTCTCAGGATTCAGTTCTTGGTCAGTTGCACTTTTCACTGCGTATCTCTGATAGTGCATATGTGCTTTCTCATTATCATTCTCACCTACGTACTGACGATATCCAGTTTTATCTAATCGAAAAAATTAAAAACAGTGCTGCTTCCATATCTGATATAGAAGGAAAAACTGGATCTTAGATCCTGAGAAGTCAGAGGTCTTCTTCATATCGCACCAAAACGTGATCAGCGGACATTTACATGAAGTAGTTCGTTCTTCCTGGTGGAGTCCAATTACCTTATCAGAAACATTATGGAATCCGAGCATAATCTTGAATGAGGATGATTACGAACGGAACGAATTAACTGTTGTAGGTTAAAGGAAATTTTAGACTTACACATGGTGTAAGGCACATATCCCTAATTAAATATTTATACATCGAAATTGTATGTCTGCCAAATATCACAATGTTCATTAAACGAATAAAATGTCTGTTAAAGTATGTCAACAAACCAATGTTCCTGTCAATGTTATTTACATTTCTTGTCGATAAATACGTCTGGAACACACACACACACACACACACACACACACACACACACACACACAACGTAGATGTCAAATCTTACATTGGCGTCTCCATGTATAAAATACGTTAAGTGAGTTGGCAATTCAATATGAGGCAATGTCATTAGGAGATCATAGGTCGAACTTAAATTACTTGATATTATTGGAGGTTTATCAGTAATGCAACCGTTCACCAACCACAATTTTAGGGTAAAGAAGATGATACAGCATATTCTACAGTATAAAAACATATTCGGTGATTCTGAAAAGTTAATTTCACTTTGTATTGTAAGGGAACGAGGTAGCACGCATGCGGTCGTTCACCCTCCAGCGCGGACCGCATGTTTCCGTCCCCGCTGAGTCCGCACTGGCGGGTCGTCGCCCTCGCGAGTCAGCTATCCACGCGGAATAAAAGTGGGTCTTTCCACAGACCGGGGGGGGTTGCTGTTGCTGTCGTCAGCCGCCGGGCTTCCTTGTCGGGATTCTGCGTCGCGTACGAGTCGGTAGGCTGCGAGGACGCCGGCCGCTACAGAGTATATAGGTAACAGAATTTGAATAAAGTTAAGTAAATCAAAGAACTGTCTTGGAATGCTGATCACCTGCTCGCCCTAACAACCCCACTCAAACTGCCACCCATCCTGATCAGTAAAACACTTTGTATCATTAAAAGTTGTTTAGAAGTATTCGAGGTTATGTAGAAAAATTAATATCGAGGAAGACTGCGATGGTTACCAAACAGAATTGTAGTGCCAACATTCCTTAATACTGAATTCCATAATCAACTGCTAAATAATGCTAAAAGATCTAATCATTATGTTCCAAAATAAGAAATGTAAAGAAAAACAACATAGCCACAGACAAATAAACTGAGCACACACCTTTATAGGTTGGGAAGCAGGAGTTTTGACGAGATATTTATTATGATGCATCACTTATTTATTTTCGTAATACGCAAGGAGAAAATATTTGGAAACAACACAATTTGGCCAAAGGTAGTGGTGGAACCAGACAGAGATGAAACATTGTCAGGCCAATGGTGAAAATGAGTCACGATGAAAGGTCGGTAACTCTACACTAAAATTTTAGCACAAAAATAAGATTATTTATCAAAATATGTAACTATTTAAAGTACAGTTACACCGTATATGCAAGTACAATTACACTAATTGCAGTAAAATAACATCATATTATTTCTCAACATGTATAATATTCCAAGTACAAGAAAGACATGGCACTGCTAAAATAACTTATCTTTCCCACAGGATTTAAAGAAAAATACACATGACTTGTATAATGACACTATTGATAAAATTTCTAGGCTAATCAGCACTTGTTGACTATCAAAGTTCGATATCTGCTCCACAATTTTCAAACACAATCGATCTCCAGTTGCCGACAACCATAACAACTGACTCTCGCAGTACAGACAGGGCACATGACCGTAGCATACATAGGGTGAATGACCTAAAATTTGCACCGAAAATATCGCATAAATGGAAAGTACTGTTGATGTGTGGGTTTCACAGAATGGATTGGTAGTCAGAGGTTCGTATTGTTAGCCAATCAGCAGATTGTAATAATAGTTAAAAATCTATTTTGTGTGCAGATATACACTTTGTAAGTGGAACAATGTCTACTGAAATTAACAAACTCAAAGTAGGGTAAATTAGAATGCCAGTGGTGTGTCTTGTAGGATTCTAGTGAGAGTCGTTTACGAGACATCGTTTTTTGAAAAGTTCCCACACTCACACACAATACCTATGTAGCACAAACTAAACAACAATACAAGTGAATACACTAATTATGTAGATTCTCACCAGTAATAATACAAATTACCATCATAAGTTGTCTTCAAAATGACTATCGGCAGAAGCAATACATGCTGGTTAGCACACTGGACTCGCATTCGGGAGGACGACGGTTCAATCCCGTCTCCAGCCATCCTGATTTAGGTTTTCCGTGATTTCCCTAAATCGTTTCAGGCAAATGCCGGGATGGTTCCTTTGAAAGGGCACGGCCGATTTCCTTCCCAATCCTTCCCTAACCCTAGCTTGTGCTCCGTCTCTAATGACCTCGTTGTCGACGGGACGTTAAACACTAACCACCACCACCGCAATACATGCTTCCAGTCTGGTATGGAACGACTGCATAACCAGAGTCGACACAAAAACGCATTCTGCCTCCTACGATAGATTACAAAAATGACAGTGTAATGCAAGACCCGGAAAACTCAATGTAGCTAGGCAACTGAAGCATGAACTGTACCTTAATATACTTTCTCAGATAGGGTTAACATTATGCACTGGCGCATTAGAGTGTGAAATTAGCAATGGGAAAGAAAAAGAATGTGCGGCTGTACCTTAGGGAAACAACGAACACAAAGTGCACAACCAAACACATCCTACACTACAACACCGGATCCAGAACACACCAAGAGATTGATATTAAACAGCCCAAATTGTTGGAGTAAAATCTCGCTAGAAGATTTCACACCAACACCAGGAGCAGACACACAAATGAACAGGTACGCCATCAACACACCACAAAGCATAAGACAGGTGAGGGGTGAGAGCAGGCAGACTGCAAAATGAAACAAACTAGAAAAAATGAATAAGATGCGACGAAAAGTACTCGGTAAGTCGACCCAGAACACGTTGTATCAGGAGGCTACCCTGATGCTGACAGAAGAAAGACATCATACACTACACATCACTTTCCATAACAGAGCAATGAATCCATCACCAACGCCAGAGAACATGTGTTAACAATGACAGAGGGCAAACAGATGCACCGAGCCAGATGCAGCAGACCGCATCCGACACAACACACAAACACATCTGCCAATCCTAAATAAAGGAGAAACTGATCAGACACCAAAACCCCTGCGGAAGCAGAACAGGGAGACACTCACAGGATCATAAAAAAACTTATTCTATGACTATTGGAGCCTGGAGGAGACCTCGCGCATAAACATATGGGAACAATGAGATTTCTTTCAAACTGCCCAGCGTTTCATAAGAAGCAAAATGCAGCCCAAAGGGAGCAAAATATGTTTTCCCAACAAAGAAACATCAGACCAAATAATTTTAGAAGTTGAAAGTCTCTTGACTGATTGCTCCGTGATGCTTGAACTCATATGGGGGGCGTGTGCACGGCTATCGGAAGGGTTCAACCTGGACCAAGTGTAGAAAGACCTCCAGAGGGCGAACGACCGTGTAGTTTTCGAGCAAGTAAGAAAGGGCATGACATGTTTTATTTTCACCAAGCACCCGTAAGGCTGATCCAACTAAACGATATGTAGAGTATTAGCGTGAATGTGGATCTTAAAAATGTCGTGGACGAGGAGTGTGCGGGCATGGTGTGTCCTAAACAAAGAAAGGACGACTTGCTGGTATCGCAAACAATACAAGAGCCATCGCAGGGGCAACCGATCCAACAGCTGCAATCATATTAGTCAACTTGCAGTGGACTGCGACTAAGATATTACAACTCTGTTCGGACCACGTACTTACGGTAGAAATATATAAAGGAAATGATGCGTGGGTAATTCCGTCAATTTATGAACAGTTTCCTGCTGAGATCCACCAGTACGGAGAATGGATAGAGAGAATAGCACAACACGGTCGACATCCAAATCTGGATCCAAACTGCTAAGGTCATCGGCCCCTAGGCTTACACACTACTTAATCTCACTTAAACTAACAAACGCTAAGGACAACACACATACACCCATGCCCGAGGGAAGACAGGAACCTCCGACGGGGGCAGCCGCGCGAACCGTGGCAAGGCGCCCACAGACCGCACGGCTACCCCGCACGGTGGTCGACATAAAATTTTTTATAATACCTTCAGATATCAAGAAATTTTTAGCACCATGTCACTTTTCATGGGGCTGCTTAGTTAATGACAAGATGTGCCCAAATAGTCCATACATAGTTAACAGTGAGGGCCAACCCAACACAATAGCAACAGAGCAGGACCAAAATCAGACACTGACATTACAGTAGGAAACATAAACTCTATTGGTCTCATGACATCATCGAAGGTGCGCGATGGGTTACACACACTTCTCACAATGTCATAATGCCAAACATAGCCTCCCCCCCCCCCTTACACACACACACACACATACACACACACACACACACACACACACACACACACGACAGGTGAGAAACACGCAACAAGCGATTTCTGTTTAGTAAAGCAGACTGGCAGAAATTACAGAACTATATAGTAACACGCAACCTTTAGCAGATTGAAGGCGGCATTGAGCATAAGATACACAGACTGATGGAAAAGTTGCAAGAGGTACAAGATAAAGGAAACCCAACTGTAATGGATAAAAGTGAAAGGAAAATAACCTGGCCGAACGAACTTACCAGACTCAAAAGGGATTCGAGACACAAAGGCAGATACTACCAGGGAGCATGAACTGCTAGAGGGAGACAAAAACGACTATAACAGTTTAAGGAAGCGAAGCGACAATATATGAACATTCTACACCAAACATAGAGATGCCATTGGGACTAACGCTTTCTAAGAAAGTTAAGCGACAACATATGACCAAGCCCGAACAAACTATTGACCGAGAGGTTAAAAACACCGTTCGTGCTAGCCATACTTGAGGGGTCGAAACCTTCACACAGGGATGGAGAATGAGATTTTCACTCTGCAGCGGAGTGTGCGCTGTTATGGATCTTCCTGGCAGATTAAAACTGCGTGCCGTACTGAGACTCGAACTCGGGCCTTTGCCTTTCACGGTCAAGCGCTTGCCCGTGAAAGGCAAAGGCCCGAGTTCGAGTCTCGGTCCGGCACAGAGTTTTAATCTGCCAGGAAGTTTCAGGGATGGAGAAGTACAGTGGAATTTCTACTTTAAGAGCTCCTTCCCGATGACAACCGCAACGAAGTCAATCCACACGACACCCGTTTAAAAGCTTTAACACAGAAAAAATACACAATGGAGGTTGTCATCTTCCCCTTCGTACAAGTGGAGGTGGTGTTAGCCATAGTAAAATTAAAAGTTAATGAAGCACCAGACCTGGATGGCACTCATTCGGAGACCTTTAAATGACTAAAAACACAGATAATCAACCTTTTAGCTAAGATAATAAATTAATTCCTAAGGCAAAGAAGAGTACCGTATGTAACTGATTACAGGTCACACACGGCTCCCGGGACTCATGTTACAGCAATATAGGTCTGTATAAATTAAAACAGATTCGAATCAGCACATTATGTCAGCAGAAAAAAACGTAATGGTCATACTCATAGGCATCATTGGGGCATTTGATAACCTCTAGGAGCCAGCCATGTACTTGAATGGTGGGTGAGTGAACTGAATGTGATGAAGAGAATGACAAAGGAGTGCCCGCAGGATTCAATTTGTAGACCCATCTTTTGGGCTCTTTCCATTGGGCTCCTCCGAACAGAAATGGATGGGGATATACAGAGTGACGGAATTGTCGTGTACGAAGATGATCTCTTGATTGTGGTGTCAGCCAACTCAAGAAGAGAACTGGAAACCAAAGCCACGGCAATCTACAAAAGATGGGCAGATGGGACCTGAAAAACGAACTTACCGTGGCATCTGACAAGTTAGTTTACGTATTACTGAAGAGAAAACTACAAACAGACCTGATTGTAAAGCTGCACAATAGAAATACTCACAGAAAGCACACAACCAGATACTGAGGGGTACAGATTGACGATCGACTGACAAAGCAAAAAATTTTGTACAGAAACTCACACGTATCAGGACAGTCACTTACAGAGTTTCACTGCAACCTATACGAAAATGTCATTGAGCCTTCTTTGAATCGGTGGTATGCTTCACGCTGAACACATCTACATCTACATCTACATTTATACTCCTCAAGCCACCCAACGGTGTGTGGCGGAGGGCACTTTACGTGCCACTGTCATTACCTCTCTTTCCTGTTCCAGTCGCGTATGGTTCGCGGGAAGAACGAATGTCTGAAAGCCTCCGTGCGCGCTCTAATCTCTCTAATTTTACATTCATGATCTCCTCTGGAGGTATAAGTAGGGGGTAGCAATATATTCGATACCTCATCCAGAAACGCACCCTCTCGAAACACACGTGCTTTCAGCACCACATCAGTGGAAGCACTGTGCGTTCTTCTTGGAATATACTTGATTGACCAAAAATCCGTCAGCTAGATGCCACATACAGGCAGCAGAAAGACAGACTAGGCAAGGTAATAGAAATCACGATGGAAGATTTAAGGAACAAGAGCCAACTAAAACAGTGGCGAGTAATAAGTGGTAGCGAGAGTGGGCAATCGGTGGTGAAAGCCACAGAGTTTACTCCCTCTTCCCTGACATCTGGGAGCGGTTGAAAACGCACCTTCATCGAATACTAATTTAGTGCTGAATGCCAATTTGTTTGTGTCAACCATCATAGCCTTACCCTGTTATCATTGTAGTTCCCACTGTGTGATACCACAATATAACATTATCAGCAGAAAAGGACAAGCATTATGCGCTGCAGAATAAGGTTAATACCCTAGCAGGGGGTCACTGTAATGATTCATTGACTCTGAAAGTGGGTGGTTGAAAGAACAACAACCCTTGTTTATTACCTATACGAAAATATACTACTACTGTTCAGTATCGTGTTTCATTGAAGTCTCATGCAGTTCTAAGTGTGTGACACCAGAAGATGACAAACTAAATGCAAGATGAAGTTAGTAGGGGAATAACGATCTTTCTATGCCACTTTTATTTTATTTAAGATAGCGCCTCTCCCTGGTTGGTCTCCACTCCTCATCTTTGTGGCGGTGGATGTGGGAACGACGCACTGATAACGTCACCACCACCACTCATCTCCACTCACCCATTCTCTCTCTCCTCCCCTACTTCCCCTCCCCTCCAGCATATCCCACCGCCCGTCCCCCACTTACTCTCCTCTCCCCAACTTGTGAATCGGTGCGAAATATGTGTTGAGCTGCTGGAAAGGAAGAATATATGGTACGGTCTTCATTTATTTATTTTTAGGGTTTTATCCTGCTGGAAGAGTTTTCAAAGTTTTGGCGGGGAATCCTAACTGACAATTACCCTACTGCCTTGCTGGTTGAAATGCAAATAAGCACAACTGCTTAAAGGACATGGGACGATGGAATAACACTCTCATGAAAAAACTGTTGTCATGACACGAAATGAAGTGTAAATTCGAGCAGTGTATTGTTTATTTATTTAAACATTAATCAAATGAATTACCTAAATTGCTGGGAAATGTGTCCAATGATGGTGTTTGGCAGAGAGGAGTTTAATAAGAATGTTACCTGTAAGCATACAGCTGAGGGCTGTGTCTATAGCCTCCTACATGAGTGTGGGGGAATACTTTTCAGCTAATAAGGGAAATACAAAAGGATAGACTGAGATCCACAGTGTAGGATACAACTTCATTCTATTCCACTCCTCCAGACTAAATATACCAGTTGTGCTCTCCTTGGTGTATGGAGCTCGGTCGACAACAAATGAAACGCGTTCTGTATGCCTTTACGATCGTATGTGTGTATATGTTCCCTAGTCGACAATATTGCGCGAAATTAGCAGGGAACTATCCTACAGCCATTGCTGGAAGAATTGTCTCCTTCCGATCTCCAAGTTAAATAGCTGCTGAGAAAGTTTTACACACACATACATAAATGGCAAGAAGGGACAGGGCAGCAAACTATCACTGAAGCGTAGAAAGACCAATACACGCTACCAGCTACCACAACTAACGGATAATGCTTCGCTGCTCTAACAACACATCGAAATCTTCGTGAAAAAATCACCACTCGTAAACAACAGGTCATAATGCAACATACGCACTGCGAATTGAATAAAATCATTGTAATAACACAATTACGACGAAAACCGACCCCCAAAAGATTTCGCCAGGAGAGAGTGGCTACGTGAGTATCCACATCAGTATGTGGATACAGACTAAACTCCTTAGAATCAGCCTTACCTTCCCTTCTACCTCCTCTCCTTCCTCCCTCTCCTCCCTCCCTCGGTCTGGATACCTGTTTTGCGGGCCTGTTGTATCCCGTTGCTGATGGTACACAAAGAGATCCATATGCCGGCAGTGATATACTATTTCCAGTCTGCAGAAATCAGTCACAGATGAACAAAAGACTCAAGAACAGAACACTTCCAGAAAGCGGTTAAAAGTATTACTCGGAAAGACTAGCCCTCTGGAACAATTTCTAGGAACGACTGCCCCCCCCCCCCCTGGAAAAATAGCAGAATACCTGATTATATGTCATGGGTGAAGAACTGAACAGTCAACAGCGGTGGGCTTTTAAACCTTCCGGATGTGCTGTCACTGTCTGATAGTTATCCCCAGTAAGTAAAATCAGTGTCATGTAGGCAAAACACTGAAATAATATGTCCTGCATCAATGAGGTACACATGGATCTTTATACTAGTGACCTCACTGGCCGCCGATCTGCTACTCTACCCCCGACAGGTGGAAAGCAGTACCTCGCACTCGCTAGCCTCCGCTGCTGCATGCAGTTATAACCCGCCATTGCTCATGTTTATTCTACTCGTTCAGGTAAAAACTGTCCGAAATCGATCCGGTAGAGGTTTCAGACGCTCCACTGCACCGTATAACAGCTTTGTGTGTGTGTGTGTTCTCGTATAGTGTGAAAGGATGAGATGCCTGCCGTGCAGCAGGCGGAGGAGTAGATGGTGGAGGAATTTTACACAGCCCACTTGCTCCTGATGGAAATCACACTGCGTATCTGCCTGAAGTGTTGCCGTCATTAGCAGCTCAACTGGTGTAATGTGAGCTCATTTATTAAGAAAAAGTTTAACTGAATAAACACGAACAATCATTTGCTGCATTAAGTATTACTATCGTGTATTCTGCACGTGTGATTCGTATGCTTGCTACAACGAATACTGTTGGGGCAGATCTCATCTCACATCGTGTAAAGAGTGTAGATTTACGATTTTATAACGAATATTGTGATAGCAACAGTGCAAATAGTGGATATAGTACTAAAATCAATAAGATCTCCATCTACATACGTGTAAACTCACTCACCAGGTAAGAACTTATGCTTGCTACAATGAATGTTGAACCGAAAACATTGAACCTTGCGCTGAATAGCAGGCCGGTATGGCCGTGCGGTTAAAGGCGCTTCAGTCTGGAACCGCGTGACCGCTACGGTCGCAGGTTCGAATCCTGCCTCGGGCATGGATGTGTGTGATGTCCTTAGGTTAGTTAGGTTTAATTAGTTCTAAGTTCTAGGCGACTGATGACCTCAGCAGTTGAGTCGCATAGTGCTCAGAGCCAGCCATTTGCGCTGAATATACTAGAAAATAAACTCGTAGCACCGTCCAATTGTCCATAAACAAACGCTCAGCTAGCAAATTCCACACACTATGGTGAGTAAAAGACTTTGCCAATAAGATAATGGTAGAAGGAGCAACCAAAATCATGATAACCACTACTGAGTGAACATTCCAGGAGGGATAGACATGTCTTTATTGTGACTGGTACACCTACATCTCCATCTACAGAGATACTCCACAAGCCACCATATGGTGCATGGGTAACACTGAAATGTACCACTATTAGTCATTGTCGCTCCTGTTCCACTCGTAGACAGAACGAGGGGAAAACGACTATATACTGCATACGCTTCCTTATGAGCCCTAATTTCTCGTATCTTATTTTCGTGGTCCTTAAGCGCAATGTATGTTGGCGGCAGTAGCATTTGTCAGCCGTCAGCTTCAAATGCCGGTTCTCTAAATTTTCTTAGTAGCGTTTCTCGAAAAGAAAGTCGCCTTCTCTCCAGGGATGCCCATTTGAATTCCCGAAGCACCTTCGTAACACTTAAGTGTTCTTCGAACCTATCGGTAACCTATCTAGACGCCCGCCTCTGAACTGCTTCGATGTCTTCCTTCAATCCGACCTGGTACGGATCCCAAAGACTCGAGCAGTACTCAAGAGTAGGTCGCACTAGCGCCATGTACGGAGTCTCCTTTACAGGTGAACCGTTCTTTAATTACATTCTCCCAATAAACCGATGTCGGCCATTCGCCTTACCTACCGCAGTTCTCACATGATCGCTCTATCTCGTACCGCTTTACAACACTACGCCCATATATTTAAAAGACTTGACTGTGTCACGCAGGAACATTAAAGCCTTTCAACTTCTGACTCATCTGCACTTACTCACATTTCGCAACATTTACTGCTAGCTACCATTCGCCACACCAATTGGAAATTTTGTCTAAGTCGTCTTTTATCTTCCTACAGTCACTCAACTTCGACACCTTACCCTACACCACGGCATCATCTGCAAACTGTAGATTGTTGCCCACCCTGTCGGCCAAATCATTTATGTGTATGGGAACAACAGCGGTCCTATCACACTTCGCTGGGGCACTCCTGACGATGCACTTGTGTCTGATGAACACTCGCCATCGAGTACAACATACTTGGTTCTGTTATTTAAGAAATCTTCGAGCCACTCACATATGTGTGAACTCATTCCATACGCTCGTACCTTCGTTAACAGCCTGCATAGGAGAACCGTGTCAAATACTTATCGGAAACCTGGAAATATGGAATCTTCCTGGTGCCCATCATCCATCATTCGCAGCATATCATGCGAGAAAAGGGCAAGCTGAGTAGTCAAGTATTTCTAAACCCATACTGATGCCTGGAAATGAGCTTTACAGTCTCAAGAAAATTTCTTATATTCGAACTGAGTATATCTTCAAGGATTCGGCGACAAACAAAAGTTAGGGATATTGGTCTGTAATTTTGCGAATCCGTCTTTTACCCTTCTTCCATTCTGCAGTCACCTGCGTCAAGTATTTCGTTATTGTTCTAGTGGTCTTCATTTCCTGGAAATACGACTGATTTCTGAAGACCTGAAACAGTATATCATTGTCAAACCGGCACCGACCAAAGCAGAGCTTCGCCTAGGGACGGTTCTCTTTCTTTACCATCAGCGAGAGGACGGAACAGGATGGGAAAGCAGAAGCACTACCTATGGGAGGGTCTGGCTGCAGACCAGAAACAGTATACCATTGTCAACCCAACACCGACCAAAGCAGAGCAGGTGCGCTGGATGGAGCTCTCTGTGTACCATCAGCGACAGGATAAAACAGGCGTTGAAAAGCTGTATCCCTACCTATGGCAGGAGAAGAGGAAGTAGGAGAGAAGGTAAGATTGGTTCTAAGCTACTTAGGCTGTATCTACACATCGAGGTGAACAAACGTACAGCTGCTGTCGAGGGACATCTTGTGGTGGCAGCTTTTACGGTAGTCGTGTTATTACAATAATTTCTCTCAACTCCCAGTGCGTGTGTTGCATTACGATTCATTGTTCACGAGTGGTGTTTTTTTTTTATTTTTCACGACAATTTCAATGTCTACTTAGAGCAGTGCAGCTTTTTCTATCAATTATGGTAGCGTATATTGGCCTTCATACACTTCGTGATAGTTTACTGCTCTATCACTTTTTTATCATGCATGTACAATGATGACCCAATACATTATTATTACTTGCTTAATAGCTTGTTCGTCTGTCTTAGGAATGAAATATATCGCCAGCCGCGGTGGTCTCGCGGTTAAGGCGCTCAGTCCGGAACCGCGCGACTGCTACGGTCGCAGGTTCGAATCCTGCCTCGGGCATGGATGTGTGTGATGTCCTTAGGTTAGTTAGGTTTAAGTAGTTCTAGGTTCTAGGGGACTGATGACCACAGAAGTTAAGTTCCATAGTGCTCAGAGCCGTTTGAACCATTTTTTTGAAATATATCACCGATTCTGCGAATCAGGGATCCTGTAGTTTGTTGGTGAGTTTGTGGACGTATGTGGCATTAGACGTCTACGCACACGTCATGTAATTCACGTAAATAACGGGCCTCTGGTTCGCATACTCGGTGGTGGCGCCCGACAGCGACCCAGATGGGTTACATAGGATTTACATCAGACGAATTTGGTAGCCGAGGCATCAACATGCATTCACTACAATGCACCTCAAACCATTGTAGCACCGTTCTGGCTCCGAGTCATGGACTATTCTACTGCTGAAAGATGACATCGCTGTCGGGACAGACATCAAGCATGAAGGGATGCAGGTGGTTCACAGCTGTGGAGCTGTCAGCGGAGCGTGTCTTCGATTACTACCACAAGTCCCATGCAAGCGCAGGAGAATGTCTCCCATAGCATAATGCTGCTCCCACCAGCCTGCGTCCATGGCGCGTTGCAAGTTTCGGGCCGCAGTTCACCTCGATGACGACAATCGCCGTAGTGTAGCAAAAATGTGATTCACCCGAAGAGCCGACAAGTCTCCATTGATTGACGGTTGAATCTCAAGTGTCCTGTGCCCACTGTAATCGTAATTGGGTCCTTGGGTCAACATGTGAACACGCGAGGACGGTCTGCTACAGAACTCGATGTTCAACAATGTACAATGAACAATGTTCTTCGAATCACTTGTGCGTGCATCAGCATTCTGCTCTTTCGGCAGAGATGCCACAGATCACCTTCGAACCTACTTTGCAGAGTAGGCAAGCCTCCGAACGCCATGTTCTGTGAAGAGTCGTGGACGTTCAACCATTTAACGCTTAGAGGTAGTTTCACTGTCCTTCTACCTCATTCCTTAGAAGCTCACGAAAATAGCACATGAACATTCGACAACCTTCGCCAATTTCAAGATACTCGTTCATAGGCTTTGCGTAATAATAATCTGCACTTTGTGAAATGCGATTATCTCGATGGATTTCCCCATTTTTAGCCCACATCTTCGCTAGGGTGATGCCCCGTCCGTGTCTGTTCCATTCACATAATTTTGCTATCGCGTCACGTGCCCCCAGCGCCACCAAGCAGCATCCAACGTTGCGGTGGGCAGTGGTCATAATGTTTTGACTGATCAGTGTATATGAGCGTACAACTCCCTCATCAGCTATACTCTTGTAAATCGGTAGGAGGCAAATCTTAGTACATTTCAGTGATATCTTGCTGTCCTGTTCCTTCTTAACGTGTATGTATGTTTGTGTACAACTTCCTCAGCAACTATATCACTTGTGGATCTCTATGAGGCTACTCCTCCCACAATTCAGTGATAATTTGCTGTCCTATGCCTTTTTACCGTGCATCTGGGTACAAGTTCCTACGTAACTATACGCTTGTATATTGGTAACAGACAATTCTTCCGGCAGCTGCTGTAGCACAGATCCCCAACAATTTTGAGTGGTATTGTGGACTAGGGCACACAGCAAGGTGAACATATATACAAGCGATCGGAAAAGAGAAAAAAGAAATCCATTTCAAGCTCCCTTAGTTGAGGCGAGAACCTCTGGTTCATTTAGTATGGGGTAGTGGGATAGGAAGAAGTTGTCTCCTGCACTGTGGATTGACCGGACATTTGAGAAAACACGAACAGCTCCAGCACATGAAATGCATCCTCATTCCATCCTCTTGCATCATCGTTATTAGCTGAAAAGTATTCCCGCTACACTCGTGTAGGAGGCTATGGACACAGTCCTCAGGTGTATCCTTACAGGTAATACCCTTATCACACTCCTCTCTGTCAAACACCAACAACTGAACACATTTCCAAGCAATACTCGTAAGCACAACTGTTTAAAATATACGGGACGATGGAAAAAACGTTCTCGTGAAAAAGAATGATCTCATAACACGAAATGCAGGGTAAATTCGAGCAACATATTGTTTATTTATGTAAACATTAATTAAATTTATATATGTAATTAATTTAATTAATGTTCACATAAATAAACAATATGTTGCTCGAATTTACCCTCCATTTTGTGTTATGAGATCATTCTTTCTCACGAGAATGTTTTTCTATCATCCCGTATATTTTAAACAGTTGTGCTTGCGAGTATTTGAATTTCAGCCAGCAAGGATGAACTGTAATTGTCAGTTCTTTTCCCCACCAAAACTCTAGAAACTCCTCCAGCAGGATAAAACCCTAAAAATAAATAAATAAAGACAGTACCATATATCCTTCCTCTCCACCAGCTCAGCACTGATTGAGTCTTTTTCCCACCAATTCAAAAGTTGTGGAGAGGAGAGTAAGTGGGGGAACGAACATTGTTCCCATCCTAAAGATAATAGCATATTTGGGAGGAGGGGCGGGTGTAGCTCTAACGTTTAGCTGGTTTAACATCTGTTTTAGAGACGAGTTTTTATAAATTTATATATATGAATAGTGTTGTTTACTGTGGCAATTTTCTTCGACAAATGCTGTTTATGCTGTAATGTATATCAGCAGTAATACCCTTGTCTCTTTCGCAATGTTATAAAACGTATTTTTATGTATTTAGGTGGATTTAATGCTCATCTATCTATCTTTCTATCGCTTGAGTCTTGTCCCGCAGTTACGCAGGATCAGCCATTGTTAATCGGATTTGGCAAGTTAATGTTTAAAGGGTGGTCGGATGCCCTTCCTGCCGCCATTCCATCCCCTCCGGGACAGAATTAGCGTACCCTAACTGGCTGCGTCGAGCGAAATCCATGGAATAGTGCGAATGTATTCAGATGTCTGAGAGCCGTGTAACTGAGGTGGAACATGGGGACCAGCCCAGTATTCTCCTAGCGGGATGTGGAGAACCGTCTAAAATCCACATCCAGGCTGGTCAGCACATCGGCCCTGTCGTTAATCCGCCGGTCGTATTCGATCCGGGGCCGGCGCGCCCACCCGAGTCCAGGAAGCAGCGCCTTAGCGCTCTCGGCTACCCTGGCGGGACGATTTAATGCTCATCTACTAAACTATAATTTATCTTAGTAATGCCAATAGCCTCATGTACAGGGTAATTATAATTAAAGGTCGAACTTCAAAAAGTTGTAAGAAAGATCACTTTTCAGACGACGTCAAATTTGAATGAAGTATTATCGAAGAAGTGGGAAACGTTACGCTGAAAGCGGCAAATTGCGCAATATAAAAGACACGAGATACACGACTGTACCTCAATTTGTGTCGCAGACGCTAGGCATGACTGTCTCAATGAAGTATCGCGTGCTCTTTTACAAGAACGGTGACTATTCGCCAGTAGCTTTGCAGAGGTTCCGGATACTCAAGGGTATTAAAAAGGCGTTAGTCCCATGTCTGGCAAGGGTCTCCATAACTGATTACGAAATTTAAAAAAAAAGACAGTCTCTTTTGTTGTGCAATGTAGCAGAACAAGAAAGCAATTGTTCCGACATCAGTAGAAGATGTGGTCACAGCACTGCAGGAAGTGTCCATCGGTGATGTGCAAACATGCAGTGCACAGGGAATTGCCCGAACTTTGGTCATGCCTCAGAGCATTGTGCATAAAATGCTACGAAAACTCTTGCATTGCTAGCCATGCAACATTATTCATATTCAGGAGCTGTTTCATGCAGACCTGCCAGTAAGATAAACGTTTGTTATGGTGTTTCTTTGTCACGTCGAAGTGGACACTGAATGGCCGTAGAACTTTCTGTGGACGAATGATGCCAATTTTCATCTGAAAGGATATGTCAGTACACAGAAATGCAGGATACAGGCAACGAAAATCAGCTCGTACTTCAACCGGTACCACTTCATACTGCAAAGGTAACTGTGTGGATCCTACAGGTCTTGTGATCTGTGCAGTCAGTGATAAACGGTATGAGACCTTTTTGCACACCAACCTCATTCCAAACTTTCAACATCGTGGGTGTGTGGACGGGATCATTTTTGTTCAAGAAGGCGCTCCTCGTCACAATGCACAGCCAACGAAGCAACTGCAGAATGGGTACTTTGGGAATACTAGAATTATCAACCATTATTTCTCCACAGCGTGGACTGTGCAGATCATCTGATATTGGTTCAAATGGCTCTGAGCGCTATGGAACTTAACATCGGAGGTCATCAGTCCCCTAGAACTTAGAACTACTTAAACCTAACTAACCTAAGGACATCACACACATCCATGCCCGAGGCAGGATTCGAACCTGCGACCGTAGCGGTCGCACGGTTCCAAACTGAAGCGCCTAGAACCGCTCGGCCACTCCGGCCGGCCCATCTGATCTTAATTTGTGAGACTTCTGACTGTGGTGTTATTTAAAAGACGCTGCGTTCAGTGCTCCGATTACAAACGTAGCAGAAATTAACGCACACACAGTGCAACGCATTCTGAACGTGACCCCCTAGGCAATCTGATCTATTGTGGAACATGCTGTTTCTTGGTTCCAACTTGTGGCAGAAAACGGTTGACAGCATACTGAACATGTCTCACTATAGCCGAAAATCGATGTCATTGTTGCTTTTTACGCGTTTTTTTATTTTATTTATTTATTTATTTTTTTTTTTTTTGGCTCAGGACAATTAAAGATCGATTTTCCCCATCCGATATAGCAAGACCTCGCCGTGGTGAATGAGGTTGCCCAACTACCAGTGCCTTAACTGTTGAATGTGAAATTTGAGCGGTCATGCACGTTGCACAGTACTGTTGGTTTAATGAGCAACTCACAACATAGCCGCCATATTGCGATTCATTTGTCATTTGCAGCCAAACCCATTTATCTCATGATGCTCACATTCCTATCTAGTGGAAAACTTTTGTTAACATTTTCCTTTTGTTTCTATAACGTTCCGTCCTTCTTTGACAACATTATATTCAAATTTGACGTCATTATGAGCAGTGGTTGGTTTTATTTTTCAGCGTTTTGAAATTGGTACTTTAATTACAATGACCCTGTATTTTGACTAGTAATACAAACAACTTTGAAGTGGAAATATTTAATACGAGGGTCCACTGTGTCTTACACCAAATGTTGGGGTACCATTAGGACGTTATTTCTTATCCATCTGATATCTGATATCTGATATCGAAATAGCACTGGAGTAACTGATTTGAAACTCGGCAGTGAGGTTTTAGGCACAAATTCCGGTGGACATGAGTGTGTGTGTGTGTAAAAACAGCTGTGACACCTAACTTAACCACTGCATTTTTTGTGTTACTGACGTGTTATTGTAGACAGTTTAGATGCAGAATTAACACTGTGGCAGCTTACAAGCATTACAGAACAATTTAGATTTGGAAATATTTAATTTGAGGCTCTGTTGTACCTTATACCAAATATAGGGCTAAAGCTGGAAATGTCAGCTATTTTCTTACTCATGTGTCTTGTAACAATCAAAATATGGAAATAGCATTGGGACGTTTAGTATGAGAGATCATAACCATGATTTAGGCTACAATTTTCACAGCCGGCAAGTGTGGCCGAGCGGTTCTAGGCGCTACAGTCCGGAACCGCGCGACCGCTACGGTCGCAGGTTCGAATCCTGCCTCGGGCATGGATGTGTGCGTTGTCCTTAGGTTAGTTAGGGTTAAGTAGTTCTAAGTTCTAGGGGACTGGTGACCTCAGACGTTAAGTCCCATAGTGCTCAGAGCCATTTGAAGCATTTACAATTTTCACGGATATACTCGTATTTGTGTCAGGAAATAACATCGTGACATTTGACAACAACATTTCTTTTTTGGTTTTCTGATGTAGATTTTTAGGAATTTTAGAAACGGGAAGGATGTGGAAAATCTTTAATTTTAAGGGCCCGTTTTGCCTTGGCGATGTATGGACAGAGATCGAACTATGGATATTCACAAATTTTGCTTAATTAGTAAGTACGTGGTGTAGACGTTTAGTGTGTGTGTGTGTGTGTGTGTTACTGACATATTTTACTAGTGGGAATACAGCTAGTTACACTCTTTCCACTTTTTTTTTTTTATAAATGCTCCGACCAAAAAATTATCATTGTAGAATAACGAAATTTCTATAATTCATTTGTCAACATAACATATTTAAGTGATTAACATTACAAGATCACATGTTAATGTAAGCGCGAGATGAGTCATTGCAAATGGGAAATGCTTGTACGTTAACAACCAGTGTAACCGCCAAAATGTTGCACGAGAGCATGCAAACGTGCGTTCATTGTGTTGTACAGCTGCCGGACGTCAGTCTGTGGGATGGATTTCCATGCCTGTTGCACACGGTCAATACAGAAACGGTTAATGCTGATTGTGGATGATGCTGGACTTGGCGTACGATGACGTCCCCTATGCGATCGATTGGAGATAGATCTGTTGATCGAGCCGGCCAAGGCAACATGTCGACACACTCTAGAGCATGTTCGGTTGCAACATCCGTATCTGGGCGAGCGTTATCCTATTGGAAAACACATCTTGGAATGCTGTTCATGAATGGCAGCACAACAGGTTGAATCACGAGACTGACGTATAAATTTGCAAACAGGGTTGTGGGATGACCACGAGAGTGCCCCTGCTGTAATACTAAATCGCACCTCAGACCGTAGCTCCAGATGTACGTCCAGATTATTAGGCACTCAGACAGGTTGGTTACCGGCCCTCATCTAACCTCCTTACAATCAACATACGGCCATCACTGACACCGATGCAGAACGAGCGTTCAACGGAAAACACGACATACCTGATCCCTGCCCTCCAATGAGCTCTCGCTTGTCACCACTGAAGTCGCAGATGGCGGTGGTTTGGGTTCAGTGGACTCCACGCTACAAGGCGTCTGGCTCAGAGCTATCCTTGAAGCATACGATTTGTCACTGTAATATCAACTGCTGCTCAAATTGCTGCTGCAGATACAGTACCATGCGGCAGATCCATATGCCAAACACTACGGTCTTCTCTCTCGATATGGCTACGTGGCCGTTCGGAGCCAAGTGGTCTCGCAATGTTACATTCTCATGACCACTGCTGGCAGCTGTCATGCGCAATTTCTACGTTCCTGCACTTTCTGCGGTGTCGCAGAAGGAACATCCAGTCCCTCGTAGTCCTATTACAAGACCTCGTTCAAAGCCAGTGAGGTGTTGATAACTGCGTTTTAGTCGCCTTAAAGGTATTCTTGACTAACATCAGCTCACCACGTTCAACCTCAAACTATCGCTTACGACCATAACACGCATATTTAAAGCAAACGTGTCTGTTATTCTCAGATTGACGCTGCTAGTGCCACTCTTATGCGACTGGCGCGAAACTGGAATAGACGTCATCTTTTAGGTGTAGAAACACGCCCACCAACTTTCGTTTATGTCACTCAACTCGTCCTCCGTGATGCGACTTTTTTCCTTTTCCGAGAGTGTACTTTTGAACATGGAGCAGATCGCTCGGATACATTAGATCACAAGCAAGATGGCGGCTCTCGCGCTCCATTGTTATTCGCTGCGTCGATTGAAATACCTGTAAACTACTGGGATGAATCGGTTGTTTCATTTTAATGTCCACTAAAATATTATGCTCCGATTGCCTAAAAATAGGGCTGAGGGTTGAGGAGGAGCTACACGGTCCACTTGACTTACTTTCGCCATCCCGGAAATATTTGAATTTCTTTAAAAAAAAAGGTTGGAAAACTCTCGCAAATTTAATTTTTGACTTTCTCGCCAGCATCACCTTGCAGTTGGGTATTTCCAAACAGTGCCATCTTCCATTTTTAATGTTTCCCACCAGAGCCATCTTGGAATTTTGAATTTTCTGTCATCCGGCATCTTCATGGAACGAGAAGGAGTTATGTCTCTTCTCTGTGCTAGTTGCTTGAGAAGCAGCCCAGAATCCCTTTAGCTACAAAATTGTGCCAAATTTTGTAATTTCTAAAAACTACTAATCGGATTTTCAAGAACGAAATACTGAATGGGGCTATTTCAGAGTTACGATACCACCAGCTGAAAAAAATATAGTTCTGCGAAAGTTATTTCCCGATTGCAAGTTCATTTGTCGTAAGTTGTGCTGTGTATGTACATATACCACATGCAAGTTTGTGGAGGATCGGGACTAGGGCGTGGCAGAAATATTGATGTGTGAGGGTGTGCAGAAAACTAATGGCTCGGAATTTTTTACGTGAAAACTCTTAAAGCTTTTCCAATGAAACTAACTTTATTAACATTCTGCATCTTTATTCTTCCTGTCTGCATACTGTCAGCTCTCTGCTACTAGGGGGCTCCGAACTGTACCATACAACATGGTATTGTGTGGCGTGGAACGACTGTAGCTGATCGGCTGTCGAACACCCTCCGTCTAATGGCGCTGCTCATGCATGGTTGTTTACTTATTTGGGCGGGTTTAGTGACATCTCTGGACAATGAAAGGGACTGCGTCTGTGATAAAATACCCACAGTCAACGTCTGTCTTGAGGAGTTCTGGGAACCAGGTTGATACAAAACTTTTTTTGATGTGCGTATGTAAATGGAAGATGGAGGGAGATACAGGAAGGGAATGGAACTACTGATGCCAGCTGCAATGGGACTTTTCGCAGAATCAGCGGTGACGAGTAAAAATGTATGCCGGACCGGGATCCGAACCTGGGATCTCCTGCTTATTTGGACAGTTCCGCTAACCACTTCCCAACCTTTGTTTTTCCACTTGCAACTCTATTTTACAACTTCGATGTTTACCACTTTTTTATCTTTCTTTGTCCCTTTTGTTTATTATCAGAGTGACTGGGTACTATCATGAAACTTCAGAACATCATAGTGAAATCATCAAGTAATATAAACTGCAAATGGGAGAAAAAATTAATTATGATAACAGAACAATAAATAAAAAGAGAGGAGAAAAAACGAGATCATACCCAGCAGAACACTACCAAGATCTCATGCTATTTATCAACAATTTTTATTAATTTTTCTTATATTTTTTTATTATTTTAAAATGTTTGTTTAGTTTGTATTTTTATATCTATTTTTTAAATATTGGTACAGAATATAAAAGCACAACAACTAAATCAGGTTATATTCTAATCGAATACGAAGGTTTCCGTCTAGAGAAAATTTCCAATTTTATTGCACGGATTATATACGTTCATGTGTATAGATACTTCATATATACACTTTTTTATACAATAGAACTAGGGTGATACTGAGGCAAAAAAAAACACAAAACAGAACGAGCAGCAAAACAAGGCGAGAACCAGCAGAAGCAAAACAGATGGGAACGTACATAACAATGAAAACACCTATCATCCGGAAAATGCAGTGAAGGAACACCCTGCCGACGAAAAACTAGATTCGACACGTTGGCAAAGAGGTCTCGATATCGAGGCAGTCGCAAGTATGTCCAATAAGCCGTGATCATGTACTTTCTGAGGGCCATGTAATCTTCCCTTTCGCCTTCTACGATATAATGAAGGAAATGTACCAGCAACCACATTACGGTACGGGGTTTTGACCGTGGAAAGAAGGAAGAATTTGGGGGAATATGATGTCCGTAGTGTATACAGTCTCAGAAGATCGAATAAGGAAGGCCAATTGTGTCCTAATCCAAGACCAGTTAGCCATATGACCTCCACAAGCAAAACGACGCCGTACCGTATCTGCAGACGTACAACGAGTCCGTGTCGTTAAGCAGAATACGGAAAAATCGCTTGTTGATTGGAATCAAGTTATTTACTATTCGATAACACGAGGACACTGCGTGTATCGGCAAAATCGGAAGACTTATATCGAACCAAACTGTTGTATAAGATGTTTCCGTCCGTTACGTGACATGGCAGCCTCTGCAGACGGAGGTGTGGGAGGGCTCATACGAACAGCTTCCTACCCCTCAGAACAAGGAACATGTAATGCAGGTCCAGTCACTATGGCGGAAGCATTCTGTGGAACAACCAATGCAATAGGTGATACTTTGTTGATAATTTTATTCTGAAGTGGCTGAAGACGAAGGAGCAAGAGGACATTGACACGTCTCAGATTGTAGGGGGACACAAAGACGAAGGGGAAACCCTACTGCCTTTCCTCACACAGGCAGCTCAGAAGGAGCCACGTCGCGAGCAGGAGGGACGCTGGAGGTAACTCTGCCACTCATCGTACCAAGGACGGGGGCGGGTTGGGGGGGGTATCGTATCATCGAGAGAAACAATGGACAAATTCGATGAGGGGAAGTTGGGGTAGAAGAAGGCACAGCCAAATCCTCACCCTCATCATCGTGAGTGTGACGTCGCTTGTTTGTCTCTGTTGCCGGTTCTATCCTGGGGGGGGGGGGGGGAGGGGGGACAGCAAGATACTGATCCTGTAGCGGAAGTAAAGGTGGAAATTCATTTACACGATTTTCAGAACTGTATTTTCATTTATTCGTTTCCAAAGTAGAGGCAGGTCCTACATCGGGAGTGGGAGGAACCAGATGAGCAACCGTTCATTTTCGACCCTGCACTAATGACTGATTTAATACGTACATGACACGAACAGGGTGATATATTGGGTTTGACATGCATTTCCATGGAACAAATTCCACTATAACACCGCAATATGTGTTGAGTAAACCAGCGTTCACAACGAACGTCTTTCACGTTACCATAAGGAGTCAATATGTCCTTCAGAAAGTTGTCATCTAACTCCGACGAGAGACTGAACAATCGATCACTATTATAGTCAATTTCAATTCTGCGAGTGACACCATACTAACGGGATTTTTTCGATCTTGAACGATACTTGAGAACCATGTCGCGACAGTAATCTTTAAACTTGAAGGGTATCCATAAATTTTACGTAAAACACGTACTCGTCTGCGCCAAAACAATCGGTGTGGACCTGATCAGAGTTCACAAATTGCATCGATAAGACAATCGTGGATTTCTAGAGACCCGGGCTGTACGTGGCCCATTGTTTTATCGAAAATAAAGTTCATAGTAAGTTTTCGTGGAATACACTTGGAAAATACGGCACCCATAGCGGAGCGGCCGACGCCACTGCAAGTTGACGAACAAACAAACAACAAGACGGAGCGGAGGCCGCTACGACTCACTCAGCAGCCAGAGCCCACTAACGAGGGAAACTTCATACAAGCGACGCTACGGCAAGTGAGACAAAAATGGCTCAAATGGCTCTGAGCACTACGGGACTCAACTTCTGAGGTCATCAGTCCCCTAGAACGGAGAACTACTTAAACCTAACTAACATGAGGATATCACACACATCCATGCCCGAGGCAGGATTCGAACCTGCGACCGTAGCGGTCGCGCGATCCCAGACTATAGCGCCTAGAACCGCTCGGCCACTCCGGCCAGCCAAGTGAGACAAACAGGGACCTTCCAGAATGAAATTTTCACTCTGCAGCGGAGTGTGCGCTGATAGGAAACTTTCTCGCAGATTAAAACTGAGTGCCGGACCGATACTCGAATTGGTGACCTTTGAATTTCGCAGGTAAGTGCTCTACCGACTGAGCTACCCAAGCACGACTCACGACCCGTCCACACAGCTTCAAAATGGTTCAAATGGCTCTGAGCACTATGGGACTTAACATCGGAGGTCATCAGTCCCCTAGAACTTAGAACTACTTAAACCTAACTAACCTAAGGACATCACACGCATCCAAGCCCGTGGCTGGATTCGAACTTGCGCGGGTCCGGACTGAAGCGCCTAGAACCGCTCGGTCACCACGGCCGTCTCATAGCTTCCGTTCCGCCAGTACCTCATCTCCTACCTTCCAAATTTCACAGAAGTGCTTCTGCGAACCTCGCAGAACTAGCACTGCTGAAAGAAACGATATTGCGGAGACATCGCTTAGCCACAGCCTGGAGGATGTATCCAGAATGAAATTTGCCCGTAAAGGGCAAAGGTCTTGATTTCGTGTCTCGGTCCGGCACACAGTTTTAATCTGTCAGGAGGTTTCAGGAACCTTCCAGCTCGGCACTCGAAGTGAAACTGACACCTGTTCACAGTGTTTATCGCAGCTACACGGACTGTCTCGGCACGCAGCTCTGCGCAGACCAGCACTTCCACCTGGCGCAACCTACCCGCAGTCCCTGTCCATGTCCTATATGCTCGCTACTTAGAGATCCTCACAAGAGGTCAGACGTAATTCGAGAGCGTGAATTCGTTGCCCATCGAGGCAAATCAATTATATGAATGTGTAGTGTCTGTTCTGAACTGACACCACGCATTCATATAACCGGTGAGATTGGCGCTGCGTGACATTGACGGTATAAGTAAACTAGTCTCTCCTTGTGAAGATGTGTTCGCCAGAGTGACTATGCTTACAAATAAATATCTAGATACGAGTAATAAAGTTGTTGTAACATTTTAATAACGCTTATTTCACTTAAAAAACCCTTAAAAGTTTTCAAATAAAAATTTCAGAGATAATACTTTTCAGGACGCACTCATAGGCTGAGCATATAGCTACACCTGGTGCAGATGACGTCATAGAAATTCGCATTCTTCAAATGAATTTCATAATATTTAATAAATCTATTGTTCGTTTGCAATGTCTGTTATCTGTTCCTTCAGATATGCGAAATAAATAATATATTACTGTTTGGAAAAAGTGAAGCTAACACGAATAAACATCATTTTTGACCACTTTCCTCTAAATTCATTTAACGGTTAAGGAAATATCTGAGATGAACAAAATGGTTCAAATGGCTCTAAGCACTATGGGACTCAACTAAAAAATGGTTCAAATGGCTCTGAGCACTATGGGACTTAACATCTGAGGTCATCAGTCCCCTAGAACTTAGAACTACTTAAACCTAACTAACCTAAGGACATCACACACATCCATGCCCGAGGCAGGATTGGAACCTGCGACCGTAGTGGTCGTGCGGTTCCAGACTGCAGCGCCTTTAACCGCTCGGGCACTCCGGCCGGCTGAGATGAACAGCTTGGCTCAATAATCCTTTGTACTCTTTATGGTCTACACGAACTGAAACGTTGACTCACTAAGGCCGTCTGTTTACACGTAACAAAGTGTCTCAAGGCACTAAGTACTTCCTTCCACTAACAGGATCGCCTACCACTGTGCCGCCTGTATCAGCATTGCTGTTCTGAATGTCCTCTTTCGTTGTTAAGCAGCAATAAATATATGTCTTAGAAAGCTCAAAAAACTCCAATTTTGTAAGTTATATGTTTCCATAGATGAGTTATTTATTGCCAACAATCTGTAGTAGCCATATAGGTTAGTTAGCTATGAAAAATGTAAGCATCATTCGAATTTCATGACAAATAAGCATTTATACATGTGTACTTTTTGTACCGCTAATTGTGCCCTCCGACCCTGTTCCACTCTCGAATAGCGCGCAGGAAGAACGATTGTAGGCAAGCCATTGTATTGGCTCTAGTTTCTCGAATGTTCTCCTCGTGGTCATTACGCAAGACATATGTATGGCGAAGAAATATGTTGTCCAACTCTTCCCAAAAAAGTGTTCTCTCGAAATTTCAATAGTAAATCTATCTGTGACGCAGAACACATCTCTGGTAACGTCTCCCAATGGAGTACCTTCGTAACGCTTTCGTGCAGACTAAACGATCCCGTGACGAAACGTGCCGCTCTTCGTTGGATCTTCTCTGTCTCTTCTATCAGCCTTACCTGACAGGGATCCCAGATACATGAACAATACTCAAGAATGAGTCGAACAGGTACCTTATAAGCTACTTCCTTCGTGGGTGAGCAACATTTCCTTAAGATTCTTCCTATGAATCTGAGTCTGGCACATGCTTTACGCACTATTTGTTTTATATGGTCATTCCACTTAAAGTCGCTCTGGATAGCATACTCGTAGATATTTTACAGCAGATACTGTTTTCAGCAGTTTGTTATCAGTAGTGTAGCTATAAAGTAGTGGATTTCTTTTCCTATTTATCTGCAGTATGTTACATTTATTTACGTTCAGGGTCGACTGCCAGAGCCTGTACAATTCATCCATTCTCCGGAGGTCATTCTGCAAATCGTTACTATCTTCTGGCGTTGCTACTTTGTTGTTGACAACCGCATCATCTGCGAACAGTCTTACAGAGCACCCGACGCTTTCTACTAGATCATTTATATACACCGTAAATAGTAACGGTCCTATTAAGCTTCCTTGGCGCATACCGGAAATTGCCTTTACATCTGTCGATTTTGTTCCGTTATGAGCGACGTGTTGAGATACGTTTGCAAAGAAGTCTTGAATTCAGTCGCGAATCAGCTCCGATACTCGATAATCATTTTCATTGTTTTTTCACTAGACGGCAGTGCGGGACGGTGTCAAATGCCTTCCTGAAGCCAAGGAACACGGCAACAGCCTGAGCGATATTGTTTACGGCACAGTGGATCTCATGGAGGAATAGAACGAATTGGGTATCGCGGGGTCTCTGTTTACAGAATCCACGTTGATTTTTATAGAGGAGATTTTCCATATCGAAGAACGTCATAATTCTTGAGCGTAAAATACGTTCCATAATTCTACAGTAGATTGACGTCAACGATATGGGTCTATAATTGTGTGCATATGTCCTACTGCCCTTCTTGAAAACGGGCGTGGCCTGCGCTTTCTTCCAGTCACTAGGTACCCTTCGTTGCTCAAGCGATCTACGATATATTACTGCTAGAAGGAGAGCAAGTTCTTTCGCGTGATCTTTATAGAATATTATAGGTATTTCATCTGGTCCTGACGCCTTTCCACTAGTAAGTGATCGTATTTGTTTTTCTGTTCTGCTATCGGTTATCTGAATATCTGCAAATTTGGCGTTCGCGCGACGATTGAAAGAGGGGATCGTGTTATGATCTACGATTTTCCGCGGTGAAGTAATTTTAGAAGACCTAATTCAGTATTTCGGTCTTCTTTCTATCATCTTCCGTTTCGGTGCCAGTGTGGTCACTAAGTGAATGAACAGATGATTTTGACCCACTTACTGATGTTACGTACGACTAAAACAACTTAGCGTTTTTTTTTTCTCAGGTCGACGGACAAAGCTCTTCTTTCAAAGTCATTGAACGCTTCTCTCATTGCTCTCCTTACATTTGTTGTCGCTTCGTTCAGCTTTCGTTTGTCAGTTAGTTTTTTGTTTCACTTGAATATGAGGTGAAGTTCTCTTTGTTTACGTAGCAATTTTCTAACACTGCTATTGTACCGTGGAGCGTCTTTTCCATCCCTTAAGGCCTTACCCGGAACATATTTGTCTAAGGCATATTGCACGATTCCTTTGAATTTTTTCCCATTTGTTTTCCACAACTTCGTCCTCATCACCGAATATTTGATGCTGACTACTCAGATCCTGTCACTCTTGCTAAGCAAAAATATCTTCCTACCTTCCAGAACACTCTTTGTCAGACGTAGTGTCGTAGATGCTAAAACAGCCTTATGATCACTGATGCCTTCCTCTACGCTAACTGAACCGATAAGTTCAGGTGTTTCAAAACGTTACCCTCACATTTTGGCTCTCTAACTATCTATTCAAAGTAATTTTGGTGTAAGACATCCAGAACATTGTTACACGAATCCTGTCTCTGACACCAGTTTTGATAGTATGACACTCCCAATCTATACCTGGCAACCTGGAGTCACCCTCTATTACAACGACATGATGAGGAAAATTACTATAGATATTCTGCAAGTTATGTTCGAAGCGCTCTACCGCTAGAGCTCCTGAACTAGCCGGTCTATAAACGCATCCGATTACCATTTTTACCGATAGTTGACACTTAACTTCACCCAGATTAACTCACAATCGGAATCCGTGATGATCACGCTAGATTTTAACCAGTTCTTTAGTGCGATAAATACACAGCCACCACTGGCGACTAACCAATTCTTACGATAAATATTCCAAACCGAACTTAGGATTTCGTTGTTATTAACGTCCAGTTTCAACCAACTTTCTGTTCCTAACACTATCTGTGCTTTATTTCCTCCATTAAGCGATACTAATCCTGAGACCTTCCGTTGGATGCTCCTGCCGTTCACTAAAATCTTATTAACATTTTCTATCTCTGATTTGCGACGACGAACGTTGTCTAAGGACATTGTTGCTAATTAATCAGGCAAATCGTCTTTGAGCCCAAGAGAGGGTTTCTCTATCCTAAAAAATCCCCATGTGCAAGCCACACATACACCGTTGCCCTAATAGTCGCATTCTGCACCACTTACCTATTATGGGGATGCAATTCTGTACCCAATAGTGGAGGTCGAGAAATTCGCATCCTATTCCGTCGCAGAGTCACCTGAACCTCTGGTTTAGACTTTTTTTGTTCAATTTCAAGTGAATATTCTGGTTCATATTTAACAAAAGGACAAGAATTTCCACACTTTTTACAACAATTTTACCTTCTTTTGGAAGTGTACAATTATTATCTCCAGTAGTCCAATGAAGACTAGAATCTTCTCAACCTTTTCAAGAACCCCAAGTAAAAATTACAGTTAAATCTTCTTCCCACATAATTCCTTTATAATCTTAAAGAAATCCACCCAATAATTCTAATGGATAAAGAACTTCATTTTGTTTGATTTTAATTTTCCCATTGTTAAGAATATGTCCTTGCATATTGAATTCATTTGAAAGGAATGAAATTAATCGAAGAAGAGTTGAAGAAGAAATAAAAGGATGTTAGATTTTAGATAAAATATTGTTTCCATTTTAATTGTAATAATGTCAAACAATTTTAAAAACATAATTATCAATTAATTTAATATTTAGGTTACCATCATATGCAGAAAAATCAGTATATTCTGTATGAATAACGTCAAAAGTCATATAAAATTACGAATAATTACGATGTAACCAACTATCACCAGTATTAATATTTATTTCTGTATCCTTGATAGGAAGATTTAAATTATTTTTGGTTTTCTAATTAACAGAAAATGAGTAAAATTGATAAGTTTCGATTAGGTTCATGATTTATTAGCAGGATATTTATTATTCATTTCTAATTCAACTGTTACATACGCACCAAAAGTAAATGAAATTATCATTTCTAACAGTTATAGTTGTTCCTAAATCCTGAATCGTATCGAAAAATGGAAATTTTGTAGAATGGTTTAGGTCATAAATCAGTGGACCACCAAATTCAGAATTAGGTTTAAATTAAGCAATAATATTAGTTTCTCAGGGAAATGATCATTATGTTTAACAAAAGTTCCATCAGCCAAATTAAAATTAACATTAATTAATTCAAAAAGAATGATTTTAGAAACATCTTTAGTAACAGTTTTTTTTATTAGGTTAAGTAGTTTGATAATTAAATCCTAAATCTTGACCAATATAATCTTCTTTAACCATAACTAATTTAACATCACTTTCCATAGGAATTCTATTTAAAATTTTATTTTAAACAAATATGAATATTTGGAATTTTCGAATTAACAAATTTTTCAAAATTTTTAAAACTATGTTGACAAATTTTACAGATTTCATTAAGATCACTAGAAGATTTTTTACTCAGATCTCGCAGTTGTATTTTATTTAAGTGCAGAAATTTTTTTATTATTTTTTTCATTTTGCTAATTTTAGGATGTTCTTTTAAAGATGTTTCATTCAACTCATTACTATTATCATGGTTATTAATATTGGAAACAGCATTTACAATAAGATCAATTAATTTTTGTTTATTAGGTTTGCAATTATTCTTTAATTTTTCTGTTTTAGCTTTTGTTCCAATGTTTTTTTTATACAATTTTATACTTTGATTCTCTCTTCTTCATTTCTTTATTAATTTCTTTCCAAATAAAATAATTAACAAAGTCCATAAGATGTTGTCTAGTTACATTCTAATAACCATTTTCTTTACAATAAATTTCTAAGTCATTATAACTCAATTCATACATTCCTTTACCACAATTTTCTAAGTTCTTAAACAGGTAAGCTTCGTTGGGCGTTTTGTTTTGGTTTTATTCATATGGAATAAAATTTTAAGTTTTATTAAAACATTTACAGTTAAAATGTACCTTTGAGATTTCTTAATTTAATTTTTAATTGATGGTATAGTTATGTAAGGTTTGGTGATTCTTATTTATAAACATTAAAATATATTGGATTTGTAAATTTTTAAATTAGAAAGTGATAATTAGGTTTTTTTGATATAGGCAAATTAGGTTGTATGGTTCTTATCTATAAAGAATAAAATTTATTAAATTTGAAATTTTTAAATGAGAAAATGAGCATTTGGTTTTTTGATATAGGTGAATAAAGTTTCAAAAACGGTTCAAATGGCTCTGAGCACTATGGGACTTAACAGCTGAGGTCATCAGTCCCCTAGAACTTAGAACTACTTAAGCCTAACTAACCTAAGGACATCACACATCCATGCCTGAGGCAGGATTCGAACCTGCAACCGTAGCGGTCTCGCGGTTCCAGACTGACGCACCTAGAACCGCCCGGCCACACCAGCCGGCAAATAAAGTTTGATGCTTATTTGTAAAGAATAAAATTTATTAGATTCGAAAATTTTTAAATGAGAAAATGAAAGTTAGCCTTTTTCGATATAGAGATTGAGATTTTTTTGTATGGGAAATACTGCAAAATTAGATTCTTGGTTCACTTTCTGGAATTTTTAATCTAAAATGCTCTTTCCACCAGAACTCTCGTAAATGTACTACTTGAATGCCCCATACACTTGGTTATTCACAAGTACCTCTGAGTTTTCAGAGGATGACAGTGGAGAAACTACATGACATACAGAAAATAGACACATATTACTTGATACAGCATCTCTCTATGCGGTAAATCATATTAAAGGTACTCATTATCAGCACCACGTGTGACACAGAAAAAGTTAATACATGTGTAAAGTTCATTAAAGTCAGTTGGACTAGTTGCCTGGGTTGCCTGTCTGCCGGCTTGTACTAACCCGATGCGACAGTAAGGAATAGACGAATTGTTAACATATTCTGACACGCTTACCCCTTACTTTAAATGCGCCACAGGACGTGAAGGGATGCTCTGTCCACTGATGTCATTTTTCTGTATGTATCGTAGCTTTAGGAGTCATCTTCTGAAAGACCCAGAGGTACTTAACGAATAACCCTATATCGTGATATTAAAGTTCAGTCGTTTGGGTGTGGACGGCAGTATAAGCATGCGAAAATCCACTAAATTGGCGATGGCGCGAGTATAGTCCACTATTTAGTCTTCGGACATTTGTCTCCTCTGTCGCTCATTAAACCAGCAGTTAGGTTTCAAATTGTATATTTTTCTACTCCCATTAAATGGTCCCCAAGGACTGCTACTTACTTGTTTTGACCCATTGTGACTTTCAGAATAACGATATCACCCAGGGAATGCCACACAAATGTAACACGCCCTGCTCTGGCCTTGACCCTTCCAACAATTGTTTCAGAGTGTTTGTTTTCAGACATTTCAAGCCATACACGACAACGTGATTCATGACCACATTAATGTGACCACCACCGAAATTCGACGTCACTCACAGACGGCAGATGGCAGCATTAGCCATGTGGGTGTATAAAGTACGTCGGTGGACGAAGTAAACAGTGCAGTTCTTGTCATAATGTGTAAACGGTGCGATTTATCTGACTTCCGAAGGAGCATGATTGTTCGATTTTGGGGCAAGGAAGGAAGCATTTCCGAAATGGCTAAATCTGTAATCTGACCGCGTAGCGCCGTGATTAGACACCTTGCACAGCAAAGTGGCGCGATCGAAACCCGGCACTGAGGCAAATGTGGTGCACCACAGGCCTTTCAGGAGAGGGGTGAACGACGGCTGCGGAGATATGTGCAGGCAAATAGACGTGCAACTGTTGAGCAATTGATGACCCTGATGAACAAAGGGGCGAACGTGAATGTTGCTGAGTAAGGGCCTCCAAAGCAGGTGCCCGGTTCATGCAACCATGCAGCTGAAATTTGCACCCCAATTCCGCTGTCCGCTACTGGATGTCTACTGAATGGCGACGGATGGCCTTTACAAATGAAACACATTGTCATGTACTGCTTGAAATGTCTGAAAACAAAAACTCTGCAACCATTGTAGGAAGGGTCGAGGACGCAGCAGGGGGTGTTATGTTTTTGTGGCATTCCCTGGATGGTATCGTTATTCTGGAAGTCACAATGGGTCAAAACAAGTACGTAGCTGTCCTTGGGGACCACAGCCACTCCAACAAGCACTTTGTTTTTCCTCGGCATTTACAAGCAGGACGATGCTACGTGTCACAGAGCTAGCAATGTAAGTATGTGCGTGGTCCGAGGAGCAGCAGAATGTGTTTTCCGAACTCCCCTCGCCACAAAAACTCCCCCGATTTAAACCCAATCGAGAATTTGCGGAACCAGCCTGATCTGGCTGTACGTGCCAAGGATCCTAAGAAGAAAAGCCTACCGCAGCTGGCCACGCCTCCGTATTCGGCATAGCTCCACATCCTTGTCGATAGCTTCCAGAACCTCCTTTACTCTCAGCCCGCTCGTCTCGCAGAAGGTGGTGATTCAGACTTTTAACAGGTGGTCACATTCATCTGGCTAGACAGTGCATTAGTTAATCACGTCAAAGGCTGAAAATGGGTAACTTTAATTACCAGTCTCCCATCTCGATTCACACGTAATACTATTTTTACTTACTTAGGAATAAAATCACTGTGCTCCATTACGACGTGCACGTCTTAAACTCTAAGAGGCCAACACGGAAATACGTCATATGGATGGCGGAATGTAGTATTCCTGGAAGAGAACGAGTGTACGCTGGGCATAGTGCTTCCGAACGGCTTTCACCGACGTTTGGTACATAGTTTTCGATTCACAGCGAAGCAATGTAGCACAGTGAACACGTCTGCACGATGGCTCGAACTCTATCAGCATAGTAACCGGCCGCAGTTAGCACTGGATGGACCTGGGATTGAATGTCACCGACAGCGACATTTAATTTCTGTACAGAATATTCCAGGAGATTGGAAACATTCGACGACAGAGTTGACAACGTACTGAAGCCCAGCGCAAAGATTACTTTCTTGGATTATGCATCTGAAGATGTGCAACAAGAACAGCACTTGTCCTGGCTACTGCCTCTGGGTGACGGTTTCGTATGTTCGGCGAACCTGCATAACAGTATCCTTCATGTGAATGAAACTCATTGTTAAAGGAGTAAGATGTCTCAACCAGCGTAAGTGAAACCTGTTCCAGGATGAGTCAGGGATATCCCTGAAGATGTGTCACCGATGCCTTGTCATTGCGTGAGGCCTTGGGACATGTGATCATGCGGCCAGTATTGCAAAAAGTCACGGACACGATGCGGCACCAAAGTAGTGGCACCATACTCCGTACACTTACACGAGTGCTACTGCCACACTTGAGTCTTATAGGAACGACATCCTTCAACAGGACATGCACCATTTTAGTGGTACCTATGTTTTTGGATTCCGTATGATCGAAAGATATCACTGACAGCAGCAGACTAGTGGTTGAGTCATGCAACATGAGGACTTCACTCGTCTTAACTCTCCATCTCGTTCATAGACCTAAAATGTGATATAAACTCGATGTACTCCACTGAAAGCCAACATATAACATGAAAATCATATTTCATTATTAACTTTACATTATACTTCAAGTAATATTTTATTTCTGTACATGTAAAACGCAAAAGCTGAAAGTTGAACATTATAGTACATGCAGAAAAATTCATACGTAACATTATACAACAACATCACATGCTTAATGAATGGACAAACATTTAACACTCCTCTGTAATTATAATAAGCTGTGGCTTAAATAATCTCATCTGTTGTTACCCATTTTCCATTTTCGTCCTATCTTCTTAGGTTACTTGTAAAGTCACCTGACCTTTTTTATTGTGAAATTATAATAGAAAACTTCAACATTTTATTTTACTGTGATTTACCTATGTACTCGAAATTGTAAGAAATTTATAGTCTCTGACAGCAATACCGTACCTTCAGTGCAGTATATCCGTAGAGACGAGCCGTTAAAGAGAGATATCTACAAAACTAAACAATGTGACCAATTTTTTCACAAATCAGTTGGTTACCGTACGTGTAGAATGAAAATCAAAGAACATGTACGAATTTTATCATGGTCTAACAGTGAAGCAGGTTCTCTTAGCAATTTTTTTACAAGTCTAAAATTTTTTTTACTCCTCATAAGCATTTGTCATTTATTATAATTGATTCAAAATGCCATGACGTAAAGCATCCAGCGAAAGATTCAGATGTACTTGTTATTATTACGACATCGATTGGCGATTCGCTAAAAGTATCATTGTAACCTATCTTTCACATCCACTCTTACAACTGACTGCATTTACACATCACCAAATTTGAGTTGAGAATATCTTCCATAAAATTAAAGGAAAGGCTCCTGATGAATACTGGGAGAGAAACCCAGTAACTGCTGTCATGTCATGGCACACAAATAATATTATTGCACTTTTTCCAATGGTTCTTTGATTCATACTTCGGATCATGATATCACCAAACATTTTCAACCAGTGCTTATCAGGATGATCATGAAAACAACAATAGTAATAATTTCTAAGATATCTGAGTCAAACTCCGACTTGAGTATGCAACCCTACCACTGTAATTTAGTATGCTTTTACCTAATTAACAGAAAACCCTGTCCCTATGTTGCCACATATAAACTTCTTACTAAATTTTAGTTTTTTTTCCTAATAAAGTACGCTACGGGAAATAGTTCTCTTAATAGGAAAAGCTAATCAATAGAGTTACCCTTTTTACAGGATTCGACTGTGTTGCGTCTAATGAATAAGTAAATCAAACAATTCAATTCTTTTACTAGGATCTTACACAGCGGTTATAAAGACACGCGGTACGAATAGTATTATACTGAAGTTAGGACAACTCAGTTCCAAGTTCATTTAGAGTTTTAAAATATGTACTAAAGGTCGTCAGCCTATGCAGGCAATAAAATAGTGAAGTAGCGGAAAAGCAGAAGTATGAGTTCTACTTACTTTCTTGTTACTGTTTAAGTTGCTTCTTCTGATAAATATTACTCCACGTAAACAGTATTGGTGCAGACACCGGAAATATTTGACTACTACGCACTTATACACTCCTGGAAATTGAAATAAGAACACCCTGAATTCATTGTCCCAGGAATGGGAAACTTTATTGACACATTCCTGGGGTCAGATACATCACATGATCACACTGACTGAACCACAGGCACATAGACACAGGCAACAGAGCATGCACAATGTCGGCACTAGTACAGTGTATATCCACCTTTCGCAGCAATGCAGGCTGCTATTCTCCCATGGAGACGATCGTAGAGATGCTGGATGTAGTCCTGTGGAACGGCTTGCCATGCCATTTCCACCTGGCGCCTCAGTTGGACCAGCGTTCGTGCTGGACGTGCAGACCGCGTGAGACGACGCTTCATCCAGTCCCAAACATGTTCAATGGAGGACAGATCCGGAGATCTTGCTGGCCAGGGTAGCTGACTTACACCTTCTAGAGCACGTTGGGTGGCACGGGATACATGCGGACGTGCATTGTCCTGTTGGAACAGCAAGTTTCCTTGCCGGTCTAGGAATGGTAGAACGATGGGTTCGATGACGGTTTGGATGTACCGTGCACTATTCAGTGTCCCCTCGACGATCACCAGTGGTGTACGGCCAGTGTAGGAGATCGCTCCCCACACCATGATGCCGGGTGTTGGCCCTGTGTGCCTCGGTCGTATGCAGTCCTGATTGTGGCGCTCACCTGCACGGCGCCAAACACGCTTACGACCATCATTGGCTCCATGGCAGAAGCGACTCTCATCGCTGAAGACGACACGTCTCCATTCGTCCCTCCATTCACGCCTGTCGCGACACCACTGGAGGCGGGCTGCACGATGTTGGGGAGTGAGCGGAAGACGGCCTAACGGTGTGCGGGACCGTAGCCCAGCTTCATGGAGACAGTTGCGAATGGTCCTCGCCGATACCCCAGGAGCAACAGTGTCCCTAATTTGCTGGGAAGTGGCGGTGCGGTCCCCTACGGCGCTGCGTAGGATCCTACGGTCTTGGCGTGCATCCGTGCGTCGCTGCGGTCCGGTCCCAGGTCGACGGGCACGTGCACCTTCCGCCGACCACTGGCGACAACATCGATGTACTGTGGAGACCTCACGCCCCACGTGTTGAGCAATTCGGCGGTACGTCCACCCGGCCTCCCGCATGCCCACTATACGTCCCTCGCTCAAAGTCCGTCAACTGCACATACGGTTCACGTCCACGCTGTCACGGCATGCTACCAGTGTTAAAGACTGCGATGGAGCTCCGTATGCCACGGCAAACTGGCTGACACTGACGGCGGCGGTGCACAAATGCTGCGCAGCTAGCGCCATTCGACGGCCAACACCGCGGTTCCTGGTGTGTCCGCTGTGCCGTGCGTGTGATCATTGCTTGTACAGCCCTCTCGCAGTGTCCGGAGCAAGTATGGTGGGTCTGACACACCGGTGTCAATGTGTTCTTTTTTCCATTTCCAGGAGTGTATATTACGTTTTTGAAAGAGAAAGTCCAGTAGATAACTTCAAGGAAACTTAAAAATTCTGACAGTGGGGACCTTTAGAAAAGCGCTTTCCATAGCCAACAAACTTATGTACTAAAATAATCAGATACTAAAGCACACACTTTTTATATTGACACTACAAGAAAACCTCTTTCTTACTGGAATTTACTTTCAAAAGCTATTACTCTTTGAACTATCTCTGTATAATCGTTTAACAGATTCTAATAATTTTGCTTCATTTTGAATGAATTTTATGTAAGCATCCTTTTACTATAACACTTTGCAATAGTTAAGAAAACTTTTAAAACAATAATAGTTTGACTTTATTTCTCTTTAATGTACTAAAGCATGGACATGTTATTACTCTAACTAAAATCTTGATTACTCCTTCCAGTGGATCAACTAAGACACTTTTTCCGTAACTATTGCTCAAGATGAAAATATTTATGAACTCTTTAACTTGATGATGTAAAATTACATTTAAATTCACTGTATTCAATCTACACTCTTCCACCAACGAGACGTAATTTCATTACTACAGGATTTAGTCCCTCACACATACATATCATTATTTACACAAAACAATTTAAATGGTGCCTCTTTATATTAACTTGGCACTTCATAAGTCTATAAAACAGGATACTCGGATCAATCAAACACCAGGAAGGAACCCTATATAGTTGTATGATTAGTTTGAAATAAGAGGGTGGACCAGTTTTTTTAAAGTTCAAGAATGATTATTCACTAATAAAACACAGTTCAAATTAATGGTTCACGCCTTACAAAAGTAAATTCCAAGAAAAGTCTTATCTGGTGGCTGTAAGCTTGAGTGTAGTGAACAATTATGGTGGCTACACTACCCACAGTAGGGCCTGCTAGTATCTTGCTGTATGAGCCCAATTTCTCTTATTGTCGTTGCTCAGTTTTACTTACAGTAGCCCAGCAACTTGGAGCTACGCCGTATGACGTTTGCAGTCTTTATCCGAGGTATTTTTGTGCAAATTTGCAGGAAAAGCTTCTCCTGCTTCACTAGGGTGTTGCCTCAATCACCGCGCTTGCTCTAGGTAGCGCGCCAATTCTCTCTTGCCACCTTTTCCACTCCCCACTTTCCTTTCAAACTAATGCACACTGGCTTTTACCTAACACCTATTTCTTACACTGTTCCTAAGCATGACGATCTCTTACAGTTGTCAAATTAACATCAACATGAAGAATTTATAAACACAAATATTTTAAAACACAAAATGTCATCAGAAAATTATTTAACGTAATAAATAACTTTCATAGTATTTGACATACATTACTCACATATAATGCAAAGAACGTCAACCTCCAGTATAGCGCACTTTAATTTACATATACAGAAAACATAGTACCAATATGCGAAAAGTTTAAAGCAAAAAATGATAAAAAATTAGATAATCGTAAACAAATGTTGTTAGATCTATCACTGTCTGTCTACGTTTCACAAATGCTAGAGATACCTAGAGTGTGAAAAGAGCGCAAGCGTTTCCACATGGCAGGTAGACTCTCACGTTTGTTTCTTAATGGACGTCCAATGAATGGTTGCCAAAGGCAGAACGCCACTCTAGACACTGATGATATGAAGTTCTCAGTGTCACACTTGCAGAATAAAAGAATCGTGAGTGTGTAGATATCGTTCATGGCCAGATGTAAAAAGGAAGAAATTCTCCAGTCGGTAAAAGTTTGAGGAGAGGACCATGAGTGCATTGTGCCGGCACTCATGTCTACAGTCTGGTCTCTCTGCCTAAGCTACTGATCAGTTATGGTGAAATATTGTCTTGTTACTACTCAAATTAAGACAACAGACCGTAACAACTTTTCATGTTGTTCCCGTATAATTTTCACTTATCGAGTGGTGTATCACGTTAATAGCTTGTATATGATCTAACATAGCTATGTTCCTTCGTTTTCTTCACAATCTCCAGTTCTCTACTTGCAGTCCATTTGCTCCTAAAATTCTGTTATCATCAAGACATAGACGGGGCGTTAAACATTAAGTTTCATCCCTTACTTCCTTTTGGTGGAGTAGCTTGTCGCGATTAATGCTCACATCAAGTTAGCCGTCCATACACCCTAAATGATTTATGCCATAGCTTCGAATACCTGTTTACTAAATTTCACAGAGAGTTTAAAAAAAATGGTTCAAATGGCTCTGAGCACTATGGGACTTAACAGCTGCGGTCATCAGTCCCCTAGAACTTAGAACTACTTAAACCTAACTAACCTAAGGACATCACACACATCCATGCCCGAGGCAGGATTCGAACCTGCGACCGTAGCAGTCGCGCGGTTCCGGACTGAACGCCTAGAACCGCGAGACCACCGCGGCCGACACAGAGAGTTTCCTGTACTCTTTAACGGACTAGAATCAATAGATGGATATAGTGTTAACCAGAGATGAAATAATGCCTCCAGAAATAATCTCCACTGTGTTGCGCATTGAACTCCGTACAGAAACTTTAGGCAGATTTAAAGTCGCCTATGTGCCGGACCGGGACTCAATTCTTACATCACGCTCGGAAGCTGCGAGAAACGGTTTGAGTTTTTAAGCTTTTCCCTTGATTGTTAGGCGTTAGTGGGTGGCCCTTGTACTCAGAGCACAACCTTTAACAAATGCCGTGAGCCGGACCAGCACAAAGTCTGGACATGGAAATACAGCGCACATTGCGCTACAGAGCGAAAGCTAAATTTTAGTTGTGATGTTCCCCAATAATTTATCTCAGTCTGTTCACGATATATTCAGGTTTGTATGTGTACTGTCACAGTGCTTTCAAATATATATATAATGCATGTACTTATGTATATAAGTATGAGAATACACAAAAGGCACTAGCATAAGAGGTAAAATGCCTCTTACTGTGTGAACCGTTCAAGATATCTAAACGAGGTTGTCGGAAAATGGTAGCAAGCAGAGGTTCCATGGTTGATTCTCTTAACTCTCATACCAAACGAGACATTGTAGAAAACACATATATTTCTTTAAATGAAACAATGTGCGTCTCTACTTTAAGGTGAAATTAACGGCATTCGGAAGGTCTTGAAAATACGGGAAAGCGATATAATGTTTCTTAATGTTTGCGTCAAAACTAATCGAAAAAGTGTTCGATAAATGTGCTAAAACTGAGATGCAAAACGGCCGGAATCGGCTAGCGCGGCTTAAACACTGCCAGACGGGCTCCGACGGCAAGCCCTGTCACTGTATCAAGCGCTAAGACCGTTTGCTTGTTTACACTTTAAAACAAGCAGAAAAAGTGTAGTGTGTCGACAACTCCATCTACAGTATCTGCGAGTACGAGGTGACCGCTTGTTTGAAACAACGTTGCTCTCTACTGAACCGGAACAACACTGTGAACAGCACACTACTGGCAGTTTGTACATTGTCTGACAATACTACAATCGTCAAGTCTTTTACTAAATGTACAGAATTCACTACAAACTAAAGCAAATTACCAGACTCCTATGGTCGAACACAACTTTTAAATACTTTTGGACGATACAACGAAACAAAATGAAATGGAATGATTTCGTGAAACTAATGGTCAAGAAATTGAATGGAAGAATGAAATATGTTGTGAGGATTTTGGAGAAATTGGAGTTCAACAGTTAATATAACTACGTACGACACTCTGTTCCTGGTTTCTCATTTGGTAGGACTGGAGCAATCCGTCGAAGGGACTGACTGATGAGCTGCTAAAATTGTAACAAGTAGGTATAGGGCTTAAGGGATTATCTGGGACCTTGATTAGAAACCGCTCCAAGAAAGACGGTGTTCTTCACACGAAATGTCGAGGACCATCATTATACCTAAGCTGCTTAATCAGTCAGTTGCTTCGGTGGTAGATCTGGTGAAGCTACCATGAGAACAAGCCAGTAGACATTGGGTTACGCATGGATTTATGCACGTGCCGAAAGTAACTTTTCCCTAATTCTGTATGTGAATAAAATAAGGTATAGAGTCGATAATATTGGCAGCCCCCGCCATGCTCTGGCTCCTAATATTCTCAGAGCATTGCTTAAGTAAGATCAGACGACAATCGGTACGTTAAACAAAGTTTGACAGGTAAGAGTACTTATAATCTGTAAAAAAATAAACTCCTATTTTTAAAGTGACTAAAGATAAGTAATATCGTGTTAATGCCCAAACTAATAAAATTAATGCATTTCTTAATCTTTATTAAACTAAGAATTAAAGCGTTAATGAAACAGTTGAAACAATTTATCTCTAACAATTTCTTTATAATCCTTTAATGTCAGTAACGCATACGACAAGTCATAATCCCAGTTCATTTGTCTCTTTGTTTATGAGTCCATTTTTATAATACCTCGTAACAATGTTTATTTTTCGTAACGCGGGTTAATCACTACGAGAGGATAAAAGAAGTAATCAGAAAAGTAAACATTCTCTGGCGTGCTCTTCGTAAAATAAATAGCGTTTTCAAAACTAAGTTTTCAGTGTATCCGAACTGGCGATCTACTAATACAGTGTATTGCCTGTTTTGATATTGTGTGACTTTTAATGCTTTTAATGCGGAAACCAATCACCACCATGCATGGTGGTAATTATTAGGAGAAACAGAATTCGAACAAAGGAAACCCCCAAGGGAACTAATCATACGCTGAACGGGAACAAGCAGCAGTGAAAGATGTAGTTATTACAGTTATGAAATTGAAAACTTGTAACTCATTATTTGTTTCAATCAGAGTTGCGATTTAATACTGACGAATATCTGCTTCTGATCTTTGCAGATTAGTTATAGTCTAACGCGTCAACTTCGTCAGCTTTTATTACTGCCTGAACATCAAAATATGAATATTTCAATGTGGAAGTAGTCATATAAGCTGATGAGCACTTTAATGTTGACGCAGTATCACAATTTGACAATTTACACTGTAACTAAGCTGGAAAGATGTGAAGATGTCCGATAATGGCCGCAACTTGTAACAGACTATATTAAATAGTAGCTTTGAATGCAATGAATAATCCACTGCAGATTCCCAATAGTTTCTGCATCTTTCCAAACTTATGATCTGCGCCTTTATGCAGTCTAAATGTAGGTGGGTAGGACATGTTTCCGGATGAAGGAGTGGTAAATGGACTACAGTCAAACGTTGATTTCCCTCTTCAGTTGTTAGCCCCAGACTTCCCTCCATTACTCCGCCCGAATAGGCCTCGAAATGCTCAACAGTACAGACTGACAGTATTGTCATCCTCAGATGAGTGACCGAGCGAGGTGGCGCAGTGGTTAGACACTGGACTCGCATTTGGGAGGACGACGGTTCAATCCCGCGTCCGGCCATCCTGATTTAGGTTTTCCGTGATTTCCCTAAATCACTCCAGGCAAATGCCGGGATGGTTCCTCTGAAAGGGCACGGCCGACTTCCTTCCCTAATCCGATGAGACCGATGACCACGCTGTCTGGTCTCCTTCCCCAAACCAACCAACCAACCTCAGATGAGTGACTTTACTGGATGCAGATATGCAGGGTCATGTGTACAGCATGCCACTGTCCTGGCCGTTGGCAGTATTGATGGCCAGAGCCGCTACTTCTATGTCAAGTAGCCCCTTAATTGCCCTAAAAAGGGTTGAGTGCAACCCGTTTGTAAAAAGCACTCGGCATACCCGGACGGTCACCAAATGCTAACCAAGACCGGCAGCAATTTACTTAGGTGATATGACGGTAATCAGTGTTACCACTGTGGCAAGACCGTTGACTCCTTCCATTACCAAATTAATTATTCACTGGTGCCTCAAAATGTATCCTATCAACTTAAGCGGTCCTTTGGTTAAGTTCCTCCATAAATTTATTTCCTCCCCAAATTACATGCCGTACGTTTTCTCTAGTGGCCCAGTCTACCCAACTTATCATCAACATTGTTATTTAGCACCATATTTTAAAGGTTTCTACCGTTTTCTTGTCGGAACTGTTTAACGCCCATGTCTGAATTTCGTACTGGGCCGAACCTAGTACAAAACATTTTAAGAAGAGTCTTCGTAACACTTAAATTGACACTAAAAAAGCTTTTCTTGCTATCGCGAGTGTGTCTTGAACAATCGTCAGCTATTTTTATGCACAAATACCAATGATCATTTACTACTTTGTCTTACTTTCTGATGTAATTCCCTCGGCATCACCTGATATAATTCTACTACACTCCATTACCTGTGCTCTATGTATGTTGATATTGATCTTATAACCTCTTTCAAAGACACAATCCATTCCCTTCAATTGCTATTCCAGATCATTTGCGCGTATCTGACAGAATTACAACTTCATCGGCAAACCTCAAAGTTTCTATTACTTCATACTGTAGCTTAATTTCTTTCTGAAGGTTCTCCTTGGTTTCCTTTACTGCTTGCGCAATATGTTGGTTGAATAACAACGGGAATAGGCTAGAACCCTTTCTCGTTACCTCCTCTCCTCCCCCCCCCCCCTCATCAACTGTTGCTTTCCCTTCATACCCTCGACTCTTGTAACTACAGTCTGGGTATTTGTGCAAGTTATAGATAACCTGTCGCTCCGTGCTTTTAACCCACTACTTCTAGAACTCCAAAACTGTACTCTAGCCATTATTGCGAAACCCCTCTACTGGGTATAAATCTACAAATGTTAGAACTGTAGGCTTCATTCTCCTCAATTTGTTCTCCAAGATAAAGCCGTAGTGTCAGTACTGTTAATATTCGCAACCATTTTGTGTCAGTTGCTACTTCACTTATGCTTTATCAAAGAGTTCAGAAAAAAATCCGCCTTTTGCAGTTGAATGTATTCTTTGTGTCTACCAAACACGTTTCACATATTCATGCTACACTCCTGGAAATGGAAAAAAGAACACATTGACACCGGTGTGTCAGACCCACCATACTTTCTCCGGACACTGCGAGAGAGCTGTACAAGCAATGATCACACGCACGGCACAGCGGACACACCAGGAACCGCGGTGTTGGCCGTCGAATGGCGCTAGCTGCGCAGCATTTGTGCACCGCCGCCGTCAGTGTCAGCCAGTTTACCGTGGCATACGGAGCTCCATCGCAGTCTTTAACACTGGTAGCATGCCGTGACAGCGTGGACGTGAACCGTATGTGCAGTTGACGGACTTTGAGCGAGGGCGTATAGTGGGCATGCGGGAGGCCGGGTGGACGTACCGCCGAATTGCTCAACACGTGGGGCGTGAGGTCTCCACAGTACATCGATGTTGTCGCCAGTGGTCGGCGGAAGGTGCACGTGCCCGTCGACCTGGGACCGGACCGCAGCGACGCTCGGATGCACGCCAAGACCGTAGGATCCTACGCAGTGCCGTAGGGGACCACACCGCCACTTCCCAGCAAATTAGGGACACTGTTGCTCCTGGGGTATCGGCGAGGACCATTCGCAACTGTCTCCATGAAGCTGGACTACGGTCCCGCACACCGTTAGGCCGTCTTCCGCTCACGCCCCAACATCGTGCAGCCCGCCTCCAGTGGTGTCGCGACAGGCGTGAATGGAGGGCCGAATGGAGACGTGTCGTCTTCAGCGATGAGAGTCGCTTCTGCCTTGGTGCCAATGATGGTCGTATGCGTGTTTGGCGCCGTGCAGGTGAGCGCCACAATCAGGACTGCATACGACCGAGGCACACAGGGCCAACACCCGGCATCATGGTGTGGGGAGCGATCTCCTACACTGGCCGTACACCACTGGTGATCGTCGAGGGGACACTGAATAGTGCAAGGTACATCCAAACCGTCATCGAGCCCATCGTTGTACCATTCCTAGACCGGCAAGGGAACTTGCTGTTCCAACAGGACAATGCACGTCCGCATGTATCCCGTGCCACCCAACGTGCTCTAGAAGGTGTACGTCAACTACCCTGGCCAGCAAGACCTCCGGATTTGTCCCCCATTGAGCATGTTTGGGACTGGATGAAGCGTCGTCTGACGCGGTCTGCACGTCCAGCACGAACGCTGGTCCAACTGAGGCGCCAGGTGGAAATGGCATGGCAAGCCGTTCCACAGGACTACATCCAGCATCTCTACGATCGTCTCCATGGGAGAATAGCAGCCTGCATTGCTGCGAAAGATGGATAGACGCTGTACTAGTGCCGACATTGTGCATGCTCTGTTGCCTGTGTCTATGTGCCTGTGGTTCTGTCAGTGTGATCATGTGATGTATCTGACCCCAGGAATGTGTCAATAAAGTTTCCCCTTTCTGGGACAATGAATTCACGGTGTTCTTATTTCAATTTCCAGGAGTGTAGACAGTCTGTAATACAATACAGTACTTAATCATACATATTCTGATCAGAATTTATAGAGCTTCTTGACAGCTCATTAAAATTACCAAATTATCAAACTGTTTATAACTATATTGTTGTTTTTTACACTTAATTTCATTTTGTGTCGTCTTACGTGTCCATGTGTCCTTTTGTGTGCACTATATGCACATAGTACATGTTAAAAGCACATGCTTTCTTTAATTTGTCTCTCTGCAGCATCTACCTATTCCATAGAACTGAACGCTTCTAAATGCATTTCTCCTCGCGTCATTCCTGCTTTTCCGCTTTTCGCTTCCCGCCATTTTCAGTTTTTACATGTTATTATTTGTTGCTGCATGCTTCACTTGCTCCACTTTCGCTTTTCCTCCTTTCGTCAGTTAGATACATTATCTCAAACATCATCCACGGATTTCTACTAGGTTGGGCCTTTTTGTCCATTTCGTCCTCTGTCGCCTTCATTATTTCATCTCTCAAAGCTACTTCGCTTAACTTGTATTTCTTTTTCATAAGTCAGTCAATCGTTGGCTATTGCTTCTTTTCAAACCCTCTACAACCTCTGGCTATTTTTAAATATTTAGGTGCCACTTCCTTAACTTAATACTTTTCTATAATTTCTCCACGTGTGACCTACATTTCTCATCTAATATATTATTTTCAGAGGTTATGTATGCCCTCTGAAATGGTTTACAGTTTAGGAACCTTGCAGTGTCTTTAGTTCTCTTACAAGTGCACAACACTCTTCATTGATGCCCCGTGAATCAGTGTGAAATCTCCTCTAATTCCGTCAGCAACTCGTGCTCTTGTGGTTGGAATTGCTGATTGTCGATCTCAGGGTGCTGGGTTCGATCTCCGGCAGGGTTGGGGATTTTCTCAGCTCGGGACTGGATGTGTGTGTTGACCTCATCATCATTTCATCATCATCGACGAGCTACTGGCCGAAGTGGCGTACCGGCACAGTAGCTCAGCATTCCGGGCACAGGGCGGCTGACCTCTGTAATAAAGAAACTGAGTGAAGTATCCCCAGAAGGGGGATCCCGGCCACAGATGCCACAAGCACATCTCATTTTATCCTCTTTCTTCATTCCCTCAATCCACATTCACCCTCTGTTTTGCTTTTTCCTTCTATCGAATACCAGTACCCCATCACAACTATGTTTCTTCGCCTGACCAGAATATTTGTTCATTCTGCAACCGCAGGTCACGAAATCCCTTCATATATAACTTCAACTTACCAATATTTATTTTCAGTTTCTCTAATCAAGCTTCCCGGTTTATAGCTCAAACAATCCACATTCCCTTCAGTAAAACATTAGATGTTTTTCTTCTGATGACAACATTGTTGCCGGCCGCTGTGGCCGAGCGGTTCTAGGCGCTTCAGTCTGGAACCGCGCGACCGCTGCGACCGCAGGTTCGAATCCTGCCTCGGGCATGGATGTGTGTAATGTCCTTAAGTTAGTTAGGTTTAAGTAGCTCTAAGTTGTAGGGGACTGATGACCTTAAGTGTTGAGTCCCGTAGTGGTCAGAGCCATTTGAACCATTTGAATACATTGTTGTCGGCAGTCACCGTCTGGGGATATGAATGGAGGGCTATTTTTCATCTAGAATATTCTTCCTACTGCTATGACATCATCGTTAAACTATACAGTAGAATTACATGTCTTCGGGAAACTTAACATCTGTAGTATCCCTTCGGTTCAGCGGTTCGCTGTGCCAGTGTAGCAAATCCATCTTAGCTAAGGTCAAGGATATGTTTGTCAGTCTTTCAGACTGTTGCCCGTGGTACTAGTGAAATGTGTGCTGGCCCTCTACAGGAACCTGAGGTGACAATAGTCATGGTATGCCTCCAAATGTCGCGTCGGACCTACTTTTGCCCGGCATAATGCAACGACTGGACGTGGCATGGAATCAACAAGTCGATTGAAGTACCCTGCAGAAATATTGAGCTATGCAACCTCTAGAGCCGTCTATAATTACAAATGTGTTGCTGGTGCAGGATTTTGTGTACGAACTGAATTCTCGATTATGTCCTATAAATGTTCGATCGGATGCATGTCGGTTGGACTGGATGACCAAATCCTTCGTTCGAATTGCCCACAACGTTTTTCGTAGCAGTCTCGAACAATTATGGCCCGGTGACATGGTGCATCGTTATCCATAAAAACTGCATTCTAGTTTGGGAACATGAAGTCCACGAATGGCTGAAAATGGTCTTAAAGTAGCCAAATATAACCAGGACCCAGTCCATTCCAAGTAAACACAGCCCACTCATTATGGAGCTACAACCAGCTTGCTCAATGTCTTGTGGACAGCTTGGATCTACGGCTTCGTAGGGTCTGTGCTACACTCGAACCTCACCATCAGCTCTTAAGAACTGAAACCGTGACTCATCTGACCAGGTCACGGTATTTCAGTCGTCTAGGGTGCAACCGATATGGTCATGAACCCGTGACAGGCGGTGCTGGCGATATCGTGCTGTTAGCAAAGGCACTCGAGTCGGTCTTCTGATGCCATAGCCCATTAACACCAAATGTCGCCACAGTCTTCTAACGGAAACGTTCGTCGTGTGTCCCACATTAATTTCTGCGGTTGTTTACGCAGTGTTGCTTGTCTGTTAGCAGTGACAACTCTACACTCTCTCGTTCGTTAATTGAAGGCTATCGGCCGTTGCGTTGTCCGTGGTGAGAGGTAATGCCTGAAATTTGGTAATCTCGGCACTGTCTTGACACTGTAGAACTCGGAATATTGAATTCACTACCGATTTCTGAAATGGAATGGCCCATGCGTTTACCATCCACTACCATTCCACGTTCATAGTCTGTTAAATACCTTCACGCGGCCATAATCACCAAAATGGTTCAAATGGCACTGAGCACTATGGGACTTAACTTCTGAGGTCATCAATCCCCTAGAACTTAGAACTACATAAACCTAACCAACCTAAGTACATCACACACATCCATGCCCGAGGCAGGATTCGAATCTGCGACCGTAGCGGCCAGAGAGCCATAATCACGTCGGAAACCTTATCACATGAAGCACCTGAGTACAAATAGTAGCTCTGCCAATGCACTGCCGTTTTGTACGTTGTGTAGGCGATACTACCACCATCTCTGCATGTGAATATCGCTATCGCACAACTTAATCTCACCTCAGTGTGTGTCAGTCTGGCGTATCAGTTTATAACCATCTGGTATTGTTGCACCAACGATACAGTAACCTTTACGGTTGAGACAGTCGTGCCATTCCCCACGCTTCATGGGTGTATAATGTTAGAAAATATGCAGGAGGTGTATCCGTGACGACCGCAATAAATGGGAATGTCTGGAAGAGATCTTTTTCCAGCAGCTTATGTCTTGCATGAGATTTTCACTCTGCAGCGCAGTGTGCGCTGATATGAAACCTCCTGGCGGATGAAAACTGTGTGCCGGACCGAGACTGGAACTCGGGACCTTTGTCTTTCGCGGGCAAGTGCTCTACCAACTGAGCTACCCAAGCACGACTAGCGCCCCGTCCTCACAGCTTATCTTCTGCCAGTACCTCGTCTCCTACCTTCCAAGCTTTACAGAAACTCTCCTGCGAATCTTGCAGAACTAGCAATCCTGAAAGAAAGGATATTGCGCAGACATGGCTTAGCCACAGCCTTGGGGATGTTTTTCCAGAATGAGATTTTCACTCTGCAGCTTAGTGTGCGCTGCTATGAAACTTCCTCGCACATTAAAACTGTGTGCCGGACTGAGATTCGATCTAGGGACCTTTGCCTTTCGCGGACAAGTGCTCTACCAACTGAGCTACCCAAGCACGACTAGCGCCCCGTCCTCACAGCTTTACTTCTGCCACTACCTCGTCTCCTACCTTCCAAGCTTTACAGAAGCTCTCCTGCGAATCTTGCAGAACTAGCACTCCTGACAGAGAGGATATTGCGGAGACATGGCTTAGCCACAAACTGGGGGATGTTTTTCCAGAATGAGACTTTCACTCTGCAACGCAGTGTGCGCTGCTATGAAACTTCCTGGCAAATTAAAACTGTCTTTGCCTTTCGCGGGCAAGTTCTCTACAAACTGAGCTACCCAAGCACGACTAGCGCCCCGTCCTCACAGCTTTACTTCTGCCACTACCTCGTCTCCTACCTTCCAAGCTTTACAGAAGCTCTCCTGCGAATCTTGCAGAACTATCACTCCTGACAGAGAGGATATTGCGGAGACATGGCTTAGCCACAACCTGGGGGATGTGTTTCCAGAATGAGATTTTCACTCTGCAGCGCAGTGTGCGCTGCTACGAAACTTCCTGGCAAATTAAAATTGTGTGCCGGACCGAGACTCGAACTAGGGACCTTTGCCTTTCGCGGGCAAGTGCTCTACCAACTGAGCTACCCAAGCACGACTAGCGCCCCGTCCTCACAGCTTTACTTCTGCCAGTACCTCGTCTCCTACCTTCCAAGCTTTACGGAACCACTACTGCGAATCTTGCAGAACAAGCACTCCTGAAAGAAAGGATATTGCAGAGACATGGCTTAGCCACAACCTGGGGGATGTTTTTCCAGAATGCGATTTTCACTCTGCAGGACAGTGTGGGCTGCGATGAAACTTCCTGCCAAATTGAAACTGTGTGCAGGACCGAGGCTCGAACTCGGGACCTTTGCCTTTCGCGGGCAAGTGCTCTACCAACTGAGCTACCCAAGCACGACTAGCGCCCCGTCCTCACAGCTTTACTTCTGCCATTACCTCGTCTCCTACCTTCCAAGCTTTACGGAACCTCTCCTGCGAATCTTGCAGAACTAGCACTCCTGAAAGAAAGGATATTGCAGAGACATGGCTTAGCCACAACCTGGGGGATGTTTTTCCAGAATGAGATTTTCACTCTGCAGCGCAGTGTGTGCTGCTATGAATCTCCCTGGCAAATTAAAACTTGTGCCGGACCGAGACTCGAACTCGGGACCTTTGCCTTTCGCGGGCGAGTGCTCTACCAACTGAGCTACCCAAGCACGACTAGCGCCCCGTCCTCACTGCTTTACTTCTGCCAGTACCTCGTCTCCTACCTTCCAAGCTTTACAGAAGCTCTCCTGCGAATCTTGCAGAACTAGCACTCCTGAAAGAGAATACATTCCTGGAAATGGAAAAAAGAACACATTGACGCCGGTGTGTCAGACCCACCATACTTGCTCCGGACACTGCGAGACGGCTGTACAAGCAATGATCACACGCACAGCACAGTGTACACACCAGGAACCGCGGTGTTGGCCGTCGAATGGCGCTAGCTGCGCAGCATTTGTGCACCGCCGCCGTCAGTGTCAGCCAGTTTGCCGTGGCATACGGAGCTCCATCGCAGTCTTTAACACTGGTAGCATGCCGCGACAGCGTGGACGTGAACCGTATGTGCAGTTGACGGACTTTGAGCGAGGGCGTATAGTGGGCATGCGGGAGGCCGGGTGGACGTACCGCCGAATTGCTCAACACGTGGGGCGTGAGGTCTCCACAGTACATCGATGTTGTCGCCAGTGGTCGGCGGAAGGTGCACGTGCCCGTCGACCTGGGACCGGACCGCAGCGACGCACGGATGCACGCCAAGACCGTAGGATCCTACGCAGTGCCGTAGGGGACCGCACCACCACTTCCCAGCAAATTAGGGACACTGTTGCTCCTGGGGTATCGGCGAGGACCATTCGCAACCGTCTCCATGAAGCTGGGCTACGGTCCCGCACACCGTTAGGCCGTCTTCCGCTCACGCCCCAACATCGTGCAGCCCGCCTCCAGTGGTGTCGCGACAGGCGTGAATGGAGGGACGAATGGAGACGTGTCGTCTTCAGCGATGAGAGTCGCTTCTGCCTTGGTGCCAATGATGGTCGTATGCGTGTTTGGCGCCGTGCAGGTGAGCGCCACAATCAGGACTGCATACGACCGAGGCACACAGGGCCAACACCCGGCATCATGGTGTGGGGGGCGATCTCCTACAATGGCCATACACCACTGGTGATCGTCGAGGGGACACTGAATAGTGCACGGTACATCCAAACCGTCATCGAACCCATCGTTCTACCATTCCTAGACCGGCAAGGGAACTTGCTGTTCCAACAGGACAATGCACGTCCACATGTATCCCGTGCCACCCAACGTGCTCTAGAAGGTGTAAGTCAACTACCCTGGCCAGCAAGATCTCCGGATCTGTCCCCCATTGAGCATGTTTGGGACTGGATGAAGCGTCGTCTCACGCGGTCTGCACGTCCAGCACGAACGCTGGTCCAACTGAGGCGCCAGGTGGAAATGGCATGGCAAGCCGTTCCACAGGACTACATCCAGCATCTCTACGATCGTCTCCATGGGAGAATAGCAGCCTGCATTGCTGCGAAAGGTGGATATACACTGTACTAGTGCCGACATTGTGCATGCTCTGTTGCCTGTGTCTATGTGCCTGTGGTTCTGTCAGTGTGATCATGTGATGTATCTGACCCCAGGAATGTGTCAATAAAGTTTCCCCTTCCTGGAACAATGAATTCACGGTGTTCTTATTTCAATTTCCAGGAGTGTATATTGCGGAGACATGGCTTAGCCACAGCCTGGGGTATGTTTTTCCAGAATGAGACTTTCACTCTGCAGCGCAGTGTGCACTGCTATGAAACTTCCTGGCAAATTAAAACTGTGTGCCGGACCGAGACTTGAACTAGGGACCTTTGCCTTTCGCGGGCAAGTGCTCTACCAACTGAGCTACCCAAGCACGACTAGCGCCCCGTCCTCACAGCTTTACTTCTGCCAGTACCTCGTCTCCTACCTTCCAAGCTTTACGGAACCTCTCCTGCGAATCTTGCAGAACTAGCACCCCTGAAAGAAAGGATATTGCAGAGACATGGCTTAGCCACGACCTGGGGGATGTTTTTCCAGAATGCAATTTTCACTCTGCAGGTCAGTGTGCGCTGCGATGAAACTTCCTGGCAAATTGAAACTGTGTGCAGGACCGAGGCTCGAACTCGGGACCTTTGCCTTTCGCGGGCAAGTGCTCTACCAACTGAGCTACCCAAGCACGACTAGCGCCCCGTCCTCACAGCTTTACTTCTGCCATTACCTCGTCTCCTACCTTCCAAGCTTAACGGAACCTCTCCTGCGAATCTTGCAGAACTAGCACTCCTGAAAGAAAGGATATTGCAGAGACATGGCTTAGCCACAACCTGGGGGATGTTTTTCCAGAATGAGACTTTCACTCTGCAACGCAGTGTGCGCTGCTATGAAACTTCCTGGCAAATTAAAACTGTCTTTGCCTTTCACGGGCAAGTTCTCTACCAACTGAGCTACCCAAGCACGACTAGCGCCCCGTCCTCACAGCTATACCTCTGCCATTACCTCGTCTCCTACCTTCCAAGCTTTACGGAGCCTCTCCTGCGAATCTTGCAGAACTAGCACTCCTGAAAGAAAGGATATTGCAGAGACATGGCTTAGCCACAACCTGGGGGATGTTTTTCCAGAATGCGATTTTCACTCTGCAGGTCAGTGTGCGCTGCGATGAAACTTCCTGGCAAATTGAAACTGTGTGCAGGACCGAGGCTCGAACTCGGGACCTTTGCCTTTCGCGGGCAAGTGCTCTACGAACTGAGCTACCCAAGCACGACTAGCGCCCCGTCCTCACAGCTTTACTTCTGCCATTACCTCGTCTCCTACCTTCCAAGCTTTACGGAACCTCTCCTGCGAATCTTGCAGAACTAGCACTCCTGAAAGAAAGGATATTGCAGAGACATGGCTTAGCCACAACCTGGGGGATGTTTTTCCAGAATGAGACTTTCACTCTGCAACGCAGTGTGCGCTGCTATGAAACTTCCTGGCAAATTAAAACTGTCTTTGCCTTTCACGGGCAAGTTCTCTACCAACTGAGCTACCCAAGCACGACTAGCGCCCCGTCCTCACAGCTATACCTCTGCCATTACCTCGTCTCCTACCTTCCAAGCTTTACGGAGCCTCTCCTGCGAATCTTGCAGAACTAGCACTCCTGAAAGAAAGGATATTGCAGAGACATGGCTTAGCCACAACCTGGGGGATGTTTTTCCAGAATGCGATTTTCACTCTGCAGGTCAGTGTGCGCTGCGATGAAACTTCCTGGCAAATTGAAACTGTGTGCAGGACCGAGGCTCGAACTCGGGACCTTTGCCTTTCGCGGGCAAGTGCTCTACGAACTGAGCTACCCAAGCACGACTAGCGCCCCGTCCTCACAGCTTTACTTCTGCCATTACCTCGTCTCCTACCTTCCAAGCTTTACGGAACCTCTCCTGCGAATCTTGCAGAACTAGCACTCCTGAAAGAAAGGATATTGCAGAGACATGGCTTAGCCACAACCTGGGGGATGTTTTTCCAGAATGAGACTTTCACTCTGCAACGCAGTGTGCGCTGCTATGAAACTTCCTGGCAAATTAAAACTGTCTTTGCCTTTCGCGGGCAAGTTCTCTACCAACTGAGCTACCCAAGCACGACTAGCGCCCCGTCCTCACAGCTTTACTTCTGCCATTACCTCGACTCCTAGCTTCCAAGCTTTACGGAACCTCTCCTGCGAATCTTGCAGAACTAGCACTTCTGAAAGACAGGATATTGCAGAGACATGGCTTTGCCACAACCTGGGGGATGTTTTTCCAGAATGCGATTTTCACTCTGCAGGTCAGTGTGCGCTGCGATGAAACTTCCTGGCAAATTGAAACTGTGTGCAGGACCGAGGCTCGAACTCGGGACCTTTGCCTTTCGCGGGCAAGTGCTCTTCCAACTGAGCTACCCAAGCACGACTTGCGCCCCGTCCTCACAGCTTTACTTCTGCCATTACCTCGTCTCCTACCTTCCAAGCTTTACGGAACCTCTCCTGCGAATCGTGCAGAACTAGCACTCTTGAAAGAAAGGATATTGCAGAGACATGGCTTAGCCACAACCTGGGGGATGTTTTTCCAGAATGAGACTTTCACTCTGCAACGCAGTGTGCGCTGCTATGAAACTTCCTGGCAAATTAAAACTTTGTGCCGGACCGAGACTCGAACTAGGGACCTTTGCCTTTCGCGGGCAAGTGCTGCCAATGATGATGATGATGATGATGATGATTAAGACGATGACGTAATAAATATAGTTATAGTAGACATTGTGTTTTCCGTTTTTACCTCTAAGAATGATTTATTTTACTGCTCGCTGTAATTCGCACGTCTCGTGTTTCGCTGTAGTTCTCGGTTCTGTGACAACCGTTGGGAGTAAATTGTTGTTACTTCGGCAGAAGCTGGAGGTGAGAGTTAATGCACGGACGGCGGGCAAGACGCACATCCCGCTGCGCGGTTCCCTGCGCCACGCAGCCGCACCGACGCCGTGTCGCCGACCTCGCCGCCGCTCGTAATCGGTTAACGCGCAGACGCGGCCAGAACGCAAATACGCTTTCGTACAGTCGGGCGCGCTCGCCGTTCGAAATTCGTGACACGGTACATACAAGCCGGCGGGCGCGCATACATATTCATTCCCGCTGCGGTCGAAGTAAGAGGCGTGACGCGGCCGGGCTGTGTGCGGCGCGGCCTTTGTGCCTTTCCCTTGACAGTCGTCCTGTGAAATCCAACGTCCTTCCCAAACTGCCCGTCGCGTCTGGCGCAACGCTCGCTGCAGCCGGAGGGCTGCCGCGGAAAAGGCTGTCCGCTGGAACTGTGGTATAAAAATTATTTTACGAGCCCTTAAATAACACTCAAAGCTGGACGGGAGGACAGTCGGCGAGTGCGTTAGCGACTGCTGGACACTGTTCTGTGTGCAGCGGGCCGGAAATGGACACCCGACAGCTCTGTCTTACGGCGCCCGCTTGCGGCCCTCAGTTCCTCTCCCGGTTTTCCTGTCTTAGATTTACGGCCGTTTCAATACATCGCGTAACGGAAACATTGGGACACAACCCGTACAACGTGTCACAAAAGGTGGAAATTTACCACGGATTTCAGTGCGACATTTTTTCACAGGTTCCACGACGAAACTATCCTAGTCTGGCACAAATTCCGAAGAGATTTCATTCATCTGTGGAGCACAACAACGGCAACACACAATCAATACCTTCACTGCACCGTAACACATGTTTTGCTACCGACGACAGCGTCACGAAAGCGAAGTTACTAAACACAAATTTTCGGAATTCCTTCACCAAGGAAAGTGCACTATATACTCCAGGTTTCGGATCAAGAACAGTTAACAAGAAGAATAATCTAAAAGTAGATACCCTCGGTGTACCGAAGACACTTAAAACAATTAATAATGGCAATTTTTCGGTCCAGGCTGTACACGAATTAGGTTCGTTTCGGTGTGTGCTGATGTAATACCTTCATTTTTCGAAATCATGTACACCTACCTAAGGACTAGAAAGCAACATAGGTCGCAATAATGGGTAAGGAATGTAATAGAACGACGAATTCGGTCTTATGCAGGACACCTCTTTTTGTTTTGATTTACCTAGATATGTTGCAGCACTTTTTGTGCTATCTTCAGTGGGTTATTTTTTTTTTATTTTCTAACTTATGTAATGGCGGCGGAAACTCCGCCTATGTTTTGAAAAATCGGAGAAAGTGCAGTGTCAAGCGACCATAGGTCACGAAACCAGCCTATTCACTTCGCCAGCAACATATGAGAAAGCACTACAATATTAAAACCATGAGAAGTTGTAGATTGTGTAGCAAAATAAATGTCCAATAGCATCATCTATGTAAGAAAATAAAAAATAACCCACTGAAGATAGCACAAAAAGTGCTGAAACACGTCTGGGTAAAACAATACGAAGAAAGGTGTCTTCCATAAGCACTAATTCCTCGTCCCATTTTCATAGCAAGCACGGACATAAGAAGAAGAACTGCAACACCACAAGAGGATTAAGGGTAATAGAAGTAATCCGCTGAAATGTATATCCATTTCACTGAGCATGCGTTAGAAAACGATCACCACATACAATTTGACGATACCTCTGTCGTGGCTCGCACTAACGGTTTCTGGGACAGTTTAATAAAGGAAGCTATTGAAATAAAAATTACCGCAAACACCCTGAATAGAGACGGTGGCTTGCAGCTCAGCGCTGCGTGGGATACAGCGACCGCGCGGTTGAAGAGGGCACATCGAACGCCGACTCAAAACATGCCCATATATGGCAATGTTACGGGCACCAGTGACCTCACATCCGGCAACTAGTGTATATAAGGGCGCACCAACAGCCCACTGGCAGTCATACCACTTGACAATGGCCAAGCAGTGCTTGGCCGAAAGCTCGTGTAGTTTTAAGCAATTGACTCGGTGGGAAACCCGAGAACATTTTATTCGATTTGCAGCCTGATTTTGGAGTATGTACTATTTTCAAACACTATATAAAAAAAGAAAACCTCGAAAAAGACGTGCCGACCGCTGTGGCAGAGCGGGTCTAGGCGCTTCAGAACGGATCTGCGCTGCTGCTATGTTCGCAGGTTCGAATCCTGCCTCGGGCATGGATATGTGTGATGTCCTTAGGTAAGTTAGGTTTAAGTAGTTCTAAGTTTAGGGGACTGATGACCTCAGATGTTAAGTCCCATAGTGCTTAGAGCCATTTCTGAAAAATACGATCTATCTACACACAGCCAGAGCGGATTTCGAAAATATCTTTCTTGCGAAAGACAATTGGCTCTTTATTCACAGGAAGTAATGAGTGCGTACGACATGGGATAGCAGGTAGAGTAAATGTTAGCAGAAGGCTTTTGAAACCAGATTCTAATTAAATTGCTTGCCTATGGAGTATGTCAGCAGGTATGCTACAGAATTACCGATTTACTGTCCGAAAGGTCACAGTTCGTAGTTACAAGCGGAAAGTTACCGAATGAAACAGAAATAATATTTGGTGTCCTTCAAGGAAGTGCTATAGGCTCTAAGCTGTTCCTGATCTAGACAGGATGTCCAACGAGGAATGGTCGGTGTTCATTGACATGAGATGATGGATCATTCGAAGCACGAGTCTAGTTAACATGGGCTCTAAGATGCATAGCTTAGGACCACTTCTTCATCTTTGATACAGTTGAAAGATTTATGCTTTTACTTAGGTGTAGCCGGCCGCTGTGGCCGAGCGGTTCTAGGCGCTTCAGTCCGGAACCGCACTGCTGCTACGGTCGCAGGTTCGAATCCTGCCTCGGGCATGGATATGTGTGATGTCCTTAGGTAAGTTAGGTTTAAGTAGTTCTAAGTTCTAGGGGACTGATGACCTCAGATGTTAAGTCCCATAGTGCTCAGAGTCATTTGAACCATTTTTACTCTGGTGTAACTTTTTAGCTTATAATTGTAAATTTTATGCTGAAACTAATGTTAAGTATAAGCTTTCTCCCTGCCATCTGTATGACTTTTCAAAAGATAATATTGTTTTTCCTTTGCTTCACAATGAGACTTTTAAGTTTTACTCTGACTTTGTGTTTAGTGCAGCCTTTGTTCTCGCTAGTGACTGTATGCAACCATTGTTTGTTCTGCACATGAAATTTCTCTATTTAAAACACCAAAATGCATTATTACGTACGCTGTACGCAGTTCTTATGAACACGACGCATATGATCTATTACACGTCAATAATCTCAGCATTTTGATCGCTAATGAAAAAAATTACACATCCACTGAACTAAATCACATCAGAATGTGGATGTATTCTGGACAGAAAAATCACTGCACACCAAATGCATAAACAAAGTTCGATCCTGGCCCTAATTATCACTTTGGATTAACTGTGCGCAGTCGGACAAACCGCTTTACCTTACGACTGCCTACTTAAAATAAATCACGCTGCTTGCTACTATTTAATGAATCTTGCCAAGTACAGGGTTAGCTCTTGCGCCAGATTGACCTACAGTTAACTGTTGGACCTCGCCAAGTGCAATGCGATTCCGAAATACTTATCTTTTAAGTGTTTTGAATAGCAAGTGGCATGTTGAGGCTTAATGTCGAATATTTTTTTTAAAAACTAATTACACTTCAAGTTCCTGTTTTAGCTAGGGAAATTAAAAAAATGTGAACAGCACTTCATTACTCAAAATTGTTCCTATAAAGTGAACACTAAACACAAAGCTCATCAAATTAACACTTTAGGTAATGCTTCGAACATTAGTAGGATTAACTCATTAAAGAAAATTTACATTCGGTATTTAAAAAGGAAAAGGTGTAAAAACTGATTTATGCCCATTCTCAGTTCATTTATTTAACAGATAATCAAACCACTGTACCGTAATAGTCAACCAATGCTGGATACGAAAATTTAAAAATCTAAGCTAAAAATGTTCCCTGAATATGACATTCCACTTTTTGCGAGGCCAACGCATATGGCTGGATATTACCTTCTTGTGTGAATTCCAAATTACAGGATAGCACTCAGATGTTAAACCACCGCATCTATACACACATCTCCTTCCAACTACGCTTGACAACCAAGTCGCTATCTCACACGCGGATTAACTACGTGACAACGGCATAAACTCTGGAATCCAGAGTGTGGTGTCACCGCCAGACACCACACTTGCTAGGTGGTAGCCTTTAAATCGGCTGCGGTCCGTTAGTATACGTCGGACCCGCGTGTCGCCACTATCAGTGATTGCAGACCGAGCGGCGCCACACGGCAGGTCTAGAGACTCTTCCTAGCACTCGCCCCAGTTGTACAGCCGACTTTGCTAGCGATGATTCACTGACAAATTACGCTCTCATTTGCCGAGACGATAGTTATCATACCCTTCAGCTACGTCATTTGCTACGACCTAGCAAGGCGCCATTATCATTTGCTATTTATCTTGTGATGCATGTACCGTCAGACCGATGTTCACCAATTATGGATTAAAGTTAAGTATTCCAGAATCTACGTACCTTTTTTTGCTAGTATAATTACTTCACCTGTTCCAGACCTCACGCCAGCCTGCGTGAGCTTAAACGCGTGCCTTTCGGCTTCCTCCTCCTAGTGGCTTGGCTGTCTTGCCAAGTCACAACACAGAGAACCTCCTTCATACATTCATCCAGGACAAGTGTTGCATGTGGCCAATATCGATAAAAAAAACTGCCACTTCGGTTACTGTAACAAGCTGTCACTATGAAACAAATATCCTCTAATGTAAGGTCTTAGCTTCCCATATTTTGAGAGTTATGGACCAAAACAAGAAGAAAAAGTGCATTAAACAAAGGCTCTAAGGTGCATGATTAGGATTAGGAACGGCTTAAACTACAACCATATCGTAGAAAATGTTGTGATGAAACCAAGGACTTCGTTTTATTGTTGTTACATTTAGAAAATATCGTTCAAATGGCTCTAAGCACTATGGGACTTAACATCTGAGGTCATGAGTCCCCTTGAACTTAGAACTACTTAAACCTAACTAATCTAAGGACATTCCACACATCCATGCCCGAGGCAGGATTCGAACCTGCGATCGTAGCGGTCGCGAGGTTCCAGACTGAAGCGCCTTGAACCACTCGGCCAGATCGGCCGTCTGTTACACTTAGAAGATGACACAGATATTTTGAAGAGACTGCCTGCACCACGGTTGGTGTGGCAGTCGCCATTTTCGGTCACTCCCATCAGCCTTCGCGCCGAATGCCAACTTAACTTGCGATAATAGTGCGCTTGTCCCTCCTCCTCTGGAGTATTGCTATGCAGTATGGGATCCTTACCAGATACGATTGACGTAGGTCATTGAAAAACTTGAGAAAAGCCCTGCCCGTTTCGTATTATTTCGAAATAGGGATCAGAGTTTCACATATATGATACACGAGTTGAGGTGTCAATCATTACGAGAATATCTTTTCACAAAATTTCAATTACCAACTTTCTCCTCCGAATGCGAATATATTTTGTTGAATTCCACTTACACTGTGAGAGATGGCCATTGTAATAGAGTAAGAGAAATCGGAGCTCGCCAGTGAAGATTTAGGCTTTTGTCTTCCCACGTGCTATCTGAGAGTGGAACGGTAGAGGAATGAAAAGTGGTTTGATGAACCGTCTGTCAAGCACTTACATAGAAACTGCAGAGTAGTCGCCCAGATGCAGACGTACTGTGCCTGACTAAAAAGTGAAGCATCCGTAATAAATGGACGGATGTTGATGTAACGTCGTACATGCACGCACCATTGACAGGTATGTAAATAACTGTGGTAGCAATTGTCTGTGACAGGTAGAAAATCCACCAGAGTGTATGAGTGTTGTTCGTGTATAGTGCTGTTACTTGGCCTAATTGAGTATAAAAAAGGTATGAAGAGCGTCAGATCTTGAGTGACCGCCGTAAAGGGAACGGAGATGGCGTGTACACCTGTGAGACAGTGTTGTCAGCAGCTGGCATAGTTTGAGAAGGTCCTCCTTGCGCGTCTGCACTTCACTGGCGGGCCAGAACGTGCAATATTCAGATTTGTGGCGCATTTGGAAGTGACTGTGACCCCGTGGTTGGACTGCATGGGAACTTGAGGCCAGTCATGCTCGTCGTCAAGGATCCCGTCAACCACCTCTGACGACCACGAGGGAGGAAAGTCATACTTTGCACCAAGCACATAGTAACCAGTTCACATCGGCGTCAGCTGACCGAGAACCGTAAAGGATTCCCTGTAACGTTTTATGTCACCCCACGCCATAGGTCAGTGACTAGCAGAAGCTGAACTAGGGAATTGTCATCCCGTCGTGAGGCAACAATTTCAGGGGGGGGGGGGGGGGGCACCAATTTCATATTCTTCAAGAAAAATAACCTGGTTTCACAAAGCGCCTAGCGTCCAGCGCACGTTGTCTCTCGATTATTCTCGATTATTCATATCATTTTGAAACGCATCCCAGTTGGTTTCTGAAAACATTCTAAGTTCCGAACTAATCATAAGTTGATTTTTGAATGCGTTCATAGTGTACGTGATGTCTCTGCTAGAGGAATACCCGTTGTATCTACAAATAAAATGTTTCCCGCAAACAAAAGAGGACAGGTCTAAACCAGCTGAGTTGAGTAAACCCGAACTCGTGAATGCCAATCGTTTGTTTATGTAGCTGACTGGGTGTGCGAATGATGAGCGTTGTTATAATTATTAGCGAAATCGATAGTTTCAGACTACCACAGTGGAAATAAACGACAAAAAGTAAAAACAGGTAAGAAAGATTACATATTGTCTGTGTATCCAAGAAAATGAAATTTTGACACAAAACTTTTGCCAGATACCTACACTACCAGTTGTACAGTCCCCAGCTAGATTTAAGTTCTATTCTCGGAATAGCGCGGAAAACACGTACCAACGCGTGATGTCGCCTAACCGGAGAATAAACGCGAGATAACTGAAACGGAGATTCTGGCAGGGCTAGTGAAGTTAACCGGAGAATAAGTTTTGACAACGGCATGACTAGTTACGGAATTAGTGATATGAAATGAAATGTCGTGTGACGAGGGCCTCCCGTCGGGTAGACCGTTCGCCTGGTGCAAGTCTTTCGATTTGACGCCACTTCGGCGACTTGCGCGTCGATGGGTATGAAATGATGATGATTAGGACAACACAACACCCAGTACCTGAGCGGAGAAAATCTCCGACCCAGCCGGGAATCGAACCCGGGCCCTTTGGATTGACAGTCTGTCTCGCTGACCACTCAGCTACCACGGAATTAGTGATGACAAGATTGTTTGTCAGAAAAAGGAAAGACAAGAAATGGGGACATCACACAAATTCCGTGGAAGAGTATGACGATTCCAAATTCATATAAAAATTTCGTACTACTACTTTTCGAACTCATGCTTGAGAAAGTGGAGCATATGAATGAAATGTGAACTATTCCCTAGCATAAAACTGTTTGCTTCTAGTAGCCCTAATAGGCGTTTGATATTGGTACTTTGTGAATTATGCTCTTTCATGCTATTATGTAAATGAGGTACATAAAAATGACAATTTGTTCCAAAACAGTCGCGCTTATTTGGTGAGTGTTACAATTGCTGCCATATTAGAAAGGCCTGTTTCGTTTTATCTAGCAGACAAAGACAAAATATACGTAATCAAATCGAGAAACCCCACCAGTATAGTGTACTATTCGTATTCAGTATTAGACAACTACATTTTGATTTTTCATGTAGCAAAACGATTCACAAACTTTGATGAGGTAACAGATTCTTTCACAGAAAGGAAAGCACGCCGTGTAGAGCTGCAGCCGGATTAGAGAGAAAAAATTATGGGACCCAGGTAGTGAAGAAACGTGTCTTGTCTAGTTTGTCTCTTGTCTTTACTGGTTTTATGTTTTCCATATTTAGTTTTATGTCACACAAAAGAGAAAGTTTTTAGGTAACAGACAATAAAGAATACAAATTTTCTGGAGTTCTTATTCTCTCGCTCACAAATAATCCCACCCAGTATTAATTGTGAGTTTTTTTTCAGGGCGGTAGAAGTTCAATCCGGCCGACTGGAAGTAGGAAAAGCACCACAGGACATTTTAATTTTCACTCTCCTGAATTTAGGTCTGATGGCTTCCATTACAAAAGATACACGTCTGAATACCACAGAGAGAAATATAGTGGCGTGCCATAGAAGAATGCTGTGTGAAGAGGCGTGGCACTACACTTCGACATACTTAAGACCGAATGACATGTCTTACACTTCCTCGTGCATATATATGTTTCATATATCAAATTCTTCATAAAGATGTGGGCTACTTAACTTTATTTTTCAAAAATCGATTTTTTAAAATTTTTAACATCTTATTTCAAATGATCGCTTGTGGTGGGGTGCAGGGTGGGGGAAGACACTATCGAGTTTTTCACTCGGTTCGGAAATATCGTAGATCCCAGGCTGTGTGTGCGCCCAACCGTTAACTCTACAACTAAAAAGGCTACGTTTGGAGTGGTTCTGTCACCGGAAACATGACCTGCTGAAGAAAGCGTCTCACTGCGTTCAGCGGTAGATCGCGAGTCTGCACTACTCCATATGTGCATCGTCGCCGAGTATTGCGGCAACCTAATGGAAGGTCCCATTCGTCTAATGTTTTCGAGAGAGAGAGTGGTGAAACTCTTGGCGTCCTGGTGTGAAGAGCCATCGGGTACTTCAGGACACGGCTGGTAGTAATGGAAAATTCCGACGGCACGACGGTACGTCACGGATCTCCTGAATCCTCGTGGAGAAATCCTCATGCGACAATATTGTAGTGTCATTTTCAACAGTACAATATTCGTCCACACATCGCACATGTTTCTACGAACGGTCTGGGTAATGTTGAGATACTCCTGTGGCGAGCAAGAGCACCAGATCTGTCCATGGCAGAACATGTGCGGGACCATCTCGGACGTCGGCACCGTCACATCTCCAGTATCAAGGGTAGCATTAACCTTTACAATAGGAATGGGCCAACTTGCCTCAGGAGAAAATACCGTTCACAACCAAAATAGTGCATTGTCCAGATGGGGTGCAACGTCATGCCGATAACTGTGCTCATAGTGCCATATTCTTTGTATGATTGACTCGATTTTCTGCTCACTGCAACGTCACATAACCACTGAACGCGTGAAGTTTGATTTCGGTCTCTCCTCCCTTTCTGGATGTTTCACTTTTTTGTCAGGCAGTGTAGATGCAGATGGGCCACAGGTAGTTTCCTGCACCTTTCTTCTCCCAACAGAAGTGGTGTTCCACGTTTAATAATGTCAGCACTGACAAGACAGTAAACTCTTATTTTCATTCATCCTTTATTTAACAATATCTTTGCATAAAACTGATTCTGTCAGTCTTCTTTCCGATGCAGAAGGAGATGTATGGCATTGTTGTCTGAGGGTCTGTGTGAAAAGCAAGCATTGTGGGTACATAGCAACGGTGCCGGGCGTTTCAGATTTGGATTTCTCTGTCGCTCGGCCCAAAGCAGGTTAAGCCGCACTTCAGGTCTACAGAGGCAAAGAACGGTGCAACGCTCTAAAGAGTCGTTAAATATTTAAACAATGTGTCAATATTTTTCCAGATGATGTAAAACTATACCTATGTTACATATTTTGCGTTTCAATAGAATACGCTGATTAGTTTCCACAAAATCCACCTTGTACGAAAGATCGAAAGTGACTAAAACTAAAAGTAGGGACTTGTACTTCTGGAATAGGTTTAGTTTAACATAAAAAATAATGTAGAGGTTTTTGTGAAGTATCTTCTTTTACTTCTCAAGTTATAAAGTGAAAACGTAATTTTGCATTAATTTCGTTAAATCATAGTTGATTAAGTAGCCTTTAGAAACAAGTTGCAATGATGAAACTTTAGCTCTACTTTCATAAGACGTAATGCTGGAGATGTACCTAATTACATGACACTCATGAATGTCAACTTTACGGAGGCACAGATAGTAGAATAGAGACAGTTCAAAGGTCACGATCTACACTGGGTTCCATTAATTCTGGAAGTCGTAATTTAAGAGTTATCCAACTAAATGCTTTATAGAACATACATGGAGTTCACTATTATTCGTAGAAAAATTTGTATACTCGTTGGTCTTCAACTAACAACGATATGTGAGGTTATGTTGTGAGAAGGACTGCTCTGTGAGCACTGTTGTAGTCACTTAAGGTGTTCAACTACAGGTTTTCTGTTGGCCGTCCGGTCCGGAGCAGCACCAAAATATAAAATGACCACTGTGGTAGTCTAAGGGAAGTCATTTGATCAGTGCCAGTCACTCGTGGCACATCTCGCAACGCGTCAGACTCTGGTATAATTCTTTCCGTCTCTGCGTACGCTAAACATCGGATGTCTTTGAAGACGATTTACTTAAGTTCCAAATGGTTCCAATGGCTCTGAGCATTATGGAACTTAACATCTGAGGTCATCAGTCCCCTAGAACCTAGAACTACTTAAACCTAACTAACCTAAGCACATCACACACATCCATGACCGAGGCAGGATTCGAACCTGCGACCGTAGCGGTCGTGCGGTTCCAGACTGGAGCGCCTAGAACCGCTCGGCCACAACGGCCGCCGACTCACTTAAGTGTTTTCCGATCGAATTAGTTATCACACACGTATTGTAAAAATGTGTAAAGGTGAGTTTTCACGGATTAATAATTTGTTGGAAACCTGGCGTTTCGATTTCGATGTTTTCATGATGTGTGCACTTCGTAGCGTTGTAGGGAACCGCGAGGCAAGTGGCGTAGCTTATTCACCACTTTTAAGACGAGCAATGAAATGTGTTTGATTATCAGACGGAGAGATATTTAGCACTACTTAAAACTCCGAGTAGAATTTGTCTCTTAACTGTATCGACTGCTTTTTAAGTTAGGGAATTTTTAATCAATTAAAAAAATATTAATTGTGCATGTGAATTTTTCTTGAATATACTGATCGGTTAAATGACATTCGACATTAGTTTATAGTTGTAGTTACGTACTCCTGTGAATTATACTTACTTAATTAGTATATATTAGATGATCAGTGTGGCTTTCGTAGCGGTGCAGTGGGGACGTGCTGTTGTTTATCGCCCGCGCAGCGCGCGCGACCGCGTTTTTTTTATTTTCAGCGGCTGTCACTTGCGTGTAGCTTACGTGTAGTAGAACCATGCCAACCGTTTTAGAAAATCGACTCTACGTTTCAGCTTCTGCAACGACTATACCCGACCAAAGGCCTTGGAAGTGGAACGCTTCCTACGCGACGTTGCTAAGCTCCCAGCTTCCGACATCTTGGGCATCCATTTGTCCATATTAAGCAGCATGGTGTACGTCAAAGTCGTGAATGACACGGTATGTGAAAGAATACTTCGTGACACCAACCATGGATTACGCTTTTGCCACGCCGACGGCGATGTCGGAGCGGTCACTGTCGACCATGCCGGCTTAGGAATGCGCACCATACGAGTTCTTGAACTCCCGTTCGAGCTACCGCCGGAAGACGTTATCGAGGCTTTCCACCCCTGTGGCACTGTACATGTCCACACTGCCAAACGCTGGGCGCAGCTCCAAACGTAACCCCGTTCTTAACGGTGTACGGCAGATCACCATCGATCTCTGTTGCCACGTGCCATCTTACCTGCAAATCAGCGGGTGCCGCGCGTTAGTCATATACGACGGCCAGTCCAAGACCTGTTCCGGGTGCGGCAAAGAAGGCCACCTCAGGACTGAGTGTCTTCAGCACCGAATCACCCAACTGCCAGCCACTACCGTGGCGCCTCCGACTCCGATGACGATTTCACCGATCACCTACGCATTGGCGCTCTCTTCTCCTCCTACAGGCCGCCATCTGTCGAACCATGCACCGGTGACCCTCCCTGCTGCTGTGGATACTGCCGGGGTCGACGCGTCACTCCCACAGCCTGACGCTACTCCGGCACCTCTACCAACAGCGACGACTTCCGATGCCCTCCCGGTTGATGATATGGACGCCCTTTTACTTATCTTCCCTGTGAAGGGCTTCCTCCCAGATCGCCGCGACTTGCTCCCGTCTTCCGACACAGAGGGACGATCACGCAAACAGCGTTCACCTAAAAGGCGCAAGAGGAGCCGCCGTAAGGTCTCGGAACGAGACAGATCACCTCTCCCTTAGGCTCCAGAGGCCGTCCGACCCGACGGGGCCTCAGAGAAACTGCACGACGACACGAATGACGACAACATGGCACCGGATGTGACTGTGCCGGTGCCTACTCTGCTGGCTCGCCCAGGTGCACCTGAACCAATGGACTCCACCGTTGCGACAGCCACCGAGAGGCTCTCTGAACCTATGGATATAACACTTATCCTTCTCCTGGTGACCACCTTGGACGTGGCTTAGCCATCCACACCTGAGAAGACATTCCAGTGGCTGATATCACATACCTTCCATCCGCCAGAGGCATGGCCGCCACCTTCATGGGGACGCGTATTGTCAACATTTACACTTCGTCAGGCTCCACCCGCAGAAGTGACAGGGCTCACTTCTATTCAGAAGAAACCACCCCGTTGTTCCTTGGGCGTTGTGACCATTACTTGCTTTGGGGGATTTCATTTGCGTCCTGCACCCTAAGGATCTAATGCCCCACTACAACACATGTCAAGAACTGCCCTTTGTCGTCCGTTATCTGTTGCCCCGTCACGGCGGCGCACATGGACATGCTTACCAGACGAGTCACTCCACGAGCCGCCTTGAAAGGATTTACGTCTCTCGGGAACACACGCCTTCAGTCCAAGGTGCAGAACTTTTGCCCTTGGTCTATTCGGACCACTGTGCCTACATCTGCTATATTCTCCTCCCGCAACAAGTCGTCTCGCGCATTCGTGCACAGTGGAAATTCAACACCTCCCATCTTCATGATCCTGAATGTCTCCAACACGTTACCGAGACATGGACCACCTGTGAACGTCGCTTACCTAAGTACTGCACAACCCTGACTTGGTAGCAGGGTTGTGCCGAACCTGCCATTCAGAGTATCTGGATTGAGGATGGCAAGGAAGTAGCTGTGTAGCGCTGGCACACTACCGACTGTATCTACGCCGTTCTCTGCGGCCTGGACGCCCAGCCGCCCAACCCTGAAACCCAGAGGGAACGCAACAGGATTAAGGCACAAATGGTATCGTTGACACTGCGTAGTCTGCAGGGGGCGATGGTGCGAACCCGACGTCAAGATACGGCGGAACAAGAACATCCCTCCATGCATCATATTATCTCTGATAGGAAACACCGACGCAACGACTCATCAGCGAGATGTACACCTGTCGCGCCCAGCAAGTCACTTGCCAGGCCGAGATCGTCAAAGTCTTTGTAGACCACTACTGCACGATGCACCAGGAGGAGACTACCAACAACCGTGTTGAGGAGTTCGTGTTACCACACATAACACGAACCCTCGCCGGCGACGAAGTGGAAGAGCTAATGCAGCCAGATATGCCCGATGAAGTCCACCATGCAATCAACAGAGATCCCTCCTTTGTCACAGGACTAATTATACCAATCCACATACTGACACTGGGAGTGACGACAGCATATTACCCTCCCAAACTCTGCTTAATGCAGACTATAAAATTTTGGAAGACTCCTGGCTACCTGAGTATTGGGACAAAGCATTTCTGGTGCACTCTGCATTGTTTCCAGATGTATCCAAGATGGCGGCGATAACGTCATCCAAGATGGCGGCGTGTAGACTTGGGAACAGCGCATGACATCATCCAAGATGGCGGCTATGACGTAATTCAAGATGAGTGATTTCGGTGGAAAGTTTCAGTTTTGGTGGGAAGACAGGTCAACTGGGCTACCTCCACTAACATAATGCCCTGCTCCAGAAAATGGTGGGAAGTTCATTTCCATCAGGACAATGCAACATACCTCTACTACTAAAATGAAGACTTTCACGCCCGGAAATGTCATGTCCATTACAATTATCCCGGCTGTTATGCTGAGGTCGGTTGATGAATTCTGTGTAAATTCCCCACGTTTCGCCCCCATCTGCAGAGGACATCTTCAAGGGGGTCTGTAGCTCGATGGAAGGTCCAACACACCCACTGGCTCACTACTGACTGTAGTGCGCCGGTGGGTGTGTTGGATCTTCCATCGAGCTACAGACCCCCTTGACGATGTCCTCCGCAGATGGGGACAAAACGTTGGGGATTGACACAGAATTCATCAACCGACCACGCCATAACAGCCCGGATAATTATAATGGACATGGTACCTCTACTAACCTAAGAAAATGATGGGAAGATAGGTCACTAGGACTACCTCCACTAACCTAAGTCATCCGACCAGCACCCCATCCTATGAACTGCAACATACCTCTACTAACCTAAGAAAATGATGGGAGGATAGGTCACTTGGACTACCTCCACTAACCTATGTCATCCGACCGCCACCTCATCCTATGATCGGGCGGGAGTTTGAATTTTGGTGGCAAGATAGGTCAATTGGGCTGTCGCTATTAACCTAAGAAAATGACAGGAAAGAAAGGGCACTTGGGCTACCTCCACTAACCTAAGTCATCTGACTGCCACCTCTTCCTAGGAAATGGCTTGGGGGAGGACTCAGCCTGTGCTAGACATAAGTCTTCATTATTTTGCATGCACCAGTCTTCATTTAATCACTTTTATGCAGTACCACCATACAGTGTGTTCACCATGAACTCCAGACTCCAACGGACTTAGTACACAGTACTGCTGCCAGAGGGCACTGTCATCCAATCCAAGATGTAATCGAAGATGGCTGCTGTGATGTCAGCTGATGACGCAAGTACTGTTATCCAAGATGGTGGGAAACAGTGTCTTCACCACTGGGTCAGGACCTAGTACACTGTACCACCACCAGAGAGCACTGTCTTCCATTCCGTGATGTAATGTGAAATGATGGGGGGAAATGGTGGGAAACAGTGTAGTTGCTGTGGGGTCCAGAGTCCTAGTACACATTACTGCCACCAGATGCTGCTTTCATCCATTCCGTAACACAACCCAAGCTGGCGGTCTGGGGTGCGAATCTGCCTATGTTGGACATAAGTCTTTATTTTGCAGGCAATGTCTCCACCACGAGATCTAGACTCCAACTGACCTAGCACACAGCACAGCCACCAGAGGGTACTGTCATCCCTCCTGCGACATAATCCAAGATGGTGGTCTGGAGTGAAGAAATGGAGAAAAAATGACTCAGACTGTGCTGGGTTGCTGGAGAGAGTAATGAGGGAGCGTACTTTATTTATTTTGGAACAATTTAGTTAGGGATGGATTTTGGCAGATAGCACATTTATCACACTGATACAAAACACACGCTCTGGCATGCTTGGGGTCACACCCCACAACTCACAGATCTGTTATCTCCTCCTAAATAAGGCTCTGCAGACATGCAAACAACTCCTAAATTACTGAAATAATTTCAGTACAGACATGCACACTCCTCCTATATAATGCAGTACACTGATGTGGAGACATGAAATCAACTCGTAAACTGTACAAATAAGGTGTAGCACAGCCCACAGACCTGCTCGCAAAATAGTGCAACAGACATGCAAACAATGTATGCAGACACCACCCATTTTCCGTTGGATCAACACACTCCCAAAAGTCGGGATGCAACGAGACCCCCTGCAGAGTGATGAACGGATGCCCTTTTGGGTATTGCACACATGAGGTGGCAACATCGTTTTCATACTTGCTACCTGAGAAATTCCCTTCGAAATACGTGTTCACCTAGGCACCGTTGCTGATGTGACCAGACGGAGGGAAGACCTATTTGCAGAGCAAGCCAATGCCGCCACAAGCCGGAGTGAGCCATCACTCTCACTCCACTGCCGACGGCATGGGAAAAATTTGCCGTTGCTGGTGCGATGATGCATAGCTATGGTGCACGTCCAATGGGACCACCGTTCGCCATTGTTTTCTGCAGATGAGACTTTCAGCAGTAAAATTATTTTCGACATATCGCTAAATTACACTGACGGTTAAACCCGCAATAGTTGTCTACAGATCATCAAATACATACAAAACTCACATGTGTATTGGAAGCCAGGAACACATTTATCAGTGTAACTACAATTAAATATTATGATTGATATTACAGTTTGACACCAATCGATGTACATGTAATGTCTCCTCTTGATGGCTGTGGCTCTGGAACGGATCTCAGTATCTATAGCGCACATAATTTTCTACGTAAAAAAATCTCTCTCATGCCCTTGTGGTTATTGATGTACTGCATCTGTATGTCCCTCACGATAGCACACACACTCATCTTCTCTGGTCATGCCACAACATAAGCCACAGTAACTTTACAAAGCTATAAATACACATTAAACACAAACAGTGCAGTTATCTTTTACATTTGTACAGCACCTGAAATAGGCATATTATGCCTACACTCACACTGGCTACATGTCTCAATTCTCCTCAGTCCCAGGAAATTATCTCACAAAGTCTTACAATCAGCACTACTGGAAGGTGCTGCATCCTCCCAAGATTCTCTCAAACAAGTGTTCTGAAGGGCAGGCGTCAAGCACTATGTGTGATAATGAATACCGCACCTACGGATGTAATGCTTGGACAGACATCACTGACTTGGTTTGGTGTACTGTAATCATCATCACTATCGATAGAACAACAAGGAAAATGCAAATTCGTTCTTCCTCGTGGTCCTAACGTGGAACCCCGTCCATCACGTGTTAGCCTTCCAGCAGTCCGAAAGCAATTCACGAGCTCTACATTTAAACTCATCTGTTATAGTCATGCAATAGCAGATGACCCTACGTTCCCTTCCGACTGGTTCATCATATTGCAGTCATGTACGCGATCAGTGTTTTGGTGCTGTCCACCCAAGAAGGTGCTGTCCATCCACCAAAACTCTTTCTCCAACTCAAACAAGCGATATCAGTCAATCATTATGTGATAACTAACAGCATGCCAATGCACTGATGGGATGGAAAAGACATCATCGATGTACTCTAATAACAAGCATCACAGTTGATAGCGTGAACAATTTTACAGTAATTTCAACACCGACCAATGATGTGACAGAAAGTTTCTCAATTTCAGTATCATAGATAACCCACCTCTTCTCCACTTTGCGAGTATCATTGTGAACATGAATAGATGACTGTGCAGTATGTACATTCATTGTTAATTCTTGAACACATACATCATCAAAGTATACCAGACAGCACTCAACATATTTCTAACACCTCGAGCATAGCCGGCCGTAGTGGTCGAGCGTTTCTAGGCGCTGCAGTCTGGAACCGCGCGACCGCTACGGTCGCAGGTTCGAATCGTGCATCGGGCATGGATGTGAGTGCTGTCCTTAGGTTAGTTAGGTTTAAATAGTTCTAGGTTCTAGGGGACTGATGACCTTAGAAGTTAAGTCCCGATTTAATCTACAACCGACCGGAAGTAGACCACTACATTCCACATCTCGTGAACGAATGAAGCATGCCGAGTCCTCACCTATCAAAGAGCACAAGTTTTCTCGAGATGCACCCATTTCGAGGAGGTTAGCACTTCTCATCGATGTATAGTAACAGATTTTAAACTGTCATGCTGTAATAGCAGACGGTTAAGAAGAACAAGAAACGAATGATTTCTACGTGTGATGGAGCTCCAGACGGGCAGAGTTCGAAGCATTTTTACATAAATCAACCACGCTATCAATTTTAAAGTATTATTCGAGAGTCTAGGATCATGACCCCGAAGGTAATAGTAAGAGAGAACATAAACACACTCACTCCTAAGGCTACAACATTCGGCACTTAAAACGGGTTACAATGTTAGATCACTTGCATTTCCGACCTATCAGTTGTATGGAATGTAGCGCTGTTAATATTCCAATGTAAGAAATATATTTCAAGTGCGTGACATACATCCTTCTTCCTGGTTTCTCTACGATAAATTATGTTATTGAACAGTAAAACGTAAAAACTACTCCCGTAAAACATTTGCTCTGCATGATATGAGCAGAATATAGCTTTCCAGAGATGTATAGCGTCGACTGTTCACATACGATCACGGTTCAGAAATTATACGGTGCCTGCATCAGCACTATATAAAATGATCGTATGTAACGAAGGATACATCTTACAAAGAAACAGATAAACGCATAGCAGCAGCGTCCGACATGTGAAAATTACAAGTCATTCAACCACTAACTCTATAAACACCACACCTGTCAGGCAAATGTATCCATGGGGATTGCAGTACCTCACAAGCACCTATCGCTAACTTAATTATGAAGCTGAAGTCCCGATTTTGCACCCAAGACGCGACAGGGTGATGGAATACATCGCATAAATCACAGTTCGTTTAGAGGAAAGTGCCACGTTTCATTCCACATGAGATGGAAGTCCTCTGATGACCGACAGGTTTACCGTAGACAGTGCTTTAAATCTCATGCAGAAGACGTGGCTTTATACGAGTCCAACGCAGGTTATGTCACGTGGCTGACGCATCCTGACACAACAGTAGAAAAACTGACCTGTAGCAACTTCTCGCTCTCTAGAATGGATCATCAGTCAACCATTAAATTGTACCTTGTTACAGCTCTATCTCAATCGATCACTGCGTCCACTCTCTGTTATCCTTTAACGCAGATGCAAGTAAGGTTAGAGGCGGATGCTTCTCTGTCTTCCAGAAAAACGTCAGATGCGGTTGTCAACTCACGTGTATCACTGGCACCTCAATATACATACAGTATAACGCTACTTTGACGGAGAAAAAAAATTGACCACTTCCCTGATGCCCTTCGATTCCATGTCGACGTTTTCTCGGATTCCCATTGCTGCCACATACTTGTTCTCATGTAAAAAAATTTTCTGCAGGAACCAGAAGATACACAAGTACTTCCTCAATTTCCCTGCCTTTCAATGTATATTCAGTCACCTTATACCTATTCCGAGTCTTTTTTCTCAATTCTATCGTTTTTTTTATGTCAGCTCTATCCATGCGATCATGACATAACCTCTCGTTCTGTGTTCTAACACTGCTTGTACATGTAGCACAGCTGCCAACAACTATCCGAAATGCGTAGTGTACCACTGTACTTGGATGTATTCAGTCACCTCCACATTTGGAGAGCGTTTGCTCTGTTTCCTGTATGTCTGTGTATATGCATGTGTCACACCTATAGAACCAAGAATGCTTGTCACAGTATCATGCAGTAGTTGTTCCGATCGGTTTTATTTACATCTGGCTGATTACACCTATCCTTCTAAGACAGAGTGGTACCACTAAAAAAAAAAAACCTTATGAGACATGTCCTCCGATCGCTGATTTTGTCTCAGTATTATTTCGTGTCATAGGCAATCATTTATTGGCGAAGTATTATACTTAGTAGTAGTAGGGGATACGTGATAGGTTCACCTTGAGCATAGGCCTTATGAAGTACGTGTTTCTGGCCAGACATGTGAGAAAAGGAAGGTATTGATTTGATGTGGGATACTCTGATACCACAGGGAAGAGTATCTAAAGTGATAACGATGGTACAGATATTTCTATTTCCAGAGCCACAGCCGTCAGCATGGTGTATTTCCGATACTTCGCTCATTGTCGAATGTTGTTCAACTGAGACCTCAATCGTCACATTTAATTGTAAGTATAGCGATCATATATATATGTGTGACCGAATTCGTAGGATGATTCCGTCTATGAGTGGCCTGTGATGGGAATGATTCACTTTTCCAGCTAACGGGAGAGGCCGTCTGAATGGAGACAGGGAACTAGTATTTAGTATGTGTTTGACAGCTTTCGTGATCAAATGGATATTTGACAAGATTATATATGGACATGTGTTTATGCCGTGCCTTTATTCCTTCCCATGTAAATTGCTCGGTTGACTGTTTCTTCACATTTACCCTCCTTATTTAGTTGAGAGAATATCGATTGTGGTGTGTGCGTCAAGCATGTGGAGGACACGTTTGCCAGTTGTCTAGATATGAAAAACACCTTAGCTGACTTTGTAAATTATAGGGATGATTTTGAATCTGTTACATCACTGACATCGGTATTCATGAGTGGAAAAACCTATTTCCTCTGTAGTTCTCACGTCTTTGCATAAGGGATAAGTTTCTAGTTACTCAGCGGTCTAGAGCACACTCCACCTAGCTAAGGTTTAAGGTTTGTTGAGAAATAATTCCCAGTCTGCATCTTCGGAATTATGTTGCGTGAGCGATTGGTTGGATACTGCTGTCTGCAAATCATGCAAAAATATATTTGTTCTTGTAATCCCAGAGTCTAGAGATGGGTATAGAAAAAAGCAAGCAGGGAAGCAGGTCCGGACCAGAGACAGTAATGCGTTGGTGTTGAGGGGGAACGAGCCCAAATTTGTAGAACATTTCTGAGAGTGACTTTGGCCCACTGAGGGCGCTCTGTTCACCCATCAGGAGTGGGTGACTGCAGGCCTCGCAGGGAAATATCTCTGGTGCTGTCTGTCTTCACGGTATATCTACGAATGATGTAAAAGGGGCGATTTTTGTATGGCGTGGGATACGAATTGTATGTCTACTACATCGACACGATTCATAGTGATATCTTGCTGGGTTGGAGATCCGTTTCACACTCTAATATTCAAGGTCCTGTCCTCAGTGGGAGGGCAGTGTAATAGAGTAAGAGTGTTTCCATATTTGATTATATATAGGGCACATTGCGAGGTTTAGTTGTCGGTGCAATATGGCGATCAGAGCAAAATAATTTTACTGCTGAAATTCTCGTCTGCAGAAACCAATGGCGAAAGGTGCTCCCATTGGACCCGTACTGCAGCTATGCATCATTGTGCCAGCAACGGTAAACTTTCACATGCCATCGGCCGTGGAGTGAGAGTGATGTCTCGTGCTGACTCGCGGCAGCAGTGGTGCACTCTGAAAATAGGTCTTCACTCCTGTCCAGTCGCATCAGCAATAGTTCCTAGGTGAACATGTATTTCGAGAGGAATTTCTCAGGTAGCAAGTATGAAACGGTTGTTGCCACCCCATCTGTGCGGGACCCAAATGAGCATTTGTTCGTCACTTCGTGGGGTGTGTCAGTGCATCTCGACTTCTGGGAGCATGTGCGATAGCCTCCTGTGTGGTCCAATGGACAGGGGGCGCAGGCAGTGTCTGTGTACGTTGTTTCCATGTTTGTTGCATTATTTTGTGAATGGGTCTGTGGGTTACACAATGTGTTATTTGGACAGTTCACAAGTTGATTTTTTGTCTGCACATCAGTGTGCTGCATTATTTAGGAGGGGTCTGCATGTCTGTACTGAAATTATTTCCATAATTTAGGAGATGTTTGCGTGTCTGCAGAGCGTTATTTAGGAGTTGTTTACAGATCTGTGGGCTGTGTAGCATGACCCAATGCATGTCAGAGTGTGTGTCATGTATCAGTGTGGTAAATATACTATCTCTCAAAATCCATCCTCAATACATTTTTCCAAAACAAATAAAGTACACTCCTTTATTACTCTCTCCAGCAACGTGGTGGAGGCTGTGTTATTTTTGCACCATTTCCTCTTCCAGACCACCATCTTGGATTATGACACAAGAGGGATGACAGCACCCTCTGGTGGCTATACTGTGTACTAGGTCAGCTACAGTCTAGATCTCATGATGGAGTCACTGCCTGCAAAATAACGGCTTATGTCCAGCACAATCAGTTTCGTTTTCCCACCATTTTCCCCCACCGGAGACTGCTATCTTGGGTTATGTCAAGCAACGTATGACAGCACCCTCTGGTGGCAGTAATGTGTATTATGACTCCAGACCCAATAGCAACCACACTGTTTACCACCATTTCCCCCCAACATCTTGGATTACATTACAGAACAGACGACAGTGCTCTCCAGTGGTGGTACTGTGTACTAGGTCCAGACCCAGTGGTGAAGACACTGTTTCCCGCCATCTTGGATAACAGTACTTGCATCAGCAGCTGACATCACAGCAGCCATCTTGGATTACATCATGGAATGGACGACAGCGCCCTCTGGTGGCAGTACTGTGTACTAGGTGAGTTGTAGTCTGGACCTGTGGTGTACATACTGGATGTTGGTACTGCATAAAATTGATTAAATGAAGACTGGTGCATGCAAAATAATAAAGACTTATGTCTAGCACAGGCTGAGTCCTCCCCCACGCCATTTCCTAGGAAGAGGTGGCAGTCGGATGACTTAGGTTAGTGGAGGTACCCTAGTGCCCTTTCTTTCTCGCCATTTTCTTGGGTTAGTAGAGATAGCCCGAATGACCGATCTTCTCACCAAAATTCAAACTTCTATCAGTTTATAGAATGAGGTGGCGGTCAGATGACTTAGGTTAGTAGAGGTATTCCAAGTGACCTATCTTACTGTCATTTTCTTAGGTTAGTGGAGGTGTGCTGCATTATCCTGATGGAATTTAACTGAAGCCATTTTCAGGGGTGAGGTATTAGGTTAGTGGAGGTAGCCCAGTTGAACTATCTTCCAGCCAGAACTGAAACTTCCCGCCAAAATCAGCCATCCTGAATGACGTTATGGTCGCCATCTTTGATGACAACATATGCTGTTTCCAAATCTATATGCCACCATCTTAGATGACGTCATCGCCGCCATCTTTGATACATCTGGCAACGATGCAGAGTGCCCCAGAAAACGCTTTGTCCCAACACTTACATGATGCCGCAAGTTCCTGCCTAGCATTCTATCTGCAGAAGAAATAACTCTGGGTGTCTTAGTTCGAATAAATATGGCCATAAGAGAATGTCGTGATTTAACTTCATTGGGAGTGGCATGCCGACTCCATGCTGTGGTGGTGACATTGATTTTGGCAGCGCATTCCACAAGGTGTGGCATCCTTTTCTTTTCTCAGTAATGAGGCAAATGTGTTTTCCACCCGCCCTTATCGATGTCGTCTGGCGCCTTTACGACACCGCTAAATCGCTGATTCGGGTCAATGGCCATGTGGTGGAACCAGTGACGATCCAGTGTTCCATAAGGCAAGGTTGCCCACTTTCGACCCTACATGTAGCAACTGATCGGGAGTCTGACAAGCCACCTTTTTGGTCTCACTTTGCGACAGCACAGTTTTCGATGCATCGTGTGAGTGGACGACCTCTTCCTCTTGGTCCACTCACTGAGTGAAACACAAACGGTGCTTGATTTGATATCAACATACGGAACGTTACATTTGCAACAACAACATCGCAATCAAACATCCATCAACATGGTAGCCCACAGTTTGGCGTCATATCCACCAGCGTTTCCTTTCCTCCTATGTCCGGGCAACATGGTACCACATTGCATGTGGCAAATTCGCCACAAATCAACGTATTCACGCCATCGCACTAACGGAGTCTGTGCTTTGTTCAATTTTCCACCTCATGGATGGTGATGCCCACCAACTGACTTGTGTTTCCACCAGTGACATCTGGAAACTGGTTCCACAGTTCATTGCCTGTTACCTCAACATTCCACCAGATTCGATTGACCCACCCTGAGGATACTTACTTTCCCCCCACCAAAATTGATGCGATTGTATGGGACAAGTGATGGACGATCACCTACATGTATAATGATGGCGACAAATCATGCCTTGACTTCTGGCGGTACTTACAAACCGCCCACAGTGCAGTTGAGCACCGACCGCACTACCGCGCCTTCTTCACGAATTACCTACAAGCGATCTTTACATCCGCCCCATTTAGCTGGGTGGTGCCACATGTGGGCGACACTCCTGCCCCCCTGCTGACATCTGAGACTGTCCGCACTACATTTCTATTTTGTGACCCACAGTGGGGTAGGCTTATGGACATGCACCCCTTTCCCTTATGCATTATACCAGAGCACGCTGGTCATTCCCCCAACCCTACTGTCCCCTCCGCCTTGGCTTCAGCCCTACTTTCAGGCACTTCTTCCCAGTAGTAGTGTTTGGGACACCGTGGCCTAGCCTTGCATGTTGACCCCTACTCACTTTGCCTCCATGCACCATCTGCCAAGCAGATGCCTGCAACTCGTATCATACCCCCGCACCTTTTTCTCCTTTTTTCTGTGGCCTCACACCTCTTAGCTTACTTAAGTATTATTGTTATTATTTTCTCCAAGACTTTGTTAATAAAGACTTCTGTTCGCCCTGTTCGAGTGTAATGTCTCATGTTGATTCCACCGGGAGGATAGCTTTTCTGCTGTGTTTATGCTACTACAAAGCAATATACACTCCTGGAAATGGAAAAAAGAACACATTGACACCGGTGTGTCAGACCCACCATACTTGCTCCGGACACTGCGAGAGGGCTGTACAAGCAATGATCACACGCACGGCACAGCGGACACACCAGGAACCGCGGTGTTGGCCGTCGAATGGCGCTAGCTGCGCAGCATTTGTGCACCGCCGCCGTCAGTGTCAGCCAGTTTGCCGTGGCATACGGAGCTCCATCGCAGTCTTTAACACTGGTAGCATGCCACGACAGCGTGGACGTGAACCGTATGTGCAGTTGACGGACTTTGAGCGAGGGCGTATAGTGGGCATGCGGGAGGCCGGGTGGACGTACCGCCGAATTGCTCAACACGTGGGGCGTGAGGTCTCCACAGTACATCGATGTTGTCGCCAGTGGTCGGCGGAAGGTGCACGTGCCCGTCGACCTGGGACCGGACCGCAGCGACGCACGGATGCACGCCAAGACCGTAGGATCCTACGCAGTGCCGTAGGGGACCGCACCGCCACTTTCCAGCAAATTAGGGACACTGTTGCTCCTGGGGTATCAGCGAGGACCATTCGCAACCGTCTCCATGAAGCTGGGCTACGGTCCCGCACACCGTTAGGCCGTCTTCCGCTCACGCCCCAACATCGTGCAGCCCGCCTCCAGTGGTGTCGCGACAGGCGTGAATGGAGGGACGAATGGAGACGTGTCGTCTTCAGCGATGAGAGTCGCTTCTGCCTTGGTGCCAATGATGGTCGTATGCGTGTTTGGCGCCGTGCAGGTGAGCGCCACAATCAGGACTGCATACGACCGAGGCACACAGGGCCAACACCCGGCATCATGGTGTTGGGAGCGATCTCCTACACTGGCCGTACACCACTGGTGATCGTCGAGGGGACACTGAATAGTGCACAGTACATCCAAACCGTCATCGAACCCATCGTTCTACCATTCCTAGACCGGCAAGGGAACTTGCTGTTCCAACAGGACAATGCACGTCCGCATGTATCCCGTGCCACCCAACGTGCTCTAGAAGGTGTAAGTCAACTACCCTGGCCAGCAAGATCTCCGGATCTGTCCCCCATTGAGCATGTTTGGGACTGGATGAAGCGTCGTCTCACGCGGTCTGCACGTCCAGCACAAACGCTGGTCCAACTGAGGCGCCAGGTGGAAATGGCATGGCAAGCCGTTCCACGGGACTACATCCAGCATCTCTACGATCGTCTCCATGGGAGAATAGCAGCCTGCATTGCTGCGAAAGGTGGATATACACTGTACTAGTGCCGACATTGTGCATGCTCTGTTGCCTGTGTCTATGTGCCTGTGGGTCTGTCAGTGTGATCATGTGATGTATCTGACCCCAGGAATGTGTCAATAAAGTTTCCCCTTCCTGGGTCAATGTATTCACGGTGTTCTTATTTCAATTTCCAGGAGTGTATTTTGTTTACTTACTCTTTTTTCGGCAAAATAAGTAAATAAAATATAGAAAAATAAAAAAGAGTGATATTTAGCACTACTTGGAACTTCGAGTAGAAGTCGTCTCTGAACTGTATCGAGTGCTTTTTAAGGTATGGAATTTTTAATCAATTAAAAAAATGTTAATTGTGCATGTGAACTTTTCTTGAATATACTGATCAGTGTGGATATTCGTTTATGGTTATAGTTAATAACTCCTCTGAATTATACTTCGTGAGGTACTATATATCACACACATCAAAAAAAGTTCGGCATCACCTTCGTTCCGAGAGTTCCGGAACCGGTACAGGTAATTGGAACAGAGATCAACATAAACATCATTTCGGCCCTTTTTATTGCTCATGAAATTCACACTTTGCATCTTGTACCACTATATGGCGAGACCTTCAGAGGTGGTGGTCCAGATTGCTGTACACAACTGTGCCTCTAATACCCTGTAGCACGTCCTCTTGCAATGATGCATGTCTGTATTCGACGTGGCATAGAATCCACAAGTTCACCAACACACTGTTGGTCCATATTGTCCCACTCCTCAACGGCGATTCGGCGTAGATCCCTCAGAGTGGTTGGTGGGTAACGTCGACAATAAACAGCCCTTTTCAATCTGTCCCAGGCATCTTTGATAGGATTCATGCTGGCCATTCTAGTCGAACGATGTCATTATCCTGAAGGAAGTTATTTACAAGATGTGCACGATGGGGGCGCGAATTGTCGTCCATGAAGACGAATGCCTCAGCAATATGCTACCGATATGGTTGCACCATGGGTCAGAGGATCGCATTCATGTATCGTACAGCCGTTCCTGCGCCTTCCATGAACACCAGTGGCGTACGTCGGCCCCACATAATGACACCCCAAAACAGGGAACCACCAACGTGTTGCACACGCTGGACAGTGTGTCTGAGACGTTCACCCTGACGGGGTTGCCTCCAAACACGTCTCTGACGATTGTCTGGTTGAATGCCTATGAGATACTCATCGGTCAAGAGAATGTGATGCCAATCCTGAGCGGTCCATTCGACATTTTGTTGGGCCCATCTGTACCGCGCTGCATGGACGTCATGAGTGAAGTTGTGCACCATGCAGCCTATTGTGCACAGTTTGTGTCGTAACACGACGTCCTGTGGCTGCACAAAAGCATTATTCGACATGGTGGCATTGCTGTCAGGGTTCCTCCAAGTCATAATCCGTAGGTAGCGGTCATCCACTGCAGCAGTAGCCCTTGGGCGGCCTGAGCGAGATATGTTTTCAACAGTTCCTGTCCACGCGGGCGCGATCAAACCGCGGTATTGACCGTCTAGGCGTGATTGAACTACAGACAACACTAGCCGTATACCTCCTTCCTGGTGCAATGACTAGAACTGATCGGCTGTCGGACAGACTCTGCCTAATATTCACCGCTCATGCATGGTTGTTTACATCTTTGGGCGAGTTTAGTGACGTCTCTAAACAGTCAAAAGGACTGTGTCTGTGATACAATATCCACAGTCAATATGCGCTGCTCATGCATAGTTGTTTATATCTTTGGGCGAGTTTAGTGACATCTCTGAACAGTCAAAAGGACTGTGTCTGTGATACAATATCCACAGTCAACGTCTATCATGAGGAGTTCTGGGAACAGGGGTGATGCGAAACTTTTTTTGATGTGTGTATCTGAATTCTGAGGAGCTGAGTTGTGGACTGGAGCTTATGGACAGCAAGTTCTCCATCGCCTTCTGGCTGTGCGCAGTACCGTTGAAACACGTCTATTGTACAAAATATAATAAAGCTATAAGCAGCTAACTTGGCAGGTTCAGTTCAAAATGTCATGTTACATCGTGTTTCATGCTGCAGGCCCAACCATGCAAAAAAAAAAAAAAGAAAAAAAAAACCCTCACAATAAATTAGAAAACTGAAATTAAAAAATAAAAACCAAAAAACAGTCGGTAAAACTTAATTATGTAAATCCTCCCCACAGCCCCGAAGGATGTGTTCAGCCCCCTCAGTGGAAAGTATTTTCATACTCCTCGTACAATGGGTCCCTCGCTCGTGGTGTGCAAGAGTTGCGTCTTAAATTTACATCTTCAGTGTAGGTGAAGGTAACTGGTATGTGTATAGTATGGTGTCATGCTTGTGTTGTATGATGGTGAGAGAAGAGAGAGGACGAGCGACAGTGATGGTACAAAACCGTCTTCTATTGATTAGCCCCTAGGGAGGAGCTAAGTTTATAGCCCCCACCACCATCGACGTCCGCAGCTCGTGGTCTAGTGGCTAGCGTTGCTGCCTCTGAATCACAGGGTCCTGGGCTCAGTTCCCAGCTAGATTGGGGATTTTTCTCTGCCTGGGTACTGGGTGTTTGTGTTGTCCTCATTATTTCATCATCATCATCATTCGAGACAGTGGCAAGATTGGACTGTGTAAAAATTGAGACTTTGTATGGGCGCTGATGACCGTGTAGTTGAGCGCCCCACAAACAAAACACCATCATCGACAGCCTCTGTGTCATACTGCGGAAACGTTTTGATATTTTTCATGTTACTGGCTCAGAAGCTACTGATCAGTAACTTTGTGCCATCACTTGCCCTCCCCTTCCTGGCCAAATGTTGGTTGTTAGTATTTGTTCCACTTCTAGGTTTGGAATCTTATACCAGCAAGTCAGGCACATCAGTGCAAGCGTGTATTAGCCACACCAGCTACAGTGTGTATTTCTTCCAGGTAAGAGGGCACTAAATTCCAAGGGCCACAATTTTACAATCAAGTTTTTTCCCCGAGGCACGAACATAGACTGAGCACGTAACACTTCCCACTCTTTCCGTAACTCCAAGATTATGTAATGGATATTCTTAGGAAAGCGTGGGGCTCACTGTCGGAAGTGGGTGAAAGTACAGACGATATCGACAGCCATTTTGTTTTTTGCTGAAACCCTTTTTTAACAACTATAAACTAAGGTAGAGCAGAGTGTCCGCAGCAGGCCCACAGCAGGTGGCAGGTGATCCTTGAACCCGAGCGCTCTGGCAAGAGCGCCGTTGATGGTGTTCTTCAAAGATGGCTGTGTATAACTTTCTGCTACCTCTACTTTGCGGCGGGCGGCGCTGTCTACGCAGGACGGTGGGATGGCGGAGAGACTACTGATGGCCTGGAGTAGGCAGGTTAGCCAAGTGGGACTGTCCCGGTTGTTCAACATTGACCTTACAGGGTGAGGAACGACGGTCTCGATCTGGTTGGCCCTCACTGCGTGTTTAGCACCATGTGACTGCAGCGGAACGACTGGGTGCCAGGAACCCAAGCAGTCAGTGGTTGCTGCTTCGCGCCCTGGGGACAGCGGTGGCACCTGCAACACAAGCACGGCGTGGCTGGGGCAGACTGGGCGTCACGCTACTATCAAGCTGCTCAGTGATGACGGGCTGGTACTGGGAGGTGGGGGGGCTGCATAACGTTGTTCGGCGCTGATCATTGTTAAAGAATTCGTTGTTGCGGGTCCCATCGAAACATCTCGAATGGAGCCAGAGTTCTTGATGTGGGTGTCATCATCAAGAAAGTGAACGACGCGAAAGCGGCCCGACAATGAAGCGTTGGTGTTCATCGACAGATCTCCGTCTGCGGGTGCTGGCGACGACGATGCTTTGTTTACGTCTCTGGAATGGGGAGAAATCTCATTCCGTTAGACAGATATGCCCTGAGTTTATCAAAAATAACTGGGTGGATCGGAAATCCATATAAAGAGTAACTATGTAGCTGGATATGTCTCAGTGAGGACTTTTCGACGATGCAGTATTGGCTGTCGATTAGTGAATGAAATACGAACATACGGAATATTGTGACTTGCTTGAATACTTCGCAACATAACGTGATGGTTGACCTAAATTTAAACTTTGTAAATAACGATGAATTCAAGTGGTGACATAATCTCGTTATATTACACCGAATGAAATTAAGTGTGTTAGATAACAATGCTTCATGTCATGTGTGAAATTCTGAGCTGGAAAAAAAATGTAACTAAATTTTTTGTGCATCTCAAAAGCAGTAAATCTGTATTCATATAGTCGGCTTTTATTTTTACTCAAACATGCAAGAAACAGGATAAAATCTGCAATGAACATTATTCTCTAGCATTAAATAAAATTGCTTCAAATATATAGTACCAATATCGTTGAATAATAAGTATGCATTTACCCAGGCGCTTGAGTCTGGAACCGCGTGATTGCTACGGTCGCGGGTTCGAATCCTGCCTCGGGCATGGATGTGTGTGATGTCCTTAGGTTAGTTAGGTTTAAGTAGTTCTAAGTTCTAGGGTACTGATGACCTCAGATGTTAAGTCCCATAGTGCTCAGAGCCATTTCTTTTGCATTCACCCAGAAATGTACTCAGTTGTTAGAAATACAGTGATGTAGCCTACCTACCTACCTACGCGATGTTGTAAAAAAAACCAGCTCCAAACCACGTGTAGAGCAGCTGTAAAATCACAGTACCATGCGGGCTGTAGTTCTCGGCCAATCAGAACAACGCAAATTTATGATAGGTTCGTGCACACTTTATACTATCGAAATTTGAAAAATTTGATTACTTCCGAAAAAGATTTATTTATTATGTGAGAAATCAGATCCTCCGAATCACAGCTAATTCACTGGATGAACGTGAGCATTTCTGAGTAATCTTTCACAAATAATCAATAAAATTGTAATGTGGGATAGGAACCAACGCTACAGTTATGTATTCGCCTTGCTGACGCGACAGTGAAGTCACAGATCGACAAAATTGTAGTATTACGAGAGAAACAATATTTTATTGTGAAATGAAAACAGATTTTAAACTACTTTCTCAACTGGGAGCCTGATTTCATTCAGCAATGTTATCCAAAAGTCTTCACTTTCGCTGCACCTAACTTCGTAGCTGGCAATGAGGACACGCCGTGTTTGGCCAGTCTGCGTTGGGAATGATGTTTCCAGATTCGCTACACATGTGTTTCCGATAATTTTAGGACCCCTGAGCCCTCGTAGCTTCGTTGTGAACCTCATCTCAAGGAGCACAATTTGAAATACATAACCCTGACTTGTCAACGGAGTGTATCTTTCTTTACAGTGTCGTACTATGTTGCATCCGTTCAGTGATTGATACGACACAATTTTAGTTTATTAACATCAAAGCATCCTCCTCGAAAATTCAAGCCTGATATCGCTTATCAGCACTGTTTCACAGCGACTCCATTTGCATCCATTGTAACCGCGGCAACTGTCGTAGTTCATCCACACATAAAAGCATAGCGGGTAGTTTTCTGTTCACTCAGTATTATTCATTCTCACTCTGCAGTTCACATCGGTGCAGAACACAAATTAATTAAATGATTTATCCACCTCGTCACATACGGTAGCCAACATACTAGACACGCCGTCACGTCAATAATCCGTGTTCTACTAAATTAGCAAATCAAATGCAACTTTACAACTAATATAAGGAAATACGCAGCTAACAAGAAAAATAAATCAGTGGTAAAACTGGCTTATCACATTAACACCAAGTAAAATTCAGTAGGACATTGCCTGACATTTAGCAGCACCAAATGCAATAACTTACAACATGCCAAAGCACAAGCAGAAAAAATATTACCGTAAAGACAGCAATGCAGATAAGGGAAATATTTGTGTAAGCTTACAATAGCATGTGTGATCATCAAAACTATGCAAAGCGCCAGCGTAAGGAACAATATCTATTCTCTCTCCCATGTGAAATGCAACGATTCTATGTCACATCTTAGCACTAAAGTGGTACACTACAACAGCTTATTCTACCAAAAAATCACCAAGTCCTTGAAAGTAAAATTATGTATGCAGTTCCTGTTACTAGTCCCTCCTCCTTCTTATTCTTCTTTCCTTTCCAAGTGCTTTCTTTTAAGAATATGGATCATAAAATTTTGATTTAATGGATCTGTTGACAGAAAGTGTTCACATTAGCAAATGTATTGGTTTTATTTTATAAAACCAATGCTGCAGCGCAGCTAGAAACAAAATATCAAATAACATAAGGAAATGACGTACAAAGCAAAACATAAAAACATCATTCAACAGCCATGTGGCAGTTCATAAGTCAGTAGACATTCTCTCAGCTCATAGAGAGACACTTGTCATAAACAGGTGTGTAGACATAAGAATATTTCTCATCAACCCATACGCATTACAGTAGGTAGCACGAAGTTCAAACTACAAAGTATAATCATATGTTTACAAGTAGTTGTGTACTGTATGTCGTGTCTGTGGTGTGGTCTGCAAAGAAATGTTAATAGCGAGGTCAATGGCCACTCTTTTCTACAGCTAGGCAAGCGCTTGTGGGAGGGCGGTGAGCTTCAAAGTGGCTGAAGCAGCACCAGTAAAGTTGAAAGGCAACACAACAATGGGTATATTTCAAGGCAGCTAGCGCACAGCCCAGCACAGCAGAGTATTACGTCACGGTCACATACAACATCACTCAAATCTCGCGAAGTATCACAATGGTTTCTAAAGTAAATGTGAACAGTTCACAAAATGCATACAACGTACAATTCATAAAGGTGAAGTAATCCAACAATGTAATTACTTAGACATATGTCAGAGACATAGAAAAAAAATGTTTATTTCTCCCTGTTAAATGACCAGACAGCTGTGTACAGTAGAACCCCTCTAATCCATCACCTCCGGGACCGTGACAATGGTCGGAACGAAAAAAAGATCGGATTACCCGGAAAATCTAATATTTATTGCAAAAAATATAAAAAGACATTTAGTACAAAAAATTAAACGATTTAATAATCAAAAGACGTCTACAGTAATATAAAAAGATGTTTTTTTACACAGTGTCAAACAATATATGAACTAAAAAACGCCTACACACACTATAATATGTATTGGTTTTAAAAGGAAACACGACAAATAAATTACAGTACTGTGTTGTACTTAATAACGTATAAACGATATATACTGTAAACTAAAACATTTTTATAGCACTGTATATAAAAAAGAAATTTTTTACAAAGAAATAAACTACTGTATGTACAAACTAAGAAATTATCATACTGTATGCATTGTTTTTACGGTAAAAACGAAAACAAATTACTTGGAAAAAAAGTCAGTGATACATTTTTGTTTGGCAGATTTTAGTCTAGATTTAGTTGCAATGTCCCTCCATTTTTTAATCCACAAAACGTCGATTGGAGTTGATGTTGGAATCCGCTCAATGTATTGAAGTGCGATGTCAAAAGCGTTTTTTGTATCGTTGTGTGAAATCCGGGTAGGGTTCGTCCTTGCCGTCCGAGTCCTCATTCACCGTTTCCTGGCTAACAGCGGCAACAATCTGGTCGCCATTGAGCTCTTCAAAAGTGTCACAGTCTTTGTCACACTCGTTGATCCACTCTTGAACTTCATTGGCAGGGACGTTCGGCTCCAGAGTTTGTAGCTCTTTAACGATTTCCAGTGCGTGGTTGTTTTGCTCATCTTCGGTCTGCTCATTTTCAGTCATAACTTGTGCCCAAAGCTTACGCCACGATTTCCGCAGTGTGTAAGGTTTCAGTTCATCCCATGCTGCAGCGATTGTGTCGAAAGCATATTTGTTGTTCAGGGATTTCATTACCTCAAATAAGTTATGACCAGATTTTTCCAAGATTGAGCTGATATACTTTCTGCGATATAGCCTTTTTAACCATTGGAGAACGCCCTGATCCATTGGTTGAATGAGTGAGGTCACATTAGGAGGCAGAAAGAGAGTTTTTATGTCCCCTTTCACCAAATCTTCCTCAGATGGTTGTGATGCTGCGTTATCCAACAGCAGTAGATCACGAACAGGCAGATTTTTTTGCTTCAAGTCTTTTTCGAGCGATGGCACAAACTCGTCGAAAAACCAGGATTTATAAATGTTGCACTCCATCCAAGCAGAATTTTGATTGCGGTAATAAACCGGCAAGGGAGGTAAGTTTATATTTTTGAATGCCCTTAAGTAGTCATTTGCCAATGACGAACAAGGGGAGCTTGGGGGTACCATCTGCGTTGCTACAAGGAATGACTGTTATTCTATATTTTATAAGTTTCGTGCCTGCCACAGATTCATTTGAAGCTGCGACCGTTTTTGTTGGCAACATTTTAAAGTTCAGCCCTGTTTCGTCGATATTATACACATGGCAGGGTAACAGTTCATTTTCTTCTACAATTTCTTGAAACTTAACAGAAAACTCCTTATTAGCTGCGGCATCGGCAGATAGCTTTTCACCGGAAATAGAAACAAATCGGATACCACGACCAGTTTTCCAACGATCGATCCAGCCTTCACTGGCAGCAAATTTACTTTCGGCTTCCAGTTTTTTGTGCAAAACTATCGCTTTTTCTTTGAGAATTGGACCGGATATTGGAGTTACTTTCCTTCTTTCTTGACAAAACCACACCCACAGTGAATTATCAAGCAGTTCAAGTTTAGGCTTTTTTTAATATTTTGCGATTCTTCAGAGTGTTTTCACCATCAATCGTAACTGTATACGATTTAATGTCTTTCCGATTCTTCCTCCAATCCTTAATTGTCGTAACACCTACATTCAGTTCCTTTGCAATTTTTTGGAGCGATTCTCCTTCGTCCAGTCTTTGTATCACTGCTAATTTTTCATTTAGTGAAAGAGTTACGTGTTTACACACAAGCCAGCCGGAGTGGCCAAGCGGTTCTGGGCGCTACAGTCTGAAACAGCGCGACCGCTACGGTCGCAGGTTCGAATCCTGTCTCGGGCATGGATGTGTGTGATGTCCTTAGGTTAGTTAGGTTTAAGTAGTTCTAAGTTCTAAGGGACTGATGACCTCAGAAGCTAAGTCCCATAGTGCTCAGAGCCATTTGAACCATTTTTTGTAGACACAATGAATCTACAGTAATATGTACTGTAGAGAACACGGAATAAAGTAAACAACGACGTTTCTTAATCCCAACAAAGGATAAAACTGTACAATAACGTACAGTATAACAATATGCACAGTGCAACACACCGCAAAAATGGCCCGACTGGCGTCAAGTCAGTGACAAGTCGGCACAGGCTCGTGAGACTGAGCATGGTCGGACTAACCGGAGTAACGGACCATCCAAGGTCGGATTAGAGGGGTCCTACTGTAACTCTTTGTTAGAGGAATATGGTACCGATGTATAAAACTTTATAAGCAAATACCATACTAGCTAGCTATCTTTGCGCTTGCCACGCGCGTGGTACACAAAGTAGGCGTACCCCCATGAGGGAGAATGTAATTATACCTCAGATCTTACAGATTAATAACTGTTCAAATGTGGGTGAAATCTTATGGGACTTAACTGCTAAGGTCATCAGTCCCTAAGCTTACAAACTATTTTACCTAAATTACCCTAAGGACAAACACACACACCCGTGCCCGAGGGAGGTCTCGAACCACCGCCGGGACCAGCCGCACAGTCCATGACTGCAGCGCCTTAGACCGTACAGATGAAAACTACTGAATGAAATGTATCACCGAAAACCTTCTCTGTATCACGGTAGTTCCAAAATATTTCTAAAAATGTTCCAAGTACAAAAGGTAATCACTCAAATGCGTGTCATGTAGCGCTAAGCTATACTTCTTCTTGTAAGAAAATTACTGTCATTGCTTAACGGTAAAAATGTGCCGAGTGTCGTAGTTATCGTCGTCCATAAGCAAAGTTCTCCAAAAATCGATGTACTTGCCTTGTCATAAACAAAAGTAAAGTGCTATGCGTATAAATGTAGTTATTACATTCACTGCCGTGACCTTGAAAGTACTGTACTGTAAGGTATTGATGTGAGACTGTGCAGACATAAAGCAGATACAGCGTAAAAGCAATAATGAAAATTGTGTCACTCATAAGTAGTGTCGTAATATAATCGTGTAACTGTCACACAAACCAAATACTGTATCATCTGTGACCTCTGAGAAAGCACTTTAAATAAAAAATGTTTTTTCAAGTAAACCAAAATGTGGCAGTAAAATCTCATCAGCAGTATATATTCCAAGAATGTGAACCTTATAGTCGTGATGTAATCGTGCAACTAACAAGCAAAAATGTACACACAAAAAGACTGTGTCGTCTGTTCCCTATAAAAGTGAACTCGTAAAATTAGTGCCTTAATACGTTCCGTAGGTTCTCCACTGTCAGTACTTGCAAAGTGATAATTAGTGTTAAATTTCATCGAAAGTTCCAAACTGTGATGTGACAAAAGGTAAAGCCGATTGATTTCCTCGTCATGGTTTGAAAACCAATCCTCAAATTTCATAGCTATTGACTTACCTTCTTTCTCTAAACTTATTTCAGCGTTGTCAAAGTTTAAAATTGCTTTATACTCATTCAAAAAAATCTAGTCGTAATATAATCCCCATCGTCAATAATGGAACAATAAGAAAATTCATAATAAATCTGTGGCTTGACAAAAGAATCCTAAATTAGTTTGATTGCATACATCTACACTTTTCCCAAAAATTGCAACTTGTAATTTAATCTTACGTAAAGGAAGTGTGGGGCAATCGTTAGATTTGTTGCATTTACTGAAAGCCGTTTCACTAGTTACCGAAATAGGACTTCCGGAGTCAAGTACTGCCGTAAATTTTATGTCATTTGTAGTGATGTAAATTACAGGCTACGCGGTATTGTTCTGCTTCATGTCATGTTCCTGGAGTAAAATGTCCCTAATGTCTTCCATTTTCACGTAATTGATAGTCATTCCAGCTACGTCGTCAGCTTCCTAAGTACATTTTATGGCTGCCTGCAGATCGAGTCATTGTCTGTTATCTCTTTGCTGTCGCGCGTCGTTACTGGGATTTGGAGATCTAATTTCTACAATTTCAGCTTGCCGAGAGGGCTCTGCCCTATTTGAATTACGCCAGTTCTAATAAAATTCAGGTCTGTTGTCATGACTATAGCGTCTGTCGTCTTGTCGGTAATTTCTATAAAATTATTCTTGTTGGTTAAGTGGTGGAGAATTTCTCCTGGAATCGTAAATACGAGGTGGACTGTTGCGTCTCGCGTTATTTTGTCTCCCTTGACAATAATTATTCTGGTTCCCATATTGTCTTTTTCTATGGTTGTCTCTGTCATAGTCATTACTACGGGAATGTGATCTTGCTGTGTAACTATTGTTATTCTGCCAATGGTTGTCATATGGGTGATATCTCTTTTGGTCACAATTTTCATTATAACAGTAGCCTTGTCGTGTCCGGTTATTACTTCTGTCGTCACGGGATTGTGATGAATGTGACCTGTAATTGTTGTCGTTTTCCTGTTTTCGCATCATGCGATTGTCTGTGTCGATTTTAATTCTTGCAGAAGTCCCTGAAAAGCTTCGATATCATCTTTACAACGTCCTGCCAAAATAATGTGTTTTAAGTGTTCAGGCAACTTAGTTAATCAAATGCGAATAAGTTCTGATGGGTTGTACAGATTTGACAATTACTGATTCTTGTGTAACATATCTTCAAATTATTTTACAGGACTGGAAAATTCAGACTCCCCAAAATGCTTCATCATTATAAAATCGTGTTTTACTCGATCTTGAGTAGCCTGAGACCAGTATGCAGAAAAGAAGGCATGATAACAATCTCCTTCACTGTGACAGTCGCGAATTACCGGTCGCATTCCTACCGCTGGTTCATTTTCTAAATAGCTTCACATAAATTCTAATCTATGCTCTAATGACCAGTTAGGAGGAAAACAATGAGAAAACTGGTGAAGCCAAGCTTGTGAATGTATATCATTACTAGAATTCTTGAATGTTTTAAATATACACATTGTGATGAAGAGCTAATAGTCAAAGTCATCGTGACGCTGAATCGCATATCGGCCATTCTTGCGTTGTGTCGGTGGTTCCATCTCAAGTCTCGTTGCACCTTGCCAACTCCTTTCACTGAAATACCACGTGTTATCACTTTCTCTTCCGAATGCGAAAATATTTTGTTGAGCCCAACCTACATAGGCAGGAATGATCATCAAAATAAAATAAGAGAAATCAGAGCTCGAACAGAAAGGTTCAGGTGTTCGTTTTTCCCGCGCGCTGTTCGGGAGTGGAATGGTAGAGAGATAGTATGATTGTGGTTCGATGAACCCTCTGCCAAGCACTTAAATGTGAATTGCAGAGTAATCATGTAGATGTAGATGTAGAGGTAGATGTGACTTCTCCGTATTTCTAATTCCCTCTTCCCATGTCGGAGCGCGAGTATCCTCTGAAATATGTAGTTCCTCTATCACCTGTGCCAACTGATCTTGTACTTCCCGCATTTCTGTTTTGTGTTGCCTATTGATCTGTTTCTGACTTTGTTTGAGTTTCCTAATTTCTTCGTACTCCCCTGTATCAGTAAAGGCTACCGGTCCTGCATCATTCAAATCATCATCTACCTTCAGAGATAAATTTGTTAACTGATCCGAAAGTTCGGCTACTTTTTCCGATAATGTGCTGATTTCTTCCATGTGTTTTTGTGAACCAAGTTTTTAGAGTGTCCATTTGTGTCGTAATCGTATCTACTGTGTCCTTTAAGTTTTCCTGATATTTTACGAGTTACGTGACCGTATCGGTAGATGCAACTGAGTCAACTTTAGCCTGCAAGGTGTTGTGATTTTCATGTACAATAATCTGCAGTTCTTTTATGGCTCCTTCATGATTCTGATTGTGTTTTGATGTCGCGAAGAAATAGGCTGAAAATGCTCACAAATTAATGTTTTTACACCTACATAAATTTTTTGATATTTCGATTCGATTTTGAGCACCTCAGCAGTTAAATCTGTACGTGTTTGTTCTAGTGTTCGTTTAATTTCGTCAATTATGTCTAACTTTGGAAGTTGTTGCTGCGTTTGTTTCTGATTTTGTTCCATTGTGTCTAACTTCTGAAGTTGTTGCTGTATTCGTTCCTGATTTTGTTCCATTTGTTGCTGTGTTTATTTCTCTGTTTGATCAAATTTTTGAATTAATTGCAATAACAAAGCATTAGTGAATGAAACATGTTCCTTTGTGTTTCTCGTCAGTGCGTTTGCGCCGGCAATATTCGTAATTTGAAAAGCAGAGAATGTGTTTTGACTTAATTGAGAAAAGTGTAATTACGCAAAAACCGAATCTACGGTGTTTTCAAGATTTTGTTTTGTCATTTCGCATTCCTGAGGCGAACTGTTACCGACTGATCGATCGACAGTAGTTCCCTGTTCACTGATTGTTTCAATTTCTATCGCGTTATTTACTGCCTGGTCGATTTCCCTATGCACTATTACCAAATTATTGTCTTGAATCACTATCATTTCTCACTTTGCTTTGCAGCCTACTTTTAGGCTTTTCACTCGCCATGATTATCACACTATTTCACACAATAACACTCAGAAACGATCTGAAAAGCAAAAGTAAGCAGACACACTAAAATAGCAATGAAAATAGTCAATATATAATTAGTTGCAGAAGCGACTGCGAAATATTTAGTGCAAATCCACATGAAAGCCACAACTGCTTTGCTCATTACAATACAATTCAACAATAGTAAACTACAACTACAAAGGAAATTCCATATATTGAATTACGTGCTGGCAGTAAACAATAAGTAATTTCTAATCATGAACTAATTATTCAAACTACAAGAAAATCAGAAGATTCCAGTGAAGTATCCTGGCAGGTTCACCGGGTGAAACTATCTCTATTTTTATTAATTAAACACTGAGTTACAGAATTTTCCCTGACAAAGAGAACTGAAACTTAACCAGTTCATTTATTACCCACAATATACAAGCCCATCGCAGTCTGACTTCTCTGTAATGACGACATGACTTCAAATAACTTACTCAAAAGAATGGCCCTGAATTACAAGAAATCATAACAACAACAAATACAGTTCATAAGTCACTTACCTCACAGAAAATCTTCATAGCACGAACTACAGCAATTACAGAAAGCAGCAACTACAGCCAACTGAATAAAACTAATTACTACTGAATAAAACTAACTACTACTAGTAGGCATATGTTAAGCAAAAGAAAGATTTTGTTGAAGAGCAAACAATGTATTTCGCAGACTTTACCTTAGTCATGTGACATCCAGTTCCAAAAATTATATAATCGTCAATAATTCCACTACCCAAACATTAGCAAATACATCAATCATCTTTTTATAATGCGTATCTTACCAAAACTAAATCTCCATGAAGGACACACGTCAAAACCGTCCGCTCGCTAACTGATAACCGCTAACTGCAAGTCCTTCCAACCACAGAGTCTCTTGCGTAGGGCTTAGAGAGCTGTCAGTGATATTAATACAGCCTATAGCGCTGCCAACATACAAACATATAAATAGGCTACTTACAAGCTCTTGTGAGGCCGACTAACGGCCAGAAGAGTGGTGTGCCAACCACATGTCCACCCGTAACCGCTTTCGGTGACGCCTGAGGGCTGGGGATGATATGGCGGCCGGGCGGTACTGTTGCGACCTTAAGGTTTGTTCGGACGGTGCTTGTTTGCCTGTCTGAATGGCAGCCCATTATTCCCAAAGATACGAATCCAGAGAAGGTAGACATGTTGGGCGCTGGGATCTGGAGCAAAGTCGACATTTTAACTCATCCCAAAGGTATTGTACTGGGCTTAATTCGGGACCTTGGGAAGGCCACTCTATTCCAGTAAGCCGTTGTCCACCAGTCTTTGCCTCACAGATACTGAAGACGCATTGGCATAATAATACAAACAATCGTCTCACCGAACTCTTCCTTTATGGTATGCCGTAGCCCTCAGTGGTTCACAACCGCACAACAGGCCACAGAAGTCCACCCGCCCCAAGGGTATAGAATTCGAATAATCTTGGAACAGTTTACGCGATGTTTCAGAAAATAAGATTTTGTCTACATGGAATATATGAAAATGTCTTCAGGTAATCCGAAAGTAGTCTTCAACTAAATGAAATGTGAATCTGCATAAAAACTGGCTATTTCTGTATCAAACTTACACAGTATCTAAACTGAAACTTGTGGGAGAAATATCTTAGCCCTTCGAATAAACGCAAGCGTATGGCACGATGGTGGACTACCCGCAATTCCTTTCAGCTGTGCTACTGAAGAAAAAAAGGGAATTTGGAATGAAAAACTGAATCTACATAAAATTTGACCAACAAGGTTGGGAAGAAGAAACAAAAACATTTGAATAAACAGTCTTGCTGTAGTATGTGAACTTTGCTGTAGTATGTGAAAATGAGACATCTGCTGTAAGAGAAATAAATGTTTTAAAAGAAATAGCCAATTGGATGGGCGTCAGACTTTCCGCATAACAACTTTTCTTACAAACTTCGAAAATGCGCCGAAATTTCTGAAAAAAGGTATTAGCCAAATTGAAATGCTTCAAAATTTTCAGTTTGTTGGTGAAGTAGTTCAAGGAAATGGTTCGGAACAAGCTGCTACAGAGGAAAGAAAACATGAAATGGTAACGGCGTATGGTATACCTAAAGATTTTTGTATGAAATTCTAAAAATGAAGCATTACACTAGAGAACTGAGGCCGGAATGTGTATCTACAAGCAAATGTCTAGCGTTAAATTGTGATTTAGATACATTATAAATAATAGTAAGATCAGTCCTAGGACACTACTGGGCCCACGACAAACTACGGAAGACTGGAAAATACGTAATAATGATTAAATTCATAGAAAACTTGTCACAATTAATGCGGAAAAGAAGACTTGTTTCTTTTGGTCATTTGTACTAAACGTATGACAATAGATTGACGATAAAGGTCTCCAAATATTTGTTTCAAAATATGTCAAGAACAAATTGAATCCACGATATGAAGAAGGATTTAGGAGAAAGATAACAGAAAAGCTGACGAAAAAAGCTGACACAGAAGTGTTGAGGAAAAATGTGTTGAATACAGCAGTACTCCAAGGTAGGAGAGTGAAATAAACTCCTCTGAAATGCTCAGAAGACACGAAGACAAAAAATTGAGAAAGGGTGAAAGAGTACTCGATTACAAGAAGAGAACATCGAATAGGAAACTGAAATCGCCATGTGGTCCTCACTTAGCCCATCGATTAGGGGAAAAAAGTAGTATTAAATGCAGGGTCATTAAGATGCTCAGTCATGTCTTCTGGAGTAGAAATGCAATGAACAGAACAAAATGACTCTCTGAAGTCAGTATTAGAGAGCAGACGTGAATTTTACCGAACTCTCAGATTAATAAATCATGGCAGCAAATGACTCAGACGAATTATTTACAGAAGAACGGAAAAACTGGTAGAAGATGACCTAGGGGATGATCAGCTTAGATTCCAGAGGAATGTAGGGACATGCGAGGCAATTCTGACCTTATGACTTCTCTTAGAAGAAAGATTAAGTAAAGCAAACCTATGATTTATAGATTCTGTAGATTTGCAGAAAGCGTTCGACAACGTCGACTGGAATAAACTCTTTGAAATTATAACAGTATCAAGGGTAAAATACAGTAAACGAAAGGTTATGCGCAACTTGTACAGAAACCACACGGGTGTTATAAGAGTTGAGGTATATGTAAAGGAAGCAGTGATGAAGCACGTCTGTAGCTTATCCTCGATTTTATTTAATCTCTACAACGAACTAGCAGTAAAGAAAACCGCAGAAAAAGTTGGAGAAGGAATTAAGGTTAACGGAGAAGAAGTAAAAGTTTGAAGTTTGCCGATGACATTGTAACTCTGGCATAGACAGATAAGGACTTCGCTACTCAGTTGAACGAAATGGCCATTGTCTTCAAAAAGAGAATATAAGATCAACATTAACAAAAGGATAACAAGGATAATAGCTTGCAGTGGAACAAAATCAGGACGTGCGCAGGGCATTATGTTAGGAAACGATGCGACGCATTTTTTTTTTTTTTACGTGCGTGCGATGCTCCAATTGCGACGGATTATAGGTTGCTGCTGCAATGCAATTTCTTTTATAATTTTTTTTGTTCATCTACCTCTTTACAGAGGTAGATCTTCGCACGTAAACTCCTGACTGCAGCTACTTACGAGATCACAGAAAAGCAGTGTTGAGGAAACTGTAACCTCATAGCTACACGCCGGAGGCCCTTATAAGTAAAATTTCCTGAAAATTGTCTATGTACTTTAAAGAAATGATTCGGAAAGGGAATGTCACTCGTACTTTAAACATGAAGCTCAAATTTAAACCTTCAAGAGATCTTTATTGCCGTTAAGCAAGACCATCAGCTCACATTTAAGAAAATTACTAAAGTTTCTGCTCACAGTTATCACCATACCTAAAACAGCCAGAACTTCTACCTTCCCAAATTCCGAAACAAATTACTTGTAACACAGTCAATGATAAGCCAGTTACTTCTGCACACGATATTCAGTGGTTGTCCTTAGTAAAAGTTTATGCTCGCCATAAAATACTCAGTAAGAATATACTCAGTACCGCCACGCTATATAATTCAAAGTTCACTCGCGATTTTCGTCGAAACGAATTATCACAACACTCTAAAGTTTTCATGAACAGTTTTTGGTCACTACCAGATACCATTAACACTGGACCATAACGCGGAAGTCATCCCAAGACTTCGTCTTACACATAATGCGAAAAGTCACATCCAGCACAACCGCCTCCAATCAAAGCTAGCTCGCGACTCTCCTCACACTCTCACACACCCAAAACTATATCTCCTCACTAGGCGGCCAACCGTCTCGCTTCTCATTGGTTGTCAGCACTTACGACCAATGAGAACTCACTTTTAGGGCGCGGCTCGCGCCAAAATCTAGCAAGCACCAACCACTTCCCTAGGCTCATTGACGTCATCAAATTAAGTAACACAAAACTCTCTAATTAAATAAACAAAACAAAATGAACTATAAGCTTTACTCTACATCTGGAAATTTATTATGAAATCGCGAATGTTCTGGCTGTCTTATACATAAGCATACATACTTGGACATCCGACATTCACTAGTAGGGGAACCACTAGTGGATTCGTTCCCACATTACAGAGTTGGAACACTTGCCAGTTCCTGTAGAGAATTACATGAATGATTTTTAATAACGCCGAACGTCCCACATACTATCACGCACGTATTCTCATTCACACGCACCCTAACACACAATACACATATTTACTCAGAATTCTTGAAATTATTATTATAGAAAAGTCACAGAGGTTTTCTGAAACTAAAAACTTTCCAGATTTATATATGAACACGGAAAGTGTTATCAGGTCATCGTACATAGTCACTGAAGGTGAACTATTACATCACTGTATTTATTTAAATTCTTCACTGTCGGAAAATTACGTTTTTTTTTGGAATTTTACTAACTTCCAAAATACAACTGTTTTTGATCTTAGACTTTGACATATTGTTTGTTCTTACAACAGAAGGATGTACATCAAATATGACGTTCCTCAGGTTATTCCTTTATTAGTCATTAATATTTTTAGTTTCGTATAATGTAAGTGGCCTGCCAGCCCTACTCCACTGCTTTCACACGTGCAACTGCAACAGATGGTCGTGACGTCAGTCTGCAGGACACAACTCGTCCGTTACTGACCGTGTAATACTCTACCAGCTTACATTGCAGCCCACATACATTCTGAAGTAAAGCTTTTAATAGACAAATGGGCGATCACGCACTAGTTGCGACGCCACAACCAGACACTATAACTAATAGATGTGTTTTGCTATTGCGGCACCAAAATAACTGGTGGTGGCTGATGTAGAGAGGACACCAAAGGCAAAGAGCAAGGGGAAGAAAGGGACAATAAACATTTCAGGCAAGAAGATACTATAAATTCTCTGTATGTGGTGCTACATATGAACGCTGAAGATCAGATGAGTAGATAATGTAACCAATGTAGAGGTACTGAATAGAACTGAGGAGCAAAGAAATTTATGGCGTAACTTGATTAAAACAAGCGATCAGTAGGACAGACACATTCTGAGACATTAAAACATTAGCACAAGCGATCAGTAGGACAGACACATTCTGAGACATTAAGACACTAGCAGTTTAATACCGGATGGAAGTGGGGAAGGGGTGTGAGTATTGTAGAAGGAAACCAAGAGACGATTACAGTAAACTGGTTCAAAAGGATGGAGATGGCAATAGTTATTCGAAAATGAAGAGAGTTCCACTGGATAGAATAGTGGGATGAGCTGCATCACATCAGGCTTCGGAATGAAGACCACAACGAAAATAACTAGAGTATATGGACTTGTATGGACCAGAGACCTGCACAGGGGATCAGAGACATATAAACACACGGAAAGTATTGGGGATGGATTTCTGGGGAGTATCAGTTTGAATCTCAACGAAAGGCCTCGTAGGGAACACTGATATAGTAGAGATAATGGAAATGAAACACGGAATATGTGATGTGATGGATTGAGGAAAATTACAGTGATAGGACATGTAAGAAGAATAGAGGAAACAAGAATACTAAACCCGATATTGGGGCGCGAAACTTAGGGAAGATGACTACCTGCCTCCAGACGATAGTGAGTAGATCCGTTACACGTGGAGAGAATACTCAAGATCTAAGAATCTGGAGGAACATCTCAAAGAGATAGTTTGAGTACTTGGGAAACTCACTGTAATCAGTTTCAAGTTTACTGTCATGTTCGAGAGAACGCTCTGCATTGATGCCAGTCTCAGTAATAATAATAAGAAGAAGAAGAAGAAGAAGAAGAAGAAAAGAATTGGCCTCCGGTATGTTCTGCCAGTCGTAAAAGGCGACGAGAAGAACAAACCACTAATAGGGCTAACCCCCCTTTTAGTGTGATTAGTTGGTTCAGAACAGAACTAAAGAAGCCTCGGACAAGCGCCGTCATGGTCGGGGACGACGCTTGAACCCTATGCCCGCCCACAATGGTAACGACACTGCTAGCCAACTGGAAAATGATTTAAATCCAAATAGAGGTGTTTTGCAGGATATGCTTCCTGCAACCACCCTAGAAGGAAAACAAAGACAGAGGATGAGATGGTCAGATGAAGTTAATCGACACCTCATGTTATGTTATTACCAAGCAACAAACCTAGGAACCAACACAACTGGATACAGATCACAAGTATACACAACATATATAACCAGATACCCAGAATTAAAATTTTTAACAGAACAACGACTAGCTGATCAGATCCGTATAATAATCAAAAATAACAGGATACCCAAGTCAGAATTAGAAAACATCAAACAACAAGTACAACAAATACTGGAACAAAATAATGTGCAATCAGAAGTAGAAGAAAATACAGTAATGGACTCAAACACCCCAGAGCAAACAAACAAAGAACAACACGCATCAATTAAACAATCAGAGGAAAACGAAATCTTAAGACAACCACCAGAACAAGCACAAATAGAACACGAAGTGACACACATGTTAGATATAGAAGAAAAATTTCAGCTGAGATATATAGAATACAAAGACACAAATACAGACATTAGACCATTCTTGCATAGACCGCCAAATAACCCACAAGTCGAAACAACAATAAAAACTATCAACACAATCATACACAACAAAATAAATGAAAACGCAACTATGGAAGAGTTACAACTACTGGTTTATATAGGAGCACTCACTACACTAAATATACACACTAGGCAGAGATCAGAACCAACCAACACACAGAAGAAACTCACAAAACCAGCATGGCAACACAGGCTACAGATCAGAGTAGAAAAACTGAGAAAAGACATCGGACAGCTAACACAATTTATAAGAAATGAAATGTCAGAAAAAAAACTAAAAAGGTTAGGTAAAATCTCGCAACAAGAAGCGACAGAGCAATTAGATGAAAAGAAGCAGAAATTACAAGCATTTGCCAAACGACTTAGAAGATACAAAAAAAGTGAAAATAGAAGGAAACAAAACCAAACATTCAACACAAGCCAAAAGAAATTTTACCAGACAATAGATAACACACACATTAAAATAGACAATCCACCAAACATAACAGACATGGAACACTTCTTGAGCAACATATGGTCAAACCCGGTACAACATAACAGGCATTCACGTTGGATACAAGCAGAAACAGACACATACAAGATGATACCACAAATGCCTGAAGTGATAATTTTGTAACATGAAGTCACCCAAGCAATTAATTCTACTCACAATTGGAAAGCCCCTGGAAAAGATAAAATAGCAGATTTCTGGCTAAAGACGTTCACCTCAACACATTCACATGTAACTAAATTATTTAACAGTTACATTGCAGACCCATACACATTCCCTGATACACTTACACATGAAATAACTTATCTGAAACCTAAAGATCAAGCAGACACAGCAAACCCAGCTAAATATCGCCCCATAACATGCCTACCAACAATATACAAAATATTAACTTCAGTCATTACACAGAAATTAATGACACATACAACACAGAACAAAATTATAAATGAAGAACAAAAAGGCTGTTGCAAAGGAGCATGAGGATGTAAAGAGCAACTGATAATAGATGCAGAGGTGACATATCAAGCTAAAACTAAACAAAGGTCGCTACACTACGCATACATTGATTACCAAAAAGCATTTGATAGTGTACCCCACTCATGGTTACTACAAATATTGGAAATATACAAAGTAGATCCTAAATTGATACAGTTCCTAAACATAGTAATGAAAAATTGGAAAACCACACTTAATATCCAAACAAATTCAAATAATATCACATCACAGCCAGTACAGATTAAGCGTGGAATATACCAAGGAGACTCATTAAGTCCTTTCTGGTTCTGCCTTGCTCTGAACCCACTATCCAACCTGCTAAATAATACAAATTATGGATACAATATTACTGGAGCATACCCACACAAAATCACACATTTGCTATACATGAATGATCTAAAACTACTGGCAGCAACAAATCAACAACTCAACCAATTACTAAAGATAACAGAAGTATTGAGCAATGATATAAATATGGCTTTTGGAACAGACAAACCTAAGAAAAATAGCATTGTCAAGGGAAAACACAGTAAACAAGGAGATTACATATTGGATAACCGCAGCGACTGCATAGAAGCGATGGAAAAAACAGATGCCTATAAATATCTAGGATACAGACAAAAAATAGGAATAGATAACACAAATATTAAAGAAGAATTAAAAGAAAAATATAGACAAAAACCAACAAAAATACTGAAAACAGAATTGACAGCCAGAAACAAGACAAAAGCTATAAAGACTTATGCTATACCAATATTGACCTACTCATTTGGAGTAGTGACATGGAGTAACACAGACCTAGAAGCACTCAATACACTTACACGATGACAATGCCACAAATATAGTATACATCACATACATTCAGCAACAGAAAGATTCACATTAAGCAGAAAGGAAGGAGGAAGGGGATTTATCGATATAAAAAACCTACATTATGGACAGGTAGACAATTTAAGAAAATTCTTTCTAGAACGAGCAGAAACTAGCAAAATACACAAAGCAATCACTCATATAAATACATCGGCTACACCACTGCAATTTCATAACCACTTGTACAACCCTTTAGATCACATAACATCTACAGATACGAAGAAAGTAAATTGGAAAAAGATAACACTACCTGGCGGATGTGCAATACTAGCAAATACAGAATACCCCAGAAGACATGACAATGTAGCAAAAATAATACATCAACAGCTTGCCTTACAACATAAACTTATAAAACAACACGTTCCCACATACGAGTATGCACCACAAAATGTACTGGAGAATGATGAATACAAATTATACTGGAACAGAACCATTATAACAGATAAAACAACACCACATAACAAACCTGACATGATACTCACCAATAAAAAGAAGAAATGAACACAACTAATTGAAATATCCATACCCAATACAACAAATATACAAAAGAAAACAGGAGAAAAAATTGAAAAATACATCCACCTGGCTGAGGAAGTCAAGGACATGTGGCATCAGGATAAAGTTGACATTATACCAATTATGCTATCAACTACAGGAGTCATACCACACAATATCCACCAGTACATCAATGCAATACAGCTATATCCAAGCTTATATATACAACTATAGAAATCCGTAATTATCGATACATATTCAATTACCCGAAAGTTCCAAAATGCAATATAACATATACCGTACAGTTAAAAGGAAGTCACCCTTGATCAAGGTGCGCGTCACTTTCCGTTTTTAACCAGACATAACGTCTGAGAAAGGAAATAAATAATAATAATGGCAGTAATGTAAAGTCAGTGGGATGGAGGAGAAAGAACAGGAAAGGCAAGGAACTGATCGTATCAACTGTATCCCTACTTTGTGTGGATTCAGCGACGACAAGTGAAAATTTGTGCAGGACTGGGACCCAAACCCAGTATCTCTTACGCATTAGGCCGTTCTGTTAACCACTACACCACCCTGAAACAGTTGATACCATACTCCCTTAGTACACATCACAGCTGCAGATCCCTTGTGGTATCTGTTCTTTCAGACGCGTATCCCTCTTAAGTAATAAATAAACGATTTGGTTTGGACGGAAATAAGTGGTATTCATATGCCCTTCAGTGTTGTAGGTTGGCAGGAGATCCAACACCGTATTACTAGAGGAAGCCGAAAGGCACGCGTTTTAGCTCACGCAGGCTGGTGTGAGGTCTGGAACAGGACAAGGAAATTAGAATTTAGAAAAAATGGACGTAGCTGGTGGAATACTTACTTTAATCCATTAATGGTGAACGTCGCTCTTGACGCTACATTACTCAGTATCAATAGTAACTGGTAATGGCGCCTTGCTAGGTCGTAGCAAATGACGTAGCTGAAGGCTATACTAACTACCGTCTCGGCAAATGAGAGCGTATTTTGTCAGTGAACCATCGCTGGAAAAGTCGGTTGTACAACTGGGCCGAGTGCTAGGAAGTCTCTCTAGACCTGCCGTGTGGCGGCGCTCGGTCTGCAATCACTGATAGTGGCGACACGCTGGTCAGACGTATACTAACAGATCGCGGCCGATTTAAAGACTACCACCTAGGAAGTGTGGTGTCTGGCGGTGACCCCACATTCCTCCCCCACAAATCGGCGCACGGTTGTGGCATAAGGCTTCCGCCCGCCGTGGGAGGACCCCATGTTGACGTATGCGACGAGGTGGGGAGCCTAACAACAGGCGGGGCTGTGCCACCCGCACCCTGCCATTCGGACCGCAGGCAGCAAGGAAACGCCTGAAAACCTGCTCCAGGGTGCACACCAACATGCGGTGTATGCACCCGCGGAGTGACAGGAGGGGCCGAAGGGTCGACCTCCATCGGGCCGGGGCACCCGACGGACGAAGACGACATATGGTCCGGAGCGGGCAAGAGTTCCACGTCGGAGGACAACTGGTCACGGGAAGCGATCGGCGGCGCGTGACCCAGGGAGGCGCCCGGCGGTTGCAGCGACGCGTCTACTGCGGGCGTCGCCGGCGGGAGAACAGGCGGCGGCGGCAGCGGCGGCGCGTCGCCATTGGGCAAAATGGAAGGCAGCGTCGGTAGCACCTGGGGCTGAGGCGAGCCAGTAGATGGTTCCCCAGGGCGCTGACCGGACTGCACCGTCGCTGAAAGCAGACGGGGAGCGGCGGATCCCGTGTGACGACAGAGGCGCAGCTGATTTAGATGCCGACGCACCTCACAAGAGGCCCCCAAAACCAAATACATAGCGCGGCCGAGGCAGCAAAGAATGCGCCCTTCGAGCTAACACCGTGAACCTCGATAGTGGCGGTAATAGACAACGTCGCTTGGGGCAAAAGCAGGTGTCTGCCACTGCACAGGAACCTGATGCGGCGGATGTAGCAAAGACATCAAGGTTCGATGAGGGCGACCGTGGAGCAACTCAGCCAGTGAGCGACCATCTCGGGGCTGAGAGCGATACGAGGACAAAAAGAGCAATAACGCGTCCTCCCGAGAATGCGACTCTTTAAACTTCAACATCTGTGACCTGAAAGTCCTGACCAATTGTTCAACGGCACCGTTTGACCGTGGCGAAAACGGCGCGGACGTCAGATGTTGAATACCATTGGCCTTGCAGAATGACTGAAATTCTGCGGACAGGAATAGTGGGCCAATGTCAGAAACAATAGTCTGTGGAAGACCTTCAATCCAAAAGATAGCGGATAATGCTTGAATTGTGGCAGATGACGTCCTGGAAGACATCCGGACAACAAAAGGAAAATTACTGATTGAATCTACCACAACCAACCATCGAGCATTCCAGAATGGACAAGCAAAATCGATGTGTAAGAGTTGCCAAGGGGAAGTGGCTTTTCGCCATGCAAAGAATTTCCGCGGTGGTGCTGATTGTTGTTCGGCACACACAATTCAAGATGAGCACATATTCGTAATCGCGGCATCGATTCCGAACCAAGTACAGCGCTGACGAGTAAGTTGTTTCGTTCTCACTATATCCCAATGTCCTTGGTGGAGAAGCTGTAAGACAGGGGACTGTAACGAACGTGGGACCACGACCCTGGACTGATCATTATCAGAACGCAACAGCAAAACACCACGTCGTACAAAAAGTCTCTCCTGGTGAGCAAAAAATCAGCGAACCAACGGATCCGCGATCCATGACTTTGACAAGGGCCATTGCGTAGCAACAAAACGCAGAACGGTAGCAAGGACAGGTTCGGCAGCTGTGGCTGTAGCCACACGACGAAAATCAATCGGAAACGATTCGACCACATCATCGGTTTCCGAATCAATGAACATGCAAGCAAGTTTGGAGGAATCGAATGCTCTATCCTCAGCAACAGGCAAACGGGACAACGAATCGGCGTTTCTGTGCTTAGCAGTGGACCGATACAAGATATCGTAGCGGTACTGCGAGAGGAAAATAGACCAGCGAATGAATTTCTGCGTTGTACGTGGAGGTACAGGCTTGTTCGGATGAAAAAGCGATGTCAAAGGTTTGTGGTCTGTGATGATGGTAAAGTGACGACCATACAAGAAATCATGAAACTTTGTAACACCAAATACGAGAGCCAATGCGTCTTTCTCGATCTGTGAATAATTTCTTTGCGCAGATGAGAGCAATTTGGACGCAAAGGCGATCGTGCGATCCATCTTTGTGCGCAAGCACAGCACCGATCTCGAAATCCGATGCATCCCCCATCAACAAAAGGGGCTTCTCGGGATCGAATGGTGTAAGGCAAGTATTGGAAAGCAACGCCGATTTCAACTGGCGAAAGGCGCGTTCGCATTCCTTCGTCCAGACGAACGGAACACCTTTACGGCGTAAGCGATGAAGCGGAGCTGAAATGGAAGAGGCGTGTGGGATATAACGGTTATAATAATTAATTTTTCCCAGCACACTCTGTAGCTGTTTCAAATTCTGCGGCGAAAGCAAGTCGTGTATAGCACGGAGGTGTTCGGGACTGGGATGTATGCCTTGGGCATAGAGTACATGTCGCAGGTAGGGTAAGTCACGAGCAAAAAACACACATTTGTCCTTCCGGAAGCGAAGACCATTTAGTCGCAAGACCTGAAATAATGTTCTGAGATTGGCTAAATGTTCTTCCTCCGTCTTTCCGGAAAGATCTCAATATCGTCCAGATAGTTTGCTGCAGTAGGGACCGACGCACAAACAGTTTGTAGATATCGCTGAAACAATGCAGGGGCGGATGCACACCCGAATGGCAATCGTTTGAATCAATACAAACCAAGAGGCGTGTTAACCACCAAAACGCGCTGGGATTCTTCGTCCACCGGTATTTGCAAGTATGCATCTGCTAGGTCCAACGTCGAAAAGTATTTACCCGGGCACAGTTTGTCGAAAAGACCTTCCGGGCGGGGTAAAGGAAAAGTCGCAATCACTAGTTGTGGATTCACTGTTGCCTTGAAGTCCACGCAAAGTCTCAATTTTCCAGAAGGTTTTGGAAAAATTACGAAGGGTGATGCCCAGAGAGAAGCCTGCACACGTTCAATTACACCTTGTGATTCCAAATCGTGTAATGTTTTTGCGACTTCATCACGCAATGCGTGGGGAACATTGCGCGCTCTGAAAAATTTCGGTTGCGCGTTTACTTTCAATTCTAAATGTGCTTTATAGTTCTTAGCGCAACCGAGGCCCGGCGCAAAAATGTCTGCAAATACTTTACGTAGACGAGAAACACTGTCGGAAGGCACAGTCTGGTTCACTGATAGGACCTGATTTACTAGTGAACTTAACATTTGCGGCACACAACGGAGGTGTGCCCAGCAGTTTGTAAGTGTCTTGATTGATCAGTGAAACTGCAGCCCCGGTATCGAGCTGGAATGGTATCACTTTGCCGTTAATGTCCAAGTCCACAAAAAGTTTATAGTCCTGCTGACGACAAGAGCGACTGTCTCGTGCAACGTGAACTGACACTGGTACAAAATCACTTGCGACTTGACGGGAGTTCCGGCGATGTCAACGCACACTATTTTTGGGACAAACACAGTCACTATTAGAGAGAGTGGCACTGGGCGGAGTGGCATGAAGTACATGAATTTCCATGGGCAAAGTTTCGCGAGCCTGAGTATCCTTAGTTCGATTCTGATTCCGGCGCGAACCAAAGGGCCTGGAATGGTTTTGAGCTTCCGTTCTGAGCTTTTTCTGGCAAACGGTTTGAACATGTCCTTTTTTATTACAGTAAAAGCAAATAGCTTGGCGTGATGGGCAATTCTCAAGCGAATGTCTAGTAGCACACCATGGGCATGATTTTAGCACTGCATTTGCTTGCCGGCGCGGTACATGTGGCTGAGAGCCTGGCGGCAGCGACGCGGCTGGGCGCAAGGACTGTTTACTGTTCTGTGCAGCTCGCCCGGCGGGCCGGTTAACCTGACACATGGGTGGCGAAGTTTCAAATGATTGCTGAGCAAAGTCAAGTGTGTCCTGCCAATCCAATATGTCCATCACTTGTTGAAGGGAGGGATTGACTAGTTTCAAAATCTGTTCCCGTATACGAACATCAGAAACGTTCTGTGCAATTGCATCACGTATCACAGTATCTGAATAAGGGAATCCACATTGACACTGAAAAGCACAATCCCTAGTAAGGCCTTGCAAGGTTGCAACCCACTCCCTATTATTCTGACCTGTCGTACGTTTTGTACAAAAGAAGGTGTACCATTTGGCAACTACATTGACTGATTCTTTGAAATATGCATCTAATGCAGACAAAATTTCTTCGTAGGAAAGAGTTGCTACGTCGCATCGGGAAAATAATTTGACTATCACACGGTAAGTGTGCACCCCTATGGAGGATAACAAAAAAGGCTGCCGCTTGTTACCTTGAATTGTGTAGGCGGCGAGATGGAATCCAAATTGGCGTGACCACTCCGTCCAGATTTCCAGAGCAGCATCAAAACGATGAAAAGTTGGTGCAACTGCGTGTTGTAGCTGCGTTAGCGGTGGAGCGGCGGCTGCCGCATCGTTTTGCATTGCACGTTGACCCTGGACGAGCTGTCCAAGGGCATCCAGTAAGGCCTGCGTCTGCTGATTCTGTAAGCGATAAAATTCGGACAGTACATCTGGAAATGGTGGCGAAGCCATTACACGAGTAAATCAGGGCAGTATACTTAAGAACACAGTGTTGCCTCGTCGCCAATGTTGTGGGTTGGCAGGAGAGCAAACACCGTATTACTAGAGGAAGCTGAAAGGCACGCGTTTTAGCGCACGCAGGCTGGCGTGAGGTCTGGAACGGGACAAGGAAATTAGAATTTGGAAAAAACGGACATAGCTGGTGGAATACTTAACTTTAATCCATTAACGGTGAGCTTCGCTCTTGACGGTACATTATTCAGTATCAACAGTAACTGGTAATGGCGCCTTGCTAGGTCGTAGCAAATGACGTAGCTGAAGGCTATACTAACTACCGTCTCGGCAAATGAGAGCGTATTTTGTCAGTGAACCATCGCTAGCAAAGTCGGTTGTACAACTGGGCCGAGTGCTAGGAAGTCTCTCTAGACCTGCCATGTGGCGGCGCTCGGTCTGCAATCACTGATAGTGGCGTCACGCGGGTCCGACGTAGACTAACGGACCGCGGCCGATTTAAAGGCTACCACCTAGCAAGTGTGGTGTCTGGCGGTGACACCACGTTCAGCACTAACAACAAGCTACAAAAACACATCATTCACTGGGGAAAGACAAATAGCAATTGTCACAGCAAATCAGGTATCTACAAACCGTCATGTGATAGTTGCCCACAGCTCTACTTCGGCCAGATAGGAAGAAGTTCGACTATAAGGTACTGGGAATACGTGGATGCCTTCCAGCTAAATAATTTCAATAAGTCAACTTTTTTGCAACACATCTGACATACCATGGCCATCCAGCCACAACCATTCCAGAAAACCTGTAGGTACTACACACTGTCGACAAAGGAAAGAAAACAAATCCTACTGCAGAGCTAGAAATTTTCGTCCATACCTCCAAATCACCACACCTCACTCTCAATGACCAAGTAGTGCTGACAAACAAGTCATTTCTCCACATCTTTAATTAAATTTTTAAAAATGGAAACTGTTACTCATCGCTCCCTCATAACCAGTTAGAAAAATTGACACTATATTATTTGCAATCAACATTTCTGTATCTTATAAATGGCAGTGTGGTTCTATAGTAGTGTAATAATTTCATTTTCAAAATCTATATCAAAGCCATTACATTGAAGTACCAGTATTTACCATTCGCTATAATGTAAAGTCGATGTGTAAAAAATCGAGATCCTTTTGTAAAAAATGTGATGAATGTAATGTGGAAACGACATGGATTCTCCATTGTATGTAAGTACTATAAAGTTTTACAACACATGTCGCTTACCAACTTCCAGTAGTTTCAAGTGGATATACGTAGTTACCATCACATTCTTTGGTTTTTATTTAAACAATGATTTCCGACACTGAGCACAGAAATATATAACTGCATGAAAAACCACGTAAAAATCGGCGAAAGCCCGAAACCAATAGCACATTAAGTAAAATTACCTTCTATTGTGACTAGTAGTGGCTATTTTCTACACAATATAAAGGAACAGTCATGAGGTTCAGCTGCATCTAGGAGCGGCCGCGCGGTTAGAGGCGCCATGTCACTGACTGCGCCGTCCCTCCCGCCGGAGTTTCGAGTCCTCCCTCGAGCATGGGTGTGTGTGTTGCTCTCAGCATAAGTTAGTTTAAGTAGTGTGTAAGTCTAGGGACCGATGACCTAAGCAGTTTGGTCCCTTAGAAATTCACACACATTTGAACGTTTGAAAGGTATTTCTTGTCATATCTTAACATCCCTATTGATATTCGTAGTAGTTGGTGGTGCTGTACCGGTCATATGATCGTTGACTTATTGCTGTACGTTAACTGAATCGAGAAGCTTGATCCAGTTTGTAACAAGGAGATCCGGATCGCTAACTATCTGCACAAGCTATGTAAGACATTTTGTTCAAATCATGTCCCTAACCTCCTTTCTAATATACTAAGCTTCCCGTCCTTTAGCAGCTAACTACAAATCTCCCGACAATTCTATAACGTGACCAGAAAATTGAAGAACGATCTACTTCGAGCTTTCTCTTCAATATACCGCCAAAGTGTCTCTTGAGACGAGGGGTCCATAAAATCACTCGATTATCACGTTTGATCTACCCTCTGAAAAGTTACTTTCGTCTAATTCTCGTATTGTCGCTGGCATCAAGCCAAATCCAACTCACAGTCGCAGGCAGGATCCACGCACACTTTGCGATGGTTGGGCCACGCAACAAATTATGAGAAGTATTGTTCCACACATTTACTCAAAACCAATTATTGGTGGATCCGAATAAATCCTCTGTAGTGCTCCATTATTAAAACGGCTCTAAATACGTGTCGCTAGCTTCGCTAAGAACTACGTCAAAATAATTATCTGTAGAGCTTCTCTATAAAAAAGTGTCTAAATAAGTGACACTAGCGTCGCTGTGAACCACGACACAAAAGTTAAATTTTTTAGAAAAACCAATGGTTTATGACCTGGAGCAATGTAACAGCTTTCACAAAGATATTTAGATTCAACTAGTGGACTGAAATATGTTCACTACACCTAGTTTCAGTGAGCTCCTGAGGCGTAACGCGTTACATCGTGCCAATTGAGATGTGAGATCTGTGAACAGGCATGCAGTATTAGTCAGGTGCATGTCAGGTGGCTTCGGATGCCCAAGTGTACGTAGTTTCTATGCGGTATGATAGAGGTCACTAGCTGATGGACCCTGTTTGAGCTGAAGTCAAACTGATGTCATTTATATTTGACAGTTCTGTTTGTTTATTTTTCTAGTTGTTTATTAATTACTATTATAACTGTGCTTAGTTATGAGAGAGAATGAATGTGTGAATGTCAAACGTTTTATGTAAAGTTTTTATACTATACATTACAGCATTTGTCCTGTGAGGGATGTTCGAGTATGAAGTGTGTGTTATTAAAAAATTATTTCGTCAGCTTAAGGCACTGGGGAGATGAGATTATGATTTCTGTAAATTAGTTTTCTTAAGAGGAAATTAATTTCATATTTGTGGGTTTTCAAAATTTATTTATGTTAATGAAGTGTTCTGATACAGTGACAAAATTTGATTGGTTCTGTATATATGCGCGGGATTGAGTGGGTTTGCTGATCCTTTCCTACTGGCTGTGATGTTTCTTTTCCAATCAGAAATTAGAATAATCACGAGCATTTTGGAAACTAGAAATTTCTTTTGTGTAGAAGATGAGTAGAGTCAGGTGTTGGACCTCATAATGATCAGACCTATTGATAGGGGCTTCGCTGAAAATTATTAATATTGTGATATTTCGATACCAAAATGATTGAAAAGTGTCGTAAAGTGTAGAAGGGAGTTCAACTTAAAGCAGAGTGTGAAATTTGGAACTTCTGGAGACATTGGAAATACTTAAATTCCACATGTCGTGTTGCTTACTCAAGAACTTTAACATTTTGTTACGTGAGACTAATTATAGCAACATCTGAACGAGCACTTCTAAAAGAAACAATCTGTTTGTAAACGATAATTACCATAAACTGGCTACAGTCATGAATGATGTGTGTGTGTGTGTGTGTGTGTGTGTGTGTGTGTGTGTGTGTGTGTGTTATCCAGACTTTGTACAGCTTAGAGTAAGACTTGGTAAAGACTGGTGTATGCAAGTTTACCTTAACGGAGTAAATTGTGACGCACATAAATATTTTCATATGACTGTTCCTTCCACTGACAAAACAAATTTTATTGCGACTTGCGGTTATGAGGTGTACGGTTGTTTTTCTATAGCTTTTTCCGGCTGGGAACTGCATGTCAGTAACTCCAAGGAGGCGTACGTGTGAGAATAGATTCACCAAGAGGTGAGAGAAACTTTATGCACTTTTGAGCTCACCGCGCCGCCGCAATGGTTGCAGGATGCTCAGGAAGAATAAAAAGCGGTAGAGAAGAGATCCGCTGTCGAGAATAAATTTGAAAATGACTGTGTCGTACAGTGATCGAAAGACAGGATAGATCAATTTGTGACAAAGTGGAAAAATAGGACACTAAAACGAGAACTGTAATCCTATGGTGGGAAGAGGAAGAACATCGTAGATACGACAGAAGAAGTGACGTGGAGTTAGCAGATGGAACGACGGATGCAGCGGCAGCCGCTGTCTCAACAACTGCACTGACGGTGTTGGCAGTAGGTGGGAGCCCACGAACTGGCATAACTGGAGTTGAAGGATGGATTCGCAGTTTCAGCGTACCGAGGCTGCAGTCGACAAACAAATTTAGTTCGCCTGTTGTTATCTACAGCCGACCGGAGTGGTAGAGCGGTTCTAGGTGCTACAGTCTGGAACCGCGCGACCGCTACGGCCGCAGGTTCGAATCCTGCCTCGGGCATGAATGTGTGTGATGTCCTTAGGTTAGTTAGGTTTAAGTAGTTTTAAGTTCTAGGGGACTGATGACCTCAGAAGGTAAGTCCCATAGTGCTCAGAGCCATTTTTTTTTGGTTATCTACAACTGTGTGAGAGAAACAGCGACAAGGTGTTTTAATGGACGGAATTCTAGGAGAAGGTACCAGCTCTATTAATTGTATGTTGAGAGATTTTAGTGACATTAATTTATCTGACATGAGAAAAGGTGACCTAAATGAACAGGAGACAGTAGAGGCACATGCCGAACTTGATATATTGCAAGTAAAGCAAACTGAACAGGAAAGTGCAAAAGAGATGTTGGCAGCAGCAATGTTTAGTATCAATGAAGCAATTAAAAATGTACCTAGGGATCATCAGCAAAATTTTAATAGGAAAATTGATTGGCAGTCCAGCACTATATACAGTTTACCTAGTGAGCTTAAACAGCAGTCTGGTACTATTAGTGAATTTGCTTGTGAGCTTAAACAGCAATATGGTACCATAAATAGTTTAGGTAGTGAGCTTAAATAGGAGTCTGGTGCTATTAGTGATTAAACTGGTGAGCGTGAACAGTTCAGAGTTGAAATTGGTACTAAGTTAAAATACCAGGCTTCTGGTGTAAAGGAAATTTGGCGAAAATAATTGAAGGCTTTTGATGAAAAGGTCGAAGTTAAAGTTTCTCACTTTGATGATGATGTTTGGTTTGTGGGGCGCTCAATTGCTCGGTCATCAGCACCTGCACAAAGTCCCAATTTTTACACAGTCCAAATTTTCTCACAGTCCAATGTAGCCACTGTCACGAATGATGATGAAATGATGAGGATAACACACAAACCCACTCCCCAGGCAGAGAAAATCCCCAACCCTCCCTGGAATCGAACCCGGGACGCCGCGATCCAGAGGTAGCAACGGCAGCCACTAGACCACGAGCTGCGGACTTCTCACGTTGTGAAAGCCTTAAGAAATCCTCCGATAGTATAAGAAAGGAATTGACAGATACTATACAAAGGCTAGCTGGTGAAAGCAAGCAAATAATGGGTCATATCCAAACTGCTGTAACTTGTTCGTTCTATACATGAGCCATGAATACTCTTAAGTATTAGAGACGATGTACTGAACTGACGTCGCGAAACGGTAGTAACAAGTTTTTTCTCTTAGCATTCTATTAGGTTACAAATGTAAAAAGTTAGGTCGACGAGTGGTGTTTCGATGATGGCTGCTTGTGAAACGTGCTGTGGACTGATCTCGCACTTAGCTGTGGTAGCAATTGAAAATCTTACTACATTAATATTAATTTGTGTGTTGATTCGGATAGCTCAGTTAGTCTTTTATGCTAAAAGTCAGTGGTTGCATCGTCCTCATCAGTACTGTTGGACTATATAGCAGAAAGTTAGTTAACCTCTACTCAATTCTTAATCACTTACCTGATAAATCATTATTCACTGCTCAATGTTCAAACAGTAATTATACAAAGCCCACTACCATTTATTCTAGATTGTGTGAGCATGTATGTGTATGACTATTTCTATGTGTGTGTAACTATTTATGTTATTCATTATGTGCCAGATGGCAATTCCCAATTCTTTGGTGGTCATAAAGATTTATGCTTTCTGCATACCTTAAATGTTTGGGGCTTAAATACCATTACTTATAGGAGTAATTTATTTCTTTTTACACCACACACATCAAAAAAATTTAGGACAATCCATTCAAGATTTTCGTTTCCATGAATTTTATGATAAATGCTTGACTACAATTTCCTTTATTTAATGTTTCATTTTGCCAGCGTCACAAGAATTATAGTTTTGATTATACCTGTAATGATATGGGTCTGTATCTTCTTTACGATTTAATTTTCTCATGTTACTGTGACCCCTACAATTTTGGATTACTCTTATAGATTTCTTTTCCTTTGAGCCGGTAAGTGTTTTTCCGATTCAGTTCTTTGATTTAACTGTAATATTTATCAGTGCTTGCTTACAACTTTTCACTCTGTAGTATCATTACTTGTGATGAGAACAAATAATTTAACATTTAAATTCATGTTTTGCAAGTAGCTTGCTCATCAGTAATTACCTGTATACTATAGTGAGTAATTGTCATATTTTGCAAATAACTTTCGGAAAACAGGTTTTTGTGATTTACCATTAATTGCATTGTGTAACTATGTATGATGGTGGAGAAAGGGTATTCATTATGTTAGAGTATAGGTAAGAATTTGGCATTTTCATCTATTCCTTGTGGCGTTAATACTGTATAGTTACGTGATGGTGAAGTAATGTGAGGCAGAATACGTTTTTATACGTGGTACAGAAGGAGACTGCTGGGTGTTTATGTTCACTTATTGAAATAATACTGAGAACTGAAACAATGCAGCGTAGGGAATTGATTGAGTATTTGGGAACTTTGTAAAGTTAACATTTTTGTTCAAGTTCAAATATATAGTGGAAACTTACCTTTTGTTTGAACGTATGTGGAATGACAGTGTTAAATGAGTGGAACGTTACAGTCAAATGCGTGCAATGTGATAGTATGCCAGTCTCTTATTGAACTTCTTAATGCTTATGTTACAGATATTTTGAATGGTGTAGAACAATAATTTTATGCTCTTGAGTTGGGAATTTTCTTGCACTGATGATTTATAGTTTTAATTGATATACTAGGCTATCTGGCTTACGTATTTTCAAGTATAAATGATGGTTTATGAGAACTGTATCTTGTTGATTGAGGAAAAATGTGGAACTGTTGTTTATTTTCTTCTACTCTGCAACTCTGATGTTAGTAAGGTAACCCAAGCGTGCAATCTATTGGGCCTCAGCAGGAATTAATTGTGCTATGAGATAGTCAATGGTGTAGTTTTTTGGATAATTCAGTCTTTTTAAATTGAGGTGTAGAGTCGAGAAAATCTCTTCTTCCCCCTCCCTCTGGCATGTAGTTTTTGGTGAAGGAGTTGTGAGTCTAGGTTGATTGAAGAGGCATTTTCATGTGAGTAAAGGGTGGTCAAGAGTCTGAGCAAACTGTAGTTTACCTCATTTATGAAAAGGTTTATATCGCACATAGAGATATTTGTGAGTGAAACTGACCTGGTGAAGAGTTGAGCGTACTGTGGGAGATGTAAGACAATCTGGATCTTTGTACTAATTCAGGTGATACTTTTATTAAATAATTTGTGGGGCTGTTTTAAATATTTTATTCCTACATTTGTGTTACATGGAACTTTTGAATATTTTACATGTCATGATTCCTTGATTGTATTTCGGATTTTGGGTTCATTCTGTGATATAATTAAGAAGAGTTGAATGGCTGTATTCCTTGTCTTAATAAATAAGTACCTTTTGCAGAGTTATTAGAGATTTAGCGGATGATTCTTAATATTCTGAATAGAATTTGGACTTAAGTGTTACGCTAAAACTCGTATTTGGTACTTGTGTTGGTTTCATTATGCACTGTGTGGTGTTGAAGATTACAGTTAGTCAGAGAGAGACGGGGAGTGGTCGTTTCAGGAAAAGTAAGGACAAAACTGAGAAACGTAAGGCGTTGAAAACATCTGATTCTGATATCTTGTGCAGTACTATTAGTCAGTGAGATTTAAATGTGTCTAATAGTAATTCATGTAGTCTGTCAGTTAGTGAAGTAGGGAGGGTAGGAACCAGCAGTGTTAATTTCTTAATCAACAAACCATTGATGATGTCATGAAGGAAAGTGCAATTGAATCTGCTGTGATTCAGCCACTTGAATCTACTAGTAGCCGTGGTGTGTCAGGAAATGCTTCTTCAGCTTCTGATGCTTGTGATACTCAAACTGAAAACGTAAATACCTCTGCATGATCAGTAACTATCGGTAATCAGAAAGTAAATGTTTTGTTATTGGAATTGCTGACAGAATTTAAAGGGCAAAAGGTTAATGCAAAATAGTTGTGGGTGATATAAAGGGACTTAATAATAAGTTGGAGACAAGTGTGAAGGGACTTGATGAGAAAGCAGATACTAGTAATAAAGAGTTGAGTGAGAAATTAGGAGAAAGTGTAAATGCCAGTACCAGCGGCGTGACTGAGAGATTAGAAGCAAATACAAAGAAATAGCAGGCTCACATTATTACTCTACAGAGACAGACTAATAGATTACAAAAAACTGATATACAGTTGGAGGAAAATTTGGTGTGTGTAGATGACAGTTAAGACTCACAGACTTCTGTCGAAAATAAGATTGCTACTGCTGAGGAAGGTCACATTAAACTTCAGGAGGTTGTTAGATAACAGAATAAGCAGTTTAATGGAGAGAAATGTAAGAGGAATATGACTCATTTATCACAAACATATGAACTGATGTATGCTCAGAAAGTTAATATACTGACTCAAGAACAACTTTGAAATGATACTGCATGGTTTAGAAAAGAGTTTGGAGGAGCTAGAGTGAAGAGATATCAGAAAATAGGGATGAAATTAAATAACAGTTATGAATGTAGTGATTTCACAACTCATGTTACACAGATGTTTGTTAATGTGGAACATATTTCCTGTGTTACTGCACCTATGGGAGCTGGGGCATCTAAAGTGGTGAGATAATTCTTAAGGTTTATGGAAGGTTATATGAAGAATAATTGGAGAATATGGGAATTAAATGATAAAGTATGTAACACCGAAGAAAAGTTAAGTGAAGCCACTGTTATGGTACAGTTCATGTACCAGACAACTATACGGATTCAGATTCGATTTATCATTAAGAAACAGGAGAACATATCAAAGTCGTGGTCACCTCAATTCTGAAAATATAAGTTGTGCAATAATATCTGGCTTTTACTATATTCGTTTATCGTCTCTTAGAAAGTTTCAAGTGCTTAGAAATACATCACATATTGTTCATCCTGGTGCTTTGTTGGAGTAATTATACATTTCACTCCCAACGTATTAGGCTGCTGGCCATAAGATTGGATTTGTGTATTGCTAATTGGAAGGTGAACTTGCTCTGCAAATATGATCTTTGTCTCGGAACTATGAATCTTGTGGGCTCTCGTCATTGTTTCTTGTCTCGTTACTGGTCTGAGGCAGCACAGGGCAGAATCAAACACGATATTTTCATGATGTAAACCTATACTCATTTAGTTTCTAGCAATACTCCATGATTCTCTTAATTTATTTTGTTAAAAATTGTTTATGTGCAGTACTTAAATTCTTATACTCCTGCTGTGATAATTTGCATTTGTCTTAAGAGATTTCCTCCGTGTTTACATCACAATATTCTCTCTGGTAGATGTAAAGATGGTTTAGAGACCTTTCAAAGTTTACTGCAAGAATGGGAATGTGATAGCAGTCTTGATAGGAAAAAGATTCACTTCTCTTTTCCCGATAAGAGGTCACAGAGGAGTCAGAATTATGATTGTGGGTGATATGATTGACGCTGTGATAGATATTTAAACGGCTGATGAAGATACCTTTCGAACTACCCAATAATAATTAAAGTAGCAATTTCAGAAGAGGTAGAGATAGTTGGAATGGTAGACATTTAGGTCGTCTCTGGGATACTAGAGGAAATGGCAGAGATGGCCACTGGGTAGACAGAGATTTAGATTCACATATTGATATTAGATTGGTGTTGAATTCTAGGCAGATATATACACAATTACTGTACCAGAAACTGATGGACGATTGACATTAGATGATTGATTGCTAAAATTTAATGTTGTTAGGGACATGTCTTCTATTGATGAGCTACAGGAAGACCAGTTGCGATCTTTATGTCGGAAATAAACAGGGTTTTTATGTTATGGTGTTTGTTATCAGATTATCAGTTTCACAAATTTTCTATTTGGACTGAATATCAGTTCAGCTGCATTTATTTTGTCAGTAGTATTCCTCCTGCAGATTTGAGAAAGAGATTAACCAAGTTGTTGATTTATTAATTGTTGAAGATAGTTTTTGACACATTATTAAGTATTTTCATATAATACAGTGCCACTGTGAATCTAGGAAAAACAAAGTCTGGTAGGAATCAGGTTAAATTTCTTGGACAAATTGTGACTCAGTCAGGGATCAATTTGATACAGGGATAACTGAGAGAATTTGAGACTTCCCCACTCCCAAAACGAAGAAGCAGATTCATGAATTCTTGGTATTATTACCTTTTATAAAACACTTTTGATTTTGAATATTTTTGCTATTCCATGACTGTGTGCACTAACATGTTTGAAAACTCCTCAGAATTAGGATACCCAAGTCCAGGCAGAATTTGAGAGGGTGAAACACGTTGTTTTCGAGATTTCTCTCCTATCACATCTTGATTTAAGTTAGATATTTGTCTAAGATCAGACAGTTCCAAGACAGGTATTAGTGCTGAGCTCCTCCAAGAATTAGAAGCAGAACGAGTTATGAAGCGTTATACCATCGCTTTTGTCAGATAGGTACTTACTAAGTGTGAACGTAACTATTTGGTCACTAAGCTTAATACTCTGGGTAATTTTTGGGATTCTGTAAAATTCAGATGTTATTTTTTTGGTTGGGTGACCAATGTGTACACAGATCAACGAGCTTAGAACCTTTGATGAGTGTAAGTATAGCTCATGGTCACTTAGCCAAGTTGGCTTTGTATTTCCAAGAGATCAACTTGATGATTGTGTACACTCCTGTGAAATGTAACATTTCTGATGGTTTCAAGTTGTCCTCTAAAGAATATCGGGAACAAGTATGACACTGATTAAAATAATTTGAGTCTCATGTATTTTTCAGAATGTAGCATTTGGTCTCTTTATTATGTGTTCACTTGAAAATATTGACAAGTGAATGAGGAGCAGAGAGATCAAGAGAATATTTGAGTTAAACAATTTTACATGCTGAAAGATAATACGTTGTTCAGAAGAAGAAATGGAGATCCATCAGTTTTGATTTTATATTATATTGTCAAAATGATCAAAAGGTGATTTGTTGCACTCATTTGCATTCTGTACACGTTGGGGTAAATACTTTCTTTCACAAACATCATAGAATGTGCTATTTTACTTAAAATTGAACATGTATGTGCAAGGACTTGGCCTCATGCAATCCTTGTCAAAAAGCGAAATTGCCATGACTGTCTGATCATGCACCTTTATTTTCCGTCACTTTGTTCAGATTGAGAGAGCTTGCGGCAGTATATTCGTTTCGTCCACTTCCAAGAATTAGTTAAGATCGTTCCTATGTTTGTTGCTGTTCATTTGGCTTTCAATTTTCTGTTGCTCATACATTCGAGGAGGGCTGCTAGTAAGTTTATTGTAAGAGGATTTCGGAATCACCTTCTACATTAAGGTTAGACATGTTCCTAAATTATTATAACTATTCGCAATTCGTATCACTAGTTTGGAAGGGAGATTTCAATAGCAGGGCGCTAAAGACACTTTACATTTCATTATTCCACCCGTTATCTAATCCATCTGAGATAATCATGAAAACGTTGGTCCAACTATGTAGACTTAATGGTCTGTGGTGTCAGAAACCGACTAGTACTTACATTTCTCTGAAGAAATAATGAATGACCCATCAACCACTTAACATACTTATAACTGGTTTTAGTACTAAAAAATCAGTTTTCATCGGATAAGATATGGGAGTTAGTATAGCTGCTAGCTTCTGCTGGGTGGAGACGTGCTGATACGGTAAAATTAACATTGGAATAACGCAGAAAGGCTTCATGGTTAAAAATGATAAAATAAGAAATTACCAAAGTTGTTCAGAGCAGTCAAGATGGTCACGTAAACAACTGATCAAGCGGCACTCAGTCACAAATAACTTTTCTTTCTGTGTTCTTGGGATCATATTGTGTGATGCTTTCAAAACGAATTGAAGCTGGGCTTCTTAAACGAAGGAATCTCGAGGAACTCATTGCTTATCTAACATCAAGAGATTGAAGAAGTAGAAGTATTAGAAAATGGTATATTGTCTTAAATGAGAAATTTCGTATTACACTTATTGTTGAATCAGTTATGTGTGTAAACTGTATTGATGTTACTACGTCAGTGATCCCATGTACGTATTGTGATTGCTGTATCTATATGATGCGACGGAATTTTTATTAATGTTTGTGGGAGAAATATTTGCTTGATCCTGGACGAGACACACAGTATGTGACGTCATTAATGTTTTAATGTTTGAGGGGAAAACTGTTGTGGGTAATTTCCAAGGAACAATGTACATCAAAGTCACAGTCCCACTGCGAGCGATATATATATAGAATGCTCGATTCTCGAAGCGGGAAATATGGATTTTGTTTTTTACTTTGACGACGGAACGTCCCATGGGAGTAGTAGAACGTCACATGAGAGTGAATATTTTAGTTTTTACATTTTCACAAATTACGATTAGCTGGTAAATATCTGTCCTGTGAGACTTCCCAGTTTTCGTAAATTATGTGTCAAAAGTATATGCTGGGTATGGGGAGAAAGGAATGGTGCCCATACCAGACGCGGTACAGTGGTGACGACGATATACTTAGCGAGTGATATTAGTGACATTAGCAATTTCTGTAATTAATTCACATAAATAGAGAAGTGCTGTTACTCTATTTTTCTTTAATGACTTCCTTTTCTTAACACGATCTTTTGTCGTCTCTCTCTTTAAGATCTTGGTAGTCGAACGTTCGCTCATAGTAAGGCTGCGATTTCGATGTGCACCGTCTCTTGGAAATAACCTTGTTCTCCTTCTTTAAATGTTCTGATTTTCTTGCTGTTTGTTTTTGTGTGACGCTTAAAATCTTCGAAAGTATCATATGCATTCAGAAAATTGTTTGGTGGATCTGGATTCTGCATTTCTTGAGGAAACACTTTTTTCTTTAATTATTTATATAGATATTCTGTAGTTTGATGTGAAATAGCGAAAAGGTCGGGGAAGAAGGCCAGTGTTCACTCTGTCTGCTTGCCGGAGGGTCTCATCCGAGATGTGGTGGAGGCCATACCGGTGGCGATAGAGAGCACTGGGGGCACCCGACTGCAAATTGTTGCTCATGTCGGCACCAATGTCTCCTGCCGTCTGGGTTCAGAGGTCATCCTCAGTCCGTACAGGCGGTTGGCGGAATTGGTGAAGGCGGAAAGCCTCGCTCGCGGGGTGGAATCAGAGCTAACTATTTGTAGTATCGTTCCGATCGCGGTCCTCTGGTTTGGAGCCGAGTGGAAAGCTTAAACCAGAGGCTCAGACGATTCTGCGGAGATCTGGGATACAAATTTCTCGACCTCCGCTATCGGGTGGAGAAATTTAGCGTCCCCCTGAATAGGTCAGGCGTGCACAACACGCCGGAAGCGGCTACAAGGGTAGCGGACTACGTGTGGAGTGCACATGGGGGTTTTTTTAGGTTAGAGAATTCCCTCCCTAGGCCCGACAAGACGCCTCCTGAGACGCGGTAAGGTTGGAGTAGGCAAAATGCAACAGTCAATAACAGTATTAATGTGCTAACAGTAAACTGCAGGAGCGTCTATAGAAAGGTCACAGAACTGCTCTCATTAATAAACGGTCATAACGCCCATATAGTACTAGGGACAGAAAGTTGGCTGAAACCAGACGTAAACAGTAATTAAATCCTAAACTCTGATTGGAATGTATACCGCAGAGACAGGCTGGACAGTGAAGGGGGAGGAGTGTTTATAGCGATAAGAAGTGCAATAGTATCGAAGGAAATTGACGGAGATCCGAAATGTGAAATAATTTGGGTGAAGGTCACGGTTACAGCAGGCTCAGACATGGTAATTCGATGTCTTTATAGGCCCCCTGGCTCTGCAGCTGTTGTGGCTGAGCACCTGAAGGATAATTTGGAAAATATTTCGAGTAGATTTTCCCACCATGTTATAGTTCTGGGTGGAGATTTTAATTTGCCGGATATAGACTGGGAGACTCAAACGTTCATAACGGGTGGCAGGGACAAAGAATCCAGTGAAATTTTTTAAGTGCTTTATCTGAAAAATATCTTGAGCAGTTAAACAGAGAACCGACTCGTGGCGATAACATATTAGACCTTCTGGTGACAAACAGACCCGAGCTATTTGAAACAGTTAACGCAGAACAGGGAATCAGTGATCATAAAGCGGTTACGGCATCGATGATTTCAGCCGTAAATAGAAATATTAAAAAAGGTAGGAAGATTTTTCTGTTTAGCAAAAGTGACAAAAAGCAGATTACAGAGTACCTGACGGCTCAACACAAAAGTTTTGTCTCAAGTACAGATAGTGTTGAGGATCAGTGGACAAAGTTCAAAACCATCGTACAATATGCGTTAGATGAGTATGTGCCAAGCAAGATCGTAAGAGATGGAAAAGAGCCACCGTGGTACAACAACCGAGTTAGAAAACTGATGCGGAAGCAAAGGGAACTTCACAGCAAACACAAACATAGCCAAAGCCTTGCAGACAAACAAAAATTACGCGAAGCGAAATGTAGTGTGAGGAGGGCTATGCGAGAGGCGTTCAATGAATTCGAAAGTAAAGTTCTATGTACTGACTTGGCAGAAAATCCTAAGAAATTCTGGTCTTATGTCAAAGCGGTAGGTGGATCAAAACAAAATGTCCAGACACTCTGTGACCAAAATGGTACTGAAACAGAGGATGACAGACTAAAAGCCGAAATACTAAATGTCTTTTACTAAAGCTATTTCACAGAGCAAGACTGCACTGTAGTTCCTTCTCTAGATTGTCGCACATATGACAAAATGGTAGATATCGAAATAGACGACAGAGGGATAGAGAAACAACTAAAATCGCTCAAAAGAGGGAAGGCCGCTGGACCTGATGGGATACCAGTTCGATTTTACACAGAGTACGCGAAGGAACTTGCCCCCCTTCTTGCAGCGGTGTACCGTAGGTCTCTAGAAGAGCGTAGCGTTCCAAAGGATTGGAAAAGGGCACAGGTCATCCCCGTTTTCAAAAAGGGACGTCGAACAGATGTGCAGAACGTCGATCAGTTGTAGAATTTTGGAACACGTATTATGTTCGAGTATAATGACTTTTCTGGAGACTAGAAATCTACTCTGTAGGAAGCAACATGGGTTTCGTAAAAGACGGTCGTGTGAAACCCAGCTCGCGCTATTCGTCCACGAGACTCAGAGGGCCATAGACACAGGTTCCCAGGTAGATGCCGTGTTTCTTGACTTCCGCAAGGCGTTCGATACAATTCCCCATAGTCGTTTAATGAACAAAGTAAGAGCATATGGACTATCAGACCAATTGCGTGATAGGATTGAGGAGTTCCTAGATAACAGAACGCAGCATGTCATTCTCAATGGAGAGAAGTCTTCCGAAGTAAGTGTGATTTCAGGTGTGCCGCAGGGGAGTGTCGTAGGACCGTTGCTATTCACAATATATATTAATGATCTTGTGGATAACATCGGAAGTTCACTGAGGCTTTTTGCGGATGATGCTGTGGTATATCGAGAAGTTGTAACAATGGAAAATTGTACTGAAATGCAGGAGGATCTGCAGCGAATTGACGCATGGTGCAGGGAATGGAAATTGAATTTCAATGCAGACAAGCGTAATGTGCTGCGAATACATAGAAAGATAGATCCTTTATCATTTAGCTACAAAATAGCAGGTCAGCAACTGGAAGCAGTTAATTCCATATATTATCTGGGAGTACGCATTAGGAGTGATTTAAAATGGAATGATCATATAAAGTTGATCGTCGGTAAAGCAGATGCCAGACTGAGATTCATTGGAAGAATCCTAAGGAAATGCAATCCGAAAACAAAGGAAGTAGGTTACAGTACACTCGTTCGCCCACTGCTTAAATACTGCTCAGCGGTGTGGGATCCGTACCAGATAGGGTTGATAGAAGAGATAGAGAAGATCCAACGGAGAGCAGCGCGCTTCGTTACAGGATCATTTAGTAATCCCGAAAGCGTTAGGGAGATGATAGATAAACTCCAATGGAAGACTCTACAGGAGAGACGCTCAGTAGCTCGGTATGGGCTTTTGTTAAAGTTTCGAGAACAGACCTTCACCGAAGAGTCCAGCAGTATATTGCTCCCTCCTACGTATATCTCGCGAAGAGACCATGAGGATAAAATCAGAGAGATTAGAGCCCACACAGAAGCATACAGACAATCCTTCTTTCCACGAACAATACGAGACTGGAATAGAAGGGAGAACCGATAGAGGTACTCAGGGTACCCTCCGCCACACACCGTCAGGTGGCTTGCGGAGTATGGATGTAGATGTAGATGTAGAGATCGAATAAAGAAGAGTCAACAAATATATTATTTCTTCAATTAGTTTGAAACATGAAGAAAATAAAATTAGGAATATCAATTCCTGTAGAGTTATAATAATCGATGATATCTAGCTAAAATTTTTCTTTCTATTCAATCCAGGAATGGCTATGGTGTGTGATTCAAGGCAAGATATGGGAATTTTCGAAATGTTTAGTCTTTCTTGCTGTAGCTGAACTGAATATTCAGGTTCATATTCAACCACAGATTGATTCCACAACAATTTTGCCCTCTTTACGGAGTGTGGTCACATCTTCAACACCAGCTTGATTATGGTCAGCCCATACAAGAATGAGAGACGCGGAGTGTGCGCTGATATGAAACTTACTGGCAGATTAAAACTGCGTGCCCGACCGAGATTCGCACTCGGGACCTTTGCCTTTCGCAAGGTTCGCAGGAGAGCTTCTGTAAAGTTTGGAAGGTAGGAGACGAGATACTGGCAGAAGTAAAGCTGTGAGTACCGGGCGTGAGTCGTGCTTCGGTAGCTCAGATGGTAGAGCGCTTGCCCGCGAAAGGCAAAGGTCCCGAGTTCGAGTCTCGGTCGGGCACACAGTTTTAATCTGCCAGTAAGTTTCAAGAATGATATCATTTGCACTAGAACGCCAAGTAAAAATTACTATTAAATTTCTTCTCACACTCCTTCTTTAAAATCTTTAAGAAATCCAACAGTATTTCTAGTTAAAAAAGGAATTTATTTTTCTTACGTTTTATGTTCCTGTTATTGAGGATATATACCTTCCATGGGTAGCTCATTGGCTAGAGACAAAGTCAATTAGATGAAGAACTAAACGCATGCTCCATTCTAGAGAAAATGTTTCCTTTGCCTCTGCTGATAACCTCAGACAGCTTTGCCACACAGTATTCAATCAATTATTTGTTGGTTTTTCCATCATATGTTGGATAATCTGTACCATCAGGCCCAATAATACTGAAACTCATAAACAGTTGAGAACTATTTGGCTGAACCCAAGCATCTCCAATATTTATATTAATCTCTGTGCCCCTGTTGGGAACATTTCAGTTATTTTCAGACCTCTCATTCATAGGGAATGAGTAAATCTGATACCTCTCGATCTTGTTCATTTAATAAGAATAACATTTTATTAGGCCATTTCTAGAACAACTGTCTCACCATTATAGTCTATAAAATTATTATGTTAATCGGTTACTGTTATTTCTGAACCCTGAATAACACAAATGGACAGTTTGAAACTTGGTTCAGAGAAACACGCTGAGGAAATAAGTTCACTATCGGAGAAAGTAGCCGAACTTTCGGATCAGTTCACTAACATATCTACAAAGGTAGATGATGATCTGAATGACACAAGCCCCGTAGCCTTCACTGACACAGAAGAGTATGAAACATCTACTTAGAAAAATTAATGAATTACTGTGCTTATAAACCTCTTACGTAATTTGATTTTCAAACAGCTGAGCAAAACCGAACGTACTCAGACATTTCTCTCTTGACATATTATGATCATTACTAAACTGACACACAAAACTTTTTTAGCGCAAAGCAATCTGACTTTCAATAATCCCTACAAAAGAATGGCCCTGACTAACAATAACCTATATCTTTCATGAATCACTTACCTAACAAAAATCTTCGTTACTCGAAATACTGCAATATAGCGAGCGCCAATACCTCCATCTAAATAAAAGATTCTAACTACTGAAGGCACTATCTACTGATAGGCATAGTTAGCAAATGAAAGATTTTGATAGAGAACAAACAATGCATTTACCTTAATAGTGTTCAAAGTCATAATATATACATCAGTTCATGACATACAGACTTACAAATTTACTGTCTCTGATGGACACTCGTACAGATCATCCGCTCTCAATACTCCGCCATCTCTCTCCCCACATCCACCACTGCTGGCGGCTCACCTCCAACTGCGCAACACTACGCGCTGTTCACATCCAACTGCCCAACACTACAATAGCGAATATTCCAACAATGCCAACCAGCCACAGACTGCACACAGCACAGCCAGTGAATTTCATATAGAGCGCTACGTGGCTCTACCAACATAGAAACCCAAACAGTCTACATACAGTGTGATAAAAAAGTGGAAGAATACATTTTTGGCCTACTTTTATGGTTGATGAATTATCAAATGAACCAAAATGTTGAATCTGGAATACTTAATTTCGGTATTTCTCATTAATTTTACATCATTACAAGGATAATGATGGAAATTTGTATTCAAGGCACTTGGAGGAAATATTCCTGAACAACTGTTTAAATATCTTGGTTCAGCTGAGTTGCTGCATAATGGACAAAGAATACGAAAATTTTATAAAATAATACTGGGTCATTTGTGTTTATTTGTTTTAAAACTGTGGTCATGTAATTACAAGATTAATGAAGTTGTGAATCTAATAAATGAACATTTTTGGAACTGAGATAAATGAGTAAAGTACTGGAATATAAGAAAAGCTAAAAAAAATGAGAATAAAAAACTGACCCAAAAACAGAAAATGTAGTTAAACATCTACACGTACATCATATACGTGATTACTCTACTATTCACAATAAAGTGCCTGGCAGAGCGATCAACGAACCACCTTCAAGCTGTCTATCTACCGTTCTACTCTCGAATGGCACGCGGGAAAAACGAGCACTTAATTTTATTCTGTGGGAGCCCTGATTTCTCTTATTTTACCGTGATGATCATTTCTCCCTATGTAGGTGGGTGCCAACAGAATGTCTTCGCAATCTGAAGAGAAAACTGGTGATTGAAATTTCATGAGAAGATCCCATCGCAACGAAACACGCCTTTGTTATAATGATTGCCACTCCAATTCACGTATCATGTCTGTGACACTACCTCCCCTATTTCGCGATAATATAAAACGAGTTGATCTTCTTTGTACTTTCTCGATGTCATCCGTCAGTCCCACCTGATGCGGATCCCACACCGCATAGCAATACTCCAGAATAGGGCGGACAAGCGTGGTGTAAGCAGTCTCTTTAGTAGACCTGTTGCACCATCTAAGCGTTCTGCCAATGAATCGCAGTCTTTGGTTTGCTCTACTCACAATATTATCTATGTGATCGTTACAATTTAGGTTATTTGTAATTGTAATACCTAAGTATTTAGTTGAATTTGCAGCCTTCAGATTTGTGTGACTTATCGCGTAATCGAAATTTAGCTGATTTCTTTTCGTACACTTTTCCTTATTCAGCGTCAATTTCCACTTTTCGCCCCATACAGAGATCTTATCTAAGTCATTTTGATCATCTGATGATTTCACAAGACGGTGAATGACAGCATCATCTGCAAACAATCTAAGACGGCTACTCAGATTGCTCCTGTGTCGTTAATACAGATCAGGAACAACATAGGGCCTATAACACTTCCTTGGGGAACGCCGGATATTACTTCTGCTGTACTCGATGACTTTCCGTCTATTACTACTAACTGTGATTTTTCTGACAGGAAATCACGAACCCAGTCGCACAACTGATGGGATACTCTGTAGGCACGCAATTTGGTTAGAAGACGCTTGTGAGGAACGGTGTCGAAAGCCTACTGGAAATCTAACAATATGGAATCAATTTGACGTCCCCTGTCGATAGCACTTATTACTCCATGAGTGTAAAGAGCTAGTTGTGTTTCACAAGAACTATCGCATTGAAGTACGCGCCATATTTCGAAGTTCTGTAAAACTTTGCCAGTCTTGGGGATTTTGCGTTCTTTTAAATTTGGCATTCCTTTTTCGCTGCTTCTGCAACAACGATCTGACCCGTTTTGTGAACCATGGGGGATCAGTTCCATCCCTTATTATTTTATGTGGTATATATCTCTCAATTGCTGTCGATACTATCTCTTTGAAAACATTCCACAACTTTTCTACACTTACATGATCAGATCGGAAGGAGTAAAGACTGTCTCTTAAAAAGGCGATAAGAGCATTTTTATCAGCTTTTTTAAATAGATATACTTTGCGTTTCTTTTTGATGGTTGTAGGTGTTACGGTACTCAGCCTGTCTGCAACTGCTTTGTGGTAGCTAATCCCTGTATTCGTCACAATACTCACTATTTATCCAGGATTATTTGTTGCTAAAAGGTCGAGTATGCTTTCGCAACCATTTACGCTTTGAGTGGGCTCATAAACTAACTGTACAAAATAATTTTCTGAGAAAGCATTCAGTACAATTCCGGATGACGTTTTATGCCTGCCGCCGGCTTTAAACGTACAATTTTTCCAGCATTTCGAGGGTAGATTAAAGTCACCACCGACTATAATTGTACGAACGTGGTACTTATTTGAAATGACATCTAAGTTTTCTTTGAACTGTTCAGCAACTATATCTTTGGAGTCGGAGGGGAGGGGGTGTTCGGTAAAACGATCCAGTAAATAGTTTAGTCTAGTTGTTGTATAACCTCTACCCATACTATTTCACACAAACTACCTATTTCAGTTTCGCTACAAGGCAAACTACCTCTGACAGCAATAAATACTCTACCGCCAACTGTATTTAATCTATCCTTTGTGAACACTGTTAGATCGTTTGAAAAAAAGAATTTCGGTTGAACTTATTTCCGGCTATAGCCAGCTCTCTCTACCTACAACTATTTGAGCTTCCGTGCCTTCTATTAGGTCTTGGAGCTCTGGTTCTTTCCCAACACATCTACGACATTTTACAACTACAATACCAATCGTATCTACAACTACCTTACTGTGTTTTACCTGTCCACTTATAGACGGACTTCCCTTCTGTGGTTCCCTGAGACTAGCTAACCAAAAAACCGCCCATTCCCTTCCACACACCCCCCACTACCCGTGTAGCCGCCTCCTGTGAGTAGTGGACTCCTGGCCTATTAAGCAGAACCCAGAAACCCACCACCCGATCGCTCAAGTCAAGGAATCTGCAGCCTACACGGTTACAGAACCGCCTGAGTCTCCGATTCGGACCCTTCACTCGGCTCTGCACCAAAGGACCACAGTCGGTTCTATCGACGATGCTGCAGATCGTGAGCTCCGCCATAATCTCAGAAGCAAGATTGACAGTCTTTCCATTTCCGATAGCCGCCTGAAACCAGACAGAATCTGCTCCGATCCAAAGCGACACGCATCACTGGTACCGACATGAGCCACCACCTGCAGCTGGCTACACCCTGTACTCTTCATGCCATCCGGAAGCACCCTTTCCACATCCGGAATGACTCCCCCCGGAATGCACACGGAGTGAACACTGGCTTCATTCCCCTCCTTGCACCCATGTTCCTAAGGGGCCCCATTACGCGCCTAACGTTGGAGCTCTCAACTATTAGCGAACCCGCCCTCTGTGAATGCCCAGACCTTGTGGGCCGAGAAGCTTCCTCTGAAACAGCGTGGACGACTGCATCCGTCTCAGACACGTCGTCAGCCACAGGTAACGCCCGAAACCTGTTCGTCAAACGAACAGGGGAGGCCCCTGAAAAGTTTTTCGCTGCCTGCAGGACTTTGGAATGATCTCCTACTGGACAATGGGTGAGGGGTTAACCTCAGTGCAGGCAGTACCTGGGGCAGCCACAGCAGTGGACCGATCAGAGGACACGTGGGACATGCTCGATGTCCCTCGCTTCCCCGCGTTCGATCCCCCACAGTGAGGCCCCTTGGCAGCAGCCTCAAGCTGTGTGATGGAAGCCAAAACAGCCTGGAGCCGTGAGCGAAGGGTCGCCAACTCAGCTCGCATCTGTACACAGCAATCACAGTTCCTTTCCATTTCTGCAGTCACTCCTGTTTGAAGCTCGTAAAAATATGTAACAAGCAAACAGTGTACTCACCTTATTAGTAGCAGGAACTAGCAGTGCTGCTCTCTCTGACAGTCTAACCGACACTGAGCTGTTCTAACCAAACAAACAAAAGCCTGTACGATACGAGGGGCGATACAAGCGTCGATAACAACGGCGATATTGTACGCTACACTGTTACTAAAATAAAAGGATGTGCCTAGAAAGCACTCAAACAAGCATCTTTAGAAAGAATTAGATAAAATTTTTAAAAGAACTAAAAGCTATATCGACGTCATAGGTACAACATTAGTAGATTTAAAAGATCGTTAGGTTGTTACGATACTTGTACAAAACAATACTTAGAAAATGAAAGACAATCATGCAATTCTGTTACTACACCAGAATGTGTAAATATACTAATACTATTCAATAACTACTTCACCATAGCACATTTCAATAAAAAGTTAATAGCTTCATAATGACAATTATACCCCTTGATGAAAAGTATATCCATGCAGCTCTTACATTTGCTTCAGATAGGTGCAATCGACTATAACATGTAGTACAGGACAGACAAATAATTGAATTTACAATTACAGCTGGAGATGAGCAAAAAGAACACAATTTATAGTATGATTTCAGGCTTAAAATAATTGAAGTTGTTACTAAAAAAATAAACAAAGACTTGGTATTTGATGATTTTGACATCATGGTAAAGATATCTGATAAGATATATGAAATAAATCATAAAAATCAGTCAATTGTGGAGGAGAAAGCAAGTTTTGTATCTCTAAGATTAAAAGATACAGTTACAGCTGTGTCTTTAGATGCAAAATTTATTATATTTGGTGTTATAATTGCAATGCCAAAACTTCAATTTTATTATTTAACTTTCCACCTATATAGAAGGATAACAACTGGTGCTTGAAGTGCAGGAAATTGACTCTAACAGATAATCTTCAAAGATTAACTAATAACAGTGGAAGATTGGACACCTGAAGGCCTTTGTACCCTACCGAAGACTAAAAACAGCAAATCTGTTAAAAAAAATCGTAAGTGCTGGAATGCAACTTATTAATTGGAGCAAAGGATGCCAAATTTGTAGTAAAGGTGGTTGTTACATTAATGGAGAATACCAAGATTATTATGTTTACCAATGCTGCAGTTTGTTTTACAGCATACAATTACAGCCAGTGCAGATTATCCCCAACTACCCTGGATGATATAAAACCCAGAATCAGAATAAGAATCAAGGTGAAGATGGAATATAGGCTGAAATGATCATGGCAGGTGGAGAGAAACTCGCAAAAAGTGTATACCGACTGATACAAGCAATATGGACCAAAGAAGAACTACCAGCAGAATGGTAAACATCTCTAATTTGCCCAATACATAAGAAGGGCGACAAACTGTGAAATGTGACAACTATTGAGGAATCGCCCTGTTTAACGTCTGCTATAAGATACTGTCCAATTGCCTCACACATGGAATTCAGCCAGTGGTAGAATCGGTGCTTGGGGAGTACCAGGGAGGTGTCCGGCTAGGGTGATCAACAGTATATCACATCTTCAATCTCCAACAGCTCACTAAGAAACTAGGTGAGTATGATAAACATTTGCATATTTTTTTCGTATATTTTAAGAAGGCCTGTGATAGTATACATCACAAGAGCCTGCTCAGCTGTTGAAGGAAGTTTGGCATCGCAGAGAAACTCATCAATCTGATAAAGATCTGTCTGAGGGACACACATGCAAGTTTGAAGATGGGAAATCGTGTAACTGAGGAATTTGAAATAGTGACAGGACTCAGGCAAGGAGATGGTTTATTCCCTGTCCTGTTCAACTTTGCCCTCGAAAAGATCGTATGTCAGACCTTCCAAGAGAACGAAGGGATTGAAATCGAAGGAAAGAGACTGGCATACTTAGCCTAGGCAGACAACATCTGTTTACTCTCTAGATCCGAACATGAGGTGGAGCAAATGACCGGAGCACTAAAGGAGGCTGCCAGCAAATCTGGGCTAAACATAAACGAAGCCAAGACAGAGTACCTCGTTAAACGTGGCCAAAATCAGACTGTTGGTCATCTACAACCACTGCCGGTGGGAGACCAGTCCTACAAGAGAGTGCATGAATTTAAATACCTAGGGGCATTTTTCACTGAGAACTCGTCATGTGAAGCAGGGATCAATGCCAGAATACAAGCAAGAACCTGATCTTACCACGGCCTAGCACAATTGCTTCGGTCGAGATATCTCTCCATACAGTTCAAGATTCGACTATACAAAACCCTGATCCAGCTTGTTGTTCTATGTGGCTGTGAGACATGGAGTATCCGGAAATAGGACTTCCATAAGCTCCTCGTTTTTGAGAGAAAAGTGCTTCAGAAGATATTCGGTCTGATCCTGGATGCAGACACGGGGAAATCGAGGATCAGACTCAACCAAGAGTTTGAGGAATTATACCAGCTGTCCAACATAGCAGGAACTGTCAAAGCCAAATAAATGCAGTGGGCCGGCCATGTGGCACAGACAAAAGATCACAGATGGCCTCGGAAGCTCCTGGATTTCGCACCTACAGGAGACCACCAGGAGACCAAAGAAGCGTTGAATGGATGGCCACCGTGAAGACTTAAACCAAGCATCAATAGATGTGGGTAGATGGCGCATAGAGAAATGCATACAATACAATGGAGGAAACTTGTAGCAGCGTGCGGTGCACTGGGCCTGATCACGTAGTAGTAATAGTAGTAGTAGTAGTAGTAGCAGTTCTGTAAATGTAAGAAAAATTAGTTACAGGTAAACCATTTAAATGTTGGGAAAAGGGAATACTGATGAGAATTCCTTACACTCATACTGAGAGAAACACGCGGGTTGATTATAAAGCTCAACAAGGAACTGGTATACATATTCCAAATGTCGTAGCAGTTCCCTAGTTTAAAGGTCATACTGTTAGTAAATTTAAGACAAATGATGAATTCTGTAGGTGGATGATATGTGATGAACATCACAGTTAAATATTTACAGTTCATTATGGTAACGGTTCTGATTCGCAATTCATTCTGAAGTACTGTGCTGGAAATATAGTAAAACCATATATCATCTACGCAGGAAATAAAATGATAATATTGGAGATCACACATTTAGTATAAAAAATTATAGATAGCAGTAATTTTATACAGGGACCTTATAATGGATTACCAAAATGCATTTGATTTGAAACAATTGAAGAATTGTTAACTCGCACATTTGCTCAATACACATGATGTCAAATATTATTGTTTTGATACTATGTAAAAAGGACAAAGAAAATTATCTATTGAATATGAGGAGAGAGCGTTTAGAACTAAAGAAACGGTTCCTAGAAATATCTAATATAGATCCATTCTGTTATTTAACAATTGCTGGAGTTTGTATAGGTATCAACAGGTCTAAATATTTGCCTAATGGAAGAACTGATGTATTGGATAAAGAACAAAAATAAATTTATAGCAAAGAGTCTGTAGCTTGGTTAAACGGTTTGAACAGTAATAATATTCAACATCGTTTTAATTGTGGTGAAGTAAGTATAGTTGGAGTGAAAGTACATTATTTTGATACAGAATCCAGTATTGTTGATCAATAACATGGTTGCTTTGGGCATGTAGAAAAGTTGTAAAAATGAAGCGATTAAAAATAAAAATAAAGAACCGATGGATGATCTATAGGAAAAGACATTAACAAGAGGCACAAAAATACCAAATGCTGGACGTAATTTGGTAGGGAAGTGGGAATGTGACTGGATTAAATCAGCAGAGTATAGAAAACCGGATTCTTGATATTCATGGTACACTCCTGAAATCGCCGTGCGGGAAAATCCCTACTTCATCACTACATCAGAGATGCTGTGTGATTTTAGCACCATGTTCAGACTCACTATGATGTTGATAACCTGCCATTGTAGCAGCAGTAATCGATCTCACAACTGCGCCTGACACTTGTCTTATTTAGGCGTTGCCGACCGCAGTGCCGTATTCTATCTGTTTACATATTTCTGTATTTGAAAACGCATTCCTATACCAGTTTCTTTGGAGCTTCAGTGCATCTTTTTGAATTATCTCCTTATTCGGATCATCATCCAGATAGAACTTTTTTCTAATAATATCCATCTCTGCTTACTATTACATCTTATGCTTCCTTCCTCCTCCTAGTCAGTGCAATTCACGTTATGAACTACCAGAGTTCTATTAATTCACTTCCTCGGTTTCCTCACTGAAGCCTACAACGCTGCTAGATTCAAGTTTATTTGTTAATTATAAACAAAGGTGACCTATTCATTCACACAAATTTACAGTTCACCAGCTAAGTCAATGACCTTCAGTAACATTCAATAATCGATTATCAAATTACTTTTCGTTGTGCGTAATTATACTCAGTCGGAGTAGTAATTATTGGTGAATCACACATATACAGCATACACATTCCTCATAGAAAAAAATGTAAAGTCGACAGCTAAAAATAAATTGTAATTCTTAATGCTTCCCAAAGCTTTCCAGGCCCACATCTGCCGCTACGTTGTGACGATGCTGTACAAAGTGCATGTTTCCATAGCCGTGTGGCAGAGCGAGTCAGTGGGCGTGTATAACTCAGTGGGAGCGCGCCGTGTGATACTTAGTTCGCAAACTGCCTGCCGCGTGAACCCGAAACATGTGCGAAAGGAGAGATACCTAGCGCTGCTCACGCGGTTGCAGTGCTCTATTGTGATACCACCCCAGACAGTGTAATGGAAGTCCCGCACGCTCGTTGCAACACGGAGTAGGACATAAGTTAAAAAGTGTGTTTCAGTGGTAAAAAGCAATTATTTGACGGTGCTTGCATGGGTATGCCACGTAATAGTGCAAACGATACGTTCACTGCACAATATAAGTTAATTCCTGAGTGTTAAAATCTTATGCGGTACTACACTCCTGGAAATGGAAAAAAGAACACATTGACACCGGTGTGTCAGACCCACCATACTGGCTCCGGACACTGCGAGAGGGCTGTACAAGCAATGATCACACGCACGGCACAGCGGACACACCAGGAACCGCGGTGTTGGCCGTCGAATGGCGCTAGCTGCGCAGCATTTGTGCACCGCCGCCGTCAGTGTCAGCCAGTTGGCCGTGGCATACGGAGCTCCATCGCAGTCTTTAACACTGGTAGCATGCCGCGACAGCGTGGACGTGAACCGTATGTGCAGTTGACGGACTTTGAGCGAGGGCGTATAGTGGGCATGCGGGAGGCCGGGTGGACGTACCGCCGAATTGCTCAACACGTGGGGCGTGAGGTCTCCACAGTACATCGATGTTGTCGCCAGTGGTCGGCGGAAGGTGCACGTGCCCGTCGACCTGGGACCGGACCGCAGCGACGCACGGAAGCACGCCAAGACCGTAGGATCCTACGCAGTGCCGTAGGGGACCGCACCGCCACTTCCCAGCAAATTAGGGACACTGTTGCTCCTGGGGTATCGGCGAGGACCATTCGCAACCGTCTCCATGAAGCTGGGCTACGGTCCCGCACACCGTTAGGCCGTCTTCCGCTCACGCCCCAACATCGTGCAGCCCGCCTCCAGTGGTGTCGCGACAGGCGTGAATGGAGGGACGAATGGAGACGTGTCGTCTTCAGCGATGAGAGTCGCTTCTGCCTTGGTGCCAATGATGGTCGTATGCGTGTTTGGCGCCGTGCAGGTGAGCGCCACAATCAGGACTGCATACGACCGAGGCACACAGGGCCAACACCCGGCATCATGGTGTGGGGAGCGATCTCCTACACTGGCCGTACACCACTGGTGATCGTCGAGGGGACACTCAATAGTGCACGGTACATCCAAACCGTCATCGAACCCATCGTTCTACCATTCCTAGACCGGCAAGGGAACTTGCTGTTCCAACAGGACAATGCACGTCAGCATGTATCCCGTGCCACCCAGCGTGCTCTAGAAGGTGTAAGTCAACTACCCTGGCCAGCAAGATCTCCGGATCTGTCCCCCATTGAGCATGTTTGGGACTGGATGAAGCGTCGTCTCACGCGGTCTGCACGTCCAGCACGAACGCTGGTCCAACTGAGGCGCCAGGTGGACATGGCATGGCAAGCCGTTCCACAGGACTATATCCAGCATCTCTACGATCGTCTCCATGGGAGAATAGCAGCCTGCATTGCTGCGAAAGGTGGATATACACTGTACTAGTGCCGACATTGTGCATGCTCTGTTGCCTGTGTCTATGTGCCTGTGGTTCTGTCAGTGTGATCATGTGATGTATCTGACCCCAGGAATGTGTCAATAAAGTTTCCCCTTCCTGGGACAATGAATTCACGGTGTTCTTATTTCAATTTCCAGGAGTGTATATAAAAATTTAAACTATAATGCGTAAAAATCTGTGAAACGCAATTTAACGTGAAATATTAATTATATAAATAGGGTGATACATGTAAACAACTTCCATGTAAAGAGAAGAACGAAAGAGGTAGAGTAATGGACCAAAATTGCTTCAACTACGGGCTCTATGTGAGAGGGAATATGCAGTAACTGAGTGTGAGTAAAGAAGCTATTGCTTACAGTTTACAAACACAGATAAATTCGGAAACTACCTAAATAAAGTAAGTTGCACAAATTAATAAAATGGGCAATTCAGTTTCAGAGGAAGGACCTCTGCACGATTAAATGGTAACTGATGTTCTTATAAACTGGAATCCTTACCTCCAAGCCACAGTTCACAGAGCATAATCCCCATTTCTATAATTACAGTTTTCAGTATACAGGTAAATGCCAAGAGAAGCACAATTCTGTGAACACTTTGTCACAGATATTCACGTGGATCCTGGAATATACAAGCTAATAAAGGCTTGGCAGAAATATTTCAGACGTAATTTGTTCTGAACAGATTAGCGCTGTAGACAGAACACGGAAAAACTCGAGAACATACATTTATCATTCATGCAAATGCTACAACACATAATGCCACAGTAGAATTATCACTCCTGATGAGGACCCACTTCACATATTACCAATCCATGGATTATTACTAAATGGCCCTCGTAGCAGAACTTATCACTTTCGAACGACATGTGCGTCGTCGTGAATCGAATTTCTAAAGGTAAATGTTGAGACAAGCAATCTCAGACGATCAAAATTCCTTTCTATTATAAAGTAATCCTCCAGAAAGGGCAGTGACAGGGGTATCGAAATTGAGTTTACCTAAACTTGTGTCTTTGGTAGGAAAATTAAGTAATGATTTAATCTGCAGCGCCGGAAAATTTGACCACAATGTGTAGAACATGCAAAAGTAAAATACAAGGAGTGTGACAGATATCGCACAGTTCGATGTTCAGTCTGAGTAGGACTGTGTGGGTTGTGAGGAAGGGCTGGTGATTCGTTTTGCACTCATTTCTGATTGATTATAAAACTGACAACGTTCCAGCGAGTAGTAATGGCTCGTGTGATAAATCCTAGAATACCCATCTACGGCTAAATTGTTTCCCCTCTCCTCGGTTAAGAGAAACTGGCAGTTTCGATTGTCCAACTGAGGTTGATAGCCCTCAGGGACTCTATTAGAAGTCCTACATGGGATAAAATTTCAAGTAATGTCACATACTGACTGCAAATTTTGTTTATCGTTGATCCATGGTTGAGTATGAACATGTAGAAGACTGTCAGTGGAAGTAATTACAAACTAAAGCCTGGAAGGATGAGGTAAGATAACCGTTTATCCCCAGACGGCAACGAGGTCATTAGCAACGGAATACGGCTTAGCAGCGGACATAAGTGCGGAAGGAAATCAGCGTCGTCAGTTTCATCAGAGGAGGGCTCCCTAGCAGTCTTCTTCGTAGTTATAGGAAAACTGCGGGGAAAAAAAATCTGGAGAGCCATCAATAGTAGTTTGAGCCTGATTCTCCTGAATGCAAGTTGAATGTCTACCTGTTGTACGCAAATATGAGTGGGTGTGCTGTATGAAATTGAAATTCCGAATATTCTAACGAGAATTGAAGGTGATGTGTAGAATCATCAGCTTCTGAACACGTTTACAAACTTATTTTCTTATAATTATGTCTCATTATTTGGACACCTAATTTGCCACGACCGCATGCGAATAGATAAATTAAAGGAAGGCAAGCGCGTAGATGGCGAGATGGAATGAGTGGGACACATGACATAAGATTTCTTTTCCAAATACTACACAGCATGACAGAGGGTCGACAGGTACATAAAGGACATTCACTATTTGTATTATTGCGCAAAGCAGAGACAACTGGAAAATTTTGTACCTCAGAGGACAATTTATATCAACGTCTACAGAACTTAATTTTGCGTCTACAATTCTTGTTTTTTATTAATTGCTTCTGCAGTAGAATGAAACGTATTGACACAACAACATAAGCACTTTTGCAGACAAAGTTGAAGCCACAGGCGAATTGATAACGTCTAGTTACATTATCTGGATCGGTGTCCTGTGAGATCCTGACGAGTCCAATTTGAACTGAGTTTCAAGCATAAGACGTATTAGTCTAAGGAAAGCAAAACTTTAGAATTAAAGCTGAGCTCAGCGGTGCACTGGTTACGGTCCTGGAGGAGCACAGCTGGTATCCGTCCGACCACCAAAATGAAAGTGAATCCCAGTATGGCACAGCCATCTCCTACCCTGTCACTGTCCTGTTCACCTTCGTGTTCCATCTCTAAGGACCTCGTTGTTAATAGAGTAGAAACAATACTGCTGGTTGCTTTCTTTCTCCTTTATGAACCGCTAGAATTCCATAATAAGTCGGCCGGCCGATGTGACCGAGTGGTTCTAGGTGCTTCAGTCTGGAAACGCGAGACCGCTATGGTCGGAGGTTCGAATCCTGCCTCGGGCATGGATGTGTGTGATGTCCTTAGGTTAGTTAGCTTTAAGTAGTTCTGAGTTCTTGGGGACTGATGACCTCAGATGTTAAGTCCCATAGTGCTCAAAGCCATTTGAACCATTTTGAACCATAATAAGGCAAAGATCAAATAATAAAACACCTGACAAATTAACAGTAGCCCTTCGTCAGGCAAACGAAAGAGAGGTGATCTGTCTGGAGATAGGTAGTATTTGCACGTTAGGCGGTGAGTTATAGTCCTAGCCACTTGATGTGGTGTATACTCCGTGTAAAGCTATACGCAGGTTGATCAAATAATGTGGAGAACGTGCTCTGTGCCTTCTTTCAACTCGATGGTGAATTCTGACAGAGGCATCTGATCCCACTACAGCTTTAGCTAGTACACGTGAACGGTATTGTTTGAGTGTTCGAAAGTTGATTCCTGTTGATGATTGATTCAACAAGTCGGAATCAGTCTCGAGAAGTAACAGGAGGTTGAGGGGCGGACGATCATTAGGATATGTAACTGAAAGCGCAGACGGATGCAACAGACGAGGGGGCGGAGCAGGGGCGTACATACGCTCTGATTTGTCACCTACTGTACTGCACACATCCGACAACAATGTAGATAAACAAGAGGAATATATGTTCATAGAGATCAAATCCTTTACCAGAAAGTGCTTAATATGTGTCCTTTACAAACCTCCTAAAGTAGGTGGGTTCGCTTTCTTCGAAGCTCCCCTCTCTACTCTCGAATCGTCATATGAACATGTAATTATAGCAGGTGACACTAACATTAATTTTCTGCGCAATAGTCCTTCCACTGGTAAATTTAAGAGGGTGCTTTCTTCCTCAAATATGACGCTACTTCATCTGGCACCTACTCGTCACAGGACTACCAGTCACACTTTCATAGATATATTAGCAACGAAATCTCCAAACAGAATAATCCGCACCTCTCAAATATCTGCGCCTGGCATGTCTGCCCATGACATCATTTTCATGACATGTTCACGAGAATGTCCTAGAAAGAAACAAAAACTGTCTACATACCGAGACTTCAAACGCATAAATTCGCCTGAACTCGAAACTGAGGCACAAGAAATAGTTTGGGGGATGACCTCTACTCCCCTCATGGACATAAACGACAAACTCCAAGATTTCACTAACAAAATTACCCAACTATATGACAAATACGCTCCAATAAAGACCAGAAAAGTAAAAAGGAAACCTACACCTTGGCTGACTGATGAACTAAAACAGCTCATGAATCTCAGAGATGCTGCACATCGAGCATACAAGATACACCCTACACCTGAAAATCACACTGTATACAAGCAGAAGCGAAACAAAGTCAGTCAAGCGGCGAGAAACGCTAAGCTCAGGCATGCCCGTACATTAGCTGACAATAGATGTAGACCAGCTATCCTGTGGAAAAATCTCCGTAGTCTCGGTTTAGGCAAAATAAAAGTTGCAGAAAATCCCATGGTCCCAGCTGAAGAACTAAACCGATTCTTCACATTACCCGCAACCACAACTGAACCGCAAAAAAAAAAAACAGAGAATCATTGATTACTTCATGGGGATGAACGACTATAGCAAAGAAAAATTCTATCTACGGCACGTCACTTGCAATACTGTCAAGAAAGCTATAATGCGGATTAGATCAGCATCTACTGGACATGATGGCATCACTATCCAGATAGTAAAAATTATTATTGATCAACTACTGCCCTCTATAACAGACATTTTCAACGATTCATTAATCACAAGTGTTTTCTCTGAGGCCTGGAAACTGGGACAAATTAAGCCTCTGCCTATAAAGGACATCACTACAGCACCCTCTGACTACCGCCCCATCTGCCTTCTTCTTGCACTATCAAAAGCCTTAGAATGTATAGTCCATGACCAGCTCACCAACTACCTAACTACTAACAACCTACTAGACGAATACCAATCAGGTTTCCGTAAACATCGAAGCACAACATCCGCACTGATAAAGGTGACAGATGACCTGAAACTTGCCATGGACAGACAAGAAGCAACTATCATTTGCTTCTTAGATTTCAGCAAAGCATTTGATACTGTCGACTTCGACATCTTACTAGCCAAACTTAGCGATCTAAATTTCTCACCAAGTGCAGTGCAATGGTTTCGCTCATACATGACGTCTCGTCAGCAACGCGTCCTGTCCGGGAATATGAAATCACAATGGCGGCAGGTAGTGTCAGGCGTTCCCCAAGGCTCAGTACTAGGTCCCATACTCTTCTCTCTGTATGTCAATGATGTGTCATGGGTTTTGACTTATTGCAAATATCATATGTATGTTGATGACCTTCAGTTGTATCTAAGTGCGGAACCAAGCAATCTTAAGAAAGCTATTGAATATTTCAATACTGATCTCGATGCACTATCAAAATGGGCACAGGGCATAGGACTAAAACTAAACCCATCTAAACCCAAGCGGTACTTGTTGGTCACTCTAAGCTCATTAGCCCAAAAAATCGGGAATCCGTACCATCTCTTATCCTTAATGGAACAAATATTAACTTCTCTCCCTCAGCATAGAGTTTGGGAGTAATAATAGATGAAAATCTAAATTGGGCAGAGCACGTAACTGCAGTGTGCCAAAAAGCATCAGCATCCCTTCATGTCCTACAAAACTATAAAAATCTCTTCCTTTTCGATCTGAAAAAGAAATTAGTACAAACGCTTATACTCCCAATCATTGACTATAGCGATATTATCCTACAAGGCCTCTCTCAGGAAAACTCGCGACGTCTCGAACTGGTCATGAATGCCTGCGTCCGATATATCTGTGACGTTCGACTTTTTGATCACATTTCACTAGGATATGCAAAATTGTCCTGGCTGCGTGCAGACAAACGCAAAGATTTCCATACACTCTGTCTCATTTACTGCCTTATGAATGTACACTGTCCCTCATATCTCTCCTCGTCCTTAACGCTTATGTCGGAACAACATGACAGAAACACACGTTCCCATCATAATAAAATCTTCTCTGTTCCACTGCATCGCTGTCACCTTCTCCAAGTCCTTTACAGTAGCGGGAACCCGACTCTGGAATAGCCTCCCTCGTTACGTTAGAGAACTTAAAAACATGTCCGGCTTCAAAAAACAGTTAATGACGTATCTACTTAAGCAACAGTAATGCCTTCCTCTGTACATGAATGCACTTCACCTTATTACGTCCCTCTTTCCTCCTCCTTAAATCTCCCTTCCCCAAAACTCGCTGTACTAGTAAACATCTACTTTACACAGCAAGATATTAATGTACATCTGCACAAATCTTCATTACTATTGCCAATTTTTCTCATGTTTATCATTATTATTTGATTTTTTATTGTTACTGTTATCGATTTTATCATAATTTGTATGTATAGCACCTGTTGTAAAAATACTGCCAGTACTTATTAGGTCTTAGTCATTACTCTTTATTCATATTATGACTAGAGTAATCAAATTTTTCTTATTTAAACTATTGTCATGATGTAACTCTGATGTATGAAATGCTGCATGTGTGAAACACTGGTCCGATGTAAGAGAGGGCCTGATGGCCCTAATCTGATCAGGTTAAATAAATAAATAAATAAATATTCCTTGGGTTAGGTGTCAGTTGTTAATCAGTGCCTACCGGCGCACACCAGTCCCGATGGGACTGGTCTATTGCTGTGGAAAACCTCCGGCGATATGGGTTCTACAACAGCGCTGGCTGTGATGCATCGTAAAACTCGCCCAACGAAACTGGAGTGGGTGCGATGTGCGTGCATGAAGGTGGGTAAGTGATCAGTACTGGGCAGTCAGAGACAGATAATGCTTTGCAGTGTTTCCTGTCTCGTCGTACTACACAAACTGCAGCCTTCCTGTCCCCCGACCACGCACCAAGCAGAGCCGTGATTGTTCTAAAATTATCTCCACAAATTCAGGTACAAAAAACACACATGCTCTCCATTATTTGTATATAAAACGGTCGTCACCAAACAAAATAAACAGAAGACAACACGGAGAGTTGGCTGTAAACAACTATCACAATGAAGCAAGGAACTGGTGTTTCACATGGCACCTTGCCTGTCACTATTGAGTATTACCCATCACACGGCCCCTTATGTGTACGGTTCGAACAAGAAAAATATCGGTACGAGTGGCAAGGAGTTGAGTTTGTCAAAACGAAAAGGTGCTGAGGCCCATGCAGCACTTTCGCAGGCCTTTTTCTCCGGTTCTGTCAGTGCTGAGAGACAGCGTTAACTTGTTTAGTTTTTCTCATTTAGGCAGCTTATCCTTGGCTTTCCGTTCTGTTAGGTCGTTTTTACAGCTTTGCTGCTAATATTATGAAACAAATATTTCACACTACAGTTTTAATTCCCGTCCATTAATTTGCCTACTAGCATACTTAAATTGTGTAGATGAAACACTTTACCATGTTATCCGCAAAACTACGCCAAAATTTTGAAAAAAAAACGCTAAAATGCATTTCGAAAAGGTTTGTCTAAAGATAAGAAATAAAACAGATTACAGAAACATTTGAAGTGCCTTTGAATTATGTTGAAAATCACGTACAGTGAACGAGGCGCGTTAAATGGTTCTCTTACATATATTATTTCTTACTTTATACAAGTCATTCAAAGGAACGTCTCGTTTTTTTGAAACTTTCATTTTTTAGTTTCCTTCAGAGAGTATATTATTATTAAGAGCATACAGCTCACGAGAAAGCAGAGAAGATTCAATTTGTCTTATAATTTTAACATATTTTATTTTTCCATCAGAAAAGAAAGAACTCCATATTCTGTACACGAATGTAGCTATTGATGTGCAAAATAGCTGGACTCTGAAGAGATGAAATTTTAGACACGTTTATATAGCCAGCAGCAGCTGTTGGTAAAATATTTCAATTTTCCCTGAAATCGATAGTTAAGTTTTTCTTAATTGTCTGATTACTTTCAAGCTATTAAGTCTTTTCTTTGCAAACCTAAACCTCAAGCTGGTCAGTTTGATGCCACACTGGCCTACTTGTAGCCCAACTTTACGCTAGCACAGGAAAGGTTCAGTACTAGGCCACAATTCTCAAACATGATTGACTTTATTACAATGTAACTCTCTGAGCAAGTTTTATTCCTTGGTACTTATTGAAAAAAAAGCAGAGCAAACATTTTAAGACAAAACTTCTCATATAAACACTACTCTAATTAAATATAGAAATCTCTAAAACAAATTCAAGGTGCCAAGTAAATGTGTTTAGAGTTAACTTCTGCAATAGTTCAACACAGGATCATTAAGCAACATTAAACATAAACAAACTCCTGGTTTTAAAATTAAGCGACCTCTCACGCAACTACAAATGCATCGAGAGATAATGGTTATAATTGGAGGTGTATACTTAAAGCAGGATTACACAGCTTTCCTTTCATTATACATGAACTGCCGCTCTTGGTACGAGCCCTTTTACTCTCCAACAATCAACAGGTCCAGCTCGGCCGCTCCTCAGGCCGGTCGTTGTACACACGGGCGAGAACACAAAGTAACAAGACAAGCTTCTAAAACACACAAACAGTTGGTGTTAATTCAACAAGCCTCAAAATCATGTTCATAGGTGCTTCAGAGAATACAGGCCACACCATAATGACAATTTAAACTAAGGCATGGAAAACTTCAAGCAACCAGTTGGTCCAGTAAGTAAAATAAAAAACCGTTTGACCACACTTCATAAACCATCAAAATACGGGCATTTCACTACTAAGGAAATCGTTCAGGACTGGCAGTTGATAATACCCATAGCACAGATTGAAGTAGTTGAAGAGAATTTCGAATGAGGAAACAAGAGGCAGCAATACATTAAATCAATTTGTTACCACACAGTTCATGGGCCGAAATTTTGCTCACCGGAAAAAAAAAGCTATCCATGGTTCTACTGCCGCCGGAGCAGAAACGAGGCTATCCACTCATAGTCCCGTCAACCAATGAACGTCAGAATCTCCAAAGCCAGTACCAACAGTTTCAGTTCTACGCGTTGCCAGCTTATACTGCCGCCCAGAGGGCTTCCACACACAGTGCATGCGCACACTTTCCTAGCGACTCCGTGTTCACTCCCTCTTCACTTGCCTCGCCTCAGGCGCGCGCTATATAGGCAAACTTAAGGCCAGAGGGGATCGATAACCGCTAGGTCGATGTGCACACATCACTTCTCATTCTTGGCTATCAAAATTCGGAAAATCATTATCTGTCAAATAACGTATGAAGTTTTACCCAGATAACTTTCAAACAAATAAATTTTTCTTTGTAAAACTGAACGTAATACTGATCAATTTTATACGACACTTTTCTATTTCACATTGTCCATTCTGCTCTGAAAATTTGATCAAATTACATTGTATAATTTTTAGGGAGTCTTACTTTCGTTCCACTCGAACTTTAGAAGAAGAAATTTTGCTCTTACGTGTATCAAATAAGGCAGAAATATCGCATTTTTCTTTTACTTTCACTGATAGCTCTGGTGTTGGCCTGAGGTGTGAATCAACCTTGAAACCATCATGGAAAGGGAAGGACGTTAGACTTAAAAATGAATACCTATAACGTTGCCAATTAAAATGACGTCATTTGTGCGATTTCTCCATGGTCTTAGAGACGACCTATTTGTTGTTTATCATCGTTCGTAGGAGGAGACAAAACTGGACTGGGCATTATAGACCATCCGTTAAAGTTCTTGAGATCACTCTCGTAGTATAGGAAAACATTTTCAATCTAAAGTGTGTCTCAAACCTTTTGCGCCACACTAAAAATAGGAAGAGGGACAGTCAACAACCGATTAAATTGAGATAGGGAATCAATGGTCGGAAAAGCATATTTATTGTGTTATGAACATATGCAGTGCTTACCACAAGACAACAACGTAGCTCATAGTGACTCTTCAAAGTGTCGACCGACAGTCTCCATGAATGCATAGCAACGGCGGAGGAAGTTCTGCCGCACTCCCTCAAAGATCACTAGTGTCTGTCGTACCGGGAGACACGCAGCTTGGACCCTAGCAAGCAGGTCTCCATCCGTCTCCATGGGGGTTTCATTCACTAACGTCTTGACGGAACCCTAGAGGAAAAATTCTAGCGTTATAAGATCCAGAGGTCGCGCTGGCCATCGTGCTGGACTTTTCCTACCAAAATAATGATGAGGGTACGTGAGGATAGATGGAAAATATGTCAGGAGGTTCGTTCGTTTGTTTACAAGTTTAGAAAAAAAAACGAATGTCAATAGGAGCTGAACTTAACTGTGTGAGAAGATCAGTAACATGCTTCCATATAGTTGTAATCTTTTTATCCACATTATTTATTTCTGACTGCACATACATTCATCTTGGCACTTTAATTAATTTAGTTAAAATATTACAATATTTTTTGTAGTATGCAAACCTAATTTATTTTGCCATTTTCTAACTTCCGTTACATGAGATTTTAATTCCTCTAGCTATCCCTGCCCTCTAGTTATTTTTAATGGATCTTCTGAATAACTTTTCAGGAAGGCAACTTTCAAATATTGATACAAATTTGTCGTGGAATATACTGACTTTAACATTAGCATTCCTATTTCTGTATATAACACGTCCCATACCACCCCCTTTCAGCTTACTCTTAAAGCATTGTGTTCTGGTCTCATTAATAAGCCTCAGGGCAGCAAGGCGCCGAATAGCTCACTTATTTTAGTTGTACATCATGATTAGCTAGTCCATCAACAAATGGGTGGACATTAATTGTTTCAGCCTGAGCATTGTCAATAAAAATGTTATCAATTATTATCTCACTATCTTGCTACACATAAGTTGAAAAACTGGCTACAGGAATTAGATTAAAACACCCAGATAATTATTATATTTAATTTTTCGTTTCTGTATCTTTTAGTAAATCCACATCGAAACCTCCAAAAACTACTTACAGGTAGCTCAATAGATCTGTCATAAATCGATGAAAGTTTCCTAGAGGGAATCTGTATACTGCTACAATTATTAAAGAAGTATGCTTCAGCAGTAGACCACAAGCACATTCTTCTAGTTCTGACCAACACAAAACTATTTGTTTTAATGTTTTTCACTTTGTTACCAACTTCTATTTATATGTTGCAACTCCTCCTTCTTCCATGTTAACTCTACAAAAAGGTGGCGCTAATCTGTAGTCCTTATATTAACTACACCATCCTTGTGGTTATGTGGTGTTCAGGAAGGCACAGAATATCTATCACTTCACAACTTTCCATATCTTCTAGGCCTACAAGAAGCTCATCTATCTTGTTTTTCAAGTCCCCAATGTTCTGATCAAACAAATTAATTATACGAGGGCGGTCCAGAAAGTAACCTCCGATTGGTCACAGTGCGGGTTGTGGGGGAGTAGCGACGCCATCTGTGCGTTCACGCACTCAACAGGTCAGTCGGCATCAAGCCGTGGTCGAGTGAACGTCGTACCTGCGCTAGTTTAGTTTTTGTGGCAGTTTGAAATGTGTACTGCAATAGAAAACCCCGCCAAATGTGAAGTGCGTGCTGTCATAAGGTTTTTTACAGCCAAAGGATATTCTGCAGCAGCTATTCATCGTGAGCTTTGTGCCGTGTACGGACCAAGAGTTACGAGTGAAGGAGTTGTCCGTGAATGGGTACGTTTATTTAAAAGTGGACGAGAAAACGTTCATGGTGAAGAGAGGAGTGGTAGACCATCATTGGTGACTGACGAACTCGTTCAGACAGTTGATGCAAAAGTTCGTGAAAATCGACGTTTCTCAATGTCGGAGTTGTCTACTGGTTTTCCACAGATTTCTAAGACTCTCTTGTACGAGATAGTGACAGCAAGATTGGGTTACCGTAAGTTCTGTGCACGATGGGTGCCCAAAATTCTTACCGACCACCACAAAACTCAAAGAATGGCCTCTGCATTAGACTTTCTGTCACGTTATGAGGACGAAGGAGAACCATTGTTAAACAGAATCGTGACCGGTGACGAAACCTGGATTAAGTACGTGAACCCTGAGACAAAAGAACAATCAAAGATGTGGGCACATTCAAATTCGCCTATCAAACCAAGAAAAGCCTCGCAAGATTTTTCTGCCAGAAAACTGATGGCAACGATGTTTTGGGATGCCAAAGGGGTGTTGTTGGTTGAATTCATGGAACGTGGTACGACCATTAATGAAGACGTGTACTGTGAAACAATAAAAAAGTTACGACGGGCTATACAAAACAAACGCCGTGGTATGCTGACTTCCGGTATCGTTTTTTTGCACGATAACGCCCGTCCTCACTCTGCTCGCAGAACAACGGCCCTTCTTGAGTCCTTCAAGTGGGACGTTATCAACCATCCACCTTACAGCCCAGACCTGGCGCCAAGTGATTATCACCTCTTCATGCATTTGAAGAAATGGCTCGGGTCACAGCAGTTTGATGACGACGAAGAGCTCAAAGATGCGGTCACAGGCTGGCTCCAGGCACAAGCGGGTGATTTTTATGCAGAAGGAATTTCAAAGCTTGTGAAGAGATACGATAAGTGCCTCAATCGCTATGGAGACTATGTAGAAAAATAGTGCAAAGATGTAGTTGTAAGATGTATATATTAAAATATTTTTATTTAACTTGGTGTATTTTTTTAAATCAACCGGAGGTTACTTTCTGAACGGCCCTCGTATGTTTCTGGAAACTGTTACTTATTATGGTCCTGTCCTCCTCTAATTTCCTTCAATATTTTCTGTCTGTAACCTGACTCTCATCTAAGAAATGTGCCCCTTTGACTCCACTAATCGCAGGGATTTTCTCTTGTGTGCTTGTGTGTCCCCCCATCCCCTTACACTTTGTCCAAGATGCTCTGCTAGTCTAACCTTCACCCTCCTATTCTGACGATACCTTAATTTGTGTATCTTCATTCCCAACGGAAGCAATAGGCATGAAACAGATACAAGGCTTTGTTCCAGCCAAAGGTAGCCCGCTCAGGTAACAATGCAGTGTACGCAAGTAAATGACGTGGAAAAATTGTTTAGGGGCAAAATAAAAACTGATATTTTATTAACACTAAGACATTTTAGGTATAGGCTACGCACACGATGTCGTTAATAATCACTAACAGTAGAAACCCATTTCATTGAGGTCTAATGCACTCGGCACAATAAACCGTGGAAAAATGCTTTGTTCGCATATCTCCAACACTCCCCCTTGAACTAATATTTTTCAAATACTCAACATTACACATCACAGATGACATCACCACCGAGCGAGGTGGCGCAGTGGTTAGCACACTGGACTCGCATTCGGGAGGACGACGGTTCAATCCCGTCTCCAACCATCCTGATTTAGGTTTTCCGTGATTTCCCTAAATCGTTTCAGGCAAATGCCGGGATGGTTCCTTTGAAAGGGCACGGCCGATTTCCTTCCCAATCCTTCCATAACCCGAGCTTGCGCTCCGTCTCTAATGACCTCGTTGTCGACCGGACGTTAAACACTAACCACCACCACCACAGGTGACACCATAATGTGTTACCAGTTTCTGACACTTGTCCTTATTGAGAGACTTGATTAGATCTGATAACGTTTCTTCTGTGCATAGATAATAATTTATGGTTATACATTCTGGCTGGCTCCAGGTGATCTGTTATAAAGTGATGCTTTATGTCACTATTTTTGGATCTCACACTAGTGCTGTCATGACTGGCAAGTTTAATAGGTCCCATCGTATCACAAAATATTACAGTTGGTTTTATTTTTGTAAGATTATATTTCAGCCATCAGTGTTCTGATCCACAGAGCTTCTTGGGTAGTGAATGATAAGACCATATATTCATCTTCCACGGTGCTTCTAGCAACTGTCCTGTGTCTCTTATATGATCAGGATATCAAACTACCCATTAGTTTAAAGCACCTTCCAGTGATGGAGCGTCTGTTTTCCAGCTCACTTTCCCAGTATTCATCACTATACCCTTCTAAATTTACATTTCCCTTTTTAGAATACTTTGGCTTATGATCAGTAGTTCCTTTCAAATATCTGAATATTCTCTTTATTACCAGCCAATCTTCTTCTCTTGGATCATTGCAAAAGGTACTTACAGCAATTGTGGGGAATGCAGTGACTGGTCTGTAAGTCCGCGCTAAGTACAGTAGACATCATACAGCTTCCAAACAGGGTACACTTTCCTTACATTTCTTGTCCTCATCAGTTATTAACAGTTTTGCATTATTTTCCCTTGTGGTAGAAGTAGGCTTACACTTTTCCACACTAAAATTTTCTAAGATTTTTCTAGTATACAGATATTAATCAGTACGTTATTCTGCTCTGTATCCACTGTGCCTTTCTTCAAACGCTAAATTTTCCTTTTCGCTTACAAGGTTTTTAATTTCATCAGGTAGGATCACATTTACTTCCTGTACCAGCTTTCCATTCAGGTAGGCTGTTTTCACATCCATCCGATGAATCAATAGGCCTCCCTTTACTGAAAGAGCTAAAAGGTATCTTAATGATGAATATTTCACCACTGGTGAGAAAGTCTCATATAATCTGTTCCTTCTTTCTGAAAATTTCCTTTAAGTACCAATACGGCCTTGAATTTTGGTATTGTACTCTCAGGATTTCTAATACTGAATACCCATCTTGTTCTTGGTGGATTTTTACTTTGAGATATGTCAGCTCATTCTTATGTATCGTTAACAAAAAATGATAGCAATTCTTTTTCAATAGCCTCTTTTCAACTTTGAGCCTTGGTACTGGCCAAGGCTTTATCGACTGTGATGTCTTCATTGCTGAAGGTTTGGGCAACATACATTTCATACTCTGGATTTTTGTTTTGTTTTGTTATACGTGTAGAACGCCTCAGACTAACTTGCTTTATTGAATCTTCTTCCTCAGTTTCATTGTCAGGCATCATAGCCGTTTGCTCTTGATCCTTATCGTCTTCTGTTTAAGTTTCCATCTCTTTTTCAGCACTATCACACATTATATTTGGTTGAACTACTGTATTATTTTGACTATTTTCCTTTATTTTATGTTTAGAATCGACTAAAAATACGACATCTCTACTGATTATTATTTTCTTAAGGATTACAAAATTATGTAAGCCACAGTAATGAATCGAAAACAACACTTATCGATTAAGCGGCGGGCAGACGCTGCCTATCAAATACGCCAACTTTATTCACTGTACATATGTCTATGTCACAGAGGACACGAACCGAATAAAAATTCGAAAAAACCGATATTTATAACAACAGCATTAAAGAGACAATATTCCGAAATTCTGGAAAGCACTGCAACGTTTCCAAATCAAAAGTTGTGTTCCACAACAGCTAGTTTTTATACCAGAGCGCTTGGAGTACGACCTTCTGCCACGACTGCCAAATGCGAATTGCTGCATCATCAGTGACCATCGTGCAAGTTTTGCTGGCAGCGGGATTAAGATCAGATCTGCCTCAGGCCAGACTACTACTGACACCAAGACACCGTCAAGCATGGGTACTCTGAAGTTGTGAAAGAGCTGACTAGAGAGTGAGACGGCGCTCTGTCGTCTTCACCGATAAGGGTAGATTCTGCTTGTATGCGAATGATGGATGTACACTTGTATGATATAACTCTGTTGAGTAGCCTATTCCATCGTGCATTTCCAAATCACAAATAGGTGTCGTTTCGGACTTCATTGTGTTGGGGGGCTATCAGTTACGACAAGCTATCACAGCTGGAGTCTCTCCAGCGGAATGTAACAAGTATCCCATCACCTTGCACAGGCTGTTATCGCCGTGCTACTTACGTTCCTTCGACTATAAAATGATGTGCTTTATAAGTAGCGCAACACACGTCCACTTACGGCTGCTCCGATGCAACCTGGTCTTCGGGCCGTACAAGAACTGCCGCGGCCAGCAAACCATCAAATCTCTTGCTAGTCGAATACGTATGAGACGCGATGAAGCAGGAGCTTAATCCTTGTGCAGGGCCTGCCAGAACCAGTGCCGAATTGCAATAAAAGGCGGTAGGTGCCTGCGACAATCTGTCTCAGGACGCCATACGCCACCGTCATGTTCGTTTGCATGCAAGAATACGTACCTGCGCTGCCGCCAGAGGGAGTACACTTCATGAAGATAAGACAGTTGGGGCAACCTTTACTGTGTCATGTGTGTTTCATTTGATCTGAATTTTTTTTCATATACTCCTCATACGTGAAGAAACGAGGCCTGGTAGGAATAATCGGATATCGTAAGAGGTATTGCATTTAACTGATGAGAGGAGACAGTATAAAAAGGGCAACAAAAGAAACACTTAAAAGGGAATACAAACGTCTAAAAAATGAGACTCATAGAAAGCGCAATAAGGCTAAGTAAGCTAGAGGACAAATGTAAGGATATGGAAGAATATATCACTAGGGAAAATATAGATTTGACCTATAAGAAAACTAAAGAGACGCCGTTGGCGGAAAAAGAAGCATTGTATGAATATCAAGAGCTCAGTTAGCAAACCTAAGCAAAGACGGGAAAACTGTAAGGTGGAAAGAGTATATAGAGGGGCGTACAAGTGAAATGAACCTGAAGTTATTTTTATAAAAAAGTAAGAGCAAGTAGATGAAGATGAGATGAGAGATATGATACTGCGAGAAGAATGTTGTAGCGCACAGAAAGACAAAAGTCGAAACAAGACCAATAAAGTAGACGTCATATCCTCAGAACTACTGACACTCTTCGGATAGTGATACATTATAAAGCAATTCCACCTGGTGTGCAAGATGTATGAGACTGTCGAAACACCCACTGACTTCATGAAGAATGTAGTAAAAACGTAAGTAAAGATATCACTGAAATTATTTAAATATACAGCATACAGGGTTATTACAAATGATTGAAGCGATTTCACAGCTCTACAATAACTTTATTATTTGAGATATTTTCACAATGCTTTGCACACACATACAAAAACTCAAAAAGTTTTTTTAGGCATTCACAAATGTTCGATATGTGCCCCTTTAGTGATTCGGTAGACAACAAGCCGATAATCAAGTTCCTCCCACACTCGGCGCAGCATGTCCCCATCAATGAGTTCGAAAGCATCGTTGATGCGAGTTCGCAGTTCTGGCACGTTTCTTGGTAGAGGAGGTTTAAACACTGAATCTTTCACATAACCCCACAGAAATAAATCGCATGGAGTTAAGTCGGGAGAGCGTGGAGGCCATGACATGAATTGCTGATCATGATCTCCACCACGACCGATCCATCGGTTTTCCAATCTCCTGTTTAAGAAATGCCGAACATCATGATGGAAGTGCAGTGGAGCACCATCCTGTTGAAAGATGAAGTCGGCGCTGTCGGTCTCCAGTTCTGGCATGAACCAATTTTCCGCGGGCTACGCGTGAAACTTGCCCGCACGCGTTCAACCGTTTCTTCGCTCACTGCAGGCCGACCCGTTGATTTCCCCTTACAGAGGCATCCAGAAGCTTTAAACTGCGCACACCATCGCCGAATGGAGTTAGCAGTTGGTGGATCTTTGTTGAACTTCGTCCTGAAGTGTCGTTGCACTGTTGTGACTGACTGATGTGAGTGCATTTCAAGCACGACATACGCTTTCTCGGCTGCTGTCGCCATTTTGTCTCACTGCGCTCTTGAGCGCTCTTACGGCAGAAACCTGAAGTGCGGCTTCAGCCAAACAACACTTTATGAGTTTTTCTACGTATCTGTAGTGTGCCGTGACCATATGTCAACGAATGGAGCTACGGTGAATTTATGAAATCGCTTCAATCACTTGTAATAGCCCTGTACATAATATTGTACAGTAATATAAACAAATACATCTGACGAGGGAAAAAGTTCGGTAAAAAATGTTACTGCACACCAACTCAATTAACCTCATCACAATTCAGAGGTAACTATAAGTAAAAATTAATATAAATGTGATATCACAGTGCTTGAATTGTTCAGAGGTACGATGCAGTCTTCCTTCGGACGTGCAGGCATGACCGAAGGAACAGGCACTGCGGCAACTACAGCCATTATGAAATACATGATGTGTATTCAAAGTTGCGAATACGAACAACCGTCAACTGTATAATGTAAGGACGACAATGAAAATTTAACTTGGATCGGGGCTCGAGCCCAGAATTTCGGCTTATCACGAGCATTCGCCATTCCGTTAAGCTACTCGAGCACCCCTTACGGCCGACTCAGACTTCCATATTCGTCAACCATCTGTCTACAACCTGCATTCGTACATCCGTTAAGTATATTCCCGCACACGTGAGACGTTTTACTTGAAAGCCGCTTCCCCGGTGTAGACGACTAAATACGATATTATAGTGTCTCTGTGGTTAGAGGTAGGATGCAGCTTTCCTTCAGACATGCATGCCTGTTTGGAAACTATTATGCAAACTGCGATTCATTCTGTGTTATAGAATTTATTGATTGTAGTGGGAAGGCTCTGACATCGATTTCAGTCGCTCTGTAGCGCAGTCTGTATCACCTCTGTGTTTCAGTGGTGGTGGAGAACGACCTGCCTGTTTCAGTCACTGACCGGCCGGGGTGGCCGAGCGGTTCTAGACGCTACAGTCTGGAACCGCGCGACCGCTACGGAAGCACGTTCGAATCCTGCCTCGGGTATGGGTGTGTGATGTCCGTATGTTAGTTAGGTTTAAGTTCTAGGGCATAGTGCTCAGAGCCATTTTTAGTCACTGTTTTGCGTGTGATTGTTCTAATTTCAATGGGTAATTTTTCTCCTCTTTGTGTGATATCCCACTTCTCTTGTCCTTACCTCTAAACTCATTCATGCTGTTTTCTCCTGTAGTTTTACTTGAGAGTGTTTATCATGCAAGTAAGAGACTGTGCGACTTTACCATTATTTGATTCTGGTTCATGTGTTTCACGTGAACTGTTGATCATTACAATAAATCACAAGTTGTGATCAGATTTGCTTTCCAAATATTCACCCTTGTCATACACTCCCGTATCCTATAGTTGTTCCCCTGAAAGGTACAGTAATCAAATCCCTTTAGATTCAAAGTAATATTTAATCAAATTTCATTAGTAATGGGTATTTGTTTGACGTGAACTGCGTCTCGGGTCTCGTCAGACCCTACCTCTGGGAATTAACCGTTCCTCAGTAAAATGTCAAAGTCAACACAGTAGACATAGTGGGTAAGAGTGAGGAAAAATTTACTTAAATTACTTGCTTTCTCCTTTCATTACTCTAGGGCAAGTATCAAAGTCCATGGCTATATGGCAGCTAGCGTAACTTCTCAAGTATATTAAGAGGCAGTCTTCAGGGATTAAATACGCGTACTCTGCGAGACAGAATCTGAAAAAAAAAATAGTAGTATAACAAGCAGTGAAATGAAGAAGGCACATATGGAACAAAGTAAGTAAATTGTTTATTATTTTAAAAATAATCGCATCATGTTGTCATCGTTGTTTCGAGTACGCTGCAGAAGTTTTGCTGAGAATTCCTTAAACATCCTGCATAATGTCCCAATCTTTCCCTATGCAATTTACATACTTTTGCAGTCGTGACGAAAGGCATTTGTAGCCGTCGATTTGCTTCAGACGAAGAGGTGCAAGAGCAGTACCGCCATGGTTCCACAACGAACAGCAAACATTTTCCTATGAAAGAATTGACCGTCTCGATTTGTATCGAGATAAAAATACTAACAGTTATGGCAATTACGTTGGAAATAATGAACGGTTTACTTACCTACTTTTTTCCATCTGTCTCGTTTTCATTTTACTGTCCGTTAAAGTCTCACATCATGACTTAGAGAATGTAGATATATAATAGATGAACTTATATTGATTGTTGTGAGTTCTTGTACACTCTCTAATTCAAAATATGTTAATAGGCTGACTAGATAATGATAATCCTACCGAAAATATATGCTGAACGAAGTAAACTCACATTATAGCTTCCTGACGGCCATCTACGTGTTTTACAAATTGTGTACAATGTTTCTTGAATGTAGAAATTTCTCTGTGTATTTTCCTTATTTAAAATAATCACTTCTTTCCACTGCTACCAATTAGCTAATTTCGCCCTTTTGGGGGAATGGCTACATTAGATTACAAGCTTACATGGACCACACAGCCGTGTTAAGAGTACAACATGTAATGGCGTACCGTCGTAGGTTCGGGCACAATTGTCACAGATATGTAATTTAGTATTTAGAGTGCGAAATGTGCAACACTTACGTGGATAGTGTCGTTGTACCAGTCCAAGTAACACATTGAAATAAATCAGCATAACTCTTTAACTGAAAGCACCAATGACGTGGTTAAAGACGTAAAATGAAATTCATAGTGGCTGAGGACTAATGCTTAAGAAACATTAACGCGTAATATGTTTATCCACGCCGGCCGAAGTGGCCGAGCGGTTCTAGGCGCTACAGTCTGGAACCGTGCGACCGCTACGGTCGCAGGTTCGAATCCTGCCTCGGGCATGGATGTGTATGATGTCCTTAGGTTAGTTAGGTTTAAGTAGTTCTAAGTTCTAGGGGACTGATGACCTCAGAAGTTAAGTCCCACAGTGCTCAGAGCCATATTTGTTTATCCACTAAACCAAATCTCTCGGTCTGTACATTTTTTAAACGTTCTGTTGCTACTATATACATAATACATCCCGAAGTATAGTTTTCACGATGAACAGTACTTTAAGAAAAATTTTGAACTACGGAGTGTTTGCTAGTAGTCGATAGTTCAGTGGAATGTAAAAATGTCAGCTAAATTATGTTTTTAGCTAAAAATACATAAACAATGAAAATAACTTACTCTGTAGGCAGTTTACAAATATTTTAGATATTTTAGTGATTAATATTGCAAAAAATTAACCATAAGGGGAAATAACGCATTTCCTATTTCATTCAGTCGAAAATTAAGCAGGTGGACCGATGAACCAGCCCTTAATTCTAATATTGTGTCACTTCAGCTAAGCGATAATTTTTGTACAGTTAATAGTGACGTCAAGGTTCAGAAATTGAACATTGGTCTTTCTCTGAGTAAGCTGACAGTGTCGTTCTCCTATTCGTCCTTGCGTGACCTGGAAAACTGCGCACCGTTACTTTAAAAGCGTTAGAAGTTACAACGAGAACTAATTCGGTAGGGCGCGCTACGAAATCGCAAGTGGCCCTCCATTATTTAGTGGCGCGCGAGTTGATTTAGAGAGGCCCGGCGTGCGATTCCTGGTGTCCAGATAAGCGGCACAACTCTCTGCCGCTAGCGTTGCTATTTCCTTCGGCAGCGGCAACGAAACACCACACAGCGAGCTGGCCGCTTTTCAATGCCCTCCCATGCGTTGCAGTAATTTTCCTGAGCAAGGAATGAAGTGTATATGCTCATACCGCTACATCACAGTAAAGCAAAAAACACGTTTACGACTAAAACACTGGATTACCGGTTACATTAAATTACAGACCTCTTCAGTATCAGCAACCAGAATAAATACACATATAACAGATACACCGTCCCTGCCAGTGGTGAAGACCGCTTTGTTTCACTGTCGAAAGTTTACCAATAATAATGTGAATTCGAAAGTTACCAATAATGATAGCATCAGCGTGGTACTATAAAGGCAGAAGAAAATGTTTACAGATTTCATGTATGAAACTTAGCTTTCATATTAACTTCTCACCGCCGAATAAAGTACATACTAAAGAGTTTATGTAAAATACATGTAAGCACTGTTGTGGTAGAAGCTTAATTTAAACTGACATAATGGTATCAGAAGATTACTGTAGGAGCTCACTGAAGCGCCCTTGGGCTGAGAGCTAAGTCTGTCTCCTCCTTATCAAGCCTTGTCTTCAGAAAATGAATGATTATTTTGGGTTCTCCTTGATGTAAGAACTTCATTTCTTTTCTTCAAATTATTATCATACTAGAGATGTAAAGTACACTAAAACAGGGACTCATGTTGAAGGCAGTATGAAGGAAGAAAAGGTACTATTAAGTTTCATAATGTAAGGCTCAGAAAAAAGGGCAAGATAATGTAATGGATATAAACATGAAATACACTCCTGGAAATGGAAAAAAGAACACATTGACACCGGTGTGTCAGACCCACCATACTTGCTCCGGACACTGCGAGAGGGCTGTACAAGCAATGATCACACGCACGGCACAGCGAACACACCAGGAACCGCGGTGTTGGCCGTCGAATGGCGCTAGCTGCGCAGCATTTGTGCACCGCCGCCGTCAGTGTCAGCCAGTTTGCCGTGGCATATGGAGCTCCATCGCAGTCTTTAACACTGGTAGCATGCCGCGACAGCGTGGACGTGAACCGTATGTGCAGTTGACGGACTTTGAGCGAGGGCGTATAGTGGGCATGCGGGAGGCCGGGTGGACGTACCGCCGAATTGCTCAACACGTGGGGCGTGAGGTCTCCACAGTACATCGATGTTGTCGCCAGTGGTCGGCGGAAGGTGCACGTGCCCGTCGACCTGGGACCGGACCGCAGCGACGCACGGATGCACGCCAAGACCGTAGGATCCTACGCAGTGCCGTAGGGGACCGCACCGCCACTTCCCAGCAAATTAGGGACACTGTTGCTCCTGGGGTATCGGCGAGGACCATTCGCAACCGTCTCCATGAAGCTGGGCTACGGTCCCGCACACCGTTAGGCCGTCTTCCGCTCACGCCCCAACATCGTGCAGCCCGCCTCCAGTGGTGTCGCGACAGGCGTGAATGGAGGGACGAATGGAGACGTGTCGTCTTCAGCGATGAGAGTCGCTTCTGCCTTGGTGCCAATGATGGTCGTATGCGTGTTTGGCGCCGTGCAGGTGAGCGCCACAATCAGGACTGCATACGACCGAGGCACACAGGGCCAACACCCGGTATCATGGTGTGGGGAGCGATCTCCTACACTGGCCGTACACCACTGGTGATCGTCGAGGGGACACTGAATAGTGCACGGTATATCCAAACCGTCATCGAACCCATCGTTCTACCATTCCTAGACCGGCAAGGGAACTTGCTGTTCCAACAGGACAATGCACGTCCGCATGTATCCCGTGCCACCCAACGTGCTCTAGAAGGTGTAAGTCAACTACCCTGGCCAGCAAGATCTCCGGATCTGTCCCCCATTGAGCATGTTTGGGACTGGATGAAGCGTCGTCTCACGCGGTCTGCACGTCCAGCTCGAACGCTGGTCCAACTGAGGCGCCAGGCGGAAATGGCATGGCAAGCCGTTCCACTGGACTACATCCAGCATCTCTACGATCGTCTCCATGGGAGAATAGCAGCCTGCATTGCTGCGAAAGGTGGATATACACTGTTCTAGTGCCGACATTGTGCATGCTCTGTTGCCTGTGTCTATGTGCCTGTGGTTCTGTCAGTGGGATCATGTGATGTATCTGACCCCAGGAATGTGTCAGTAAAGTTTCCCCTTCCTGGGACAATGAATTCACGGTGTTCTTATTTCAATTTCCAGGAGTGTAGATCACAGCAATATTCTCAAATTATTCTTTCAGTGTAAAAAACGTTTTTATTGTCTCTATTCCAGTTCCAGCTATAAGTCGCCGTAATGAAATTTCGTCCGTAAATCCCGCAACAAACAGGAATTAGCTGCCACTGTAATTGATTTGAAATAACTGGGGATACACAGACGCTCTGCAAACGACACGAACGACATTAACTTAAAATTTGTAGGTCAAAATACTTTCGTAGCACAGGTGATATTATATTCCTCCACCATTCAATTTTTTCAACATGTCCATTAAGGAGCGAGTTACCGAGGTTGAAGGGGAATGGGTACGAGATAGTTTGTTTCTTGTTGATTTTGTCGCGTTGTGCTCGGGTAAAAGTGGGAAGTGGTTTGTTTCTTCTGAATGAAGACAGAAGTTGCATAGTGTCCCATTCGACTCAACTGTAACATTTCAATGCACCTGTGATTTATGTCGTCAACAGATCACATTATATTAATATTAAGTGATGTCTACGGAGGATATCCGCCGGGCTACAGCCGTGGACGGGAGTTGTCCGTACGTGATCAGAAACAACGTGAGTGCAGTTATAGTGTGGTGAATCTTATCGCTTTTGACATTTGCTGTCCAGATGTCCGCGCCCTCTGCTTCGCTGTTGGGCAATGGCAAACGGAGGACTAAATAGATGATTGATGCCGTATGAGGCACAGAACTGTTTAACATGAGTTTGGGCTCATTGTCCGACGCGGTGGTTCCGGGAATTCCTTCGACGGCTAGAACCTGGACGAGCACATTACGAGTGGCGTCAGGGGTGGTGGATGCCATGCTGATCACATAGGGGTAGTTGGAGTAAGTATCTGCGGCAACGAGCCACATAGAGCCAAAGAAAACGGCCAGCAAAGTCCAGATTAATGCAGCACCAGGGGCGAGAGGGGGTGGGCGAAGTGCCGAAATACTGGGGTGGGGCAGCCTAAGGCCGGGAGCTCTCAAGGGGTTTCATCAGTGATATACCTCAATACCCATGGTGGAGGAGTTGCCGAATTTAATGACACGGGATAGTCGGAATGATGACAAATTGAGTTCCCACTCTGCATCAAGCGGGAGAACGTCGGTGATGACGGACAAACGGTGGGAGAGGTGAATCCAGGCCACACATCGAGCACACAGTTCACGACACGCCGTAACATGGTATCGCAGCACGTCTCTGCAGCAATTCGATTAACGTAGTGCGAAACCTATCCAAGATATTCCGTCGATGTGGTCAAGGGCGTGGTCTGGTCCTGTGAGTAGACGAGATAGAACATCCGCTATTGTGTGTTGTGCCTTCACATTGTATTTAATATTATGATAGTAGGAACTGAAGAAAAGCTCCCAAAGCTGAAAAGTGGACCTAAGGGCTTACGGTTTTTAATGATTGTAAACTTCGTCCCGAATACACATGGACTTCATAATTACATAGATAATCGCCAAAGCTTCTTTCTAGATCTGCGATTAGTTCTTTAAGCGGATGTCAGCGTCTCTGACGCATAGACAATCGGTTACTCTGTACGAGCACCGTCCCTACGAGCCAGCAGTACACTATAGAAAGGCATCCGAGGCTATAGCCAGTGGACGTGATGTAGGAAAGGGCATAAGGCAAGGTTGACGACTGAAGCAATGTTTCAGCTGTGTGGAAACATGCTCAGAGGATGCTGTACTAAACGCCTTTCTTGCGCGACTGGTTACCTGATGTTTAATATGGGCCGCCTGAGTAAGGAAATTAGCATAATAATTTTCCGGAAATAGCCAGCATCTCTCGCAAGTTTTGCGTGTGGGATAGGATCAATAGCTGCAACACTGCGGTCCGTTGACGTGACCCTTCTTTGTTGAGCAAGTCTCTAAGGTATTCTACTTGCTCCTGAAAAATAACTGGCGGTTTTGTAAGTGGCACCTGGGCATTGTGTTGCACGACATAGTAAAGAAAGAGGAGTTTCACATGTGGTCCTGACATGTAGTGCCAGTGACAATTAAGTCATCGAGATTGTTAGCACAAGCCGGCCGCTGTGGCCGAGTGGTTCTAGGAGCTTCACTCCGGAACCACGTGGCTGCTACTGTTGCAGGTTCGAATCCTGACTCGGGCATGGATGTGTGTGATGTCCATAGGATGGTTCGGCTTAGAGTCATTTGAACCATTTGTTAGTACAAGCAGGGATGGGCAAGGTTAACTGTCCCAGATAACTCTAGAAGACTTCCGAAGAGGTCTGCAAAGGCAAGTGATAGTATTTTTATAAGGCTAAGGGAGTGTTAATAATCATGAATTGTAGCGAATCCTCATCTAGCGGGTTCTACAAATAATCATCAGAAAATTTATCTTAGAAAAATATTAATCTCCAAACAGTTTTGTGGTGAAGTGCTCTGGACGTGGTATGGACTAGGTCGTTATGCCTGGGTACTGACTACCGATTTTAAGTCTCTACGGTGCTGGAGGGAACCATTGGGTTTCTTTACCACTATCGGGGCTGTTGCCCAAGCACTGCTTTTAACAGGTTCTATCACTCCAGCCTCGTGAAGGCGAAAGTTTTGTAGCTTAACAGTGGTCTGAAGGGAGATGATAAAGGGTCCTTGCTTGACGATGGTACTAAGGGAGATGGGAAAGGGTCATGTCCGGAAGAAACGCGACATAGAATCTGGATGGATAGAGATATGACCCTAGAAATTTGTGTTGCACCCCAGGCCGGTGTCGATTTCAAGTGTGAAAGCGGTAGAAAGATCATTGAGTTCGTGGAAGGGAACCATGTCAGAGACGACATGAATCTCGTTGTTGATAGAAAATCCAAACAACGAGAAGGCATCCAGACCGAAAATATTGTCAGCTGAGTGAATATCGATGACAAACAGCGTTATTAAAACGTGTGACCTTTTTTAGGCGTCTGTGATCATCAGCTGACCCGAGAGGGTAATTTAACCGTCAAAATACGTGACCGACATCCTCGAGCGTGGGAAATATTCAGGGGAACGCAGGTGAGTATACATTTTTAGGTTTATCGAGGAAACGGTAGCTCCTCTACCCAACTGCCGAGCGAGGTGGCACAGTGGTTATCACACTGGACTCGCATTCGGGAGGACGACGGTTCAAACCAGCGTCCAGCCATCCTGATTTAGGTTTTCCGTGATTTCCCTAAATAGCGTCAGGCATATGCCGTGATGGTTCCTTTGAAAAGGGCCCTGCCGATTTTCTTCCCCATCCTTCCCTAATCCGTGCTTGTGCTCCGTCTCTAATGACCTCGTTGTCGACCGACGTCAAACACTTTCTCCTCGTCTTCCTCCTCCTTCTGCTCTGTTCATCTGGAAACGGACATCCTGGTTCGCAATTGTATGGCTGACAAGCAACTTGCTAGCTAAACTATCGCTGTGACAAACCATAGCCTTAAGATCATGCACCGTCCTTCAGTCATGTGTGCATATTAGGAACAATCTTCGTGACTCGTGGGCCCCACAGTATCGAGAAGATGAGAGACGAAATAAGGGAGGGCGCGATGATCAGAGACGAGAGGGTGCTGAAATCCTAGAAGTAAAGATCCGTGATGGAACCCATGAGGAAATGAAGAAGAGAGAAACATGAGGAGAGATTGACTAGCGGTGGAGGCTCCGACTGCGCCGCTTGACGGAATTCAACTTTCAGAAGCCTTACTGGTCAATTATGAAGTCTTGGGGAACGAACAATCGGAAGGTGTCACTCAGTTTGAGAACAGAACAGAAGACATTTCGGATTCAGTGACTGATGTGACACTGGGAGATATAACAGTACCATGCATTTTGGACTCAGGCAGGCAAGTTTTGTTACTTGATAATGGTATGTCTGAAAGGATAAGTAGTGCCCGATATTTAGGATGCAAGGGATGAGAGTATAAAATACGCGGAAGTAACGGAGCAGGTCAGAGCCGACTTCGTGTGTCAACAACACACGCTAAAAGCTGATATTCTGACCATACAGTTCCTGAATCAGAAGGCGATTATCGAATTTGACTTTCTAGAGCTCTGCAATATTGTGTTGTACTTGAAACTGAGGTATGTGCTGGTGCCTTCAGACGGGAAAGAATTCAAGTCAACGCTCTAGGTCACTCAGGGCGATTCGTGGAAGGGGAACTTTGAAATGCTAGGCGTCGTACTGACTAGTGGAGGTATCACCATTAAACGAAATAATGAAACTGGTAGAAACATATGAAGAAGAATTAGGAATAGAAGGAGGAGGGCCTCAGCTGCCTGTTTCAGCAGGATCTCTGAAGACACAGGCAACGACCGAAGTAATCACGGAAGATTGTGAGTCAGAGTCCGAAGAATCTTGTCAGGACGATAACTAATGGAAAGACGTTTGGTTGAGCGAGTTAGAGCATGAAGAAATTAATTCTAGATACTTACGATATAATATGCTAGGCGAGGCTGGGAAAATCTTTGATGTCTTTCTCTGCGCAGATGAGTAGATAAACGCGACATTCCAATTACCGAGGAAGACGAGGATTCCAGTGAAGACGAATTTGGATGTGTAAACGGGGAACTAAGAATAAAAACAAAAGAGGGAAGTTCTGTTACTGACCCAAGCCCAACGTTTCTGTTATCAGAAACAGGTCGGAAAACAGAAGATATATTGAACAGCATGACGAGGACAAGTCACGGGGCACGTTGTTCGACGTCAAATATTAGTATGTGCATTAGTCATTGGAAGTACGGTAGATCAGGTTAGGAGTTTAAATAATAGGAATTTCGACATGTGTGTGCACACTAGATAACCGCTTGCATTGAATATATTCATCAATCTAAAATACAATTCTTGTTGATTACCCACTAATTTACCTTAGACTACCACATTACTAAGGGACCAGAAACTGAGATCGCAACAAAACAACCAGTAACTGTCATCTGAAGATGGTCTTCAAATACAGGACCGCTTATGATAGAGCCTGAATAAAATTTTTGTACCTAACTTGTGGCTGGATACTGTTTTTAAGCTCTAATAGTTTTTAGTATTCACTGATTATCTGGTCCGTAGTAGCCGAAGAGATACCTTACTCTCACTTTCCCTCATTTCCCACTGAGCACAAATGTGGCCAATTGAAAGTTGTGGTACGTTGTTGCAGAAATCCTCCTCACACATTGGATGACCCCAGGAGAGTCGCTCTTTCGGCCAACATGTGGAAACCATGCCAAGGCGAATTCAAGTGTGGGCTGCCGCAGCGGGTCTTGAATATTACAGAGTAGCAGAAATAGATCCCACAGAAATGAATAGAGGAGCACTGGCGAACAATCTGCTTTTATTTTGGTAATTGTTTTCTTCTTATGTCACAATAAAGTTACATTTTTAGTTTCATTTTTTTTTCATTCCTCGTTTCACATGAACCACATAGTTTCAGAGACATGTAGGTGGTACAAAATATTTTCGGGGAGCTACAGCGTTTGGCAGCACTATCATTTCGCCGTTTTTCAGGTTCCATTTATGAATTTCTCTACCAAATGAAGAGGCACAGCGTTTAAGAGACAACACTCACATTGTGAATAGGTCTGACACCCTCCACACCCTTGTCCAATTTGTGCTTTACCTCCAACGTCCTCGTCGTTGCCGGAACGTTAAATCCTATTGTTCCTTCCTCAAAAAAAAAAAAAAAAAAAAAAAAAAAAAAAAAAAAAAAAAAAAAAATTGCTCTGAGCACAATGGGACTTAACTCAAAAAACCAGTCCTCGACAATGCCAGCTATGTGACCTGGGGCCTTGACGTCTTGGAACACACCATCAGCACTAGGGAACAAACATTGTACCAGAGACTGGACCTAATCAGCCACAATGGTCACATAATCCGTAGTATTACTACCACCTTGCAGAATAACCATGGGGTCCGCGGAATACCACGATATGGCTGCCCAAATCGTCATCGAACCCCCGCCGTATTTCACTCTTGAGACGTAAACTCGGCCACATGATGAAAACTGTGTGAAATAACATTCATCCGAAAAAATGAATTTCTTCCACTGCTATAGTCCAGGTTTTATGGCATCGGCACCAAGTTTTCCTGTTAGGGGCATTTGCGTCACTGATGAGTGATTTTGAAATTCAAGCACGTCCTTAAATTCTCTGGTTGTGGAGCTCCCGTAGTGTTGTTTGGGTGCTGACAGGTTTCCAGAGGGCGACCAGTTCTGTACTGACCTCTGCAGCTGTCTTCTCTTATTTTTCGTCACAATATTTTTCAGTTAGCGTCGGTCATGATCACCCAACACACCTTTCATCCTCACTGTGACTTAACGGATGCTGTTTTTCCGCTTCTCCACTATGCGATAAAAATCTTTGATATGATGCCTCTTGAAACACCAAACCTTGGTCGCGAAAGTACTCACCATTAAGGGTCAACAATTTTCCCACTTTCTAATTTACTTAGTGCCGACATAATGCGCACACAACCACACTGAACGTTATTCTGGCCACGACTGATACTTGCAACGTATTGAGGAAATTGCACAGGTTCTGTTCGTGGTGAAATATAACAGCGCAACTTGCAGACTTGGCTAACATCTGCATTTATGTTCAAGCATTCATTTCTCGTCGTGTTTTCATATTTTTGTCCAACGAGTGTTGCACCCACAAATAATTAACCGGAAACGCATTTTTACGCTTCTAATTGAACACCACCAATTTCTTTTCCAGATATCCACGACAGTCGCAGTGATTTAGGAACATATCTTGCATTAGGTTAGTCTCAATTGTTAACAGCTAGCCACCTTTCAATGTACAGTAATCAACATATTCCACCGAAACGGTTTTTCACCACAATTACAACATACAAGTAAGCCGCTCGCTCCAGTCGTTTCATGGTTCCAAATTACCCAACAGTCAGCAATAAATTTGATGTAGCACGTCTTGGGCTTGGCATTGCAAGATTAAGTCAACATTTTCTCCTAAATGATGACATTCCTAGTTCTTGATTCGTCTGCCGTGAAGTTGCTTCGCTCGTGTCATTTTTTCTAGAGCATTACACAAACCCTGTGGCACACATATATCTCAAATACTCTACAGGGCCCCAGTTCTCGCCAGGTACAGTTTTACATTGGAGCTGGCAGTAAGAGAATTTATACTAAGTACGGTATATGACGTGTACGACTGTTATTTTATTATCTGATGCACCAGAGAAAGGAAAATTATCGGTAGGCATTTGCATAAATTTTCAGTCAGATGTGCTCGTTAACGGGAGGAAGTATTATGTTACCTAACACCTCTATAGACACGTTCTGGGATTTATAACTGCATACCTCTTCTTGACTCAAACTGCTCCACTTCTATCGTTCGACACTGGAGTGGGATGAGAATATCCGGAATCCAATCCCGCCTACTGAACGAACCCATGACAAAAAGCGTCGCCTTACCCAACAATCGATCGTGCGTGAATTACACTTTCTTAGATTTTTTTCCAATGAATGTCATATCTAACTCTCCTACAACTGTCGTACTTGTTCGATTGAATCTGAAACGCCCCGGGCGGACGAACGTTTACGGTTCGCAAGGCGCCTGTTAAAAAAAAAATATAATTGTGGGCATAAAGAAAAATTCCGGTACTGTTACTTCTACAATAACGTATACTGAACATAGTTTTATGTAGACTTACTGTAGATTATTTTACCTTCTATTGATATTCGCATTTCCTTTTATTACGGAAGATAGAATTGTGAAATTTCGCAGGCTGAGAGAGCTACTCAGTTAGAACAGGAGCCGAATTTGATGGATTTTCTGTCACGCGATCTGAGTGAAGCTATCTTTAGCGACATGTTGAGTGACGTCACAGGGAGAATAGGTGATGGCTGATGGATCGGTACGTCTACCGTATTCTGTGACAACCGTGTTACTGATGACAGAGGCTGAAGAAAGGTAAAGGTAATATTTAAGGTCATCAAATAATCAAATGCGTCGTTATTCACAAAAGCAGATGACAGGCCGCCAGACTTAATAGTTCCTTGCGACGATTATGGTATCATGATGTATCAAATACGCGCATTCCGTGAAGCTCCAGCCAGGTGTTTGGAATCCATCACCAGATGATGAAGAGCAATGTGTTGGACGAAAGCTGAAACCAGCGAGTTGCGCGCGACCGCTATACTGCAGATTAGCACCTCGGGCACGAAGGTAGAATTTTAATTGGAATTTCAGTCAATCTGCTGTATTTGACGCTATGTTAATGGGCTTCTCGTTTTGTTTGCAAAAGTACGTATGTCAGAACAAACTAAATTGAAACATTAATCTCCTTTCATTAACATTTCGCGTGCTGTGTACTGCAATACTGACAGGGAGTAAATACTTTTTTTACAGGCGGCAGACCGAATAGCGAAAGAATACTAAGTAGCAATATATCAGGATACTGTGATAGGAAAACAATAGAGGAAATTTTGACATTAGTGCTGTGTCTCATACGTCAGTTAATAGCATGAACATTAAACGGAGCATTATTGATTGATTTCATGCAAATTGTCTCTTTCTTAATTTTAATAGAACGTAGCCTATTCAATCCTGCACAACTTTGGGTGCAACAACTATGATAAATTTAAAACATGATCAGCAGTTAGTAAGAAAGACATCATCATCTAGATATTTGGTTGAACATATTGACAGGAATTCAAATTAGAAAAAAACATTTTGGATCTTAAACATCCCAGTTCAGCCACTTTCGCACTTAGTGTTATTGCAAGCCTTGGAGAGAAAATAATCGGTAAGATAACGTACTGTGCTTCTTAACTGTTATTCTTGAGTACCTCACTTTCAAAAAGAAAGTTTTTGCTTCAGAAAAACGTGACATAGGTATAATATGTGATTATAACCGTCGATCATCTTGTAGACTACTGTTTAAGGAGTTAGGTATTTTAACTACAGCATCGCTGTACACAGTTTCTCTCACGAAATTTGTCATAACCACTGCGTTAATGTTCACAAATAGTAATCATTTCCATAATGGTAATTCCAGAAGGAACGTGACCGTTATTATACTTCATTAAATTTACTTAACCTCAGAAAGAGCCGAATACTGATGATACCAAAATGTTTGATCACTTACCCAAACGTTAACAGTCTGACAGATAACAAAGACAAGTTAGCTGATATGGCTCCTTGTGGGTAGCTCTTCTCTTCCATAGAAGAATTTTTACGTAGAAGCTTAAGCTTATTAATTGCAAATGGTGGACGTACTTACTTGTGATATAAAACAATATATTGTTTATTATCATGTGAATTTAACTGGTAATTTCAGGATACTGCCATTTTAAATACAAATTCAGTTAATATTGTGAAAACAGACGCATTCCAAGTCACTACCATACATTGGGCAGCGTGAATCAACGTTCCACAGACCACATTTCCTCCAATGAGGAAGTATCGTCACCGGATAACTGTAAGATACATTTGGAATATAAATAGTAAAACTTTTAGCAACAAAGAAGTAATAGTGTGTCAGGGTGGGATCTGAGACAAAAGTTCCTATTGTTCTCCTTATCTCAAGATAAAATAGGCCCCCCTCCTCCCCACTACACTTCCCGTCAAGTGGCTAGGTCACCGAACTACAAGGCCAGCACTGGGTAGAAGAGGATATTGTCCTCGTATTCTCAGGTCACTGGACCCACTGGGCCAATAGGAATCAAGCTCTTCTTCCCTCCCCCATCTTTATATAAATCCAAGTGTCATTTGTGCTCTGTAGAATGTAATAAAATGACCATGTTTGGTTAGAGAGGTTTTTCTAAATCATATTAATCATAACAATTCAATAACTGGTTTATAATAAGGAATAATTTTCTAAATCCTTCCCCTCCTCGTCGTCAGTCGAGAGACCTATACATCATAGGGAGATGGAACATCAGCAGCAAAACTATCCTACTTATAAAACTGACACAAATAATACTGAGTTAAGTCACTTTGGCATTACTAAATACTATAATGAAATGATGCTACGGCATTTTCTGATTTCGAATTCCTATTTGCTGTCCATTCTAAGAAAGAAACTTTAACCAGCACTGCAGCACATAATGGGAACAAATGGTTCAAATGCCTCTGAGCACTATGGGACTTAACATCTATGGTCATCAGTCCCCTAGAACTTAGAACTACTTAAACGTAACTAGCCTAAGGACATCACACAACACCCAGTCATCACGAGGCAGAGAAAATCCCTGACCCCGCCGGGAATCGAACCCGGGAACCCGGGTGCGGGAAGCGAGAACGCTACCGCACGACCACGAGATGCGGAGATTATGGGAATAAAATGAACCAATGGAAAATCACAGCGTTATGTGACAGCAAAACAATTTCTCCCATGCAACAAATACGCACTTGTCAAGTTCTTTATGCATAATACACTGAGGTGACAAAAGTCACGGTAATGTGATATGGACATATACAGACGGCAGTAGTGTTGCGTACAAGAGGTATAAAAGGGCAGCATATTGGCGGAGCTGTCATTTGTACTCAATCAATCACGTGGAAAGGTTTCCGATGTGATTATGGCCGCACGACGGAAATTAACAGACTTTATTCGCGGAGTGGGAATTGGAGCTACACACACGGGACATTCCATCTCTGAAATCGTTAGGAAATTCAATAGTCCGAGATCCACTGTGTCAAGTTTGTGCCGAGAATACCAAATTTCAGCTATTACCTCTCATCACGGACAACTGAATGGCCAACGGTCTTCACGTAACGACGGAGAGCGTTTGCGCAGAGTTTTCAGTGCTAAAAGAAAAGCAATAATGCGTGAAGTAACCGCAGAAATCAATGTGGGACGTATGAAAAACGTATACGTTATCACACTGTGGCCAAATTTGGTGTTAATGGACTATGGCAGCAGACGACCGACGTGAGCGGCTTTGTTAACACAGCGACATCGCCTGCAGCACCTCTCCTGCGATTGTGGCCATATCGATTGGACCCTAGACGACTGGAAAACCGTGACCTGGTCAGAGGAGATCCGATTTCAGTTGGTAAGAGCTGATAGTAGGCGTCGAGACTCCACGAAACCATGGACACAACTTGTCAACAACGCACTGTGCAAGGTGGTGGTGGCTCCATAATGGTGTGAGAGGTGTTTACATGAAATCCTCTGATCCAAGTGAATCGACTGGAAATGGCTATGTTTGGCTACTTGGTGACGATTTGCAGCCATTCGTGGGCTTCACGTTTCCAAACAACGTTGTAATTTCTATGGGTGACAATGCGTCATGTCATCTGGTCACAATTTTTCGCATATGGTTGGAAGAATATTTTGGACAATTAGAGCGAATGACATAAATCACGTCCAACATTTATGGGATATAATTGAGGGGTTAGTTAGTGCACAAAATCCAGCACTGGCAACACTTTCGCAAATATAGACGGCTGTAGGGACAACATGGCTCAATATTTCTGCAGAGGACTACCAAAAACTTGTTGGGCAAATGCAGCGTCGAGATGCTGTACTACGTTGGGCATTAGGAGGTCCGACACGATGTTAGGAGGTATCCCACGACTTAAGTACCTCAGCCTATTGTTGTGTGATGACATGATACCATTTGAGACTAGTCACAGCGGCGTAACTCGTTGCGGGGGCGCTCACTTAGTCACTGTACAAGGCCCGTTGTAATCTACAGGCTGCCGCATCTCTGCACCGCCATGGCTGACGTTCTCCTCTGGTCTCGCCAGCATCACATCGTAGTATGGCCTCGTGCCGTGCCGCCGTCTGCGTACTAGTGTGTGTCGCAGCCATACTATAGGATAGGAAATGGTAGTAGAAACACAAACTGTTTTTTAAAAATAGTTTTCTTACCGTTCCCGGTGTCTACAAGCGACCGACCAGGAAGCTGACCGGGCGAAGACTTCAGCCGCAGGCTCTAGGCGCAGGGAACACCCACCAGACACTGTACGCCCACAGTCTCCGTGTGTCAGCAGCGGTGCGATAAGGCAAACAAGACGCTATCTGTTGAAGAAGCAAATAGTCGCAGAGGGTAATGCAAACTGTATTATACACTAATAATTTTTTTTTTACAACTAGTTCTAATTATCCAGGAGTGGAGAGTCTGAATCAGAGGCTCAGGCGGTTCTGTGACCCTATAAGCCACAGATTTCTTGACTTACGCCATCGGGTGGTGGGTTTCGTGGTTCCGCTTAAAAGGTCAGGAGTCCACTACTCACAAGAGGCGGCTACACCGGTATCGAGGGCTGTGTGGAAGGGACTGGGCGGCTTTTTAGGTTAGAGGGTCTGAGTGAACCACAGAAAGGGCGACCATCTAAAAGTAGACAGGTAAAACAAAGTAAGGTAGCTGTAGAAACGATCGGTATTGTAGTTGTAAGTTGTCGTAGTTGTATTGGGAAAGAATCAGAGCTCCAAGCCCTAATAGAAAGCACTGAAGCTCAAATAGTTGCAGGTACAGAAATCTGGCTAAAGCCGGAAATAAGTTCAGCCGAAATTGTTTCAAACGATCTAATAGTGTTCAGAAAGGATAGAATAAATACAGTTGGTGGTGTAGAATTTATTGCTGTCACAAGTAGTTTGCCTTGTAGTGAAATTGAAGTGGATAGTTTCTGCGAAATAGTACGTGTAGAGATTATACCTTACAATCGGACTAAACTATAAATTGGATCGTTTTACCGACCCTCCGACCCAGAAGCTGCCAAACAGTTCAAACAAAGCTTGAGTCTCATTTCAAACACGTACCCCACTCATACAGTTATGACAGTGGTGACTTCAATCTACCCTAGATATACTGGAAAAATCATACGTTTAAAGCCGGCAGCAGGCATAAAACGTCATCCGAAATTGTAATAAATGCACTCTCAGAAAATTGTTTTCAACGATTCTTTCATGAGCCCACTCGGAGCGTAAATTGTTGCGAAAGTATGCTTGACCTCTTAGCAACAAATAATCCTGGAAAAATAGTGAGTATCGCGACGAATACAGGGATGAGCGACCATAAGGCTGTTGCTGCTAGGCTGAATACCGTAATAACTACAACCACCAAAACAAATGCAAAGCGTATCTATTTAAAAAAGCTGATAGAAATGCTCTTAACGCCTTTTTAAGAGACTGTTTTCATTACTTCCGATCTGATCAAGTAAGTGTAATAAAGTTGTGGAATGTTTCCAAAGAGATAGTACTGACATAAATTGAGAGATATACCACATAAATTAATAAGTGATGGTACTGATTCCCATGGTACACAAAACGGGTCAGATCGCTGTTGCAGAAGCACCGAAAAAAGTATGACAAATTTAAAAGAACGCAAAATCCCCCAAAACTGGCAAAGTTTTATAGAATTTAGAAGTATAGCGCGTACTTCAGTGCGAGATGCTTTCAATAATTCTGTCTCGAAATCTGGCAGAAAACCCAAAGAGATTCTGATCATACATGAAGCACACCAGTGGCAAGACGCAATCAATACCTTCACTGCGCGATAACAACGGTGAAGCCACTGATGACAGTGCCCCTAAAGCAGAGTTATTAAACACTTTCTTCCGAAACTCCTTCACCAAAGAATACAGAGTAAATATTTCTGAATTCCAATCAAGAACAACTGCCAAGATGAGAAACATCGAAATACTCGGTGTAACAAAGCAGCTTACATTACTTAACAAAGCCAAGGCCTCCGGTCCAGATTGTATACCAGTCAGGTTCCTCTCAGAGTATGCTGATACAATAGCTCCATATTTAGCAATTATATACAACCGCTCGCTCACAGAAAGATCCGTACCTCAAGACTGGAAAATTGCTCAAGTCACACCAATACCCAAAAAGGGAAGTAGAAGTAATCCGATGAATTACAGGCCCATATCATTAACGTCAATTTGCAGTAGGGTTTTGGAACATATACTGTATTCTAACATTATGAAGTACCTCGAAGAAAACGATTTATTGACACATAATCAGCACGGATTCAGAAAACGTCGTTCTTGTGAAGCACAACTAGCTCTTTATACTCATGAAGTTGGGGTTGATTTGGAGGAGGAGGCCAAACTGCGAGGTCATCTGTCTCATATGTTTAGGGAAGGATGGGGAAGGAAGTCGGCCGTGCCCTTTCTAAGGAACCATCCCGGCATTTGCCTGAAGCGATTTAGGGAAATCACGGAAAACCTAAATCAGGATGGCCGGACGCGGGATTGAACCGTCATCCTCCCGAATGCGATCTCATGAAGTAATGAGTGCTGTCGCCAGGGGATGTCAAATTGAATCCATAATTTTAGATTTTCAGAAGGCTTTCGACACCGTTCCTCACAAGCGTCTTCTAAGCAAACTGTGTGCCTATGGAATATCGCCTCAGTTGTGCGACTGGATTCGTGATTTCCTGACAGGAACATCACAGTTCCTAGTAACAGACGGAAAGTTATCGAGTAAAACAGATGTAAAATCCGGCGTTACCCAAGGAAGTGTTATAGGCACTCTATTGTTCCTGATCAATATAAACGACATAGGAGACAATCTGAGTAGCCCACTTAGATTGTACGCAGATGATGCCGTAATTTTCCGTCTTGTTAAGTCATCAGATGATCAAAACGAATTGCAAAATGATTTATATAAGATATCTGTATGGTGCGAAAAGTGGCAATTGACCCTGAATGTCCGCAGCTCGTGGTCGTGCGGTAGCGTTCTCGCTTCCCGCGCCCAGGTTCCCGGGTTCGATTCCCGGTGGGGTCAGGGATTTTCTCTGCCTCGTGATGACTGGGTGTTGTGTGCTGTCCTTAGGTTAGTTAGGTTTAAGTAGTTCTAAGTTCTAGGGGACTGATGACCATAGATGTTAAGTCCCATAGTGCCCAGAGTCATTTGAACCATTTGACCCTGAATAAAGAAAAGTGTGAAGTTATTCACATGAGCACTGAAAGAAATCCACTAAATTTCGATTACGCAATAAGTCACATAAATCTGAAGATTGTAAATTCAACTAAATATTTAGAGATTACAATTACAAATAACCTAAATTGGAACGATCGCGGTTCTAGGCGCGCAGTCCGGAACCGCGCGACTGCTACGGTCGCAGGTTCGAATCCTGCCTCGGGTATGGATGTGTGTGATGTCCTTAGGTTAGTTAGGTTTAAGTAGTTCTAAGTTCTAGCGGACTGATGACCGTAGCTGTTAAGTCCCATAGTGCTCAGAGCCATTTGAACGATCGCATAGATAATGTTGTGGGTAGAGCAAACCAAAGACTGCATCAGGTTTACTAAAGAGACTGCTTACACCACGCTTGTCCGCCCTGTTCTGGAGCATTGCTGTGTTGTGTGAGATTCGCATCAGATGGGACCGACGAATGACACTGAAAAAGTACAAAGAAGGACAGCTCGTTTTGTAGTATCGCGAAATAGGGGAGATAGTGCCACAGACATGATACGTGAATTGGAGAGGCAATCATGAAAACAAAGGCGTTTTTCGTTGCGACGGATCTTCTCATGAAATTTCAATCACCAATTTTCTCCTCCGATTGCGAAAACATTCTGTCGGCATCCACCTACTTAGGGAGAAATGAGCATGACGATAAAATAAGACAAATCAAGGCTCGCATAGAAAAATTTATGTTCTCGTTTTTCCAGCGCGCCGTACGAGAGTGGAACGGTAGAGAAATACCTTGAAGCGGTTCATTGAACCCTCTGCCAGGCACTTTATTGTGAATAGCAAAGTAATCACGTAGATGTAGATGTAGATATTTCAACAAAAGAAAACGTTAGTAGCATACAATCTCCACTAACAAAATCTTATCATGCAATAAAGTATTTGAAGATCGAAACCAGTTCCCAAAACCTACCGAACCTTGTTCATCTCCAGCATCAATTTTTATGATTTTGAAATGCAATTTGTGTATACTAACCATGTCTCTTTTGGACGAACGTAGTGATCTGTGATTTATATTCTTTGATAACAGAAGCTTGCTTTTGTTGTAGACAGTTCCCCGATCCTATGACGAATAGAGCACATCTGTTTCATTAATCGAACCTGGTAAGGGCTTTGCTCTGACTGGCGAACACTCGTAAAACAGATGAGTCTGACAGGTGTTTTTAAGCCACTTCTTTCGAGGATAGCGAAATGAATTCCTAAAAGCGAAACTGAACCCTAAATGTGCTTTATCCATCTTACATTAGATCGTCCCAGATGTTTCCTCTATATATTTTACGGCTTTTATTGCATTTTATGATCACTACACCAGCTATTCGAGGTTGGCGACATAATGGAATCATATTCCACTCTGAATGCATTTTCTCTCGATAATGTTTGCAATACGTCATCATTTTACTGTTACATACTTATGGGTTAATATGACATCTTGCACAGTAAAGCGATACCTACGGCTAAAGTTCCATGTACTCACTTATGTTTAATTGTAAATCTCCCTGTAATGTGACTCTCCCACTAAATGCATTGGTCAGATGGTGTCGACGTCACAATCACCTCTCACACCAACAGTCAGCATAGCTACCTACACACATTTAGTCACGGCTTGTCACTGTTTAATTTACGTAGACGCCACTCTAATAATTAAGAGGTATTGTATCACAATAAATGCGTTTTCCATTTTCCGCAAATCCTATTAGAGTTTGAAGTGACTTTAATGCGCATGTACGAACTTGATTTCGACTACACTACTGCACTATTTACACACTACTAATTAAAAATATCAGAACGCCTCTACAAACCTTGTGCTGGCTTCGAACACCGTAAAGTGACCAGTATTGCTCTCAGTACACAGATAAGCAGTTCCTGATACGCTTACAAACAAACAAATGATAACAATTTCAGAAAATGTGGATGATTTATTGAAAAGAAAGAGCAAATCAGTAATGCTTTGTTCACCTTTGGTCCTTATGATAGCAATTACTTGGCACTGATAGAGTTTTTGGATGTCCTCCTGAGGGATATCGTCCCTAGTTCTGTCCGAGCGCGTAGGAGGGCTCTGCCCATAATGCTTCAAACGTTCTTAACTGGGATGAGATCCGGCGACAATGTTGCCCAAGGTAGGGTTTGGCAAGCACGAAAAAAAGCAAAAGAAAGTCTCGCCGTTTGCGCAAGCTGAAATGTAAGCTCAGTATGGATTGCCATGAAGGGCAACAGAGCCGGGCGTAGAATATCGTTGACGCACCGATGTGCTGTAAGCGTGCCGTGCATCCACTCCTGTTTGGGGACGACAGTCAGGTTGGTATCTTACCATTGTCCAGGGTGTCTCCAGACACATCTTCGGCCTAAAATCTCATTAGCTAGAGTACAATTGTCTTCGGTGGTGAGCCCCATTTGGAACTGAGCTCCGATGACCAGCGGAGACGTGTCTGAAGACACCCGAGACAGCACTGGGACACTAGTCTGACTCTCGCCCAAACACGGCCCGACAACCTGAAGTGACGGTCAGGGTGCCATTTCTCTTCACATTAGGAGCCCTTCGGTTGTCATCCTTGGCACCCTTACAGCACACCAGTATCTCGACGATATTCTACTACCCGTTTGGTTGCCCTTCATGCCAAGCCACCCTAGGCTTACATTTCAGCAAGATAATGCCTGCCCGCATACGGCGAGAGGTCGTACTGCTTGCCTTCGTGATTGCTAGACCGTACGTCGGCCAGCAAGGTCGCTGGATTCTTCACAACCGAGAACGTTTGAAGCAATATGGACAGGGCCCGCAATCAGCTCGGAATTGTGACGATTTGTGGCACCAATTGGACAGACATAAAACAACTCCATCAGTCATTGCCAAGGCTAATAATTGCTTGTATAAAGGCCAGAGATGGACAAACTCGTTACTGAGTTGCTCATTTATTGAAGCTCTTTCTGTTGAATAAGTATTCCCGTTTTTCTGAAATTATAATCATTTGTATGTCCATAAATGTACATCACATCTACCGGTTTCCGTACTAATTGTGCACCTCTTTTGTGGTACGAATTTCTTTCTCTATCTTAGTATGTATTTCACACTGAAATACGAGACTATGGATGATAAAGGAAAAATACAGAAATTTCCTAAATAGAACCAAAAGGTCATCTTTTAGAACAAGTTTCCATGTTTTTTGATTTAGGATGTAAACCAAGTTACGAGCTTGATAATGGAATGCGGAATAAATTAAATACACTTTAAGATTTAAAAAAGTCGTCGTACCAGGAATGAAGTATCCGAATAAGACGGAAATTGGTACATATGATGTACGTGTACAGACAAACAAATGTTTCCAATTTAAGAAAAATTGGATGATTTATTCAGGAGAAATAGCATTAACAATTGAACAAGTCAGTAACACCTTGGTCCACCTCTTGCCCATACGTAGGCAGTTATTCGGCTTGGCTCTGATTGATGGAGTTGTTGAATGTTCTCCTACGGGATATCGTGCCTAATTCTGTCCAAATAACGCATCAGATCGTCAAAATCTCAAGCTGTTTGGGAGGCCCTGCCCACAATGCTCCAGAAGTTCTGATTTGGGGAGACATCTGGCGTCCTACCTGGCCAAGGTAGATTTTGGCAAGCACAAAAAGAAGCAGTAGAAACTCTTACCATGTGCTGGCCTGGCATTATTTTGTAGGAAAAGTAAGCTCAGGATTACTTACCACGACTGGCAACGAAATAGGGCATAGAATGTCGTCGAGATATCGCTGTGCTATAAAGGTGCCTAGGATGACAACCAAAGGGGCACTGCTATGAGAACAATGGGTCCCCATACAACCACTACCTGTTGTCGTGGCATATGGCGGGCGACAATCAGGTCGGTTCGTCATCTCTGTCTGGGGAGCCTCCAGACACGTCTTCGGTAGTTTTCGACGTGGGACTCATCACTAACCACAATTCTTCTCCAGCCGATGAGCTTGCAGACTGAAGACATGTTTGGAGAAGCTTCTGGCAGCGGCTGGGGTACCTACCTTTCTGTCACCCACCATACGTCCCGAAAACCAGAAGTGATGATCTAGGGTGCCATTTCATTTCATAGGAGGACAGCGTAGGGTAGCCGTGCTGTCTGGGGCGTCTTGTCACGGTCCGTGCGGCTCCCCACGTCGGAGGTTCGATTCCTCTCTCGGGCATGGGTATGTGTGTTGTCTATAGCATAAGTTAGTTTAAGTAGTGCGTAGGCTTAGGGAGCGATGACCTCAGCAGTTTGGTCCCATAAGACGTTACCACAAATTTCCAAGTTTTTTGTCATCCGCGGCACCTTTACAGATCAGAGGTACGTCGACGACATTATACATCCCATTTTGTTTCCGTTCATGGTAAGCCATCCTTGGCTTACATTCAGCAATGTCGTCGGAGCTCTCTCCACCTGAGAACGTTTGGAGCATTATGGACAACGGCCTCCATCCATCTAGGGATTCTGACGATCTAACGCTATGATTGGACAGACTTGGGCGCGAAATCCCGACGAGGACATTCAGCAACCCTGTCAATCAATGCCAAGTCGAATACCTGCTTGCATGAGGGCCATAGTTGGACCAACGTGCTATTGACTTGCTCATTTTGTGACGCTCTTTCTCTTGAATTAATCATTCAGTTTTTCTGAAATTGTAATAATTTGTTTGCCTGTGCATGTGCATCACATTTACCGATTTCTGTCCCACTCGAAAAATTCCTTCGCAGTGCGCTGTTTCTTTTTTAATTTTTTAAATCTTTGAGTGGAAAGAGGGCATTCAAAAGGAAACTATCTGGATACTGTAAAACAAAACCACTGAAGTGTGCATAATTCCTTCGCCTACGGAAGACGTCGTGGTCCCTATAAAAGTTCTGATGTCGCGAACTCGTCGCTAGAGGAACACGGGCGCACAACTATCTCACGGCAGAGTGAGCATGTGTCAGTGTCGACCGTCAACTGCAATAAGTCGTGCTGAGAACACAGTAATGGAGACTTGAAGAGGACAGAAAAGGGGGCAAATATGTTCCCTAACTGCGGAAGGAGGGCAGGTAACAGAAAATCGACGACGAACGGAACAAGTCGCTGGAGAGTACTGCGTGTCAATTGAAATCCTGCGGTAATTAATGCACAACACACCATGAAAATGCACTAAATATTCATGGGGCTTACTGCAGAGTTATTCCACTGCAAACAACGACCTCTCCGCGAAGACTGGATAGAAGGTATGGCTACGATGGAAACATGCAGACAGTCGTATATCCCTCGATCCATTTCCGAGTGGCTGAAGAAAGGGAATAATAAAGGTTAAATATTACTATAAATTATGAAGTAATACACTTTGACAAAGAAGTATGTGGCTGTCAAATTCACGACTGAAAATGAAGCAGATGTAAAGGTAATTTTCTTTACAATAAAAATGGTAGAAATGCTCTTCAAATAAAGAGGAAACCGTCAAGTACGGACGCGATTATGAATGGCCATTCCGATAATCCTCTGTGTTAGAAAAATAAACAGTTTTACTTTATTATGTATAGAGTAATACGGCTTTTATTAGTCTAAGATAGCTCAAGTGTCCGTGATGCCGTTTCTCCGAAGTTACTTCCGTAAAGACTTTCTTGATGATTCTGGAGAAAGTTTTATAAGATTACAGGGGATAGCGTCTGCTTGTCAGCTCCTGTGTTCTGACATAATTTTTTTATATATGTTATTACTTCTCCGGATATTGATTATGAGAAAGTATTCATACTTTAGAGCAAAATACATAGGCTACTACGATTAGGAAACAGGTGTGCTGTTTTTGTGCTAGAGAACGTCATGCTCTAAACAGCGTTTGGAAATGATATTTTACCCCTTCCCAGCTAACTAATTCGTTACCACCTACAGATAGGGTATCGCCTACATATCCCTACTTACAACTTATCTTCTTTTCCTGTTCTCTTGTTAGGTGGTAAATGTACAACTTCCCATTTAGCTGGTGTCGGTAAGTGTTGCATGTGATGGCTTTCTCTTGTAGTTTTCTTTCGTGTAGCTCTAAAATCATCTTTTTTTATTTAAAACTTCGCTCGATCTACCACTTCGTTATCTACTCTTGCTTGCACTTCACGAGTTAGAAGATAGTAATGTTCGAAATTCGTTCTTATGTCATCATTTGGTCCCTACAGTGTAGTGCAAGTCTGATATGTTACGGAAATGGATCGACCAGTTTTAGTACCGCGAAATTATTCTGAGAGGATTCGTCAGCATTATGCTGAGGACGTTGTTTGGGGCAGAGCCACGCACATTACATCCAGGCCAGTATCTGGGGGTGGATTCACCAGCGAGAGGTCTGAGATGGATGCGGGGGTTTGGTGGCCCCCCGACCAACTGGACACACAGAAAATGGCGTAAATTAGTAAGTTATCTTTATATATATGCGCACTCCAGAGATTCCATGTACGCTCCATTACGCTATTAGCGTCTTGATGCTGTATGGCGGTATAAGGCATGGAGAAATGTATGATTCTATCAGATACCACTTACAATTCCTTGCCTACACTATTTTACAGATACGCTTCAAGAAGGCATTGTACCGAGGGAATAATTGGAATTGTGGTGTCACCGCCAGACACCACACTTGCTAGGTGGTAGTTTTAAATCGGCCGCGGTCCATTAGCACATGTCGGACCCGCGTGTCGCCACTGTCAGGGATCGCAGACCGAGCGCCACCACAAGGCAGGTCTCGAGAGACTGACTAGCACTCGCCCCAGTTGTACGGACGACGTAGCTAGCGATGCACACTGACGAAGCCTCCCTCATTTGCAGAGCAGATAGTTAGAATAGCCTTCAGCTAAGTCCATGGCTACGACCTAGCAAGGCGCCATTAGTAACATTGCATGTATCTATGGAGTCTCACTTGTATCGTCAAGAGCGATGTATACAACAAGGATGGATTAAAGTTAAGTATTCCAGAAGCTACGTACTTTTCTTTATAGCATTCATTACGTATCCTGTTACAGACCTATCTCTTGCCTGCGTGAACTAACCGCGTGCCTTTCGGCTACTTCCGTGGCGTGGCTGTCTTGCTACGCCACAACAGGAATTTGTGACAGAAGATGCTGGAGTTCAATGATGAAACATGCTCAGAAAAAATAGAACACCCTGAACGACTACAGATAGGACACTCACATTCACGGCACATGTGCACTAGTATGGTCTGCGGAAATGATTGGCATTTGAACCAAGTCGGCCCGCGGCTTCTAGGTCAACATAGATATCGCTGCGCAACGCCACCTGCCGGTAAAATGTGCCTGCGACTCTCGTTGTCACTATAAACCGAAGGTAATGGATCAGTGTAACTTCAGCAAACGTGCAGGATGCCTCGAAGACGTATGCGCGAACCGTACCGTCAAATTAGCGAGTTTGAAAGAGGAGGCATTATTGGCATGAGAGAATGTGATGCATGAAGCCGGGAAACTGCAGATCGCGTGGGACAAATTGTTTCGTCAGCGCAACGGGTGGGCGCAGCATGGTTCACAGTACGTCGTAGTACGTGATGAGATGAGTCAGGTCACACCACACAGACCACCCCCGAGAAGATCGACACCTCATTCGAATGGCATTGCAGAACAGATCTGCGTCCTCTTCGGCTCTGGCGCAAAAGTGGAACAGTGTAACACATCGTACACTGTCAGGGCTGACAGTCCGTCGCCATTTATTACGACACTGGTTAAGTGCGCGTCGTCCACTTCTCCGCCTACCTTTTAAGAATGTGCAAAAACTGCTAGAAGGCAATTGTGTATGGAACAGCTCCACTGGGGACAGGAATGGCATCACAAAGTGTTTTCGGACGAATCCAGATTCTGACGGTCAGATTTTGGTTCCCAGCAGATAGGAGGACCGGCATCACAGTGACTATATTCGCACAAGACAGACAGCGCCAACTGAAGGTCTTATGGTATGGCGTGCTATTGGGTACAGCCACAAATCACAGATGGTGCGTGTCCGGGGCACTGCCGCCAGTGTGACCTACGTGAATGATATCGTGCGACCCGTAGCTATACCTTTTCGGCACAGCACCCCAGAAGCCATTTTTCAGCAAGACAATGCACGACCACATGTTGCTGCATGAACACGTGCCATCTTGGTGTCACAGGATGTCAGCCTTTTGCTCTGGACTGCCAAATCACGAGACTTGTCGCCAACTGATAATGTGTGGGCTATGGTGAAAAGATGTGTGCAGAGCTGTAACCCACTGCCAACCATCACAGATGAACTTCGGAACCAGGTGAATGCAGTATGAATGGCTAAACCATAGGACGCCATTCATACCTTATACGTGTCAATGCCATCACGCATGGAACAAGTTAGCAGGGCCCATGGCAGACCATGTGCCTACTAGGAAACGGGACATATTCTGAACCGAGGTGACTGAAATGCTAATCATTTCTGCAGTCGGTAGTAATGTATATGTCCGTCCAATCTCTAGTCGCTCAAAGTGTTCTGTTTTTTTCTGAGCATTAATGTGTATAATAGATACAGGAATGGGCTGATGACATCTGTGTATGCCTTAATAGTTAAAAGACAGGACGTTCTAGAGCAGTGGTCGTCAAGCTCCTATGCTCAGGAGCCAATTCTGACACTGCGATGTGGTAGCTAGGGCCGCTCATGTAACAATCTTATTATTAATTAGCAGCCTGCATAAATTAGTGTTTTATAAGCGCCCGATAAACCAGCTATACTAAGGAGGCGATAAGTTGTCCGAATGTCCATATTTAAATGCATTAAGCAACATGAAACACGATAACAAATGTTTTCTACCAGTTTAGTTTGTCATATTCGTTCATATATTAAACCAGTCTTCATTTTATTTCATATTCGTTGCTAAAAACATGAACCATATTTGAAGATGACTGTCCCTATAACGCGCATTTACGAATCCGTGTTACTTCCATATCAAATCTGATACCACAGCAGCTGACTGGCACACACGCTCATGAGTTGTCAGCACTGGAAGACAAACGAGAAAACATTCTCCCTCTCACATACTCGAACCTTGAGTGACAATGATACTTACCCTTCTGCCCCTGAGGTAAACGGTCGCCTTTACTTAGCTCACTTCAATTAAAGTCAAGGCCATCTTAAAATATTACTATCTCTGTAGGTATTTTTGTTTGTTACTGAGGAGGAAAAACTACAGTCTCAAGAAGCTCTTAACGTTAGTTGACGTTTTTTGGATTCGGTTATTAGTTGCTAGAAGCATTTTATTATAAAATCCGGTTGCGAACCGCGGACTGCACGAATATTTGATTCGGGTCGCATGTGGCTCGCTGGCCGCAGTCTAGGGAGACGAAACTGCCATGTTTCCCTGCACGTGGGAAGTACCACCTAACGTCAGACCACGACATCTGTATGCAGGAAGAAGTCTACCAAGGAAGTGGTAATCTTACAGGAAAGAACAATAAGACTGTGACATCTCCCTGGGCTAATATTCATACTTCAATAATTTCTAGCTATGGAATGGGCTATGTATGTTTGTATGGCCTTGTGGAAGCACGTCTAAATGCATTAAATGTCGACATACACTTTTTTTTCAAGCTGTGCTCGTTGTTCTCTTCACTAGTCACACCACATGTAGTGGAGTAAGGTATAATGTAGGTTCCTGTTACTCCACGGACGTTCAGAATATCAGCCAACTTAAGTAATTCCCTATGAGGAACATATTTTCTTACAATCGATGACCGTGTTAAAACGATGCACAATGTATTCATGATCTATATGGTAACAACTAAATGAATCAATGTGTCGAGCAGACTTTTAAACCCTACTACTAAGAATCCCTGCTAGAAAAAGTGGCTGACATGCGTAATATAGACGTTTAGTAGTACTATAAAGGCGAAGAATGGGCTGCAGCCAGAACCAAATAATCTCTACGGCTGCAGTATACACTACTGGCCATTAAAATTGCTACACCAAGAAGAAATGCAAATGACAAACGGGTATTCATTGGACAAATATATTATACTAGAATTGACATGTGATTACATTTTCACGCAATTTGGGTGCATAGATCCTAAGAAATCAGTAACCAGAACAACCACCTCTGGCCGTAATAACGGCCTTCATACGTCTGGGCATTGAGCCAAACAGAGCGTGGATGGCGTGTACAGGTACAGCTGCCCATGCAGCTTCAGCACAATACCACAGTTCATCAAGAGTGACTGGCGTATTGTGACGAGCCAGTTGCTCGGCCACCATTGACCAGACGTTTTCAGTTGGTGAGAGAACAGGAGAATGTGCTGACCAGGGCAGCAGTCGAACATTTTCTCTGTCCATAAAGGCCCGTACAGGACCTACAACATACGGTCGTGCATTATCGTGTTGAAATGTAGGGTTTCGCAGGGATCGAATGAAGGGTAGAGCCACGGGTCGTAACGTCCACTGTTCAAAGTGCCGTCAATGCGAACAAGAGGTGACCGAGACGTGTAACCAATGGCACCCCATACCATCACGCCGGGGGATATGCCAGCATGGCGATGACGAATACACGCTTCCAATGTGCGTTCACCGCGATGTCGCCAAACACAGATGCGACCATCATGATGCTGTAAACAGAACCTGCATTCATCCGAAAAAAATGACGTTTTGCCATTCGTGCACCAAGGTTCGTCCTTTAGTACACCATCGCAGGTGCACCTGTCTGTGATGCAGCGTCGAGGGTAACCTCAGCCATGATCTCCGACCTGATAGTCCATTCCGCTGCAAACGTCGTCGAACTGTTCGTGCAGATGGTTGTTGTCTTGCAAACGTCCCCATCTGCTGACTCAGGGATCGAGACGTGGCTGCACAATCCGTTACAGCCATGCGGATAAGATGCCTGTCATCTAGACTGCTAGTGATACGAGGCCGTTGGGATTCAGCACGGCGTTCCTTATCACCCTCCTGCAACCACCGATTCCATATTCTGCTAACAGTCATTGGATCTCGACCAACGGCCAGCAGAAGTGGCCGTGTGGTTCTAGGCGCTGCAATCTGGAAACGCGAGACCGCTGCGGTCGCAGGTTCGAATCCTGCCTCGGGTATAGATGTGTGTGATGTCCTTAGGTTAGTTAGGTTTAACTAGTTCTAAGTTCTAGGGGACTAATGACCTCAGAAGTTGAGTCCCATAGTGCTCAGAGCCATTTGAACCATCTCGACCAACGCGAGCAGTAATGTCGCGATACGATAAACCGCAATCGCTATAGGCTACAATCCGACCTTTACCAAAGTCGGAAACGTGATGGTACGCATTTCTCCTCCTTACACGAGGCATCACAACGTTTCACCAGGCAACGCCGGTCAACTGCTGTTTGTGTATGAGAAATCAGTTGGAAACTTTCCTCATGTCAGCACGTTGTAGGTGCCGCCACCGGTGCCAACCTAGTGTGAATGCTCTGAAAAACTAATCATTTGCATATCACAGCATCTTCTTCTGTCGGTTAAATTTCGCGTCTGTAGCACATCTTCGTCGGGTAGCAATTTTAATGGCCCGTAGTGTATTAATTTCTTCTACACGTGTCTGGTGACGTGACGACAAAGGGTAAATCGGATAAATTATAGGTAAAAGGTTTACCGGGACTCACTCTTTAGGTTTGTTGCCGAGTTTTTTTAAGCGATGTTTTAATGAAACAATGGGTAATGGTTCAAATGACTCTGAGCACTATGGGACTTCACTTCTGAGGTCATCAGTCCCCTAGAACTTAGAACTACTTAAACCTAACTAACCTAAGGACATCACACACATCCATGTCCGAGGCAGGATTCGAACCTGCGACCGTAGCTGTCGCGCGGTTCCAGACTGAAGAGCCTAGAGCCGCTCGGCCACTTAGGCCGGCAATGGGTAATGACGAGCGGAACTACCACACAGCAAAACGCTACTAAGTTAAGGGAATGTCAGGTGAACTGAAGACTATCTTGTGGTGGAATTATATGTTACACATTTTCATTGTCTGCTGGCTTAATGCTGTATCTGCCTGCTGTTTTAATTATATACCTGTAGATGGAAGTTTCTAATACAAACGACATGGGTATTATACGTAGGTGATTCATTTTAGCTGGGGAAGCATTTTTTCTTTCGAGCCAAAATCCTGTTATAATGATATAACAGATATAAAAGTTCTATATCGAGAAGGATAATACAATTGCATTTTATTAGCAACAGATTCAAAAGTCGCTACACGCTACTGTTGTCCGCTGGAAAACATGATGGGAGGTTTGAGAGCGAAAGGCGTGCTTGATCGACTTACTCTCATTCATGTGTTTCACAGCAGTAGTAGCATCAGGGCTTGATAGAATCTATACCACAACGGGAATTTATGTGTAAGGTTATCACATCATCCGTATTAGTTTCTCCACCAACCTCGCTGTAATTATTCAAAAAAGCAGATCTGTCTCACCCATATTAAATGGTAGATGATACTGGGACTAAATTGCAACATGTTCCAAACAGCATGGCGCTTGTCAACAGTCGTGAGAAACTTGGTATCCTGGATTTCTTAACTTCCTTTCTAAATGAGGAAATGAGAGCAAACTTCGAATGTCAGGACCTTCTAACTCATGGACTGCTAGCGAAAATAGATAACAGAGTAGTAGATCGAGCAAGCAATTTACATTGCAAAAGGAAGATTTTAGAACTGCAGGAAAGTGAACTATAGGAGAAAATCATCACATGTAACGTTTACGGTCACCAGACAAGTGGAAAGTAGTACACTTATCACCCTACAAGACAACGAAAGAAAAAAGGTGTGAATAGACATGAATAGGTCATATCCTGTATGTAGGCGGTAGTGAATTTATTTGTTGGATTGAGGGGTTAAACGGTCATTTTCAAAAGCTGTGTGAAACACGACCATCTATCTTACAAAAAAGCGTAGCTGTTTCTATTGCACTAAACTATCACTACTTTGTTGGAACCAATATCCAAAGTAGTAATAAAAAAGACAATGGAAATAATGGCAAAACGAAGATGCGCAGAAGTAGACTGTATGCTTTATAAGTTTACAAAACATTCTACTCCATCATCAAGAGAGTGTTCAAGGACTTTTCTGGGGAGAACAGGGCCGCGGGCGCTACCACTACCTTACGAGAGCGTGCTGAAAAGTAGTGCCCCCGGATTTTTAATGTGAAAAGTCTCTTTTTAAGTAACATAAATGTTATTAACATTCCACATTTTTATTCTTCGTGTTTGCATATTTTCAGCCCTCTCTCGCTAGAGGGCTCCGAATTGAAGCGTGAAACATGACTGTGAGTAACATATATCTATTAGCACATGAGAAACAGCGTTTGTTTTGAATTTGAAGAGATGATACACACATGGATCATCTTCTCGTTCAGCATGACAAAGGCACACCACCCACGAGCGCGGCGACATCTGCAACAATTCGGCGGCTTGCGTTCACGGTCATCGATCATCATCAGCCCCTACTTGGCCCCGTCCGATTTTGAGCTGTTTCCAAAACTTAGGGAACATCTTCGAAGACCTCACTTTGACAGTGATGAAGCGGTGCAAGCAGACATTAGGTTGCGACTCCGTCAACAAAGTCAAAGTTCCTATATTGACGGTATCAACAAACTGGTCTCTCCTTGGGGGAAATATATTTGTCGCCAGGGTGACTATGTTGAGAAATTAATACGTAGAGACGAAGAATGAAGACACTGAATGTTAATAACGTTTGTTTCATTTAAAAAGCATTAAGAGGTTTCTCATAAGAAATTAGGGAGACTACTTTTCAGCACGCTCTCGTAGAATGGTGAAGCCGTATTATTGTATGTATCATAGAGTGAAAGTGTGGATGTTTCTGACGTAGATGATGATTCTAATGGACAATGAGAATCACGTACGTACATTGGTCAAACCAAAAAAAGGTCTTTTCCTACGCTCTATGTTCCGTCAAGAATTTGACAGTCACATATTACAATGTCAAAGTGTGTTACCTCGTAACTTATGGTAATATTTACCGCTAATCATTCTCTTTTCTGACCCTCTCGCAAATGGAGCGAGAGACATACGTCTGTCAATATCCTGGTTCCCTAAACTCTGTTCCGTGGAACACGGGTGTCCTGTGGTAAGTGAATAAGTGCTCTGTGAAAAACTGTTAATAAGATGCTTTTTTTCTCTTCCTTTTGACGATACTAATTTAATGCATGTATATCTCATGAGCGACTGCTGTTGGCACCGCAGAACGTCATGTGTACGTGATTACCTGTTAATTTAGACATTTCTTCATGTTCACATTCTTCGTGAAAGAATCTTATATTGTGCTTCCGCCATGAACTTGGTCACTTCCTCTTATTAATAATGGTAGGTATATGTTGGAAGATTCCACTGTTGAAACAACTGCCAACCTATGCGATCTAACAATGAAGTTAAGCGTTGCCTACCTGCCTGCATGTCGAATCGATGTTCAAAATGTTACCCTTCTTCTGCTCATTGAGTAGACTATTTAAGTTACAGTTGTCGCCATATAACTCATTGCATAATCATTGTTACAAATAAGCGCCATATTTCAAAAAGATAGTCCCTGTAACGGACTTTCACGAAACCCAGGTGAGAATTATGGTGTAAATCATTTGTCAGCATAGAATGAAGACGGTATATGGTAAAAGTAGTTTCGCCGCACGGAAAAAGGCTAATTTTCTTGGTAGCACGATGCTGTTCGCAGTATTGCTGACGTATTCTTCATAGGCTTAAATCTGATTTAAATACATCAGTAAAATATTTGTTAAGCTTTCAGCATACGGATGTCTAAACTGGGGAGGTAATCAATCTGGGGGAACTATATGTAATTCACAGGTGTTGTTTTAGCGGATAAAATAAATCATATCTGTGTACATGCATTGTTAAGATGAGCTTCGATGACCTGCTTTTCATCACTACATGTGAAACTAGTGGAGTGATAAACTCATACGAACTAAAGTAAATTAACGCTAGGGAATCAGTAATAATTTTTCTTTCATATTTTATTCCTCTTTTATACATAGTGTTGATTGGCAGCAGACAAGTATGTTCGCTATATACATTTTTGCTTCAATTTATACGTTTCATCGGATGCCATTAAGTATTTTTTTATTGTGTCTTTTACAACAGTGACATGAGATGGTGGCTGGATAGGGAGACTTCCCTACCTCGGTATAATTCGCAACCTATGCAGCTAATGTAAGGCACTCCACAACCACGTCATTATAAGGAAATGCTATGAAATAATGAAAATTAACTGTGGGTATTGCTTTTAATGCTGACAAACAAATCAGAACATCTTCCATTCCCCAGTATTAATTAATTTCAATTTGCTTGCAACTGTACTGTAGAGATGGATGAAATTCGTTCCAATATGCTAGAACTTGATTTGGCAATTTGAATTATATCCACGTATTCTCGGACTCGATGCAATATTCAATACTGCAAAATGGCTTTCAGACTTTTTTAAACAGTGTAACTGGAACTAAAACTTACACTCGTAAGCCTAAACTCGTCAATTTTGGAAACAAAAGTAAATTAGGTTCACTGAAAGCCAGATAAAAATAAAGCACAAAATACTTTATCGATGTTTCACGTGCAATCTATTGCATAGTTTATTATTTGCAGTGTGGTTTCGTAAATAACACATTTCATATAATACTGAATCATTATCCATTGCTGAGGCTTTGATGGTGAACGTAGCCGAATAAATTCTTCACTATAAACCAAGTCAAAGATGAAAACGTGGATCAGCTGCTCAACCTTTTGATTCTCCATTCACTTTGTTTCCCTTCAATATAACTCTAACTGAATAACAGTCTAGTTACTATTTCCTTCCCTACATTCAGTTAAGTTACATTTACTGTTAAAATGATAACCACGTAACGATACGTGTTAAAATTTTGTATCCCGCAACTACGCTTTTACACTTGCTTGCTCGCTCAAATTGTGAGGCTTATGTGTCGAGAAAGCTGTCGATTGCGAGCGACGGTCCTAATTCGAACGTGGCATATGTCGGTACACTTCGCATCCACTGTCTTATTTTTCCGATTGCTGCAAGCCTCAGTGATGTAACAGATGTGGAACTATCGTGACGAAGTCGTGTTTTATGTGTTGGTTGAGAAATAATTAACGTGTTGCGTGTGTTCGAACGTTGACGTCTCTGTGATTGGCTTTCACGAAACTTGTTACTCACATTTGTTATTTATACCACAGTTGGTGAGGTGGGAACACGAGGGATTGTCACCACTGAAAGTAAACATGGAAAAATTCCCCTCTAACGTCCCCCCATCTTGCGCTTCATTGGGGCCGAACCTCAACCTGGTATTCATAAGTTATAGGTCTATATGCGTTTGTAAATATATTATTCAAAGCATAAAGAAGCCATTTCAACCAAATTCATTTCGTTTTTACAGAATTGCTAAAAAGTATCCATTGATTGATGGTTGAAGAGAGGAACTTTGAGGGAAGGAAATACGATTGCCGGCTGGAGTGGCCGTGCGGTTCTAGGCGCTACAGTCTGGCGCCGAGCGACCGCTACGGTCGCAGGTTCGAATCCTGCCTCGGGAATGGATGTGTGTGATGTCCTTCGGTTAGTTAGGTTTAATTAGTTCAAAGTTCTAGGCGACTGATGACCTCAGAAGTTAAGTCGCATAGTGCTCAGAGCCATTTGAAATATCATAATTCAACTGATACATCTACTACTGAAGAAGAAAAGGGCACACAAACCGGAGTTTCTTCAAAAGATGATATTAACGGACGTGGGTCCCTTAAAAATAGACCCAGAAGGAAGCTATTTAAAATTTGGATTCACGTGTACTGACTAGTCATAGACTTCCGTTGCAGTGTGTATTTTATGCCAAACAAAATTTGCAAACAGTTCTTTGACCGCAGCCAAACTTTGTAGGCTGTTAGAAATAGTGCAGGCTGGAAACAAAGGATGAAATTTTCAGTTTTTTAAAAGACAGCGTGACTCAACAGAAAAGCCTACTCATCAAATAATTACGTGCTGTGAGGCTTTCCCGGCGTAAATGCTGTTTCCAAGGTTATCGGGTGCCGGATTCAGTCGTCGAAGGTCCACAATATTTCGGCGAATAACCGCTCCGCCATCATCAGGTGGTGCTGATGGAATAATGTGTCTGAAGACGACGCTCTGTGAAGTTCCCGAAGTTCTCTTGCTTCGGGGCGTTGTAGGTTAAGGAGAAATTATGCTGTTCCTACTTCTTCCTCGGGTTGATGAGGTGTGCATCTCTTTATAGACTGTCTTCTCGCATCACATTGTTTGTTTCTCCTCTCGTGCTGCGTGGTATGGCTACTCACACTGCAGATCTTTTATCTCGAACCTCCGCCTTGTAACCTACCGCTCACAAATTGACCTTAATGACAGTGAAAAATTAAACCGTGTGTACATAATGGAAATTTGGGAAAAGCAATCGTCACCGAAGTCAATTTGTCGGTAAAGAGGGATGAAAGGGTTACATCTAAATGAAAGGAAAAATGCAAATGAACCTGGTGGAAATTAATTTTGAAAAGGGGTAAAGTTAATAAAGAAAGTAAATGTGCGGCCGTTACGTTAACAATTAACTAGCGGTAATTAGATATTTTAGATTTGGGGGAAATTACGGTCGCCAGTCCTAAGGACGATTACTATAGTAACTGAAGAAGAAAGGTTATTACACATATAATTAGCACTAGAAGCGTGCCAACTGAAGGTTGACACGTGTAGTGTGAAAACTGAAAGTTTGTCAGAAGTAATAAATTTCGCTACACTCTGACGTAACTTAGCAAAAGAATTAATGAAACCGGAAAATCGAAGGTTAATTTAGTGACTGAAGTTAATAGTGAGCTTTCTTTCTGAAGCACATCGAAATTCAGTAAAATACGGTTAGTCTTGGACTACCTCAACAATCATTTCAAAAGCTACTTGAATCTATGCAATTTAGAAATAAGAGATTTAACTTTGAAAGATGAATTAAATGATTCTGAACAATTAACAATAGTAAAATTTAGTACGTACCAAGCTGAGCTGCAGTCACAGGTAAGCTAAAATGCGATAACAAAACTTGCACTCTTAATTTGTGCTTGTGTAATCTAAATATTGTAGCCAGCTATGAATACCTTAACTGAACTTTGAAATTAAAGCAGTGAAATAGAATGATGCTGGCGTTTGAATTTCAACGACACTCGGGTTCATTCCGGAAAAGGAAGGGACACTGCTTGGTAATGCAATTGGGACAATGAGCAACAAACGTTCATGCTAAGTTGCTGTAATTTTGTGATGCAACAATTTTAAAAGTTTGAGAAGCTGAGGTCTTCCATACAGTTCTAAAACTTTATGTGCTTCCAGTCTTCCTTGTTGGTTGATTGAAGGTTTGAAACCGTCGATCGAGGAGGTGGCGACAGTCACTCATTGTCGGCCGTCGCTGTTGCAGAAGCTCGATGTTGGCGCGCCTTTTTCTCGACACGGTCACCAGACGAAACGGGCTCTTGATGTGCGCCAGCTAGTGCTTCTCGTCTGCGACACCATGTCAGAAACTATCATCGCAAGTCGAGCGCAATTACATGCTGCCAAACCCCGAAAGCGCGGCAACTCGCGGGAGCTTCACACAACACACCTGCTCCACTGCACCACCCCAGCCAGACTCCCTCTGCTCTGCCCGCGCTCCACGAGGCAGAGTTAACACTCCCAAAGATCCTAAACACTTAGGTTCTCCACACGACGTATCGATGTATTCGTTCGATAGCAGTTTTCCCTAGGCAAGACCCAGCGTAAAAATACAAATAATATTTACGAAACAAACCAATTATACATCGACATAAGAGCATAAATATATATATATACAAATAGTAAAACAATTACAATATGTAAAGACACAGAAATGTCATATATCCAGGTAACAAGAATAAGGAAAACAAATTTATAGTACAATAGATGGAAATAGGAGGATATGCATTTCCGGCGTTACACGTGCCCCACATTGTCTGAGGATGTTCGTGTAACCTAAACAGGCTCAGAAAAGTCCCAAAAAAGAAACAGCGGAAATGCATATGCTCAAAACATCAACAAAATTTAGCATTCGTCTAATTAACCATAAACCAATTTTTAGCCACAATAATTGAGTGGAGACTCTCTTAATCTTATTTCACTCTGTCATCTTACACAAAGGAAAACAGGTTGACAACATATTAAAATTCATAGAGAACATAGAAAATGGTTTAGCTATCCAAAAAATCAAAATTCCTAATTGTATCAAGAAATGGAATACTATTTACAAAATTAATCAGAGTACATGGTCATAAAAATCGGTACATCAAAATACGCAAATTAATAATTAATTACACAGAATACACATTTTATATAACCCTTTCATTATTAATACTCTCGCCATGAGAGTCCACTTAACGCTAAACAAGCAAATAATATACAGTAGATCGACAAAAACATAGATATTGACACCAGAATTCTTTCACATAGGCTGTCCGGGAAGAAAAACAACTCCGCCTTCCGTACTCGCAAGTGCAAAGAATGCCGACAGCGGTACATGAGCCGACAGCGGCTCCGCCTCGCCAGTATTGTTGCGCCCGCCTGTGCGGCACGCTTGATCTCACTCGCCTGTGTAACGGCATTTTCAGAACGTCCGTTTCACTGAATTCTTTCGGAAAAACTCACTCCCGAGTAATCTCAAGGAGTCCATTAACACTATCACAGTGGATAACTCAACACTGTCCATCATCACACATGTACAAGCCTGAAACTTAAAACATCGTCTAAGTACATAGGCAATGACTAGTAAAACACATATTCATGAAATCTTACAGCTTGTTACAAAATCATATTTCCATTCCTTTATCTACTTTGACTCAGCTGAAAACTTAAACTAGCAGCTTGGATTTTTCAGTAGATTAATAATCAGTTTCTCTTAAATCATTTAGTAAAAATTAATTTCTTATTAATTACAACTTCTTTAATGTCCTCTTGGTCAGGCAAAAGCATGGCAATCTAGCAAATCGTTTAAATCTTACACTCGATATTTCCATACTGTACAAATTACCCATTCTGTAGTATTAATCAATCCTAGGTTGGTACAATTTCAAGTCTACAATGTTCCGTATACCTAATAGTTTTCCAGAGCTTGGATACTCTATGCAATAAGAATTTGTGTGAGGTATACCAATGGCTTCATATGGTCCATTATAAACAAATTTAGAGATTTCATTGTCTATCTCGCTCGATTTCTCATGAGCTTTTACAAGTATTAAGTCTCCGATTGCAAACTTAGGAAAACGTGCTTTAGCGTCATGACGACGTATGCGAGCATCGGCTTTTAGCTTCATTACTTCTCGCAAACGATCTTTTTTCACACCAATACTAATGTCAATCCGTGGAGGGAATTTGATTATCTCTTCCAATTCACTTTCCACACTTTTGTGAATGCCGAGATTCCTCACGTTACGGCAGTTCAAATTCATTCCTACGTCAATGTCATCCGGCCAGTTAACAATGTGTATAGGCTGGTATTGCCTATGTACACCGTCTCCTGCCTCGTCAAAACTAACTACTATTGCTTTATCTTGTGAGGTACATGTCAAAGTTTTGCTTTCGCAATTAATCACTTCACAATACTTTAATAGCCAATCTAACCCGATAATGACTTCCGTAGTTAAGTCTGGCACGACGAAAAACTCTTGTTCAAATCGTGTCCCACGTATCTCGAAGTTGACAAAAATCTGTTTTGTGACCGGTTTACTGGCCTTCCCAGTAGCACCGATAATTTTCACTCCTGTTACTGGCATAACTACGATACCAGGTCTGTCTTTCAGTAACTCAAATATTTTCCCAGATACAGCACTCAATTCTGCACCGGTGTCAATCAAAACGTTTAGTTGTAGGTCGTGCATATTAACAGACACTACTATCTGTCTACACTTGTCCTCGTCTGTTTATTTTCCCACAGTAAATCCTCGTCTATATCCAGGTCACTCCAGAAAAAACCATCCGGCTTTGATCGTAAATCCGGCTTATCTAGCGGCTTTTTCAGCCTCTGTTCACATACAGTTTTAATTTCAACACGTTTGTCCTGAGGCTTAGTCTGTAGCTTCGCCTCCAATACCGAAACCTTTTCCTGTAACTCGTCAACTAGTGAGTGTTGCTTTGCTATCAATTCACTAATTGTCACCTTCGTTGATTCCACTTTGGTCAGATTGATCTCATCTGCCAACCTACCTGGAGGAATGTGCCCAGTAGTATCTGCAATTATTTCCTCTAGATCTGCGCAACCCACACTCCTATCGTCTGACCGTATAATGTCAGCTCTAAGCTCATACACGCTGTAATCTATGTGCTTTTCTACCAATCGTGTCCGGCTATCACTAAAATTTTCGTAATCTTTCTCCTTAATGCTCTCGCAATGTTTAAACTGGAGGTTTGCGTCAGATGGGTCGGCTACTTCTACCACTACAACTTTCGGTAAGGTCTGCCGGTTAGGGCCAGAACTTTCCGTTACTACTTCAACATTTAACTCCTGCGGGACGAAACACGACGAATCTTGCTCGTGCTCCCCATTAACATGAACTATTTCTGGTAAAGTCTGCCGGTTAGGGCCAGAACTTTCTATCACTCCACAAACACTATCTTCCTGCGGGACGAGACGCGGCAAATCCTGTACGCGCTCCCCATAAACACTTCTCCCATACAGACCCCTATAATCTCATAGGCCGTCGTATAAGCGACCGAACTGCCTTAACCAGACCTCATCCCTCTCTGCATCCCCTCGCTCGATGACGGACGTTTTATCCGACATCTGATCTTCTCTCAACAATTGCGAATCATTCTTAAACTCAATCTCCAGTTCTGCTGTGGGTGTTACAGCTGCCACTTTATAATCTATTTCCGGAACACTACTTACATTGTTCTCACTGACGGTGAATGTATTTTCTACTGCCGTGTCTACAGCTGATCTACTACTTGTGGGCGCACTCCTTTCTCTTAACACTGCCAAAATTTCTCCACGTCCGGTCGGCCCCTCACCGGCGCGGCTAATGGTTTCCCTGTCTCGTCCGAGCAGATACGCTCCCCGGATGCTGCTAAGGCGGCTGATCACACCCTCTGGCGTTATTACTATTCTGCGAAGCCCGTATCACGCTAGTGTGATACTGGTTTCCGTCATTCCTGTTATTATTTGCATTGTACTGATTGTCATTACGGCCCGAACCACTATTGTTATTGCTGCCAAGATTGCGGTATGCATTATTCCCATAGTTATCATTGTTGTGGTTGCTGCGGTACCCGTTGTTGTTACCACGGCCTCTACCACTGTCGCGATTATGGTGCCAATTGTCCTCGTCCTCAACTCTTTCCAGGAAATCATTGATTGTCCTGTAATTGCTTCCTACGTAGCGTTTTGTATCATCTGGAAGCTTCTTGTAGAGTTCCCAGACTATTTCGGATCCTGTGCGGCGATCACGCAAATATTCCAACTTGCGGATCCAGCCCTCACAAAACTCCTTCATCGAGCCGCGCGAATTCGCATCGAAAGGCCTCGATACGACAAATTCGCGCCAGACACTTTGTTGTTTTTGCTCTGACCAGTATTCAGCCAGAAATAAATTTTTAAATTCGTCGAAAGTCAGGTTCGTAATGTTGAGGTTTAAGCCCCAACGCTTGGCATTCACCAGCCAACACGTCAATAACCGCATTAATTTTCCTCTCATTAGTCCATGATCTGGGTAAAACTCTTTCACAAATTTTAATGAAATCCATCGGGTGTATACCGCCATTTTTCAGGGGGTCGAACCGCTCCTCTTTCGTCAACAATTCCGAACTATGTGCACAAATTGGCACATAGCTCTGTTTTTCGTCAAGTTTCTTTTCTAATTCCGAAACTCTCGTAATTACTTGGCAAGTGGTTGTCGCAAGCGTTTCTACTTCCCTTTTTTTCTCTTCGCAGGTATTAGCCTGCTTCGTCACTTTGGTATCTACTTCGGATACTAAGGCCTTTAAAGTTTCCACCTTCTTTTGATCCTCTTTTTTCACTAATTGAATTTGTTCCGTCACCTTATTCTCGATGATCGGAGCAACTGCTTCTCCTACACTTTTCTCGATTCTGCTAATTTCGGAATAAAAACGTATATCTATGCTCGCAATTTCCGCCTGAACGCCTATCATTTCCTGTTTAAGATTATCGATTTCGGTATTAATCACAACAATATCTTCTTTGAATTTATGAACTTTTGTGTTAACAACTCCAACATTGTTGTTAACAACATTAATAGCTTTGTTCTGACTGTCTAGCTTTCGTTCAATTTTTTCAGACTGAGCTTCTTGCTTGGCAGCCTGAGCTTCTTGCTTGGCAGACAGAGCTTTAATTTCTGCCGATTGACTCTTGATTTCGTTAATCAAAACATTCAATAAATCAGTTAAATTCCCGGAAACTACCGGTTTTACTTCCGTAGCGGCTTCCTCTTTAATTGTTCCCTCGTATTCGTCATCAAGGGATTCAGATTTGATTTTCACTTCCGATTCCGAAACATTTTCTAAAGTTTGGAATTCCATTTCTGCTCTTTGTTGCGTTTCGGCGGTCGCGTCTTTCATGCTAGCCGCCTGCCCCTGAACAATGGGTACCGCGGTGCGCGTTTCCCACTGTTCGACCGATTGTTCCGTATCCAAGTCTACCAAATTTTGGCAATTGTTGCCTTCACTCATTTTAATAATTTTCGATATAAATGACAAATCTGAAATCTAATTAGGATTCCTCCCACTACTTAATCTCGCTGACATAACGACCTGTTCGTAACCAACTTTGTTACCAGATTTGAACAATGCAAAATTCGTGTCCAGAACAACCTCAGATCCGAAGAATGTCCTGTCACCAGGTCGCCACGTGTAAACTCCCCCTCACTTATCGACCTTAATGACAGTGAAAAATTAAACCGTGTGTACCTAATGGAAATTTGGGAAAAGCAATCGTCACCGAAGTCAATTTGTCGATAAAGAGGGAGGAAAGGGTTACATCTAAATGAAAGGAAAAATGCAAATGAACCAGGTGGAAATTAATTTTCAAAAGGGTTAAAGTTAATAAAGAAAGTAAATGTGCGGCCGTTACGTTAACAATTAACTAGCGGTAATTAGATATTTTAGATTTGGGGGAAATTACGGTCGCCAGTCCTAAGGACGATTACTATAGTATCTGAAGAAGAAAGGTTATTACACATATAATTAGCACTAGAAGCGTGCCTACTGAAGGTTGACACATGTAGTGTGAAAACTGAAAGTTTGTCAGAAGTAATAAATTTCGCTACACTCTGACTTAACTTAGCAAAAGAATTAATAAAACCGGAAAATCGAAGGTTAATTTAGTGACTGAAGTTAATAGTGAGCTTTCTTTCTGAAGCACATCGAAATTCAGTAAAATACGGTTAGTCTTGGACTACCTCAACAATCATTTCAAAAGCTACTTGAATCTATGCAATTTAGAAATAAGAGATTTAACTTTGAAAGATGAATTAAATGATTCTGAACAATTAACAATAGTAAAATTTAGTAAGTACCAAGCTGAGCTGCAGTCACAGGTAAGCTAAAATACGGTAACAAAACTAGTACTCTTAATTTGTGCTTGTGTAATCTAAATATTGTAGCCAGCTATGAATACCTTAACTGAACTTTGAAATTAAAGCAGTGAAATAGAATGATGCTGGCGTTTGAATTTCAACGACACTCGGGTTCATTCCGGAAAAGGAAGGGACCCTGCTTGGTAATGCAATTGGGACAATGAGCAACAAACGTTCATGCTAAGTTGCTGTAATTTTGTGATGCAACAATTTTAAAAGTTTGAAAAGCTGAGGTCTGCCATACAGTTCTAAAACTTTACGTGCTTCCAGTCTTCCTTGTTGGTTGATTGAAGGTTTGAAGCCGTCGATCGAGGAGGTGGCGACAGTCACTCATTGTCGGCCGTCGCTGTTGCAGAAGCTCGATGTTGGCGCGCCTTCTTCTCGACACGGTCACCTGACGAAACGGGCTCTTGATGTGCGCCAGCTAGTGCTTCTCGTCCGCGACACCATGTCAGAAACTATCATCGCAAGTCGAGCGCAATTACATACTGCCTAACCCCGAAAGCGCGGCAACTCGCGGGAGCTTCACACAACACACCTGCTCCACTGCACCACCCCAGCCAGACTCCCTCTGCTCTGCCCGCGCTCCACGAGACAGAGTTAACACTCCCAAAGATCCTAAACACTTACGTTCTCCACACGACCTATCGATGTATTCGTTCGATAGCAGTTTTCCCTAGGCAAGACCCAGCGTAAAAATACAAATAATATTTACGAAACAAACCAATTACACATCGACACAAGAGCATAAATATATATATATATATATATATATATATATATATATATATATATATATATATATATATATATATATATACAAATAGTAAAACAATTACAATATGTAAAGACACAGAAATGTCATATATCCAGGTAACAAAAATAAGGAAAACAAATTTATAGTACAATAGATGGAAATAGGAGCATATGCATTTCCGGCGTTACAGCCTCTTCTTCTTCTTGGACGGCTTGCCAAGCGGCTGCCTGGAGGTTTAGCCTGGTGTAGGCTCTCCCTCGTGCTGGCTGGCCTCTTTTTCGTAACGGTCGGTCTCCGTAGCACAGCGGAGGCCTAGAATGTTTTCCCTCCCCTCCGCACAGTTGACAAGATGTTACCAAACGCTGAGAGTAAAGGCGGCACGAGCGTTGTTTGCTACAGTGACTCCAGGAGGAGGATTTTGAGCAACGATTGTAGCTGCTCAGGAATAAAGGTGTAGGGTGAGTGAGGAAAAGGTGGTTTAAGTAGTCAGCAGGAGTGGAAGGTTAGGGACTCAAGTTTTGATGATGTTTGGTTTGTGGGGCACTCAACTGCGCTGTCATCAACGCCCATACAAAGTTCCAATTTTTACACAATCCAGTTTTTTTTAGAAAGCCCAATCTAGCCACTGTCACGAATGATGACGATGATGAAAACACAAACACCCCCTTCCCTGGCAGAGAAAATCCCCAACCCGGCCGGGAATTGAATCCGGGACCTCGTGATCCAGAGGCAGCATCACTAGCCACTAGACTACAAGCTGCAGATTGGGGGGACTGAAGTGATGGGGACAGGAGCCATACTGGATCGACTTGGAAATCTTGTGGGAGAGGAAGGCAGGTGAGTTTCTTCTCTGCAGCACGCGCCCTGAGGAGCGAAGTCGATCGCGCCGCCGTCTGTGAGTCCGCTCACCCCTGTTGCGAGGACGGTGTCGTGGGCGGTCTGCCGAGTGGCTGCTGGCTCCTCTGAAGCGGGCGCGGCTTGAGCAGGGGGCAACATCTCTGCATCAGCCTGCTGTGTAGCCTCCACGTTTTGGTTGGGGACTGGCGCAGGTGTCTCTTCTTCTTCTGTAGTCACCGCCATGGACTCCATCTCGGCAGTGGCCAGGGAGATATCCGTCTGCTTGGGACGGGAACATCTTCTTTGGCGGTCATCAGCTCCTCCCATAGCGTCTGCAGCTGGCGATGAACTTCGTCGACTTCTGCCTTCAAGTTAGATCTCTCTGCCGCCACGGTGGCAAGGGTGGCCACTACGTCGTTGGTGGCAGTGCGTAACATGGTGTCGGAGGCCACGCCTTCGCGGTGGCGCGGCCCGTTTACCACTTTTGCACGGGAGGGCGGGGCGGCACCAGGTGCTTGCTGCTCGGTGCCGCTAGCAGCCATCTACTCTTGCTTGGCGGCCTCGCGGACTCGTCTTCTTCTTCTCTTTTTGTTTTTGTGGCTCCAGCTCATGATGTAACAGCAGGTGCGGTAATTAGCCGCGTGTGCGCCGCCGCAGTTGGTGCACGTAGTTGCGGCGTGCGTGGCTTCGCACAGGAGCGTGTGTCGTCCGCTTGTGAGCAATTAATGCATGCCACATCTTCTCGGCAATTCTTGGCGACACGGTCAAGCTTCTGGTAGCGGTAGCACTGCTCCTTCCACTTGTTGTCGCGGTCTGCGGTGCCAATCAACACGAGCACCTCGACTGATTCGTGCCCCATGATGGCAGCAAGCAAGCGGTCCTGGATATCCCCTTGACGTCCCCTCCCTTTCCGAGTCCAGACATGTTAGAATGTGTAGGCGAGCGAGAAGAGCGACAGCGACGATGTGGCCAGCAGCGAGTCGAGCACCAAGAATGCCAAAAAGCGCCACACGCGTTTATGCAGCTCAACAAGTCTGCAACAGCAGATCACTACACTGAAATTGGAAGTAACGTGAATTACCAGCTGTTAACGAAGATAAGAGCGTATGGAATAAGCCACAGATATGTGAGTGGCTCGAAGACTTCTCAAGAAATATAACCCACAACGTTGTCCTCGACGGCGAGTGTACATGAGAGACAACGGTGTCGTCAGGAGTGCCCCGGGAAGTGTGACAGGACCGCTGTTGTTCTGTATATACATAAATGATTTGGCAGACGGAGTGGGCTGCAATCTGCGGTTGTTTGCTGATGATGTCGTGGTGTACGGTAAGGTGTCGAAGTCGAGTGACTGTAGGAAGATACAAGACGACTTAGACAAACTTTCCAGTTGGTGTGAAGAATGGCAGCCAGCCCTAAATGTTGAAAAATGTAAGTTAATGCGGATGAGTAGGAAGACCAAACTTGTAACGTTCGGAATCGATATTGCAGGTGTTCTGCTAGATACAGTCTGGCTACTCTGGGCGTAATTTTGCAAATCAATATGGGATGGAACGAGCATGTGACAACTGTGGCAGGGAAGGCGAGCGGTCGACTTCGCTTTATTGGGAGAATTTTAGGAAGGAGTGGTTCTCTTGTGAAGGAAACCGCATACAGGACCCTGGTGCGACCTATTCTTGAGTACTGCTTGAGTGTTTCGCATCGGTACCGGGTCGTACTGAAGCATTTCAGAGGCGGGCTGCTAGATTCGTTATCGGTAGGTTCGAAAAACACGTAAGTGTTACGCAGATGCTTTGGGAACTCAAATGGGAGGGGAGGTGAAGTTCTTTTGCAGAAAACTATTGAGAAAATTTAGAGAACCTTCATTTGAAGCTGACTGCCAAACGATTCTAACGCCGCCAACATGCATTGCGAATAAGGACTACGAAGATAAGACAAGAGAAATTATGGCTCAGACGGAGGCATATAGACTTTTGTTTTTCCCTCGCTCTATTTGCAAGTGAAACAGGAAAGGAAAGTGACTAGTAGTGGTACCCTCCGCCACGCACCGTACGGAGGTTCAAAAATGGTTCAAATAGCTCTGAGCACTATGGGACTTAACATCTGAGGTCATCAGTCCCCTAGAACGTAGAACTACCTAAACCTAACTAACCTAAGGACATCACACACATCCATGCCCGAGGCAGGATTCGGACCTGCGACCGTAGCAGTCTCGCGGTTTCGGACTGAAGCGCCGTACGGTGGCTCCGGAATATTTTTATGGATGTAGATGTAGGTGTCGAAATGGAAGTCCTGTATACTACCATTTTCAGAGAAATGATTGAAATCCAACTGAACAAGGTATGTGAGCCAATACTAATCTCAATTAAAGCAGAACTGGAAATTCAGACGCGAGATGCGACAAGCACGGCGGGAAGACGTCTGGACGTGGTTTCTCCTCGGTTTCTCCACGTGTTGAAGACATCCACCACAGCGCTCCTCTCCGGTCGGAGTGGCTGAGCGGGGGACTGATGACCTCGGATGTAAAGTCCCATAGTGCTCAGAGCCATTTCAACCATTTGAACAGCGCTCCTCGAACACCCGGCAAATCGTGCAGTTTCCGAAATGCTCGAGACGAGCCTCCGGGCCATCGCAATTTTCCCTCGGTCAAACTCAGACAGATGGCGCGCCTTCCCCATTCTACACACGGACAGCACGCTCACTGATACTACAAGCAACGTGAGTGTGTCTGATTAGCAGTCATTACATGCCAGGTGACGCTGCTATCGCCTGGTCATGTTTATATCTATAATATATAATGTTCAGGCAGATCACTCTAAGTACTGCCACCACTAAGCAGACACATTATTCCGTCACCACCACCTGATGAGGGAGTGGTGGTTATTCGCCGAAATATCGTGTACCTACAATGACTGGCTCTAGCTCTACACGAAGCATGTAATAATTACTTTCGAAAAAAAAATTCTGTAATTATATATAATTTCTTGGCGGATTCGTTAGATGACTATTTGAGTCTATTAAAACAAGATATTATTGTTTTACTTCTATTTTCCATTACATATTTACTTGAAACAGGATTTTTTTATATGATGCTACAAATAAAAAGTTCAAGAACGGGGTTGACGCCCCGCCAGATATTAGAATTCAAATTTGTAATATTGTACCTGATATCAACGGGATTTGTAATTTAAGGATCCAAAACCAAAGAAGACATCGAAAACTTTGGTGTAGTACGCTCTCGCCACCATTCGAGGCATAGGTTGGCAGTAACTCTAGTGACTATCCCGCCAATCCGCAGCCGGCTCGGAGACCCACACTCTGCTGCGTGCGCGAGTAGCACCGCCACCGAGCCGTCTAAAGAAGACACTCTACCGATTCAGTCCATTCTGACGGAGATGTTCACTCGACGCTTGGGGAGCATACTAGATGACATCACCTCTCTGTGTTATTATTTACGACAAACTTGTTTGTGTCAAGGAACTGTTGGAACACAACTGGACTTGCTGAACTGAAGTTAAGTAAACCAGAGTTAACAACATATTACGTGTGCTTCTCATTATTTTGCTCTCTGTCTCAGTATTCACCTGTTCCTCGGTATCCACCCGGAAATATGGAAATTTGTGGTATGGTCTTATGGGACCAAACTGCTGAGGTCATCGGTCCCTAAGCTTACACACTACTTAATCTAACTTAAATTTACTTACGCTAAGGAAAACCCATGCCCGAGGGAGGACTCGAACCTCCGACGTGGGGAGCCGCGAGGACCGTGATAAAGGCGCCTGAGACCGCTCGACTATCCCGCGCGGTAATCCACCCGGGGACAACCAAATAACTGGCAATGACACTGCACCTACGAATGGTCCAATATGCTTCTACTTCTCTCCATAAAGCCGCCTGATTCTACTAATACATGCGTACGGTAAGATATCGTAAAACTAATACATTTCGAAACATGATCACCCAGTCTACTGATAACAATACCATACCTATCACAAATATTGCTACTGTTAGTAATGCTGCCATTGTTTAGGAACAGTAATCATACTTGTTTTTCCATTAGCAGCTTCACATTCACGGTGAAATACTGTTTTGTCAAACAGAACTTCCAGATTGAAAATAAATACACATGCATCTCTAGAACATTTCAAAATGGTTCAAATGGCTCTGAGCACTATGGGACTTAAAATCGGAGGTCATCAGTCCCCCATAACTTAGAACTACTTAGACCTAACTAACCTAAGGACATCACAGATATCCATACCCGAGGCAGGATTCGAACCTGTGACCGTAGCGGTCGCGCGGTTCCAGACTGGCGCGCCTAGAACCGCCCGACCACATCGGTCGGCTGTATAACATTTACTACACTTTCGTAAGTACTGACTCTGTACCCATCAAATTTGTGTTACTTACACAGAAAACTTTGATCTGTCTGCTGAATTACTCATTATTGTCGCATTTTATATACGGAGGTAATTATTAAGCAGTCAATGTAATTCTTAAATATGATACGTCCCATTCCAAAATATGGTACAGTTGATACCAAAACTGATATACCGAGCGCGGCAGCTCAGTGGCTAGCGCACTGGACTCGTATTCGCAAGAATGACGTTTCAAACCCGAGTCCGCCGTCCTGTTTTTGGTTTACCATGATTTCCCTAAATCGTTAAACCAAATACCGGGATGGTTCCTTAGAAAGAGCGCGGCTTCCTATTCCACCCTTCCGTAATCCGATCTTGAGCTCCATATGTAACAACTTCGTTATCAACGGGACGTTAGACGCTAATCGCCTCCTCCTCCTCCTCCGAAAGTGCTAGACTGTTATGTGCATTCCAGCCACTGGCCACACACCAGCAACAAAACCGCTGGCGGCCAAACTTCCAGCAGTAAACACATTGCTGAAAACGAAAGCCTCCAAACAGAAAAGGAGGAAGCCTAACGCAGGAGAGTGAGTAAGCTATGACTGTGACCAAAGCTGTGGCAAATACACAAAGAAGAGAAGAAGCTGAGGTGACTGATTGAGGCCGTCCGGGGTGGCCGAGCGGTTCTAGGCGCGTCAGTCTGGAACCGCCCGACCGCTAGGGTTGCAGGTTCGAATCCTGCTTCGAACATGGATGTGTGTGATGTCCTTAGGTTAGTTAGGTTTAAGTAGTTCTAAGTTCTAGGGGACTGATGACCTCAAAAGTTAAGCCCCATAGTGCTCAGAGCCATTTGAACCATTTGACTGATTGAGAGTCCGACATCTCTTTGATGAATAGCAACATCATGGATAGTGTCGATCCATTTGGAGATCCCTACTAGATCCTGTTGTAATGACAGATTCAGCACACGGAGATTATATCTTGGCTAAATTTCGAGAGCACCATACAAAAAATACTGGGAAAAGACCTCGAATTTATGCCACTAAAGTCTGTGCACATAACCGAAATAGTTTTTTCATTAGATGCAATAGACGTTTCTCTTATTAGTAGGAGTGATGTGATGGGGAAACTGTGAATTCGTCATGTTGCTACTAGTTCTGGTCATGTTGCTTTACTTTTATTTTTGTATTAATGTCAATATTTTACGTATAACTGTAGACACTTCCTATTCATTGCTGACTGACTTTATACTACAAATAATATTTAAAACAAATGAGGAAAGTTCTGTAGTTCTCTCTCATGTACGTTTCATGCCATAAATATCCTAGAAATATTTCCACATAAAAATCCCTCTTGGTCATTTGTATTGTTTTGTGTGTTTAAGACCTCAGCCTTCTATCGTCAATGTAAGTAACAATATTAAAGCACTCCGTCTGTAGGCCACGAGTGGCCTACCGGGACCATCCGACCGCCGTGTCATCCTCAAGGGGAGGATGCGGATAGGAGGGCGTGTGGTCAGCACTTCGCTCTTCCGGTCGTTATGATGGTATTCTTGACAGGAGCCGCTAATATTCGGTCGAATAGCTTCTCAATTGACATCACGAAAATAAGTGCACTTCGAAAAGTGGCAACAGTGCATGGCGGCTGGATGGTCACCCAGCCAAGTGCCGGCCACGCCAAACAGCGCTTAGCTTCGGTGATCTCATGGGAACCGGTGTATCCACTGCGGCAAGGCCGTTGCCCTTAACAATATTAGATGTGTATCATATTTGGGATGAGCCCCATGATATTAAGGAATTTCAGTCCAAAAAATGATAAACACTTTTAATTTTTTCTTGTCGACGTTTACAGCTTGAAAATATTAAACATATTGTCATTTCAAAACCGCTTATATCCTAACAGTTACTCTTCTGTTTTCTAAAATAAAAAAGAAGTTTGTGCTTTTTTATCATGTTTACTGTATCTCTTTTTACAGAACTGTCATTTTCCACTTTGCTTGCTTTACTGTGGTTTTGCGTTTCAGAATGTTGTCTGCAATAGACTGTTCTTGTTTGTGCAAATTGAGGATAACATTTGTGCTTTTTTGTTGCGCATACTATTTTTCGATTCGTAATTTTTGGTGTGTGTATTGATCATGGCTAGTCCTCCGCAAGAACTGTCAGTACCACAGATTGTTCAGTTTCAGACACAGCAGATGTGGTAGTTCATGTAAAAGATGACAAAATTGCCCGCTGCGCAAGTAAACAAGCTGCCACCGCCCCCACCTCCCGCAGCACAGCCAGCAACGCCTGTTTCCGTAACGTAATCCCGCCGTTTTCATTCAACACAAGAGGGCTGCTTCCAGTACCGAGCACAGCTCGACGCACACTGCACGGAGCATCACACTGAAGTGAGGGACAGGCAAACTTATTTTCTTGCAACTATCGGATTGTCAGTGTACAGGTTTGCCTACGAAATTTTCTCTGCCACTAGCCCCGAAAGTGTTCCTTATGACGAATTAACTGCTGCTCTAGACAAATATTTTGAATAACAAATTAATGTAACAGCTGCGAGTTACAAATTCTTTTGTTTGCGAAGCAACTTAATTAGACCCATATGCAATGGGTAGCAAACATGCAAGATCTTAAATACACTCCTGGAAATGGAAAAAAGAACACATTGACACCGGTGTGTCAGACCCACCATACTTGCTCCGGACACCGCGAGAGGGCTGTACAAGCAATGATCACACGCAAGGCACAGCGGACACACCAGGAACCGCGGTGTTGGCCGTCGAATGGCGCTAGCTGCGCAGCATTTGTGCACCGCCGCCGTCAGTGTCAGCCAGTTTGCCGTGGCATACGGAGTTCCATCGCAGTCTTTAACTCTGGTAGAATGCCGCGACAGCGTGGACGTGAACCGTATGTGCAGTTGACGGACTTTGAGCGAGGGCGTATAGTGGGCATGCGGGAGGCCGGGTGGACGTACCGCCGAATTGCTCAACACGTGGGGCGTGAGGTCTCCACAGTACATCGATGTTGTCGCCAGTGGTCGGCGGAAGGTGCACGTGCCCGTCGACCTGGGACCGGACCGCAGTGACGCACGGATGCACACCAAGACCGTAGGATCCTACGCAGTGCCGTAGGGGACCGCACCGCCACTTCCCAGCAAATTAGGGACACTGTTGCTCCTGGGGTATCGGCGAGGACCATTCGCAACCGTCTCCATGAAGCTGGGCTACGGTCCCGCACACCGTTAGGCCGTCTTCCGCTCACGCCCCAACATCGTGCAGCCCGCCTCCAGTGGTGTCGCGACAGGCGTGAATGGAGGGACGAATGGAGACGTGTCGTCTTCAGCGATGAGAGTCGCTTCTCCTTGGTGCCAATGATGGTCGTATGCGTGTTTGGCGCCGTGCAGGTGAGCGCCACAATCAGGACTGTATACGACCGAGGCACACAGGGCCAACACCCGTCATCATGGTATGGGGAGCGATCTCCTACACTGGCCGTACACCACTGGTGATCGTCGAGGGGACACTGAATAGTGCACGGTACATCCAAACCGTCATCGAACCCATCGTTCTACCATTCCTAGACCGGCAAGGGAACTTGCTGTTCCAACAGGACAATGCACGTCCGCATGTATCCCGTGCCACCCAACGTGCTATAGAAGGTGTAAGTCAACTACCCTGGCCAGCAAGATCTCCGGATCTGTCCCCCATTGAGCATGTTTGGGACTGGATGAAGCGTCGTCTCACGCGGTCTGCACGTCCAACACGAACGCTGGTCCAACTGAGGCGCCAGGTGGAAATGGCATGGCAAGCCGTTCCACAGGACTACATCCAGCATCTCTACGATCGTCTCCATGGGAGAATAGCAGCCTGCATTGCTGCGAAAGGTGGATATACACTGTACTAGTTCCGACATTGTGCATGGTCTGTTGCCTGTGTCTATGTGCCTGTGGTTCTGTCAGTGTGATCATGTGATGTATCTGACCCCAGGAATGTGTCAATAAAGTTTCCCCTACCTGGGACAATGAATTCACGGTGTTCTTATTTCAATTTCCAGGAGTGTACCACAGCAAATTTAGACGTAAGTATGGACGTTATCATAGTGAGGCCAGGATCGGGGAACTAATCCTAAAATTGCATCGGATCCTAATCTGCAACAAGTTTTGGGATTAGGGGAGCGTCAAGATTGGTATGGCAATGCAGCAGCAGATTTTCATTCTGCTCCTATTCCTGCAGTACAGAGTTCAAATGGTTCAAATGGCTCTGAGCACTATGGGACTTAACATCTACGGTCATCAGTCCCCTAGAACTTAGAACTACCTAAACCTAACAAACCTAAGTACATCACACAACACCCAGCAGTACAGTGTAGTGGTGCGCAGGTTGTGCCCGTGGTTAAGACGCCGTGGCACACAAAGTCTCAGCAAGAGCAGCGACGTAAACAGAGCCATTGTGCCAGTAGCAGACCAGCAGTGTTATTTCGTGCCCTCAGTGTTCCACAGATCACAAGCGGCAGGCATGCTCCTTTCGTGACGCCAACTGTTATCACTGTGGCAAGGACGGTCACGATCAGGTTGTGGATTGCAGAAACGCAAATCCGACACCCACTTTGTACATTCTCCCCATTCGCAATCAATGAATGTTAATGCAACTTTTTCAAAGCCAAGAAGTGTCTCTAGTGTTACACAGTGCAAGTCAAAATGGAACAGCGAAGAAGTCACACATATCTTCCATTCAACGTCAAGCCAACATGTTGTTTATCACTCTGCAGTATTGCCAATCGCAAAGAACACATGCAGTTGCACACTGGTGCGTCAGTGACTTTCTCGAAAAGAAGCACATACGAACTGCCAGACAAGCCTAAGCTACATAAATCACCGGCACCTCTTTCTGGCTACGGTGGACATGACATTCCCCTTTTATGCGGTTGTAACCTACCTCCCACTTTCCGTAACGTCACCGATAATTTCTTTCACAGTTTTGTGCTCAAGTGAAAGTGAAAACAGTTATGGTTTGCACATTCAAAAATTTGTCCTCTCTGTGAACCCTTCTGCGCTTAAGGACAAGTTAGCTGAACTGTGTGACAACTTTAGTGACTTTTTCAATATGGCTCAGGTAAAGCTAATAATTTTGAGGCTCACATTATCATGACTGACAATGCGCCACAACTATTTTCATAGCCGGCCGCCGTGGCCGTGCGGTTCTACGAGCTCCAGTCCGGAGCCGCGCTGTTGCTACGGTCGCAGGTTCGAATCCTGCCTCGGGCATGGGTGTATGCGATGTCCTTAGGTTAGTTAGGTTTAAGTAGTTCTAAGTTCTATGGGACTGATGACCACAGCAGTTGAGTCCCATAGTGCTCAGAGCCATTTGAACCATTTTTGAACTGTTTTGATGAGCACGGCCAGTCCGTCATTCTGTCTGAGATCAGGCGGAACAGGAACTCTTATCTTGGAAGGACAATGGTGTGAACCCCCTTGCAGCAGTCAGTCAACAGGCATCATCATTAGTAGTATAAAGAAACCTTCAGGCAGTTTACGCTTTTGTGCAGATTGCAAGGCAACAGATGAACATGTTGGTGTTTCTTAGTGCTTCCCATACTTGGGAGGCGGCGTTAGTGCTCTTCGTTTCATCATATTGTTCCCAACCACGCAACGGCAAGTTACCAGCAGAACGTTTGCATGGAGACGATGTACAGCACTGTATCAGTCGCTACATCCTCTGCAGCAGACGGGAGTTTCTCTGCAGCGGTCTAAATTTTATGTAAATGGTTTAACCTTTTGGTAGACACAGCGCTGGGAACGAGGAGTTACCACAAAATAAAAGTTCAAATGTGTGTGAAATCTTACGGGACTTAACTGCTAAGGTCATCAGTCCCTAAGCTTACACACTACACACTACTTAACCCAAACTACCCTAAGGACAAACACACACACCCACGCCTGAGGGAGGACTCGAACCTCCGCCGGGACCAGCCGCACAGTCCACGACTGCAGCGCCTTAGAGCGCTTGGAGTTACCACAAAAGTCTTCAGTCGTTCTTTATATGTCTTACAGCAACCGAAACTCCACCAGAATCAGGCTTCGCTTAGGTGCGCTGTGTGATTCTGCCGTGGGTTTCTCATCTGTAGACTCGGTGCTTAGGAGAACCCCGCAGCCTCAGCCACCTTCGACTCCCTAGGGTACCGCGCAGCCGTCGTCGGAAGGGGAGCCAATGACCGTCGACGCAGCGCTCCTCCGCCCTGCCTCCTACCGCTGGGCCGCCCTGGACGCTCCTTCTGCCGTTGTGCCTTCGCCGATGGAAGTTGTGCCATCCCATGGGCATGAGTGTGCACCCTGTGGTTGGGCTGCGCGGGGTAGCCGTGGGGCCTGAGGCGTCTTGCCACGATCCGTGCGGCTGCCCTCGTCAGAGGTTCGAGTCCTCCGTCGGGCATAGGTGTGAGTGTCGTCCTTGGCGTAAATTAGTTTAAGTTAGATTAAGTAGTGTGTTAGCTTAATGACCTATGACCTCAGAAGTTTTGTCCCATAAGACCTTACCACAAATTTACAATTTCTTGCGGTTGCTTTTTCGACCGATGTTTCCGGCCAATGTCAACATGAAAGTCGGGGTGCGGATAGGAACTTGTCATTCATCGGCTGAAGTTTCGTCTCCTGTCTCCTGAGTGCGCCTGCGCCCGGAGGTCCCCCCCCCCCCCCCCCCTTCCACCACCCCTTCCCATCCGCCTCGATGACTGCGGCGACTTTATGTGGGGAGGAATCGTACACTATTGACACCACTCTAGGCGGTCGACATAAAGAGTTTGGCTGTAGCTCATGTGACCACTCTACGAATCCGTGGACAGCACGCACAAGTGGCACCACCACTGAGATGACTTAAGAAAACTCGGCACCGATGCCAGCCTAGTCTGACAGTAGAGTTCGCTCAGTGAATTCGAATCCCCTTACCTCTGTGTGTTATTATGTATGACGGAACTGCGGGTGTCAAGGAAGTGTTGGCATAGAATTTGACTTTCTGAACAGAAGTTAAGTAAGGCAGATTTAAGAATATATTACGTGTGCTTCTCATTATTTTGCTCTCTGTCCCAGTGCCCACCAGTTCGTTGGCGTCTATCCCTGGTTAGACCAAATAAAAACTTTATTCCACTATGTTGTTATGTGTTAACTAAAAACATAACATAATTACTAAATACCTATTTTGAAGTAAATAATTATTTTTTGTGTTCTACAAGTTTTATTGCGATTTATACACTCCTGGAAATGGAAATAAGAACACCGTGAATTCATTGTCCCAGGAAGGGGAAACTTTATTGACACATTCCTGGGGTCAGATACATCACATGATCACACTGACAGAACCACAGGCACATAGACACAGGCAACAGAGCATGCACAATGTCGGCACTAGCACAGTGTATATCCACCTTTCGCAGCAATGCAGGCTGCTATTCTCCCATGGAGACGATCGTAGAGATGCTGGATGTAGTCCTGTGGAACGGCTTGCCATGCCATTTCCACCTGGCGCCTCAGTTGGACCAGCGTTCGTGCTGGACGTGCAGACCGCGTGAGACGACGCTTCATCCAGTCCCAAACATGCTCAATGGGGGACAGATCCGGAGATCTTGCTGGCCAGGGTAGTTGACTTACACCTTCTAGAGCACGTTGGGTGGCACGGGATACATGCGGACGTGCATTGTCCTGTTGGAACAGCAAGTTCCCTTGCCGGTCTAGGAATGGTAGAACGATGGGTTCGATGACGGTTTGGATGTACCGTGCACTATTCAGTGTCCCCTCGACGATCACCAGTGGTGTACGGCCAGTGTAGGAGATCGCTCCCCACACCATGATGCCGGGTGTTGGCCCTGTGTGCCTCGGTCGTATGCAGTCCTGATTGTGGCGCTCACCTGCACGGCGCCAAACACGCATACGACCATCATTGGCGCCAAGGCAGAAGCGACTCTCATCGCTGAAGACGACACGTCTCCATTCGTCCCTCCATTCACGCCTGTCGCGACACCACTGGAGGCGGGCTGCACGATGTTGGGGCGTGAGCGGAAGACGGCCTAACGGTGTGCGGGACCGTAGCCCAGCTTCATGGCGACGGTTGCGAATGGTCCTCGCCGATACCCCAGGAGCAACAGTGTCCCTAATTTGCTGGGAAGTGGCGGTGCGGTCCCCTACGGCATTGCGTAGGATCCTACGGTCTTGGCGTGCATCCGTGCATCGCTGCGGTCCGGTCCCAGGTCGACGGGCACGTGCACCTTCCGCCGACCACTGGCGACAACATCGATGTACTGTGGAGACCTCACGCCCCACGTGTTGAGCAATTCGGTGGTACGTCCACCCGGCCTCCCGCATGCCCACTATATGCCCTCGCTCAAAGTCCGTCAACTGCACATACGGTTCACGTCCACGCTGTCGCGGCATGCTACCAGTGTTAAAGACTGCGATGGAGCTCCGTATGCCACGGCAAACTGGCTGACACTGACGGCGGCGGTGCACAAATTCTGCGCAGCTAGCGCCATTCGACGGCCAACACCGCGGTTCCTGGTGTGTCCGCTGTGCCGTGCGTGTGATCATTGCTTGTACAGCCCTCTCGCAGTGTCCGGAGCAAGTATGGTGGGTCTGACACACCGGTGTCAATGTGTTCTTTTTTCCATTTCCAGGAGTGTATGTTATTAGGTACTATTTAAAATCAAAATTTTCTCTTTTCTTACAATTTAACTAACTTTCTTAATCTTCAAAATAAACAAATTGTTCTATAAAGATACAAGGATTAACAATGTATTCCGTCAGAGGATATGTTTGGGAACTCCTGATTAAAACCATATGGTCAGTCGTAAAGGAAGTGGCTGGTCTGCAGAGACAGGTCGAGGATATAGAATCAGTGCGTAGTGGGAATGTTCGTGTTACTGATAAGTCGCATATATGTACAGTATTTAATAATCACTTTCTGAATATAGCAGGTGAACTAAATAGAAACCTAGTCCCAACAGGGAATCATATAGCGCTCGTAGAAAAAAGTGTTCCGAGACTGTTACCTGAAATGCTCCTCCATGATACTGACAAGAGGGAGATTGAGTTAATAATTAAATCACTAAAGACCAAGAACTCTCATGGATATGACGGGGTATCTAGCAGAATACTGAAGTATTGTTCCACGTATGTTAGCCCAGTACTTAGCCATATCTGTAACTTTTCCTTTAGGAGTGGTCGGTTTCCTGACCGATTAAAGTACTAGGTAGTGAAGCCACTTTATAAAAAGGGAGACAGGGATAATGTTGATAATTATAGACCTATTTCTATGCCATCGGTGTTTGCTAAAGTTATCGAGAGGGTTGTATGTACAAGGTTACTGCAGCATTTAAACTCACATAATTTGCTGTCAAATGTACAGTTTGGTTTTAGAAATGGCTTAACAACTGAAAATGCTATAGTCTCTTTTATCTGTGAGGTTTTGGGCGGATTAAATAAAAAGTTGCGAACGTTAGGTGTTTTCTTTGATTTAACGAAGGCTTTTGACTGTGTTGACCACAAAATATTACTGAAGAAGTTGGAACATTATGGAGTAAGGAGAGTAGCTTACAATTGGTTCGCCTCTTACTTTAAGAACAGAAAGCAGAAGGTAATTCTCCGCAATATTGAGAGTGGTAATGATGTTCAGTCTCAATGGGGCACTGTTAAATGGGGCGTTCCCCAAGGATCGGTGCTGGGGCCACTGCTGTTTCTTATTTATATAAATGATATGCCTTCTAGTATTACAGATGATTCAAAAATATTTCTGTTTGCCGATGACACCAGCTTGGTAGTGAAGGATCTTGTGTGTAATATTGAAACATTATGAAATAATGTAGTTCATGAAATAAGCTCGTGGCTTGTGGAAAATAATTTGATGCTAAATCACAGTAAGACTCAGTTTTTACAGTTTCTAACTCACAATTCAACAAGAACTGATATTTTAATCAGACAGAATGGGCATGTTATAAGCGAGACGGAACAGTTCAAGTTCCTAGGCGTACGGATAGATAGTAAGGTGTTGTGGAAAGCCCATGTTCAGGATCTTGTTCAGAAACTAAATGCCGCTTTATTTACCATTAGAACAGTATCTGAAATAAGTGACATTTCAACACGAAAAGTAGTCTACTTCGCATATTTTCATACGCTTATGTCATATGGTATTATTTTTTGGGGTAATTCTTCTGATTCAAAAAGGGTATTTTTGGCTCAAAAACGGGTTGTTCGAGCTATGTGTGGTGTAAGTTCGAGAACCTCTTGTCGACCCCTATTCAATAGTCTGGGAATTTTGACATTGCCCTCACAGTATATATTTTCTTTAATGTTGTTTGTTGTTAGCAATGTTAGCTTATTCCCAAGAGTTAGCAGCTTTCACTCAGTTAATACTAGGCAGAAATCAAATCTGCATGTGGAATGCACTTTCTTGACTCTTGTACAGAAAGGAGTGCAGTATTCTGCTGCATCCATTTTCAATAAGCTACCACAAGAACTCAAAAATCTTAGCAGTATCCCAAACGCTTTTAAGTCTAATCTGAAGAATTTCCTCATGGCTCACTTCTTCTACTCTGTCGAGGAGCTCCTGGAAGAGCTAAAAAATTAAGCAAATTCCAGTGTTACATTCTTGATTTTCTTTATTTAAACTAACGACGTGTCGCCTGAATATGTTTCTTATATTTCATTTTATCTGTTTCTACAATCTACAACTGAATATGTTTCTTACAATTCATTTGATCTGTTTCAACAATCGTGTTGTAATTTCGTGTATTGACTCGTTCCATGACCTTGGAGACTTCTCCTTAATGTGGTCCCACGGAACAATAAATAAATAAATAATAAATAATCTATATGCTTCTGTCCTAGCCACACTATCTGTTCCCTCTTCGAGAAATGTACGTAGGCGGCAGGGGAATCATCCTGCAGTACACCGTAAGAATTTCAGGTGCATTTTTCGTGATGTGATGGTTGTTAAAAAGTAGTTCAGTTTGAGATGTGATTCAAACTGATAGTTCCAGAGAATCGAACTGACTTGCTACCAGTTGTGACACGGAATTTTCGTAAGGACGCCGACCCCATATTAGATACGTCAGTCCGCGTGGGCACAGAAGTTCCGGTTTCAATCAGAATTCCAGAGAAGAATAATTTAATTTATAATATGCAGCCGCGATATCGGGAATAAAAATAAGCTCATCCCAAGTGAGTGCAGCTGACAGAACTTGCAATAGGTTTCCTTAAGCCAAAATAATACAGCGATCAACCAGCAATGGCGGAAACTTGAATAAAGGCAGTACAACGACAGTCAACAACGGCCACCCGACCAACTAGAACCGAGACGTAAGTGAAAATAAAGTTCGGAAGTTTAAGTGCCGTACATCGAATTCTCGTGGCAAAACATGTGATTGGTTGAATGCATCCAAAGAGCATCGCGTGAGACACGTCACCAATCCAACTACTTGTGGTGTCACCCCAGATCACGTTCGTACAAAGCTGCGTGCCTCTTTCGATATACACTCCTGGAAATGGAAAAAAGAACAAATTGACACCGGTGTGTCAGACCCACCATACTTGCTCCGGACACTGCGAGAGGGCTGTACAAGCAATGGTCACACGCACGGCACAGCGGACACACCAGGAACCGCGGTGTTGGCCGTCGAATGGCGCTAGCTGCGCAGCATTTGTGCACCGCCTCCGTCAGTGTCAGCCAGTTTGCCGTGGCATACGGAGCTCCATCGCAGTCTTTAACACTGGTAGCATGCCGCGACAGCGTGGACGTGAACCGTATGTGCAGTTGACGGACTTTGAGCGAGGGCGTATAGTGGGCATGCGGGAGGCCGGGTGGACGTACCGCCGAATTGCTCAACACGTGGGGCGTGAGGTCTCCACAGTACATCGATGTTGTCGCCAGTGGTCGGCGGAAGGTGCACGTGCCCGTCGACCAGGGATCAGACCGCAGCGAGGCACGGATGCACGCCAACACCGTAGGATCCTACGCAGTGCCGTAGGGGACCGCACCGCCACTTCCCAGCAAATTAGGGACACTGTTGCTCCTGGGGTATCGGCGAGGACCATTCGCAACCGTCTCCATGAAGCTGGGCTACGGTCCCGCACACCGTTAGGCCGTCTTCCGCTCACGCCCCAACACCGTGCAGCCCGCCTCTAGTGGTGTCGCGACAGGCGTGAATGGAGGGACGAATGGAGATGTGTCGTCTTCAGCGATGAGAGTCGCTTCTGCCTTGGTGCCAATGATGGTCGTATGCGTGTTTGGCGCCGTGCAGGTGAGCGCCACAATCAGGACTGCATACGACCGAGACACACAGGGCCAACACCCGGCATCATGGTGTGGGGAGCGATCTCCTACACTGTCCGTACACCACTGGTGATCGTCGAGGGGACACTGAATAGTGCACGGTACATCCAAACCGTCATCGAACCCATCGTTCTACCATTCCTAGACCGGCAAGGGAACTTGCTGTTTCAACAGGACAATGCACGTCCGCATGTATCCCGTGCCACCCAACGTGCTCTAGAAGGTGTACGTCAACTACCCTGGCCAGCAAGATCTCCGGATCTGTCCCCCATTGAGCATGTTTGGGACTGGATGAAGCGTCGTCTCACGCGGTCTGCACGTCCAGCACGAACGCTGGTCCAACTGAGGCGCCAGGTGGAAATGGCATGGCAAGCCGTTCCACAGGACTACATCCAGCATCTCTACGATCGTCTCCATGGGAGAATAGCAGTCTGCATTGCTGCGAAAGGTGGATATACACTGTACTAGTGCCGACATTGTGCATGCTCTGTTGCCTGTGTCTATGTGCCTGTGGTTCTGTCAGTGTGATCATGTGATGTATCTGACCCCAGGAATGTGTCAATAAAGTTTCCCCTTCCTGGGACAATGAATTCACGGTGTTCTTATTTCAATTTCCAGGAGTGTATTAGCGTGACCTCACTTTGTTAATGATACGAGGCTAACACTCGTTTCGCCCTATATCCAAAGGGATGTTTTCCTATAACTGCAGTAGCATATCTGTTAGGAACTGTAGAACATCGTGGTGTTTAGAGCCACATCAGTAACAGTGATAAAAGCCAGGACCACACGACGATGGACCATTTTCTTCGTTTATCCACAGCTCTGAGCAAGTGGGTGGTGGACTGTCTCAGCTTGCTCATCCTGGAGACAAAAATATCTACGTTGAACGATAGTAAGGAAATGCAGAAAATCCAGCACGAAGTTTCCACTTGATGTTATGAATGTCATTGTGGATAAATGTAGAGTAGTGCCTATAGCAAAAAGATAGAGCCCAAGAGTATCTGGTTACAAGATTAGTCGTGAATATCTTGGACACGTCATACCGTAATAAAATTTTGGGGTGACATTAAGAAGGCAGATGATTAGAATATGAAACTCTCAAGGTGCTACATGCATTTTGCCATATGGGCACGAAAGCAGCTGCCGATGAACAACCTTAAATATAGGTTGAAAATATTTTATAAAAGTGCTTATTAAAATGTAAAATCTGTTAACATCAAATATACTGGGAATGGACAAAAACATGAAGACATAACAAACACAACGCATTGTCATGCTCAATACGGTGTAGGAAAACTGTTGGCGTTCAAAACAGCTTCTGGTCGTGGTTAAATACTGGTTCTGTATGCTTTTCAGGAGAATCTTATAGCATTCTTACTACAAAATAGTGGCGAGTTCAGGCAACGATTGTGAAAGTGGACAGCTATCACGCGCTCTTCTCCCTTCTATCTAAAGTTGATCACAAAGACTCAGTAAAATTGAGACTCGTGACTGTTGTTACCAGGGCAGATGTCACAGTTCATCCTAGTGCTGATAAAACGAGTCCTGGGCGATAAGAACTTTGTTGACAGGGGCCCTGTGGCCTTGGAACACACCATCACTATTGAGAAAAAAACCTTGTGCCATTTGATTGACCTGATCAGCCAAAATTGTCACATAATTCTTGATATTTACGCTACTTTACAGAGGAGCCACGGGGCCCATGGGATACCACAATATGGCTGCCCAAATCATCACAGAACCCCCGCCGTCTTTCACCCTTGGAACGTATGCTCGGCCAAAAATTGGAAACAGTGTGAAACAAAACTCATCCAACGAAATGACGCACTTCCATTGCTCCATAGGTTTTACTACTTCGGCACCACGTTCTCCTGTTACGGCGTTTGTGTCACTGACTAGTGGTTTTGGAATTGAAGCTTGTCCTGAAAATCTCTGCTTATGGAGATCCCTTCATGTCGTTTTGACGAAGAAAGCATTCGGTAGTGTGACATTCAGCAGTGTCTTTGGAAGCTGTCATCCTCGTCGCAGTCATCTTCAGTGACCGTCGGTCACAGTCACTCAGTTCAAGCTTTCAGCCGCGTTGACTTAGGAGATGGTGTTTTTCCGCTTTCCCTGTATGCTATATAAATCTTTGATACACTGCCTTTTGAAACACAAAACACTTCGGCTATGGGGGTTACTGAAGCATTACCCTATGAGCAGCAACGACTTTCACACGTTCACATTCACTTAGCTCTGACATAATGCATTCACAACTACACACAACGCAGTTGTGACCACGACGGGGACTTACAACGTATTGAGGACATTCTACATGTTCCCTTCGTGGTTAAATACAAGAAT